>NC_091246.1:46959285-48190714 GCF_042477335.2 Ovis canadensis | reverse complement strand
TGCTCACAGGAAATGGTAGAAGCAAACTTGTTGTCCTTGCAAAAGAAGTTTAACATTTAAGTAGCTAGATTCACATTAGGGTGTTTGATCAAAACATACTGTCTGTGACCAATAAGTGGCATCTTTGCTGTTGAAGTCACATTAGGTTACTTTATTGCCTTGTAACTCCTGATAATCTTATTGATTCTTTCATTTAACAAGTGTTTATGCAAAAGCCTCTATGCTAAGTTTCAGAAATAAACCATGAACAGGACATGATCCTGCCCTCCAAGACTTCATAGTTTAATGGGAAAAACAGATAAGGTAAACAAATGGTACTTAGACGATATAATATGCTCAAAATTCTCCAAGCTAAGCTTCAACAGTACAGGAACCAAGAACTTCCAGATCTTCAAGCTAGACTTAGAAAAGGTAGAGGAAAGTGAAATTGAAAGTTGCTTAGTCCTGTCCAACTCTTTGCGACCCCATGGACTATATAGTACATGAATTCTCCAGGCCAGAATACTGGAGTGGGTAGCCTTTCCCTTCTCCAGGGGATCTTCCCAACCTAGGGATTGAACCCAGGTCTCCTGAATTGCAGGCGGATTCTTTACCAGCTGAGCCACAAGGGAAGTCCAAGAACACTAGAGTGGGTAGCCTATCCCTTCTCCAGTGGATGTTCCCGACCCAGGAATCGAACTAGGATCTCTTACATTGCAGGTGGATTTTTTACCAACTGACCTATAAGGGAAGCTCTTAAAGGCAGAGGAACCAGAGATCAAATTGCCAACAACCATTGGATCATAGAAAAAACAAGAGAATTCCAGAAAAATATGTACTTCTGCTTTATTGACTATGCTAAAGCCTTTGACTATGTGGATCACAACAAACTGTGGAACATTCTTAAAGAGATGGGAATATCAGACCACCTGACCTGCCTTCTGTGAAATCTATATACAGGTCAAGAAACAATAGTTAGAACCAGACATGGAACAACAGACTTGTTCCAAATTGGGAAAGGAGTACGTCAAGGCTGTATATTGTCACCCTGCTTATTTAACTTCTATGCAGAGTACATCATGAGAAATGCCGGGCTGGATGAAGCACAAGCTGGAATCAAGATTGCCGGGAGAAATACCAATAATTTCAGATACGTAGATGACACCACCCTAATGTCTCAAAGCAAAGAGGAACTAAAGAGTCTCTTGATGAAGGTGAAAGAGGAGAGTGAAAAAACTGGCTTAAAACTCAACATTCAAAAAACTAAAATCATGGCATCTGGTCCTATGACTTCATGGCAAATAGATGGGAAACAATGGAAATAGAGACTTTTTTTCCTTAGGCTCCAAAATCACTGCAGATGGTGACTGCAGCCATGAAATGAAAAGATGCTTTCTGCTAGTCAAAGCTATGGTTTTTCCAGTAGTCATGTATGGATGTGAGAGTTGGATCATAAAGAAGGCTGAGCATCGAAGAATTGATGCTTTTGAACTGTGGTGTTGGAGAAGACTCAAGAGTCCCTTGAACTGCGAAGAGATCAAACCAGTCTACCCTAAAGGAAATCAGTCCTGAATATTCATTGGAAGGGCTGAAACTGAAGCTGCAATACTTTGGCCACCTGATGGGAAGAACTGACTCATTGGAAAAGACCCTGATGTTGGGAAAGATTGAAGGCAGGAGAAGAAGGGGACAACAGAGGATTAGATGGTTGGATGGCATCACCGACTCGATGGACATGAGTTTGAGCAAGTTCTGGGAGCTGGTGATGGACAGGAAGGCCTGGTGTGCTGCAGTCCATGGGGTTGCAAACAGTCAGACACAACTGAGCGACTGAACTGAATTGAGACTATACTATTCTTGTGTTAAATCCTAGAAGAGGAATAAGCTTAGGGATATTGTGGAGAAAAGTGAGGGGCACCTAAGCCACCATGGTGTGTAAACAAATAGCATCTGCTAAGTGGAGAGAGAAAAGAGGTAGGGAGACCACTTCAAGAATATCTTGGAGTGTTGTTGGCAATTTGGTTTCTGGTTCCTCTGCCTTTTCTAAAACCAGCTTGACATCTGGAAGTTCACGATTCACATATTGCTGAAGCCTGCCTTGGAGAATTTTGAGCATTACTTTACTAACGTGTGAGATGAGTGCAATTGTCCGGTAGTTTGAACATTCTTTGGCATTGCCTTTCTTTGGGATTGGAATGAAAACTGACCTTTTCCAGTCCTGGGGCCACTTGCTGAGTTTTCCAAATTTGCTGGCATATTGAGTGCAGCACTTTCACAGTATCATCTTTCTGGATTTGAAATAGCTCAACTCGAATTCCATCACCTCCACTAGCTTTGTTCGCAGTGATGCTTTCTAAGGCCCACTTGACTTCGCATTCCAGGATATCTGGCTCTAGGTGAATGATCACACCATTGTGATTATCTGGGTCGTGAAGATCTTTTTTGTACAGTTCTTCTGTGTATTCTTGCCACCTCTTCTTAATATCTTCTGCTTCTGTTAGGTCCAGACCATTTCTGTCCTTTATCGAGCTCATCTTTGCATGAAATGTTCCCTTGGTATTTCTAATTTTCTTGAAGAGATCTCTAGTCTTTCCTATTTTATTTTCCTCTATTTCTTTGCATTGATCACTAAGGTAGGCTTTCTTATCTCTCCTTGCTATTCTTTGGAACTCTGCATTAAGATGCTTATATCTTTCCTTTTCTCCTTTACTTTTTGCTTCTCTTCTTTTCACAGCTATTTGTAAGGCCTCCCCAGAGAGCCATTTTGCTTTTTTGCCTTTGTTTTCCATGGGGATGGTCTTGCTCACCATGGAAAAGAATATATAGTCTACTGTATATAGATCATTGACTATGAGGTATGAAATATGGAGAGATGATATTGGGCAGGTAAAATGGAGTCAAACCTTAATGGACCCTACATGGAGAACTGGGAAAGGACTTGAAATTTTACTGAAGGGTTTTATTTAAATATGATTATATTGGGCTGAAGGAAATGGATTTGCAGCCAACTCACCAATGCCTTTCTGATCACCAAATTCAAATTCTTTTCCTAAGTCCTCATCTTCTTTGGCTTCATTGGTACATTTGACCTTTTTTATAACCGTCTCCATGAGTTTCTTTTTCCTGAGTTGTATTACCTGTTACAGTGGCAAAAATATTGCACTAGACTCAGAAGTCAAAAGACCTAGATGGATGACTTAGGTTCTATTCCTTTATAACTAAGTGATTTGGGGCAAGTTTTAAGCATAATTGCTCTGGGCTTCTGTTTCATATTCTTTAAATTTGTGATAATACTAATCTCAAATGATTCTAATGCTTAAATCATGAATTTGAAAGGACCCTTTGTTTCTGCTAAGGGATATATAGTCTGAAGAGACCTGACTTGAATCTCAAAGTGATAAGTCTGTTAAGTTAGGAAAAGCATGTATTCAAGCACATTAAATGAGTCACTTCAAAGCTAAAATTATGAAACAACCACCAAGATAATCAGGTAACAGTTCTGAGAATCTTTTATTTGATCTTCCCTTATGAACCTTTGTACTTTTTATCCTGTATTGTGATTATTTATGAACAAATCAAGTGTTCTGGAGTGCTATCAAAGTTATCTTTGTATCCCCTTGCAATCATTTCACTAAATAAGTGTTAAATATTTGTGTATTGGGAGGAATGAAACAAGGAATTATTGTGCTAGTATTGTAAGAATTCGTTCTGTATACAGTTTCATATTCAAATCCTTGAATCTATGTGTTCTTTCATTTTCAGCTTTGCAGACATGTTTAAAATAGCATTTACTCTGTAAAACCTTGTATTACCCAAACTTTAGGATTTTTTAACAAAATATAGCATACCCTCTTTGGCAGCACATATATGAAACAAAATGTAGTATTTGACTTACAGTGAGAGAGGAAAGGACAGAGCCGTGATACTGACCTCACCTGCTTGGTCAAGGAAAAATAAGAGAAGTTGTGTTACCCAGTTTGTTGTAAGGGTTCAGCGGGAGGGGATGTTGCATCATGTAGAGATTATACTTGATC
Source organism: Ovis canadensis (assembly GCF_042477335.2). NCBI lineage: Eukaryota > Metazoa > Chordata > Mammalia > Artiodactyla > Bovidae > Ovis > Ovis canadensis. The sequence goes on along the minus strand of NC_091246.1, from coordinate 48,186,701 downwards.
TGTAATCAAGGATAGCTATCATCAGCACAAGACCCAAAATAAAATAGTTAAGTGGTACTTATCTGAATGGTCAAGACTACCTAAATGTGTCTTCGATCATCAGGTTGGTGCAGTGTCTGTCAACCATCTAGAGAGCTTTTTAAACTTAAGAATGCCTTTTCCGTTTGCAGCAACATGGATGGACCTAGAGATTATCATACTAAGCAAAGTAAGTCAGAAGAAGAAAGACAAATACCATATGATATCATTTATATTGGAATCTAAAATATGACACAAATTAGCATATCTCCAAAACAGAAACAGACTTACAGAGATAAAGAACAGGCTTATGGTTGCCAGGTGGGAGGAAGGGTAGGAGATTAGCACATGGATGCATAAACAACAAAATCCTACTGTATAGCACAGGAAACTAATGTATTCAATATCCGGTGATAAACCATAATGGAAAAGAATATGAAAAAGAATATATATGTATATATAACTGAATCACTTTACTGTATACAGAAATTAACACTTTACTGTACAGCAGAAATTAACATTATAAATTATACTTCAATAAAAATATTTTTAAAAAAAGAAATGAGAAATAACAACACCTGTTAATGATGGTGTAGCTCATTTTGGATCATCCTTCCCACAAAATTCATTTTAATACTCTGGACAAAATTTAAAAACAACTACCTAGAGGAAGTGAAGAGTGAACAGAAGCATGCTGAAGTTGGAGAGGAATAAACTCTTGGAATAAGTAAAGACAAGGAGGCTTTGAATGGGTTTCCAGTTTTATCACTGGGCCTAGTCAGTTCTTCAAGGAAGAGGAAAACTGAATAGAAGTCTGCACTGGTGCTACTTGTGAGGAATCAGAGGACAGCATTTAGGATGATGGCTCCAAATCAAGAAAGGTATAGCATAAAGCGTTTGTTGCTCAGTCATGTCCAACTCTTTGTGACTCCACAGACCATAGCCCACCAGGCCTCTCCATCCATGGAATTCTGCAGGCAAGAGTATTGGAGTGGGTTGCAATTTCCTTCTCCAATTAAAGAATAAAAGTACTCACAGAAGTGGGGCTCTGAATTCTACATAAAAGCTACCAAAATCTTTAGCTGACCTCTTATCAAAACTTTAATTGCTACCTGCCCATACAAGAGAAATAGTTTAGAGTTTGAATTCAGACAAGTTGACTGACTGTTTAAAAAAGAAATCAGTACAGGTGTACCTTGAAGATATTGCAGGTTCAAAGACCACTGAAATAAAGTGAATATCATAATAAAGCAAATCACGTGTATATTTTGGTTTCCCAGTGCATATAAAAATTATGTTTATACTGTAATCTGTTAAGTGTTCAATAGCATTGTATCTTAAAAAAGAAAGTATATACCTTAATGAAAAAAGACTATTGCTGAAAGATGCTAACTGTCTTCTGACAACACAGAATTGCCACAAACCTTTTCTTTTTTAAAACACACAATATCTGATAAGCACAAAAACGTGAAATGCAATAAAATGTTATGTCTATAATCTTTCACTAGTGGTAAAGAACCTGCCTGCCAATGTAGGAGATGTAAGAGATGTGGGTTTGATCCCCTGGAGGAGGGTATGGCAACCCACTCTAGTATTCTTGCCTGGAGAATCCCATGGACAGAGGAGCCTGGTGGGCTGTAGTCCATCGAGTCACAAAGAGCCAATCATGACTGAAACGACTTAGCATGCACACACAGAATCCAGAGTCTCATTTACAGTGTGTAAAATGTTATCTAAAATTATTAGACATGCGGACAAATGGGAAACTGTGATCCCTACTCAAGAGAAAAGGAAAATCTTTTTCCAACCAAAGATGATCCAGATGTTGTAATTAGCAGATGAGGATTTTATTTTATTTTTTTTTATTTTTATTTTTTTTTAATTTTTAGTTTTTTATTTTTTAAATTTTAAAATCTTTAATTCTTACATGCATTCCCAAACATGAACCCCCCTCCCACCTCCCTCCCCAGAACATCTTTCTGGGTCATCCCCATGCACCAGCCCCAAGCATGCTGCATCCTGCGTCAGACATAGACTGGCGATTCAATTCACATGATAGTATACATGTTAGAATGTCATTCTCCCAAATCATCCCACCCTCTCCCTCTCCCTCTGAGTCCAAAAGTCCATTATACACATCTGTGTCTCTTTCCCTGTCTTGCATACAGGGTCATCATTGCCATCTTCCTAAATTCCATATATATGTGTTAGTATACTGTATTGGTGTTTTTCTTTCTGGCTTACTTCACTCTGTATAATCGGCTCCAGTTTCATCCATCTCATCAGAACTGATTCAAATGAATTCTTTTTAACGGCTGAGTAATACTCCATTGTGTATATGTACCACAGCTTTCTTATCCATTCATCTGCTGATGGACATCTAGGTTGTTTCCATGTCCTGGCTATTATAAACAGTGCTGCGATGAACATTGGGGTACATGTGTCTCTTTCAATTCTGGTTTCCTCGGTGTGTATGCCCAGAAGTGGGATTGCTGGGTCATAAGGTAGTTCTATTTGCAATTTTTTAAGGAATCTCCACACTGTTCTCCATAGTGGCTGTACTAGTTTGCATTCCCACCAACAGTGTAGGAGGGTTCCCTTTTCTCCACACCCTCTCCAGCATTTATTGCTTGCAGATTTTTGGATCGCAGCCATTCTGACTGGTGTGAAGTGGTACCTCATTGTGGTTTTGATTTGCATTTCTCTAATAATGAGTGATGTTGAGCATCTTTTCATGTGTTTGTTAGCCATCCGTATGTCTTCTTTGGAGAAATGTCTATTTAGTTCTTTGGCCCATTTTTTGATTGGGTTGTTTATTTTTCTGGAGTTGAGCTGCAGCAGTTGCTTGTATATTTTTGAGATTAGTTGTTTGTCAGTTGCTTCATTTGCTATTATTTTCTCCCATTCAGATGGCTGTCTTTTCACCTTGCTTATATTTTCCTTTGTTGTGCAGAAGCTTTTAATTTTAATTAGATCCCATTTGTTTATTTTTGCTTTTATTTCCAGAATTCTGGGAGGTGGATCATAGAGGATCCTGCTGTGATTTATGTCTGAGAGTGTTTTGCCTATGTTCTCCTCTAGGAGTTTTATAGTTTCTGATCTTACATTTAGATCTTTAATCCATTTTGAGTTTATTTTTGTGTGCGGTGTTAGAAAGTGATCTAGTTTCATTCTTTTACAAGTGGTTGACCAGTTTTCCCAGCACCACTTGTTAAAGAGATTGTCTTTACTCCATTGTATATTCTTGCCTCCTTTGTCAAAGATAAGGTGTCCATATGTGTGTGGATTTATCTCTGGGCTTTCTATTTTGTTCCATTGATCTATATGTCTGTCTTTGTGCCAGTACCATACTGTCTTGATGACTGTGGCTTTGTAGTAGAGCCTGAAGTCAGGCAAGTTGATTCCTCCAGCTCCATTCTTCTTTCTCAAGATTGCTTTGGCTATTCGAGGTTTTTTGTATTTCCATACAAAGCTTGAAATTATTTGTTCTAGTTCTGTGAAAAATGTGGCTGGTAGCTTGATAGGGATTGCATTGAATTTGTAAATTGCTTTGGGTAGTATACTCATTTTCACTATATTGATTCTTCCAATCCATGAACATGGTATATTTCTCCATCTATTAGTGTCCTCTTTGATTTCTTTCATCAGTGTTTTATAGTTTTCTATATATAGGTCTTTAGTTTCTTTAGGAAGATATATTCCTAAGTATTTTATTCTTTTCGTTGCAATGGTGAATGGAATTGTTTCCTTAATTTCTTTTTCTACTTTCTCATTATTCGTGTATAGGAATGCAAGGGATTTCTGTGTGTTGATTTTATATCCTGCAACTTTACTATATTCATTGATGAGCTCTAGTAATTTTCTGGTGGAGTCTTTAGGGTTTTCCATGTAGAGGATCATGTCAGCAGATGAGGATTTTAAAGCAGCTACTTTCATTCTGTTTACAAAAAATATACTCATAATTAATAAGCACAGATAGTAGAAGCTGTTAAAAATAACTAAATGGAAATTATAGAACTGAAAAATATATAAATAAAAATTTTATTGGAAGAAATTATTGGTAGGTCAGAGATGACAAAGAGTCAGTGGGCTTGAAGATAGATCAATATAAATCTTACAACCTAAAATAAGGAATATACTAAAGAAAAAATTGTGTCTCACTGATTTGTGGGGCAATTTTAAAAGATCTAACATACTTGTAATGAGATTACAAGTGTAATTACAAGAGGTAAGAGGAGAGGAAATGGGGCAGAAAAATAAAGTTTTCTCAGTGATGACCAAAACTTGCCCAAACTTGGTGAAAGACATAAATTTAAAGATTCAAGAGGCATGGTGAACCCCAAAAGATAAATACACAGAAAACCTTACCTATAAATACTATAGTCAAACTACTAAAAAACAAAGATAAAGAGAAAATCCTGAAAGCATCCAGAGAAAAAGATACAACCCAATAGAATAAACCATGAATACAAATGACAGCATACGTCTCAGAAACAATAGACATAAGAGGACATTAGAATGATCGCTTTAAAATGCTTGGGGGACAAAACTATCAACCTAGAATTCTCTATGTAGTGAAACTCTCTTAACATATTAAAAATAAGGACAAACAAAAACTAAAAATGTATCTTAAAAAAACCCACATTATAAGAAATGCTAGAGGAAGTTTTTTGAGCTGAAGGGAAATGGTATCAGATAGGAACTTACAGTGTTGTTGCTGCACCATCTACTGTTAAAGCCAAATTTTATGGCAGCTGGCAAAGGAGAAATGGTTATAAAGTCTAGCTCCAGTATCACTGTGTTTGTTCAGTGACTCAGTCGTGTCTGACTCTGCAACCCCATGGACTGCAGCACGCCAGGCTTCCCTCTCCTTCACCATCTCCCAGAGTTTGCTCAAACTCATGTCCATTGAATCAGTGATGCCATCCAACCGTCTCATCCTCTGTTGTCCCCTTCTCCTCCTGCCTTCAGTCTTTCCCAATATCAGAGTCTTTTCTAATGAATCAGCTCTTTGCATCAGGTGGCCAAAGTATTAGAGCTTCAGCATCAGTCCCAGTCCTTCCAATGAATATTCAGGGTTGATTTCTTTTAGGATTGACTGGTTTAACAAAATAAAGAAGAGTTTATTTGGAGTTATAAGGCAAATAATTGGTAACTGCTACAATGATTGAGGAAATTTATTTTGATTCTAGTTTGCTGAGAATGTGTACCAAGAGTGGGTATTGAATATTGTCATATGTCTTTCTCTCATCTTTTTGTTCAATATGACCATTTTTTCTGTTGTTTCTGTTGTTGTTTAGATGCTGAATTAGGTCCAACTCTTTTGCAACCCTAGAGTAGCCCACCAGGCTTCTCTGTCCAAGAGATTTTTCCAGACAAGAATATGGGAGTGGGTTGCCTTCTCCTTCTCCAGGGGATCTTCCTGATCCAGGGATCAAACTTACCTCTCCTACATTGGCCCTTACCCCTGAGGCACGAGGGAAACAATTTTTTTTTTTCTGTTAGGCGGTTGTAATAGCTGCTCTAGAGTGCTTGTGTGTGAATTCCAACATCTGAGTCTTCTTGTTCAGTTCAGTTTAGTCTCTCAGTCGTGTCCCACTCTTTGCGACCCCATGGAGTGCAGCATGCCGGGCTTTCCTGTGGATCATCAAATCCCGGAACTTGCTCAAACTCATGTCCATTGAGTCGGTGATGCCATCCAACCATCTCATCCTCTGTCATCCCTTTCTCCTGACTTCAATCATTCCCAGCATCAGGGTCATTTCCAGTGAGTTAGTTCTTCCCATCAGGTGGCCAAAGAGTCATCTTGAGATCTGTGTTAATTGTTTTCTTCTATTTTGTCCAAATTTTTTTTGTTTCTTTGCGTGTGTAGTAATTTTTTATCATGTCCTCACAATTTTAGGTGGTATGTTATAGGGACTCCTCATTCTGTTGTCTTCCTCTAGAGAGTGTTGATTTTTGTTTGTTTGTTTTATCAGGTAGTTAAAACTGGTTAATCACACTGAACTTAAATGTTTTACGTTTTTCCCTAGTCTTTTGTTGAATCTTTCAGACCTGTTCCGTAGCCCTGGTACATAATCTATGCTTTTAAGGCATGGCTCTTTGGAGATTTCAGTGGAAACCCTGAGAAGTATATCAAGCCCTCTAACTAGGTGAGACTCAAAACTCCAAATTCTGTCTCCTCTGTGCTGGGTGGTAGCTGAAATCTCTGATCAACTTTTTTTTTTAGCATATTTATTTATTTATTTTGCTTTACAATACTGTATTGGTTTTACCATACATTGACATGAATCAGCCATGGGTGTACATGAGCTCCCAATCCTGAACCCCCCTCCCACCTCCCACCCCATATCATCTCTCTGTATCATCCCCGTGCACCAGCCCCAAGCATCCTGTTTCCTGTATCGAATACACTGGTGATTCGTTTCTTACATGATAGTATACATGTTTCAATGCCATTCTCCCAAATCATCCCACCCTCTCGCTCTGATCAACTTTTTCAACCTTCAGTTTATTAGTTTCTGCAGACTTCTTGGAGTTTCTCCATGCATTTGCAGTTCAGGGGTCAGCCAAGGATTTTAGATGAATCTATGTGCATATCTGAGGTCTCCCCACTTTGGCTCTTTTTTCCATTCCTGTTATTCCATCATTCTAATCCCATCCATCGTAATTTAATGTCTAAAGAACTAAAGTAGCCTGTCAGCATTCTGGATTCAATTCTTCCCTCTCAAACCATTCTCCATGCTGCAGCCAGTTTCGTTCATTCATTAACTCATTTGTCAAATAATTGATGAGCACACACTCGAAAGACAATACAGTCGAGCAGTCAAGCTATTGCAGCTAGTAGGTTGGCGTGCCACATCAGCAGATGAAGAGACCATAAGATCGCATTTATTTCGATAGTTTGTTATTTATGATAGAGCAGGCGGCATTGATTCTTCTTGCCCCCAAGTACTACGGTGATGCAGAAGCAAGTCCAGGTAGATGCTACACAGGCAGTAGGACTGTGTCCCATTTGAGAAAACTTGAGCTTAGAAATCTTACATTAGGAATGTGAGCACACCTGCCCAACCTTTTCCCTCAAACATGACATTATCTTTGTTGTCCTTGGGCAGCAAGCAGATTCATCCTCCTGCCTGAAGGGAGATACTATCTCTAGATTCCAAGGCCACTTACTGTGCAGACATCCTTGAAAAGACAGTCTAAGTAACCAGATAGGTAGAAAGACTGAAGAGTCACCTCTAAACAAGTCCAGAAGCAAACCAAACTTACCTTAGGTTGAAGTTTCAGAGTGATTTCAGAGATAATAGAAATGTGTCCATCTGTTCCCTTAAGTCCTTCTTCCTTCTTTTCATCTGCAAAGGAAAAAAGGAATCCCAGTGAGGTGATAGGTTTAAATTTCCAGAATATATTTTAAATCTTTTATCCCACCACAAAATATAAGTCTGTAAATTTTAATTACCTTGGAAGTCTTAGACTTATATTCTTTTACACTAAATTGGAAAGGTGTCTGCAAAGGCAGAATTTGTTTATAATCAGCAATTTATTAACCCTTTGAACAGCTATACAAAGGAATTGGGTTAGATTTTATTGAAGAAGAAAGAATATATGTTGTGATTCTACCTGCAAGAGCTCTATACCCAAAATGAGGAGAATGGGCCTATACTTGAAGAGGGTGTTTTTCTTGTAAGACAGCGTCAGTATCCTGAGTGTACCTTCTAAAGAACCCAGGCCGTAAAGGTTTCTCGGGTGGTAACAACTACCAAGGGAAGCTTTTATGGCCCGTTCCAGTTTCCAGTGTTCTTCCTGCTGGGTATGGAAAAGCAGTTATTAGAGCAGTCTGCCCACCCCCGCCACTTCCTGGTGTAGGTGCAGACTTGTATTGAACTTAATACTGTTGTCACGATGGCAGCTTTGCATTGTTAGAGGAATCATTCCTTGAAGCCTAGTTCCTTCTGATTATTTAGTATGTAAATCACTGTATGAAAAATTCTTCCTGTCTAAAATAACTAAAATACCTGTTTCCTATACTGGATAAACCTAATATGTGGAGGGCCTGAAATTTCAGGTGGGCCTAGTGAAATGGGCAAACTTAGACAAAGATCAGAAATGAGGGGTAGAATTTCAGATAGAAGTAATTGAGTGAGCCAAGACTGAACAGCAGAAATGGCCTTAGCATTTTTTTAAAAAAGAAACACTAAGGAAGTTAATTATAGAAGAGAATGAGAGATGGACTCATTTCCTGTAAGTTTCTTTCTTATTTAATCCTAATTCTTTTTGTATTTCACTTCCTTCCTTTCTTTCTGGTTTCCCCAACCTTTTCTTCCCTATTTTACTTGCTTATAGCATAAACCTTTCAGTTTCATACAGTAGCATCTATAGGCATTGCTTACTTATTTTGGGTGGCCTCCAGAATTAAAGTTGCCACATGTCCAAAGCTTGTCCTTTCCATTGAATATTCTACTCTTAGGTCAGCAGAGTCATTCTTGAACTTGGCTGTATTACTGAGCAGACTCATTCATAAATTTAGACTCCTTGGACTAACTAGATTTATTGTGGGCTACCAGAAATCCCTTTCAGATGTGCATGACTGCACTTGGAAGCTCTGAGCTTTACAGCCCTCTTTACTTCCATCTCTTCTAACCAGAGCAATATCTCTTATCCACTAGCAGAAGAGAGTTAAGGATGTGATTGGGAGTTTGAGCATGAAAGTAATGTGATGGGCTTGGAGAGTGTGAATGCAAGGTGTGTTGGAGATAATAAGATAGGTACTTCACCACAGCTATAGGCAAATTCTGTCTCCTAAGGTATTACTACAAAACATAAAGCCCAATATATACTTAATGTTTAGCATCTACTACATTTGCTGAGGCATTGTGAAGAACATACTGGTTACTATGATAAATTAGGGTGAAAGGAGATTTGATTGGAAACAATCTCTGCTTCAAGTGTTTTGTGGTTTGGGTGATTTTTATTTCTTGCTGCATTTGCTGGCATTTATTCCCAATGTTTTACATTACCCAGTAGCTTGATTTTTATTATTGACAGTTATAGTCTCAAGTGACTTTCTCCTTGACTTTGTGAGAGTTTTTTCCCCCCCAAGCATATTTCCCAGGTTTATTCTATCCAAGAAAAATGAGGATAGTTAATAACCTGCTCTATGTTTCTTATTAAAAAAAAATTATAAAAGCTTAAAAAGGACCTTGAAAATCATTATGTACATCATTTCCCAAAGCTCCTTCCTTAGAACAGGTAGTCTCATGCAATGTTGTGTGAAAAATGGATCCCATCGTCAGAGAAGTTTGGGAAATACTGAATGTTCTTTCTTGGAAATTTGCAATACACACTAGCAACTTAAAGGCTCTGAAAAATGATATAGTAAATAAACCTGTGTATTTTTTTTGAATCTAGGATTTTTCAAAATCATTTGATCTCAGCACTTTTTAAGGCATAAACTGATAGCATCTTAACTGAAAGTGAAAGTCGCTCAGTCGATTACTGACTCTTTGTGACCCCATGGACTGTACAGTTCATGGAATTTTGTAGGCCAGAATACTGGAATGGGTAGCCTTTCCCTTCTCCAGGGGATCTTTCCAACCCAGGGGATCAAACCCAGGTCTCCCGCATTGCAGGCAGATTCTTTACCAGCTGAGCCACAGGGAAACCCAAGAATACTGAAGTGGGTAGCCTCTCCCTTCTCCAGTGGATCTTCTGACCAGGAAGCGAACCAGGGTCTCCTGCATCACAGGCGGATTCTGTACCAACTGAGCTATCAGGGAAGCAGCTTAAGGAATTGGTCAAAGACTTGGTAGATACTAGTTTATTTGAATATCTTTATTTCACAGCTGAAGAAACATGAGCCCTGAAAATTGTCTTACTCATCACATCTAAAAACAATGCTTTAGATCTACAAATAAATGATAGATAATGATATGCTCTTATTTAGGAAACTAGTTGTAGCCTCAATCAAAACCCAGACTAGTTGGAGCCATGATCAAACCCCAGATATTCTAACTTGTATCTCATACCATTTAATACTGATAGTGCATTGAAACTTATATGTGCTACTGTTTAAGCTGAAGATAAACTTTAAAAATGTTATTATTGCTGTAAAATGTTTCGTGTAAAAAGTGAGTATTTTGGTGATGTTTTCAATAGTTTTAGACTACTGCTGTCTCTAGTCTATAACAATGTCAAGTGCTGGTCCCTTGAAATTGGTTAGAGTGCTCTGGGTTTTGAAAAAACAGTTCAAGTCTCTTTAAAGCCATCTGAAAGGGGAATTTTCTGAAGCTTTTTCTATTCCCATGATTCTCACAAGATTCTCCAGTTCTTTCTAGTATAGAAAGTAATGGATCTTCCCTTAAAGAAGTGCTAATCCCAGAGTGATCATGTAAGACAGATTTTCCCACCTCTGATCAGGTTTTTTTTTTTTTTTTAAAATATGGTGTTTTATCCTCAAGGTGTTTCTTTTTTCATGAAAATAGTGTACTGTATATAAGAAACACTCTTGGAATTTTTATTTTTCAGGACTCTATTTTGGTATGACATTTTTTGATCATTACCACACTTAGCTAAGTCAGATTTCACTATCATCAAAGAATATATCTTAGAATTAAAATCTCAAATTGCGCTTGACCTTCCTGATTTGCAGTCCATTTAAATTAGATAGTATCTCCCGTCGTCTTAAAACAGGTGACCTCTTAGAACGCTACCATTTGTGGAGAAAGCAACTATAACAATAGGAAAAATATGTGAGGTGAAGAAAAAGCCTGTATCATTTCTTTTAGCATCAAAAAAAAATCTATGAATAGTTTTTAATGCTGGAGATAAACAGGTATCATAAATGGTGTATGGGGGTTGACATTAGTGTATCAGAAGTTTTTATGGGCACTCTTGCTGATTACTTGATGCAACCCTGTATATATTGTGCTGTGTTTTCTCAACTGCCTTTGTAAACACTGTGGCCTTAATAGATCATTTTGAAAGAAGCTACCATCCCACTGCATCTGTTGGTAGCCTTCTTTCAGGTTTCTGACATATCCTTAATCTGATGCTCAGCCTTGTCATTTGGATCAATAGTAAACCAGATAAGATGTCTTCTACTTGCAAGACTATGGCTATAAAAGGTATTTGAAAAATAAATTCACTTTTTATGTCCATGCCACAAACCTTGGGGGTACTAATTTGTCATTTGTCTCTCCATCTATCTGTAAACAGTCAGTTAAATTGGTTATTGATGAGAATAAGGTGAATTATACTTGAAACAAGAGTAATATAGAAATAAACTTCATAGTAAATTTCTTAGATTCCTTCAGAAAAGTGACATCTTTTTAAGAGATGGCATATCTTAAGTTTAATCTCTATTTTAGAATGAGCAATTTGTTTTCTATATTGTTTTCTATTCTATATCATCAATAATAATCAATTATAATAATGTTATACTTTATAAAGCACTTTTATATACATAATCTTATCTTCATAACCTCATAATGTATTAACAGTTTTATAATTTGTAATTCATTTGTCAGTCATTCAGAAATTTTTATCTAGTACCTATTAATACTATATATATAATATATATTTATATATTATATGGCACCATGCTAGGCACTGCACATTCTGTATACAAAAAAATGTTGGTGATAATAGAAGATTAAAATTGTGACATTTTAGTATTAGAAGGATTCCCCCAAATCATCTCCAAACTTACTGTTTTACAGGAAGCTAACTTGCAGCTGGTTTGTGAATCATAGTCAACCAGCCATCCAGTAGCATTGTTTTTTTTTTCTGTTATATAAACTGATAATCTTTCTAAAGTCAGCCCATAGTTTAAATTTTTGAATCTGTGTTCTTCATCTATGAACTGACAATGATTCTGGCCTTCATAAAAGGGATATTATGAATATTAATAAAGGTATGATTATGGAACATTTCAAAATTGAAATGCCCATCTGAGGATAAGAAACAGGTCCTATAGGGAAGAGACAGGGAGCAAGTGAATCAAAATGTAAGCCATGGTTCCCTCATGTTTGTGAAGTGCAGGCTGCTCATTGTTTTCTTTATATTTTCATTTTTGAAGTTTCTTTAATGAACATCCTACTACTTTTATAATAAAATTAAGTTTTTTTCCCTCTCTTCCCCCTCTAACTTTATATTTTGGAATAATTTCAGATTTACACAAAAGCTGCAAGAATACTGCAAAGAATTCTCATGTACCCTTCACCCAGGTTCCCCAGATGTGCACATTTAACCACATGCACTTTATCCTTTACTCTCAGTGTATATGAGTGTGAGACATTGTCTTCTCAACCACCTGGAGTAGGTTGTAGACATGATCCTCCTTTGCTCTCACATCTTTAGTGCATATTTCCTGTTAACAAGGACATCCTCTTAAATAACCACAGTTCAATTATTAAAACCAAGCAACTAACATAAATACAGGCTTCCCTGATGGCTCAGACGATAAAGCATCTGCCTGCAATGTGGGAGACCCGGGTTCGATTCCTGGGTCAGGAAGATCCCCTGGAGAAGGAAATGGCAATCCACTCCAGCATACTTGCCTGGAAAATCCCATGGACAGAGGAGCCTGATAGGCTATAGTCCACGGGATTGCAAAAAGCCGAACACGACTGAACGACTTCACAACATAAATACTATTATCAAATTCTTATTTAGATTTTTCTAGTGATCCAAATAATACCATCTATCTAAGAGAAAGTCCAGGATTAGACATTTCATTTGATTATTATATTTTTTTAATTTTCATTAATCTGAAACAGTTCCTTAATCTTCTGTGTGTGTGTGTTTGTGAGTGTGTATATGTGACCACATATGACATTACATTCTAAAGTGTACAGACCAATTATATTGTTTTTCATTTTGAATTTGTCTGATGTTTCCTCATAATCTGGATTATACGTTTTTGGTAAAAATGTCGCAGGAATGATGTGTGGTTTTCTTCTCAGTGCACCATAGCAGAAATGCTTGTTGGTATTTATCCCATTACTGGTGATGACCCTGATCATTTGGATAAAGTGACTTCTGCCAGGTTGCTCCAGTGTAACCTTACTTGCTTTCTTTTTGTGATTAATATGTATTTTGTGGAGCGCTCATTTGAAACTATGTAAATATGTTATTACTCGTCAAACTTTCACCCACAAGTATTAGCCTCCTCTGGCCACTCCACCTGAGTCAGTTATTATTATGATAGCTGCCAATTAGAGAAGTTTTTTTTTTTCATAGGTAAGAAGTAGATTTATTTAGAGAGAAACACACTCTGCAGACAGAGAGTAGGCCCTAAAATGTTATTTTTAATCAGTCACTGCTGGTTCCAGATATGAAATTGGGTGTATGGTCTGATGGAAACTATAAAAGTGACCTCTCATGTTAAACAAAAAAGCTAATAATAAGTGGAAGAGATTGTACCAAGAGGCTAAAAAAAAGCTTATGTTAGACTTAGGGTAATGGAATTATAGGAGATCTTTTTTCTTATTTTCCAAATTTTTAATAATTTTCCAGTTTTCAATACATATGAAATATATAATTCCTAATTTTTTAATTGCTTTCTAAAATGTGTATTTGTTTATATCTAATTGGTCCACAAAGAGCTTGAGGGCAATACTAAATGTTGATTTAAGAATTGTGATGTGCTTGAATTTAGAACGACTGTTAAACTAGAATTAAAACATAGCTGTGGCAAAAAGGACACTTTTCCTGGGATAAGTTATCAAATGGAACAATGAAAATAATCTTTGATCTGCTGATGTTTCTTCCCCATTCTAACTGCTAAACTGCAGCATTATTTTTTTTAACCAACTCAGTTGCCTCTTTCTTAGTTTCAAGAGAAAAGGTCCCAGAACAGTGGAAGATGAGGAACAGTACAGAGTTCAGGGGTTGATCTGTAGATGGAGGTGGTGTGTGATATGATATTTTGAAGATGGCTTAGATTTAAGACTAGGAGGTACGTGTTTGAATTCAGGTATCACCATTCATTGTGGGGACCTTGGCTACTATTTTGAAGATGGGTCATAGTTATGAAGTCAGATAACTACTTAGTGCTCAGCATTTAATGAAACCCTTTAATGAGTAGCCTGAATGAGGTTCATTAAGGATTTCTGAGTGTAATTGAATTTATTTACATATTTATCTGTCATTTGTCTTTCCCACTATCTAAGAAATCCATCCATAGTGTGGAACTGAAGTAGAGAAGGCAACAAATGGATTCAATCAGTTGTTTGAAACAGTTTCCCCAAAGGAACATATCTTAGCCAAATAGATGAATTGATTTTTTTTTTTAACTGCATGTTGGGATCGATAGAAGGTACGTTGTTGAAAAACTAAAGATGGAGCCTACTACAAGACTTGGGGTGCTTCAAAGGAACCAAATGTTAAGCAAGATTTGTTTGGATTTAGCTTCTGAATTTAGTAGTGAAACATGATTTTTTAAAATATAAATTTATTTATTTTAATTGGAGGCTAATTACTTTACAATATTGTAGTGGTTTTGCCATACATTGACATGAATCCGCCATGGGTGTACAAGTGTTTCCCATCCTGAGCCCTCCTCCCACCTCCCTTCCCATCCCATCCCTCTGGGTCATCCCAGTGCATCAGCCCTGAGCACCCTGTCTCATGCATCGAACCTGGACTGGTGATTCATTTCACATATGATAATATACATAAAACATGATTTTTAAAAAGTAACTGCTTTCAGTGCAACTCAGGCGACTGCTCAGGGTCAGTGAGGAGAACAGACCAGGCAGATTATGATGTTTATCAAACAGTGAGAACACTAGGAGTAAATTCTTTCCTCCTTTGAAGGTTGTCATCCAACCTTCCTGGTGTATTTTTGTATTTTTTATGCACTTGCCCCTCCTTGCATGTACTACATTGTAATGTATAATGACCGTGCATATGTATTTTAAGTATTTTTAAAGCTTCCAAAACCCTTAGCGGAGTGTCTGATTCAGAGTAATTACATAGTAAGGAACTGTTGAGTATCGAATGAATTGTTGAATTAGCAAGTCTCACTCTTGATGCCATTTTCAAATTACCTGTAGAGCATTTAGGAAATACTAATCCCAAAGTCTCAAATTCTGACTTCATTGACCTAGAATGAGACAGGAATTCTTTTTTGGTGGTTGTGAGTGCTTTTTTAAGTTCTTCATGGTTGAGAACTCTGATAATTAGGTTATTTGTTTAAACAGTGATTCTCAAAGTGTGAACTCCTGGACCTATCAGCACTGGTATCTCCCATAAACTTGCTGGAAATGTAAATTCTTACACCCCACACCAGAGCTAGTGAATGAAAAACTCTGAGGGAAGTCCCCAAGCAGTCTGTTTTCCAGCCCTTCAGAGATCCTGATGCATGCTAGAGTTTGAGAACTACTGATTTAAGATGAAATCAATGTTTTCCTATAAATAAAATGTCAACTATGAGAAACAAAATACATTTTATAATCAGCCCAAAAGGTTGTGCCAACTTAAAGCACCACTCTAAGTAAATGAGGGTAGCTCACAAGCACGAGGGAATTGTACTTGTGGAAATAAGCATCACAGCATTTTACAATTTTTTAATATTTATTTTTTTGAATGAAATGCTCTCTACTGAAGGGACTAACTTTCATACTAATCTTAAAAAATTGCCCCTATCAGGCAGAAAAATCACATGAAAAATCCAGCATTGTGTAAGGAAGCCTCAGAGTCAAGGATACCTTTCTGTAGTTTCTTTTCTTAGAGAAAAGTCTGTCGACTTTTTTCTTGACAGTAACATTTTCTTTTTCTGTTGTGCTATTTGACTATGTGCCACTTGATAGTTCTGTCTGTTCCTGTGGAAACCAAGTTAGTGGATGGAGCCAAGGCTTGAGGGAGGCATTGAAGAGAAATATTAGTAGAGTTCAGCCACAGAGCAACTAAAGATGTTGCCTTTCCTTCAGTCAAATCCTTCTTGAGAGCCAGAATCTGTTTTAAGCCAGGGAGATGTTCTTGGCTGATGTATTGTCTAGCTGCTCTGCCAGATGGATGAACATCTTAAACTTGAAAAGCAACAAATAGAGCTCCCATTCTGCCTTTGAAGTGCCATTCTTAGCCTTTGCTTAGAGAATTGTCAAATAGCTTTTTTTTAAAACAAAAATTAAGATTTGCTAAAGTTGACATGTTAGTGATGTGGTTACCATCATAGGTGTTGAGTAATTAGAGCTTTTACCTGTAAAACACAGTATTTAGGCTTGAAATCAGAAATTTAAGGAAAGAAGGAGAATGTCTGACTGGAAAAAGCAACATGGATTTCATTTCATTGCTATAGCTCAGTAATCCATGTAATCATTTCTATAGCTCAGTCATTCAAAAATTTGGTTTTTAAAACTGTTTCCTATAAGGATTCACATTAAAATTTTTTTAAAGAAAAAGCATGAAACCAAAGTACAGTGAGACACCTAATTGGAGCCCAAAAATTATCCAAGCAGGCAATAATAATAATAAGGAAAGGCCCATCTTTTTTCCAATTCACTTACACTCTATATTTGATATGGTAGCAGTATCTCGTGGTCTAGGAAAAAGAACAGTATGGATCGCATTATACTAAGCTAAGCTATTTATATGGTTATTTAAATTATGTTTATATTTCAGTTAGGATGTATAGATTCATTTTTCCAGTTTTATGTGCTTTCATTTATGCCAGAAATTATGTCTTTTGATAAAACAGTTGACATAGCTATTAATATAGATGATTTATAACCTTGTATCTTGAATCCTAGCCATCTCTTCCAATCTTCAGATCCATATAGATTCTCTTCTTTTTCTACTTTTCTTTTTTATAGACATCTCTGTATAGATTTCCCTCAGGCACCCTAAACTCCACATGTTAAGAAAACAGAACTCAAAAATCTTCATCCGGAATCCTGTTGTTCCTTCTGTCTTTTCAATTATTGACACCACTCTCCATTGGACCCATTCAGGAGTCCTCTTACATTTCACAGCCCATCCTCTAATTTCCACTTGCTGCTGCTGCTGCTAAGTCGCTTCAGTTGTGTCCGACTCTGTGCGACCCCATAGACAGCAGCCCACCAGGCTCCACCGTCCTGGGATTCTCCAGGCAAGAACACTGGAATGGGTTGCCATTTCCTTCTCCAATGCGTGAAACTGAAGTCACTCAGTTGTGTCTGACTCTTAGCGACCCCATGGACTGCAGCCTACCAGGCTCCTCCATCCATGGGATTTTCCAGGCAAGAGTACTGGAGGGGGGTGCCATTGCCTTCTCCGAATTTGAGCTTAGCTGCCAACATTTCTATTCTGGATCGCTGCTGTAACCCCCTAACCAGTTGCACTGCCAAAGATTTGTTTGCCTCAAATCAATGCTTCAGACTGCCTCCAGGGCATTTTCTAAAAACAAATTTACTCACATCATTTCCTTAAACTCTTCATTGGTGCCCCATTACCTATATGATAAGTTTTAGACTCTTCATCTTGCTGTATTAGACTCTCCATTTTCTAGCCCCTACTCACCTCTCTAGTCACATTTCACTTCTTATATGTCATTCATGTTGCAATAATATAGAACTGTTTTCAAGGCCTAAGGTTCTATTTTACCCTGTATATAGGCCAAGAAGTTAGTCTGTTACTCCTTCATGGATGTTGACAATAGACACAAGCTTCTAGGTCAGGGACAAAGAAACTTATTATTCATGGTGTAGAAAAAAAGCACCAGCACCCATCTGTTTGCATCCCTTTCCCCAAAGAACCATGAGGAAGGCCCATATACCTGCTGTGCACGCAGTAGTTTTCCATCACAGCACAGAGGAACACTGAACTTCAGGAATCACACTTTTGTAATGAGCAGTTAGTAAACTCAGGGGAAGAGATGTCCTGTCCTTCAAATTGATTGCAGCAGACACAGCCCAGAGAAGCTGCCTAGGCCAAGAATGGTCAAGTCTCTGCATTTGGGGCATAAGAACATGCACAGCTGATTAGGACCCATGGTAAATTGCTTCTCCCAACAACCCACCACTTGGCCCTCCATGTTCTTCACATGAGCATGCCACTCCATCAGCTACTCTGATTAATCTAACCAACAGAGACTAGGAACAAACCTAATTAATACGTCTCATATAGCATTTAAGTGATAGAATTCTAAGCTGCAGGGTGAGAACAACCTGCAGTATTGACTTCAGTGCCCTGAATTAAGTCCACTGTGACTAAGTACCAGGGGAGACAGCAGGTCTTACTTGACACAGCCAAGATATACTCTAAGGCTTTTCTGTTATCAATTATGATACATGCAAGGGAGTTTGGCTGACCTGCTGATCTCAGTGTTATTGCCAATAATTATAGGAGGCACTAGATGGACTGAAAAACAACCCCTAGGCCCAGTGGAGAAATATTTCCCTCTCTCCTCCAGATATAAACATAAAACTTGAAGAGGCACAAGTCACTTTAGTTCAGGGTTTATTGTTAAACATGGATCACCATTGGCTTTCCAGGTGGTACAGTGGTAAAGAACCCACCTGCCAATGCAGGAGACGCAGGTTCCATCCCTGGGTCTGGAAGATCCCCTGGAGTAGGAAATGGTAACCCACTCCAGTATTCTTGCCTGGAGAATCCCATGGATAGAGGAGCCTAGCGAGCTACAGTCCATAGAGTCACAAAGAGTTGGACATGACTTAGCAACTGAGCATATACACACACACGCCACCCAGAGGGTATACCCATGAGGCCAGCCTGGGATTACTCTTAGGGTATGAATCCTACATTTTCAAAATAGCTGTGTATAACCCCCCACTCCTTTTGTCCTGATTATTTCCCAGGAGGCTGCCATGAAAAGATGAACTCTTTCTGAGGATGGCCATGTACAGTAACTTCTCTCTTAGATGTGTACCAGGTGTGTACCATGTGTGTACCGTGTACAGTACCTCTCTCTTAGGTGTGTGGATCAGGAAGAGGTAACAAGTAGAGTTAGAAATCTTTTTGAATTTGTTTTTGAGGAAGCCATGCCTGCTCCTGATTATTTCAGATTCCTGGAAACATTATGGGGCATAGAATGTCCATCAAATATCTCAACTATTGGCCCAATTTTGGATGGTCTATATGACAAAAGACACATCATAGTCAGATGGTATAGAAACCCAAAACATGAAAAACACTTTAGTTTCATGGGCCTCAATGCCTTGGCTAGTATAGGCTAATCAGACTGGAACAGTGACATTGTAACCTGAAACATGTCTGCAATCGTGAGGCATAAGCTGTCCCTGAAAGGGGTTGGTCAAAATCCCTACGAAGAATGGGCAGGGGCAATGCCCTGTTAAAATGGCCTCCTTTATTTTAAGAGAAATCGGCCAACTTAGAAGAACAAGCAAGTCTGGTATGCAGTGGTAGCTCCTACATCAAACATGTACCTTTTACTCTGGGTCCAATCTGTGATGATGGATTCATTACCGTGTTTAGTGCAATGATGAATCCAAGAGGCAAATGGCCAATGACCTTGGCAATTCAGGCTTATTCAGCAGCCTGATGCCAGCTGGTCTCATAAGAGAATAGGCCCTTATAGTGGGCATCTACATGACTGACCCAGACTGTTCAATTGGCAACTAGAGTTTATCTCCATAGTTTGTAGCCCCATAGAGGGATGTCTTTAAACGATCATCTATAGTCTTCCAGGTGCCAGATCAGATGACTTGAACATTGACAACATTCCATGAGTTAAAAAAAGCATGTCCCATCCCTAAGAGTAGTGGCTCAGTTAAGGACAATGGCTTTCACTTCAGCCCACTGGGCTGACCCGTCGTTAGCATAGTCGGTCTTCCAGAGTTGCCATTGAGACTGGACTGCGTCCCAGTTGTGGTTGGACTGCCTCCCAGTGGATGCCATCTAGTTTTAACTTAGCCAGATCATCAGTAAATCAGGCCAGGGCATTCAGGGGAACCTCTGCGTATTGAGGGCACCATTAAACAAGCAGCTTTGCTTTAAACAGTGGCCACCTCTACACCCAGTGCTTTGTCCTCATTACCAGACAAAGCAGACCATAGCAGGGATTGGGTACATGGCACAGTTGGCTCTGCATTATTAGACAAGGCATTGCATTCATTTTCACTTTCGAGCTGTTGCTCACTCAAGTCTCAACCAAGGGAACGTCTACTGTTTTCATTCCACCCAAAGTTCTATATCAAATAGCAGGGTCTCATTGCTTTCACCATTTAGTTTCACTTTGGAAAGTCCTTGGCTCAGCAACCACAACCACACTGCCTTTCAGCTTGCTGCCCCATTGTCATGCTGCCATCTCTTTCTCTGATTGCCCAGAGGAAGGTGAGCTAAAACCAAGGCGTCATTTGGGCAGGTTCTTTTAATCCTACTCCTCATCACTGAGTCAACAGACAGGTCAGTGGGGTCCTTTACCTCCCCAGCCCAGCCCGCCATGTGGATGTGTGAAGATTCCACATGGAATCTTCTCATCCCTGAACCTGACCTGCAGGGCCCTTGTCCTTACTCTTAGAGAAGACTATGTCTCTGTCAGCATCCCCTCCTCATTTCCTGTAATGTCAGGTGTTGGATTTAATTTATCCTACTTCCCTGCTTTTTTCTTTGTATGTACCAACTTACTACAAGGTAATGAATTAGCTCTGAGTACTGGCAGAAGATATATGAGTACCTTCAGAGACAAAAGAGCTTACTACTGATGGCACAGCAGAAAGCATAATCACTTGCATCTTTGCATCAGTTCCTTTACACCAAGAACCAGGAGGCATTGCCAAGGCCCCAGATGGACACTGAGCACACAGTGGGTTCACATGGCATCTGAGGGATGCTGAACTGGGACGTATCTCCAACTTTTCTACTTACTTTAGTAAACACTAAGCAAGACTCCTCTCGATCTAATGTTCAAGGAGACATGAATGTCCCACAAGTTTGCTCAGTACAAAACCAACTCCAAGAAATGGCCCAGGTAGAGAAGTCAAGGCTTTGCACTCTTGGCACGCTTAATAAGAACATGCAGGGACACTCCAGCCCCATGGCAGAGTGCCTCTCCCGACATTCCTGTGGTATTTCTGACTGATTTGTGTCTGCAGCCATTACAGGAAAGCTTGATATAAAGAGGTTATTGATATTTGTGACCTGTATACTTCCTGCTGCTGCTGCTGCTAAGTTGCTTTAGTCGTATCTGACTCTATGCGACCCCGTAGATCTCAGCCCACCAGGCTTCTCTGTCCCTGGGATTCTCCAGGTAAGAATACTGGAGTGGGTTGCCATTTCTTTCTGCATATACTTCCTAGGGATAGTGATTTTTATTATAAATTAATATTGTAAGTGCCTTGAGAGTTTATAAATATGTAATTATATAGATATCATTAGAATTAGTAATAACAAATGTTTATATTACTTCCATTTAAGTTTTAAATGATGTATCTTTTGGGGGTACAGAATGATTAGGATTTAGATAAAATATGGCAGAATGCCTACCTTACATTTATTTGTGCTATTATATATATATAGTTATAGTTATAATATTTCCAGGACAAAATTATACACAAACCTGTAAATGAAAACAAAATATAATGAACATTTGGTGGACAGTTGTTTCTCCCTCAACTACGATGAGAGTAAATATAAATGCTGAGGACATAGAACAAGAATGCATCAGGAAGCATACAGGTTTGGGGAAAATATATGGTCTCTTCAGTGTCCCAGTGGGGAAAAGGGCTGCTGTATGCAGTCCTGTATTCACACTAAAGCAAAAAAATATTGCTTAGAATTTGGGGGTATTCTTTGTCTTGACATGAGGCTATTACTTTAGAGGAAGCTGTTTTAGAGAAGTGGCAGGAGCAGGACAAAGATCAAGTCTCAGGAACAGGAAGCTACCCACTAACTCAATGACAGTAACTGTGATACCCCTAATATCTCTAGACGTGGGGCTGTAAAACATCATCATAAATACAAATTCTTAAATGAACCAGGGGCTGGGTGTTGGCAGCTATAATGGTGCGCAGAGAGAAAAAAAGGAAAACAAAACAAATAAAAAATAACAGCAAACAATCTTCACTTCAAAATGAACCCCCAGACAAAATAGATGAAGAAATCTAATGCTGAGACAGCTAACAATATCATCATTTCAGATAATGAATTTATTCCTAGCAGAAGTGTGTAAACAAAGCAAAAAGGACAGCCACACAAAGAAGGAAGATATTTGCTAAATAAGTCAAGAATTAGTATCCAGGAAACTCCTACAGATCAGTAAGGAAAAAACAAATAGCTCAGCTGTGAAATGAGTAAACAACACAAAAAGGCTGCTCAAGAAGAAACAAATAGCCAAAAAGACATTCCACCTCAGGAAGGAAAGTGAAAATTAAATCCATGATAAGACACAGTTGTGTACCCATTGGCAAAAGTTAGCAAGTCTGACAAAACCAAGTGTGGAGAAGATGTGGGGAAACAAAAATTCTCAAACATAACTGGTGTGAATGTAAATTGGAGTACCTACTTGAGAGTACAGCTTCAGCCCAGCAGTTTCAGAAATTCTGGTACATGTACCAAGAGATATATATGAGAAAATTCCTTCCAATATTGTTTGTAATAGTGCAAAATGAGAAACAAGCTAAATATTCCCTTAGAGATAAATAAATATACTATTTTCATATGACAGAATGCTTTCTCCAGTGAAAATGTATGAACCAAAGCAATTTGGATATATCTCAAAAATATTGCTTTGAGTAAAAGGTGGCAAGTGATTCCTGGAGGACTACTTATATAAAGATTGAAAACATACCAAATAATGCTGTATAGTTTATGAATACATGTATTTGTAAGAAATAAAATATATCAAAACATTCATGAGAATAATAACCACCAATTTCTCCAAAAATAGGGAATAGACCTGGGGAAGGGCACAAAGGGAGTGTTAACCATATATGTTATATTTTATTTCTTAAAAATGAAAAATTAAAATATCAAAGTATTTCACTCAAAACCTCCAAATCTTTGTTATTTAGATTAAATGACTTTTCCAAAAAAAAGGAGTTCATCTTAGCAAATTGGACAGACAAAAATATGAACTTAAGTGGCATTTTGAGTTGAGTCAGATTCATTTCAAATGCTGTTCTCCAGGTCAGAGAGCTTTTTCATTCTCTTTTACCCTTTTAGATATTATACTCCTTTTCACGTATCTGAGGGAAATCCAAATGTCATAGTCATTTACATGACAGACAAAAGATCATCATGTTAATAATTGTAGAAAGATTAAGATGAAGATTATTAGTACCTAACAATAACAGCAACAGCAAAAAACCCCAAACCAAAAAATGACATCTTATTCAATGTTTCAGAGCCATTAGGAAATATTTTCACATTTGCATGGCATAATAGACATCATATTAGAGTTAATATCATTTTACTGATGAAATAGGACATTTTTGTAACTTTAGTTCTCATTTCTACTTACTTGCCTGCAGAATTTTCTTAAGAATATATACTCTTTTGATCTATTATCTATTTCACTCTTACACTATTTCCTACTCTGTCTGAAATTATAAAAGTAGATCCCCACTCTTTACCTCAGGATCGTGTCATGTGGCCTTAAGAGATGATACTAAATTCTTAGTATCAAAACAAAAGTAATTGTGTCATAATAAACCTGAAAATTTAAGCAGTCCTGATTTGGAGCAATAGTGAGGAAATGTTTGAACATTTTGTTTGTTTGCGCTTGTATTGAGGGGGCTTTATGGGAAACAGAGTAGCCTATAACGGGTCCCC
Organism: Ovis canadensis; assembly: GCF_042477335.2. Lineage (NCBI taxonomy): Eukaryota > Metazoa > Chordata > Mammalia > Artiodactyla > Bovidae > Ovis > Ovis canadensis. Next base: position 48,162,950 of record NC_091246.1, on the reverse strand, counting down.
AAAGTCATACAGTCTTCAGGGGGTTATCAAAATAGCTTGCTGCCTGAAACTAGTATTTTCCTCTTTTCCACTGTTACTGGAAATACTCTCTTGATTTTAGCTCAAAGAGTTGTCTGTCCCCTCTGTTCATTCTCAGAATTGAGAATTTGTATACACTCAGCATTTAACAAATGCTTGTTCATAAAACCAAGGAGGTTGATGTTGGTCCAAATGGATTATATTTTTTCTAGTCCGAGCATTTGTCAATAGTATCTCAGATGGTCTATGTCCTTCGGAATAGGAGAAGCTAGCCTGATCATGCAGGAGACCCTGGTTCAGTTCCTACCCACTCCAGAATTCATGGGCTTCCCTGGTGGCTCAGGTGGTAAAGAATCCTTCTGCAATGCAGAAGACCTGGATTTGATCCTTGGGTTTGATCCCTGGGTTGGGAAGATCCCCTGGAGGAGGGCATGGCAACCTAGTATTCTTGCCTGGAGAATCCCCATGGACAGAGGAGCCTGGGGGCCTACAGTCCATGGGATTGCAAACAGTCGGACATGACTGAGCGACTAAGCACAGCACAGCAACACTCCCCACTAAATTCCTGCTGGGTATGTTCTTTTTGGTACTGTATCACCTTTATCTGAGGTTATAGACATTTTTCTCAATGTAAAAAAAAATCAGAAAAGCCATTATATAGAATATTTCATCTGTTTTTATTTTCACCTGTTCCTAACCTTGGTTCTCTCCTTAATCACTAGCTATGGACACTGTGTTCAGTCAGATCTTCCTATCTACTTGCCCTCAGTCATGGGCCATTCTTGGTTCCACTTGACCATCTGTTTTTTGTTGCTTCCTCCACATTGGAAAACTGTTTGTAATAAAATTAGCAAACATCACTGAGCATTTGCTTTGTGTACTGTTCTAAGTAAAAATATTACCTTTATCATTTCGTATAGATGATAATCTCAGGTACTGTTATTATTCCTGTGTTACAGATGAGGAAATTAGAAGCACAGGAAGATACTTTATTTGATATGTAAAAATTTACCCTGATACTTCTGTGAGGAACAAAGATGAAATCTATGTCAAAGTAAAGTACATTTTACTCTTGTCTGCTTTGTAACAAGGCTCCAAGAATGTTTTTTGAATGATTGAGTAATTATTACTGAAATGTACCATGTTTTGTGTATGTAGAACCCCCAGAATAATGTGGAGTGCAAATATAATAAGCACTGTGTCTATAACTCAGTAGCCACCCCTAACATATTCTAGTTTCCTTCTTCTCCTTCCCTTTTCCTCTTAATTTCAAAATCACAATGATTGTCTGATTGACTATCTTTAAAAGGTCATGATGAATTATTCTGTAATATTTGAAATGTTATGCTCAGAAAGGTCAAACCTTATTTTTTTGGTATGAAGTACCACATAGGTTTGTTTTTCCTGGGCATTTTTTTCTTTTTTCAAAGAAAGATGGCAAGAGATTTAGAGCAGGGTGCCCTCTTGAGGAAATTTTAGTACCTTCTCAAAAACTGGAACTGGCATTGGGTGAAGTGAAAAAATCCAGATAAATGATGTCCACTATGAACGAAGTGCTGATAAATAAATCTTAAAAAATAAGAGTAACCAAATACCACATATTTGAGAATTAATATTCTTAACTGTTATGCACTAATTTAGCAATTGTCAATAAGTTTTAAATAAAAACAAAAAGCTCTAGAAGATATTTTACATCCTCCTATTCACTCAGTCCTTCAAGCAACATTTATTAAGCACCTAGTCTGTGCTAGGAACCATGCCGAGCACAATGATCAATAAAACATAGCCTCTGCCTTTGTGATGCTTACTACTTGTGAGGAAGATCTCAGTAAAGAGAAATTAACAGATATATATGTAACTACAAACTGGGGAAAGTGCTGTGAAGGAAATGAAAAGATTCTGCAATAAAGAAGAACAAAATAAGTTTTCCCTAGGGTGGCCAAGGAAAACTGTTCTAAATGGAAATAACTGAGCTGCATCCATGCTTTTCAGTCCATTCCAGGTTTGCCCATCTAGTGTAGACAGCCTTATGGACCCCTTTCCTAGTTTCCTCCTTTATTTCAGCCTCTGCCCTGGAGCAGAGTTGACTCCTGCCTCTGAGGCAAGCAGACAAGTCTCATTCTTCTTTCCTCACCTCCCTGTTGCCTTAGAGCCTCACATTCATTACAGCGGGGGTGGGGGTGCTCAATTAATAAGTGTCTTCCTTATTAATACTGATAGCCCCGTTAGTAGAACATTAAAGCATTGTAATTACATTGCTTAAAAGCCACATTTCCAACATTGTTAAGATGTAGACGGTGTCAGTTTCAGTTGCTCAGTCGTGTCCAGCTCTTTGTGACCCCATGGACTGCAGCACACCAGGCTTCCCTGTCCATCACCAACTCCTGGAACTTGCTCAAGCTCATGTCCATTGAGTTGGTGATGCCATCCAACCACCTCATCCTCTGTCCTCCCCTTCCCCTCTTGCTTTCACTCTTTCCCAGCATCAGGGTCTTTTCAGATGAGTCAGTTCCTCACATCAGGTGGCCAAAGTACTGGAGTTTTAGCTTCAGCATCAGTCCTTCCAATGAATATTCAGGACTGATTTCTTTAGGATGGACTGGTTGGATCTCCTTGCAGTCCAAGGGACTCTCAAGAGTCTTCTCCAACACCACAGTTCAAAATCATCAATTCTTTGATGGTTAGCTTCCTTTATAGTCCAAATCTCACATCCATACATGACTACTGGAAAAACCATTGCTTTGCCTAGATGGACCTTTATTGACACAGAAATGTCTCTGCTATCTAGGTTGGTCATAGCTTTTCTTCCAAGGAGGAAGCATGTTTTAATTTCATGGCTGCAGTCACTATCTGCAGTGATTTTGGAACCCCCCAAAATTAAGTCAGTCACTGTTTCCTTCGTTTCCCCATCTATTTGCCATGAAGTGATGGGACTGGATGCCACGATCTTAGTTCTCTGAATGTGAGTTAAAGCCAACTTTTTCACTCTTCTCTTCCACTTTCATCAAACAAGAGGCTCTTTAGTTCTTTGCTTTCTGCCATAAGTGTGTGTCATCTGCATATCTGAGGTTATTGATATTTCTCCCGGCAATCTTGATTCTAGCTTGTGCTTCATCCAGCCCAGCATTTCTCATGATGTACTCTGCATAGAAGTTAAATAGGTAGGGTGACAATATACAGCCTTGACATACTCCTTTCCCAATTTGGAACCAGTCTCTTATTCCACGTCCAGTTCAAACTTTTGCTTCTTGACCTGCATACAGATTTCTCGAGAGGCAGGTCAGGTGGTCTGGTATTCCCATCTCTTGAAAAATTTTCCACAGTCTGTTGTGATGCACACAGTCAAAGGCTTTGGCCTAGTCAGTAAGGCAGAAGTAGAGGTTTTTCTGGAACTCTCTTGCTTTTTTGATGATCTGACAGATGTTGGCAATTTGACCTCTGGTTCCTCTGCCTTTTCTAAATCCAACTTGAACATCTGGAAGTTCACGGTTCACGTACTGTTGCAGCCTGGCTTGGAGAATTTTGAGCATTACTTTGCTAGCGTGTGAAATGAGGGCAATTGTGCAGTAGTTTGAATGTGCTTTGGCATCTTCGCATCCTGTAATGCCAAGTCAAGTGGGCCTTAGGAAGTATCACTACAAACAAAGCTAGTGGAGGTAATAGAATTCCAATTGGGCTATTTCAGATCCTAAAAGATAATACTGTGAGAGTGTTCCACTCAGTGTGCAAGCAAATTTGGAAAACTCAGCAGTGGCCACAAAACTGGAAAAGGTCAGTTTTCATTCCAGTCCTAAAGAAAGGCAATGCCAAAGAGGGTCTCAGAAGGTGAAAAAGACAGGCTGCCCTGCCTGCCACTATGCTTTGAGTAGAGAAAGAGAAATAGGCATGAGGACGGCAGAGAATTTGATCATGGAATATAGTTTGTTCGTGTTGACTGTGAAGTATATATGGAATCTAGAAAATGGTACTGATGAACCTCTTTGCAGGGCAGGAATAAAGACATGGACATAGTGAACACACTTGTGGACATGGAGAAGGGAAGGAGAGGGTGAGACAGATTGAGAGAGTAGCATTGACATATATACACTACCAAGTGTGAAATAGATAGCTAATGGGAAGCTGCTGTATAGCACAGATTACTCCACTCAGTGCTCTGTGATGACCTAGACGGGTGGGAGCGGGGAGGGGGAGCTCGAGAGGGAGGGGAAGTATGTATACTTATAACTGATTCATGTTGTTGTCCAGCAGAAACTAACACAACTTTGTAAAGCAATTATACTCCAATAAAAATGAAAGAAATAGAATTATCTATGGTACCAAGCATATTGAAGTCTCCAATCAGAATTGGAAATATGAAAGTAGATCTCAGGGAAGAGTTCAAAAGCACTGCTCTTCAGGGGTTTCAAAGCTCACACAGGCATACTGTATAATGGTTGACTTAAGTACCATTATGTGCTAGTGTTTCAGTTGTGTTTGACTTTTTGTGACCCTATGGACCCACCAAGCTACTCTGTCCATGGAATTCTCGGCAAAAATACTGGAATGGGTTGCCATTCTCATCTCCAGGGGATTATCCCAACCCAGGGATCGAACCCGAGTTTCCCGCTTTGCAAGTGTATTCTTTCCTGCCTGAGCCGGAAAGGAAGCCCAAGTACAATTACAGTCAATCCATCTGGAGAAAGAAGTTTAGCTAGAACTTCTTTCTCCAGATGGATTGATTGTGCCAGATTGGAAGGTTTAACCGATGTGGACAGCACTGCCTGCACTGGGTGGCCCTCAGTGACTTCTGGGTTGGTGTTTATGTGGCCATACGAGTCTGGAACCTGAGCTGTGAGGAAGTTCCTTATACCTTAGTTGTAACTATAAATAGCTCTCTTCAAGAACACTAACCACCTTCTTATTAACCAGCTGCTATGGAAAAAATATTTAACCCCTTTGAATCTCACTTCTGTCACCTCTAAATTGGGGTTAAAAATCTGTTTACTTCACAAAGTTATTATACTTTGAATATAAATAATATATGCTGTGTTGGTCAGATTGTGCTGAAACTAATACATTCATACATTGTTGCTGCTGCTAAGTCGCTTCAGTCGTGTCCGACTCTCTGTGACCCCATAGATGGCAGCCCACTGGGCTCTGCCGTCCCTGGTATTCTCCAGGCAGGAACACTGGAGTGGGTTGCCATTTCCTTCTCCAATGCATGAAAGTGAAAAGTGAAAGTAAATTCACTCAGTCGTGTCCTGCTCTTCACAACCCCATGAACTCCAGCCTACCAGGCTCCTCTGTCCACGGGATTTTCCAGGCAAGAGTACTGGAGTTGGGTGCCAGTGCCTTCTCTGACATTGTTGCTACTAGATAGCAATTTGCAAGATACACCAAAAACCATAAAATGCACAAACTCCTTTGACCCAGTAATTTTGTTCCTGGTAATTTATTCTATGGAAAAAAAAAAAAAAACCTAAGTGAAAAATCATATACATTAGAGCATTTTCTATTCAAAAAGTTATAAACAATAATAGAATGATTAAATAAAATATCTTGCCTTAACACAATGAAATATTGACCAACTCCTAAGGAAACTATAGGTATGTAGAAAACAGTTGGGAAAAAACATGAACAAAATAAAACAACGGATAGTATAGTAGAATTTTAAGTATTTTTCCTTTTATTAATTTATCTGAATGTTATTACTCCAGCAGAATAATTAAAATGCTTAAAGCATTTTAAAATTAAAAAAAAAATTTTTGGCTCCAAACTAAATTTCTTCTTACTGTCTCTTATTTTTCATTTAGGGAAATTATCGTTTCATGAAACTCTTACTTACACGCAGAGCAAACTGGATGCAGAAGGATCTGGAAGAAATGACTCCTTTACACTTGACTACTCGGCACAAGAGCCCTAAATGTTTGGCACTTCTGCTGAAGTTTATGGCACCAGGAGAAGTGGATACACAGGATAAAAACAAGGTAACAGACTATCAGAATGGAAGACAAGTAGAACAGAAAGCAAACACTTTATTTTATGATGTGACGCCTTAAGGAAGAAGGCTCAATTACCACTCATACATGGCAGAACAATTCCAAATCTCCATATGCCCCAGTAAAGGATTTCATTTAAACTGTGTCCTGCCAGCAACTGTAGTGTAGTGGGTAGTATCATCTTCTCACATATGGGGAAACCAAAGCTCAAGAAGATTAAAATTCTACGAAAGATCCAAGTGCCAGGACTAGAATGTGAACCCAGGCCTGTCTAACTCATTATTTGACTGCTAGTCATGATAGTTGCAATTTGCTATGAGATTTGTGGTGACCAAATGCCCCCAAATAATGTACTTAGTGCATAACTGCTTTAATGTCCTGGGCTTTGACATACTTCTTGGGTTTCAGTGTCAGTTCAGTTCAGTTGCTCAGTCGTGTCCAACTCTTTGTGACCCCATGAATCGCAGCACGCCAGGCCTCCTTATCCATCACCAACTCCCGGAGTTCACTCAAACTCACGTCCATCGAGTCGGTGATGCCATCCAGCCATCTCATCCTCTGTCGTCCCCTTCTCCTCCTGCCCCCAATCCCTCCCAGCATCAGAGTCTTTTCCAATGAGTCAGCTCTTCGCATGAGGTGGCCAAAGTATTGGAGTTTCAGCTTCAGCATCAGTCCTTCCAATGAACACCCAGGACTGATCTCCTTCAGAATGGACTGGTTGGATCTCCTTGCAGTCCAAGCGACTCTCAAGAGTCTTCTCCAACACCACTGTTCAAAAGCATCAGTTCTTCAGCACTCAGCTTTCTTCACAGTCCAACTCTCACACCCCATACATGACCACTGGAAAAACCATAGCCATTTCCAGTGTAGAAGCCACTAATTGTTCTGTGTGCATCAACTTACTTAACCTCGCTATACTTCAATTTTCTCGTATGTGAAAAGGGGATAAACAGGGTTGTTGAAGATAAAATGAGATAATATATATCAAGTGTTTAGCGCAATGCCCAGTGCATAGTATTCTCTCAATAAATACTAGCTGTAAAATTATTATTAATTTCATTTTCATTGTAATATTTGCTCTGACATTGTTATTGGGATTCATTATCTTCCATGCTCTTGAATTTGAACATGTTGTTTCAGTTCAGTTCAGTTCAGTCGCTCAGTCGTGTCAGACTCTTTGCGACCCCATGAATCACAGCACGACAGGCCTCCCTGTCCATCACTAGCTCCTGGAGTTCACTCAGACTCACGTACATCAAGTCGGTGATGCCATCCAGCCATCTCATCCTCGGTCGTCCCCTTCCCCTCCTGCCTCCAATCCCTCCCAGCATCAGAGTCTTTTCCAATGAGTCAACTCTTCACATGAGGTGGCCAAAGTACTGGAGCTTCAGCTTTAGCATCATTCCTTCCAAGGAAATCCCAGGGTTGATCTCCTTTAGAATGGACTGGTTGGATCTCCTTGCAGTCCAAGGGACCCTCAAGAGTCTTCTCCAACACCAGAGTTCAAAAGCATCAATTCTTTGGCTCTCAGCCTTCTTCACAGTCCAACTCTCACATCCATACATGACCACTGGAAAAACCATGGCCTTGACTAGACAGACCTTAGTTGGCAAAGTAATGTCTCTGCTTTTGAATATACTATCTAGGTTGGTCACAACTTTTCTTCCAAGGAGTAAGCGTCTTTTAATTTCATGGCTGCAGTCACCATCTGCAGTGATTTTGGAGCCCCCAAAAGTAAAGTCTGACACTGTTTCCACTGTTTCCCCATCTATTTCCCATGAAGTGATGGGACCGGGTGCCATGATCTTCGTTTTCTGAATGTTGAGCTTTAAGCCAACTTTTTCACTCTCCACTTTCACTTTCATCAAGAGGCTTTTTAGTTCCTCTTCACTTTCTGCCATAAGGGTGGTGTCATCTGCATATCTGAGGTTATTGATATTTCTCCTGGCAATCTTGATTCCAGCTTGTGTTTCTTCCAGTCCAGCGTTTCTCATGATGTAGTCTGCATAGAAGTTAAATAAGCAGGGTGACAATATACAGCCTTGACGTACTGCTTTTCCTATTTGGAACCAGTCTGTTGTACCATGTCCAGTTCTAACTGTTGCTTCCTGGCCTGCATACAGATTTCTCAAGAGGCAGGTTAGGTGGTCTGGTATTCCCATCTCTTTCAGAATTTTCCACAGTTTATTGTGATCCACTCAGTCAAGTAATGCTCAAAATTCTCCAAGCCAGGCTTCAGCAATATGTGAACCGTGAACTTCCAGGTGTTCAAGCTGGTTTTAGAAAAGGCAGAGGAACCAGAGATCAAATTGCCAACATCCGCTGGATCATGGAAAAAGCAAGAGAGTTCCAGAAAAACATCTATTTCTGCTTTATTGACCATGTTGTATACATTGGTCATTGTTTTGATCAACATTCTGATTATTCTTTACAGGAAAAAAATGTGGTCTTTAGTTAGACAAAGGCAGTCATCCTCTTCCTTTTCATCAGGCACTTAATTATAGAGTCTTGCAAACTCCCAGACACTCATGAAATTAAAGCTGTTATAATTAAGTCCCTGGGTTGATGCTCAATAACCTTTTCACTCCCATAGTATTCTTAATGTGATTTTTAAATTTTGTTGAGTAGTCACTCATATAACCTGAAGTTCTGAGATCAAGTTTTTAATTTTACAACTACTGTAAATTGATGTTATTCCTAACGCACAGCATTTGTAGTGCTAATAGTTCACTGAGATTTCCCTGGGCATCCAGTGGTTGAGACTCTTCATGTTCACTGCTGAGAGCACGGGTTTTCTGGGTTTGGGAACTATGATTCTTCAAGCCATGTACTACAGCCAGAAAATAAATATTTCACTGAAAAAAGCAATTTGTTCAGTCCACAAAGACCCATTAATCACTCGATCGGAGTAAAAGTCCTTTACTACGTTTATGCCATTTAGCAGATTGCTTATCCTCCTCACGCTCAGTTTCCTCATCAGTCACGTGCAAATTCAAGAGTGCTCATCTCCCAGAGTTGTCCTGATAGAGACTACAGGAGAGGAAATATGCAGAAGTCGTACAGCAGTAGCTGCCATGCAGTAAGAGTGTGGGAAAAGTTTGTTGTGTTGTTGCTGTTCTGTTGTCAATGTCATTTTGAGAATCTCTTCATTTTGCAGCAAACAGCTCTGCATTGGAGTGCCTACTACAATAACCCTGAGCATGTGAAGCTGCTCATCAAGCACGATTCTAACATTGGAATTCCTGATGTCGAAGGCAAGATCCCACTTCACTGGGCAGCCAACCACAAAGATCCAAGTGCTGTTCACACAGTGCGATGCATTCTGGTGGGTATAATGGATGGCCTTACCCCCCAAGAGAAATTATGTTATGAATTATCCACTGTATGCAAAAGCATTTTACAGCACACTAGCAAATTATGACACAAAAGAGTACAACAAAAAACGTGTGAGTTCATCAGCAAGAAATAGAGCATTTTAATACTGTGATTTAAGACCACACAGAAATTTCCTGCATGCCTGCTTCCAGCGGCATTCTCTCTCCCTATGCCATGCTCATTTCTGTCCCGCATCGGCTACTTTTCTGAGTTCCTGTTTATCGTCCCTGACTTTGTTTTATACTTGTTCTTATCAAATAGTAAGTAGATGTAAGTGAATAAATACATTTAAGATATAAGGAATAAGGAAACTTATGTACTCATCACTGAGTGGAGGAGCCAAGTAAATCACTGTTTAAGTTCCCTGGGTACCTCCAAGTAGCATTCTTTTATCTCCTTTCTCAGAGGCAGCCACTACCCTCAATTTTGTGCTTATTATTCCACGGGTTTTCATTATAGTTTTGCCACATATGTTTGCATTCCTAAACAATGTACTGTTTCATTTTTAACATTTTTGCATTTTATATTCATAGAATCATACTGTATGTATTCTGAGACATCCTTTTCTCTTGCTCAGTGTTAAGTTGGTGGTTTTAATCTGTGTTGCTGTGTGTAGCTGTAATATGTTACTTTTTACTGCTATATGCTGACTAGTATTCCATTTTTTGAAGATTAAATGACACACATTTTTCATTCTGTTATTGACAGACATTTGAAACTGTTTCCAGTTTTTTGCTATTTACAACAGTGCTGCTTTGAACCTTTTTTAAAAACCCTATTTAGGGTATGAATTTAACTGGTTGTTGCAGGTGTATAGAAATGCAGTTGATACTTTTGGCCATTAATTATATATCTAACCAACTTTCTATACTTATGAATTTCAAATGTTTATCAGATTCTTTGAGGTTTTTTTAATCATTTCTTCCAAAATTACCACTTACATGCTGTGGTAGTCTAATGTTTGGTCCTATTTGCTTATAACACAGAAATCAGACTTTTGAAGATGTTATTGTTTTATTTATACAATGATTAACTTATTTCTACTTGTTTGTTACCTGATTCCTCTGCCGTGCATTTCTCCTTGGATCTCCAGTTTTCCTTCCAGAGTTACTACCTTTTTCCTTGAAATACAATTCTTAGCACTCTCATTAGTATAGATGTCTGGTAGTTAACTCCCTGATTAATTCAACTGTTAAGAATGTCTGTGTTTCTACAATGCTCTTGAATACGTAGTTTTTCTGTATACACAATTCTAGGTAGTTACTTTTATCAGCTCTTTCAGACTGTTATTTTTTTTTTTAATTTTTTTTTTTATTTTTAGTTTTTTATTTTTTAAATTTTAAAATCTTTAATTCTTACATGCATTCCCAAACATGAACCCCCCTCCCACCTCCCTCCCCAGAACATCTTTCTGGGTCATCCCCATGCACCAGCCCCAAGCATGCTGCATCCTGCGTCAGACATATACTGGCGATTCAATTCACATGATAGTATACATGTTAGAATGTCATTCTCCCAAATCATCCCACCCTCTCCCTCTCCCTCTGAGTCCAAAAGTCCGTTATACACATCTGTGTCTCTTTCCCTGTCTTGCATACAGGGTCGTCATTGCCATCTTCCTAAATTCCATATATATGTGTTAGTATACTGTATTGGTGTTTTTCTTTCTGGCTTACTTCACTCTGTATAATCGGCTCCAGTTTCATCCATCTCATCAGAACTGATTCAAATGAATTCTTTTTAACAGCTGAGTAATACTCCATTGTGTATATGTACCACAGCTTTCTTATCCATTCATCTGCTGATGGACATCTAGGTTGTTTCCATGTCCTGGCTATTATAAACAGTGCTGCGATGAACATTGGGGTACATGTGTCTCTTTCAATTCTGGTTTCCTCGGTGTGTATGCCCAGCAGTGGGATTGCTGGGTCATAAGGTAGTTCTATTTGCAATTTTTTAAGGAATCTCCACACTGTTCTCCATAGTGGCTGTACTAGTTTGCATTCCCACCAACAGTGTAGAAAATAATAGCAAATGAAGCAACTGACAAACAACTAATCTCAAAAATATACAAGCAACTGCTGCAGCTCAACTCCAGAAAAATAAACGACCCTATCAAAAAATGGGCCAAAGAACTAAATAGACATTTCTCCAAAGAAGACATACGGATGGCTAACAAACACATGAAAAGATGCTCAACATCACTCATTATTAGAGAAATGCAAATCAAAACCACAATGAGGTACCACTTCACACCAGTCAGAATGGCTGCGATCCAAAAATCTGCAAGCAATAAATGCTGGAGAGGGTGTGGAGAAAAGGGAACCCTCCTACACTGTTGGTGGGAATGCAAACTAGTACAGACTGTTATTTTCTGCTTTCTGCCTTTCATTGTTCCTCTTAAACAGTCTGTTATTTGTCTAATTGTAATCCCTTTATAGATTATCTTTTCTCTCCAGGTGGTTTTTAAAATTTTTCTATACAGTATTACTACAGTGTGTCTAGTATGCCTTTTTTTTTTTTCATGTTTAGTATACATTCTGATTATCGCATCTCAGTTCTGGAAAATATATAGCCATTATCTCAGTATTGCTTCTCTTTCTTTCTCTCTATGCCTGCCTATGGGGTCTCCAATAATGCATATTTTAGACCTTTGCATCTTACTTTCTATGTCTGTTAACTTTTCTTTTACATTTCTATCATCTTGTCCCATTCTGCTACATTCTGGGTAATTACATCAGATCTGCCTTCCAGTTTACCAAGTCTTTCTTCAGCTGCATCCAGTCTTGTTTACACTATTTGTTTAGTCTTCAATCTTGGTGATTGTGGTTTCACTTCTAAAAGTTCTCCTCAGTTCTTTTTCAGATCTGCCTGATCATTTTGAGAGCTTTTTCCCTTGCTTACTTTAAGCCTTTTTAACTGTGCTATGTGGTTTGTGGAATCTTAGTTCCCCCACCAATAATCAAACCCATCCCCCCTGCATTGGAAGCACAGATTCTTAACCACTGGACTGCTGAGGAAGTCCCCATTTTTTATTTTCTTATGTGTTTTATCATTAGTTATTTTATATTCTCTATGTGTTAATTTCAAAATCTGAGGTCTATGGAGGGTGATTCGCACTTATAATATCTTCCTTACAAATTTGGCTTTTTTTTCCCCCTCCTTTATAAGTGCATTTAAGTCCTTGGGAGGCTGAAGGTCCTACAATGCCACCGTGGTAATATTCTACTTCTTTTTTGAAGTGTTTTATAATACCTTTTATACTCTTCTTTTATAAAATAGGCTGACTGGATAGAGAGCTCTAAACCTGGAAAGGCCCTTCAAAGAGTTCTTAAATTGGGACAGGAGGGCTTGACTTTGGGTGTGACCTAATCTGAGAAGGGACCTGAGGTGGGCGAGGAACTCTCTTCAGCTAAAGCAGTTCCAGAAAGCTGGCAGGAGAAGATCGCCTGCTGCTAGCACTTTCAGCAGCGGTGGAGTCGGGAAGGAGGACCTAAGCACTGCATCATATCTCTACAAAGATCCAGAAGAAAAACAAAGAAATGTTGTGAACTGTCAGTTTAAACCAAAAATCTAATATCCATGTGATAAAAATGTTTCAACCTCATTCATAAAAGGAATACAGTTTAAAGCATCAGTGAAATGCTTTTCATACCTACAAGGGGAAAAATGTTTTAAGTTTAATAATATCAAGTGGTTAATTTGTGCCAGCATGTGGGGAAATAAAAGCTTTTACACATCGTCATGGATGTGTTAATTAGTACAGCCATTTGGAGAGCAGTTTGACAATACCTAACTGAAGATGCAGATATCTTTTAACCCAGCAGTTTCCCTTCAAAGTATCTGGGCTAGAGAAAAATCTCACATATATGCCACAAGGAGATATGTAAAGGAAGTGCAATGTAAAAAATGCATTGCAGCATTTTTGTTAATAGTGGAAAACAGTGTAAGTAACCTAAATATCCTTCAGTAAGGGCTTCCCTGGTGGCTCAGATGGTAAAGAATCCACCTGCAATGTGGGAGACCTGGGTTCCATCCCTGGGTTAGGAAGATCCCTAGAGAAAGGAAAGGCTACCCAATCCAGTAATCTGGCCTGGAGAATCTCCATGAACAGAGGAGCCCGGTGGGCTACAGTCCATGGGGTTGCAAAGAGTTAGGCATGACTGAGTGACTTTCAAGAGAATGGATAACTAAATTGTGGTTTAACAAAGAGATTAGTATCATTACAGATACCCAAATGTATTGTGTTGAATTAAAAAAATTTAAAAATATAATTTTGAAAGAAAAAATTCAAGGATATACATGGCATAATGCATAAGTATAAATATTGAAAACACATACAAAATTTATCTATTGTTTATGGATATATATATATATATGAAGCAAAAATACAAAACATATGGCTTTAGCAGAATCCATAACAGATTAAAAAAGCACATTAGGGAAAGTGTTGATTCCTATTTAATCTAGATAGTACAAGTACATTTATTTTTCTGTACTTTTTATAGTTAAATATGAAATTAAATATTTTAAGATTTAGACTGTGTACTTTTTTTAATTTTATCACTTCTGCTGAGAGAATATATAGGTTTCAAAAATTGCTCAGTTAATACTTATATCAAATGTGGCTTTTTTGAGGATTCTATGTATGTCTGAAGTCTCTGTTTCCTTAAAAATAGGATGCTGCTCCAACAGAGTCTTTACTGAACTGGCAAGACTACGAGGGTCGAACACCTCTTCACTTTGCAGTTGCTGATGGGAATGTGACAGTGGTTGATGTCTTGACCTCATACGAAAGCTGCAATATAACATCTTACGATAACTTATTTCGAACGCCACTTCACTGGGCAGCTTTGCTAGGTGGGTTGAATATGAAACCAAGGACCAACAGTAGGAGGAACTGCTTGAGTACAGAAAATTTTCCGTGGCTTCTCCCCACTATCAGCTCCCACCTCCTATTTAATTGGTTTAATTTTTAATTGATATGTAGTACTTTGTACCTAAATTCCTCTGTTGTATGCTTAAATTTTAACAATATAAATGTATTCTATGTTATATGTTAATTTCAACAACATGTCTTAAAATTGTTATTATAAAACCAATGTGCATTTGTTAACAAATGTAAATATAAAATAATCTTCACATTTCAATGCCTTTGCTTTTTTTGGAGAAGGGCTTTAATTTTATGTTTCAGCTAATACTATGTTTGATTTTCTTCTTCATATTTCCTGATGTACCTTTTACTTAGCATTTTTGGGGATCACTTTTTTATATGGGAGATTATATCTGTGTATCTGTCTGAATTTTGGCAATCTGAGAGTCTTTCCCTTTAAGTGAAGGAGTTTTGCCCACTGACAGTCATTGTTACAAATTGTACAATTTGATCTTTTTTCTGTTATTCTGATCTTTGAGGATTAGTTTTTTTTTCCCCTTAATTTGGAGTTTTTCCTGATTTCTTTGTTTTCTGCCTTGTGGTGTATGGATTACATTGTAGCTGTCTGGTTTTGAATTTCCTAATGTTTCAGGAGGGTTTCTAGGTTTTACTAGTAGTTACTTTTAAATTTATTAAAAGCTTTCTTGAGCCTAAGCCTGAGTCAAGAGCAAAACTGCATTTACTGATTCCCATCTATTTAAAATGAGGAATTTGACATACTTTCACTTATACTCTTTGGGTGTTTGTTAATATGATCTGACAGTTATTATTAATATTAATGATTATAAAAAGATTATTTTGTAGGTACTTTGTAGGACTTAGTTTTTAAATTACATGTTATCTCTTTTTTAAATTATTCTTACATTTGCATTTGGTTTTATAGTCAGATTTATAATTATTATTCAGTCTTCATTTCAGTGTTTAGTTTCATTCCTTTTCCTCTGCATTTTTGCAAATTTGTCTGCATGGCACTAAACTGAATTTTCATGAATTCTGCTTTCTTTCTGCCTCTTATAGATTATATTTTAGGCTATGTTTTTATTTCCTTCTATCATCCATATTTCTTTTTTTCTCAGCTTTTTATATTTTTACCTCCTCCCATTACCCTTTCATTTTAGATTGTCTTCTTCTTAGGATACTGTTTCACTTCATAGAGGCCATCTTTCTGTAAAAGTCAAGGATGCCAAACTGTTGCCTGAAATTTTCTTCCGGATCCTTCTCTAGATCATTTTCTGAGGTATGCTCTTGTTCTTTCTGATGGTGTTCCTTTCCCCCGTCTTAAGAGTGTTTCTAATTTTTCTCCTTATCTCTCAAACAAGATGAGAAGTATTTAGATTGAGTGTGTGGCATAAATTGCCCTTGACCCTACTTTTGCCCATTTGTGTAATGGAGCACTCGATCTCAAACCACAGCTGAGGAGCAGGCAGAGGAGCACAACTCCCATGCAAATTCCTGTTTTTCTGCTTGGCGTTCATGCAGTGTATTCTTGCTCTGCTAATGTGGCTTCTGCGTCATTGCCTCATTCCCTGTACACTGAAGCAATAGCATGTATGAAATTGAGGTTTCCTAAATATACTGTTGGCAGGTCTGTTCATTCTTTGATCTTTTCTACAGTCCTTCACTTGGGGAGACCTCCTCCACATCCTCCAAAATGGACTGCAGAGCACTCTTCTCTACCAGCACCTCACTATTCCTGCCCACTTCTGGGGTTTGAAGTTACTGCCTAGGTGTTCAAATATTGGGGGAAGGAAGTACAAAGTGATAGACAGAAGGCCCAGAGGTCACAAGAGACTGTGTTATAGCTGGTCCGCCTGAATAGCAGACGAGAACAGCCATACAGTTCTGATTGGTTGTGCAGTAGAACCTGGAGATGAGGGACAGAGAGGGCCTGCCTTCTGACACCTTCCCTCCCTCTTGATGGGCAGTTTTATAAGATGAACCAAGGGATGCAGTAAGCTGGTACCATATACAGTTTTTTCTCAGTCTGGCAATTATAATTAGTCATTTCCTTGTTGATCAAAGCATTGAGTTTTTAGTATTTACGTTTTTGCCTTTGTGCTGCCTAATCATAGTATTTTGGTAAGAAGTTAGAAGAGGCAGCACCAGGGACCATTCTTCTGAAACCCTTGGGAGTGCTGGTTTATGGACTAGTGATTTTTCTTTTCCCTTTCCTTGAAACAGACCATAAATGAATCAGTCCTTTTGTGTGATAACTACCTTGTGTCTGCTTTCAGGCCATGCACAGATTGTCCATCTCCTTTTAGAAAGAAATAAGTCTGGAACCATTCCATCTGACAGCCAAGGAGCAACACCCTTGCACTATGCAGCTCAGAGTAACTTTGCTGTAAGTAAACCATGATAGTTATCTCCTTTTAAATTAGAATGTTATCATCAGCACAGTATAATTCCATCTTCCTCACCTCCCCTAATGCACCATTGAATAGTACACGGAATACTCAGATTGCTAAAATACCTTAATTTCCCACATTTCTTTCTCTCTGGTACCCATAGCAAATATAGCTATAGTTCTTCTTCCTGGCACTCCTAAAAATCTATTCTACTTACCACCTACAGTTTTGGTAAACCTTTATCTTCTATTATCTCCCAAGATCTCAGAAAAATACTAAGTTTTGAGGTGGGGTTCATTCTTATTATGAAAAGATAAGAAATTCAGTTGGCCCCCTATAGTCAATCTATGGAAATCATAATTCAATCCAGAGTTCAACGCAGGCCTATGTAAAGACATGTTATCCCTATTTAGAGATGAAGAAACCAAGATTCCAAGAGATTAAATGATTTGCCACAATGTTTCTTTTTAATATACTTTAGTGTTTTTATAGTTTATTTATTTATTTTTGGCTGTGCTCTGTCTTCATTGCTGTGTGTGTGGGCTTTCCTCTAGTTGGAGCAAGTGGGGGCTACTCTCTAACTGTGGTATGTGAGCTTTTCTTTGCCGTGGCTCCTCTTGTTGCAGAGCACAGGCCCTGGGGCATGCAGGCTTCAGTCGCTGTGGCATGTAGGGTCAGTAGTTGCAGCTAACAGGCTCGGGAGCACATGCTCAGTACCTGTGGTGCATGGGCTTAGTTGCTCCGTGGCACGTGGGATCTTCCCAGATCAGGGATCGAATCCATGTCTCATGCATTGGCAAGTGGCCTCTTTACCACTGAGCCATTGGGGAAGCCTTGTCTAGAACCCAGCTCTTGGATTCCGAATTTAACTATGTACAGAAACTAGTAGTTAAGTAGCTGTGCTAATGAAAGTAAGAAAGAATACTAGAACATTATAGAAAGAAACACTTGCTGTAGATAATTTGCCAATTACAGAAATAGTTTTTTAATGATTATGCAAAGTCTAAGCTCAGTTTCAAGTCTCTTGATCTCCTTTAGACTCTATTAACTTGCAAGAGGTTGTAATTCCCTTTTTTAAAAATACTACCACCAACATCAAAACCCCATAAAACCCTTGTAAGTATTCATCACTTAGAAAACATACTGAACAAAAGAAATGTTTGCAAATTGTTAAAAGAAACCCCCCAAATCACCAACATTTTAAAAAAAACTATTTCTTTATTCAAGTCTACTTAATAAGCACCTACATTAGCTCCTGGGAGCTAAGCTATAATACTGCAGTAGCTCAACAACTAGTTTTAAGACTAGAAAGCAGTGTGTGTTGCAGTAGAAAGAGTGTGGTAACTTAACCCTGGATTCTACTTGTGTGTTTGCTACCAGTATTTATGTGGCCTTGAGCCTAAATCTCATCTGTAAAATGAGGAGCTGGAATAGATGAACCCTTACATTTTTTCTTGCTCTAAAGTATTGAACATCAACATTTTATGCATCTCTAGCCAATTCACAGCCTCCAGAAATTGTTTTTTCTGAAACTATTTTATTTCCATCCAAGCAAATGTGCCTATGATCTTCCTATAAGTTTGTAAGCATCTGAGTTTTGAGGAAAGATGCAATTTTAAGTGCTGTGAATATTGTTGTTATTTAGTCGCTAAGTCATGCCTATCTCTTTTCAACCCCATGGACTGTAGCCTGCCAGGCACCTCTATCCATGGGATTTCCCAGGTAAGAATACTGGAGTGGGTTGCCATTTCCTTCTCCAGGGGATTTTCCTGAGCCAGAGATCGAACCCACATCTCCTGCATTGGCAGGTGGATTCTTTACCACTGAGCCACCAGGGAAGTAGCTATGAATATTAACTGCCATTAAAATTGTCAAACACTATAAGAATTATTAAGGGTCTTCATTTTTGTGTGATTCTATAGAGGAAGGACTTAGAATGCAGGAATTACTGAATAATATTTGTTAGGTGAATTGAACACTGCACTTCTCAGTAGCCACCACTCATCATTTGATAAATCCATTAACTATTAAAAAAAATAGTAACAAAGTACATAGTTTCTTCTCTGCAGTTAAAGTTTTAAATTTAATTGAGAATAATCATTCTCAATTATAAGAATATTGAATGGGGGAATTAAGTTATATTTTAAAATGCTGTGAAAACTAAAACCAATACATAAGGACAGCAGATTGTTATTTTCAATGGAAATCATAATTTTATTATTCATAAAAATTCATAATTCATAAAAATTCATAATTTTATTATTCATAAAAAGATAATTTCATTTGATTCAAAAGTAGACCAAAAAATACTTTGCTTCTTAGTGGAAGTCACGTATAACACTGGTTTTATTGCCATAGAAAATGCCACTCTCATGTCTCAAATTTTTTAATGTTTTCTTACAGGAAACAGTTAAAGTGTTTTTAAAACATCCATCAGTAAAAGATGATTCAGACCTTGAAGGAAGAACATCCTTTATGTGGGCTGCTGGGAAAGGCAGTGATGACGTCCTTAGGACTATGCTGAGCTTAAAATCTGACATTGACATTAATATGGCAGATAAATATGGAGGTACAGGTAAGAACTGGCAGACATATTCAGCTTTCATTCAGGCTTCAGGGTATAGATGGTGCTATAATACTTGCAAAATAGCAAGTTGAAACCATTGTTCCTAATCTACTATTATTTGACATTGATCTTTACTTTTTAAGTTTAGGTTGCCAGGATATCACTCCAACAGCTTTATTTTTCCAAGTATTACAGCTAAAATTACCCTATGTTATTATCAAGTAAATTTTGACATTGATTTACAAGCCTTGTTGCTCCTTAGACGTAATTGCAGGAACTCTTCTGATTGTATATCTTTGCATAAAAAAGCATAAACCTGAACTTTAAAAACTATGTATACTTAGCAGTTGTTAACTACATTTTCAAAAATTTAGAATTATATTTTAAAGAATGCACACATCTATGTGTGTTCTCGCCAGTCTCATTTAATATGCTGTTTTCTCAGTTTTGAACAGCATTACTGCTGTTCTCCTGAATCTCCCATTTCTCCCATTAACCTCCCATGACTCTAGAAGCTTCAAAGCTTTGAAAGCTCTTCCTATATGCTTCCTTTAATCTCTTTTTCTAAGAAGAGAGCCCTCGAACAATGTGTTGATTACTAAGAGAAGTACTTGTTTTTGTAACACCCATTGTTACCTTGGGTGACACAGCTCTTCCTTGTGTACTGCAGTCAGCCCTCCATATCCAAGGGTTTTGCATCTGTGGCTTTGGAAGGCTGACTTGTACTGCACCATCTCATAAAAGAGTCTTAAGCATCTTCAGATTTTAGTATCTATAGAGGCTCCTGGAACCAATCCGCCATGGATAACAAAGGACACTTGTATATACAAATTACAAGTCAGAAAGAAAAATCACAGCACAGAAACACTGAATGGAACAAAACCTCAGCTGCAAGCTTCTCAATGTTATGTTTTCTTACACATGAAAACATTCTAGAGCCATTTGCACCTACCTGTCATCCTGGATAAGATCTTTCTATCTTTCTTGATCACCAAAACTGTTCATATAGCACTTGGGGGACAGAGGGGTATGTGGTTGCTATACCTAATATCTCCCTCCTTATACCTAGAACATCTCACCTTCTGATTTTTTAAAAAGTTTTTAGGTAATATCAATTTTGATAAAGACTTCAACTTGTAAAAGTATTTGTTTATCAGTGTTTCACCATAGACCTTAAGCTTCTTAAGGAGTATATTATACAGACACATAGGCATTGAGTTTATAAATGATCTGAGTATTTAATTTTTTATCAGACTTTTATGGTTATGCAGTCTTTATCACTGGCATCGCTCTTTGTTTAACTTTTCATGTATTTTAATAAAGTATGGGCTAGGATACTTGCATTCTCAGTTAAGGTTGTCTTTCTGATGTACATCTTAGTTGGGGTTGAGACCTAAATTTTCAAATTCATTCATTCCCTGGGCTCTTTCTCTTAAGGATATTTTATTATACATCAGTGATACATATCTTTCTGACATTTCTATGCCAGTGAGTTCCTCTCCATCATCCCTTTCAGTTCAGTCAGTTCAGTCGCTCAGTCATCTCCGACTCTTGGTGACCGCATGAATTGCAGCACACCAGGCCTCCCTGTCCATCACCAGCTCCTGGAGTTCACTCAAACCCATGTCCATTGAGTCGGTGATGCCATCTAGCCATCTCATCCTCTGTCGTCCCCTTCTCCTCCTGCCCCCCAATCCCTCCCAGCATCAGAGTCTTTTCCAATGAGTCAACTCTTTGCATGAGGTGACCAAAGTATTGGAGTTTCAGCTTCAGCATCAGTCCTTCCAAAGAACACTCAGGATTGATCTCCTTTAGAATGGACTGGTTGGATCTCCTTGCAATCCAAGGGACTCTCAAGAGTCTTCTCCAACACCACAGTTCAAAACCATCAGTTCTTCGGCACTCAGCTTTCTTCACACTCCAACTCTCACATCCATACATGACCACTGGAAAAACCATAGCCTTGACTAGACGAACCTTTGTTGGCAAAGTAATGTCGCTGCTTTTTAATATGCTCTCTAGGTTAGTCATAACTTTCCTTCCAAGGAGTAAGCGTCTTTTAATTTCGTGGCTGCAGTCACCATCTGCAGTGATTTTGGAGCCCAAAAAAGTAAAGTCTGACACTGTTTCCACTGTTTCTCCATCTATTTCCCATGAAGTGATGGGACCAGATGCCATGATCTTAGTTTTCTGAATAATGAGCTTTAAGCCAACTTTTTTACCTAAAGCCAGACATCCTGGAGTGTGAAGTCAAGTGGGCCTTAGAAAGCATCACTACGAACAAAGCTAGTGGAGGTGGTGGAATTCCAGTTGAGCTGTTTCAAATCCTGAAAGATGATGCTGTGAAAGTGCTGCGTTCAATATGCCAGCAGATTTGGAAAACTCAGCAATGGCCACAGGACTGGAAAAGGTCAATTTTTATTCCAATCCCAAAGAAAGGCAATGCTAAAGAATGCTCAAACTACCGCACAATTGCACTCATCCCTTTAGAGGGTTGTTTTTCCTTAATTAAAAGTGAGTTCTTATCAATAGCAATCTATAAGTATTATTTGGATCAAATAAATCAACTATAAAACAAAATACAAAGATATCAGGAAAATGTGAACACTCTCTGGGTGTATCTGATATTACAAAACTTGTGTTAACATCTTTTAGATATGAAAATGAGCCTGTATTTTCTTTGCATTGCTGGGGCTGGGGTTCTGCAAACCACATTTGCTCTTTGCCAGCAGGGGAGTCAGCCCACAGTGGGCAGTACAGGGAGACTGGAAACCCAGAAGAGGAGTTTGGGATTACAGCTTCCTGTTTGCTTCCTATTCTTGTATTTGTTTCTAGTTCCTGTCAGCGTATCCTAGTCAGTCTTACTCAGCAGAGCACTGATCCCTTGTTCCAGTGGCAACAGTTAATTCACTTTGTGGTTTTTCCAGCACTTACAGGACCTGCCAAGCAAAGCCCCTCCTCAGAGGTCTGAGTCTCAGCTTTGCAGAGTGCCTCCTCTAGGCCTTTAAAGTTGTAATAATTCTATCCTCCTCTTTTTGTTCCCTCAGTCTTAGAATTGCTAGCCTCTGTGATACCTTAGTGTTTCCTTTTTGCTTTTTTAGCTCTTCAGTGCAAGGCTGGCAGTCCTTCATATTTAATTTTCTCTGTTGAAGCATCTGAGAGATACTCTGATTGACACAGTGACTGTGTTTTAAAAAAGAACCCTCATCTTTCAGCCATACTAAAAGAACTAAAGATTCACTAAAATAACTAAGCAACTAAAATATTCACAAACAAAAGGATGTGACTTTAGCCTTTTCTTCAAAACAATCACAAGTGGGAGAACGGATAGCAGGTAAATGAAACAAGATTAGCCAACAAGAGCACTGTTGAATCTGGGTGACGACAGTATTCACCCAGAGACTCTTGGCTTTATTTATCTTTTTTTGTAGTCTTCCAAAAAGATACATGCACCCCTGTGTTCATAGCAGCACTATTCACAATAGTCATACATGGAAACAATCTAAATGTCCATTGACCAATGAGTTGATAAAGAAGATGTGCCTTTACATTTGAATAACATTTGAAATTCTCCATAACATAAAGTTATTGGAAAGAATTTTTAAAGTTCCTACGTAAATGTGTTTTTTCAAAGAAGGAACAATGATTGTAGTCTAAAATTGTTTTAAAAAAAATGAAAATAATCAGAAATGGGAAATTTCCTTTAACAAGATCTTTAATTCTATCTTTTACTCAATTGAAATTTTGTCTTTAAAAAAAAATACACTTGACATTGGTATTTATCTGAAGAGTATCTGTTGATGCCACATTACACAATTGATGCCACATTATACAATTATAGAATTTCAGAGTTAAAAAGTACCTTAAAATTACATCTAGTCCAGGATTTTCTAAGCTGTGTTCTTCAGACCAGTACCTTCCCATAGAGTTAGCTAAAGTGCTGCTGAGGGAGTGGGTGCTTGAATGGGTAACCCCTACCCCTACTTTAACCAGAAACACTCACCTCTTAACTATTTTATATGTTGGATGTTTTATAAAATTTCATTTGGGAGGGAAAAACTAACATTCTTATGGTTTTAAATGTGAAAATCACTGAACTATCACAGATGTATCATGTGCCTTAATCTGCCTTATAACATTCTCACCAACATTTTTTTCACCAAAGACATCTCCTCACTGTCTTTCAACCTCCAGTTGAACAACCTCCAATACAGATAACCCATTACCAAAACTTTGGTCTTTTATTTTGGCTGTGCCATGTGGTTTTTATGATCTTAACTCCCCAACCAAGGATGGGACCTGGCTGGGCCCTTGGCAGTGAAAGTGCAGAGTCTTAACCACTCAACCACCAGGGAATTCACCCATTACTTCCATCTTAATCTCACTCTATTAGGATGTGCTGCTTTATACTAAGCCATTGTTTTTCAGACTGAGTGTTGCTTTCTCTGTTGTCTTCCACACGGCATGTTTCAGATACTTGAAGGCTCTCGCACCCATCTTGTCTAGGCTAATCTACCTTTCAGGCATTTAGGTCAGGCTTTTCAAAGTCTTGTATGCATAACAATTACTAGAGATATTCCCAGATTAAACAGAGATCCTATATCAATTCCTGTTGATAAGTCCTGTTGATTCCACATCTAAAACATTCTAAATTTTTTATGCTTCTCTCCATCTCCATTCCTGTCACCCTAGTTCAAGGCACCACTATTTTCACCCAGTCTACTGTACTAGTGTTAACTGGTCTCCATGCCTACATTCTAATTTGCTTGAATGTATTCTCAAAATGGCTCGTGTGATTCGTTTTGAACATAAACATCACTCACCCACGTAAAGCCCTTCGGTGTCTTCCATCACTCTGACCTGATGGCCATTTATGATCTAGCCTTTTCTGCCTTTCTGGCTTACTGCACTCTCACTCATATACTGCAGCTTCTTTGCCTTCCTTAAACACATACGTTCATCCCTGTCCTTGTTCTCGTTATTCTTTTTGCCTGGACTAGTCTCCCTTGAGAGCTCTGCTTTGCCTCTTTTTTTATGATTTAGTCTCAGCTTAAATGTCAGCACCTTGACAGGGCTTTCCCTGACCACCAATCAAAAGTAATCCCCAGGTCTCTTCACATATCAAAATAGTTTTTACTTCTTTAACTATACCATCTATCATCATCTAACACTTAAATGTTATTAATTCATTGTTTTTGTTTTGTTCTGCTTTGCTTCTTCTATGAAAATGTAGCCTTAGCTATTTTGTTCCCTACTGAATTCCCAGCATTATATTGTGTACCCAGCCCATAGTGGCATCTCAACAAATCCCCAGGAATCTGCATTTTATAGGCACCCCAGGTTTGGTCCATGGATCACATTTTATGAAAAAAACATTGTCCTAGACAGTATAGAGCCGTAATTCTTAGATAGAACTGGCCTGAATCTCTAGACAGATACCCTGAAACATTGAGAAGAATTTAGAGAATAATGACTTAAATAGAATTTAAAGAGTAATCTAAAGAGTGATGACATAAGTACTAGAGGAGAATAACAGGCAGGGATCAGTGTGATGTGAAACTCACACGTAGTCAAAACTGCTCTTTCCACCCCTTACCAGAGGCGAGACCACATTCCACTTGGTTTTTTCCTCCATCTTGAAATGAATTGCTCTTTTTAAAATTGGGCCCTGAGGAAATAGCTGACTTGCATTTGGAATCATGTTCTGTGAATAATGCTCTCAAGGCAGTGAGATGCACACACTTTTGGTACCATGTGGATACACAGACCAACTGGAAGAGTAGCACAGGTAACCGACTGAAGAACCAGTAGATTGACGGCTCCCATCACATCCCCTCGGAGGCATATACTGATTGTGAGTGGCTTGGTGGGCAGATTGCCTGCATCATTTAAATCATTTCTCGTTGTCAGTTTTTGTTCTCTTGCTCTCTCGAAAGAGGTAAAGATAATAAACTAGTAACTGAGGAGACCATTTCAGACCAACAGGATAGAAAGGAAGAAAACAGTGGGATGAGAAAGGTAGAAGGAAGGGAAAAGTGGGAGTAATAATACACACCAATAGAAAGGAAGATATAAAGAAGTGTATACAAGTGGAAAATAGATAATCTTGAAGATTAAATTGCGTTTGGCCAAAATGATGGAAGAATCGAAAGAGGAAGAGATACATAGTTAGAATAGTAAAAAGGTAAAGTTGTTACTTAAATGTTCTTCACTCTCTTTTGCTCCCTTTTTAGCTTTACATGCTGCTGCACTTTCTGGCCATGTCAGCACCGTGAAGTTATTACTGGAAAATAACGCTCAAGTAGATGCTACTGATGTCATGAAACATACTCCACTTTTCCGAGCCTGTGAGATGGGGCACAAAGATGTGATTCAGACACTCATCAAAGGTTAGTTATTAAGAGTGCTCATAACAAGTCAGTCTCAAAAGGTAGGATTTCTTACATTCACCTTTTGAAATACAGCTGTACATGGCAGAGAGGTGCCTGGGTGGAAGCATGGAGGAAAAAGCCTGGCATCAGGAAACTCGAGAGTCACTTCTAGCTCCACCTATTAGTAGCTGTTTGATTTGGGAAAAGTCACTGTTTCTGCCTGATCCTCAGTTTCGCTTCACATAAAAGGGGAACGATTTCTATCCTGACCAACTCCCAGGCTTATTGTAAAAATCTGAAATAGATGATACACCTGAAAGTTTTTTGCTAAGAGTAAAGCATTTAAAGGACTGTCATATTCTTTAAACTTCTCTTCTCTTTGATAAATGCTCTCTATATTAGACATTTTCACTTTATTTTTGCTTTTTCAGGTGGAGCGAGGGTGGATCTAGTCGACCAAGATGGACATTCTCTTCTACACTGGGCCGCGCTGGGAGGAAATGCAGATGTTTGCCAGATCCTGATTGAAAATAAGATCAACCCAAATGTGCAGGATTACGCAGGGAGAACCCCACTGCAGTGTGCTGCCTATGGGGGCTATATCAACTGCATGGCAGTACTCATGGAAAACAACGCAGACCCTAACATTCAAGACAAAGAGGTAAAAATTCTAGGTCTTTTCTCTATTGTTTGCTCCAAAGTGTTTGCAGCATTGCTTCTTTGTTAACTAAAATTAAGTAAAATAGTTGGTCAAGTGAAGAGATCACTCGCAAATCTGTTAGTTAAAAGTGATTTTTATTTGTCCATGTTCTCTTCTAGTCCTTGTGCATACATATATATACTTTTTAAAAGCCATAAGATGGGAATAGTTTTATAATTTTTATAAAATATATAGATACATGGCATATGTATATAGGTATATAAATATATATATATGATTTTACAAACCACATTTTGTTTTGCTTGCTTAAAATTATCACCAATATTTTTTCATTTGGTATATAATCTTTTTCATAATCATGGATGCTTAATATTTCAAAGTTCTAAGAGCTTTTCGTTTTGTAACTCATTCAGTCCTCACGGCAAGTCTATAAAATTGCTTTTATTTTCTATATTTGAAATTTTCACTATTTCATTGATATTTACTCTCATCTTTATTATTGCCTATCATCCACTTTTATAAGGTTTGATTTAATATTCTTTAAAAAATTCTTTTGATGATATTTTAAATCATTGGTTTTTTTTTTCAATGTATATATTTAAGCATGTTTGTTACTCTAAATGCTGCTTTACTGCATCTTACAAATTTGGATAAACTGTACTATCACTGGAGAAGGCAATGGCATCCCACTCCAGTACTCTTGCCTGGAAAATCCCATGGATGGAGGAGCCTGGTAGGCTACAGTCCATGGGGTTGTGAAGAGTCGGACACGACTGAGCGACTTCACTTTGACTTTTCACTTTCATGCACTGGAGAAGGAAATGGCAACCCATTCTAGTATTCTTGCTTAGAGAATCCCAGGGATGGGGGAGCCTGGTGGGCTGCCGTCTATGGGGTCGCACAGAGTCGGACACGACTGAAGCGACTTAGCAGTAGCAGCAGCAGTACTATCACTATCATTCAACACAAACACTTTCTGATTTCCATTTTGATTTATTATTTGAATTATTTGAATTAGTTAAGTGTATTGTTTAATTTCTAGGCAGTTCGGTATTTTCTCATTATCTTTTTGTTAATGATTATATTGGTGTTCTATTGCTGCTGTAACAATTACCACAAACTTAGTGTTTTAAAACTAAACAAATTTGTCATATTACTAATGTGGGTGTCAGAATTCCAAAATGTCCTAAAGATCAAGATGTTGGCAGGACTTCATTCTCTTTGGCGACTCTAGGAGAGAGTCTGTTTCCTTGACTTTCGTAGCTTCTGGGTGGTGCCCACATTCTGTGGCTTGTGGCTCCGTTTCTCCAGCTTCAAATCTAGCAGTGACTGGTTGACTTTTTCACACTGCATCACTCTGACATTCACCTTCTGCCTCTCTCTTTAACTTACTATAAGGACCTTTGTGATTACACTTGGCCCAACTGGATAATCCAACTCATAGTCGACTGATTAGCAACCTTGATTCCATCTACAACCTTAATTCCCCCTTTCCATTAATATAACATAGTTACAGATTCCAGAAGTTATAAGGCCTTATTCTGCCTACTCACTGATTTGTAGCTTAAATTATATTTTAGTTTAAAAAAATACTCTGCATTATTTTAATCTTTGAAAAGCTTTTGAGGCTTTCTTTATGTTCCAGCTTATGGTTGATTTTGGTAAATGTTCTGTGTACACTTGAATACTAATTTTGTCATTGTTCAATACAATGTTTTATATACATTTTCCATTGTATTGTTCATGCTGCCTATACCTTTCCTACTTTTTGATCTATTTCTGCTATCAACTATTGTATGACATGGGTTAAAAACCTCCCACTGTAATTATGGATATGACTGTTTCCTCTTTTAATTTTATCAGTTTTTATCCTATATATTTGGAGACTGTGCTATTAGTTGCATTCAGATTTAGGATTGTGATATCTTCTTCTTTGACTTCTTTAACACTATGAAATATTCCTTTTTATCTCTAGCAGTGCTTCTTGACTTTTTTCCTCTTTCATGACATTGAAATTTTTAAAGAATACAGGCCATTTATTTTCTAGAATTTCACTCAATTTGTTGTTGCCTAATGATTCATCATAATTTGATTCAGGATTTACATTTGAGGTGGAATATTACGTAGATGATACTGAATCCTCAGAGTATCATTTTGGAAACATGTGATACTTCTTCAGTTCAGTCCAGTTCAGCTGCTCAGTTGTGTCCAACTCTTTGTGACCCCATGAATCACAGCACGCCAGGCCTCCCTGTCCATCACCATATCCCGGAGTTCACTCAGACTCATGTCCATCGAGTCCGTGATACCATCCAGCCATCTCATCCTGGGTCATCCCCTTCTCCTCCTGCCCCCAATTCCTCCCAGCATCAGGGTCTTTTCCAATGAGTCAGCTCTTTGCATGAGGTGGCCAAAGTACTGGAGCTTTAGCTTTAGCATCATTCCTTCCAAGGAAATCCCAGGGTTGATCTCCTTCAGAATGGACTGGTTGTATCTCCTTGCAGTCCAAGGGACTCTCAAGAGTCTTCTCCAACACCACAGTTCAAAAGCATCAATTCTACGGCACTCAGCCTTCTTCACAGTCCAACTCTCACATCCATACATGACTACTGGAAAAACCATAGCCTTGACTAGACGGACCTTAGTCGGCAAAGTAATGTCTCTGCTTTTGAATATACTGTCTAGGTTGGTCATAACTTTCCTTCCAAGGAGTAAGTGTCTTTTAATTTCATGGCTGCACTCACCATCTGCAGTGATTTTGGAGCCCAAGAAAATAAAGTCTGACACTGTTTCTACTATTTCCCCATCCATTTCCCATGAAGTGATGGGACCAGATGCCATGATCTTCGTTTTCTGAATGTGAGCTTTAAGCCAACTTTTTCACTCTCCACTTTCACTTTCATCAAGAGGCTTTTTAGCTCCTCTTCACTTTCTGCCATAAGGGTGGTGTCATCTGCATATCTGAGGTTACTGATATTTCTCCAGTAATCTTGATTCCAGCTTGTGTTTCTTCCAGTCCAGCGTTTCTCATGATGTACTCTGCATAGAAGTTAAATAAGCAGGGTGACAATATACAGCCTTGACGTACTCCTTTCCCGATTTGGAACCAGTCTGTTGTTCCATGTCCAGTTCTAACTGTTGCTTCCTGACCTGCATACAGATATCTCAAGAGGCAGGTTAGGTGGTCTGGTATTCCCATCTCTTTCAGAATTTTCCACAGTTTATTGTGATCCACACAATCAAAGGCTTTGGCATAGTCAATAAAACAGAAATAGATGTTTTTCTGGAACTCTCTTGCTTTTTCCATGATCCAGCGGATACTTCTGAACATAGTATTTTTTATAATTTTATTTATTTTGGGCTGCAGTGAGTCTTTGTTGCTTTGCATGAGCTTTCTCTAGTTGTGACAAGTGGGAGCTACTCTTCCTCGTGGTGTGCAGTGGCTTCTCTTGTTGCAGAGCACAGGCTTTACGCATGAGGGCTTGACAGTTGGGACCGAGGGCAACTGTCCCTCGGTGTGATGCACTGGTGTAGTTGCTCCACTTCCTGGACCAGGGATCAGACCTGAGTCCCGTGCATTGGCAGGTTGATTCTTCACTGTGCCATCAGGAACATCCCTTGCTGCTGTTACTGCTCAGTCACTTTAGTCATGCCCAACTCTTTGAAACCCCATAGACATAGCCTTCCAGGCTCCTCTGTCCATGGGATTTTCCCTGCAAGAATACTGGAGTGGGTTGCCATGCCCTCCTCCAGGGTATCTTTTCAACCCAGGCATTGAACCTGTGTCTGCTGCATTGCAGTCTGATTCTTTACCACTGAGCCACCAGGGAAGCCTGGGAATTCTATTAACATAGTATTAATTTTGATCACTTGGTTAAGATACCGTTCATTTTCTCCACTGTATACTTAATGTTTTCTCTTTCTGTAAGTAAGCAACTGGGAGAAATGTTTATATATTTGAGTTAGCATAAATAAATATGTGTCCCAAAATACTGACACCAGATGTATTTGATTTCTGTTTACGCTTGTAGGGAAGAACAGCTTTGCACTGGTCCTGTAACAATGGATACCTTGATGCCATTAAGTTACTTCTAGACTTTGCTGCTTTCCCTAATCAGATGGAAAACAATGAAGAGAGGTAAGCCACTGGCAAAAAGAATGCATCATTGTTCATCTCACATCCTTTCTGCCATATTTTAAAATTCTCAAGTTTAGATGCTCGTTCAGAAATAGTATTTCATCAGGAAACACTACACTAAGAAATCTTGAACCAGAAGAAAACAAAAGTTCCATGTAGTGTTGATTTAGAATCATGGGATTTTAAAGCTATTAGAAACTTCAGGCATTACTTAGGGCAAGCTGACACTTTCCAGATGAAGAAATGTAGGTCTTCTTTTGATGTGTGTCTAGCATCAAATCAGGGGAGTTCTGACTGACCAGGACTAAGAATTCAGTTAGGCCAGTGAGATGTGTTATATGTTCAAGAAGTTTCTCTTGATGAAGAGGATATTATCAGTTAGTGGACAGAGATGCCACCATGTAGCGTGAAAAAATAAGGAGAAACTGAGGCTAAAGCTCAGGATTTTAATCTTAATACAGATTTCTTAAATAATATGAGATTCACAGAGTTAGGCTGGGGTTGCTATCCAGTGACCCAGACCCAATAAAAAGGACTTGACATAGTGTGAAGTCTAAGCAGGAGACATTCTTGATGGTCTTGGATCTAGGAAGATTCTAGTAATTTGTAGGTAACAACTAAGATGGTAATCAGATTTCCATACCTGCCCCCTGCCCCCTACCCAGATCTGTGCTTTAGTTGTCATTGTTCATGGATACTGTCACTAAAATGGCCTTGCAGTGGCACCATCCCTGCACTCTCAGCCACCACCAGCTTTTTCTTTCTTTCAGGAGGTGGGACACTTTGTAGAAAAAGAGGGGTTTTCTCTAAGCCCTCTGTCTCAGAGGAAACATGGGGCCAACCCCTTCATCTTTCCCACTTCTTTCAGAACCTTTCCCCATTATTTGTACCCTCCATCTGTTATTTTCCAAGTCTCTTTTCTCTGAGGTTTGTCTTCTTTGCCCTCTCTCACACTGTCTTCACTGCCTCCGTTTCTTCATTGTCACCATTCATGCCTTTGCAGTTTGGCATCCGCCCTCTCGGTTACACTGAAATCTGCACCTGAATGGTCCCTGACAGATTCCTAGTTGATAAAGCATATGATGTCTTCTTTGTCCCCCTCATTGGCCCTTCTGCCTCTCCTCTGTGTTGACCCCTCTTCTTCACCTTCTTGAGCCTACATGTTCTCTAAGCTTCTGTGACAGTGTGTTTTCCCAGTTCTCTTAGAATTAGGATTCTCTTCTAATCATGCTCCTTCTCCATTTCTTTTGGCTTCTGTTGCATTTTTTTCTGTTTTAAATATGAACAGTCTCCAAGGAGTGGATCAATTCTCTCAGCCTTCCTCCTTTGGCAACCTGACCAACTGCTGAGGCTTCAGCACTCACCTGGGTGCTGGTACGTTCTCAGTCTACAGTGCAGACTCACACCCCTCCTTGGCTAACACTGCCATCTCCACTTCATCGCCAGCACTGCTGTCTTGCCCTCTCTCACTCTTTCTGAAACTATTGCAGTGCCTCCTCACTTGTTTTCCTTCCTTCGATCTTTCCCTCATTCAATTCATTACCTTCCATAGTAACCTTTCTTAATCAGATCGCTAATATAGTTGTTAATCATGTCATTCCACTGTTCAAATTCAGTCTCATCTAAGGAAATTGCCCTGGTCCTGCAGTCATGTGTCCCAAACTGTGTTTCCTCCCCACTGTGAATCTTTATAACCCTTGGCACATTTCACTTTTTATTATGATTTTATAGAATTTGTCTTCCTTTTAGCAGAGAACTCATGGTCATCTCTGAATTGCTCATAGCGCTTTTCATGAAGTAAATGCTCAGTAAAAAACCGGTGAATTGTCAGATCAGTGTTTTCAGGCTCCCAGTAGCATCACCCTGATTCATACCTTCATTAGAAACTTATGTGGAATTCTTAGACCACAGGCAAACTTAGATAAAGCAAATTAGTATGCCTTACTTTGAGAGTGATTATATAAAGAACTCCACGTCTCTATTATAGTCAAGTGACAACTGCAAAACCACAAAGATGAAGATAGGCATTTGGACATTTAAGGAAACTGGAAAGCCAGAAGAATCCTCAAGGTTGAGGATTTGACCTTAAAACAGGTATGTGAGGGTGCTGGAGGCTTCTCCCTTTGAAACCCTGAAGAAGCAAAAAGATTAAGAATTCTAAGAATTAGGGATGATATATTTCTATAAGGTATATTTTTTATAAAACCATTTACTGCCTGAGTGCTATTTTTTAGGAAACAATAAAAAAATAATTTTTTTGCTGAATTTTGAATTTCAGACCTAAGTAAGCTTATGAATTAAGAAACTTACCACCTCCTGGAGCAAGCATATGTTAATTACAGACCAAAAGACCAAAGGAAAAATCCTCCAAAGTGTGCTTGCCAGTCTATGGATGAAAAGAGACAGTGGCAATATCCCAGTCTGTTTTAATGTTTCATCAGCAATGCACCTTGATGTACAAATGTCAGAACTTGGCACTGCCTTTTATGTTTATTGACATTCCAGTTTAGGCATTCTACTTGTTCCATCAGACCATTCCCACATGGCAAGTCCAATTGTATCTTGTCTCTTGTCTTTATCTGCATTGTTTCTTGACTGGTTACCATCAATGTACTGTTAATTTTTACTTCACATGCATTGACACAAACTGCTTGATGTTCTCTGTATAGACATAATTTTTGCCACCTACTGCTGGCTTTCAGTCAATAACTATCTGACAGCCATACCCTGACATAGATGGGAATATTCATAGCGCTAGAATGTGTCTCAGTTGAGTTTGGGATGAAGAAAGATTCAATAGTAATAATCACAATGTGGTCAGTTGCCTAAACACTAAGTATAGACTTTAGTCTTAAAGCCTTGCTAGATATTTAGTTTGTGTCTACTTGAGTCAAAAATTGACCGAGAAGTAATTTGAAGAAACTAATTGTAAAAAAAAAAAAAAAAAAAAAAGGAAAAAGACATTTTTTAAAAGAAAATCAGGAAAGTGTGTGTTTAGAGGAGGCATTAGATCTTGCTAAGGAATTCCTGTTAATTTTGTTAATACAATGGCATTGTGATTATGTTCACCCTATTACAGATAAATCTAAAATGCAGAGAGATTAAATGATCGGAGTCTGGGATTTGCTTTATTGATTGATTGATTGATGGCTTGTGGGATCTTTCCCCACAAGGGTTTGAAACTGGGCCCATGGCAGTGAAATCTCTGAGTGCTGTGACCACTGGATCCACCAGGGAATTCCTCTGGGGTTTGATTTTAAAGTATTTGAGCAAAAATAAAAAAGAAAGGAGTAGATGAAGTGAATGTAGAAAAATTTTGCTAATTATTTGGGTAATGAGTGTATAAAGCATTAGTGTGCTGTTCGCTCTACTTTTGTTTATGCTTAGTTTCTCATAATAAAAATATGATTTTTTTTATAATAAAAATATTTAACATATTTGAAATGCAACTTTCCATCCGCAAGCAGCCTGAGAAATCTAGTTCTTCTTCTCCCCTTCCTTTCACCTTTTACAGATGAGGAAACAAACTCAGAGAAGTGAAGAGAATGCCCAGGGTCACACAGGTCTGCTGACCTCCGGTTCAGCATTCTTTAGGGAATATTATGCCCATGTCATTTCTTTTTGTCATATTTGTAAGTAAACACATAACTTGGGCCTCACTTTCATTAGCCATATTTTGGTAATCCTTCTTGTATACTATGTGAAAGATACTGTGTATTAATAATTACAGAAAAAAATGATCAGGCTTAATAAAACTGCATATGTCATTTGCACATTGATTTAGAAGCAGTTTCATTCCGTAGGAGACATACATGCAGTGATGAGAGATGAATTATGGAAGGATTACTGTACTGAACAGGGCAACATCTGATTATAATCCCATCTACATTTTGCAGGTAACTAGTTACATAGACTTCAGCATGTGGCTTAATCTTTCCAGGTCTGTTATAGTGAAGGTGTTACACTAAATCTGTCAAATTCACTGCAGTGGTTCTCTGACTCTGATGATTTTTTCTATTGGGAAAAGTATAGTCATGAAAGGCATTTTAGAATATATAGTGGCTTTTGTAAAAGTTCTTCTGAATTTACAGAATATGCTGCTGCTGCTAAGTCGCTTCAGTCGTGTCCGACTCTGTGCGACCCCATAGACCGCAGCCCACCAGGCTCCGCCATCCCTGGGATTCTCCAGGCAAGAACACTGGAGTGGGTTACCATTCCCTTCTCCAGTGCATGAAAGTGAAAAGTGAAAGTGAAGTCGCTCAGTCATGTCCGACTCTTTGCAACCCCATGGACTGCACTGCAGCCTGCCAGGCTCCTCCATCCATGGGATTTTCCAGGCAACAGTGCTGGAGTGGGTTGCCATTGCCTTCTCCTACAAAATGCTATTTACATGTAAATGTTTTAAAGTTTATTCAGGCACTATTTACATGTAAATAATGTTTTAAAGTTTATTCAGGCACCTCTACTTTATGGCCTTCTGGTTTCTGAACAATATTAGCAGATCAAGCTGTCCTTCAACGGGGGTTCATTCATTTTAGCATTCAAGAACTTCCTTCTGACTTTGGAGTCTCCTGACTAAAGTGACCAAGCTACCCTTTGCATTTACTGAAAACCTCTTCCTTTTGTATCTTACTGTGACTGTTAGGTGAGTTTTGAAGAGTTTCTTTTCTATAATGATTGGCTGATTTTCTGAGTCTAATCATGCACCCATATAGTCATCATTTTTCCAGCTCATCAATCAGCTGATTATTTCCTTCCAACACTTGTGACTGCACTGACTCAGTGACAGTCATCCAGAGGAAGCTGATCTGGCAGTTGTTCAGCAGTCATAAGTGCTAGTTTGGGTCTGTGCAAATAATATTCGTGATAAGTGCTATCACCAACACATAAGCACTGCAGTGTGTGTCCTGTAATAACACTAATCACACTAACTTTCATGAGCTGCTTCCCTCATGCCAGGCACACTGCTGCCTTCTTCACACTGATTATTTTATTCTCTCATCATACCAAATCTGTATGAGGATAAGTGGGGCATAAGTTGGTCAGGAAGTGACAACCATTGTTATTACCACAGTTGGATGGTTGGGGGTATTTTCTTTACTTCAAATTTTAGTACTTTTTACATCATTTGAATTCTTAAACTGTATGTCATTTTTACAAAGTAATTATTTCTCTTTAAAAAAGGAAACATACTTCCCAAGATATTAATATTAACAGTGGTTAACTCTGAGAGTGAGAGTGTAGATGACTGTTATTTTCTGCTCTATATTTACCTGGTTTGTTGTAGATTCCAAAAATAGAGAAGATTTTTTTTTAAATCTGCCTAAAATCACAGATCTAGAAAGTAGTCAGTTGAAATTCTAATAT
Source organism: Ovis canadensis (assembly GCF_042477335.2). NCBI lineage: Eukaryota > Metazoa > Chordata > Mammalia > Artiodactyla > Bovidae > Ovis > Ovis canadensis. The sequence continues at coordinate 48,127,195 of NC_091246.1, read as the reverse complement.
ATGTCTATGATAATAATAATATCCATCTTTTCTAAATAATATACTTATCAAAAAAGTATGTACACTGTACAAAATTTAAAAAGCATAAAAGGGCATTTATTAAAACTAAATATCCCTCCTATCCCTGTCTCTGAGACAGCTAGCTTCCTCCCCAGAGACATCACTGTCACATTTTCTTGGGAAACTCCTAGAGAGTTATATCAATATTTTACATAGGTGAGAATATAGGGATATATTCTATCAGTAAAGCACATCATAATACTGTTCTGGTTTCTTTTTCTTTTTTCCTTCACTGAACAAGTCATCCTGGTGATTGTTCCTTGTTTATTCATGTACACAATAATGGCTGCTTTATGCAGGTGACTTTATGATGAGATGGCCTGTACTTTATTTAACCAGTCCTGTATTGATGGAGGGCTTCCCTGGTAGCTCAGCTGGTAAAGAATTTGCCTGAGTGCAAGTCACCCAAGTTTGATTCCTGGATCGGAAAGATCTGCTGGAGAAGGGTTAGGCTACCCACGCCAGTTTTCTTGGGCTTCCCTGGTGGCTCAACTGGTAAAGAATCTGCTGCCTGCCATGCGGGAGACCTGGGTTCAATCCCTGTGTTGGGAAGATCCCCCGGGAGAAGAGAACAGCAACTTATGGGGAAACAATGGAAACAGTGTCAGACTATTTTTTTGGGCTCCAAAATCACTGCAGATGGTGACTGCAGCCATGAAATTAAAAGACGCTTACTCCTTGGAAGGAGAGTTATGACCAACCTAGATGGTATATTCAAAAGCAGAGACATCACTTTGCCAACAAAGGTCCGTCTAGTCAAGGCTATGGTTTTTCCTGTGGTCATGTATGGATATGAGAGTTGGACTGTGGAGAAAGCTGAGTGCCAAAGAATTGATGCTTTTGAACTGTGGTATTGAAGACTCTTGAGAGTCCCTTGGACTGCAAGGAGATCCAACCAGTCCATCCTAAAGGAGATCAGTCCTGGGTGTTCTTTGGAAGGACTGATGGTGAAGCTGAAGCTCCAGTACTTTGGCCACCTCATGCGAAGAGTTGACTCATTGGAAAAGACTCTGATGCTGGGAGGGATTGGGGGCAGGAGGAGAAGGGGATGACCCAGGATGAGATGGCTGGATGGCATCACGGACTCAATGGCCGTGAGTCTGAGTGAACTCCGGGAGATGGTGATGGACAGGGAGGCCTGGTGTGCTGCAATTCATGAGGTCGCAAAGAGTTGGACATGACTGAGCGACTGAACTGAACTGAACTGAACCTACTCCAGTATTCTGGCCTGGAGAATTCCATGGACTCTATAATCCATGGGATCACAAAGGGTCGGACATGACTGAATGACTTCCACTTTCACTAGTGATGGAATTGAGGTTGTTTCCAGACTTCCCTTTTGACTCAGACGGTAAAGCGTCTGTCTATAATGTGAGAGACCTGGGTTCGATCCCTGGGTTGGGAAGATTCCCTAGAGAAGGAAATGGCTACCCACTCCAGTACTCTTGCCTTGAAAATCCCATGGACAGAGGAGCTTGGTGAAGGCTACTGTCCATGGGGTGGGAAAGAGTCGCACGACTGAGCGACTTCACTTTCACTTTCCGTTGTTTTACTATTTCAAACTGTGCTTCTGTGAATATCCTTATATATAAAGCACTTCAGAGGAGAGCAGATCTACTGGATGAATGCCTATAAGTGAAGAGGCTATGGCAGAGGGCAGATACATGAATAATTGTGAAATATATTGCCAGATTGCCTCCCTAGTACGTAGAGAGCCTGTCTCCCTCCATCCTCGCCAGCACAGTGTGTTATTAAACTTTCTGGTCTTTGCTAAATTAATCTTTAGATTAAAGTGCTCACTCATATTAGTCTTACATTGTATTTCTCTTAAATGAGTGACATTGAACATATTTTTATATGCTAGTAGCCCCTAGTATTTCCTGTTTGAAGAACTGTCTTTTGTCTTTGTTATTGGTGGTTTTGCCCTATAGATATTTGTTATTTTTATGTACTCGGATTTATCAGTCTTAAGGTTTCTGTATTCTGTATCTTTCTTTGGAAAAAAACTTCCCACTCCAATATTTTTAAAAATCATCCATGATTTTTTCTTCTACTTTCACTTTTTTTTTTTCTGGCCATACCATGCAGCTTACGGGATCTTAATTCCCCAAGTAGGGATTGAACGTTGGCCCTCAGCAGTGAGAACACAGAGTCCTAACCACTGGACCACCAGGAAATTCCCTTAGAAAAAAAAATTAAATCATTACTTCATCTAGCATTCATTTTGGAGTGAAAGTGATGTAGGAATCTTTTCTTTTTGTTTTCCCAGATGACCATACAGTTGTCCCAACTCTGTTTAATAATCCATCATTTCTGCAGGGGTTTAAAGGGCCATTCTTCTCACAGACTAACTCTCTCCATTTGGAGATATATTTTGCATTTCATAAACATTAACTATCAGTAATCATGGGCTCAAACTTAGGAACCTCACAGGATATTATTTGCAGTGTTTTTTAGATAGGATTAAGGAATTACTTAGAACATGGTGAGGAAGAAAAGTGATCATGTATTCTCAAAGCCCCTAATTTGTGAGCAAGTGAGCAAAACTGAGGAATAGACATGGTCAGCAGTGCAAAACACCACGTACCAACTCCACCCTTGTTCTGTGCTCCTCAGAGAAAAAGGAACAGCCCCGGAGGACAGAAGATAGCCATGCCTCAGGAGTATTTGACATCTTAGAACGAGGTTTCCTCCCACTGCATAATGTCACCAGTTTAACTGTGCTCTGAATTACCTTACAACACTTAAAAAAAAATCTCCCTACTTCAGGTACACCCCCCTGGATTATGCTCTGCTTGGGGAGCGTCATGAAGTGATCCAGTTCATGCTGGAGCATGGTGCCCTGTCCATTGCAGCTATACAGGACATCGCTGCCTTCAAGATCCAGGCCGTCTACAAAGGGTACAAGGTCCGAAAAGCTTTCCGAGACCGGAAAAATCTCCTCATGAAGCATGAACAGTTGAGAAAGGATGCTGCTGCCAAGTAAGTGTGAACTCTAGAGACTGTGTTCTCACAACTCAGGAGTCAGTGTGGAAGGGGGCACGGTGGTGGGAGGGGCCAGGAGAGGGAACCAGGAGGGAATCTGAAGTAACTGTGACCCCTACATCCACGTCACCTCCCTACTTCTGCTCACCAGTCCTTCAGGGGACTGAGTTCCTCTAGGTTAGTCCTCAGGGTTCTAACTCTGGGACACATCACTGCCATACCCAGCCATGGCGAGGAGCTGGGGGTGAGGCATTGCCTGCAGTAAGCCACAAAGGAATATCTGGTCCTCTCACTCTTCTACCTTTTCAAGAGAAACTCATACCAATATCTAGCCTGCTTCTACTAGACAAATGTAGGTCTAATTTTGATTTGATTAAAGCAACCAACTTGTATAAATAACTTGCTCTTCCTTACCTATTCCTTAACAAATCCCTACTAACTAATGCAGTTTATTCCAGAAATACTGATTGAATTCTTACTGCACATACAACACTCTTGACTTGAGCCTAAGGAGAAAATAGTACTTGCTTCGAGGACCTCACACTTGTTTAGGTAATGATATAGTGTGTGAAATAGTCATTTGTGCCTGTTATAAATCTGAAACTGTTAGTTGCTCAGCTCTGTCTGACTGTTTGAGACCCTATGGACTGTAGCTCACCAGAATTCTCTGTCCATGGGATTTTCCCAGCAAGGATAGTAGAGTGGGTTGCTATTTCCTTCTCCAGAGGATCTTTCCTGACCCAGGGATCAAACCTGGGTCTCCTGCATTGCAGGCAGATGCATTACCATCTGAGCCACCCAGGAAGTTTATTATACATTGTGATTGTTTTTACTGTGAGTGATTGATTTTAGATTATGTTTTGGTTTAACTTTTCTGTTATACACGTGTTGGGTATTTTAAATAGGAAGAGAGTATTGCATTAGCAGGTATAAAACCAAAACATCTGATGATAAAGATCACAGGAAGATTGTGTGTGTGTGTGTGTGTGTGTGTGTGTGTGTGTGTGTGGCTGTGCTGGGTCTTCCTTACTGTGCGGCTTTTTCTCTAGTTGCAGGGAGGTGGGCTACTCTTTTTGTGGTGCACAGACTTCTTTTTGAGATGGCTTCTCTTGTTGCAGAGCAGGGGCTTAAGGATGCATGAGCTTCAGTAGTTGTGGCTCCTGGGTGCTAGAGCTCAAGCTCAATAGTTGTGGCACACAGGCTTAGTTGCTCTACAGCATGCGGGCTCTTCCCAGATCAAGGATCAAACCCATTGGCAGGCAGATTCTTTACCACTGAGCCATGAGGGAAGCCCTGTTCTTAATTCTTAGTTTCTTGGGAGCTGTGCTTACTGTGATACCAAAACTGAAAATTTTAGCTTCCTTTACTTTTTTTCAGTCACAGTCTTCCTCATTATCGGGAGTAAATGAGTTTCTTAATACTTCTTAACCATCACCTCCTAATAGTCATTGTAGCATAGATCTCCAGGAGAAATGTTTGAATCGAGAATTACTGATTTAATTTGTGTTAATTTTATTTCTCAAAAGTTATTCCTGAAAATGTGAATCAGTGTTTCATTTTGGTTTTGAATTTGGTTTTAAGGAACAGAAATCAGAATGTTAAATTTAGCCTTTGCTGCTGCCACCTCATTGACTAAGATGGCCCAGGCACATCACTTTGCCTCAACATACCCTCCCCAATTTCTCATGTTAGGATGGCAGAAATCACCGTCCTTAAAGTAAGGGTGTCAAAGAGACTGATTAAACTTAGAGTGATTTCTATTTTGCTGGTAGAGAAATTGAAAGACAGACGTTTTAGTCATATTTTCTAAGGCTTTTTTGTTTGTTTGTTTAGGAAATACCTATAATCCATTTAAAAGCACTTTATAACTCATACTACACCTCCAATGTGTTGCCAAAATGAACACTACTGTAATCTACCTGCCAAAACACAGAGCTGAATGCACATGAAAATAAGACTGTATTTATGTTGATCGCTCCTTTTCCTTGAAGCTTCCTTTTTGCTGGGTTTTTGTTCACTCTCTAAGCTCAGATCCCCTCTAACTTTCTGAACTCTCCCTTCATACATCTATTCAATTATACCATCTCTACACTGAAGTCAGCACTACAGGCTAACCCTTTAAACTTCTTTTCTTGCCATGTTTTTTTCACTGAAAATATATCTACTCTTAAAACTTAAATTACTTTATCTTTGTAGATAACCCCTTCATCTCTCTGACATCTTAATCTCCTGGAACTCTAGTCCTAGATCATCAGCTCTCTACCAGGCACTTCCACTTTGCTGTCCTTTTGTTGCTTGCCAACATGTCAGATCTTTGGACATTTCCATTTGCACGCCCTGTTGTCACTGTCACTTCAGGCTCACTGTGTGAACCATACAACTCATCACCACAGACTGTCTCTCTTTTCACCTCCTGATCTCCCTGCTAGTGCTACCACCACCAGTTGTGCTAATTCCTCTTTCTGAAATGTCCTTTTGTTTCAATTCTTCTGTCCCGCCACCCTATACAGGCATCATTCTCGAGTAGCATTCGTGATGCTGCGTCAGACCCTGTAACATTTTACTTCTGCTTATATCTCCAAGTCTCACCTTTGTCTCCACTAATTCCACCCATTCACCCTCACACCTGACGTCTCAACCGTCTTGAACTTTCTTCATTTCCTCACTTACAGCTTTCCTTACAGCCCACGCTCTTGGGAGACCTGAGCTTTCTGACTAGTGTATGAGACTATGTCTCTTAAGAGTTATGTAATCAAATCCAGTTTGGGTCACCCAGTTCAATCTCTCATGATGCTCAAGTTCCTTCAATGGGAGGTTGTTCTGTGTCCTCAAAAAGTCAAGTGACAAGGAGTTCTGTGCCTCTAAGGCAGCACATTTCATTAGTGGACAGTTCTGTTGCCAGTATTCTTGCCTGGAGAATCCCATGGACAGAGGAGCCTGGTGGGCTACAGTCCATGGGGTCACAATGAATCGGACATGACTGAGTGTCACACTGTTGGCAGAAGTTGTTTTCTCCCTTTTGATCTTGAGCTGCCCCTTGAAGCAAAAGAGAAAAGTCTAAATCCTCTTCATAAACCAACTTCCAGATAATTAAAGAAGGTGCTCCTGATACTCGCACTCCAATCCCAGCTCTCTTTGTCACTTTGTAATAGATCCGCTTGCAGCCTGCTCCCCAAACATCTTCCATTTGTCAATACCTTTCTTCAGGGTTGACCCTTAGGTCTGAATCTTCTGCTCACCTGTGGTCTGATGCATGAGAACACTTCCATCATTCCACTCTCTGAGCCTCAGTTTCTCAATAAAAAGAAAATTTTTTAGTTTGGGACAGGTTTTGGGGCTCCGTGAATGCCCTGAAACTGTAGGCAGTATTTTGTATGTTATGAGTTCATATACATTTGGTGGGAAGAGAGGATCTATAGATTTTTATCACCTTCTCTAAGATGGTCCATGAATCACAGAAAGATTTTTTTAAAAGATTGGACTAAATGATATCTAAGGTTCCTTCTAGCTATAACATTCTATAAGTCAAAGGTCCTAAAATGCATGACATTTTCTTATTCCCTTGAAAGGAAGTCAAAGACCAAGTATTACTAAGCCTGTGCTTCAGCAACAATCAAGAGATAGAATCTGACAGACCCCACCCCAGCCCCCATCCAATGCAGTACCAACTGAAAAGGTTAGAGCCAAACCTTTTCTGTCTTCTGAGGTAAGCAGTTTCCTCTCACTGAAAATGTTCGAGGATAAATTGAATTATCATCTCTCCAGGATAAATATATAAGGAATTAAAAAAACTATATAAAAGAGCCTGGCTCTCAGATCTCTTCTGAGTCAAAGATTCTATGAGAGCTGTGCCCTCTGTCTGCCTGAAATAACCTTCTCTCACTTCTCTCCTTTCTCACTTTGACATTATTTCTATGTAACCTTTTTTTTCTCTTCCAGTTTAATTAGTCTCCCACATCCCCAACCCCCAGCTCAGGGTTAATACTTCTGTTTTCAGTTCAGTTCCGTTCAGTCGCTCAGTCGTGTCTGACTCTTTGCGACCCCATGAATCGCAGCACGCCAGGCCTCCCTGTCGATCACTAGCTCCCGGAGATCACTCAGACTCACATCCATCGAGTCAGTGAGGCCATCCAGCCATCTCATCCTGAGTCATCCCCTTCTCCTCCTGCCCCCAATCCCTCCAGGCATCAGACTCTTTTCCAGTGAGTCAGCTCTTCGCATGAGGTGGCCAAAGTACTGGAGTTTCAGCTTTAGCATCATTCCTTCCAAAGAAATCCCAGGACTGATCTCCTTTAGGATGGACTGGTTGGATCTCCTTGCAGTCCAAGCGACTCTCAAGAGTCTTCTCCAACACCACAGTTCAAAAGCATCAATTCTTCGGCTCTCAGCTTTCTTCACAGTCCAAATCTCACATCCATACATGACTACTGGAAAAACCATAGCCTTGACTAGACAGACCTTAGTTGGCAAAGTATTGTCTCTGCTTTTGAATATACTATCTAGGTTGGTCATAACTTTCCTTCCAAGGAGTAAGCGTCTTTTAATTTCATGGCTGCAATCACCATCTGCAGTGATTTTGGAGCCCCAAAAAATAAAGTCTGACACTGTTTCCACTGTTTCCCCATCCATTTCCCATGAAGTGATGGGACCAGATGCCATGATCTTCGTTTTCTGAATGTTGAGCTTTAGGCCAACTTTTTCACTCTCCTCTTTCACTTTCATCAAGAGGCTTTTTAGCTCCTCTTCACTTTCTGCCATAAGGGTGGTGTCATCTGCATATCTGAGGTTACTGATATTTCTCCAGTAATCTTGATTCCAGCTTGTGTTTCTTCCAGTCCAGAGTTTCTCATAATGTACTCTGCATAGGAGTTAAATAAGCAGGGTGACAATATACAGCCTTGATGTACTCCTTTTCCTATTTGGAACCAGTCTGTTGTTCCATGTCTAGTTCTAACTGCTGCTTCCTGACCTGCATACAGATTTCTCAAGAGGCAGGTCAAGTGGTCTGGTATTCCTATCTCTTTCAGAATTTTCCAAAGTTTATTGTGATCCATACAGTCAAAGGCTTTGGTATAGTCAATAAAGCAGAAATAGATGTTTTTCTGGAACTCTCTTGCTTTTTCGATGATCCAGTGGATGTTGGCAATTTGATCTCTGGTTCCTCTGCCTTTTCTAAAACCAGCTTGAACATCAGGAAGTTCATGGTTCACGTATTGCTTAAGCCTGGCTTGGAGAATTTTGAGCATTACTTTACTAGCATGTGAGATGAGTGCAATTGTGCGTTAGTTTGAGCATTCTTTGGCATTGTCTTTCTTTGGAATTGGAATGAAAACTGACCTTTTCCAGTCCTGTGGCCACTGCTGAGTTTTCCAAATTTGCTGGCATATTGAGTGCAGCACTTTCACAGCATCATCTTCCAGGATTTGAAACAGCTCAACTGGAGTTCCATCACCTCCACTAGCTTTGTTTGTAGTGATGCTTTCCAAGGCCCTCTTGACTTCACATTCCAGGATGTCTGGCTCTAGATTAGTGATCACACCATCATGATTACCTGGGTCGTGAAGATCTTTTTTGTACAGTTCTTCTGTGTATTCTTGCCACCTCTTCTTAGTATCTTCTGCTTCTGTTAGGTCCAGACCATTTCTGTCCTTTATCAAGCCCATCTTTGCATGAAATGTTGCCTTGGTATCTCTACTTTTCTTGGAGAGATCTCTAGTCTTTCCTATTCTGTTGTTTTCCTCTATTTCTTTGCATTGATCACTGAAGAAGGCTTTCTTATCTCTTCTTGCTATTCTCTGGAACTCTGCATTCAGATGATTTTAGCATGCATCATATTTAGAATTCAGCATCTTCAGGAGTAATGGGTCTGATTTCCCAACTAGATTGTCAGTTCCTGGAGAGCATGGATTGTGTTAGGTACCTCCATACTTCTAGTGACTTAAAGCCCCTGATTGATATGTTTCTTATTCTTCAGTCACTAAGTCCCGTCTGACTCTTTGCGACCCCATGGACTGTAGCACACCAGGCTCCTCTGTCCTCCACCATCTCTCAGAGTTTGTTCAAATTCAAGTCCATTGAATCGGTGATAACATCCAGCCATTTCATCCTCTGTCACCATCTTCTCCTCCTGCCCTCAGTCTTTCCTAGCATCAGAGTCTTTTCCAATGAGTTGGCTCTTTGCATCAGGTGACCAAAGTATTGGAGCTTCGGCCTTAGTCCTTCTAATGAATATTCAGGGTTGATTTCCTTTAGGATTGTCTGGTTTGATCTCTTTGTTGTCCAGTGGATTCTCAAGAGGCTTCTCTGGCACCACAATTTGAAGGCATCAATTCTTTGGTGCTCAGCCTTCTTTATGATCCAACTCTCATATCCCTATGTTGTTACTTGGTCAGTGATGTCTGACTCTTTGTGACCCCTTAGACTGTAGCCCACCGGGCTCCTCTGTCCATGGGATTTTCCAGGCAAGAATACTAGAGTGAGTGTCCATTTCCTTCTCCAATATCCCTGTGTGACTATGGAAAAACCATAGCTTTCACTATATGGACCTTTGTCAGCGAAGTGATGTCTGCTTTTTAATAGCAAGCATGTAATAATAAAGAATCTGCCTGCAAAGCAGGAGACCCAGGTTCGATCCCTGGGTTGGGAAGTTCCCCTGGAGGAGGAAATGGAAACCCACTCCAGTATTCTTGCCTGGAGAATCACATGAACAATGGAGCCTGGCAGGCTACGGTCCATAGGGTCATAAAGAGTTGGACATGACTGAAATGATTTAGCACGCATGCAAGAGAGGCTTGAGAGATGTGATTAATATGGCTTCTACAGAAAAAGGGGTTGTGTGGTTTCAACAATGAGCATTTCCTGAAAATGTCATCATCAGGCCCAGCCCTGTAACTCCTAGATGGTGAGGCATTCATGCCACATCCACATTTCTTCACTTCCAACCGGAACCAGTGACAGCTTAACAGCTTTCAGTTCAGTTCAGTTCAGTCACTCAGTCATATCTGACTCTTTATGACCCCATGAATTGCAGCACGCCAGGCCTCCCTGTCCATCACCGTCTCCCGGAGTTCACTCAAACTCACGTCCATCGAGTCAGTGATGCCATCCAGCCATCTCATCCTCTGTCATCCCTTTCTCCTCCTGCCCTCAATCCCTCCCAGCATCAGGGTCTTTTCCAATGAGTCAACTCTTTGCATGAGGTGGCCAAAGTACTGGAGTTTCAGCTTTAGCATTATTCCTTCCAAAGAACACCCAGGGCTGATCTCCTTTAGAATGGACTGGTTGGATCTCCTTGCAGTCCAAGGGACTCTCAAGAGGCTTCTCCAACACCACAGTTCAAAAGCATCAATTCTTCAGCACTCAGCTTTCTTCACAGTCCAACTCTCACATCCATACATGACCACTGGAAAAACCATAGCCTTGACTAAACAGACCTTTGATGACAAAGTAATGTCTCTGCTTTTCAATATGCTATCTAGGTTGGTTATAACTCTCCTCTTGATTACTTATATTGGTATAGTTCTTTATAGCTTACAAAATCTTTGTACATTAAACCCTTACAATAACTCAGTAAAGTAAACAAGGCAACTGTCCTTAAACTCATTTCATGCAGGGGATGATAATACCAATTAAGTTGTCTGAAATCACTCAGCCAGTAAGGGAGGAGGTTGGCACATGGATCTCAGTCTTACCCTAAGCCAGGGTTCCTGCCATGGCTTGGTTCTAGGGAACAGCCCCCAGCCATGCTTATGCAGTAGGCTCTCCAGATCCTAGCACTGTCTGATAGGCCGGCATGGAAGGGCCCTGCTTCTTTCTCTGACTTACATGCAATATATAACTGTTGGTGCAAAGGTCACCAGGCCCCCCGTCAGCTTTTGTCCTAACCCAGCGCTTACTCAGCTGTGCATGTTGTTTCCAATGGCTGTTAAGAGAGTGGCACCAAGCTGCCACCATCAGTTCTGCAACATTGTTCAGGAAGATCTTATGACTCAGAGCTAACCGAGCAGAGCATACCAGTATCCTTCTAAATCCTTGAGAAAGTTAGGAAAACTAGTTGGCCCCTAACCTACACCAGGACTATGACCAAGAAAGTCACCAAGGCAAACCCAGGTGTAATCAGTGCAACAGCAGGACACACTAACTTAACCTTCCTTTCCTGTGGAAACCATTTTAATCACAGCTCTCAAACCTCTCTTAGTCCTGTATTGATGGCACTGGTGACTTGAGTACTCATGAATGAGAATGAGCCTGCTTAATTTCTGTGGGGTCTGGCAGAATTACTTTCTTTTTGATGAAACTGGACAACTATTAATACAGCTCTCTGTGGAAGCCGCACAGTGGGGTAAAAAAAAAACTCCATCAACTTCCAGGACTTAAACTTTCCAGACCCAGAGGAAAGCATGTGCCGTCTTGTGCAAACAGATGCATCCAATGCTGAGATGCTGAAGCTGTGGAATGTTCAAGTTACTGCCCTTGACCTAGTTCTCTGCACAACAAGCAATCTTTTGATAATTTGGTTTCTTTTTTCCTTCTCTTTTTTATTGAGGATAATTGCTTTACAATGTTGTGTTGGCCTCCGCCACACAATAAGGGGAATTAGTCACAACTGCACATGTCTCCTGTCCCTCTTGAGCCTCCCTCTCCTCTCCCACCCACCCCTCTAGGTCATCACAGAGAGCCGGGCTGTGCTCCTTGCGTTCTATGGCAGCTCCCCAGCAACTCTGGTTCACACATAATAGTTTATATATGTCACTGGTGCTCTCTTAGTTCTACCCTACCCTCTCTTTTCCCCACTGTACCCACAAGTCTGTTCTCTGTATCTGCCTCTCCATTTCTTCCTTATAAATAGGTTCATCAGTACTGTTTTTCTAGATTTCATATATATGCATTCATATACAGTATTCGTTTTTCTCCTTCTGACTTCACTCTGTATAACAGGCTTTAGCTCCATCCACTCACTACAACTGACCCGCATTCATTCCTTGGATAAGTTTTCAATTAGCAATAACTGCAGCTCGGATAAACCTCATTGGCTATGATGATAACTGCCACAGTGCAGAGCTCACTTGGTTTCTTATTGTTTTTTTTTTTTTTTTTTTGCTGTTGTCATCTAGGCTGCTCATTTGTCAGGTCCTCTCCTTGGGTCTTAGATCTGCCTTGGGAGAGTTCCAGGGTATATCTCTGCGCCACCATAGCCCTTCAGAGATTTGCACCAGCAAAGTGTGCTTCTGGTCTTTTTTCCCCTGGGTGAAACAACCCTTGGTTCCTCTAGTCCATCCTTTGGAGACCCTCATCACCATGTGGTGGACAGCACCTGAAGCAGATGTTGTCAGAGATCTGATCCCTGGTTGGCTTTCTTACAGTTTTATACTGTAAGCGTCTAGGGAGCGGTTCAAATTGCTCTAGAAAGACAGTACAAGCCAGACTAATTGGCAGCCCATCAGAAGCTGTTGTCTGGCTGATTTCCCGTAGAGGAAAAGGGGAGGAAAATGTGGGCCTGGTTAAGATTCTGCCATCTTAATAAATGTCCAGCTAAAATGTTGCTTGCTGTGTCATGGCCAGGATTTTTTTTTCTCTTTAAATTTTCATGTAAAGTAGAATAACTTTAGTTTGTCCTCTTTTATTTGTCTCTTGAACTTTACAAAAATAGGTCAAGTGTATAGCATGGCCCACCCTGAAGATTAAAGATCTTTGACAGTCTGAAATAAATTAGTCAGAGAAAACACACTGAAATTTTAGGATAATTATTAAGTCTAAGAGTTTAAGACTAAAAGCTAAGCTAGAAGCTAGCTTGAAATGCTGTTAATGGTTACTTTGATGTGATGTTGCCACTTTCTTCTTATGACCCAATTCATTTTTTACGTGATAGAAGATTGACATTTTTACAAATGATTTTGTGAGGTGAATTTTACAGGAAGAAGTTAAGCTGCCAAGTCCAGCTCAGTTCTGTATATAGTTTAGTGTGTAACATTGGGCAAGTCACTAAGCTCTCTGCCTCAGTTTCCTTATCTGCCAAATAAGAGCCTGGCCTCAGTAAACTGAGATTCTTTCAGACTCTGAGCAGTGGTTCTGGACCTTTTTTTCCCAGGGAAACTAACACACACACACACACACACACACAGCCGGGCCTCAGTAAACTGAGATTCTTTCAGACTCTGAGCAATGGTTCTGGACCTTTTTTCCCCAGGGAAACTAACACATGCACGCACGCACACGCACACACGCGATTATGTTCTGTTCTCAGGAGCTGTTTCCTGTGTGTGTGTGTGTGTGTGTCTCTGTGGTGGTGGTTGTTGCTTTTTGTTTCAAGGTGGCAGTATAGATAAAATAGGATGCAGGTCAGGCATAATTCCCAGTTCTAATCCCCCCTCCTTCTCCTCAGTGATCACAACTTTTACATCAATAACCACAGCTCTCGTGAAATGCACATTTGTGGAATGTGTGCATTGAAAGATTTTTTTAAGTGCAAAATGCATCAGTTTTTGAAAAACATTAATTCTGTTCATCCGCTGAAGGTGTAATTATATATTCTTCTGTTTACATTCTTTCTCCCGGCTTACTGAGTTCTACCACAATGAAAAACCAACCCCTCTGCAAACCTCCCCCTCCAGAGGAGTCTTAAAAAAGCAGAGCTCCCCAAGTACTGGCCAGCCTGATCACTCTGAAAGGCTGGGTCCCCTGTTTGTCCCATGGCTGTCCTCGTAGGAGGCCCAGAAAGGTCTGCAGTGACAAAGTTTGCCCCCCAGGGCTAATTATACAGCGGCTTCTTGGAATTGAAAAGGAGAGCTGTTTGGTCTCCTAAAACAAAGCGAAATAAATGACTGCTAAAATAACAAAGTCTAGGTTGTCACCTCAAAGGCCCTGTTGATGGCAGTGATATATCCATTCAGGTGCCAAGCTGGGTAACCCCACATGCCTGTCTGTCTGCAGGACCAACATTCTCTTAAAGCAGTTCTATTCATCCAGCCTCGTAAAGAGAGCAGCTCCCCACCTTCCTGCCAGGAGCAAGGTTGTTAGATCAATTAGCAGCACCTCTGCCACCCAGATAGTTCCACTTTCTTCTGAAAGCAGGCCTCTCCCATTCGAATCACACTGAAATGGCACCATCCATGTGAACTGCAGGCCCTGAGGATGACAGGCTCTCCGGCTCGCCTGTCGATTGCAGTGCAGCGTATGCCAGTGTCGGTGCTTGGAGAGGCCTGTATCAAGACTACAGCTGAACGAGAACGTTCGAGCTGCGCTGGAGTCAGCATGACCCACCGGAACACTGTCTCTGGGGTGGCCCCCAGTGGGAACCTATCAGGAGGGCTTCACAACACAGGCCAAGAGACGAGTTGAGTTGACCAGGCTTTCTATTTAAGTGTGACTCAGATATCTGTCGTCTGGTCTTCCCTGTCCCTTGAGATATAAATAAGCTTTGCTTCAAATTGCACAGGCTATGGAAATCTGAATTCTGTGACTTCCTGGGGGCTTGGGGTCTCTGTCTCAGCTCTTGCTTCTGTGTCTGGGACCTTAGCCCTGCAGCTTTCAGGTTGCTTATGAAAAGGCATGTATGAGCATGGGACCTTCCAGAAAGCTGGTGTCATCAAGACGACCCCATTTCATATCCCATAATGGTATAATTAACAGTGCACCTGAGTATAGTTAACAGTCCTCATGAGACTTGCCTGTTCTCTTAAGCTTTGCTTCTCAGGGTGTGGTCAGAGGCCCGATAGTACCTGTATGACCTGGGTGCTTGATAGAAATACAAAATCTTGAGCCCGACCCCAGGCCTGACAAGTCAGCATCTAGGTTTTACCAAGATCCCAGGAGATTCCAGTCCTTAAAGTGTGTGAATCATGGATCTAAAGTCCTTGGCTGTCCCCTCACCCTGGGCGGATTCTCTGTCCCACCCTTGCTCCACACGGTACCCAGTCTTCTACCTCCTCTTTCTTCCCCCTCTGTTCTCTCTCTTGTTCTTTCATCTCTTCCCTCCCTGTCAGGAACTACAAATAAATTCTTTGTATCTTGACAGATCAGGCCTCTTCTCTGGAGCCTCAGAGTCAGTCATCACCTAGGCCCTGAGGGTCTCACCTTCTACCAGCTCTCAATCCTGTCCTCAAGCTTATTAAAGTATTTGTCTAAACAAGGTCCCCAGCTTAGAGGGACCCTGATACCAGATACTCTGATAAAAGAAATCTCTCCATCTCAGTATAAAACATAGCCGTGATTTTATCAAGACATTCCAGAAGTGAAAAGTGAGAACTGTTGGTCACTCAGTCATGTCTGGCTCCTCATGACCCCGTGGACTGCAGCCTGCCAGGCTCCTCTGTCCATGCATTCTCCAGGAAAGAATACTGGAGTGGGTAACCATTTCCTTCTCCAAGGGATCTTTTCAACCCAGGGATCAAGAGCCTAAGTCTCTTGTGTCTTCTGCTTTGCAGGCAGATTCTTTACCATTTGAGCCACTGGGGCTTTCACAAGACATCCAAACAGACTCTTAAATCAGTTCAGGATTGTTATCTATCATATAAGCGCTTCTCAGTGGCACTAATGGTAAAGAATCCACCTGCCAATGCAGGAGACACAAGAGACTTAGGCTCAATCCCTAGCTCAGGAAGATCCCCTGGGGCAGAAAGTGACAACCCACTCCAGTATTCTTGCCTGGAAAATTCCATGACAGAGGAGTCTGGCGGGCTACAGTCCATGGGGTTGCAAAAATTAGCTCACATGTGCACACACACAGAGCTATCAAACATGCCTTAGACCTGGAGAAACCGAGTCTTCGACAGTAAAGTGACTTATTCCAGGTCTTCGTGCATAATTTTTTCATGTAATCATTAAGGTTTGCCAGTGGTCTTTTTAATGAATAGAGAAGATTAAAGGTTACCCCTATGCTTATCATTCTCAGTTGCATTCTGATGTACTTTCTGGAACAGGAGAAAAGAGTGTAGTTACAGCTCTGGGGATCACAAGCTTGGGGACACACCATGGGATCCTGTTGTAGCTCACCTAACAGTTTCATGTCATGTGTCTCCCAGCTGGGCACAGGTTGACCTGTAAGGTTCTTTCCAGCTCCATCATCCTTTCAGATATGAAAGTTAGGAATCTGTGAAATTGTGAATTACCAAATCCCCCCGTGTTGTGGTTCAGTTCAGTCACTCAGTCATGTCCAACTCTTTGCGACCCCATGAATCGCAGCACGCCAGGCCTCCCTATCCATCACCAACTCCTGGAGTTCACTCAGACTCACGTCCATCGAGTCAGTGATGCCATCCAGCCATCTCATCCTCTTTCGTCCCCTTCTTCTGCCCCCAATCCCTCCCAACATCAGAGTCTTTGGCAATGAGTCAACTCTTCACATGACGTGGCCAAAGTACTGGAGTTTCAGCTTCAGCATCATTCCCTCCAAAGAAATCCCAGGGCTGATCTCCTTTAGGATGGACTGGTTGGATCTCCTTGCAGTCCAAGGGACTCTCAAGAGTCCTCTCCAACACCACAGTTCAAAAGCATCAATTCTTCGGCACTCAGCTTTCTTCACAGTCCAACTCTCACATCCATACATGACCACAGGAAAAACCATAGCCTTGACTAGACGGACCTTTGTTGGCAAAGTAATGTCTCTGCTTTTGAATATGCTATCTAGGTTGGTCATAACTTTTCTTCCAAAGAGTAAGCTGTAGCTCCTTTTAAAAATCAAATCTCACTCAAGAGTACTTGAATAGGTAACGCTCTGAATTTTTTCCTCTTTGCCCTTGGTTTTGTTCCCAGGAAACGAGAAGAAGAAAACAAGCGGAGAGAGGCAGAACAGCAGAAAGGAAGGCTAAGCCCAGATTCCTGCAGACCCCATGCTGCTCTCTGTCTGCCCAGCACCCGAGCTGAGCCCCACAGCCAGAGCTGGGCCCCCAGCAAACAGCCCCCCTGCAGCGATAAGGCCCAAGGCCCTGAGCAGAAAGCCTGCAGACGGTCTCCAGGTAGAGGGTCTCCAAGCAGAGCCCCCCAGAAGGAGCAGCAGCTCTCCTCAGACTTGCAGAGAACAGAACCCAGAAAACCAAATGGTAAGTGTATTGCCTTGCGATTCAGTGCTAACCCATAGACTGTGGACTCTTTTGTTTCATATTATTTAGACCATTTACATTTGAGGTAATTATGTCAGCACTTAAGTCTGCCACTGTATCATTTATTTTCTGTTTATTTTTTCTGTTTCTCTTTTCTTCCCTTCCTGTTATATTTCCTCAAATTCTTTGTTAGCTTGGGATCGTTATATGGCAGTCCCTTACCCATGTTAATTAAAAATGCCTCTTATTTTTTAGCCCTCAGAGTGAATGCTCCTTCCTCTGACACGCGTGCATTCCCACCCTGAAGCTTTTTCCCTTCTATATGCTCCCGCAGCTTTCCTGTGCATCCCTATTGTAAAGATCCTCAGCTTGCACTGTCCGTGGATTACTGGCTTACTTGTCTGTTTTTTCCGCTAGACTATACAACCTGTAAAATCAGGATTGCTTCAGTTATGTAATGCCGTGTAACAGACTACCCTAAAACTAAGTGATTTATAATAACAGTTTACTATTTCTCGTGATTCTGTGGGTTGGTCTCGCAGTTCCTCTTCAGGTATCATCTACACTCACTCATGTGGCTACATTCAGGTCAAGGTCAGTTGAATTGGTTGGTCTAAGATGGACTGACTTGACTATCTGGCAGTTGGTGGTGGCTGTCAGCTGGGATTCCTTGACTCTTTTACATGGCCTTTCATCCTCCCACAGGCTAGACTGGCTTCCTTACACAGCGGTCTTGGACATCATTCTGACAAAGCACAGGAAGAAGCTGTAAGACTTCTTGAGGAATAGGTTCAAGAATGTGCATACCACATTTTGTTGATCAAAGGAGTTGTATGATCATCCCAGACTAAATAGTATAAAGAAATAGAATCCATCTTTGCATACTAAGATGGGAGTGATTTTGGGCTATTAAACAATCTATCACAGTTACTTTTTGGTCACAGATTATTCACATTTCTCCCACATGTAAAATGTTTCATCCCTTATCTTAGGACCCAAAAATCTCATCCCAGTTAACACATCAAGTTTGAAGTCTGGGATCTTGAGACCTGTGTGAGATTCCCCATGTGTGAATCTTTCTGATTCAGAGAACAGTCAAAAAGAACACACATTGGCCCACACATGCATCCAATAAGCAATGGTGAGATGACCAATTCCAGGTGGCTCAGAGGTAAAGAATCCACCTACTAGTGCAGGAGATTTGGACTTGATCCTTGGGTTGGGAAGATCCCCTAGAAAAGGAAATGGCAACCCACTCCAGCATTCTTGCCTGGAAAATTTCACGGACTGAGGAACCTGGTAGGGTACAGTCCATGGGGTCACAAAGAGTCAGACACGAATGAACAACTGTGGATGCACACAAACCACAATAGATACTCCTGTTCCAAAAGAGGAGAGATTGGTACATGGCAGTCACTGCTGCTGCTGCTGCTGCTGCTAAGTCGCTTCAGTCGTGTCCGACTCTGTGTGACCCCATAGACGGCAGCCCACCAGGCTCTGCCGTCCCTGGGATTCTCCAGGCAGGAACACTGGAGTGGGGTGCTATTGCCTTCTCCATAGCAGTCACTAGTCCATAGCAGTTCTAAAAGCCACCTGGTTATACAGTGGCAAGGCCCCTACTCTGAGGTATGAAATACGGCTTGAGTAAGGTCTGGTTTTACTCCTCTGTGTGTTTTCTATGCCATGTTCATCTTGGCTGTGGGCTGTGCCACCTGGGTTCTTGGCCCTGCTGAGAAGTCTTCCTTTTCAAAGAGACGTAGCCCATATTTGCAGCTGAGTAGCTTTCTTAGCCTGTTTCCAGCATAAGAGAAATTGAGGACCCAGAGGCTCCTTTGTGTTTGAAACTGCCTCCATAGGTCAAGCTCGTGGTACTCTCAGTGATACAATTATTTCAAAAAATTTCATGGGTCTCCTATGAATCTGATTGAGTTCACTTCATGTTTCAAAACCACATCAATGATTATTTTTCAAATAGGCCTTTCTCTACTTTGGGTGGCTCCGGCTACTATGGAAAAATGCCCTTGAGATTCTTTTGAGTTCTTTTGTCTAGCCAAAAGGCCCACAGTGTACCATCTTTAATATTTATGAGATCTTAATAAAGGGTTGCACAGCCATACTCTTGATTTGATCTTTATCTCTAGGTCATATTTTACTATGAGACTCTTTTGGTGGCTTAAAACAGTTTTCTATTCTGACCCAGCACTGGGTTTTAATAGGTACTGTAAATTCTTCTTGTAAGCTGAGAAGTTCTTTTTTTATCTTATTTCTTTCTCTCTGTATGTGCGTGCTAAGTGGCTTCAGTCATATGCAACTCTATGCTACCCTATAAACTGTAGCCTGCCAGACTTCTCTGTCCATGAGTGTTCTCCAGGCAAGAATACTAGATGTGGTTTGCCATGTCCTCCTCCAGGGATCGAACCTGAGTCTCTTATGTCTCCTGCACTGGCAGGTAGGTTCTTTACCATAGCACCACCTGGGAAGCCCTCTTTCTCTCCACAACTTATCATATGCAGCTAAAAAATCCATTTGATATTTTCTTCAACATTCCTCCTGGAAAACTCCTAAGCCATATCTGTAAGTTCATTAGGTGTATTTTCTGTCTTCCAAGTTACTGCAGGTTGCCAGTTATCATACCACTGAACTACATGGTTCACTTTTTTCCAGACTCCTATAGCAACTCCTATAGAAACTTCCTATAGCACTTCTCTAGTCTTCACTAGTTAATAATGTCTTCATTGTCTTTCTAACCTCTGCTCACCAGCCAGTCCCAAAGTCAGTGCTCTGGGTTTCTGCTAGGCCAGCCAGCCTCTGTTTTAGGGATCAATTTCTGTGTTGATTATCTCCAGTGCATTAACACCCCACCCTCCAAACTAAGTGGCTTAACACAGTGATTTATTATTTCTCACAGTTCTGTGGGTCGGTTAGGCAGTTCCTCTACTGGATCAGCTGGGCTTGCTTTTGTAGCTGCTAGAAGGGTGGTCAGGCTAGAAAGTCCCAATGTCTTCCTTCACATTTCTGACAATTGGTGCTGGCTATTGGCGATTGGTGTCTCAGTTCTCTTCTACATGCCCTTTCATCCTCCAGTAAGTTAGATCATCTTACTTTCATACTGTTCTTAGGACGGTGTCCTGAAAAAGGAAAGCAGAAGCCACAGGCCCTTTTGAGGCCTGGGCTCCAGAACTATCACGTCCCTTCTACCACATTCTGTGGATTAGAGCAATTCACAAGGCCAGCCCAGTTCAAGAGAGTGGAGACATAGACATATTGCAAAATCACATTTGAAAGGTGAGTGGATCCTCAGATGGGAAAAATCCTTGGCCATTAAACAGTCTATCAGAAGGACCAATATGTCTCTTACTTCTATATCCCAGCAGGGTATTGGGCACATAAGAGATATAATAAGCATTTGTTGAATATATATCTGTATGGTACTGGCTAAGTGCTTGAGATTCAGTGGGTATGACTGGTGGGAGTGTCAGTGGCCCTTACATTTGGAACATGCACAGTGGCTAAGGCAGCAAACTCTGTTTGCTTACCTCTTTCCTTACCCCAGTTATGTATAGTCAGTTATTTACTATGTCATCATTTAGAATCTTGCCTGGAGAATTCCAGGGATGGCAGAGCCTGGTGGGCTGCTGTCTATGGAGTCGCACAGAGTCGGACACGACTGAAGTGACTTAGGAGTAGCAGCAAGGTATCTCAAACTCAACCTGTCCAAGATAGAATTGAATGACATATTCATCCATCTGTATGTCCATCCCAGGAGTAAAATCTGATCATTTTCTTCTTTTCCTTTACCACTCAAAATCCAGTCTGTCACCAGCTGTCACCTTTACTCCCTAAATACCTTCCAGATCCATTCTCCGCATCTCATCTACTACCACCACCTGGTCTAGCTAACGTTTGCTTACCTTCGTCTCTGTCTTGGACTGTTGCAGCAACTTCCCAGCTGGCCTTACTTATCTGCTCTGATTCCTCTAATCCATTTTCTTCTCAATATGTGAGCATATCAGTGCCTTCGAACGTGAAATCGCATCAAAGCCTTGTAATCAGCACTTCTCCAGGAACCAGGTTCCTTTTGTTGGAGATGGTAATAGAAACCAAGATCTGAGTGCTAGGTGTGTATACCACTGTTGGACTGTCATTGCTTCTAAGCCCTTTCAACAGAGAGAACAGAAATATTTATATCTATTTGGCATCTATTTGTGTATATCACACACACACTGTTTTCATATCAGTACCTCCAATTGCATTTGACACCACAGATTTTATTCTAGCTTTTATCTTTTTTATTTGAAATTTTTTTCTCCCAACTGACAGATCTGGCTTCAGTTATCTGTGATATATATGCTTATTTGTTCAACCCCGTTGTACACCTAAAGTAGTTTTAGAATTGCCATCCCATACCCCTTTGAGAAATAAATTTACTAACTAGAGCTCAGTATTTTCATACATTCCTTAGTCTTACAGTACTCAGCCAAAATATGATTTTACAAAGTTACTTTGGTAAGTTCCCTTCTGCACGTTTTAGTGTGATTACCTCATCTATTTGTAATAGTGTTAGGTTTATTTGTTATTATTTTTATTCCATCTTGGGTTCTTTCCCACATTCTAGCTGATTCTAATTGCTGTTTTTTTGGGTTTTTTTGGTAGTGGGGTACTTTTTATTTAAGCAGAAAATGACATTTTCTCATAATTATAAAATTAATTAATGTATGTTACCAGAAAATTTAAATAAGAGAAAAGAACAAAGAAGAACAAATAAAAATCCTAAAAATTAACAAAAATCTTTTTAAAAAATCTTAAAAGTAAACAATTATACAAACCCTTCTAATTTTTTTAAAATCAGAAAATTGTGGCCATCCTGTTTTGAGGTATTCTTATATCATTTCTTTGTTTTCAATAAAAGTGTTAATAGCTGCTCTGAATACAGCATGCTTTGTTTAATCATGCCTGTGTTGCAGAATATGTAAACCAAACAGCTTTTCTTATAAAGTTTTGTGTTTATCTCTAATATTTATAGCTCTTTAAACTTGCTGCCAAACTTCTTACCAAGAAGGTTGAAGAAGTTTGTTCTACCCTTTCAAAAGCCAAAACTGAAAACCTCTCTCCAAACACTTAGGCAAATAATGGTTTTACTAAATCCTAGTTAGAAAGATGAAATTGTGTCATGTTTTTATTGGCTTTGTGTATTTATTTTCTGGATTATTCACTAACATCCTCTGCCAGTTTTTATATTGGTTTTTCATTTTCTTAATAGTTATAAAATCTTTTTATATAATAAGGATAGTAACCTTTCTCTCTCATATATAATAAACTTTTTTGCATATGCTATAATCTGTTTCATTTTTTTCTTCTGAGATTTTCTCTTTGTGGTTTTATGCCAAGAAAACATTTTTCTCACTTTAAAATAAATACATATATTTTCTAATTTTTAATATCTCATTCAATTTGTTGTATAGTGAATTTGTAACCAAATGGTTTCTTTGTAGAGAATAAGCGGTCATGCCAGCCATAAACATTGAGCCATCTGGAGCTACTGTGCTTGCAGCAGGCTTGTGAACAGTGGCTTCTGGAGAGCATAGCGTTGCTGTCTGGGGTTATGCCCAGGGTCTGTGAGCACCTCATCTAATTCAGAATGCCATCTTTATTTTCAGAAATGGGAATATTTTTAGCTTTCTGTTCTTTCTCACTGATCTGTCTCTACTAATACCCAAATCACATTATTTTTATCATTAGTTATTAGTGTGTAATAATATCTATTGATAATAGTCTCTGCATTACCTGCTTCTTTATGATAGAGTTTGTTTCTTAAAAAAGATTAGTACTTACCTGGTTTTGGCCGTGCTGGGTCTCCATTGCTTCCCGGGCTTTTCTTAGTTGCGGCACGTGGGGCGACTCTCCAGCTGTGGTGTGCGGCCTTCTCACTGCAGTGAGAGATGCACTGCAGTCGGCCACTGCAGTGGCTTCTCTGGTTGTGGAGCACAGCTCTGGGGAGTGCAGGCTTCAGTAGGTGCAGCCCTCGAGCTCAGTAGTTGTGGCTTCCAGGCTTTAGAGCACTGGCTCAACAGCTGTAGCACAAGGGCTTGGTTGCCCCACAGCATGTGGGATCTTCCTGGATCAGGGATTGAATTCTGTTTCTCCTGTATTGGCAGGCAGATTTTTTACCACTGAACCAACCACCAGGGAAGCCCTAGAGTTTGCTTTTTAGAGAAGTTTTAAGTTCACAGCAAAATAGAGCAGGAAGTACAGATAGCTGCCATATACTCCTACTCACAAATGCATATACTCCTCCATCATCAACACCCTACACCAGAATAGCACATTTGTTAACAGTTGGTGAACCTACACTGACACATCTGCTTCTGCTTCATTGACTACACTAAAGCCTTTGACTCTGTGGATCACAACAATCTGTGGAACATTATTAAAGAGATGGGAATACCAGATCACCTTACCTGCCTCCTGAGAAACACGTATGCAGGTCAAGAAGCAACACTTAGAACCAGACATGGAACAAGAGACTGGTTCCAAATAGGAAAAGGAGTACATCAACGCTGTATATTGACACTGTGCTTATTTAACTTATATGCAGAGTACATCATGCAAAATTCTGGGCTGGATGAAGCATAAGCTGGAATCAATATTGCTGGGAGAAATATCAATAACCTCAGATATGCAGATGAAACCACCCTAATGGCAGAAATCAAAGAGTAACTAAAGAGCCTCTTGATGAAAGTGAAAGAGGAGAGTGAAAGAGCTGGCTTAAAGCTCAACATTCAAAAAACGAAGATCATGGCATCTGATCCCATCACTTCATGGCAAATGGATGGGGAAACAGTGGAAACAGTGACAGACTATTTTCTTAGGCTCCCAAATCACTGCAGATGGTGACTGCAGCCATGAAATTAAAAGACACTTGCTCTTTGGAAGAAAAGCTCTGAAAAACCTAGACAGCATATTAAAAAGCAGAGACGTCACTTTGCTGACAAAGGTCCATCTAGTCAAAACAATGGTTTTTCCAGTAGTCATGTATGGATGAGAGAGTTGGACCGTGAAGAAAGTTTGGCACTAGAGAATTGATGCTTTTGAACTGTGTTGTTGGAAAAGACTCTTGAGAGTCCCTTGAACTGCAAGGAGATCAAACCAGTCCATCCTAAAGGAAATCAGTCCTGGATATTCATTGGAAGGACTGATGCTGAAGTTGAGGCTCCAATACTTTGGCCACCTGATGTGAAGAGCTGACTCACTGGAAAAGACCCCAATGCTGGGAAAGATTGAAGGTGGGAGGAGAAGGGGACAACAGAGGATGAGATGGTTGGAAGGCATCACTGACTTGATGGACATGAGTTTGAGCAGGCTCTGGGAGTGGGTGAAGGATAGGGAAGCCTGGAGTGCTGCAGTCCATGGGGTCGCAAGAAGTCAGACATGACTGAGCAACTGAACTGAACTGACACTGACACATCGTTATCACGCAAGTCCAGTTTACAACAGCGTTCACGCCTGGTGTTACACATTCTGTATAATAACTTGTATCATACAGAATAATTTTACTGCTTTTATCAGGGGTCTCCAGAGAAACAGAACCAATAAGATTGACAAATAGACAGACAGACAGACAGATAGATAGGCAGGCAAGCAGGCAGACGTTAAAGGAGATTTGGTATAGATTGCTTGTTTGATTGTGGAGGCTGAGGAGACCCACAGTCTGGCATCTGGAAGCTGGAGACCCAGGAAAGCTGGCAATGTGACTCAGTCTGAAACTTAAAAACAAGGGAACAGATGCTCTGAGTCCAGAGTTTTGGAAATCGAGGGGCTGATGGTTTAAGTCATCATGCTCAGTTGTGTCTGACTCTTTGTGACCCCATGGACTGTCACCTGCCAGGCTCCTCTATACATGGAATTTTCCAGGCAAGAATACTGGAGTGGGTTGCCATTTCCTACTCTAGAGGACCTTCCTGACCCAGGGATTGAACCTGTGTCTCTCCTGTATCTCCTGCATTGGTAAGTGGATTCTTTACCACTGAACCACCCAGGAACCTTGTACAAGTCCTGGTCCAAGTCCAAAAGCCTGATAAACAGGAACACCTGTGCCCAAGGGCAGGAGAAAATGGATGTCCCAGCTCTAGCGAAAAAGGAAAATCACCCTTCCTCCACCATTTTTTTCTGTTTAGTCCCTAAATAGATTGGACTATGCCGACCTGCCTTGGTGAGGGTGGTCTTCTTTACTCAGATTACCAACTAAAAAGCTGATCTCTTCCAGAGACACCCTCACAGACACACCCAGAAATAGTGTTTTACCAACACTCTGGGCATCTTATACCAGTCAAGTTGACATTACATTAACTGTCATACTGCCCTAAAAATCCACACTTTCTTTCCTGAACCCCCTGGTAACCACTGAGCCATTTAGTGTCTCCATAATTTTCCCTTTTTCCAGAATGCCATATAGTTGAAATCATATAGTATATGGCCTTTTCATGCTGACCTCCTTCACTTATTAATATGTATTAGTACTATTCATGCAAGGGTAGTAATATTTCACTTCATAATATTCTGTGTGGCTGGGTAGCTCATTTCTTTTTGGTACACGTTCATTTTTTAAAAAACTCATTTCCTTTTAGTTCACTCCTTTTTATTGCTGAATAGTATTCCATTGTCCAGATATAGCACAATTTATTTATATGTTCACCTACTGAAGGACATCTTGGCTGCTTCAAGTTTGGGCAGTTACGAATAAAGCTACTATAAACACCCATCTGCAGGACGTTGGGTAGACATAAGGTTTTAATTCATCTGGGAAGATACCAAAGAGCAGGATTGCTGGATTGTATAAGAATATATTCTGTTTCGTAAGAAACTGCCAAACAGTCTTCCAAAGCAGCTGTACCATTTTGCATCCCACCAGCAATGACGGAGAGTTCCTGTTGCTTCTTACCCTCATCAGCATTTGATGTCAGTATTTTTGATTTTTACCATGTGTAGTGGTATCTCATTGTTATTTTGATTCACTGTGGGTTTTTTTTTTTTTTAATTTTGTTTTGGTACCTGTGAAACATTATAATGCGTCTGAGAGCGGTACAGGAAGTTTCACTCAGGAAAGCATCTATCACTTCCCCACTCCATCCTTGTAGGGATCTAGTCTCTTCAGTTTCTGGATTATCCTTCTATATTTGTTTTGTACAAATGAGCAGATGCAAGTCTATTTTCTTATATACCCTTCCTTCATACATGAAGAATATACATATTCTTTCACACATAAGAATAGTTATTTTAAAGTCTGTTTCTGAAAACACGTCTGGATGACCTGCATGTCTGTTTTATTGTCTATTCTCTCTCCGTCTCTCCTCTCAATTTTCTCTTGTATCATCTCCCTGTATATTTCTCACTAAGTACTGGACCACTGAGTGTAACAAATTAGAGAAATAAGTTAAAGCCTAGCATGGTATGATTCATAATTCCTCCAGGGCGGATTTACATTGACTTCTGCCAGGCATTCAGGAGAAAGAGCAATCCAGGGTCACCGTAATGCGGTCCCAGAACTGAGATGATGCAGAGTGGGGCTTTCAGTGCCGGCAAGGGTCAGTCCACTGCCAGTTCACCTTTTCTCCCTGGAACAGCCATCGAGGGGCCCAATCCAAAACAGTGCTCTTTGGCTGAATCTGGACTCCAAGTTTTGTCCGCCAAACCTCAAGGAGTGTATTTCCTTAGGGATATGTAGCTCCAAATGCCTTGTTCATCTCCTGGTCACCTGATTTTCTTGGATCTTGGCCTTTTTTTTTTTTTTTCCCTGCCTTGTTAGCTCTTCAGTGCCTCAGACCGGTGCATGCATGCTAAGTCACTTCAGTTGTATCTGACTGTTTGCAACCACATGGACTGTAGCCCACCGGGCTCCTCTATCCTTGGGATTCTCCAGGCAAGAATACTGGAGTGGGTTGCCATTTCCTTTTCCAGGAGATCTTCCCAGCCCAGGGATGGAACTGATGTCTCTTGCATTGGCAGGCAGTTTCTTTACCACTAGCGGCACCTGGCAAACAGGTGGTTGTAATATTTTAGCTTTTTGATTGTCCTTATTGGTGAGTATGCGTAATTCTGCCGTTATAGAAGCAGAAGTTCCTTCACTGTTTATTACCCCAAGACTAACATGTTTTCATTTTAGATAATTATATTTAGTTATTTAAATTTTTTCTCCAGCTTTGAACTTCTGTGTGTTAATGAGTACGCTCTGTGCACGTGTATGTGCACATTCACATTGTTCTGTCAGTTGACATTTTTGTTGATCTAATCTTGCTATTTTTCTCTGTTAACTATCCCTCATAGTAGGCTGTTTCCTTGTGTATTTTGTAATTATGGATTGCAAAGTTTTTTTTAGGAGGTCCCCTCTCTACGGCCTGTGTTTGCTTCTATGAGGCCCCCTGCATTACCACCATTCTGAGACTAATTTTCATATTAATTTTTCCTCTGGGTTGAGAATAAATGAATACCAAACCTATGTGAGGCACAGCACTTTGGTTTCAAACTCTCATGGATGACCCTTTACCCTATCTGGAACCGAGGCTGAGACAAATTTATCATCTTCTAGTGCTGGGAAGCGGAGAAGGCGATGGCACCCCACTCCAGTACTCTTGCCTGGAAAATCCCAGGGACAGGGGAGCCTGGCGGGCTGCTGTCTATGGGGTCGCACAGAGTCGGACACTACTGAAGCGACTTAGCAGCAGCAGCAGCAGCAGTGCTGGGGAGATATTTTTATCTGGATTATCATTTCCCAAGAGTTTACTGCCTCAAGAGTCCTGACTTCATGCAGTGTCCTGTTTCCAGTTAACTTTCTGCCTGCAAGGCTTGTCTTCTGTTCTTATCTGGATGTTAAAACAATCTGTTATTTAATAAGACCAGCCATTGCCCACTTCACCACTACCACCTGCCTGACAGTCGCTGGATCAGCTCACAAGCTTATTAGTAGAGTTCTCGGTTTTCTCTTTGTTTCTGGCCCCCAGGGATTTCTTTTATTTTTCTTGAAGGCACTATGGTGCTTTTAAAATAACGTTTATTATATTTTAGTCAGAATTTCTAGGTTTCTATAGGGGAAGGCTTTCAGGTTGTCTAACCTAGCATTACTAGAAAAAAAAGTTAAACAATTTTTCCTAATCGTACTATCACTATCTTGGTGACACGAAAGGAAAAGTCTGAATATTTTTTTGGTGAATAAGTGGGCAGCACTGCCCTACCCTGCAAGTTTTGGACAATAATGGTTCCTCCCCTTCTTCCTTGTCTCCCCAAGAAATAGCCAGAGAACATTCTAAAGGCCGATCTGCCTGTGTCCACTTCAGCCCCAGCGAAGGCAATGATGGGAACAGGCGTCTGGGAGTCCCCCCTGCTGAGAAGCCCAGAGGTGAGACAGCTGGGGAGCAGCACTGTAACAAGGGGAAAGGCTCCTCCAAGCAGCCCTCCCATGTCAAGGGGACTGGGCCCGATGTGGAAGGCAAGGAGGCCAGCTGGGCAGCTGCAAGCCTTTCACAGCAGGACAGCCACTGGAAGGCCAGCCGGCGGCAGGACGCAGCACCCAAGGCCATGCATGCCTCCCCGAAGAGGCGCAGCCAGGAGCTCAGAGGAGGTAGGCGCTCCCCGGCCGGGTCCAGCCGGCCTGGCAGTGCCAAGGGGGAAGTGGTCCACGCTGGGCAGAGTCCTTTCCACCACCGGACGCCAAGGAACACAGTGACACAGGACAAGCTCGCAGGAGGGACCTCCTCAGATTTGCCACCAAGCACAGAGGTGTTGAGATCAGGCGTCAGGAAGCTGGGGACATCGGCCCGGTCTGAGGACACTCGACTACCCAAGGAGACTGATCCGGCTCCTGGTCCCCTCCCTGGGCAGACTGTGAACATTGACCTTCTCCCCGTAGAGCTGCGGCTGCAGATCATCCAGAGAGAAAGAAGCAGGAAGGAGCTGTTCCGCAGGAAGCACAAGGCCGCAGCGGTCATCCAGCGGGCCTGGAGGAGGTATGAAGGCAGGGCGCCGCCACAGCTCTGGCTCTGTGGCTGTCCTCCGCCTGGCGCGACACTCCCTCTCTCTGGGACACTTGCTTGACATATGCAGTTTTATTTATTTATGGCTTCTTTGGGTCTGCATAGCTGCGTGGGCTTTTTTCTGGTTGAGGTGAGCGGAGGCTACTCTTTAGTTGTGGTGGGCAGGCTTCTCACTGCGGTGGCTTCTCTTGTTGCAGAGCATGTGCTCTAAAACCCAGACTCGGTAGTGGTAGCACACGGGCTTAGTTGCTCTGAGGCATGTGGGATCTTCCCAGACCAGGGATTGAACCTGTGTCTCCTGCATTGGCAGGTGGATTTTTTTTACCATGGAGCCACCAGGAAACTTTGTAGTGAATTGCATGTGCTGGCCTGACAAGGCCAATGTTACTGAGCCTACCTATGAGATGCACACGTTTAGATCTTAATAGTTTATATTAAGCTGTTTGGAAGGTGTTTTTGCCCAGAGAGATAGGAAAGCACCCAAGACAGTGGGGTATAAATGAAAAACCGGGGAGCCTGAGTTTCAGGTGAAGCTCTAACACGTTATCTGACCTTGAGCAATGGCCTCCCTGACCCTCGGTTTCCTCCCCTGTAAAACGGTGTTTAACAATTGCTGCAACCTGTCCTGCTTTTGTGACAGGTTGCTAGGATGAGATTAGCTGTGCTTTGTAAGTTCTAAAGCACTGCACATGTGAGGAGATAATTTTCCCTCTTTACTACTCAGGAATTAGATACAGTGCATCGAGTGGCTGAAAGTTATAGAAACCTGTGTGAGCTGAGAAAGTGGAGTGGGTGCTGGGAGTGGTGCTTCCTGAAGTACTGAGCTGAATACACCCAGCTGTAAGTCTGGGAAGACTGCAGAAGTCCTTTGCTTCAGGTTTTCTCATCTCTCATAATCCCTTTCATACTGCAGGCCCTCCTAGGGCCCGAATCCAGATTAGGCCTTCTGTGATGACCACACCCAGGGGAGGGCCGGACCCGTCATGGGCGGGTGGGAGCCATGCGGTCTCCGTCTTGGTAGAGAGGAAGCTTGATGGGGGAACAAAGCAAGCAGATCAGTGCGAGCACAGGTGTGCCACGTACCAGTGCCCCTGTTGGGAGATAAAAGTGCCAGAGACCCTAACGCTGGCAGAGGGAGAGCTGAGAGTCTTGGGAGGTCCAGGGAGACGCCTCAGGGATCTTCATGCTGAAGTCTCCTAACCCGGAGCCAGCGACCTGCCCGGGGCCTGCACGGTCATCACTGCAGGGCATCTTCATGTCTGCTGAGGCTCGTGGCTGCTTACAGTCACCTCATGCCTGACCTCCTCAGCTCTCCCAGCCATGCCACGAGCTGACACGGCAGGGATTCGTATCCCTGTTTTTCAGACAAGCAGATGTTCTCAGGAGACGAGGCTGGTGCTAATGGTCGGATCCAGCCCTCGAAGTTCCGTCTGACTTGAGTCCAGGTATCTTTCCCTTAGGTTCTCTGTGAAGGTAGTGTGTGCCGTGGTCAAAATGATGGAGGCACAGGCCAACCTCACGCTGTTCACCTCAGAACAGGCTAGAGAATAGGCTGTCTGGATGGTCTCACCACATCAACATGTTTTTATAATGTTATGGGGTTTGCTGTTATCACTGTTACTAATACCAGTAGTTGCGTTCATCTGGCACTCCCGCCAGACACTGCTCTAAGTAGTTGTGCATGTATTAACTCGGGTAATCCTCACAGTAAGCCTGTGAGGGATGCCGGGGACACTGTTCTTCCCCCCGTTCCACAGTGGAGGAGACAAGCGCAGAGAAGTTCATCAGCCAGCCCTGCTTACAGAGCTGGTATGTGCCAGTACTGGCCTCCCACTCAGACCGGTGACCTCTGAAGCCACAGATAGGAAGGGTCCTCGCTCCCCCTTGGGTGTTCTGCCAGGACATACACTGGCTACCATCCCAGAGGAACTTCTTGTTAAGTAGCTCAGCTGAAACCTGGGATCCAAGCAAGCCTGTGAGGCTTGCCACGTCGAGCCCCACAGCTGCTCCCCAGCTGCAGGGCCTCCCTGTCAGGCTGGCCTCTGGCTCCTTTGAAGAGTCAGCAGCTGACAGGTCCTGTCAGCCAGTGTCCGCAGCAGCAAATGAGCCTTCAGTCATTCTCCTCAAGAACAGTGGACTCACAGTCTGTGTGTCCACCTGGGGAGGTAGTTACACAGGCCCCTCTGGTTGCACCCTGTGTATTTCTGAGTCCTGGGAAATCAGCTCCCAAAGGGCTTCTGGGAAGCTGCAGACTGTGGCAAGTCCCGTGCCAAGCGACAGTTAAAACCCCTTCAATGATTCTGCAACAGCCATGTCTGTCTTCTGTTTGAAGCCCAGGAGCCCTCAGTGCCATCCAGGATGATGCAGGGTGTCCGAGGTGTCCTCAGGGGCCCTGAGGGCAGGGGTAGGGAGCAGGGCTTAGCACATGAGCTCCCATAAACTCAGGTCACAGTCCTAGGACATATGCCCAGGGAAGCAGGCAGGCCAGCTGAAAACACACCGGACAGGGTGAGCAGATTGAACCTGGGACCCAGAAAAAAATGAAACTTCGTCCTAGCATGTGTTTTATTACCAGTCAAGGCTTGACTAAAGGTTGAAACTGGATACTGGACAAGCTAGGCTGCGCTGGGAAGTTGCTGTGATGAAGAGGAGTTGCTGTGTAAGGCACTTATCAGCTCCTCTCTAGCATGTTTTGAAGTAAATAAGCAAGGAGCAGCTGGATCACAGCAAGAGCCCTGCACCCAGGCCAAAAGGGACCATTGAGTGTGTTTGGATTCTCAGCAAACCAGGAGTGCACATTCTCCTTGAGAACAGGAGACCAGCAGGCAGACTCAGTCTCCACACCAGAGTCCATGAGGTGGCAGTTTGCTACAGCTTCAGCCAACCCCTCGGTTCCCAGCCTCCGCTCGCAGAGCAGGGGATATGGGAGAATTGAACTGGGGAGCCGTGTTGTCCCATAACGCTTACTTCTCTCTATAATTGGCTTTTTGAAAACATGGTACATTCTAGTAAAGGGGTGCCATGGTTTGTCATGCTCTGGGGAAAGAAAGGAAAAATTGCTGTAGTTCTACTCAGATAGCCTTTAGGACAGGAGGGAAGGGTTGCACCAAGCACTGCACAGAGCTTCGAGCACTTGGGAAGAAGGGTCTGTCCCGTCTGGTGTATTTTAAGACCGGGCATGCAGCTCCCTGTGAGCATACCAGGAAGAGTTAATCAGCTGCAGTTAATGAACCCTGGTGCAGCTTCCCTGGGAGGCTGCACAACAGCCAAGGGCTCAATAAGAGCTTCGGGAGTGCACATGGGATAAACACTGGAAGGAAAACACCAGAGGTAAATATAGCCATCACCCTGGTGCCCCTCCCCTCCCCTACCCAGGCTCCACCCTCCAGCAGAATGGTTTTAGTAAGACTCAGCTCTTAACCTTTGCCACTGTTTTTAGAAATCTCTGAGCATCCCCACCAAGAACAGAGTAGAGACCAAGTCATTAGTAGTGTTTGGCTGCTGGACTAGACAAGCACTGATCTGAATGTTGGCTTCTCCTGGCTCTGTATTTTTATTGTGATATAATTGAGATGTGGCCCTGCGTAAGTTTAACATGTACAGCATAATGACTTGGCTTACATATGTTATAAAACCATTACCACATAAGTTTAGTGAACACCATCATCTCACACAGGTAAAAGGTTTTTTCCCTTGTGATGAGAACTCTTAGGATTTACTCTTTAAAAACTTTCACATATGTCATAAAGAAGTGTTAACTATAGTCATCACATTGTACGTTGTATCCCCAGTACTTACTTGTCTTATAACTGGAAGTTTGTACCTTTTGATCATGTCCATCCAATTCCTCTCCTCCAATCTCTGATGACCACAAATCTGATTTCTCTATGGATTTGTTTTTGAAGATTGCACATGTAAGTGAAATAATACAGTATTTATCTGAAATAAGGTCTTTAGGGTTCATCTGTGTTGCTGCAAATGGCAGCATTTCTTTTTATGACTGAATAATATCCTATTGTATATATATATAATACATATATATAGGAAGAAACACTATGACCAACCTAGGCAACATATTAAAAAGCAGAGACATTACCAACAAAGGTCCGTGTAGTCAAAGCTATGGTTTTTCCAGTAGTCACGTATGGATGTGAGAGTTGGACTGTAAAGAAAGCCAAGTGCTGAAGAATTGATGCTTTTGAAATGTGGTTTTGAAAAGACTCTTGAGTCCCTTGGACTGCAAGGAGATCCAACCAGTTAATCCTAAAGAAAATCAGTCCTGAATATTCAGTGGAAGGACTGATGCTGAAGCTGAAACTCCAATACTTTGGCCACCTGATGTGAAGGACGACTCACTGGAAAAGACCCTGATGCTGGGAAAGACTGAAGGTGGGAGAAGGGGACGACAGAGGACAAGATGGTTGGATGGCATCATTGATGCAATGGACATGAGTTTGAGTAGGCTCCAGGAGTTGGTGATGGACAGGGAAGGAAGCGTGGCATGCTGCAGTCCATGGGGTCGCAGAGTCGGACATGACTGACTGAACTGATAATACATATATAATGTACAGTATTCTATTGTGTGTGTATATATATAAAACAACTTCTTTATTCACTCATCCATCAGTGGACACTTATGATGTTTCCATGTCCTAGCTATTGTAAAATGCTGCTGCTATGGATATAGGGATCTCTTCAATGTACTGCTTTTATCTCCTTCAGTTATATACTCAGAAGTGGGGATGCTGGATCATATGGTAGTTCTGTTTTAAATTTTCTACATTTAAAGTAATTATTGGTACATGTGTGCTAAGTTGCTTCAGCCATGCCCGAGTCTGTGTGACCCTATGACTGTAGCCCTCCAGGCTCCTCTGTCCATGGGATACTGCAGGCAAGAATACTGGAGTGGGTTGCCATGCCCTCCTCCAGGGGCTCTCCCCAACCCAGGGGTCGAACCCACGTCTCTCACATCTCCTGCATGGGCAGGCAGGTTCTTTACCGCTAGCGCCACCTCAGCCCAGTTATTAGTAGGTAAGGATATACTGTTGCCATTTTGCTGTCTTGTTTTTTTTGATC
Organism: Ovis canadensis; assembly: GCF_042477335.2. Classification (NCBI taxonomy): domain Eukaryota; kingdom Metazoa; phylum Chordata; class Mammalia; order Artiodactyla; family Bovidae; genus Ovis; species Ovis canadensis. The sequence goes on along the minus strand of NC_091246.1, from coordinate 48,093,015 downwards.
CATTGTTCCATCTTATCCTACTATCTTTTTTGTGTGTTTTGGTGCTTTCTGGTATCAATCTGCATTGACTTATCATGTTCCTTGGTGTAATTAGTACAGGTTTTACCCCTGTGATTACCATGAAGCTTATATAAAGTATCTTAAAATATCATTATTTCCTTTGGTATCATATTTACCTGTGGTTTTTTTTTTTTTTTTGGCAGTGGGGGGAATTGTATCCTTGGTCCCTTATGTTGGCATCTATGCATTTGAATAAGCAGTCTTCTCACAAGTTTGCTTTGGCAGAGACGGTTCTTCAACACTGAGCTCAGTTTGGGTTTCTGGATGTGTCTGCTGATAATGTACTTGGGCAGGTGGGACTTGCTTTCTCTTTTTGGGCAAGGCCGCTGCCTAAGCTCTAAGATTGCATGGCAGGGAGTGGACAGGACTGCTGCTTTGGTTCCCTGCTCAAGTGAGGCTGTAGGTTGGGCTCTGCAAGTTGCCCAGATTCTCTGGTCAGGCATACTTAGTCGAGACTGGCAGTAGGCAGAGCTAGGATTTACCTTCCTGCTCTGGTTGGATAGGACGCCCCAGCATGGGCACTGAATTCCCTGGCCAGACACAGCCACTAGTTTTATTCTGTAGAGGGGAAAGCCACGGGCAGTCCTCTGCTCAAGTGCCACTCTAAGGACTATGGGATGGGTTTCAAGGCTTGAGTGTACTCTGGTGAGGTCCCCTGGTTGGGCGGGCTGAAGGCTGTATTCAGCCATGGTGGGGCTTGGAATTACTTTCCCCACTCGGACAGAGTGGCGGAACTGGTTTCAAAGGTGGTTTCTTTGTGATCTTGATTCAAGCTGCCCTGCTCCCCAAGGTCCCTGGCTGAACAATGCTGTTGGCTTTGTGGAGGATCGGCTCTGCCTGCTTTGCACTGTTCTTGAGCATTCCTGGGCTACACAGCTTCCAGGTGGTCTGGCCAGCCTTTCTGGTCAGGAAGCGACCAGAAACTACACTCAGCCATGGGCTGGGCTATGACTCAGCTCTCCTGCCGGGGCAGGGTCAGACTAGGCTCCAAGGCCAGCAAGGTTTTTTGTATAAGAAACTGGATCAGGGAAACTTGAACTCCAGTGGGTTCCCTGGTCAGACTGTACTGCCATCTTGTTTCTACAGAGTCCAGTCAGAGCTACTGGTTTGAACTACTACTTGGACTCTACAGGTAGGCTCTGCCAAGATCCCTCTGCTGGTTGTTACAAGCCCCTCATTCCTTCTCTGTCATCACTGGATTCCCAGTGGTTAAGTCCCAGAGTCCCTTGCAGTCCCCATGGAGTAAGACAGGAGTTGCTCCCAAGAAGCAACCCATGATGCTGGGGGAGCTGGATGTCCATCCTGGGCTCTTTTCCCACTGGAAGCCTAGCAGGCTCAGGGCAGACCTCTCCGTGTGATGCTGTGCCAGCCTGGGGGAAGGCAATGCTGTCAGCATGGAGCTGCTCACACGGTTTCCCTTCTAAATCTGTCTGTCTCTGGAGCAGGGGTTCCTTTAGCCTCATCCCTGTGTTCCAGGATTTTCTCACTGCTGTCTTTATCCATGAATATTAGTTGCTGTTCTTGTGATGGGTAGCAGTCAAAATGGACTTATGTCACCATCTTGGTGATGTTCCTCTCTACTCAGCCTCATAACATCTACCTCACAGGTTTACTTTCAGACTTAACCACAGGGGAGGTGCCTGGTATTCAGGAGGCCCTGACCAAATGCTGGTTCCTTCCACAGTGGGGCCCAATATCCAATCCTCCTTGCCTTACCAAATACATAATCCTTTGCACACATCTTACTCCGCTAGTAAAGATTCATGCACAAATGCCCACATCTCTAATCATGTCAATTCTGCTACCCAGAATGCCCTTCCCTGCCTAGCAAGCTTTCACTTATCCCTTAAAACCCAGCACAAACACCAGCCATCTAGCTCCTAGCTCTCACATAGTACTTCTCATACTTCATTTGTTTACACGTTGTCCTGTCCCACTTTGGCAAGGACCCATCTAACTGATTCCTAGTTCAGGAAATACTGATGGACAGGGGCAGAACTCAATATACAACATATTGCCACTGAAATTAGGAATGGGAGTTTGAATGAATCTCACAAGAGTTCAGCAACTACCATCTTATAGCTTCTAGGAACTTCAAGGGACATTGGTTTTCTCAGTACTATGACCTTAAATTCTCTGCCCTTCTCTGACTCGCCAGCTACCAGCTCAGGAAGCACCTGTCGCACCTCCTGCACTTGAAACAGCTTGGAGCCAGAGATATGGACAGATGGAACCGAGAGTGCCTGGCTTTGATCCTCCATGTTTGGAGGAAGGAACTGGAACTGAAACCCCCAAAGACCATGGCAGTAAGCAAGACCACCAAGAGTCCACCCAAGGGCAGCTCAGGCACCAAGCCCACCAGGCACTCAGTGCTCAAACAGATCTACGGTAACTGTCCTTCTGTGTACTGTATGGTAGCACCCCCGAAGTGTCACCTCAGATTTTGAAAACAGGATTTAATTACATTGGGCAAATGTCCATTTAGGTAGGAACTGCATTAAACAGCCAAAGAGAATTCTCATCATATTTATGCCTCCCTTGCAGCAACTCTGGGTTGGAATTGGTTTCATGAAGCATTCTGATCTCAGCCAAGAGAGCCTTACTGCCAAGAGATTGTCTGCTGGGCTTCCTCATGGAAGCCTCACCACACAAGCTCTCTAGACTGCTGCCGGGTTTTCCCTTAAGAGGATCCCAGGCCCAGGCTGATCCTGCCTGCCTCATGCTGACCTTCCCTGCGCTTAGATAGCACAGAGCTGCCTGTCTATGGGAACACCCCAGATCCAAGCACTGAAGTACATGCTTGTTTGGCAAATAACTGCTGCATACTGAAACCCTTTCAGCTCTAGAAAGTGCCTCACTTGCTCCTCGATGGAGGGAACAAAAGTTAAGGCACCTTCACAAACAGATCTGTGGCCCTGGCAGCAAAATCTCCAGACTTAACCCCGGACCTATGTGGTTCTGCACACACCTAATTTATCTTGGTGGACACCTGCAAGCTCAAGGCTTCACCTCAATAAGAAATTCAGCACTTGGTCAGGCTACAGCTGTCACTGGTTAAAAAACAAGTAATTGTTGGTTGATTTCAGGTTCTCAAGAAGGGAAAGTACGTCAGCCCACAAGATCTTCAAAAGCCCACTCTGTGCTGGGTCTCAACTCAGGTAAGGCAGTCCCTACATGGGCAAAACAGACAGGGGGGACCATGTGAGAAGCACTTCCCTTTTCTGTTTCACCCCAAAGGTGGAGACATTAGAGCAGACTGCCAGGGGGTTCCAATGGCCAGTTGATTTCAGGACTGCATGTTTTTCATCCCCCTTTCATGGAATCATCACCACAATAAACATCTCTTCTTCAGAAAAGACAAGTTATTTTTATAACCCAAAACTATAACATTACCTCCAGCATAAATAATAAATAGCACCTATTACTGATCACTTTACCATACTTGTTCACATACAGGAAGGGTAAGCACAAATACTGTTATTCTTCAAAGTAATATCCTGGGAGTTCTTATTCTGTTTTGGTTTCCCATTAAGATCCACCATCTCCTCCTCAAAGATGGGAAGAAGTCCTTTTACTACAAATTCTGGCTTTTGCCTTTTAGGGCCACCTCAGGAGGACATTTTAATAGCAGGTCCAGCTCAGGTTCAACTGTCCACACTTTCACTCACACAGGCAATTCAGGGAACTTTCCTTTTAGCCCAAGACAAGAGTGTCTTACTCAGGGCCCCTCCATTCATGCCAGCATTAAATGTGGGTGATAAGTTCAGTGCTGTCAGCAGTTAATGCCAGGTCTAGTGTTTCTCATAGGTGGCTATGGCAACACGCTCCCCCCAGTCCCTGATCCAGTCATCCGGCGGGAACAGGGTGCAGCTGGGGAGGTGAACAATGATTGTCAGCATGAACTTTAATATTAATTTAGTTTTTGATGGGGGAAAATCTGGAGATGGGACAGTAATTACTACCAAAGCTTTAATAAGAGTTGGGCAATTCATCTGACATAGGCAGGCTGATCAGGGCAGTTAGAAACTCAAAGGAATCAGGCCCATAGTTCTAGGTTTAAAAGAAAAACACACACACACCTCTAGTTATCTTGAGTGAATTAAAGAATAGTTTCAAAAATAACTGTCAGATAAAATTACTTTAAGATGTAGCATTTAAAAAAAAAAAAAAAAAAGATGTAGCATTTTTGGTATTTTACTCAGTCTCAAGAAAGTCCAAGACTATCAAATCTTTAAAAAATGAAGGTGTTTAACAGCATAAGAGGTTTTAAGTTAAAGGGCTCACAGTTAAAGACAGAAGAAACAAAATAGTCAATAGTTTCTTAGAACTATATATGAATTAGTTTATTCTACACTGGCTTGAAAATGGATGAGGACGGAAGAGAATCTTTTCCTGAACCCAAGCTTGAGGACAAAGGTTTTATGAGGCCCACCTACCTACCCACATTAATCATTAACCTGTGAATAAAGCTGATGGGCAGAGCAGCAAGCTAGTTAGCTGCAGCCCATGTTTTATTCAGAATACAAGTCTATAATTTCCATGAAATGGGCATGACTTGGACAGACATATTTGTTTCTGCAACATGGCGTCACAGATGGCCAACTGAACCAAGGAAGACAAGCCGTTTGTTTTAGTCTTTACCTTGAGTATAACTTTTTGCTTTGAGGGACTTCCCTGGCAGTCTGCACTTCGATTGCAGGGGGCATGGGTTCCATTCCAGGTCAGGGATCTAAGATTCCACATTCCTTGAGGCACAGCCAAAAAGTTTGTAAAAAGTTTTAATATTTTTTGCTTTGAGAATTCCATCGAGTTAAGGATGTCTGACTTTTGTTCACTGTTTACTTAGCTTTAGTGCATTGTTGGGCATATTGTAGGTGCTCAGATCTGAGTTCAGATTGTGGCTCCTAACCTTCAACTCAAGGAGAGATGTTAGTGCTTTTATCTCTTACAAGGAATAGAAAGTTAGCTGGATAAACCAAAGGAAACAAACTCCTTAGACTATTTCTTTACATGCATCCAGGAAACAAACAATTGCATTCTCCCCAGTCTTCCCACCCACCTGCAAACCACCCACACCCAGAAAGAACAGCACCATCATAATGGATCAGAGAACAGAGAGAGAGAGAAATGTCCCAAATTTGGAGGCCCATCTCATTAAAAACTTCCTCTCAAAAAAATCCCATTCCAATGAATGGAATAACCATGGCTTAGTAAAAATGGTACCACCTGTATGAATGCAGAATATCCCTGCCCACCAACAGAGGGGTATGCAGATAAGACGACTTGATATACAGCAAAGCAGCCAGAAAACATCAGAGTTCCAAAACAGTCCACTTCAGCTTTATTGAATAACAGTAATAAAAACAGAAGAGAACAATTATCTTTGTTAACTTTTTAAAAAAACTACTCACCTTTCATGCTTGCTTCTTTGCTTCACAGCAAGTTAGGAGCAACATTCAGCAATACCGCCTCCACAGCGTCTCTTAACCCTTCGGGGCCTTAGCATCCTCCTTTGTTAAGTGAGAGGGTTGAGTGCACCACGAGTTTTCCAACTGTAGCATCCTGTCTTAACTGTCGTGTTAAGAGGAGATGCAGAGAAAGCAGCAGCATAGTGGTTATTTCAAACAAACTGAAGACCTATGTTCCAGTCCTAGCTCCTCAGGCACCTGCCCCATCACAGTCAAGGTTCTTTCTTAAAAAGATGTCAAGTATCTTTGAGAGGATGGAAAAGGGGGGGCTTATGTCATCCTGTCTCTACCATAAACCATCACCTTTTTGGGTCCCATGGATAGTCCAAACCTAAACCCCTTTTCCTCCCCACCCTGCCCTTCAGCATTGATAATCTATCTGTCTGTTATTAACAGTGAGCAACTTGCAGTGTATTCACCTCCTTGAGAACAGTGGAAGATCACAGAATTTTTCTTACAACCTGCAATCAGCTAACCCATCAAGAAACAAACTAAAGCTTCAACTGCCTAAGGAAGGAAGACTATGCCCAGGGGACTCAGATAGCTAGTGCAGACTTCAAGTTCTCTGATTAGTGTTTACACTTTAGGCAACTTTAATATCCCAAAGCCTTATTAGCCTGAAAATGTGGTAACAACTGAAAAGAAATGTGTTTTCCTTCTGCTCTCACATAGCACTGTTTTGTAAATTCTTCACCTGCACTGGAGGGACCAGGGTAGTCCATACCTGTGCAGAACTGCCCATCTGCCTCCACTTCAATAGGACTGGAAAAGACTTTATAGTAACAATGAGTCTATGTAAAACTAAGAAAAGTGAGCACTGAAGATGCTGCTGGGTTGGGATTTCTCCCTGCCAGCTGGTGCAAGCCTGGCTTTGTTGACTCCAGTCTGAAGAACCTAAGTGAGATGCGGAGGAGCCTGGCCCACAGCAACTGCCTTCAGCTCACTACCTTTCTGGAATCAAATGCAATGAACTTCATTATAGACACCACATCCTGTTATAATTTTTAGACAAGAGTCATGACCCAGTGTTTGCTTTTAGAGATTGTAAGACTGTACCAGGTATATCGTTGATGGCTTACATTTTAGTTTCCACATCAGCCTCTGGAGGCCACAGGTGGCTGCCATGTCCTCTCGGTGAGCGGTGTTCCTTCCGCTGAGCACCGGCGGCTGCACCTAGCCCCAAGGCCTCAGTCAACAGGCCTACAGACCAGATCATTCACGCACAGGGTGCCAGCTTGGGCCTTAACCTCCTACTTCTATTTTCTGCCTGACCTGCAGAGGTGAGCCATCTTGTCAAACTGCCTTTCCTCTGGCACTGTGCAAACTGTGCGTTCCAGCTCTTGAAGAACATCTGGTTTAAATAAAATCAGTGATTATGGGCTTCTTCATATCTACTAAGGGCAAAGCTACTAGGAATGTAGACAGGCAGAGACAATGACATATTAGGCTCACAGGTATTTCTAGGACTGCTTCTGTTTTAAGATTACTGCCACCCCTGTCTTGACAGTAAGAGACGGGAAACAATAAAGTGTTAAACACTTGGATTTTTTTTTAACAGTTGGCTAATTACATCATTATTGTGAAAATGATTATAACAAAAATTATAATCACTAGTAGAAAAATTTTTTAAGAGTTTTGCAGCTCAGACCAAACACCACTTAGGTATAGGAAAATTCACAACAATGGGAGTACTGTCTTGAAATCCTCTGTAAACAACACAACTCCAAGGCGAGAAGCAACCACTCCCAAACCAAACCAAAATCTAGTCTGTTGCTGTCTGAATGAACTGGGACTGAGAACACACAGAATGAGGTTTGCCTAGATGGGGCCAAAAAGATTCAGCTGGTTTCTTAGAATATAACAGAAAGTACCATATTATTGCTGTGTATTTTATATATACTTAGCTATGAGGATGTATATACTTAACCACACATCACACGCTAATCCAAGAAGCCAGCCTGTGCATCAGTGGCAACTCCCAAGCATTATTTTCCTGTTTCAGTGCAAAGGAAGGTTCATAAACAGCTTCTTTAAAAGTTCAGCTTTAATGACAAACATTTATGACATCAGTCTCTCTTCAAAATTAGGTGTGAATAAACAGTTTCCAACAGAGGTGCTGCAGTGCCTTTTCAATACACTGTATTCAATGCGTTGGGGCCCTGGGGATGCCCAGTGATGTACACGTTGAAGCAATAATGTAAGTCTGTAAGCCACTGCTCCTGCACACCTCCGCTCTTCAGTGTCTGCAAAGAAAACAAGAATAATGTGAGAGTGGTACCAAAACTGCTTCCTGATGGTTTTTATCACACCCAAACAAGATCTCAAGAGTCCCTTAGTAGTATCATCATCTATAACTTACGACAGCAAATCTCAGTGAAAAGGGAACCTACTACTGGGGAATTACCACAGGGAGTTAAAACTACTAGTTTCATCCTCAAGCACAAGTGCTACCAGTTTCTTGTTGCGTCTCTTCCCTCCTACCTCTGCTAGGCACTAATGAAATTGCACCATTAACCACCCCTTACTCTGTATTTCTGCCCTTTTGCATTCTAGAATCTCATGATCTCTGCATTAACATCAACTGAGAATAATAATTCTACAGGACTCAATTTGTCATTCTTATACAGATGGGCTGATTCTCCAAATTATTGACTTCTTCTATTTCTGAATTCTGCTTCGTCTTCCATTACTGAAGAGATTCAGAATGCATCCTATGTTTATGCATGTATAAGCTCTATGACTCTGAAGTATTATTATATATACCAATTAATGACTTCCTCCAATCAAAAAAACCTCATTTCAACTCTCAAACCAAAACACCCAAATGAATCCTTAAACAGAGCTGCCTGCCCCAGGTGAACACAGAATCAACCATTAGACAAAGCTAAAGCCTACAACTTCCAGCTTCTTCCCCCTCTCCAGTGACCTAAGTGACCAGAAATAGGTCTGCAGTTTATTCCTGCTAAATTTCCTTAATGACAGCTAACATTTGTTGGGTATTTAATAAATGGCAGTTACAGTATAAACTTTACTTGGATGATTTCATTTTGGTCAACAAAACCCAACAAAGTTGCTACTATTTCCATTTCTACAGCTAGGAAAACAAGCTCAGATAGGTTTTTTTTAAAAAAAGAAAACTTGCCAAATCACCATTGTCAATCAACAGACTCTATCACAATCCAGGCAGGACTGACTCTGATGCCTGTACCTTTTCCAGCTAAGCTGCCTGCCACCTTAATTTAGTTCGAATATTTTAAGGCTTTTAGTACTGATTCTGGAATCAGTGACAGTTACCAGACACCAGGGGAAGTCTTAAGAAACCACCACACTGGGCTTAATCCCAGGAGTCTGTCAAGGTGCAGGAACCCTGGCCTCCCACAACCACCTCCGTGCCCATGAATCTAGTACAAGCAGTAGGGTGGCCCTGTTCGTGCTTCTTACTGTGATATTCTTGATGATCTGCTGCACCAAGATGGCGTTGGTCAACATGTGGGTCCTGAGGGGTGCATGCTGCAGCAACAGGCGGAGCAGCTGGCCCACTACAGGCAGCTCCTCAGGCCCAGCTCTGTTCACCCGCAGGCTCTGCAGCATCAACCTGAGGACTCGAGGCAAGAGGGCCAGGACGGAGACACAGACCCCCCAGAGCTTGTCCCTGCAAAACAAAGAAACATGTCAGTGAATGGACACATAGAGCAGAGGGGCCCTTTCCATACTTCCCAAGACTGAAAAATGTCCTTTTAATGAGAAACAAAGTGTTTTCTGATAAAACCCCACAAACCAAAACTAGTAAGAACCGAGTTTCATTGAGAGCTAAGTAAGCAAATGCAGTGATGAATTAGCTGAGTGCCCCTATTTTAGGGGTTTCAGAAAGCCTAGCAAGCAGCATTTTCCTGGGCAAGACATTCTTGAAGCCCTAGTGATCATATTTAACAGAAAATTCACCAGAGAATAGAAAGACCTGTACATACATATTATTCTCTACCAGTGAACATTATTCAACTGTTGTACAATACCAAAGGTAAAAGGGGAAAGAATATCCCACTGGTAAAAGAATAAGAACCTCATGAAACTCTAAGCCTCTGACCTGGATTCTGAGCTTCTTCAATGTGTTAGAACAGGGCAAATTTGCAGAGAAATATGTGCTCTCAAGGAACCAAAAGGCATCTGAGAAAGTAGCCAGTCAGGCCACTGTCATGGACCAGAGACAGTAAATCCAAATTTCAGTGAGCATCATTCTTTTGGTAACTTTATAGAACAGGAACAGAAATGTTTTATGAGAGCGGTAAATGGTCTAACCACAGTCTAGAAAAGCGTCAATTAAATGGAGGAAAAGTCCACTGGCTGCTAAAGGCTCTGATCTTAGTCTGTTACGGTTTGAAGAGTGCATAACTGACCCAGTCCCAAGACTTTTTAAGAAAACCTGACTACCTCTAGACATAGAAGCAACAAACCTTTCACCATCTGACCTCCCTCCCAAGTCCACATACAGCCACTGCATCAAAGGTGGATACTGAATCCATCCTAAGGCAACCAAATCCTCTTATTGGAAACTTTATTCAGCCTGTGGACTCATGCACAGCCAGGTCAGGACAGCGGTGTGCAAGAAGAGAAAGTCAGACTGAAAGACACAGTTAATGATGAGGCAAAGGCACAGAGATGGTAACTATACAATCTAGAAAAGACTAGAGAAAGCCACTTTGGTTCTTCCTGGGTTTCAAATTCCTACCTGCACAATTCCTACCCTTTGGGGTTTTGTTTTATTAAAAAAACAAGTCACTACTGTAATGACCCAATATATTCATTTTCTACTTGAACTTGAGTGAATTTCAAATAACTGGATCAAGACTTCTAAAAGGACTCATAGATTCTACATCATACCAAATTAAGTATAGTGAGGGGATGAGTGGTTTAGAATTTCACCTTCACACACCACAATTAAAGAAAACTGTCAGGTCAAAAAGAAGATGACCTGGGGAACCACAAATGATGGAAGCAATACCATTTGAAGAGTCATTCTTAGGTTTTTCTAAGAGTTGTTATGTACAAAAATAACTGTACTTAACTATAAATTATTTAAAGGACAGAAGCAGAACCTATGAAGTTGAGATTTTAGCTCAACAGAGAACAACTCTAAAGGAACTGATGAAAGTCATTTCATATATAATTTTCAGGAGTTCCACTAACTGCAAACTTCTGATACATTCTTGTCAGATAATACCAACCAATCCTCCACCCCGTAAACACAGAAATATGGATAATATACTTAAAAAAAAAAATACAGCAAAGCTCAAAAGCTAGAATGGTGAACTCTCTAGGTGCCAGCAACTGACAGAACTCCTATAGATACACAGGGGCACAAACTGGATGTGGGATTTTAGGACGCGTTTTCAACAGCCAACAGCTTTGGAAGATAAGGCTTCAGCCCCAGTAATAGAAGGTGGGGAGCTAAGAACTGGGCAGAGAGCTAAGAACTGGGCAGAGAGCTGGAAGCCAGGAAAAGACAAATGTGAAACTGCCCACAGGGAGGTCTCCACAAACTCTCACAACAGATGAATTCAGAGAAAGCTATACAGCCCCAAACATGAGGTTGTTTCTTCATCCCCATGAGTGACATTTCTAGAGCCTGACCTTCTCCCCAAAACAAGGGAGAATTCCCACACCAGAGAAACAGTGAACAAAACAAACTGACAAGAAATTTTACACCAATGAATGAAGAATAAGCAAGAATGACAAAGAGCCAAGTAAAAACTCAAAACAGATCAAAGGGAAAACAACAGCTGACAAAATAAAAACTCAACAGAAGGGTTAAAGAATTAGCAAAATGGAAGATGTTAAGAGAGGACAGAATCAGATGCTCCTTATGTTTAGAAGGAGTTTTTAGGAGAGAACAGAAACAGTAGGTGAGATAATAGAAATAAAAACGGTACTTCCCATACCTGAAAAAAAGAAACTTGTCTTAAGATTAAAGAAGTTAAGTCTCAAGCAGGGTAAATAATAACAAACCTACACTAGGATATAACCTGACTTTCAAGGGAACAAAGAGAAGAGAGTCAAAAACCGTGGAAAAGAATAGACTGTCTATGAGAAAAGAGGGCTCAGTTGAACAGCAGATCTTTCATTTATTAACAGAGTCCAGGAAACAATACAACAGTTTCTTCAGAGTACTGTGGCCACAGTTTTGAATACCTCAATTGGTTGAGCCCGATTTTTTGCTTAGCACTTATGAAGTTCCCAGTAGTTTCACTGGTACTCTCATTATCTGTAATCTCAGAATTATCTTGTGTAGGAGGGTAGGAGCAGCCCAAAAGGGGAAACTTAAGTACCTAAGGCTCTGGCTGCCAACCCTTTCTTGTGCCTAAGTAATGTCATCCAGAGATGCATATGGTCATCATAGTATCAAACTTTCCAATACCCAGCACAAAACACTTTTACAACAGAATTTTTAAACAGGCAAAATGTATTAAATACACTTAATTTTGTCAGTCCAACCACATACAATCAAAGCAGAATGTTCTATAAGAAACTAAGAAGACCTCTGAAACAAAAGTGTACCACAAAGGGCCTATATTTCAAGTGACATGAAATGACAAATAGCAAAATACCTATTTCATAAACAGGGATGCTCATTATAAAATTTCTGTAACCTTGAGAAGTTCCTTGCTATTTACAAAGGTTTTTCTTGAGCTATTAGACCTAAAGATTGATGATGTGTAAGAAAAGTACCATCAGATCTATTTATTTATGTGTAAATCTTACAGGATATTAACAGTGAAATCTACCACGTTTTAAATACGCACAACACTGTGGGAAATATCCCAATCAGTAAGTTATAGTACATTCATAAAACGGAATACTACAGAGCAAAGGTACCAGACGACACCCAATCCTGCTTGCAGACTGCATTTGTAAATAAAATTTTATTGGAACACAGCCACACCTATTCATTTATGTATCATCTGATGCTGCTTTCATAGGATCAGGGAGTGCTGAGTAGTTCTGACAAGTTCTGACAAAAACCTAAAATATTCACCATCTGACTCTTTGTAAAGAAAGAAGTTTGCTGACTGCTGGTAGAGAGAAACAAAATGAATTACATCCTTAAATCAGCATGAGTAACTCTCACAATGATGATGAAAATTACGTCACAAAAAATACACTATGATTCCTTTTATAGTAAACTCTTAAAATATGCAAAACAAAGATTCACTGTTTATACATGCACATAAAACTTTTAAATAAAAAGGCAGCAAAGTGACTAACACAGAAGTGATCTCTGGAGGTGTAAAAGAGAAATTAAACTATGGAAAGGACATGGATAGAGTACATGCTGACAATGTTCTATTCCTAAACCTGGAATTTAGCTAAATGGATGTTCAGTTTATACTCTTTAAACTACTTAAATGTCTTATACAATCATATGTATGACATATTTCTATGAAACTTAAAAGCTCAAAAAAAGACTTAAAAGGCAAATGTCAAAATGTGACAGAGTGACTTTTATTTTCTTATATGTGATCATCTCTGAAGACTGTTTAATAACCTCCCTGCAATGAACTGTAAACAGCATACCGAAAAGAACATAAGCATGAGAACACCTGAAATGAAAGTGAAATCTTCCATACTATCCTAGAAGCTTTAGTCTAAAAATTATATAGGAACAAAAGTAATAATTAAAAAACACCAGCATCTTAGAACAATTTGCTTAAACCCATGAATTTAAAATTTGAGTCTACCTAGTTCTAATGAAGCCCAAACAAAATACAAAGGCTCGTATTAATGAGTCCATTCTTCTTAATTTTTTCTTGCCAGATCTATAGCAAAGTTAAGGAAAGCTGCCAAGAAACTCTATAATACCATCTAACTTTTCAAATTTGTAGCTTACAAGAAAAAACAAAAACTAAGACTGCTATACCACATCACAAACGGGATTCACAAAAGAACAAAGAAGCAGGCAGCTAGGGATATACAAACTCTAAAAAAGAATTAGATTTTGGAAATATCTTTTATGGATTGACTGACTGAAGGGAGTTGAACAAGTAGGAAAAAAATTAAGAGTTAAGAGTACAAAACTGTTACCTTTTTCTTAGATGTTCTGCTTCTCCTTTCTCTAAAGTAAGCAGAAAATAAAGCAGACTGTAGCAACAAGAAGCCAGAAACGGCAGTAGAGTTTCACTAAGTACACACGTATGATCCAGGAGCTTACAGATAACACCCAAAACACAGCCAGCCGTGCTGTCAGGAATTACAGTCAATCCAACCTAGGCAGAGAAATATGAGGTTAATGACCTGTTCATAACAGCCCTTCGCCCCAGAATAAAAACAAATACCATCACCTGGACAGTTAACCTCCCATCACTACTGGTGGCTCAGATGGTAAAGAATCTGCCTACAATGTGGAAGATCCAGGTTTAATCCCTGGTTTGGGAAGATCCCCTGGAGAAGGGAATGGCAACCTACTCCAATATCCTTGCTGGAGAATCCCATGGACACAGGAGCCTGGGAGACTACAGCCCATGGGGTCACACAGTCAGAGAGGACGTAACGACTACCCTACTACTGGTGGAAATGAGAATAACCACAACACATGCCATGCCACCCACCGTATCGGAAGGTCCTGTTTCCCTCTGACAACTTAACTGCTACCTGAAATGACTCTGAAAATATTTAAACTCAAGAAATACTATCAATCCAATCCCCCACATCCCCTTCAAGACAAAGTCTCTTAAATTTTCTAGATGTTACAATTTCTACTGTTGGCCAGAAAATATTGTTAAGTATTATTTCATGCATCCAAAGAAAATCTTGATACCAACAATCACATTTACATGATCCTGAGTATTCAGACCGGAAAACGCTAATCTGGCACCACCCTCATCCCAGGAAATTAAATGCACAAACCACAGTTCATTTTACAATTTTCCTTCCCCTGCCCTTTGATTTGACCAGTCATTCAGACATAACCAAAGAAAATCATCTGCACTGGAGTAAGGTAATACTATACTTACTCTTGACTGCCTCACTGCCCCAGACCCAGACAGGGGACATCCTGGTACACTGGCTCACCTGGACTCTACTGTATCAACAGCCATTAAGGTGGACTCTAACTTGTAACGATAAGTATACATAGTTAAAATCTCCTGCAAGCAACCCTTGAGTAATCATAGTCTGCAGCCTCTGAGGTCTTAACCTTTCTACCAGGCTGTCTGAAGAAAGTGACCAAGACTGACTGGAATGCTAATCTTGGAACAGTGAGTTTAAAAAAAAAAAAAAAAAGATGGGGATCTTTTGAGATACAATGTATGTGGATTGGAAGTTTAATAGCAAGAAGAAAAGAGTACTGAGAATTCAAAGTGGTAGTCTTCCAACTTGAGGGAAGTAAAGAAAACGGGGTATGCATGTGCCTGTAAAATTATCCAAACAAGTGACAGTCCCTTGAAGAAAACCTTGGGGGCTCTCCCTTGCACTGTAATATATCATTATACTAAAAAGTCAAAGATCAAAGTGTAAAGGTTGGAGGAAGTTAAAAGCAAAACCCAGGCATACCTAATGAGAATTCAATACCAATGGGAACAAGAGACACCCACAGGCCAAGACAAGTAAGTTTCATGGCTAAGCTCACTGTTTCCAGTGGCCTTGAGCCTGTGAGGTGACAGCCCTACTCCACACCTCACCATTTCTAGGTATGACACTAAGCACATGTTCACGAAAGCATTTCAAGTCAGAAAGACCCAAGGTATCATTTTAAGGTCTTTCATTGCTCATATGTAGAGAGTAAGGTCCTGGGAAAAGTGAGGGATTTCCTTAAGGTTACAGAATTAATTAGCAACAGCCAGCAAACAAACCAAGATTTCTCAGTTCTCACCACAGATCAGAGGCCATGAAATTATTAAGCTTAGATTTCTGGACACTCACTCTCTCCCTGATTATGGCAAACCAAATCTTAACAAGTGAATCTCTATGCTTTTTGTGTAACAGAAAGAAATGTTAAGTATATTTACCAAATGCTTACTGATGGCAGTCTGCAGGACGTCAAAGCTTTGGCTTCGGACAGGGACAACCAATAAATTGTGACAAACTGTCTGTCAGAAAGGAGAAAACCAGTACCAGATCAGAACACTGTAGGTCAGAAACAAGTCCAATAGTTTTTTTTTAAACCTACTTGCTCTACATATCAAAAAGAAACTCAACAAGAAGTGACTCTAAAGATGCAAACATCAATCAATCAATCCTCATATATATGGGCTAATTTTCCAAATAATTCATTTATTAAATACTTACTGAGCACTGTGGAGAAGGAAATGGCAACTCACTCTGGTATTCTTGCCTGGAAAATTCCATGGACAGAAGACTCTGACAAGCTACCAAATATGGGGTCACAAAGAGTTGGACACAACTGAGTGACTACCACACAAACTGACCTAGTCTTATTAGGCGCTACGCATAGCAGTGAAAGAATGAGAAACGTCTGTCTCACAGCCCTCGGGGAGCTTACAATCAACCAAGGTAGAGCCTACATTCCCATTAAATAAGTGCTACAATAGGGAATACACAAAAATACACAGAGGAATTGTACAGAAAAGATCTTCACGACCAAGATAATTGCAATGGTGTGATAACTCACCTAGAGCCAAACATCCTGGAATGTGAAGTCAAATGGGCCTTAGAAAGCATCACTATGAACAAAGCTAGTGGAGGTGATGGAATTCCAGTTGAGCTATTTCAAATCCTGAAAGGTGATGCTGTGAAAGTGCTGCACTCAATATGCCAGCAAATTTGGAAAACTCAGCAGTGGCCACAGGACTGGAAAAGGTCAGTTTTCATTCCAATCCCAAAGAAAGGCAATGCCAAAGAATGTTCAAACTATGGCACAATTGCACTCATCTCACACGCTAGTAAGTTCAGTTCAGTTCAGTCACTCAGTTGTGTCCGACTCTTTGCGACCCCATGAATCACAGCACACCAGGCCTCCCTGTCCATTACCAACTCCCAGAGTTCACTCAGACTCGCATTCATCGAGTCAGTGATGCCATCGAGCCATCTCATCCTCTGTAGTCCCCTTCTTCTCCTGCCCCCAATCCCTCCAGGCATCAAAGTCTTTTCCAATGAGCCAACTCTTCCCATGAGGTGGCCAAAGTACTGGAGTTTCAGCTTTAGCATCATCCCTTCCAAAGAAATCCCAGGGCTGATCTCCTTCAGAATGGACTGGTTGGATCTCCTTGCAGTCCAAGGGACTCTCAAGAGTCTTCTCCAACACCACAGTTCAAAAGCATCAATTCTACGGCACTCAGCTTTCTTCACAGTCCAACTCTCACATCCATACATGACTACTGGAAAAACCATAGCCTTGACTAGATGGACCTTAGTCGGCAAAGTAATGTCTCTGCTTTTGAATATGCTATCTAGGTCGGTCATAACTTTTCTTCCAAGGAGTAAGCATCTTTTAATTTCATGGCTGCAATCACCATCTGCAGTGATTTTGGAGCCCAAGAAAATAAAGTCTGACACTGTTTCCACGGTTTCTCCATCTATTTCCCATGGGAGTGATGGGACCCGATGCCATGATCTTCGTTTTCTGAATGCTGAGCTTTAAGCCAGCTTTTTCACTCTCCTCTTTTACTTTCATCAGGAGGCTTTTTAGTTCCTCTTCACTTTCTGCCATGAGGGTGGTGTCATCTGCATATCTGAGGTTATTGATATTTCTCTCCTGGCTATCTTGATTCCAGCTTATGTTTCTTCCAGCCCAGTGTTTCTCATGATGTACTCCGCATAGAAGTTAAATAAGCAGGGTAACAATATACAGCCTTGATGTACTCCTTTTCCTATTTGGAACCAGTCTGTTATTCCATGTCCAGTTCTAACTGTTGCTTCCTGGCCTCCATACAGATTTCTCAAGAGGCAGGTTAGGTGGTCTGGTATTCCCATCTCTTTCAGAATTTTCCACAGTTTATTGTGATCCACACAGTCAAAGGCTTTGGCACAGTCAATAAAGCAGAAATAGATGTTTTTCTGGAACCCTCTTGCTTTTTCCATGATCCAGCGGATGTTGGCAATTTGATCTCTGGTTCCTCTGCTTTTTCTAAAACCAGCTTGAACATCTGGAAGTTCACACTTCACGTACTGCTGAAGCCTGGCTTGGAGAATTTTGAGCATTACTTTACTAGCATGTGAGATGAGTGCAATTGTGCGGTAGTTTGAGCTCAAAATTGTCCAAGGCAGGCTTCAGCAATACATGAAGCATGAAGTTCCAGATGTTCAACCTGGTTTTAGAAAAGGTAGAGGAACCAGAGATCAAACTGCCACCATCCGCTGGATCACGGAAAAAGCAAGAGAGTTCCAGAAAAACATCTATTTCTGCTTTATTGACTATGCCAAGCCTTTGACTGTGTGGATCACAATAAACTGTGGAAAATTCTGAAAGAGATGGAATATCAGACGACCTGACCTGCCTCTTGAGAAACCTATATGCAAGTCAGGAAGCAACAGTTCTAACTGGACATGGAACAACAGACTGGTTCCAAATAGGAAAAGGAGTACGTCAAGGCTGTATATTGTCACCCTGCTTATTTAACTTCTATGCAGAGTACATCATGAGAAATGCTGGGCTGGAAGAAGCACAAGCTGGAATCAAGACAGCCGGGAGAAATATCAATAACCTCAGATATGCAGATGACACCACCCTTATGGCAGAAAGTGAAGAGGAACTAAAAAGCCTCTTGATGAAAGTAAAAGAGAGTGAAAAAGTTGGCTTGAAGCTCAACATTCAGAAACAAAGATCATGGCATCTGGTCCCATCACTTCATAGGAAATAGATGGGGAAACAGTGGAAACAGTGTCAGACTTTATTTTTTTGTGCTCCAAATCACTGCAGATGGTGATTGCAGCCATGAAATTAAAAGATGCTTACTCCTTGGAAGGAAAGCTATGACCAACCTAGATAGCATATTGAAAAGCAAAGACATTACTTTGCAAACAAAGGTCCATCTAGTCAAGGCTATGGTTTTTCCAGTGGTCATGTATGTATGTGAGAGTTGGACTGTGAAGAAAGCTGAGTGCCGAAGAATTGATGCTTTTGAACTGTGGTGTTGCGTGAGAGTCCCTTGGACTGCAAAGAGATCCAACCAGTCCATTCTGAAGAAGATCAGCCCTGGGTGTTCTTTGGAAGGACTAATGTTGAAGCTGAAACTCCAATACTTTGGCCACCTCATGTGAAAGTTGACTCATTGGAAAAGACTCTGATGCTGGGAGGGACTGGTGGCAGGAGGAGAAGGGGACGACAGAGGATGAGATGGCTGGAATGCATCACCGACTCGATGGACACGACTCTGAGTGAACTCCAGGAGTTGGTGATAGACAGGGAGGCCTGGCGTGCTGTGATTCATGGGGTGGCAAAGAGTTGGACATGACTGAACGACTGGACTGAACTGAACAATATGGAGGTCTCAGTGATATAAACAAAGAGCTGACAAAAGCCTTTCTCCCATCTGGTGGAAAAATACATCACTGAAAATAACATGATCCAGAAAATAGAAATACCATGTTCAAATTATGCTGCCTCTTATTCCCTAACGGTAAAAGAACAGTCTATAATGAAGAAAAAGATGAATGAGATGGGAATCAAATCTCTAGTATTTTTAATTTTCCAAGATCTCAAGAAAACAAGAAGCAGAATGACAGCATCAAGTCCGTCAGAGAATCACAACATAACTCCAGAAGCCAATGGAATGCAGTACCAAAATGAAGTTTGTAGAAAAATCCCATGGGGAGACAAGATAAGGCTAGTGGAAAGGATATGACTCTAGGAAGAGAAGGAATCATCCAGATAAATTCAAGAGAACTGTCAATCCTCAAAAATCAACAGTATCTGCATTATGTCTCTATAAACCTCTTGCAGAGTGATACTACCCAGAGTTTTCACAGGGCAACTGTCTTCTCTTTTAAACCTGTAGGTAACAATGTAAACAGGATATTTTCAATGCCATCTTCCTTCTTCAAAATGAGCACAGTGAATATTATCATTCATACAAGGTAAATCATATTTGAAAGGCCCATTCAATAATAAATGATCACTCAATCCCCTCCTTTTTCCCTTCTGTCTCCGTCCCCTCCTGAACGAATCAGTTCTAAAGCTACTGCGTGAGGCCAAGCTAGACATCAGCACTAGAGTCAATGGGAGAGCTTCAGTGGCCCAGAGTCAGTTATCTGTTAACAAATAGAGGTGCTCTGTCCCCAAGAATTGGAGTTCAAATGGGATAAGAAAGATGCCCACAGGGGAAAAGGGTGGCACCGAAAGGAGACAATCACAGACAGAGGAAGTGACCAAGTAGATAAATAAGTAAATGGAAGCCGGGTTTCTCACCATCAGAAAAAGCGGGTACAAGAGGAAAAGGAAAAAACCAGAATGAACCCCATGGTGTTGAATTCCTGATTTCTGTTCACTGATAAGGTCTGGGAACAGCAACATCAACTAGCAATGAACACACTTCTAAGAGTCCAGAATTGTTTCCTAAAATCCATTCTCCACCTAAAGGAAAACTGGGCTTCCTAAAGAAATACCTGATTGCTGGGCTGGGACAGGGAAAATACAACATGAATCTGAAACAATCTGTGATACAATAAAAGTAGTACAGCTAACCCTTGAACAACATGGGGAGGGGATTAGAGGCACAGACCCGCTGTGCAGTTGAAAATCTGCACGTAACTTAATAGTGGGCCCTCCACATCTAACGTTGTTCGTATCTGCAGATTCAACCATGGGTCCATGTAGTAATGTAGTATTTACTACTGAGATAATCTGCATATAAGTGGGCCTGCACAGTTCACATCTGTGTTGTTCAAGGTCAACAGCACTCAGAGAAACGTTGAGGACATGTCAGAAGAACAAAGACGTTTGCTTCCAGGAGGACCATGGCAAACATGAACATCACAAATAAAGATAGTAAGGAATTTTAATCCACTGGAAAGTACAAGAAACCATACTAACAAAAAGAAATAAATGAATAAAAGAGAAGACCCAAAAGAAATGATATTTACACTGTTTCAAAACATCATAAAATATTACTAAAGGGGAAAAAATAGAGTGGAGAAGGTGACCAGATACCACTTACTCAAGTGGGCAAAGTGAACATCTAATGGGACAAATCAAAACCCTGCACCATCTGACAAGCTGCCATCAGAAACCCACAGCATCACTTGTGACATATTCCTGCCACATCTGTATAACCTGATTTAACCATGCGGAAATAAACCTGAATTGAGAGAAATGTTACAAATAACTGTCCTGCAAAAATGATGCTTACTCCTTAGAAGAAAAGTTATGACCAACCTAGACAGCACAGTAAAAAGCAGAGACATTACTTTGCCAACAAACGTCGGTCTAGTCAAGGCTATGGTTTTTCCAATAGTAATGTATGGATGTGAGAGCTGGACTATAAGAAAGCTGAGCACTGAAGAATTGATGCTTTTGAACTGTGGTATCGGAGAAGACTCTTGAGAGTCCCTTGGACTGCAAGGAGATCCAACCAGTCCATCCTAAAGGAGATCAGTCCTGAATGTTCACTGCAAGGACTGATGTTGAAGCTGAAACTCCAACACTTTGGCCACCTCATGTGAAGAACTGACTCATTTGAAGAAATGACTAATTTCCCTGGTGCTGGGAAAGACTGAAGGCGGGGGGACAAGGGGACGACAGAGGATGAGATGGTTGGATGGCATCACTGACTCAATGGACATGAGTTCAACTCCGGGAGTTGGTGATTGACATGGAGGCCTGGCGTGCTGCTGTCCACGGGTTCGCAAAGAGTTGGACACGACTGAGTGACTGAACTGAACTGATTCTTCAAAAATGTCAGGGTCAATGAATGACACTGCTTTATCAGCAAAGTCTATGTGCTATTCTGAATCCTTTGGTGTCCTTTCAATAATCTTTACAACATCTTTACCAGGAGTAGATTCATTTCCTCATTCTTTGCTCATTCATTAGAAGCAACTCTTCATCTGTTCAAAGTTTTATCATGAGATATCTGCAATTCAGTCACATCTTTAAGCTCCATTTCTAATTCTGGTTCTCTTGCTATTTCCACAACTGCAGTTACTTCCTCCACTGCAGTCTTGAACTCCTCATGAAGGTTGTAATCAACTTCTTCTAAACTCATGTTAATAGCAATATTCTGACCTCTCACTATGAATCACAAATGATCTTAATGGCATCTACAAGGTGTACTCTTTTCCAGAAAGTTTCCAATTTACTTTGCTCAGGTCCGTCAGAAGAATCTCTAATTATGGCAGCTTATAGCTTTAGAAAATGTTATTTCTTAAATAACAAAACTTGAAGGTCTAAATGACTCCTTGATCCATGGACTGCAGAATGGATGCTGTGCTAGCAAGCATGAAAAAAACATTAATCTCATTATGTATCTCCATGAGGGTTCCAGAATGACCAGTGTTTTGTCAATGAGTAGTAATACTTTGAAAGGAAGCTTTTCTTCTGTGCAGAAGATATCAACAGTGGGCTTAAAATAATCAGTAAACCATGGTGCACTGTCATCCAGGCTTTTTCCTTTATAGGACACAGGCAGAGTAGACTTAGCATAATTCTTAAGGGTCCTAGAATTTTCAGAATGGTAAATGAGCACTGGCTTCAACTTAAAAGTCACCAACTGCATCAGCCCCTAACAAGAGTCAACCTGTCCCCTGAAGCTTTGAAACCAGGCACTCATTTCTCTCTAGCTAAGACGAGTCCTAAATGGCATCGTCTTCCAGTATAAAGCTGTTTTGTCTATATTGAAAGTCTGTTATTTAGTGTAGCCACCATTTCAATCACCATCTTAGCTGGATCTTCTGGATAATTTGCTGAAACTTTCCCATCAGCTATTTCACCTTACACCTTCATGTCATGGAGACAGCTTCTTCCCTTAAGCCTCATGAAACAGTCTCTGCTTCCTTCAAACTCTTCTGCAGCTTCCTCACCTCTTTTAGCCTTCAGAGAATTGAAGAGACTTATTAGAGTTTTAGGGCTTCCCTTGTAGCTCAGTTGGTCAATCTGCTCACAATGTGGGAGACCCGGGTTTGATCCCTGGGTCAGAAGATCCCCTGGAGAAGGAAATGGCAACCACTGCCAGTATTCTTGCCTAGAGAATCCCACAGACAGAGGAGCCTGGAGGGCCACAGTCCATCGGGTCGCAGAGGGTCGGACATGGCTTAGCGACTAAATCATCATCAGGGTTTTGCTTGAGATTTGGCTTTAGCTTTAGGGAATCTTGTGGCAGTTTGATCTTCTATCCAGATCATTCAAACTTCTTCCATGTCATCAATAAGGTTGTTTCACTTTCTTATCATTCCTCTGTTCATGGAATAGCACTTTTAGTTTCAAGAACTTTTCTTTTGCATTCACAACTTGGCTAAACAGCACAGAGGTCTAGTTTTCAGCCTATCTTTGCTATCAACATGCTTTCCTCACTAAGCTAATAATCATTTCTAGCTTTTGATTTAAAGTAAGAGATACACAACTCTTCCTTTCACTTGAACACCTGGTGGCTCAGATGGTAAAGAATCTGCCTGCAATGCAGTAGGCTGCGGTTTGATCCCTGGGTCAGGAGGATCCCCCAGAGAGGGAAATGGCAACCCACTCCAGTATTCTTACCTGGAGAATTCCATGGATAGAGAAGCCTGGCGAGCTACAGTCCATAGGATCACAAAGAGTTGGATACAACTGAGCGACTAACACACACACTCACAGAGGCCACTGTAGGGTTATTTATTAACTGCCCTAATTTCAATATTGTTGAGTCTCAGGGAATAGGGAGACCTGAGAAGGGGAGAGAGAGGGAATGGCTGGCTGGTGGGGCAGTCAGAACACACATATTTTACTAAGTTCACTGCACTCTCTCATGTGGGCATGGTTCATGATGACAATTAATTAAAAAGCCCGAAACAATTACAACAGTATTATCAAAGACCACCAATCACAGCTCACTGTAAGAAATAACAACGAAAAAGTGTGAAATATTTCAATAATTACCAAACTGTGACACGGAGACATGAAGTGTACCCATGCTATTGGAAAGATAACAGACATCCTCAATGCAGCACTGCCACAAAATTTCAGTTTGTAAAAACTCAATCTGCAAGTACGATAAAACATGGTCTACTTGTATGCTGAAGTATGGACTATGGGCATTTTGTCAAATAGTTTAAGAAAACAAGTTATTTGTACTGCAGTTGTAATTTTTCTCTAAGTCTGAAACTGTTTCAAAATAAAAGTAAACAAAAATACAAACACAGAGATACACAACATACATATATATAGGCAATCTTCACTTTTGCAACTACAGTGTTAACCAAAACTTGCATACCTCAGATTCCTGACCTCACAGTGCACAATTCCAGAACAGGCATGGCAATTCGCTACCATGGAAACTAAGTTTTTAAAAAATTTTCTACCTAATTTTATACAGAAATATCATACACATAAAACTGTTAATAAAATGAGAGGTTTCAAAAACAAAGAAAAATGGTCTATTTCTTAAACTAGAGTAATGTTTTATTATTATTCTTCAGAATTTAGTTAAAAAGTAGTCTTTTCAAACCATTCAAAATTTTATAAATGACAATGAAAATTAACCGTAAAACCTTCCACTAGCTCTGGAAAAGACACTTCCATTTGGAAATGATATCTCTGTCCAAAGATTGCTTTTCCCTTTGTGATCTTTCCCTTTCAACTACTATTTCCATCATTAATGGAAAGATCATACAATTCTTTCTTCAGTGTTTGGAAGAAATGATCACGAAGATACTAAGTGAAAACTGCAAGATCCAAATCAGAGTATGTTATTTGTGTAAAAGGAGAAGCCAAAAGAATACATATAATCATTTGTGAAGACACAGAAGTTATCCAAAAGAATACATTTAGAAACTAAGGAAGGGAAGTGGGTGGCTGGGAGACAGGGAATGGAAGAACACTTTTACTATGATCCTTCTGTTCTTCTAAATTGTACTTTGTGGGACTTTCCTTGTGGTCCAGTGGTTAAGAACCTGCCATCAATGTAGAGGACACAGGTTCAATTCCTGGTCTGGGAAGATTCCACAGGGCAGCTAAGCCTGTGTGCCAGAACTAATGAAGCCCTAGAGCCCATGCTCTGCAACAAGAGGAGCCACCACAGTGAGAAGCCTGCACGCCACAACTAAAGGGCAGCCCCAGAGAGTGACCCCCACTGGCTGCAACTGGAGAAAGCCTGTGCACGGCAACGAAGACCTCGTACTGCCATATATAAATAAATAAATGCTTAAATGTGGTTAAGTAGATAAATAAATTATACTTCGTTTAGAAAATCTACTCAGAAAAAAAGGTCCGATTTAAATAAAAAACCACTTCAGACTAAGCAGATAAAACAACTAAGCAAACCCACTCCACGGACTACTAACTTTTTCAAATGAAATAATAATAAAAAATCAATTTTTACACTAAGGCTGTCAAAAACTACATATATTTCAAATAATTTAATATGAAAAGGCCAACTTAAAGACAAATTTTATCCAAAATAGAACTAGAATCTTAACTTCAAAAACAATGAAACTTTCAGATTTTTCCTAATTTATGTCTTAACATTTCAAAGACAGCATCCTTGAAGTTTAATACATGTCCTTGCCAATGTACACTCAGAAACATAACCAATCACATTTTCATGACATGTGTCTTTACACAGATATGATTCTGAAAAATTAAAATTGTCAGAGAAAGATTACTGGAGTTGTCCAAGTTATCAAACTAGATACTTAACAAGTCTATGTCTGGAATCTGGGGCCCACTAATCAACCCCATACCATGCTTTCCCCAATCCATAATGATGTAGTTTAAAAACATTAGCAACAATCTCACAACTACTAATACTAAACCCAATCTCTTCATGTAGTATGGATTAAGATAAAATGCCAGATATTAGATATGCAGGCTGGGTACCTAACTCATTAGTTTTCACTGTTTAAAATCCACTATTTTTTGAAAGCCGATATATGAACATAGTTAGGCACCAGGTAATAAAGAGAAGAAAGTGTCCCTGGCATGACCTATTGTGATCAGAGTCAAACAAAACCATGAGAGAAATGTGTTAGATGTCTACAAAAGGTATAGCCCTAAGATATAGGAAGAACGTAAAGATTATTCTGGAAAAGAATGCAAGAAGTAGTAAATAGATCAGCTGAATAAAATCAATTGGTAGAGCAATAAAACAGATTTAGGTTCTAGAGACTACCTTGTTGAGAACAATGACAAATGTTGTTTTTTGTTTGAAAAGGCTATGGCCTAGCAATTACGAGTTACAAGAAAAGAATATACAGTCAACACCCTAACCAAAAACCTTATGTATCATTAAAAAAAAAAGTTAGCTAGCACAGAACACAACCTCAGAATTTGCAAGAAAAGTTCCAACCAACATTATTTGGGATGACACAACTGCAATCCTACTGGGCAAGTACCGTTCAATGCAAGGAAAGAAACTGAAGAAATAAGTAAAAGACATTAACTAATATCTTACAGACTCAAATCCTTAGGACTAGTATTTATGATGCTTTTACATATTTATATATTTGTAACACAGAACAATTCTGATGATTAGCATAAAAGATCAGCCCTATAATTCCAATTTAAAACACTATTAACAGTTAACCTAGACTTGTAGTTTTAATTTGAATTTCACTATAAACAGTACTGAAACTTAAGATATTAAGATGCACCATGCTTGTAAGTTTATTAAATGTTTTAAGATTTACCATAACAATTGTGAAGGTTTGTCTGAAAACTGAACTATTTACCAAATAGTGAATATATTATTTAAACTGTTTTTTAAAGTTTTAAATATGTTTGTAACAGGGATAAAATATAATTAAAGCCTCCTTTTAAAATGACTGCCTAAACTTACTATACTTATCTAAAAAGACTTGTTAAGACTGAACTTTAAAATTCAAGGGAAATTTGGGGTTTAAAATGTAACTTTGATAAACTACATACTAATTCTTTAAAACCAAATGAACTTCCAAATAATTTTTTCTGTTTAGAAAAACCCACCTTCAAGGAAACAAAATCCTGCTTAACTCTTATTCATCCTTCACTATCTACGTAAAATTCTTCCCTTTCCATGAAGCCTTTCCTCTTTTCTATAAATAGATTTATCCTTTTACTCTACACTAGTAAAAAGAAAATAAATGTGTCTCTATCATTCAAACAGCGAATTTATTCTATTCTAGTGGCATAACTTTTATGAACATTCTTTTAGGAATCTACATCGCCTATCCAAGGATCACATGCACTTTCAGAACAGGGACTGTATTTTATACTACTCTGCTGCTGCTAAAGTCGCTTCAGTTTATACTACTCTAAATCTCTAAAAATATCTTACACAAGGCAATGCTAACACATAACAACTATTGGTGGCTGACGAACTGAATTGTAACAATCTTGCATGCCTTTTCAAATGGACCATTACCTCTGTTACGTCCCAATGGTGTAAAAACTGATCCAAGTCAGTAAGGTAAAGTAGCACAGGGGAAAGCTGCGTCTGGATGACATGAGGCACTCCTCGAAGGCTCTGAAGCCAAGTCAGTTCCTCTTTTGAAAACCCTAATTTGAGTAAGAAAGCCAATTTAAAATAAATCACAAAGCATGTAACATTCTTCAATAATTTTTTAAAAACAGACATGTATCTTCAAGTTAAATTCTTCAAGCTGTTTTCTCTGAATTTCTTCATGGATTTTAAAAAATGAAATGCCAGCAATGTAATAAAATTCATATAATTATGTAAACAAAGATGTGACCTGAATCAATGTGTAATACATCAAGAAATATTATACCCCTTATACTGAGGACTTTACCACCTTTATACTTAAGTAAATGTGAAAGACAATCATTCTAATTAATGTCAGGTTTAAAAAAGCAAATGAACAAGAGAAACAGCATGCTCCTTCATACATATACCAACTCTGTATTCTTAAACAATAGCCTTCCAAATGTTTTAAAACTATGCCATCCCTCCTAAGTCTATTTCTTCAACAATTACTGTGTACTTTCTTCTACCGATCCTATTTGTAAGATTTCTGATTCTCTTACCACCTCTATTATACCTAGTCTGACCTACACAACTTGCCAAAATCCCTCCGGGAAGACAGATCTTAGAATGATCAGAATACCAGCACAATGTGGTCTGACCCTAGCTACCTGCTTTGATGTTTTCAGATCACTGCACTTCCACGAACATGCCCTAAAGAGTCATCATCTGGTTTGGAAGCCATATCACACTCCTGATTGATTCCTAATGAGTTTCCTAAAACCACTAAACCCTTTGACAGGTACTACTAATTTAAACATAAAGCCCTCACATCCATCTCAAACGCATACATCCAAAGCTATCAAACAAACATGTACAAGTCTACTTGTTTCTTTTATATAATATTTATCTCGCTACATTCAGCTCCTTATCAGAACCTTTCAAGCTATTTTCGGATCTGATTTAACATATTTAATAAGTCTCAATTTTAAGTCTTCAGAAAATTTCAAACACTGTCATCTTTATCATCCAATTACAAAACAAAACTACTGAAGACAGTACAATCATCTAAAACAACAGTAAAAATACTTACCAA
The DNA here is from genome assembly GCF_042477335.2 of Ovis canadensis. Lineage (NCBI taxonomy): Eukaryota > Metazoa > Chordata > Mammalia > Artiodactyla > Bovidae > Ovis > Ovis canadensis. The sequence continues at coordinate 48,064,858 of NC_091246.1, read as the reverse complement.
TCCAACACATCAAGACTCATTTTACTAATTTTTCTTTGAAATCAATGGAAAGCAAAATATGGCTAATTAAAATCTGATGTTTTTTCTAACACACTGAACATTTTAAACATTATGCAGTGAGGTTCAAAACTTAGACCCAAACAGGTTAAGACAGTAAATCTTAGGAGAATTTTCATACTAGGTTCTTTTCCTTTCCTTAACTTGGCAGATCAGTATAGTTACCTGTAAGTGTTGAAAATAAGAAGCTGAAATAGTCCGCATTACTGATGTTTAACTGAACACTTCCATTCTGTTCTTTCACTGAAGACTTCCATCCAGAAAATGATGATCTATAATAAATGGAGACCTAGTACTAGAAGTGACCAACTTGAAGACTCAGGAATAAAGACAGAATATACGACTATTTTTCTTTATTGAAAACAAGTCTAATTTAAGAGCTCAGACAAAAATCCACAGTATGTATCATCTTTACATATAAGGGTTCAAGTACCATAATATGGAAAACATTTTTAACATATATTTATGTAGTTTCCTTGAAAAGCATAACCGGTCCACATATATGGTACAACTTAAAAAATTTTCCACACCACTCAAAACTCAGATTCAAGGAGCCAAGATGAAGTTCTGCTTTTCAGTAGTAGGTTCATCTGCTATGTATTTACTACCTCATCTTTATTAAAAAAAAGTCTTACCTTGCTTATATAAATGAGCTAAGTTTAAACAAGCTCCTGCTTCCTACCTAAGCAAAAGCATCTTAACTAGGTAAAGAATACTTCAATTTAAAGCCACTCTGTGATAACTATGCATTCCTATACTTTGCAAAGCTTTATAACCTGTCTACTTCACAATACTGCAGCTAAAGTATTGGTAGGGGACTTAAGGGAATAGCTAAACATAAAGCAGCTTCTCATTAAATGAAGATTATCTGGTTCCTGCTATGAGATCAGTTTCCAGTGATATCTTTAAAAACTCTCTTCAAGGTAAGACTAAGAAGGAATACAGGCAAATGTCAACCATGGATACAGCAAAAAAAAAAAAAAAAAGGAAGAAGGAAGAAAAAGCTGAGAATAATCAGATCCAAAAAGCTAAGACTACAATTTTTTATCACAGAAACGTGAATAAATGTCAAGACAAAATTAGGAGTTTCTAATTCAACAAGAAGCACTTAAATTTTTTTACCACTGAAATAATTGTATTTATTAATATTCTTAAGAGTTGGGGAGTTAAAAATAATGGAAACATTCTTCTGAATCATTCCCACTTAAAGGACTTCTCTTTTCTTAAAGAGCTATGGAGGGAATGTCACAAGCTAAGAGGTTATAAAAAGTCAGAGATGCTCAATGGAAATGAGTACAAAATGGTGATTAGAAAACAAACCAACATCCTCTTGAACCCAGTGAAAACTGCGCCACCCAGTGGCTAAAAGGGGTAGCAAGTCCATTTAAAATCTAGTTTGGACAAAAGACAAGCAATGTATCACACTGTCCTTGAAACTACCATGACCATATATACTGGACACTCCAGAACACTTCTGAGAAGAGAAGGGACGCTATTATCAATCATGCTTGGACAACAGCAGCAAACCAGACCTGCTCCTGGCAGCCTAGCTCACATGTTCACCCTGCTTCGAAACCGGGCTGAATTTCTCAGTAGCTGCTCCCTTCTAATATTTTTATCTAACAGTGTAGATTACGTTTCCACATCCATGTCTTATGTTCCCCAAATCAGCTATAAATAAACTAGGGGCAGAGAGGATAAGGAAGAGTAAAGGTCAGGAGAACAACAAAGGTAGATGGAGGGGGAGAAAAACTCAAACTCAAAAAAGCTCTAAGTGGATGGTGGAAAAGGTAGGAACAGCAATTCTAAGTACGGTTTTCACAAGATAAACTAAACACCAACAGTTTTAAGTTGATGGGTTTTTCACACATTGAACAAACTGAGATGATCTGCTCTTAGATGAACTCCCTCTGCTAGAGACAACAGTGTCAGAACTACAATACCAAAGTGAACTAGATCGTACAGCCAATTAATCTAACAGATGAAAATCAGAAAGTATTAAAGGAACATTTCAGGAAAATCAACCTGGCAACAGTGCATGAAATATATGGAGCTGAGAAGCAAGACTACTTACTATAACGGTACAGGTGGGAGATAATGAAAAAGCTGCCAAGTTTACAGTCATGATCAAGGACAGAAGGGGATATTTTGAAGAAAAAAGATATGAAATAACCCAGGTGATTTCTAAGGAACTAAACATTATTCTTCAATTCTAAATCTAGAAAAAGTGATGCAATAATAATACCACTGGCCTGGGAAAGTTGAAAAGTCCCCATTTTGTTTTAATTTTTAAAGAGATTAGTCTGAATAGGGACAATACATCTACAGAAAGAGAAGTCTACTAAGACTCTGTGCAAATGCTAAAAGGCAAAATTTAACTTAGTAGACTTTTAACTACAAGACAGTTTGCTTTTGATGATCATAAACTTCTATTGCCATTACTTGAAATTAACATTTTCTCAGTACTAGCCACAAACCCACAAAAAAAGATAAAAGACGACGTGTGAAAAAATCCTTGACAAAAGTTACTGAGCATAAGTCAAAAATAGCTGATGCCAATAAAGATACTAAATACAAGTTCTAAAGAGAATTAATTTTAAGAGGTGTTCACAAGTTGCTTTTAAATGAATGTTAAAACAGATCCTCCACTAGTTTCTATCATGGGAAAAGAGTGCCCTCTCCTGGAAGTTAACAGACATGAAACCACTTAAGTTAACTGCATTTCTTACAGACCTGGCATTAAGTACTGAACTAGACAAAGAGGGGTTTCGCATATAGGCAACACATTGCAAACAGCTCTCTTTTGCTAAAAGGAAAAACTTATTATCAGTTATGAAGCACACTTTGGGTGACAGCATTCAAACATACATCCTATCCTGGTATGAAGAGACTGGCAAACAAAGCTAAAGAAAATCTACTAATAAAGTGAGCTACTCCTGTTTAATTGGGACAGAGGATATCTGCTCAAGAAGCCAGCTACAGCATAGATTCAATTTCTGCCTAAAACTATCAGACCCTGGCCCTGAGCCACAATCAGTTAGAAATGGCTGAATACGAAAGTACTATGCCTGATACAAACATTAAATTTTAAAGGATACTTTGAACTCGCAACATGAAACACTATTAATTTTAAGACCTTTGAGGGTAAAAGGGTACAGTCACACTCTGGAAAGTAGTTACTCGAAAAATTAAACAGAAAATTAACATATGATCCAGCAATTCTACTTCTGGCTATACAGCCAAAAGAATTAAAAGGATTCAAACAGGTATCTGCACACCAGTGTTTATAGCTGCATTATTCATAATGGCCAAAAGGCAGCACAACCAAGTATCCATTAACAGATGAATGTATCAAAATCATGAAGACAAAACAGTGGTAAACAAGGGCTGGGAGAAGGGGAAATAATCAGTACAGAGTTTCACTCTGGAATGATGACAAGCACTGGAGGTGAACAGTGGTAGCAGTTGCACAACAGTGTGAATGAACTCAATGCCCCAAAACAGTTCTAACTGTACACCTACAACTGGTTAAAACGGTAAGTTTTATGTGATGTATATTTTGCCACACACACACCCACCCACCCAAAGATATTTCAATGATTCCTTGTCGGAGTCTGCAAGCTTTTATTTCACCACCTACATTAAACTGAGCTCCCTTCCAACAAGGAAGACCTGTATTACAATTTCATAACACCAAAAGTTTTAAAGCACAGCACTCTCATCTGCCACTGAATCCTTACTATGGCTTACTCCTGATCATTTTAACCTGTTTCAATCAACCTACACAAATCACTGTATGTATCTACCTATGGCTCAGCGGTAAAGAATCCACCTGCACTGCAGGAGAACAAGGATTCAATCCCTGGGTCAGGAAGATCCCCTGGAAAAAGAAATGGCAACCCACTCCGGTATTCTTGCCTGGAAAATCCCATGGGCAGAGGCGCCTGGTGGGCTACAGCCCATGAACTTAGTGACTGAAACCATGACAATGCAAACCACTGAACAAACCACCGGGAGCAGTCTTCCTCTAGTGAACTTCCTCCATCTAGTAGTAACCAACAATTTTAACTGCTGTTTTAAGAGCAAATGAAGGCAGGGGCAGTATTTTTAAGTCAGTTCATAAACTGCCAGGGACAGGGGAAGGGTGAGGTAGAAGATTATACACTTGAAATACAGCTCACTTCAGCATGCTACCTCATGTGCAGTATCCCGATAAGCATGGCAGCCAAATTTGCACTGAGTCTTCCCATAATACAGCAGCGACTTAACCGAGAAAGCAAGTCAGCAGGCAGACTGGGTAGAAAATACACAAGCTGGACCAAAAGCTGCTGAGACTCTGCTGGGAGAACCACCACAGCGCCTTCTTGTGGATCTAGTGAGGTAGGAAGACAAGTTAAATTTTTAAAGATATACAAATAAGAATTAATAAAGCAGACATAATTTTCACTGTGCTATGTTGAATTCTAGGAGAAGGCGATGGCAACCCACTCTAGTACTCTTGCCTGGGAAATCCATGGACGGAAGAGCCTGGTAGGCTACAGTCCATGGGGTAGCGAAGAGTCGAATATGACTGAGCGACTTCACTTTCACTTTTCACCTGCATGCACTGGAGAAGGAAATGGCAACCCTCTCCATTATTCTTGCCTGGAGAATCCCAGGGACGGGAGCCTGGTGGGCAGCCGTCTATGGGGTCACACAGAGTTGGACACGACTGATGTGACTTAGCATGTTGAACTCTAACATACCAATTACATGGAAAAAAGTTTTATCAAAAAGCATATATGTATGGCTTAAGGTACTGCCTAGAGTAAAAGACTAAATACAATCATTATTTAGAGATAACATTTAACACTGAATTTCATAACATTCAAATGTGTTATTTGAAATAAAAACTGATGGAGTTAAAAGAATCAGAAACAAAGCAAAACAGTAAAAAAAAAAAAAAAGCACTTTTGCCAAACAGGGACAATTATAATATCAACCTAATTTAACACCAAAGACTTATTTGAGTATACACACACACCCCTACATATAAGCAATACTAAAAAATACAGATTTTATAATACCACACACAAAAGGTAGACACAAACCAATGTTCATCACCTAATAAATGGATAAATATAAAGTAGTGTATCTTCAACAATTGAATGTTACTCAGCATTAAAAAGAAACGCAGTACTCATATATGCTACATGAATGAATCCTAAAAACAGTATGCTAAGTGAAAGAAGCCAGACTGAAAAGACCCACATTATACAATTTCATCTAAGAAATGACCAAAATAGGCAAATACAAAGAGACAGAAATGGTGAGCAGTGGTTGCCAGGAGCTGAGGAAGGAAGAAATGAGGAAATAGGGACGGACTACTAATGGTAGTTTCTTTCTGAGGTGATAAAAATATTCTGGAATAAGAGAATAGTGACTATTGCATAATCTTGGGATTATGGTAAAAATTAATGAATTGCACAGTGTAAAATGGCCAATTTTATGATATATGAATTGTGTCCCAATAATAAATACTAATTATACATATGTATATATGTCAGTATGTTTTTATTGATATTTTTGCTTAAAGAATGAAAAGGTTTTAGGGGTGAATAAAAAATTAATATACGAAAGCCACACAAGATATTGATAATGATTAAATAAGTAAAATGTGCCATCAAAGTTTTAAAAGAATTTTGTAAAAATACCAGATCAGTTTTGAATTTGAGTTTCGTGGCTTAAAAGACAATTTAAGATTTGAAGAAACATCTACAACCTTTAATTTTCTAAAACTATTGTATTAAGTAATACTATTGAAAATGAATTTACTGGTTGATATTTTGTTCATTTTACCATGGTATAATTAATGCCTAATTTGAAGAAAAAGTAAAACCTAAAGATCTCCCCTTTGAAACATCGTTCCCAAGTTGGGGCAGACAGATTACTACTTACACAGGTACACAAAACTCTTACCATAGATTCGGAGAGCAGTAACTTGTAAACTTCTGAGCAGCTCTTTATTTGCTCGGGCTGCAGCAGTATGGATGATGTCAATAAGCTGTGTTGAAAGTTCAGGGTTTCGGGAGCCGAGATGAGCAAGCTGCAGTGGTAAACCAGCCAACCAACGTGATAACACTTTACTACGGTATCTAAGGCCATCAAAGAGAAGGGAAATACACCACATTTATTTAAACATTTGAGAGCCTATAAGATGGCTGGCATCATTTATTCAGCTATAGCATTCTCTAAGGTTTACCCCACTGTATTTTAAAAGTTTATGTAATTTGGGGCACTATGTAAATTGTAGTTTTATCTTAAAGGACACAAACTCTACTTAACTTGTGAACTATTTACACTAATTTGTAATAATTATTTTATTATTGATGCACTCAGTATAGGGTGCCCCACATTAAGTGGCTTCAATCTTGTGTTATTTCAGTTCTTTCATATACTTGCTAACTCTCTAATGCCTCATCTCGGACACAGCAATCACTTTTGCTGTCCCCCAAGAGCTTAGTGATTTACACATGACCTTTGAAGTCTAACAGACCTGAACTTAAGTCTCAGTCTGACTGCCCTTTAGCAGCATGACACTCACCAACTTATTTAACCTAAGCTTCCTTCTATAAGGCAGAAACCAACAGTACCTACATCGAAGTATGAGAATTACTGAAAAATTAAGAAAAGCCCTGACTCACAGTAAAGACTCGAATATGTTCTAATAACTACCTATGTATGCTGAAGTATCCCAAATCTCTTATCCTTCACCCAAACATCTCTTCCAGGCTATCCCAAATAAACCTCAAACTCACCGGATCTAAAAACTGATTCCTTAGTTCTACTCTTTGTGTTGTCTATGTCACCAGACAGCACCAAACTAAGCCAGGAACCTTCTCACTTTAAAATACTCCTATTTTTTAAAATTTATTGAAACATTTTTGACACACAATATTATCTTAGTTTCAGGAATATATCACATAATAATCTGACAACTGTACACACTGCAGATGGTCACCACAAGTCTAGTAACCACCTGTCCTAACAAAAGTTACTGTAGTGTTACTGGTCATATTCTTTATGCTGTATATTACATCCCCATGGCTTATTTACTTTATAAGTAAGTTTGTACCTTTTAGTCTCCTTCACCTATTATACACCTCTCCTCTTCCACTGCCCTCATTCTTATACCATATGCCCCAATATGTCACTAAGGGCCAGAGGTTAAACCTCCATAAAATTTACAGGAAGCAAAAGAAAAAGCTGAGGCTGCTACAGGTGGTTCCAATTGTCCTTTAGCTGTTAAGCAGACAAGTGGAAATATATGCTCAAAGAGACTTTTACCTTCTCAGTTATGTGTATAAAGGTTACTGGAACTATTATGTATGCCTCTTTATAAAAAAAATTTTTTTAATGAAACCAAAAAGGATAAAAGACAGAATTTCTCCAAAGATTTAATCACTCTATCATCTTATTATACAGATTACAAAGTAACCTGGTAAGAAAAAGAAAAGCAAAATAACATAGGGAACTGTACCGGATTCTGTAAGATCTCAGTTCTTCTTTTTGATAGATTTTACTGAAAAACTTCAGTAACAAAGTCCGAACTGGAATGAGCAGTCCTCTTTGCTGATACAATGTATAAACTGCCTTTATGAGAGACTCTGTAGCCTCTAAAAACAAGAGAAAACAACTGCATGTGAGTCAAAATGTTTCTTCACCAGCACCATACTTCTTCTAAAAAGCACAGAAGCACCTTGTTCCTATGACAAAGCAGATTTTAGCCACAAACTGATGACTACCATCAAAATCCTACATCAATGGCCTAATACAAAAGTCAAACCAACCAGAGATTACAGTACAAATTTTCCTGAGAGACAACAAACCTAGGAAAGGACAGCGAAGAACAGAATACTAGAAAGGTGGATAAGCCAGGAACCAACCAGGAAAGCTCTGTTTTGAATGAAAAGAATTAGTAAGTCACAGTAAAAATTGACTTAATGCAACATAATTTCAAGTAGCAAGAAAGGTAAAGAGAGAAGGATCAATTTCTAGTCAAATTAGATCAGAAAAGAGTACTTCTTCATCCTTAAGCTCAATGTCACTTCCTCTTAATAAAACATACCTCCTTTCACTCCAACTATGTAATCTAGTAGAAAACCTTCCCATCAGCTTCAGAGTGGACCTACCCACTGAAAAAGGGGTGTTCTCAGCAATCAGGGTTCAAGGAGATAATCCTTCATGATTATGCTAGCTACCTTTTATGGCTTGAACGTAAATGACTATGCAAAATGTTTGATAGTTATGAACTCAAAGTTAGACTCTAAATATTAATAGCATGCATAAGAGCTCCTCTCTTAAATAAGGACAAAGCATTAACACCTACCTCTGTTTGGCTGTATCTGCATTAACCTCCAGGAGACTCCAAGCAATCTGTTCAGCTGCTTACTATTTAGCCTAGAGCCATCTTCAAGGGTTTCTGTTACAAATTTCCTTATCCTTTCTATCCAACTGGAATCCTTCTGCAAAGTTGAGGCATTTGCCAGGGAGACCATGATATCAGACAGTGTTAAATTCAGTAAAAGATGATCTACATTATTCGAGAGAATCGTGCAATGCTTGATGCTAAAAACAAAGACACACATAACTGTTACGTGTTGTATCTACCATGCCTGCTTCACTAAAATACTTAACTATTCCTCCCAGATTCCCTGGTAGCTCAAAGGGTAAAGAGTCTGCCTGCAATGCGGGAGACCCAGGTTTGATCCCTGGGTTAGGAAGATCTCCTGGAGAAGGAAATGGCAACCCACTCCAGTATTCTTATCTGGAAAATCCCATGGACGGAGGAGCCTGGCAGGTTACGTACAGTCCATGGGGTCACAAAGAGTCGGACACCACTAAGTGACTTCACTTTCACTTCATTCCTCCCAGAATGAATTGCCAAGAAGGTAGGTATATAAAAGCGACTGTAAGTAAACTATTCATTACAGAATCAGGGTTGTTAAGGGATAAATTAAGAATGTATACTGCTCAGTTCATTACACAAGTTGCTATTCACACAAAAAATACAGGCCCTTGAAACACTGCTTGGTAACCCTATATGTAATGTGGGGATAAGAACACTTGAAAACTTCAACACACTTGAAGATTTTAAGCAGATATTTATATTAGGATGAAACTCACAATAGACCTTGATTCTGCTTCTAACTAATTTTGACTTAATAGAATCACTGATTTCTCCTGACCACAATTTCCTTATGTGTGAAGACTGGTCTAAATAAGCCCGATTCTGAAACAACTTAATTTTATCACTCACATACTGAAATCACTTTTTCCTAGCCATATAAAACACATTTCTTTCAAAGCTTGAAAGAAATTTCAAAAAAAGGTTCTAACAGATTATCTTAACAAAAACCAAGTTTGCAACTAAGGATATAAACCACTAGATACATAAACACTATATAAACACTGTAGATTTCAGGCTACACTGCATTCAACAGCAGGGCAGAGCCTATGTATTTTCATGTTCAGAAACACGGAAGTTTATTAAACTAAAAAAATACCTGAAACTAACTTATTTTAAAGAAAAAGTTAACCCTGGACTAAGCATGAGAAAGGACATAGTAGTAACAAACCACAAATACAAGGGAAGGGAAATTTTTAACATTTGGTGTTATTAGGGTATCAAATGTAGAGTTAAGAATGACAAATGGGACCAGATCACGAAGGGTTGAAAGCTAAGGACACTGAAATCAATTCTGCAAGCATAAGAGTAACATAGTTGAAAAGTTCTTTCTTTTCTGCTGATGAAAAAGAAAAAATCAGTTACAAGACTCTAAACAAAGTAGTTGTATGTCTATTTGAGCAATACAGGCAAGACGTGACGAGCTCAAGAAACAATGCTGGTACAGACTAGGAGAAAGGGGGATGTATGGAAGAATAAAAGTTAGCTGGATCTGAAGTCTGCTTAAATGCATACATGCATGTGAGCTTTTAGCTCAGCTGGTAAAGAATCCGCCTGCAATGCAGGAGATCCCAGTTCAATTCCTGGGTTGGGAAGATCCCCTGGAGACGGGATAGGCCACCCAGTCCAGTATTCTTGGGTTTCCCTGGTACCTCAGTTGGTAAAGAATATGCCTGCAATGTGGGATACCTGGGTTCCATCCCTGGGTTGGGAAAATCCCCTGGAGAAGGGCATGGCAACTCACTCCAGTATTCTTGCCTGGAGAATCCTCATGGACAGAGCAGCCTGGCAAACTACAGTCCATGGGGTCGCAAAGAGTCAGGACATGACTGAGAGTAAGCATAGCACAGCACAGCACAGCAAATGCCCAGCAAAAAACTGGGAATTCTATAACAAAGAGAAAGAATGAATGAAAACTGGGACAGATGACTAGCAATCTATATACTACAAATCCAAAACTACTGGTAGGTTCTTTGCCCAACTGTTCAGTGTCCAAAACCAAGGCACATTTTATACCAACCAGACCACACAAAAGCTCGACTGCAACATTTCTTCACCACAGGTAAAGCTTTTGAAGATCTACTTAAGTTTATCTTAAGCAGTATAACCTATTACTGTCTGGAAGGTGTCAACAGACATAGGAAAGTTGGGAGAATTCATCCTGCTCCTCCAAGAATTTACACAAAATTTTAAAGTCTAAATACACTGACCACCAATTCTATGAGGGAGGCAGGAAACTGGGGAAACTCATTTTCAGCAATGACAGAGGAGGAAATTAGAACTGATTCCCTTCCTGAAAATAACTTTAAAAGCTGGGTGAAATAGTTTTTAACAACTCAAAAGCATTCAAGAAGGAACAAGATGATGATCAATTGCTGGGTCCCCCAAATAAAGCAAGACCACAGCACTCAACTTCCAAGGGCTACTGCCAATTCCAACGAAAAGGCTAAAAAACTGAAGTAACCTTTCAGAGGCCTCACAGGGAAAAGTCAAACCCCAGAGCCAGACAAACACAGGGACTCTGGTATATTATTCCTACTTCAAGCTGGACCCTTAAGGGCTTTCCCTTTCAGAGTATGGGTGAACTGGAAGTAAAGAGAGCTCTTACATAAAACAGACCCAGTTATGCATCACCTCAGTAGTTAACAATTTTTCCCAACTAGATCTATAGATTCAACACAATTCCAATCAAAACCCCAGCCAGTTACTTTATAGTTATCAACAAAATGATTTCTGAAGTTTATACACAAAAGCAAACACTAGACTACCCAATATAAGACTGAAGCGGAACAATGTTGGAGGACTCACACCACTCAATTTCAAGACATACTGTACTACAGTAATCAAGACAGTATGGTACTGGTGAACAAATAGACAAACATAGGTTAATCCAAGAACCCCAAGAGAGGCCTGCAAGTACAGTCAACTGATGATTTTAGACAAAGGAGCAGAAGCAATCCAAAATAGAAACAATAGTCTTTTCCACAAACGGTACTGGAATAACTGGACAGAAACTCTAGAACTGAAAAATAAAAACAAAACAAATTCAACAAATATATGTTTGAATGATACACAGAAACAGAAAAATCAGTAAGTGGGTCTTATACACATTCAATTAATCTTTAAAGGGAAGGAGAAAAATGGCACAAATATTTTTTTGAAGATGAGATATTTTTCAGATGTGTTTACACACTTCATTCAAGATCTCAGATTTAAGAAGCTCACTGAATTCCAAGGAAAATCAATAAAAAAGAAAACCACACCTGGATACATCACTGTCAAACTGCAGAAAATAAAAGACAAGGAGAAAAGTCTTATGGAAGGGGAGGGGGGAGTAACTTTTATAAAGTAGCAATAGTTCAGACTCATAGCTGACTTCCTAACAGCAGTGGAAACCAAGAGAGCGCAAAGTGTTGCTGTCAGTATGCTCAAACAAGAAAACTGCCAAACCCAAGTACTGTGCTCTGTTAAAATAGTCCTTGGAAATAAAGGAGAATACATATATTCTCCTTCATTATACATATATGTATTTGTGTGTGTGTGTAAACCGTCTAGCAGCTTCTAAATAAGCCTAATGAAGAAAGATGAAAAAAATGAAGAGCAGAAAAGTAGGATATACAGATAAAACTCAGATGGTGGATACAAGTTCTCCCAAAATATTCATTTTTGCTTAAAGATTCAAATTTTATCTCTAGCTCAGACACTATTTTCCTGGAACTGATAGGCTTACTTTATTCATTTCTGAGAAAACATCTGCAAATACCCAAGTCTGAATAACCACCACAGTTAGTCATTCAAATTAAAATCATGTCCATCATAGAAAATACAAACAGAATGACAAGTGCATTTCCTTGAGACAACCATCATTCTCTGGTATGCAGCCAAAATACTTCAGGCATACTTCCCATTTCACCACATAGAATATTAAAAATATGTGTTTTCAAGGACTGTGACTTAACAAGATTAGTAATTTTTACCACTTAAGAACAATTTTAAGTGAAACTGGCATGTTCTTTTAAACTGTGAATGCATGGTGGTGAAGAATACTGTTAGCCCTCCAGATGGTTCTGCATCCATGTATTCAACCGACCGCAGATGGGGTATCATCTTTATGAATTGTGGTTTTCTGAATCCACAGATGCAGAACTTGCATATTTGGAGGGCAACTTGCTTCTCCTGCTAAGTCGCTTCAGTCATGTCTGACTCTGTGCGACCCCACAGACGGCAGCCCACCAGGCTCCCCCATCCCTGGGATTCTCCAGGCAAGAACACTGGAGTGGGTTGCCATTTCCTTCTCCAATGCATGAAAGTGAAAAGTGAAAGTGAAGTCGCTCAGTCGTCTCCGACTCTTGGCGACCCCATGGACTGCAGCCTACCAGGCTCCTCTGTCCATGGGATTTTCCAGGCAAGAGTACTGGAGTGGAGTGCCGTTGCCTTCTCCGAACTTGCTTCTAGGACAGTGAAAATACCATGTATGACACTGTGTCATACACAAAACTCAGACTGTACAACACCAAGAGTGAACCCTAACATAAACCAAAGACTGAGTATAAATGATGTGTCAAGTTCGTATTTTACAACAAATATACAGCTCTGGTGTGGGATGCTGACAGTGAGGGAGGCCATGCATCCACAGAGGCAGGAGTACAGTATACAAGGACTCCATACTCTCTGTTCAATTTTACTATGAATCTAAAATTGCTCTAAAAACTAAACTCCATTTAAGAAAAAAAAAGGAATGAAATGCTAGTAGCGCTACAACATGAATAAACGTTAAAGATATCATGCTAAGTGAAGTTAAACCAGACACAAAACAATATTTTAAGTTTCTACCGGTATGTGGTACCCAGAACACTCAAATTAATAAAGGAAGAAAAGTGCAATAGCAGTTCCCAGTAACTGCGGGAAGAAGAGGATAGGAAGTTATTATTTAATGTGTACTGAGTTTCAGTTTGGTAACATGAAAACCGTGAATGTACTTAATGCCACCAATCAGTACACTTCAAAAATGGTCAAAATGTTAAATTTTATGCTATCGACATTCTACCACAATGAAAATAGTATCTTTTGTAACGCCACAGTTCAACCCAAGATTAAAAAATCTAGACATCAGGTCAAAATTGAAAACCACTGGCCTAGGCCACACTGGCTCCTCTAACTTTAACTTGTGAATTTAGTAGATAGCCTCCACAGGCTACCTGCAAAATAGTCAATGTACTTCCTTATGGAAGTATAAGAGCAGTCTGCGGACCCTTAAAACAAATCACTAGGGAAATTTATGATAGTCAATCCACTGTCAATCCACTTTTGTTAAGAATTCCACAATTTCACCACCTCAGTCTCTTCATAGTTCTTTTTCACCTTTTATATCTTGGCACAAATTACTCCCTAGGCAGGCAGCCCTCCCTAGGACCTACGGCCCCCATGATAGAGCAAGACCAGCTCCTTACTACATTGATACACTCTTCTTACCCTATTCTTTTTCCTAAGTGCCTTCAACATAGTGTCCAATAAAGTGAATAATGACAGTACACCCATATGCTCGAGTAGTTTCAGTTCAGTTGTTCAGTCGTGTCCGACTCTTTGCGACCCCATGAATTGCAGCACGCCAGGCCTCCCTGTCCATCACCAACTCCAGGATTTTACCCAAACTCATGTCCACCGAGTCGGTGATGCCACCCAGCCATCTCATCCTCTGTCATCCCCTTCTCCTCCTGCACCCAATCCCTCCCAGCATCAAGGTCTTTTCCAGTGAGTCAACTCTTTGCATGAGGTGGCCAAAGTATTGGAGTTTCGGCTTTGGCATCAGTCCTTCCAATGAACACCCACGACTGATCTCCTTTAGGATGGACTGGTTGGATCTCCTTGCAGTCCAAGGGACTCTCAAGAGTCTTCTCCAACACCACAGTTCAAAAGCGTCAATTCTTCGGCACTCAGCTTTCTTCACAGTCCAACTCTCACATCCATACATGACCACTGGAAAAACCATAGCCTTGACTAGACGGACCTTTGTTGGCAAAATAATGCCTCTGCTTTTTAATACTCTATCTAGGTTGGTCATAACTTTCCTTCCAAGGAGTAAGCGTCTTTTAATTTCATGGCTGCAATCACCATCTGCAGTGATTTTGGAGCCCCCCAAAATAAAGTCTGACACTGTTTCCACTGTTTCCTCATCTATTTCCCATGAAGTGATGGGACCAGATGCCATGATCTTAGTTTACTTACATTTAATGGTCTACCAAATTCCAAACATCCTTTTATTCAATCTCATTTTGATGAAAATTATATCTGAAACCTCTTACTTGACAACATAAAAAACACATATAATTATTCACATGTTGAAGGATATTCTAAACCTTATCCCATGCACCTGATTAAAAACTTCTGTGTCAATAAGAAAACTGTATCTGGAGGAAACAAACCCTAACAACTTACTTGCTCAAGAAAGTATCTCCCTATTTGGTTCTGTCACCTCCAACTCCAGAAACTCTAAATTAATGGTCCTAAAACATGGTTTTGATCCAACCAACAGTCTTCAATGCCAAAAGGACCAAGGATGAAAGAGAAATGAGGGTCAGAGACAAAAAAATGACTTTCAACATTAAGGGTATTCATCAATAGAAACTGATGTAATGCAGGTCTGTCCCATGTTCTCCATTACACCATTCTATGGCTCTCTCATGCCCTGTAACATCTCCTTCCATTAGTACAATCATCCTCCACTTCACTTCTGCCTGCTAAAGTCACATTCACGTTAAAACACTATTCTCCAACACTGCTTTGTCTGTTTATCCGAACAAGGATCTGTCTCCTCCTATGAATTCCTATAGCATTTCTGAATCATAAAGTTCTAATGACATTTAAATATGCCTTGTGTTAAATATGTAGATTCACTTTTCTTCCTGCAAGTTACTGAGCTTTTGTTTCTCAGCCTTAAAACCACCCTTCCACACTCTTACTTTGTGATTCTGGGAGTGAGCCACATTTTCTCCTTTACAGTTTGCTCTTGTTAGGCTCTGCCAATAAAGTACTTGTTATTGTTTAGTCACTAAGCTGTGTCAGACTCTTTTGCAACCCCGTGGACTGTAGCCCACCAGGCTACTGTCCATGGGATTTCCCAGGCAAGAATACTGGAGCGGGTAGCCATTTCCTTCTCTAGCCGATCTTACCAACCGAGGGATTGAAATCTGTCCCCTGCCTTGGCAGGATTCTCTACCACTGAGCCAGCTGGGAAGCAAAGAGGTACTTGCGACTGGAAAGCTGTAAGAGGAAAATGTGGCACTTTCTGTTTGCTTCCTACTTCTAGTTTTTGCTCTCTTTTGCCACCAGTGCAACCCAACCACTCTTCAGGCCAGCAGCAGTTCATTCTAGCAGCTAGAGTCGGTTCCAGTCTGTATTTCCCTGACACAGAACCAGCATCATTGTGCCCCTGGAATACCAGTGCCAGCCAGCCAGAACCCCCTTTGCTGAATCCTGTACCCCTATCCCACTGGGCCCCTCTCCTGATCTCAGACATCAGTCCCAGCTGAGTGCAAACCCCGTCCTAGAAGGCTGAGTTTGGGCTCCAGACAGCTACTCAAGCTACCTGCCCTCTTCTCCCTGTTCTCCCAGTCGAGAGGCAGTGGCCGCTCCCTGCAGGTCTACCTCTGCAGTACCTTACTGCTCCCGTTTGCCTTTCCACTATGAAGTGGAAATACTTAGTTTCCATTTTCCATTAAACTAGGAAATACCTAGTGTAATACCTAGTTAAAAACTGTTTGTATTAAATTCTCTGTGAAAATCACTGGTATGATTTCCATCTCATGACTAGGGTCTGACACACATTTTTATCAATTTTAAGATTTTGTATTGATTTTTGCAATTTATGAAATCACTTAAGAAATCAAAGAGTATACCTTAGGACATCTAATTATCTGTCATAATACTTTACTTACAGTGAGAGACCAAAAAACTTTTAGTGAGTAAATGAAGTTTATCTGCCTACAACATACTTTTCACTTCTGAGCATATCCTCTGAACTCTGCCCAAAGAGCCTCACTGATTCTCCTCACTGATTCTTCCTTTTGATAAATTTAAGAACCTTCTGACAGACTTTAACATCTGTTCAAGTATTTGCTCATTTGGGGAATTACACCTTGAGTTTTCTAACTTGTATCTGCTTGTCAAATTTTATTGGGTAATTTGTTTTTACGTTTATCTGCTCTTACTTCAGGTAATCATTTGAAATAACTTCCAGGCTTACACTTTTCCAGTGAAACTTCATCCATAATTCATTCTTTCCACTTATTTTAAAAAAGAGAACTACTTTTCTCCAATTATCTCTCTTCCATCAGGATACTGATAATAGTTATATTACGCTTCCTTGTGTATATAAATGAGAGCAGAAACTAGTGATGTTATGCTCTCAAAGATTCAGTAATTACAGAGCGCCTCTCACAAATAAACTATCCACTCTTAGCAAATTTTTATTAAATTCTTATCTATACAATTTGATAGCTGAAACTCATTTAGCACAAAACATTCACTTTACAGATTAAAAATAAAAATAAAAGTTAAGTAAAATTGCAAGTCCAGGGCTTAAAGTGACTTAAGATCAGATACTATAGCTTTTATCTTTACTTCGCAAAGTCTATATAAAAACATCTCACAGTGTACAAAGTTCAGTTTAAGACTATTTTCTGAAAATGTCAGATTAAACAGTGGAAGAGAATGGCAATACCTTTTATTTGTCTCTTTCCTTTTTTGCTTGGTTATTTCTTTTAAGGCATATGGAAAATTATTCATAAAATGGTGTTTGAAATCAATAAGGTAATTCTTTCGAAGCCATGACTCCTAGTAAAATAAGCACAGATTAGAAAATCTATAAGAAACAATAACTTAAAATAGCAAATAAGACTTTAAGCAGAAACAACAACTTGTCAATATTCACTTACAAATTTACCCTTATAATACGTCTTCTGCTAATGATATAATATGTAAATATCTTAAAATCTGAATAAACTGTTAGGCCATCCAATTTTCACCCACAGTTCTTTTTGCTGGTTTTATTTTTACATGCATTTATCTACTTAGAAGGAGAAAAAAGGGAGAAAGTAAGATTTAATAAAATTCTGAATTCAAACTACTAATATTTATAAAATATACAAGAAAATCTTCTCCCTAGTATTCCATTTAAGAGTAACTATTCTCTAGAAATGCTACTGCTAGTTAAAGGCATTTCACACCTTCACAAGTCACTGTACTTGTCTACAATTCTTCAGCAGTATTCTTCAATGTATCATGTTCTCCTACCTGAAACACTGATTTCCTGCTATCCAGAGGACCAATCACTGCAGTCTGCCAGTGACTGAGGGGTTGCTTGGGATATGGGACATGAGATGCTATAGTAGCTAGCTCCAGCTCCAGCAAAACTGGAGGCCAAACTCAGACCATAAATCAATAGCTAGCTATTGCAGTACATCTCCTTAGTTACCTTCACTAGGTTCTTTTTTTCTTGACCTAAAAACATGTACTTGACAACTCCTGGACTTCTAATAGGCATCTTAAATTTAACATGAATAAACTGAACTCTCCTATGGGTGGTCACACCATCATTTAGACCATTAATACAGGCATCACTCCTGCTCCTCTTTTCTTTACTATATACACCAGCATTCCCACTGCTTTCACCAGAATCCAGCTGCCTCTCATCACTTCAACCACTAGCTACCATAGGACTCCAAGCCACCATCACCTCTCACTTAAGATTACTGTTTCAGTCTCCCAATGGTCCTCATGTTTTTCCTCTTGCCCCGCTAAACTTAATTCTCTACACAGCAGCCAGGGTGATCGTTTAAATCATAAACCACACTTCAAAATATTACAGGAAAGGATAAAGAAGATAATGTATATAAAGGAAGGACAGGTCATCCATGGGATCAATGATCTCAGTTGGGCCCCAGTTTTGCTAGAGCTGGAGAATGAGGACATGGGAGTTTATTACTGTTTTATTTGTAAATGTGACATACTAAAGTTAAATAAACATAATTTACATCATACCACTCCTCTGCTTAAAACCCTCCAATGTCTTTTCACCACACTGAGGTTAAAATTGTAACTCTTTACCACAGACCACAAGGAACCACACGATGTGGCTACTGTCATGTCCCCCCTCATCATCCACCACTGT
This sequence comes from Ovis canadensis, assembly GCF_042477335.2. Lineage (NCBI taxonomy): Eukaryota > Metazoa > Chordata > Mammalia > Artiodactyla > Bovidae > Ovis > Ovis canadensis. The sequence goes on along the minus strand of NC_091246.1, from coordinate 48,046,187 downwards.
CCCAGTACCGCACTTGCATAGGCCTTGCTGCCATTTCTCAAATATGTCAAATTTGTTCTCACTTCAGGGTTTTGCACTTGCTGTTCCCTGTGCCTAGAAGGTTCTTCCCACAGGTCTTCACAAGACTTGCTCCTTCTCTTCATTCAGTGACATGTAGATGTTAAGGCGGCATTCCCGACCACCTATTTAACAGTCCCCTCCCTGCAGTTTCATTACATGTTCTCTCTTATCCCACTTTCATCTTTCTTCCTAATGATGACATGATGGACATCATCTATTTGTTGGACATCATCTCTCAACCCCACCAGGAGCTAAGTATTTGCCTTGTCAGTCATGTTTATCTCTGTATTCCCCCAGTCTAGCACAGAACCTAACTTACTGCAAAGCAGTGCTATTCAAAAGACCTTTCTGCAGTGACAGAGCTATTTTATATCTGTGCTGTCCGACACACCTGCCACCTGAGGCTACTGAGCATTTGAAATGTGACCACTGTTTACTATGGAACTGAATTTTAATTAAACAGCCAAATTTACATATGCTCAATTAACCTTTGTATCCAATTCTTTCTCACAAATTCTGATCTTCATGGTAAAATGAAACAATAAAGAAACATTTAGACTGAAAGTAGCAAGTATTAAAATACAAAGCTAAGATACAACAAAATCTCCCTAGTGTATAAAATTATAATACTGACCTAAAGCTATTAAGACAGGTCTCCAAAAACTGAAGTTAACTAAAATGTTAATGTTACATTGTATTTTAAAACAACTGTGTGTCTTAAAAATATTAAACACAGTATACTTTAAATTAAGGATACTAAGGATACAAAGAGTGTATTAGAAATAAACCACCTCAGTTAGGATCTGAGTACTCAAACACTGCAAATAAGATTTAGTGTTAACTTGAAATTTCTTTCCAAAGATGAAGATTTCAAATTCCTAAAAAGGTTTTTAAAAAAAAAAAACCTGGACAAAAATGAAACCTCTCAATTATGCAGCAAAATACAAACACACTATATGCATTTAGCAAAACTTAAAAAGTAAGCAGTCAGTTACCCTTAGGTTGCACCCTAATACAAATGCCAATTTATCAACAGAAAACCTACACATTTTCTGAAAAAAATTCAGCCTGTGGTGCATAATTACAAGACCAAGGAATGCCATTTCATTCCTCCTAAAGTTTGAACTTTGACCACTCAATACCTTAAGTACTAAGCTATAACTAAGGTGAATGAGAAAGAGGAACTAACAGCAGGAATGGTAATGAAAAATAAAACAACAGGCATTTTAATGTCATCTGGTGTAACATACATATTTATACTCTGTCTGCAAAGTAATAGATTTACCTTATTCAGTTATTACAGTTCAAATCTGCCATGGTAAATTAGAGAATTCTACCAATGGATGCTTTTAAATACTATTTCTATTTGAATTAACCACCCTCGGTTTATTTCAATTTTATACACTATCCCAGTTTACTATTCTACATAACCTTCAACAGTCTGTGCAAAACAGTCTTCTGAATTTAGTATCCTATGTTAATGAACTGCTAATAAATAATTTTAGTTGTAATAGCACAGAATATTTCTAAAACATACTAGTTTAAATATTCATAAAACTAAGGCAGTGTTTAGATTCTGTATTATCTCAGTGTTCTTGCCTGGAGAGTCCCAGGATGGCAGAGCCTGGTGGGCTGCTGTCTATGGGGTCGCACAGTCGGACACAACTGAAGTGACTTAGCAGCAGCAGTAGTAGTGTTATCTGAATGACAGTAGATGATCCAAAACTACACAATTAATGAATCTGCATTTAGTCCTACCATTCTATCTAATTACAAATATTACTAAAGCAATAATAAGCATTAAGGTGCCCATGAATAATTAAACACCCAAATGCCTGAAATAAAAAGAACTAAACAAAACTGAAAAACTGCCTTGTCCATTCTGTACATATGTAGGCAACTTCAAAGATTCACAATTTCCTAGTCAAGTCATTGCAGGAATTCTCCTATAAAAGAATGCTCCAAGCTTTAAAGTATTATTCCAGCAGCTGCCTTTTTTAAGATTAACCACATTAATCCAGCATCACTTAAGCATGTTCTTCCTTACTTGTGCCATGGACTATGTATTATATTCCCCACAACAAAACACTTTTAAAAAGCCCACCAATACTCAAAATCTCCCCAAACAGGAGGTAAATTCACTCATCTAGAAACATGTTTGCTAGCTGGAAACTGTTCTATGACTTGGAATTACTTAGGTTAACTTCACTTGCACCATACTGGCAATTGCAGCTTACCTACAGTAAAGGTAACTTTAAGAAATGCTTTCCAATTTACATCCTTTATCAAGAAGAAAACAAAAAAGCATACACCAAGCAAATTTACATATAGCTTCTTCCCTGAAATGTAATAGTTTAAAAACAACTCAGGGTTAGATATGAGATCTTCAGTTTCATCCATTTCTTGGCATAAACTCTGTAACGTGGCCCAAACTGGAAGACACTGCTTAATAACCAACTTTTTAAATCAAGTAAGAGGTCTCCAGACACTAGAATGTTCCTATGTAATCAATCTGCCATAAATAATGCAATGTAACATTATATAGTTAATAAAAAAAGAAATCAAGCACCTTGCTGTACATTTCACTTAAAAATTAAAACAGATAAACTCAAAGAATTATTTTAATTTGCAGTTTTGAGCAAATGTTACAAGTTTGTAGTTAAATCTTGGGAATTTTTTGGAAAATGCATAACCAGTTAGTAGTAATACACTGATTTTTAATCTGTCCAATTATGATAAAAGGCATTACTCAGAAAATAACCCAGTAGTTCTCACCAATTTATGAGTTTCATCATGTTGTTTAGAGAGTTTCCACAAAAGGGAAATAATATTAAGAACTTGCTGCATAACCTGCAGAGGTTCTCGTTCTATACCATTTCCAACAGAAGCCATTAGTTGTGGAGGCACAGCTTCAATCCAGCACTCAATTAGCAATGGAATTATTATCTCAATAAATCCTTTCAAGTTTTCAGTAGACGACAGGCCTTCATCCACAGTGCCTAGTCCTCCAACCAGATACCTAGTAAGGAAAAGTAAGAATGAAAAACTTTTAATTAAAAAATATTACTCCTTGCTTAATTTAAATCTTAAATATATTAAGTACCAGTAAAATGAAGCACCATGAATTGATAATTACATTGATCAACACTAGCAAGAAAAACAGAATTCTAAGAAGACAAAGCCAAAAGACGATCAATTTTTACTTTCCATTAGGCTTTGCTAGAAATGAGTAAATTAGTATACTTTGAAATGACTCCTCCCATCAGTAAATAAAATTAAATTATGAGTAACTATTGAAACTTTGGAAGACACCTGCGTGTCTCCCGCCATTAGCCATCAATGGTCAGCAGTTATAATTCAATACAGGAAAACTGAGTGTGGACGTAACTGAAATCCTTACCGTAGCCTGAACTGTGAACTGACATTTGGCTGTGAACCCCCATTTTCATAAACCTGGATGTGTTGCTGGTCGTTGGCATGTTCCTTCCAGTTGATAAAAATGGAGTTGCTAGTGGCATGGGGATTTTCTTTTTGTTCCTGAAGTCCTTCACTTTCTCTCAACCTACTGGATCCATCTGTCAAGGCCTGAAGGAATTTACTGAGTCTCACTAAGACTTTCAGCCTCCACTGCTGAGAAGTGAGTCTCCGATTAGGATTTACAGAAAGTATCCAGGACTGGGATCTGTCTCTATTTACCAGTCCTTTGGACGGCTGCTGATGAGAAATAAGTTCTACAAAATTCTTAAGCAATATACTGCTACGGTCAGTAATCAGAGCTGGGTACTGTTCCAGCAGAATGTCCAAAACTTTTAAAGAGTCCTCCTGAATTCCTTCAGTAATGTGAGTCATGGCACTAGAGAGATGGGCACTTACCAAAGGAAAAAATGGAGAAATTTGTTCAGCTCGTATTTTGGGGGCCAGGAATTGAAGAAGTTGAACTGCTGCTAATCGTACATTAGCATCTTTATCTGTAAACACAGCAGTCACTTCACTTAATATGTTTGAAAGGTGTGCATCAATTATATATGGGTATTGAGACAAAAGGTCTTTAAGTCCAAGAAGAGCACTTTGTTTAACCCCAGCATTGTAGTGATGCATCTGTGACAGCAAATCCTATAAATAAAAATACAGGTTTTAGGTATATACATATACATACACATCATTTTCAAATAAACAGTGCTAACTGAAACTATGCTAATAAAGTGACACTTCGGTGGGTGTCCAGGGCTGCTTCAGTAGGTATTTTTCAAGTGTTACTTTGAGAAAAATGTACCTTTTGTTAAGATCGGAAACAGTTTTAGCTTTAACGTAGCTTTGGCTTCATAAAAGAATTGTTTAACTTTCAGTCAGTATTTTCTCGTTTTGAAATTACACAGGATTAGGCACACTGTCGTTTAAACTGACAGTAATCATTATTATCACTTAAAGACCTACTATGTACCATATACGTATTTACACTATTTTCTGCCTATTTTAAGTGGTCTTTCAGGGTGTCTGTGTATTTTATTCAGAGTGTAACATATGGCAATTCTATTTAGAATAATTTATATAATCTGTAAAGAAACCACAACTTCAAATATCTTTTTGATATTATTTAACCTGCAGACATTAGAAAGCAAAACTAGAACACGTGTATCTTCACAAAGATTTGTTCACAAATGTCTCTAACAGCATTATTCATAAGAGTCAAAAAGTGGGAATAAGCAAATGCCCATCAACTGCTGAGTGAAAAAATATAGCTCCGCACTGGAATACTATCTGACACATCAAAGGTATGCAGTATTGTTTTGATATGTGCTGTAACATGGATGAACATCAAAAACATGCTAAATGAAAGACCAGTAACAACAGACCACATTTCATGATTCCATTTATATGAAGAGTCCAGAATAAGCAAATCTTTACTGATAGCTTAGTGGCTGTCTGGTGTGGGGAAGAAATGGGGAGCAACTTCTAATAGGTATAAGGTTTCTTTCTAAAGTGACAAAAATTTTTAAAACTAGATTACTGTGATAGCAGCCTAACAATGTAAATATGTTAAAAACCACTGAACTGTCCACTTTAAATAATAAATATTATGTGCAAATTACATTTCAATAACGCTATTACATTTTTAAGCAAAAATACTGCTTAAATTTCAATTAATTTCACACATTTACTATGAATCTGGAATAGCTATGCATTGTAAAGGTTCAAAAATGGGTAAGACAGGGTCCTATCCTAATGAGCTATAAAAACAGCTGAAGACCTGTCACATCAAAAACTTGACACATCAAAAAGATATAAAAATTACTTCCAGATGACATATTAAATTATCACATGAATATCCAAGGGAGAAATCACTTTGACTTTAGCTGACAAGTGTTTCTGGAGGAAGTGGGAAAGTTGCAGTGGCAGCATGACCTCTAAAAAACAGATAAACTCCAATCTTCAGCCACTTCCCTGGTGGCTCAGACGGTAAAGCGTCTGTCTACAATGTGAGAGACCTGGCTTCGATCCCTGGGTTAGGAAGATTCCCTGGAGAAGGAAATGGCAACCCACTCCAGTACTCTTGCCTTGAAAATCCCATGGACGGAGGAGCTTGGTGCAGGCTACTGTCCATGCGGTCCCAAAGAGCTGGGCACGACTGAGCGACTTCACTCTCACTTTCAAGAGTTAAAACAACTTTCCATAAAAGTACACCATTCTAGATGACTAAGGAAAATCCTATCTTATCAAAAAAATGTTTATGATTTACCTTTATGTTAAGTTTTCTATTGTTTGTTGGAAGAGTTACATCCTCTTTGAGCTGCTCAGGCAGATGTATAGTCTTCGTTTTAAAGTTTGTAAGAGTAGAATTTTCTGACCTGGGCTTCTTCTTACCAACTTTTAGTTTTACTTTCTGAAAATCATCTTGGCGTTTTCTTTTTTTGGTCATTCTTGAGTACTATGATGAAAGAATTAATTTAAAAACAATGAATACAGACCAAAGATAAATTATAGAAGAATAGAGAAGGCATTTTCTAACCTTTACATTACTCTAACATTGTCAAGATCAACAATAACCATGCCAATGCATCAAAATATTAAATGGAAAATACCTTTATAAAGAAAAAACAAAGTCAGTTTACTTAAGATATTTTTCACTATGCAACCTTTTGTCAAGCAATGTTCTAAATAGGAATCTTGGGTCGAGCAATGTGCTAAGTAGAAAACTTGTGTATATTTCAATTAATATATTTATACTTCAATAAAAAGGGAAAAAAACTTCTGAAAATTTTTTGTTTTCATAGGACAAGAGGGAGGTAGCAGAGTTGCTACAGGCATACCTTGCACCTACTGGGAAGCTCCTGGCCCCCAGAAACCCCCAAGAAGCTCTAGCAAAACAAAGTCTAAACCAATTTTATTATTGAATGCAGCCTGTAATAGCTAGGAAAAATTTCATGAACCTAAGCTGAGTGCCTGAAAATGACGATTCAGATATGCAGCAAGGACAGGCACTGGGCATTTCATGAGCAAGGAAAACAGTAGAGATGAAGAATAGGGGATAAGCTTGGTATAGGCAAAAATGAAAGTACTAGCATTCTGAACACCAGGAAAAGTTCAGACTAGATATAAACCGGAAACAAAAAGAGGAGGAAAAAAAGCAATATAAAAGGAAATACAGTGTAACAGAGAGCTAAGGAACAAAGACCAGCTAGGCTGCTATTATAACCACTCAGGTATAACCCTGTTGAACTGCACTTCTCTTTCTCCATCATATTCTTTCAATTTGCACACAGATTATCCCACTTACACACAAAATCTTTGATCTGTGCCTTCTCCCCATTCCCACTCCCTGCTTAAATCCTTTATTTCAAGCCAAGACTGTTCAAGTTTCCCCACCAGCATTCCTGCCTTGTCACTAGTGTCCACGTCATAGTCCATTTGATAATCGCCAGAGGGCTCTTTAACACAGATCTGATCAAGGCTCACAAGCTTTCAGCTGCTCCTTTTACTTGCTTACAGTAAAAACACCTGGGTTTGACGGTCAGCGATCCTTCCTAACTTCCTCTACAGCTTTATCTTCCCATCAACTAACCTCTATCTTAAAAAATAGCCTTCTATACCTGGAACTGGCTCAGCCCTTCTTGGAGCCTTTTCCACGCAAAAATAATAAACCCTACCTTGCACTGTATACCAACCAGAGTAGGTGTCTCTGGAATAAATAAAACTTCCCCTGACCTATCATAATTATCCTATGCCTAGCTACTTTTTTTAAGTCACAACACTACACGCGGGAGTTCAAGAAATTTGAGCAAAATGAAGGTTTGCATTATTTTAAGATTAATAAAATGGCTGGTGCAAGACCAGAAACTTGAAGTTTCAGGAATCTAGAAGCTAATCACCTATGACATTACATTCAAATTCACATGGTTACAAGGTTTTAACACATTAGAGCCCTATCACCTAGGGTTTGGCTACATAGGTTAAGAGCAGATACAAGAGAGCAACTAGCTCTTATCCAGACTCTTGCACTTTATAGCCATAGTTAAACCACCTGTCTCAATTTTTATCTACAAAACCGGGCTAATAATAATGCTTACCTCATAGAGTTGTTACTAGGTAAGATGAATGAGGAGCAAATGAGCTCATGTGTAAAATACTCAGAACTGTGCCTGGCACGGTCAACAGATATGCTATAAGCACAAAGGTGTATTTTCTTAGTCTCATGACCAGTACATATCAAGCATAATAGCAGATATACAAAAGCATTCAGTTCTCACAAGACCATGCAAGGAGGGTGATGCTAAAACCATTTGAAAGATGTGTCAGTCCTTTACTAAGGACTTGGAAGAGGGTTTTGTAAATAAGACTGAATTCATCAAAACCAACTTTATGCTATATATACTGCAATCCTGGTGAGAATTGGGGGAAAGGTGGCAAAATGGCTTGCCTTATTTCATTTATCCCAATATCAAATTTTCAGCCCACCCACACCTCTAGTAATTCTGGTCTAAAATATGAGTAGGTAAAAACTACAAAGAGGGCCCTAATACTCACTTGGCCTCTCTGAAATAAGCAAGCACAGTTTGTGAGCTTTCACTACAATTGCTATCTAGTACCAGAGATGAAAACAAGTCGAACAAGATATTCAGAAAAATCGAATCAATTAACCCTCCGCCCCCTAATTCTCTGTGCTATCTTTAGCCACTAACTAGGGTCCAACACACAGTCAAGCTTGTACAAGCATTACCCACCACTCAGTATTAATTACTCTGTTCTCCCTCTGTTAGGAAAGCTAACAAGACTGACCGCCTCTCCTTGACTTTTCAAGCTAATAAGATTATTATTATGGTACACAGGGAACATTTTTATACTAGGAACTCAAAGTTCTAGAGCAACTGTTATTTTCGCTTAAAAGCAAGATTTTCATAATACAGCAAACCAAACGGCCTCCCTGGTGGCTCAGAGAGTAAATCTGCCTGCAACACAGGAGACCCGGTTCGATCCCTGGGTCAGCAAGATTCCTGGAGAAGGAAACGGCAACCCACTCCAGTATTCTTGCCTGGAAAATCCCTTGGAGAGCGTACGCTAGAGTCCATGGGGTCACAAAGAGCCGGATACAACTGAGAAACTAACGCAAGCCACTTTTACAGAAGCTGGTGTCGAACAGATGGTAGGAACACCAACCTCAGGGACTGAGCTCTCACATCACTTGAAGCAGGTGAGCCTCAAAAGTTTTCAAGATGAATTTCATATGCTCCAACTACAGGCTTTCTAATTTCAATAAAAAGGAGAGTCCAGTCTACCAGGATTTCAACCGAACCGAATTTCAGCTAGTTTGTCTGCCACCTCACTACCCTCTCCTAATTTCCAACTTCTTTCCACCCGCCAAAAAAAAAAAAAAAAAAACAACCCTCAATAAGTCACATTGTACTCGGCCTTTGGTAATTTCCTCTCTAACCCTTTACGCTCACGAGTTCCTCCAAACTCTACCTAGGGGCCAATCGGAGACACCTGACTTTCCAAAGAACAAATATCCCAGACCAGGACCACTCGAGACATCCGATGGTCTGAACCTGCTCGGTTGGTTACTCCACACCTGGACTGCGAGGGCCGAATTGAGTACGAGACGACTGCGCATCCTCAACCCGACTTTGGTCCCGTATCCCATAAGCGAAGACCCCGTGGTTTTCAAGAAACTATCTTTCCTTCTCCCACAGGGGACGGCGGTCCGGACCACAGTCCAGGAAGCGGGGCCCAATTAACGCACACCGGCCTAAAAGTCTCCTAGACCCGAAACCGCGCGAACCCGCCCAGTCACTTGAAACGCTTCAAATGCCCGCGGGGCGCCCCGCCCCCGCGCTGCCCCTCTCCACACCCAGGCCCTGCTCTGTCGGAGCGCCACGACCCGGCCCCCGGGGGACGCAGACTGACCCCAGCCCGCCCTACCCGCCTGGGCCGCGGACCGAGGGGCAACGGCCCGGGGCAACGGCCCCGCGCGCCGTCCCGCGCCCCGGGAGGGCCCGGCCCGACCGGCGGCGACCGCTCACCTGCGGACCCGGCCGGGACCCGGGCGCGGAGGCAGAGGGGAAGAACGTGCGAGGAAGAGCCCAGTGGGCAACGGCGGGCGCCACCGGCCTCAGCCTCTCGCTCCCGAAGCGTGTTTTCAAATCGCCTCGGTCTCACGCGGCCGCGTCTCCTTCCGCCGCCCGGAAATCAGGGCCCCTCCTCCGCCGCGCCGCGCTCACGTGATCACGGCCCGCAGCCGCGCGCAGCCGGGGAGGCGGGAGCGGGAGTGGCAGGCTCCGCCCCCAGGAGGAGGGGGCGGGCCCGCGCCGGAAGCTCCCCGCGCTCCGGGAATCCGAGATCGTAGGGCGTAGGATCCAAGGACAAAGCTTGGCCCTCCCTGAATTTCCCTGGCGTGTATTTACTGATGGGTGTCGCCCTGGTCACAGGTAGTTGAGGGCTGGCGTCTTCTCTCCCTGCTAGAGCACTGTTCTTCAGACCTGGAGCCACATTCAAATAAGAGTATAAGTTGAACTGAATTGAGAAAGAGGGAAAGTTTGGGACTGCAAGAACCCTAGAATTCCTGGGAACTTTAACCTGGATGGAGCAATTAAGAATTAGTTGACAAGAGGAAAAAATACACCTAGCATCTGGAGTCTGAAAGTCTTAGTTGAGGATTTTCTCTAATATTTAGTTTCTCAGCACTAGGTAGGGTTCCTGCTACTGAAATCAGGTGGGCCCAGAGAATTTGAGACAGAAAGTTGAATGCCTAGAAAGGAACTGGGAAAGCAAAGACTGCGTCTTTGAAAAATAGCCTTGCCAAAGATTTGCAGGAGGCGTGGAGGCCCAGATATGGATTTTAGAACTTGATTTAAATTTGTTTCTACAGTTTATCAGGTTATAAGATTTAGTAAAGCTAATAAGGAGTGAGCCTCAGTTTGCTGGATAGGGATTAACAGCAGTGATGTCTGGGAGCTCAGTGGAAGCATCTGGTCCACGCCTCTCTCCAAGCTTAAGCTTTACATGTTTCTTCGCTTGTAGATGGCATTCTCTCTGTCTTCACAATGTCCTCCTTTCCTGTGTGTCTGTGTCCAAATTTCCTATTTATAAGGACACATGTCATTTAGGGCGTACCCTAATGACCTCATTTTAACTTGATTACCTCTGTGAAGACTCTTATTTCCAAATAAAGTCACCTGAGGTAACAGGGGTTAGGACTTCAACATGTCTTCTCAGAAGGACACAATTCAACCTTTAACAGTCAGTAAAATCTGTGTCCAGGAATGGCTTATGTTTCTGAACATCTTTGCTTTCTTTGTCTATGCTCAGAAGCATCACAAAATTCTAACCTATTACCACAACATCTACCAAAACTGCATCTTCTTTGTTCTGTATACTGGGCTTCCAGTTAATATTTGCTTTGGAAATAGTGTACCACTGCTTAAAAAAAAAAAGTTGAAGCTCTATTAATCTAATAAATTTGATTTTATAATGTGTTAATTGTTCAGTTGTGTCCAACGAATTGTGATCACATGGACTGTAGCCTGGCAGGCTCCTCTGTCCACAGAATTCTCCAGGCAAGAATACTGGAATGGGTAAGCGGTTCCCTTCTCCAGGAAACCAGTCCAGGGATTGTACCTGGGTCTCTTGCATTGCAGGCAGATTCTTTACGATCTGAGCTACCAGGGAAGCTTTTATAATGTCAAGACAAATAATAAAAGCGTAAACATGTTAACCTGGCTCTTACATTTCAGGTCTACTACTAACACAAAACCAGAGACTCTCTGAAGAAATGTGAAAAGGACGAGTTCAAATTTGCTACAATGATCAGGGACTGGAAAAGTGCATTCTCTAGGAATTAATCGATACATTATATGCAAATGACTTGATACACTGCGTGGCACACAGCAAGCCTTCAATAAATGGCAACAGATTTTCCTGTTCATTGGATAGTGTTTGTGCAAAATGAAAACTGTTAGTCAAGTTTCTTGGATAAAAGAACCAGTTCTGACTTTAAATTAAAAGGAATTTATTCAGAGAATGTTGACTAACACAGGTGAGAAAGGCTGCTGATCCAGGCTTGGATAAGAAAAAGGAGGGAAAGTACTCAGGAGCCAGGAGTACCACCACTGTTACACTACAAAATCTGTCCAAGACACAAGAACTGAAAATAACGTAAAATTATCTACGTTTCTAGAAATAATTGTATGCCTAAAAAATATCAACTGAAAGGCTACTAAAAACAGTAAGAGAATTTTTAAAGGGTGCTGCTGCTGCTGCTGCTAAGTCGCTTCAGTCGTGTCTGACTCTGTGCGACCCCATAGACAGCAGCCCACCAGGGATTCTCCAGGCAAGAACACTGGAATGGGTTGCCATTTCCTTCTCTGTAAGGCAGTATAAAACTAACACTTGGAAATCTATAGACTTCACATACACTAACAATAACCAGTTAGATAACAGGATAGAAAAGGAGGCACCTTTTGCAATAGCAATAAAAACCTATAAAATTCCTAGAACTGAATAAAAAATTTGATTAGAATATTTAACTTCCTAAATATACCTGTTGTTGGAGAAAGCAATGGCACCCCACTCCAGTACTCTTGCCTGGAAAATCCCATGGACAGAGGAGCCTGGAAGGCTGAAGTCCATGGGGTCGCTAGGAGTTGGACACGACTGAGCGACTTCACTTTCACTTTTCACTTTCACGCATTGGAGAAGGAAATGGCAACCCACTCCAGTGTTCTTGCCTGGAGAATCACAGGGACAGGGGAGCCTGGTGGGCTGCCATCTCTGGGGTCACACAGAGTCGGACATGACTAAAGCGACTTAGCAGCAATTATACCTGTTGTCCCTAAATTAATTGGCAAATTGAATGAGATCCCAATAAATATGTCACCAGGGTTTTTCTTATAGACCTACACAAACTGATTAAAATTTTTATATGAAAAACTAAGTAAGGATAGCCAACAAATTTTTTTTAAAAGGAAAGCAATGAGGAGGACCAACCTTATTGGATATGGAAATATAAAACCTCAGTGATTCAAACATAGTTTTGGCATACGAATAGACAAACCAGTGGGCCAAAATACAAAATCTAGAAATAGAACCAAATAAACATGAGAATTTATAAATTAAAAAAATTTTATATGTACATTATAAAGATAACACCTCATATAAATGGTGTAAACATAATCAGTTTGCACATAGGGAGCCAGCCACTTAATGAAACATAAAGTTGGGCTCATATTTCATGTATTACATTCAAAGATGTAAATTTAAAAAAACAAATCCATAAAAGTACCAGCAAACAAAATGAGTGTGTCATTTTACAACTTTGGATTTCTTCTAGAACTTAAAACTTAAATACCAGGGGAAAGCTTTTAAAATTTGATTACAGGCTTTTCCCAAAACCTTTAGAAATCTTCTTTATGACCAAAAAAAAAAAGAGAGAGAGAGAGAGAGAAAGAAATCAAAAGATAAGACAAATACTAAAAAAAAAAATTGCAACTCATATCATAGGTAAATGATTAATTTTCTTAATATACAAAGAATTCCTAGAAACGAAGGGGGAAAAATCAAGTACTCATTAGAAAAATATTTATTTTCAGCCAGTTTACAGGAAAAGAAATAAATATCATTGTTACATAAAAGATATTCAGCCTAATTCACAAAAGAGAAATATAGAATAAAATAAGATTTTTTTCCCCTCACTTTTATGCTTATCAACGTCCAAACTTCTCTTAACATTTTTTTTTAACCTTCTGGCAGTGCTGGGTCTTTGTTGCTGTGCGGGCTTTGCTTTAGCTGTGGGAAGCAGAGGTCACTCTCTAGTTGCAGTGTGTGGGCTTCTCGTTGCAGTGGCTTCTCTTGCTAGTTTTAAACTCAACATTCAGAAAACTAAGATCATGGTATCCAGTCCCATCACTTCATGTCAAATAGATGGAAAACAGTGGAAACAGTGGCAGACTTTATTTGAGGGGGCTTCAAAATCACTGCAGATGGTGACTGCAGCCATGAAATTAAAAGATTCTTACTCCTTGGAAGAAAAGCTATGACCAACCTAGACAGCATATTAAAAAGCAGAGGCATTACTTTGCCAACAAAGATCTGTCTAGTCAAAGCTATGCTTTTTCCAGTAGTCATGTGTGAATGTGTGAGTTGGACCATAAAGAAAGCTGAGCACCGAAGAACTGATGCTCTTGAACTGTGGTGTTGGAAAAGACTCTTGAGGGTCCCTTGGACTGCAAGGAGATCAAACCAGTCAATCTTAAAGGAAACTAGTCCTGAATATTCATTGGAAGGACTGATGCTAAAGCGGAAGCTCCACCTGATTCGAAGAACTGATTCATTTGAGAAGACCCTGATGCTGGGAAAGATTGAAGGCAGGAGGAGAAGGGGATGACAGAGGATAAGATGGTTGGATGGCATCACCGACTTGATGGACATGAGTTGAGCAAGCTCTGGTAGTTGGTGATGCAGAGGGAAGCCTGGCGTGCTGCCGTCCATGGGGTCACAGAGTCGGGACATGACTGAGCAACTGAGCTTACTTAGAACTTAGTCTCTTGTTGCAGAACACAGGCTCTACAGCACATGGGCTCAGTAGTCGCTGTTCCCAGGCTCTGAGCACAGGCTCAATAGTTGTGGTGCACAGAATTTGTTACTCCACGGCATGTGGGATCTTCCCAGATCTAGGATTACACTGGCAGCTGGATTCTTTACCATTGAGCCACCAGGGAAGTCCCCAAATCCAAATTTTGACACCACATCTATTCTCTACAGTTGACACTGTAGAGAAGCAGCACTCTCATATATTGTTGGTGGAAACATAAATTGGCATAAACTCTACAGAAGATGTATTTGTGAGAATTAAGTTTGATGGAAGTAACAGTAAAACACAAGATGACAATTTACTTTTTCACATTAAAGTATAATTGCTAATTCCTGGCATTAAAGTCAAGATGTAGGCAGTCCAGTCTTCAGGTGGCTCTGTACCAGCAATCCCTCAAACACAGGCCGCTTGTCTATTGTTTCATCAGACTCAAGGTCACCTCATGATTCAAGATGGCTGTTTTAGCTCCAGCCATCACACTCATATTTCAGCAAGTTAAGGTAAAGGAACAAGAAGGATATGGTCTCTCCATTTAAGGACACTTCTTGGAAGTTGCATATAGTATTTCGGATTACATGCCTTTGGCTAGAATTCAGACTGCTACTAACTGTATAGGAGCTGAGAAATGTGAAAGATATTCTGTAAGTAATAAAATCCTCCACCTCAAACATGGTTTTGTGATATAATTTTTGTTTCAGTTTTATATAAACCTGTATATGTATATTCATTGACAAAGCAAAATACATTCTTATAGTGGTTCTCAAATTTTTAAAAGCTCAAAAACTGAGGCAACAATAGTGCAGAAAGAAAAACCATGTGGTATTTTTTTGGATCTCTAGGTGGAAAGGACTTCTCAAAGCATAAAAGCAAAGGGAAAAAGTGACCAAAAAAAAAATTGTTGAGTTGGACATAAGAATTTTTAAGGTCTATATATCAAAAATATTTTAAACAAAAACAGTAGAAAAAGATGGGTTACATAATGATCACTGTTAGGACAACTGATGAGCTCTTTAAGGGGTGGAGGGAAGTGGGATTAGCCTCTGGAAAATTCCTAACAACAAAAGCATGCCATAACATACAAAAAATCCAAAGGAAAAGATTTAAAAATTCAACAGCATCATTCAGGGTCAAATCAGGAAACAAAAATCATGTTAGTTATTTTAAGAGAGAATTTAATATAAAGAACTGTTAACCAAGTACTAAAGAAAAAAAGGCAGAAAGAGAATCTGAGATATCCTAGGAGAATAACTGCAGGAAACAGATACCACACCAAGGGATGGGGAAAAGAGGGAGAGAGTGGGGATTATTGAAATTTACAAGGATGGATATGGAGCCCAATGAGCCGGAGGTCAGACCCACAGAGAGGGTCAGGACACCTAACTGGTATCTCTGTGGTGCCACCTAACTGGTATCTCTGTGGTGGTATGATAGGGATGTTTTCCAAGAATTGGGAAAACTGCAAATTGGGATGCTATTCTGAAGCTAGTTGCCACTGGATGAAGACCAAATACTGCAGTGATGTTGACAGGAATGCAGGACAAATAGGAGTAAGCAAGTCTCTTCCTTCTGTATCTTTCCAGTCTCACTCTTCACTTGTCACTGAGAGCCCAGCAGGGAGCTACTTGACAAAGTGGAAATGGGGTTTGCAGAGTCCTATATCTAGAGGTCATCAAAAAAGCAAGAGAGTTCCAGGAAAACATCTATTTTTGCTTTACTGACTGTGCCAAAGCCTTTGACTGTGTGGATCAAAATAAACTGTGGAAAATTCTGAAAGAGTCGGGAATACCAGATCACCTGACCTGCCTCTTGAGAAACCAGTATGCAGGTCAGGAAGCAACAGTTCGAACTGGACATGGAACAACAGACTGGTTACAAATAGGAAAAGGAGTACGTCAAGGCTATATATTGTCACCCTGCTTACTTAACTTATATGCAGAGTACATCATGAGAAATGCTGGTCTGGATGAAGCACAAGCTGGAATCAAGATTGCTGGGAGAAATATCAATCACCTCAGATATGCAGATGACACCCTGCTTATGGCAGAAAGTGGAGAAGAACTAAAAAGCCTCTTGATGAAAGGAGGCTTTCATCAAGAGAAGAGTGAAAATGTTGGCGTAAAGCTCAACATTCAGAAAACAGAGATCATGGCATCTGGTCCTATCACCTCATGGCAAATAGATGGGAAACAGTGGAAACATTGGCAGACTTTATTTTGGGGGGCTTCAAAACCACTGCAGATGGTGACGGCAGCCATGAAATTAAAAGACACTTACTCCTTGGAAGGAAAGTTATGACCAACCTAGACAGCATATTAAAAAGCAGAGACATTACTTTGCCAGCAAAGGTCCGTCTAGTCAAGGCTATCGTTTTTCTAGTAGTCATGTATGCATGTGAGAGTTGGACAATAAAGAAAGCTGAGCACAGAAGAATTGATGCTTTTGAACTGTGGTGTTGGAGAAGACTCTTGACAGTCCCTTAGATGGTAAGGAGATCCAACCAGTCCATCCTAAGGAAATCAGTCCTGAATATTTATTGGAAGGACTGATGTTGAAGCTGAAACTTCAACACTTTGGCCACCTGATGCAAGGAACTGACTCATTTGAAAAGACCCTGATGCTGGGAAAGATTGAAGGCAGGCAGAGAAGGGGACAATAGAGGATAAGATGGTTGGATGGCATCACCGACTCAATGGATATGAGTTTGAGTAAACTCCTGGAGTTGATGGTGGACAGGGAGGCCTGGAATGCTGCCGTCCATGGGGTCACAAAGAGTCGGACACGACTGAGCAACTGAACTGAACTGAACTGAGTATCTAGAGGTACAAAGCAGAGTAGAAAGGGGTAGGTTTGAAGCCAAGGGAAGGTAGCTTAGTAATCAAGCACTTCAACCCCATGAAAACTGTAAATCATTAAACAAAATAACAAAAGTATAAGAAAAAAATTTATACAGTACAAGTATAATTAAGGGATTGGAGACGTTTTCATTAAGAAGATAGGAGACAGAAGTCACTGAAGAAAAATATAGATCTATTTCACAACGTTAGAAAATGTATTTCCCTGGTGGCTTAGACAGTAAAGCGTCTGTCTACAATGCGGGAGACCTGGGTTCGATCCCCGGGTCGGGAAGATCCCCTGGAGAAGGAAATGGCAATCCACTCCAGTACCGTTGCTTGGAAAATCCCACGGACAGAGGAGACTGGTAGGCTACAGTCCATGGGGTCGCAAAGAGTCGGACACGACTGAGCGACTTCACACACACACAGTATGGCAAATGATGCCATAAATACAAACCAAAGGCAGAAAGTAGCTTAGGAGAAAGATTTTCTATACATATACGAAAGGTAAATTATTAATGTCTGCAATATACAAGGAGCTCTGACAACTTATCAAGAAAATGACAAAAAGAATTCAATTGAAAACAAGGCGAAAACTATTAATGATTCACTCACCAAAAATCCAAATGATCAATAAACTTTGCAAGACTGTTCAATCTTATTGTCAAGGAAAGGTAAAATTAATATAACAGTGGAATATAACACCTCATTTATCAAATTTGCAAAATTATAAGATAAAATAATGCCAACTGCTGGTAGGAATGAAGAGAGAAGTGTACTCTCATGCCCTGCTTTGTTTTTCATACTTTGTTGGAAATATATAATACTGCAACCATTTTGGGAAGGAGTCTGGAAATATCTTTTTAAAGGTTTTAAATTCATACTCTTTCAACCTAGTAATTATATCCCCTGAGAATTTATCCCATAGATACAAAAGCACCAGTCTGAAGTATATACTTATGAGATATTTATTACAACAAAATTTGAGTAACAAAGCACTAGGAAAAAAAATGAACATGTAATCAAAATGGAATAATTGAATGAACGGTGATAACTGATCTTTTTGGCACCATTGAAAAGGTTCAGTTCCATCAAGGGATTTCTCTGGTAGTCCAGTGGCTAAGACTCTGAGCTCCCAATGCAGGGGGCCTGGGTTCCATGCCTGGTCAGGAACTAGATCCCATATGCCTCAACTGAAGATTCCTTGTATGGCAACTAAGACCAGCACAGGCAAATAAGTAAATAAATATTTTTTAAAAGATTCAGTTCCATCTATACCAGTTAATTTGGAGACTTTTTTAAAAATGTATTTTCAAGTAAGAAAATGTATATAATCTAATCACATTGTTATGAAATAAACCAAAAATATAAACATCAATATATATCTATATTTGTGTATGACCACATAAACATGGAGAAAAATATGAAAAAAAAGTCAGAATGTTATTAATTACTTGGGAGAACCAGAGAGAAAGAGTGATATGGAAATAGCATAAAGAGATGATTGAAAGGATCAAAAAGGCTATCAAAAAGTTAAATAAAGTAATGTTTAACACCATAATGTTAAGCACTGTTCTGTTTTTTATTTTAACAGAGTATATTGTTGAAACCAGGAAATTGGTATAATACTATCAACTCAGGTACAGCTTTTTTTTGGACCTCAGCAGTTTTTACTACAAGAAGTGATACTTTTTTTTTTTTCTTTACTACAAGAAGTGATACTTTTTTTTTTTTTTTTTTTAGTTTTGTTAAGGTATTGGGCTTCCCTGATAGCTCAGCTGGTAAAGAATCTGCCTGCAATGCAGGAGACCCTGGTTCAATTCCTGGGTTGGGAAGATCCATAGGAGAAAGGAAAGGCTACCTACTCCAGAATTCCGCCTGGAGAATTTCATGGACTGTATAGTCCATGGGGTTGCAAAGAGTCGGACATGACTGAGTAACTTTTACTTTCACTTTCTCTTAAGGTATAATTGACATACAAAAACCTACAGATATTTAATGTATGCAATACAATGTGTTGGGATATATGCATGTATCCAGGGTACAAACATAACAAACAAGGTGATAAACATATTCATCACTTTCAAAAGTTTCCATTTCCCTTTACTTTTTTTTCAAGTTACGAAAATATTATGATGAGGACATTTAACATGAGATCTACCCTCTCAGCAACTTTTTAAATGCACAACAGCAAATTGCTAACTATAGGCATGATGTTGTACAGCAGATCTGTAAGACTCATCTTGTATAACTGTAACTTTATACTCATTGATATCACTGCCCATTTCCTATTCTCCCCACCCCCTGACAACCACCATTCAGTTTTCTGCTTTTCTAAGTTTGACTGTTTTAGAGACCTCATGTATGTGGAATCATGCATTATTTGTCCAAGCATTGATTTTTAAATGCTTACTTAACCATATCCCCAAACTTGAGACATTAGCATGCCCTCTAACAACACATCTGTAAGTCCCATTACAAGTTCTGGAGAAGATTCAGCTTAATCAAAATTTTGTCTCTTAAAATGCCTGAAGAAGGAAATGTCAACCCACTCCAGTATTCTTGCTGGGAAAATCCCATGGACAGAGAGGAAACTGGTGGACTGCAGTCCATGGGGTTACAAAGAGTTGGACACAATTTAGTGACTAAACCACCACAACTAAGACTTGATGCAGCCAAATGAGTAAATTTATAATAAAGCTAGAAAGCAAACAGACCACTTAGGTAAGAAAGTACATTCTTTAACAAAACTTTTTGAAAAAGTCATGGAATCATCCTAGAGGTTAAAGTGTTACCTTACAGATCCTATACATCTTCATAGTCTCAGTAAATATTTTTCCACATCTGGATGTCACTTTTGACCCTCTCACTACTTCTGCTAAACTGGAAAAGTTTGCAGTTTCCACAGCTAGAGAGTGAATAAAGAGCTCTGTGGGATATTCTTACCGGGAGAATCCCATGGACTGAGGAACCTGGCGGGCTACGGTCCATGAGCTTGCACAGAGTTAGACACAACTGGGCAACTAACACACACATACACAGCTGCTGCTGCTGCTAAGTCGCTTCAGTCGTGTCCGACTCTGTGTGACCCCATAGACGGCAGCCCACTAGGCTCCTCCGTCCCTGGGATTCTCCAGGCAAGAACACTGGAGTGGGTTGCCATTTCCTTCTCCAATGCATGAAAGTGAAAAGTGAAAGTGAAGTCGCTCAGTCGTGCCCAACTCTTAGCGACCCCATGGACTGTAGCCTACCAGGCTCCTCCATCCATGGGATTTGCCAGGCAAGAATACTGGAGTGGGTTGCCATTGCCTTCTCCGCATACACAGCTAGAGAGTAAATAAAGGGCTCTGCAGGTATCCTTGATTCTGTGTTGAAAGTCAAAAGGCACAAGCACCAGGTTAACGTTCTTATTCCCAAGGATGATAGGATGGCAGTTCAAAAGTTTTAACAAATGACACAGCTCAACACCAGACAATCCACACAGAGGCCCAGCTTCAAAATACCAAGACAGCCAGCTTAGTGCCTCCCAAGTAAACATCAACCCTGAGGAAACTAAGATACAAGGATGTGCATGTAACTATGCTACTGCTAAGTCACCTCAGTTATGTCCGACTCTGTGCAACCCCATAGATGGTCTCCCACCAGGCTCCTCTATACCTGGGATTCTCCAGGCAAGAACACTGGAGTGGGTTGCCATTTCCTTCTCCAGTGCATGAAAGTGAAAAGTGAAAATGAAGTCTAGGTAACTATAAACTCTGAATCCGGATATCAAAACCCCTAAATTTACAGGGTAAGAAATGAGACAGTCTTCCTTATTATACTCAACTAAAGAAAATGTTAAAATTAACAAATGGCTGTTACAGAGCCTGGGGCATTATTTCCAAAATATTATCCCTTAAAACAGCATTTTGCAATTAACATACTATAGTCAGAAATTTACATTTTTGAAACTTTATTTCCATAACTTTACAATGATTACACACACACATGCACAGCTATTCTATATTTGCCATCAGTTTCTGAAAACAATAGGTGAGTAAGCATGAGTGTCACCAGCAATATTTCAACATTTCTCCATGGTTTTGAAACTGTATGGGTTAATTTTTTATTTTTTCTAATGTGAGCAATGGTTTTTTTTTTGTTTTTTTTTGTTTTGTTTTGTTTTTTTTTACTTCTCTGCATTCTATAAAATAAAATAACAAGCCTTGATTGTTCCTGCTGTGCTTATAGTAAATGTGTGTGAGAATGGTTAGGATAGAGAGGAAAACCAGCCCTCTCATCTGTGGAGACAATAAGCTGGTGCTTTTCACTATACAGTAAGAAACTACAAAACTTTTAGCTCTGAGACTTCCACTGCTAAGACTCCATTCTAAAAGAAAAACCAGACACATAAATAGAGGCTTATGTATAAGCTATGTACAAGAATGTTGGTCCCACCAATGTTTACAGAGTGGAAAATCAGAAACAGTCTAAACGTACAGCAGTTAGGGAATGGTTATAGAAAGTATGGTAAATCCTTAGGAAGGAATACACTGAAGCCTTTCTTTGAAGTATTTTTGGGACTTCCCAGGTGTTCCAGTGGCTAAAACTGCACTCTCCGAATGCAGGAGAGCATGTTCAACCCCATGTGCTACAATTAAGATCTGGCACAGCCAAATAAATAGGTAAATAAAAATTAAAAAAATACTTTTAAGAATATTTAGGGATGTGGGGAAATCTTCAGTGGAAGGATCAGACCAAAAAGTTGATCAGAGAACTTTTTTTTGGTAGAAATATTCCAGCTAATAAATGAAGATGGAATGAAAGGATTAAAACATCACCATTTTCAAAAGCCCTTAGTAAACAAATGGTAATGGTCATAAACAGCTTTTAAATTATGGAGGGTGAAACAAACTTTACATACCTTATTAAAGAACGCAATACTATCTTTTAAAAAGACTTACCAAAAAATTCAAAGTTGAATATGATCAAGCCTACATCTATGGAATGTATGTAAATTAAGGGCAGAAACGACACCCTGGCAATGTAATCAGCACCTCCTGGATGCAGGAAACAAGACAAACCACCTGGTTTCTTCTGGGGAAAAGCTGATTTGAAGGAATAAAAAGAAACTGAGTAACTCTCTTGGTAATTGTCACATTGCACTCGAAATGATGGGGGTTATTTCCAAATATCTTTTCATATTGGTTTCTAAGATAATTCCACAGTGATAAGAGAATAGACCCTGTGTGATTCCAATGCCTTTAAGACCATGAAATTTTTACACCTTGTTTTATGTCCGTGGATAAGTTCCAGTGTCTCCTAGTTTACAGTCTATGGGAACTTGAATAGAATTTGTGTCTTACTTTTCTGTAAAAATTGTATAAATCTTAATTACATTGAATTGGTTCTTAGTGTTTTTCAGGTCTAGTATATCCATTTCTCTATATATTCATTCTCTTAATTTTTGAGGGTTTGATACTAAAACTCCAACTAAAAATCTTAATTTATCTTCTTAAAAAATAATTGTAATATACAGTGTAGCTATATGTAATCTTGTTCTGTATTTTCCCAGTCTCCTGTAAATGTGTTATTGTACTTTCATAATTTAAAAAATTAAAATAAAAAACTACTGTGTATAAAATAAATAAGCCCCAAGGATATATTCTACAGCACGGAGAATATAGTCATTATTTCATAATAACTTTAAATGGAGTATAATCTATAAAAACACTGATTCACTATATCATAATACGGAAACAAATATAACATTCTAAATCAACTACGTGCTCCTGCGTGCTCAGTCTCTTCAGTCGTGTCTGACTCTTTGCTACCCTGTGGACTATAGAACACCGGGCTCTTCTGTCCACGGGATTCTCCAGGCAAGAATACTGGAGTAGGTTGCCCTGCCCTCCTCCCGGGGATCTTCCCGACCCAGGGATTGAACTCAAGTCTCCTGTGTCTCCTGCATTGCAGGCGGATTCTTTACCACTGAGCCACCAGGGAAGTGAATCAACTATACTTCAATATAAATACCCTCCTCAAAAAAGAGATTGAGTAGGAAGCTAATGGAGAAGGCAATGGCAACCCACTCTAGTGTTCTTGCCTGGAGAATCCCAGGGACGGGGGAGCCTGGTGGGCTGCCGTCTATGGGGTTGCACAGAGTCGGACAGGACTGAAGCGACTTGGCAGCAGCCGCAGCAACAGGAAGCTAAAGATCAGAGAATCTTAAGTGATACATCAACCAAGAACCCTGATTTAAACAAAGAAACTAAATTATATATTATGGCAATCAAGGAAATATGAACACTAGATCTTTGATAATAAGGAATCATGGATAATGATAAAGGAATTTTAATTATTTTTTTAAAGGCTTACTGCCTTTTAAGAAAACATGCTGAAACATTTATGGATGAAATGACGATATAAGATTATTTGCTTTGCTTTGGCTTAGGATTTACTTCAACCATCTCTATGAGGGGTTGGGGGGTGAGGTGGATCGAGCAGAAATAGAAAAAGTTTGTCCATGGGCTGAAAGCTGTTGAAGCTGGAGGATCAGAGAATATGGAGATTTGTGTTCTATTTTTTGTGTGTGAAATTTTCTATATTATAATCTTAAAAAGAAAAAGAAAAAAACTAGTAGACCCATTGGTTTTTTTAAAAAAGCAAGTAGGTCATAAGAGAGTAAGAAGATTTCCAGTAATAGATCAACAACCTACAAATAGCTATATATAATGGTTATCCTACTGGAAATTTTAATCTAAATAAACTCACTTATTTGGGAAAGTTTCTTTCAGGTTATATGTTGTATTTGGAAAATATAACAGTCATACCCAGGGGCAAGTGACAGGACTCATCTGTGCACCTGGGTCTTCGCTGCCAGTGCCTGTGGCACTTAACTATTTTACGATCACCACGCTGCCATTCTCAGAACATAAGGCAAATCTTGCCTAAAACACTGTCACCGACCCCAGAGGGTCGTAGTCCGGAGCCTTCAAGAAGGTCTTCCTCCAGAAATTAGACATGGTCCTTGTGTAGTTCTGTCCTCTAGGATCTTTCTCCCAAGTAACAAAAGAGCAAGAGGAGAAAGGCAAAGATGTTCTGGATTTTTTAAAGAATCTCTGAGTGGATCAAGCCGTTTCTTTCTTTCTTGGGTGCACATTTACAAAGTCCCTCACCTGCGACAAGCTTCAGTGTTAGGTCTTGGTGACACATTACTACTCAGAGACTATCTCCTGGGGGAGGTAGAGAAGCAAGCAGACAGGTAGTAGCAAATAGCTTCTTAATCTGAATAAGATCAATTTAATTTGAAAGGGGAAGTAGGTTTACAGCAGTCCCTTTTCTCTTCGTTGCCAGATTACCTCATTGCTTTAAAAGAAAATGAGCTCTTCCTCCTCAAGTGTTTGGCAAACGATAGTCAGCAGATTTGTGTAAAACAAAAAAAGTATACATAGTCAATTAGGGATGGGTTACAAATTCCTATTCGGGGAGTGTCCAAATTGGGAACCTGGGAGTAGGGTGGAAAGGAGATTTTCCCTTTTGAATACTTTATGCCTTAAAAATTTTGAGCCACGTGAATGTATTGCTTTATGTAATTAATTAGTTAACTTGTTAAAAATAAAGATTAAATAAATAAATAAAAATAAAGATTAGAATGGAGATCATAATGCCTAAAAAAGCATAAAGAGATTAACATCACAGGGCCATTTGCTCCTAACGTAAAAACTAATACAAATCACTCTATTAAGAATCAAAATTAAATGACACATAATATCAGATTTTCTTTTGCAAAATAGGCCCTTGTGGGCAAAGTTGGTGAATTCTGAATAAAATCTCTAAGTTAGATAACACTATTGTATCAATATTAACTTCCTGACTTTAGTAATAGTACTGTGGTTATATAAGTCTTTTTTAAGAAACACACATCAAAACATTAGGGGTAAAGAGCTGTCGTATCTGCAACTTTCTCTGAAACAGTGGGGATGAGGTATATAGAGAAAGACAGAAAATAATAATAATAAAGTAGAGTCGATAAAAAGTTAATATTTACTGGCAAAGAGGAGGAGCGCCTGGAACTGTCACACACTAATGGTAGAAGTAAAAAAATTATGACTATTTTTGAAACCAGGCAATGCTTTAATAATGTTAAACATAGACTTATCATATGACCTAGCAATTGCACTACTAGGTATTTACCCAAGAGAAATGAAAACATAGAGAGCCAAAATGTGTGTATAAGAATGTTCATATCAACTTTATTCATAATAGTCCAAAATGTAAACAATCTCCACGTTCATCAATAGGAGAGTGAATCATGTTCATCAATAGGAGATGAATAAACAGATGTTTATCAGTAGGAGAGTGAATAAACAAATGTATTCCCACACAAATGTTTCACAAACATTACTTTCACAAACAGATGTATCCACCTGCAAAGCAGGAGACCTGGGTTCCATCTGATCCCTGGATTGAGAAGATCCCCTGGAGAAGGGAAAGGCTACCCACTCCAGTATTCTGGCCTGGAGAATTCCATGGACTGTATAGACCATGAGGTGACAAAGGGTCAGACACTGAGTCACTTTTACTCCACTTCATTCACACAGTAGACACGGGAGATGATTCTCCATGGGTCCCTTGTGTTTCCACACGTCTTATGAACAGAGGCACTGACGGTTTTGCTCCAGACAATCTTCTCAAAAAAACACCTGCATAGCAGATACCCTTGGAAAATACAGTTTCTCCATCTGGAGCAGAGGGCAAGTTTTTTGGAGTCCAGTACGGTGAAGATAATGTCTCCTTCCGGGAACAAAGGTTGGGCAGATTTTCTTGCAGCCTCTTATTAAAGACTGAGATTTTCTAAGCTTAGGGTTCCTCAGCTATGACTCAAGATTTACTATGTGTGGACATTTAGGTTGTTTTTATCTGTATAAGTTTATTGCGGCATAATTTACATGCAACAAAATCATATTTGATCTGGTACAAGCATGAATCCGAGGCAGCCTAACTTGTTTGCTTGCAAATAGGATAAAATCTCAGATTCTTCACAGTCCTTGACAGTGGAATGCTGCTCAGCAATGAAAAGGAATGAATCACTGAGACACACAGCAGTACAAAAGAATCTTGAAAACATTATGCTGAGTGGAAAAGCCGAGCCCAAATCAAATATAATACTGTCTGACTTTATTGAAAATTCTCCATCAAGCAAAATAAATCTGTATTAATAGAAGTCACATCAGCAGTTGCCTGAGACAGGGGATTTGAGGCATGTTGACTACAGAGGTAAAGGATGAAGGATTTTCCTAATAGTCCAGTGGTTAAGAATTCTCCTTGCAATGCATGGGACACAGGTTCAGGGAACTAAGATTCTACGTGCTGTGGTACAACTAAGCCCACGCACTGCAAATACTAGGTGAGGAAGAGCCCGCCCGATGCAACTAAGACCGGAGGCAGGCAAATAACTAAAGTATTAGAAAAAGAGGTGAGGGAGGAAACTTTCTAGCATGGTGGGGGTGGCGGAACTATTTTGTATCTTTGTTGTGTTTGCATGGATGTATACATTTTTCAAAGTGTATCAAACAGTATGCCCTAAAATGTATAATTTTGTTACATGTGAATTATGCCTCAGTAAAGTTGCATAGATAGAACAGTCTAAACATCTATCAACATATGAACAGATAGGCAAAATATGGTATATACATAAAATGGAATATTATTCAGCCTTGAAAAGGAATTAAATTCTGAAACATGCTACAACATGAGTGATCCTTGAAATCATTACACTAAGTGAGAGAAGTCAGACATGAGAAGACAATTACTATATGCCACTTCTCTGAGGTACCTGGAATAGACAAATTCATAGAAAGTAGAACAGTGGTTATCCAGGGCTGGGGAGTTGTGATCTAGTGGGTACAAGGTTTCAGTTTGGAAGGATGAAATAATTCTGGAGATGGAGGTGATGGTGTTGTACAACAGTGTGAACATACTTAGGGCCACTTAACTGTACATTTAAAATGCTTAAAATGATAAATGTTATATCTAATATATTTGTATGTATTACAGTAATGGTGTGAAAAAAAAAATAATCTCTCTCTCCAGCAGTGTGCTGCAAAATGTATAACAACCAGCTATGCGAGGGAGGCATATTGGTAGTACTCACTTTGATAGAAACACTCCCACAATGATCCAGTTCAAGCAACAGTGTGATATCACTGAATGTAGAGTTCGGAAAAGATGCTAACAATTGATTTTACAAAGTCAGTAAGACCTGGCTCAAGGACATTACTGTCTCTATCCAACCGACCAATTGTTAGTATACAACAAGCCCGATAAAGAAAACGCAACATGAAAGTTATAAAGAAAAGGGGAAAAAAATCACCCTGCCACTATTTATATGCAGTTATCTGTATGCCAGCCAGGGAGGTTGATTGTTATTTGTGGGCTAATAACGTACAGGAACAAGAAGTTGCCAGTCATTGATCCTGCAAGCTGGAAGGCATCAGTTCTGGTTGGTTGGTGCCCATTGCCGTGTGTGTGTGTGTGTGTGTGTGTGTGTGTGTGTGAAGTTGCTCAGTCGTGTCCAACTCTTTCTGACCCTGTGGACTGTAGCCCACCAGGCTCCTCTGTCCATGGGATTCTCCAGGCAAGAATACTGGAGTGGGTTGCCATTTCCTTCTCCAGGGGATCTTCCCAACCCAGGGATCTAACCCGGGTCTCCTGCTTTGCAGGCAAATGATTTATCCTCTGAGCCACCAGGGAAGCTTCCCATTGCCATATCAGTTATTAAATCTCATGGCTCTTATTCCTGGTGGCAACATACAGAAAAGGAAAACTGTGGGACCTTCTTGAATTATGTTAAGTTTAGCTACCAGTAGGTAACCCTTTAACATTTTTATAGATCGTCACTGTTGTCATATTCCTTTTGTTTCCGCACAAAATGGCTCCAAAAGTAGAGGAGATACAAAAATCTGAAGCCATTTCCAGAAGATTTAGGCTGATTCTCAGTGCCAGTGACTCTCAGATAGGGTGTACATGTAATTACTTGGAGTAATCTTCATTTCAAAAGACAACTACTGGTGATTCTAATGCAGTTGTTTCATAGACCACATTTGGCAACATTGTTGATGATGTAGCTATTTCCCTTCTCCCCTTACATAATTTCACACCACAGCCACATTGCTCTAAGATGCAAATTAGGGTAACTGATGTTATACAGCATGTCCCAATGTGTGTGTAACGATGTCTGAAATGATTTTAAGATAATTCAGTATAGACAAGGTGACATAAAAGTATGCTAATTGATTTTACTGTCATTGGTGAAACAAGTGTTGTTCAAGCCTTTTGATGTGGCAGATATATTTTAAGACAATCCCTTCTGTTCTTTGAACAGGAAATAAAATCTAGCAAACTGTGTAGCCAGTAACCTTAGGGATTGTACTTGAGGCTTGATCTGTAAAAGATCTTGAGTCCAAAAGTTGAACTTAACTCTGCCTGTATTGTTCTGCCTTGAGTGAGCCTTTCATGCATGCTGTGATCAGTGCATTTAAAAGAGCAGAGATCTGAACTTCATTGAGATTTACCTTATGCTTTATTATTGTGGGCTTCCCAGGTGGCCCTAGTGGTAAAGAACCCACCTGCCAATGCAGGAGACATAAGAAATGCTGATTGGATTCCTGAGTCAGGAAGATCGAGGAGGGCATAGCAACCCACTGCAGTATTCTTGCCTGGAGAATCCTATAAACAGAGGAACCTAGTGGGCTACAGTTCATAGAGACACAAAGAGTCAGACACAACTGAAGCAACTTAGCACACATGCATGTTTTATTAATAATGAATTTCTGTTTAATAAATGTTTCATAATTATGTGCCAGACTTGCTTTTCTTATAATCTGGTGGCAAGTTTCAGTTCAGTTCAGTTCATTTCAGTAGCTCAGTCATGTCCAGCTCTTTGTGACCCCATGAATTGCAGCATGCCAGGCCTCCCTGTCCATCACCATCTCCTGGAGTTCACTCAGAGTCGTGTCCATTGAGTCGGTGATGCCATCCAGCCATCTCATCTTCTGTCGTCCCCTTTTCCTCCCACCCCCAATCCCTCCCAGCATCAGAGTCTTTTCCAATGAGTCAGCTCTTCGCATGAGGTGGCCAAAGTACTGGAGTTTCAGCTTCAGCATCACTGCTTCCAAAGAACACCCAGGGCTGATCTTTAGAATGGACTGGTTGGATCTCCTTGCAGTCTAAGAGACTCTCAAGAGTCTTCTCCAACACCACAGTTCCAAAGCATCAATTCTTCACTGCTCAGCTTTCTTCACAGTCCAACTCTCACATCCATATATGACATGGCCTTGATTAGACGGACCTTTGTTGGCAAAGTAATGTCTCTGCTTTTCAATATGCTATCTAGGTTAAGGAGGCATAGTTAGTCTTCATCCACTCTAACTAATAAATGCTACATGAATCTACCAAAAAGAACCTTATAACTGTGCTTGAAAAATTGGCTTAGGGCAGCTCTTAATAAGGTGTTTGGGGGAACACTAAACCCCAAGATGCTCATTTGAAGAAAGGCTTGCATGATTAAATAAACATAGGAAATGCTGCATAGTTCAATATTTTATTTTTTCATTTAGTCCACCATTTACCAAAGTTATTGATTAAGCATTTTAAAATTTCATGAGAATAACATTTTGTGGAATACATATTTAGAAAAGAATTCTCCAGTGCTCTGGTGAAAATCTTAGCTGTGAAAGGGAGCACAGGGATAGAGAAGGAAATTAATATGGCATTCCTGACTTCAAACTTACTTTAACCACATTTATTTGTACTATTAAACGTAAAGCATTTGAATGGATTTACCAACAGTCATCAAGGATAGTCAGAAGGTAACTTCCCTGGTGGTCTGGTGCAGCCAAAAATTTTTACAAAAGGATAGTCAGAAGGTATTCAAGTTCCTTCTTGAAACTGTATCTGCACTTGACAGCTCAGTGAACAATTCTTTACCTAGACTTCTCTTACATAACACAAACAAAACCTACATTCAAAAGGCTGCATTTTCAAGTAAGCATCAATTCTCTGGGACATACTGTACTGATGGTGAGACGAAGCTCTGGAGCTAAGCTCTGTAGGTGAGAATCCTGGTCCACCACTTTTTAGCATTATGGGCAGCTTAACCTTTCCAGGTCCTTGGTGTCTCACATGTCAGTAAGGACTGTTGGAAAGACTAAATTTTTGAGATAAATAAAGACAGGGAGCATTTTTTTTAACTCTTTAAACTTTTTATTTTGTATTGAGATATAGCCAATGAAAAAGCAATGCTGTGACAATTCCAGGTGAACAGTGAAGGTACTCAGCCATATATATCCATTCTCCCAAACTCCTCACCCATCCAGGCTGCCACATAATATTGAGCAGAGTTCCCTGTGCTATACAGTAGGTTCTTATTGGCTATCCAGGTGTGCATGTCCATTGAAAGAGTGTATTAATTTTAAATGTTAATTCATATTATTGCTACTTCTTTCATTTTACCATTGTGGTAAAATAGTAAAATTACCATTGCACTTCCACATAACTTCTGACAAATTTACTTTTTATCCAATGAACAGACCTATTGTTTTCACACAGAATACAATTTATTATAAAAGATTCACATTTTAATATTAGCCATTGGGATACATATAGAATATATTTAAAATAATCTTAAATTTTCTATACAGCAATTGCAAAATAATTTGATTTTGCTATTGCTCATCTGTTTGTTTCAAAACACTTAAATGCTTTTCAAAACCTTACTTCCCAAATAATTGATTTCTCTGTGGAGTTTCCATAGTTCTCAAGAGTTTGAATATTTCATCAATTTTATCTTCATCTAATTTTTAAAACCATTTTAGAGATACAGTTTCTTTTTCCATCTTAGAGGTCACTTCATCTGCAGGACAGAAAGATATTTTAAAAGAGCAGAAGAAAATTATTTGAGTTCCTATTATTTTGATTCTGTGAAGTAATAAATGGGAACCTTAAGAGAAAAAGCTTTCCATAAATATCATTGTACTATATTTCAGTGGATTCATGAGATGAGCAACAACTGCACTGATGTTTTGAAAGGAAACTATGATGCAGAGTTCTTTGGAGGGAAAAATGCAAGTAATTTGTGCCATTACCTTGATAACTTTACTAAGGTGCCTGCAGGGTCTGATTCATCCCCCCTGAATGCTTAAAGGTTAGCTTAGGCAGGCTTAGAGTAAGCTTTCACTAACCACGCTCAAAAGAGCTAATGCCCAAAGACTGAGTGTCAATGTTTGGATTTCTAAAAAAGAAAAAAAAAGAAAAAGAAAAAAATAGACCTGCTGCAGAGCCCAGAATACTCAAGGCAATAAACCCAGCACAGTCTTATCCAGTTATGGATAAGACTTATCCTGTTATGCCTTATCTTATAGGCATTATTCCATGGGAAGAAAGAAAAACTATGACCACAAGGC
The DNA here is from genome assembly GCF_042477335.2 of Ovis canadensis. Taxonomy (NCBI): domain Eukaryota; kingdom Metazoa; phylum Chordata; class Mammalia; order Artiodactyla; family Bovidae; genus Ovis; species Ovis canadensis. Next base: position 48,014,769 of record NC_091246.1, on the reverse strand, counting down.
TGAATAGGGGACATGGAAATAAAATAAAAGGAATACATTAACTTGAGCGATTACTGGTAAGTCACTTTCAAAATTGAGTCAGATTTTCTCTAGGAAAGTGATTTCCAAAGTTTTCCAAGTAAGTTTCTTCCCCTGAGCAGTGTTAAATGAGCAGACCAAATTTTTCTTTAGGAAGTTTCCTTTTCTTTTGTTTAAAAGGCCCATCAATTCCTCTTCTGATTCACACATTCTTTAGCTATAAAATAAATTCAGTTTAGCTTCAGTCTTGCAATCCAGAAGCCTGTCTTTCTTTATAAGTGACACATCCCTCAAAACTCATAGATATTGTGATTGTACTTTAAGTCTAAAAAATGAAGCTTTATTTCCTTTATTGATAATTTCTATTTGGGCCTCTTCATCACCACCACCTCCCCCACACATGTAAATTTGCCCTCTGATATGCTCATCATCATTAATTATACAATTGTACAAAACCAGAATTAGGAATTTAAAAGTCTCCTTTTGAATACTCAAGAAAAAAATTAATTTTATCGTGAGACACACGATATGCTTAGAAATGTTGAGACCTTGTGAAAATATCATCTTTTAATTTTACTATCATTAAATCTAAATTCTAATTTTGATCCTGTTTTCAGTGTGGAACTCAGATAATAGAAAACACAAAGGCTGTTACTTGTCTTTATGGAGTACAGGAAAGGAAAAAGAAAATCTTCAAATAAAATATGAATTTTTAGGTTAAAAAATAGATAAATATACTCATATACTCACAAATTATGCATATTTCAATTTAAAATCAGAAAAATATTTCAAATAAAAATTTTTCCTTTCCTGTACCACTTAGTCTTTTTTTATGAAATATGGTTATAGGGACTAATAATCACAAAATAAGAAAGCTAGCTTGTCTTTAATATCAACCAAAACAAAACAAAATGCAGAAGCCTACAAATAAGAAAAGAGGTTTTGGCTCAATAGGGAAGGGATATAAATACACAGTTATGCCTGATTCCAGTTGTTGTAAAGCAGAAACCAACACAACATTGTAAAGCAATTATCCTCCGATTAAAAAAAAAAGGAGAGAGTTTATTTGGTGTCTTAAGAAATGCAGTTTGGAAGACAAAGATTCAGGTAAAATCAAGAGTGTTTTAGGGCAGAGAAAGAGTCAGAGGTTTATGTAAGCAAAAGGCATGAGGCTGGACTCTGACACAAGAAAGGATATATTTGTCCTTAGGAGGTGGCTGTCACTAGTCACCAGTCTTCCCACCAGTCATTTTAGGGTAAAGGTCCAGTAAGTAGATAGGCTGTCACGAGTTATTCTAGGGTGAAGGCACCATAAGTGTGCTGAGATTCTGACAGATGTTCTGGATGCCTTCGTTAGGACGGTAAGTAGTCAAAAGGTCAGATTCCATCCAGGTTGAGACTTGCATAAGTTACATTATCTCAGTGGCTTCCTGATTCCATTTTAGCAAGGTCTCTTAGCAATACCAACTCCATTTAAATTTTCCTCCCACATTAGCAAATGGTTTTATGCTCTTTCCTATTTGTATAGCAGTCAGTTTCTTCACAAAGCAGTAAATCAGATGTTTGGAGTTAGAAAAGATCTGGGAGTGTCGTCACTTTACCCTAACACAGCAGCTCTTCTTCCCTTCTTTCTTAATTCACCTGTGCTGTACTTAGTCACTCAGTTGTGTCTGACTGTGTGATCCCATCAACTGTAGCCCACCAGGTTCCTCTGGCCATGGGGATTCTCCAGGCGAGAATACTGGAATGTGTTGCCATGCCCTCCTCCAAGGGATCTTCCCAACCCAGGGATTGAACCCAGGTCTCCCGCATTGCAGGTGGGTTCTTTACTGTCTGAGCCACCAGGGAAGCCCTTATAAAGCACCTAAGTATCTAAAACTTTGAAAAATTATCAGGAAGTTTAGGAACAGCAAAGGGAACACGTGCCACATTCACAAGATCATCTCTTGAGGCTTATTCTTTCCATTTGTACATAAGAGTGAAGTACTAGATTCTAAAACTATACATGTGTACACTATGATATAATGTATGGTAAGGACATTAACTATACTTCTCTATATAAGCTATACCTGCAGAAGGCAGTATGTAGTGAGTGAGCCCAGTGCTGCCGGCAGGCTACCAGATAAAATTCGCTGCACCATCATTTGAAAGTTGTACAACTTTGAGCAAGCTGTTTTACGTTTAAGTCCTTTAGTTTCCTCATCCATAAAATGTGGGTTATATTAGTACCTATTTTATTACACCATTGTGAGGACAAAATGGGTATATATAGACAGAAAGAGAAAGAAGGAGAATTGGACATAGTCCCTATTGTAAAAGAGGCAGAACCTGACACATCTTAGTTTTTACCTGGGACTCTTAACAAAACGACAGATTAACAAGAGAAAACCAGTTTACTAACACCTACAAGCAGACATCACACATCATGGGTTAGACATCTAAACAAAAAATAACTCAAAATGACAGCTTAGAATTCCTGCTTACAGAGCATCATCAGCAAGGAACAATAAATTTGTAGAGAGATGACAGGATAAAGGAAAGCAGCACAGGCTTCCAAGGTCAGCCAACTGTGGGGAAGCATTGTGTACACAGGAGGAAACTAATGGAGCAAGATTCACGGCTTCCTCTGGGCTGATAGAATGGCTTCTTTCCTCCTGGCACAGGGAGGGACCCTTCCACACGGGAGTTTGTCTCCTACTTGCACAAAGTAAAAGGAGGGTAGAGCATCCTACTTGCATCTGCTGTTTCTTAAGTGCCTGTAATCAACATGACAAAGGGGTATATTTTGGGGTGACGTATTCCAGTTTCCTTCACTGTTATGTAATATGACAGTGCCAAATGGTAGTAGGAAGTAGAGTAACAGAAATTCTCATATTTTGCTGGGAGCTCTATAAAATGGTATATTCACTTTTGAAAACCATTCTTCATTTTTAAAAAATTGAGCTTAATGTATACTTACTGTATGATGAAGTAATTCTACTTCTGGGTATTTCCAATTCTAGGTATTTATGCTAGAGAAATGAAAACTTACATTCATGAGAAATTTTGCTCAGGAATGCTCATCACAGCTTTATTCATAACTGGAAATAACCCAAATGTCCATCAACAAAAGATCAAATAAACAAATTGTGATATGTTCATACTCAGCAATACAAAGGAACAGCTGAAACATGCAATAACATGGATAAATCTCACACATTATTTTGATCAAAAGAAGCTACATCCTATAGAGTACATATTGTATAGTTCAATTTTTATGAATTTCAACAATGGACAAAACTAATTTATGAACTAGTTTTTAAAGATTGAATAGTGGCTACCTCTTACAGGGCTAGAAGGAGTGACCTGAAAGATACACAAGGGAACTTCTGAGGTGACAGAAAAGATCTATACTTTTATAGGGATGTGAGTTGCACAGAGATGTACATTTGTCAAAGCTCATCAAACTATATTCTTAAGATGTGTACATGTCACTGTTTTAATAGCTAAGAATTCTATCTTTATGGAACAAGCAGCTAATTCATCTCTTTTATTTAAAAAAATATTTATTTACTTAACATTTATCCATCATTTACTGTATGCTAAACAGTTCTTTGTTATACTATACACTGTATATATACTATACACTATATATATACATACACACACACACACTATGCTGTCTTGTGCTGTGCTTAGTTGCTCAATTGTGTCTGACTCTTTGTGACCCCATGGATTGTAGCATGCCAGGCTCCTCTGTCCTTGGGGATTCTCCAGGTAAGAATACTGGAGAGGTTGCCATGCCCTCCTCCAGGGGATTTTCCCAACCCAGGGATCGAACCCAGGTCTCCTGCATTGCAGGCGGATTCTTTACTGACTGACCCACCAGGGAAGCCCATATATATATATATATATATATATATATATATATATATATATATATATATATATATATGTACCATACACTTTGTATATACATCTCAGATATGCAGATGATACTACCCTATGGTAGAAAGTGAAGAACTAAAGAGCCTCTTGATGAAAGTAAAAGAGGAGAGTGAAAAAGTTGGCTTAAAACTCAACATTCAGAAAACTAAGATCATGGCATTTGGTCCCATAACTTCATGGCAAATAGATAGGGAAACAATGGAAATTGTGACAGACTTTTTTTGGGGGGTGGGGGGCTCCAAAATCACTGCAGATGGTGACTGCAGCCATGAAATTAAAAGACACTTGCTCTTTGGAAGGAAAGTTATGACCAACTCAGGCAGCATATTAAAAAAAGCAGATACATTACTTTGCTGACAAAGGTCCATATAAGCTATGGTTTTTCCAGTAGTCATGTATGGATGTGAGCGTTGGACTATAAACAAAGCTGAGTGCTAAAGAACTGATGCTTTTGAACTGTGGTGTTGGAGAAGACTCTTGAGAGTCCCTTCGACAGCAAGGAGATCCAACCAGTCTATCCTAAAGGAAATCAGTCCTGAATATTCATTGGAAGGACTGATGCTGAAGCTGAAACTCCAATACTTTGGCCACCTGATGCAAAGAACTGACTCATTTGAAAAGACCCTGCTGCTGGGAAAGATTGAGGGCAGGAGGAGAAGGGGATAGCAGAGGATGAGATGGTTGGATGGCATCACCGACTCAATGGACATGAGTTTGAGTAAGCTCTGGGAGTTGGTGATGATGGACAGGGAAGCCTGGCATGCTGCAGTCCATGAGACTGCAAAGAGTCAGACACGACTGAACTGAACTGAACTGATACATTTTGTTATAAGCACACTCATATAGTTTGTAATTAGTCAATGGTTTAGGTGTTCTTATTATCATTATTATATAGCAATGTATAATAATATAAATTAATAAAAATGAATTATTATAATAATATATTGGTTTATAACAAGTTAAATAACTTAACCAAGTCCACACTACTAGTGAGAGATATTACTGGGGTTAGAACACTTATTGCTTGCAATGCTATCCTGTCTGCCTTACTTCAAACTGAGTTTCTGATGTAATCTTATAACCAGACCAAATCATGTTAACTGTAGTTCAGTTACATGTATTTTTAAAAATTAGAGACCATGTACCGCAATGTTCATCGCAGCACTGTTTACAATAGCTAGGGCATGGAAGCAACCTAGATGTCCATCGGCAGATGAATTGATAAGAAAGTTGTGGTATGTATACACAATGGAATATTACTCAGCTATTAGTAAGAATGCATTTGAATCAGTGCTAACAAGGTGGATGAAACTGGAGCCTATTATACAGAGTGAAGTAAGTCAGAAAGAAAAATACCAATACAGTATATTAACGCATATATATGGAACTTAGAAAGATGGTAACGATGACCCTATATGTGAGATAGCAAAAGAGACACAGATGTAACTTTCGAACTCTGTGGGAGAAGGTGAGGGTGGGATGATTTGAGAGAATAGCATTGAAACATATACATTACCATATGTGAAATAGATCGCCAGTCTAGGTTCGATGCATGAGACAGGGCGCTCAGGGCCGTTGCACTGGGATGACCCTGAGGGATGGGATGGGGAGGGAGGTGGGAGGAGGGTTCAGGATGGGGGACACATGTACACCCATGGCTGATTCATGTCAGTGTATGGCAAAACTCACTACAATATTGTTAGGTAATTAGCTTCCAATTCAAATAAACTAATTTACAAGAAAATTATTGTTTGAACAATAGGTGAGACATGGAAAAAACCTAAGTGTCCACTGATGGATGAATGGATAAAGAAGTTATGGCATATATATTAAACAAAATATTATTCAGACATAACAAAATGAGGAAAGCCTACTATTTGTGACAGCATGGATAGAACTTGAAGATATTATGCTAAGTGAAATAAATCAGATAGAGAAGGCAAATACTATACAATCTCACCTTTTTGTGACATCTAAAAGAAATATGAACAAAAACACCCAAACTCATAGAAAAAGAGATCTGACTTGTGGCTAGCAGAGGTGGAGTTTCGAGGGGCAAGGAGCTATAGAAAGGTAGTGAAAAGGTACAAGCTTTCAGTTATAAGATAAACAAGTACTAGAGATGTAACATACAACATGATGACTATGGCTCACACTGCTATATGATACATAAGAAACTTCTTAAGATGGTAGATCCTAAGAATTCACACCCACAAGGAGAAGCTCTTTTTCCCATTTCTTTTCTTTTATTGTATGTGAGAAAGAAGTCAGTTGAACCAATCGTGGTAATAATTTCACAACATATGTAAATCAAATCATCATTCTGTATGCTTTAAACATATACCGTGATGTATGTTAATTATTTTTCAATAAAACAGGAAATTTTTTAAAATTGACATAATTGCAGACTTCTGATTCATAGAACCAAGATTACAAACAGATATTTTTATAAGCCACTATGCTGAGAAATACTGGACTGGAAGAAACACAAGCTGGAATCAAGATTGCGGGGAGAAATATCAATCACCTCAGATATACAGATGACATCACCCTTATGGCAGAAAGTGAAGAGGAACTAAAAAGCCTCTTGATGAAAGAGAAAGCAGAGAGTGAAAAAGTTGGCTTAAAGTTCAACATTCAGAAAACGAAGATCATGGCATCTGATCCCATCACTTCATGGGAAATAGATGGGGAAACAGTGGAAACAGTGTCAGACTATTTTTTTGGGCTCCAAGATCACTGCAGATGGTGATTGCAGCCATGAAATTAAAAGACGCTTACTCTTTGGAGAAAAGTTATGAGCAACCTAGATAGCATATTCAAAAGCAGAGACACTACTTTGCCAACTAAGGTCCATCTAGTCAAGGCTATGGTTTTCATGTTGTCATGTATGGATGTGAGAGTTGGACTGTGAAGAAGGCTGAGTGCTGAAGAATTGATGCTTTTGAACTGTGGTGTTGGAGAAGACTCCTGAGAGTCCCTTGGACTGCAAGGAGATCCGACCAGTCCATTCTGAAGGAGATCAGCCCTGGGTGTTCTTTGGAAGCAGTGATGCTGAAGCTGAAACTCCAATACTTTGGCCACCTCATGAGAAGAGTTGACTCATTGGAAAAAAACTCTGATGCTGGGAGGGATTGGGGGCAGGAGGAGAAGGGGATGACAGAGGATGAGATGGCTGGATGGCATCACTGACTCGATGGACGTGAGTCTGAGTGAACTCTGGGAGGTGGTGATGGACAGGGAGGCCTGGCGTGCTGCGATTCATGGGGTGGCAAAGAGTCGGACACAACTGAGCGATTGAACTGAACTGAACCGATGCTGTTCTCAAGAAGGCAATGGCAACCACCTCCAGTACTCTTGCCTCGAAAATCCCATGGACAGAGGAGCCTGGTAGGCTGCAGTCCATGGGGTTGTGAAGAGTCAGACACAACTGAGAGACTTCATTTTCACTTTCATGCATTGGAGAAGGAAATGGCAACCCACTCCAGTGTTCTTGCCTGGAGAATCCCAGGGACGGGGGAGCCTGATGCGCTGCTGTCTATAGGGTCACACAGAGTCAGACACAACTGAAGCAACTTAGCAGCAGCAGCAGCATGCTGTTCTCAGTTGCTAAGTTGTGTCAGACTCTTTGCAACCCCATGGACTGTAGCCTACCAGGCTCCTCCGTCCATGGGATTTTCCAGGCAAGAATACTGGAGTGGGTTGCCATTTCCTCCTCCAGGGGATCTTCCCAACTCAGGGATCAAACCCATGTCTCCTGCATTGGCAGGCAGATTCTTTACCACTGAGCTACCTGGGAAGCCATAAGCCCCTATATATTTGTAATTCGTTACAACAGCAATAGAAAACTAATACAGAGGTCTTCCTTTTCTTTAGACTGGGCACCAGCCAATGCCAAAGAACTTTCCAAGCAAGATGATATGATAACACTCAGTTTAATACTATGTGATACCCAAGTTAGATGTTAAGTATACTTTCAAAAAATAAAAAATAAAACAATTTACTGACGGATCTTTTGATGACCATGAGCAGGAAGCTAGTCAAACTGCTCAAATGAAAGGGAGTTTGTTGTAACAATATGAGAGGAAATTCTGGACCACCAGCATAGCTAATGAACCTAGTCATTACACAAAAGAAAAATAATCCAATAAGTACTCCTGGAGAAGGTTTCCTTCACATCTTCAAGCCAGAGCACAGTCAGAATAAATACAAAAATAGATCATTGTCAACAAATTAGTTAAAATTAAGTGCTTCATTTCCATGCCCAAGGGGCAACCCAAGACGGGCGGGTCATGGTGGAGAGGTCTGACAGAATGTGGTCCACTGGAGAAGGGAATGGCAAACCACTTCAGTATTCTTGCCTTGAGAACCCAATGAACAGTGTGAAAAGGCAAAATGATAGGATACTGAAAGAGGTACTCCCCAGGTCAGTAGGGGCCCAATATGCTACTGAAGGTCAGTGGAGAAATAACTCCAGAAAGAATGAAAGGATGGAGCCAAAGCAAAAATAATACCCAGTTGTGGATGTGACTGGTGATAGAAGCAAGGTCTGATGCTGTAAAGAGCAATATTGCATAGGAACCTGGAATGTCAGGTCCATGAATCAAGGCAAATTGGAAGTGGTCAAACAGGAGATGGCAAGGGTGAACGTCGACATTTTAGGAATTAGTGAACTAAAACGGACTGGAATGGGTGAATTTAACTCAGATGACCATTATATCTACTACTGTGGGCAGGAATCCCTCAGAAGAAATGGAGTAGACATCATGGTCAACAAGAGAGTCCGAACTGCAGTACTTGGGTGCAATCTCAAAAACAACAGAATGATCTCTGTTCATCTCCAAGGCAAACCATTCAATATCACAGTAATTCAAGTCTATGCCCCAACCAGTAACACTGAAGAAGCTGAAGTTGAACGGTTCTATGAAGACCTACAAGACCTTTTAGAAGTAACACCCAAAAAAGATGTCCTTTTCATTATAGGGGACTGCAATGCAAAAGTAGGAAGTCAAGAAACACCTGGAGTAACAGGCAAATTTGGCCTTGGAATGCGGAATGAAGCAGGGGAAAGACTAATAGAGATTTGCCAAGAAAATGCACTGGTCATAGCAAACACCCTCTTCCAACAACACAAGAGAAGACTCTACACATGGACATCACTAGATGGTCAACACCGAAATCAGATTGATTATATTCTCTGCAGCCAAAGATGGAGAAGCTCTATACAGTCAACAAAAACAAGACCAGGAGCTGACTGTGGCTCAGATCATGAACTCCTTATTTCCAAATTCAGACTGAAATTGAAGAAAGTAGGGAAAACTGCTAGACCATTCAGGTATGACCGAAATCAAATCCCTTATGATTATACAGTGGAAGTGTGAAATAGATTTAAGGGCCTAGATCTGATACATAGAGTGCCTCATGAACTATGGACTGAGGTTCGTGACATTATACAGGAGACAGGGATGAAGACCATCCCCATGGAAAAGAAATGCAAAAAAGCAAAATGGCTGTCTGGAGAGGCCTTACAAATAGCTGTGAAAAGAAGCAGAAAGCCAAGGAGAAAAGGAAAGATATAAACATCTGAATGCAGAGTTCCAAAGAATCGCAAGAAGAGATAAGAAAAGCCTTCTTCAGCGATCAATGCAAAAAAATAGAGGAAAACAACAGAATGGGAAAGACTAGCCATCTCTTCAAGAAAATTAGAGATACCAAGGGAACATTTCATGCAAAGATGGGCTCGATAAAGAACAGAAATGTTATGGACCTAACAGAAGCAGAAGATTTAAGAAGAGATGGAAAGAATACACAGAAGAACAGTACAAAAAGGATCTTCATGACCCGGGTAATCATGATGGTGTGATCACTCATCTAGACCCAGACATCTTGGAATGTGAAGTCAAGTGGGCCTTAGAAAGCATCACTACAAACAAAGCTAGTGGAGGTGATGGAATTCCAGTTGAGCTATTTCAAATCCTGAAAGATGATGCTGTGAAAGTGCTGCACTCAATATGCCAGCAAGTTTGGAAAACTCAGCAGTGGCCACAGGACTGGAAAAGGTCAGTTTTCATTCCAATCCCAAAGAAAGGCAATGCCAAAGAATGCCCAGACTACTGCACAATTGCATTCATCTCACATGCTAGTAAGGTAATGCTCAAAATTCTCCAAGCCAGGCTCCAGAAATACGTGAACCATGAACTTCCTGATGTTCAAGCTGGTTTTAGAAAAGGCAGAGGAACCAGAGATCAAATTGCCAACATCTGCTGGATCATCACAAAAGCAAGAGAGTTCCAGAAAAACATCTATTTCTGCTTTATTGATTATGCCAAAGTCTTTGACTGTGTGGATCACAAACTGTGGAAAATTCTGAAAGAGATGGGAATACCAGACCACCTAACCTGCCTCTTGGGAAATCTGTTTGCAGGTCAGGAAGCAACAGTTAGAACTGAACTTGGAACAACAGACTGGTTCCAAATAGGAAAAGGAGTATGTCAAGGCTGTATATTGTCATCCTGCTTATTTAACTTATATGCAGAGTACATCATGAGAAACGCTGGACTGGAAGAAACACAAGCTGGAATCAAGATTGTTGGGATAAATATCAATAACCTCAGATATGCAGATGACACCACCCTTATGGCAGACAGTGAAGAGGAACTAAAAAACCTCTTGATGAAAGTGAAAGAGGAGAGCGAAAAAGTTGGCTTAAATTTCAGCACTCAGAAAATGAAGATCATGGCATCCGATCCTGTCACTCCATGGGAAACAGATGGAGAAACAGTGAAAACAGTGTCAGACTTTATTTTTGGGGGCTCCAAAAATCACTGCAGATGGTGATTGCAGCCATGAAATTAAAAGATGCTTACTCCTTGGAAGAAAAGTTATTACCAACCTAGAAAACTTATTCAAAAGCAGAGACATTACTTTGCCGACTAAGGTCCGTCTAGTCAAGGCTATGATTTTTCCAGTAGTCATGTATGGATGTGAGAGTTGGACTGTGAAGAAGGCTGAATGCCGAAGAATTGATGCTTTAGAACTGTGGTGTTGGAGAAGACTCTTGAGAGTCCCTTGGACTGCAAGGAGATCCAACCAGTCCATTCTGAAGGAGATCAACCCTGGGATTTCTTTGGAAGGAATGATGCTAAAGCTGAAACTCCAGTACTTTGGCCACCTCATACGAAGAGTTGACTGATTTAAAAGACTTTGATGCTGGGAGGAACTGGGGGCAGGAGGAGAAGGGGACGACCAAGGATGAGATGGCTGGATGGCATCACCGACTCGATGGACGTGAGTCTGAGTGAACTCCGGGAGTTGGTGATGGACAGGGAGTCCTGGTGTGCTGCAATTCATAGGGTCACAAAGAGTCAGACACGACTGAGCGACTGAACTGAACTGATAAGCCCTCTATGTGTTGTGCTGTGCTAAGATTCTTCAATTGTTTAGCCTACCGGGTTCCTCTGTCCATGGGATTTTCCTGGCAGAAATACTAGAGTGGGTTACTAGGCCCTCGTCCAGGGGGTCTTCCTAGCCCAGGGATTGAACCCATGTCTCTTATATCTCCGGCATTGACCAGTGAGTTCTTTACCACTAGGGCCACCTGGGAGGCCTAAAGCCCTCTATATACTTGACTGTATAGGAGCTGTGTAACTTAGGATTTAAACAAGTATCTACAGCAGGGGCAATGGTGGGACACAGAGGAGGTGGGGTGCAGAGAGTTCATAAGTAGTAGAATTCATGGGTCTCAATGATGGATATGGTGTAGAGGGACAGAGAAGGAAGAACTGCATGATTCTCAGGATTTTAGCTGCTCTGTAAACTCCAGGAGGACTGCCAAAGTCCAATTTCCTCTCCTTCCTCAGCCTACAACCAGCCTACATTTCCCAGCCTCTGCTGGGTTTGGTATGGCCATGTGAGGATGTTCTACTCTATCATGTGATTCCACTTATATGAGGTACCTAGAGCAGTCAAATCCATAGAGACAGAAAATAGAGTGGTGGTTGCTGGGGGTGGGGGATTGTGTGGAGAGAAGGGAATGAGGAGTTATTTCATGAGTATAGAGTTTCAGTTTTGCAAGACGAAAATCATTCTGGAGATTGATTGCACAACAATGTAAATGTATTTAGCACTACTGAACTGTACACTTTAAAATGATTAAGATGCTTTGCATATTTTACCAAATTTAAAAAATTAATTGAAAATAAACACAAATACAGGAGTTCTTTAAAGGAGAGCGAGCATAGGAGAAAATGACTCACAGCTAACATTTCGGGAAATTTTCCTGACCAAGCCAGCTCAGCTGCGATTGTTCCTTTCTGTACCTTATCTATTTACTTTGTATTGAATCACTTTGATCTTTTGGATAAATAACTGATTTTTGTCATGCTTTTGCATGAATTTAGATTATGTCCTACGTGTTCAGTCAGTCCTGTCCAACTCTTTGTGGCCCTGCGGAATGTAGCCTGCCAGGCTACTCTGCCCATGGAATTTTCCAGGCAAGAATGCTGGGGTGAGGTGCCATTTCCTCCTTCAGGGGACTCTTCCCAACCCAGTGATTGAGCTCTCGTCTCTTGCATTTCGTGCATTAGCAGATGCTTTACCACTAGCACCGCCTGGAAAGACCCATTAGTTAATAGATTATAAGCCCTTTCAGAATAGACATTCTTTTCCACTTCTCTGTAAATAGTAAATGTTTACCCTAGAACTACACAGATTTAGGAAATTCAACGTTTTCATTGTGAATTACTAGAAAGAAAGATTAAAAACACAACTAGTGGATGCACCGACTGCAAGTTCTGCATTTTTACAATGTCTAGTCCAAGACATCCTATCAAGGTCTTCTCAGCTGTTATTCAGGATCACGGTAAACAGAACAAAAGATAAAATTCACACACACAAAATCTTAGCTCTCCCTCACACAATCAACTAGTGTGATTCATAAAATTACTTTAAGATGGTCTTGGAGAACAGGTTTATTTTCTCTGGCTGCAGCACACAGCATGTGGGATCTTAGTTCTCTGACCAGGGATCAAACCTGCACCCCCTGCATTGAAAGTGCAGAGTCTTAACCACTGGACTGCCAGGGAAGTCCCTGGAGGGTGGGCTTAAATTCCCCGACTTTTGCCTGCAACTTGCCTGAGGCTTGGTTGAAACAAGTGCCTGCCCTCTACAGTTCACTTCCCCTCCTTTCTCAGACATCAAATTGTGTTCCCTTCAACTCAGGTCATGGAGGAGTGTTCAAAGACTGGGTAATACTCATATGGGTGCTCAATGCTGGCTGAAACTTTACTTCCTTAAATAAACAAAAAAAATACTATATTTAATAAGAAAAATTCAACACAATATAGAAAAGAAGGGAGGAAGGAAATTGACATTTGCTGAATGTATACTTTATGTCAAATTTCATATAAGAGTCTACTTCAATATCAAGTTATTGTTCTATTACTTTTAACCTTAAGATTAGAATGCCTGTTTTTTTTTTTGTTTGATGTAGGAAATTTTATCTGCTCATTCTATATGTATGAAGGGAAATTAAATTTATTCATAAAATTTGTATTATTTAACTAGCTACTATGACTTCACAGATCCTGGTTATAATTAACACAATCAATATAAGACTATTTAGACTATCTTTCATTGAGGAAAAAGGCACTTACATTTCTTTTAGAATCAGTTATGGTTTGCATAAAAATAAATGATGATTACAAGAGAAATATTTTTAAAACACGTTTTAGAATTAGACTTCTGTGACTGTTTCCTGAACCCCAATCCTCCCTAAGGCAATAAACTTATCTATTAACCCTTATTTGAAATTTGTTTAATTATTTCATCACAGAATTCTTGTAGCAAGTATTTTAATGAAGTAGGAATATTGCCTTTCAGTGAAATGTATGTGCCAATTAGGTGTTATGGGGTATGCTAATGCAAATGCAACTTATTTTTTGTTACAATTAAATATTTACCATAAGGGAAATTTAAAATGTAACTTGGAAAAAAACCTCCTAAGGGAAGTTATTTGTGCAACAATTTTCTAGAACTTCCCTCCTCAGACTAATAATCAACATAGTAGTGCACATCTAGAACAGCAGCATCCCAAGTTCTTTCTGGTGCCTTTTGGGAATCACACAGCTGCATTTTTCACTTAGAAATCCCATTAACCCAACAATACTAAAGGATTTTTACATTGTCCCATTTCAAGTCCCTTGCATATTGTACAAACATTCACACAATGAACAGAGTATATCTGTCTTAAATCTCACATATTTGGTCTTCACAAAGCAATCATATGTGGTATATTTACTAATACCTGATAAGGCATTAAAAACATTTTTTTTAATATTTATTGATTTGGCTGCACCAGGTCTTAGTTGCAGCACGCGGAGTCTTTAGTTGGAGCATGTGGGATCTTTTAGTTGTGAAATGTGGGCACTTAGTTGCAGCACGTGGCATCTAGTTCCCCATCCAGGGATCGAACTCAGGTACTCTGCACTGGGAGGATGGAGTCTCAGCCACTGGAACATCAGAAAAGTCCCTAAAAAGTATTTTTTGATTATTAGATATTATAGAGAATCACTCATGGAACATGTTTATAGACCAGGCTTGCATGAAGTGTACATTAATTCTGAACACCTATGAGTAAATACAAATCTAAAATATTTAAACGTTGATTTAATTAAAATTCCCCTTGTGCCCAAAGCGAAAAAGAAATCTTCCCATTTTCCTTCATTTTAGCATTTTGTTATAGAAAACTTGAAGCTGTAATTGCTTTCTCTGTCTCCTGGAGATGTATGTAAATCTTTTTTAGAACTAAGTGAGCTTCTTGCCAGTTCAGCATCTCAAGAATCTCTTCTTTGGAGCCACCTTTTGGAAACTGAACCTCCAGAAACACAGTTTCCTAGCTACCTGGACTGACCGGGGATGCTTGGCTACGAGATGGGACTTGTCGCTTGTTGAAAAGATATGAGAAAAGAAAAGGAATTTTCCCGTTTGGTAAAGATAGTTAACGTATGTTTGTAAAAAGGTGAGATTTCTTTTTGATTTTACATCTTTTTAGTCATTAACTGTGATAGGCATGATGTAATGCTTACTCAATAATAAAACTTTTTTCTTTTTTGAGTACCTTTGTGGAAATGTTTCCCGGGTTGTCAGTGAATATATTTAAAATTATTTCCTCAACACTCATGTTCCATTGACTAGTGTTCAGACAGGGCCACAGCTACAGAGGGAATAGAGAGAAAATAGCTAAACTGTGTGTCCATGTAAATAAGGGAAGGAAAACTTCACGACTGAGGTCAACTGATCACTGGATGTGGGGCGGGGGTGGGGGGTGGGGGTGGGGATGGGTGGGTGGGGAAGCCGCAAATTAATTAACAATAGACAGATTAACAAAGAATAATTTATTATGCTCAAAAGAGTACTCAGTAGTTAGTAATTCCCCGAATCAGTTCAGTTCAGTCCCTCAGTCCTGTCCGACTCTTTGCGACCCCATGAATTGCAGTTCATCAGGCCTCCCTGTCCATCACCAGCTCCCGGAGTTCACTCACACTCATGTCCATCGAGTTGGTGATGCCATCCAGCCGTCTCATTCTCTGTGGTCCCCTTCTCCTCCTGCACCCGATCCCTCCCAGCATCAGAGTCTTTTCCAATGAGTCAACTCTTCGCATGAGGTGTCCAAAGTACTGGAGTTTCAGCTTTAGCATCATTCCTTCCAAAGAACACCCAGGGCTGATCTCCTTTAGAATGGACTGGCTGGATCTCCTTGCAGTCCATGGGACTCTCAAGAGTCTTCTCCAACACCACAGTTCAAATGCATCAATTCTTCGGCGCTCAGCCTTCTTCACAGTCCAACTCTCACATCCATACATGACTACTGGAAAAACCATAGCCTTGACTAGACGGACCTTTGTTGGCAAAGTAATGTCTCTGCTTTTGAACATGCTATCTAGGTTGGTCATAACTTTCCTTCCAAGGAGTAAGCGTCTTTTAATTTCATGGCTGCAGTCACCATCTGCAGTGATTTTGGAGCCCCCCAAAATAAAGTCTAACACTGTTTCCCCATCTATTTCCCATGAAGTGATGGGACCAGATGCCGTGATCTTCATTTTCTGAATGTTGAGCTTTAAGCCAACTTTTTCACTCTCCTCTTTCACTTTTATCAAGAGGTTTTTTAGCTCCTCTTAACTTTCTGCCATAAGGGTGGTGTTATATGCATATCTGAGGTTATTGATATTTCTCCCAGCAATCTAGATTCCAGCTTGTGCTTCTTCCAGCCCAGCATTTCTCATGATGTACTCTGCATATAAGTTAAATAAACAGGGTGACAATATACAGTCTTGACGTACTCTTTTTCCTATTTGGAAACAGTCTGTTGTTCCATGTCCAGTTCTAACTGTTGCTTCCTGACCTGCATACTGGTTTCTCAAGAGGCAGGTTAGGTGGTCTGGTGGTATTCCCATCTCTTTCAGAATTTTCCACAGTTTATTGTGATCCACACAGTCAAAGGCTTTGGCATAGTCAATAAAGCAGAAATAGATGTTTTTCTGGAACTCTCTTGCTTTTTTGATGATCCAATGGATGTTGGCAATTTGGTCTCTGGTTCCTCTGCCTTTTCTAAAACCAGTTTGAACATCTGAAAGTTCATGGGTCACGTATTGCTGAAGCCTTGCTGGAGAATTTTGAGCTTTACTTCACTAGCACGTGAGATGAGTGCAATTGTGTGGTAGTTTGAGCATTCTTTGGCAAAATTCCCTGAATAGTCAGAGATAAATGTTTATATACAGATTAAAAAAAGGAGGAGATTTAGGGCTTCAAAGGGAAAGTATGTTTCCCACTGAAAGGAAGATTCTATTGAGTTTTTTTTTATACTAATGTCAGCTGAGTTTGGACTTCCCTGGTAGCTCAGACTGTAAAGAATCTGCCTGCAATGCAGGAGACCTGGGTTTGATCCCTGGGTCAGTAATATCTGCTGGAGATGGAAATGGCAACCCACCCCAGTATTCTTGCCTGGAGAATCCCATGGACAGAGGAGCCTGGTGGGCTATGATCCATGGGGTTGCAAAGAATTGGACGTGACTGAGCGACTAACACATATAAACGCAGCCAAGTTTATACTTTCTCATGCTGAGGGTTAGTCTTCTTTCAAGAAGGAAACTTTCTTGGAGGAGGGTAAATAGCAGCTGTATTTTCTAGAGGTTCTGCTAAAGTTCAGCTAACAATTTTTTTTTCTGTGGCTGCTGATTGCTGAGATGTTTCCAGTTTAAAATAATTTCCAGACCACTTTCATACCACTTTGGTGAGCTGTTAATGCCTTCAGTTTGATAACAACTAGCTAGCTTTTGCTTCTGCAGTAGATCAGACTCATATGTCTTCCCCAACACAGAACACGTTCAACACTTACCCAATGAAGAAATCCTAATGTTCCATGCTGTCAATGCATTCAGGAGAGTGACTTAGTGCATAGCTCCTGTTGAAGATCTTGTCTCCCCTCAGTGACAGAGAAACCAGCGCAGGTGTTGGATTTTTATTTACCCTTCAGTTCAGTTCAGTCGCTCAGTCGTGTCCGACTCTTTGCAACCCCATCAATCGCAGCACGCCAGGCCTCCCTGTCCGTCACCATCTCCTGGAGTTCATTCAAACTCACGTCCATCGAGTTGGTGATGCTATCCAGCCATCTCATCCTCCGTTGTCCCCTTTTCCTCCTGCCCCCAATCCCTCCCAGCATCAGAGTCTTTTCCAATGAGTCAACTCTTCGCATGAGGTGTCCAAAGTACTGGAGTTTCAGCTTTAGCATCATTCCTTCCAAAGAACACCCAGGGCTGATCTCCTTTAGAATGGACTGGCTGGATCTCCTTGTAGTCCAAGGGACTCTCAAGAGTCTTCTCCAACACCACAGTTCAAAAGCATCAATTCTTCGGTGCTCAGCTTTCTTCACAGTCCATCTCTCACATCCATACATGACCATTGGAAAAACCATAGCCTTGACTAAATGGACCTTTGTTGGCAAAGTAATGTCTCTGCGTTTAAATATGCTGTCTAGGTTGGTCATAACTTTTCTTCCAAGGAATAAGCATCTTTTATTTTCATGGCTTCAATCACCATCTGCAGTGATTTTGGAGCCCAGAAAAATAAAGTCTGACACCGTTTCCACTGTTTCCCCATCTACTTGGTAAATAGAAGTAATATATGCCTCCTTCAGGCCTGGCCCATAAAAATGTTCCACGAGTGATTCTCTATACGCTTTCTCCATCTCATATTTTGAGATAGAGAAACTAGATGCCACATTTATATGGCTTTTCCAGTTGTTCATTGCTAACATGTAGAACATATCCTGGTTCAAATAGGTTAATATGCAAGTGGACACAATTTTTCCCACACACGGATATCTAGGATGGAAGTAGTCATTTGAAAAGGGCCATCTGCTGGTCTTGGAGAGCCTCCTATAGATGAGGAAGGCAACTGGGACTCCACTGGGGACATAGACTCTGGAAGCAGCCATTCTGGTGGGCTCGTTCCACCATGAGGATGCTGATGCTGTCAAAAGCCATTTTTGAATCCTCACTCTAGTTTATTAGTGCTGACGTGGCCCTGACCGTCAGGCAGTTAGCACCAGTGCTGGGATACCCCAGACCAAGCAGCTAGCCAGGCAGGGCTGTAGCATCACCTATCAGCAGACCAGTTGCCATAGGAACCCCTGAGTCCCTAACCAGTTGGGGACAAAACCCACCCACCAGTGGGCCAAAGCCAACTCCAGGAACCCTAGAACTCTGCAGCCAGAGATCCCAGCACACAGCTCCACCCACCCCTGGGGAAATGCCAGCCCTAAGGCTATCACAACCCCTTTAGCCAGCCAAGACTGGGCCCCACCTGCTAACAAGTCAACACCAGCCTCAGGACACCTTCAACCCCTCACCTAAACGCCTCAGGGTCTAGCCTCTCCTACCAGTGGACTGACACCAGCTTTTCCCTGGTGGCTCAGATGGTAAAGAATCTCCTTGCAATGCAGGAGACCCTGGTTCCATCCCTGGGTTGGGAAGATCCCTGGAGAAGGGAATAGCTACCCTCTCCAGTATTCTTGCCTGGAGAATTCTATGCACAGATGAGCCTGGTGGGCTACAACCATGGGATTGCAAAGAGTCCTACACGACGGAGTGATTAACACACACACACTTGGAACACCTCAGAGTCCACAGCCAGCTGTGTCAGGAACCAACCTCACCTACTGGCAGGCCAACATCAGCCCCAGGGACCCCATAGGCCAGGCCTTGCCCACCAGTGGGCTGACACTGGCTCTGAGACACCCTACCTTGCAGCCAGCCATCTGGCTTCACCCACCAGTGGACCAGCAATAGCCCAGAGACCCACCCAAGGGAGGGCTCTGCAGTTGGCTGCTTTGTGACCCAACCACCTCAACCACAGGCTAATATTTTATTAGTCTCAGGTGCCTAACACAGTGCTGGGTGGGGTTGATACTGGTACATAGGTCAATGCAGCAGAATAGAGAGCCCCAAAGTGAACCCACACATACATGGGCAATTAATCTATGACAAAAGTGGCAAGACTATATACAATGGGGAAAAGATAGCCTTTCAGTAAATGGTACTGGGGGAACTTCACTTGTGGTCCGGTGGCTAAGACTCCTTGCTACCAATGCAGGGAGCCTGCATTTGATCCCTGCTCAGGGAACTAGATCCCACATGCACACTACAATAAAGAGTTTACTGCTGCAACTAAAGATTCCACAGGATGCAATGAAGAGTGAAGATCCCACATGCTGCAGCTAAGACCTGTGCAACAAAATAAATAAACATTTCAAAAAATAAAAATAAAAATAGATTTTGGGAAAATCGGACAGATACCTGCAAAAGAAACAAACTGGACTACTTTCTCACACCATAGACAAAAACAAACTCAAAAGGGATTAAAGACCTAAATGTTAAGAACTGACATCATAAAACTCCTAGAAGAAAACATAGGTAGTACACTCTTTGACATGTCTTAGCAACATTATTTTATATCTGTCTCCTCAGGGAAGGAGAAATAAAGCAAAACAAGCAAATGAAACTACATCAAACTAAAAAGATTTTGTACAGCAAAGAAAACAATCAACAAAATGAAAAGGCTGCTACTAAATGGGAGAGGATATTTGCAAATAATATATCTGGTAAGAGGTTAATATCCAAAATATACAAAGAACTCATACAACTCAACATCAAAAAAATAAAAAAAACAATCCAATCAAAAAATGAGTGGAGAAACTGAATAGACATGTTTCCAAAGACATACAAATGGCCAATAGGCACATGAAAAGATGCTCAACATTACTAATCATCAGGGAAATGTAAATCAAAACCACAATGAAATATCACCTCAAGAATACTGGAGTGGGTAGCCATTCCCTTCTCCAGGGGATCTCCCTGACCCAGGGAATGAGCCTGGGTCTCCTGCATTGCAGGCAGACTCTCTTTACTCTCTGAGCCATCAGGGAAGCCCTTTTTAAAAAGAGTAAACCCTAAATCACAAGGAAAAAATATTTTTTCCTTTTTATTTTGTGTCTGTATGAGATAATGGATGTTCACTAAAATTATTGTGGTAATCATTAAAAAAGAAGAACAAGCAAAGGAAACTAAAACTCAGGAAAAAAAATCTAAGCAAAAGTACGAGACCTATATTGACAAAAGCTGTCAAAGCTGACCAATGGACATAATTTTTTTTCCTTCTAACTAAATGGAAAATCACTGTACATGGACTGGTTTGGAAGACCCAAATATAGTGGTGTTTCTTTTGCCCAAATTAAATCTATAAATTTCAAGGCAAGTCCACTTAAAATCCCAGTTGGATTAAAAAAAAAGAACTTGACAAGATGATTCTAAAGTTCCTTTGATTCACGGTAGCATTCTTTGTTATAGCAAAGGATTGGTAACTACTTAATGTGCATTGGGAGGGAACAATAGGATGCTAAATTGTTATTAAAAAGAATGAAGCTGAACTATAAATACTGACATTGAAAGCTTTTCAAGATTTATTGTTAGTGAAAAAGCAAAGTACATTCTAGCCTACAACCAGGGCCAAGTAGGAAGAAGCATATGTATGTGTACATATGCACACATGCTTGTGTATATCTAGAATACTTCTGGAACAACACAGAAAAACCTAATAACGATAGTTTCCTTGGAGAAGGGAATTTCTGGAAGTGGGGGTTACAGATGGGAGGGGAAACTTCCTTTTCACATAGCCTTTCATCATCATGTACGTGCATTAATTAAAAAGAAAAAAAAATTATCAGACAAGTTCACTTGGAAGCATATGCATAAGAATAGGCAGATTCTGACAAAGAAGACCATGTAGGGGATTTATTCAACTGAATTTCCAAATGTACACAAAGTTGTAGTAATTAAAATTCTGTGATAGCAGACCTAGAATAGACAAATAGATTGATGAAGCAAGGAGACCCAGGTATACTGTGTTAATCTAGATCCTCTGAGAACCAAATTGCGAGATACTGCTGCATTGTTGGTGGGAATGTAAATTGGTACAGTCACTGTGAAGAACGGTATGGAAGTTCCTCAAAAAACTAAAAATAGAACTACCATATGACCCAGCAATCCCACTACTGGGCATATACCCTGAGAAAACCGTAATTCAAAAGGACACATGTACCCCAATGTTCATAGCAGCACTATTTACAATAGCTAGGGCATGCAAGCAGCCTAAATGTCCAACAGATGAATGGATAAAGAATATACACATATACAATGGAATGTTACTCAGCCACTAAAAAGAATGAAACAGGGCCATTTTGTAGAGATATGGATGGACATGGAGTTTGAAGTAAGTCAGAAAGAGAAAAGCAAATACAGTATATTAACCCTTATATGTGAAATCTAGAAAAACGATACAGGTGAACCTATTTCTAGGGCAGGAACAGAGACGCAAGTATAGAGAATGGACGTGCAGATGCAGAGGAGAAGGGGAAGGTAGGGCGGGTGAGGTGTTAGGACTGATGTGTGTACACTGCTGTGTGAAATTGATTGCTAGTGGGAACCTGCTTTGAAGCACAGAAAGCTCAACTTGGTGCTCTGTGATGACCTAGATGGGTGGGATGTGGGGGAGAAGGGTAGAGGGAGGCTGAAAAGGGAGTAGATATATATGTACATGTATAGCTGATTCATTTCATTGTACAGCAGAAACTAACACAACATTGTAAAGCAATTATATTCCAACTTAAAAAAAAAAAGAGCTCGTATGCCACCACTAAAGATCTTGTATGCCCCAACGAAGATCACAGATCCCAAGCGCTGCTGCAACTAACACCCACAGCAGCCACATAAATAAAAACAAATATTTAAAAAGGAGAATATGAAAGGAACATCAGAGGATGTAAGTGACTGTGAGTAGATACAATGTATTCCATATAGAGTAAATGGTTGTACTTATGTACAATATATTATGTTTTATGGAATATAGTGAATCCATTAAAAAGAAAAGAAGACTATAGCTTTACGTAAAACTAGTATGTAAAGATCTCCAAGATCTCTTTCACTATTAAGTGAAAAATCAATGTGTGGAACAATGTTATAATGATTTCTTTTGTGTTAACTTTTATTTATTTATTTATTATTTTTTTTAAACGGCCCGAGCCCACCGAGGAGCGGCCTCGCGGCGCCCGGCCTCCGGGCCCGAGTGCTACCGCCGTGCCTTGTGTTAACTTTTAAAACAAAAGAAACATCTGTATGGATAGTATATGTTAATAAATGTAATTTTTTCTAGGAAGAATCACATGCTATCATGTTTTTCTTTTCTGAACGGTTTCTATTCTCTAGCCATGAATGATTATTGCTTTTATTATTTAAAAACACCCATAGATGAAGAGTGAGATTATGGTCTCCTCTGTATTTTTTTCTGACTTTGAAAAAATATAGCAAGCATTATTTTTAAAATTTAGGCTGCACTGTAAGGATGTAAAATCTTAGTTTCCTGATCAGGGATCAAACCTATGCCTGTTGCAGTGGAAGCAGGGAGACTTTCCCAGACTGCCAGGGATGTTCCAGGAATATTATTTTTAAATAACATTAAAAAAAAGAAAAACTTTACAATAAAGAAGTTGAATCTGATGCCTATGGTTTATTGTGGCATGAAAAGAGAAAGTTGTACAGCAAATGTATTATAAGAGCCTCTTTATTAATTAAAAACAAACATATGGAACTATATACTTGTATAAATATGGATAAATAGTATAATAGATATTGATACACAATGGATATAGGTGCACACCCACACACTGAGCAGTTAATAGGGTTGGTGGGTGGCGAGGGAAGTGATATTGAGGATATAGATGGAGGAGGACTTCAACTGCACACACTTCTTACTTCTGTATTGTAGTCTTTAAAGTTTTTCTTATTCCTTATACTTTTACAGAGTCACTAGACTGTATCTAAGACTTTCTTTCTGAGAAGTTAGATTTCTTTTAAGTTCTCGGCAATTATCGGTTGCTGTCTCTTCACTAATGCTTCACTAGCATCCTTTCTATTCCCTTCTGGAACTCCTGTATATCTAGATCTAGATCCATCTTTGAATTTATTTTTAGGCACTTTTACCAAGATATAATTCACATAGCACATAATCATTCACCCACTACTAAATATATATTTGAAATGTCTTAAAGTGTCTTCCATGTTTCTCATCTGTTCACATTTTGGAAACAATCCTTTTGACTGTGGGTACTCTGGAAGAACTTATCCATACTATTTCCTAAGTCCATGGGAACATTGCTTCTTTCCTCATCCCTTGTCCTAATCATCTCTACCACCTAGCTGTTTCTAAGTTACATCCTTTTGGAGTAGACCAGTAATATAGTCAGTTCAGTTCAGTTCAGTCACTCAGTCATGTTCGCCTCTTTGCGACCCCATGAACCACAGCACGCCAGGCCTTCCTGTCCATCACCAACTCCCAGAGTCCACCCAAACTCTTATCCATTGAGTCGGTGATTGCCATCCAACCATCTCATCCTCTGTCATCCTCTTCTCCTGCCCTCAATCTTTCCCAGCATCAGGGTCTTTCAAATGACTCAGTTCTTCGCATCAGGTGGCCAAAGTATTGGAATTTCAGCTTCAACATCAGTCTTTCCAATGAACACCCAGGACTGATCTCCTTTAGGATGGACTGGTTGGATCTCCTTGCAGTCCAAGGGACTCTCAAGAGTCTTCTCCAACACCACAGTTCAAAAACATCAATTCTTCGGAGCTCAGCTTTCTTTATTGTCCAACTCTCACATCCATACATGACCACTGGAAAAACCATAGCCTTGACTAGTTGGACCTCTGTTGACAAAGTGACATCTCTGCTTTTTAAAATGCTGTCTAGGTTGGTCATAACTTTTCTTCCAAGGAGTAAGCGTCTTTTAATTTCATGGCTGCAATCACCATCTGCAGTGATTTTGGAGCCCAGAAAAATAAAGTCAGCCACTGTTTCCATTGTTTCCCCATCTATTGGCCGTGAAGTAATGGGACCGGATGGAGAAGGCAATGGCACCCCACTCCAGTACTCTCGCCTGGAGAATGCCACGGATGGAGGAGCCTGGTGGGCTGCGGTCCATGGGGTTGCAGAGAGTCGGACACGACTGAGTGACTTCACTTTCACTTTTCACTTTCATGCATTGGAGAAGGAAATGGCAACCCACTCCAGTGTTCTTGCCTGGAGAATCCCAGGGGCGGGGGAGCCTGATGGGCTGACGTCTACGGGGTCACACAGAATCAGACACGACCGGAGCGACTTAGCAGCAGCAGCAATGGGACTGGATGCCATGCATAAGAAGCAGTAAAACAAAACAAATGTCACTACAGAAATATCAATGAATGAAATAAATTTTTATCATATATGTCAGGATGGAAAAACTGAAATAATCAATGAAAGAGAAAATAACTTAGGGAAAAAGAGTCAATGTAAAACAGGAAAAAAGGGAATTCAAAATTAAGATCTCTATAAAAGAAAGTGGGAGATAAAGATTTATGGACTCTAAAAACATTGTTTAGTGCCCTGAGTGTCATGGCATTTCCAAACATGTGGACCCTGATCTATATCACCTCAGTCTTCCCTGACAGCTCAGCAGGTAAAGAGTCTGCCTGCAATGCAGGCGACTCAGGAGACTCAGGTTCAATCCCTGGGTTGGAAAGATCCCCTGGAGGAGGAAATGGCAACCCACTCCAGTATTCTTGCCTGGGAAATCCCATGCGCAGAGGAGCCTGGTGGGCCATGGTCCGTGGGGTCGCAGTCAGATACGACTGGATGCACTAGCACCTACACCATCTCATCGTGCAAACAGCTCCTTGCTGGATACTGCCTTCAGCAGAAAGTCTCTGTCCTTGCTACTCTAAGAAGGCTATATGGTACCTGGGCTTCCCTGGTGGTGCAGAGGTTAAAGCATCTGCCTGCAATGTAGGAGACCTGGGTTCAACCCCTGGGTTGGGAGGATTCCCTGGAGGAGGAAATAGCAATCCACTCCAGTATTCTTGCCTGGAGAATCCCATGGACAGAGGAGCTTGGTGGGCTACAGTCCACGGGTCACAAAGAGTCAGACACGACTGAGCGACTTCACTTTCTTTCACTTTCACTATATGGTACCTAACCTTTAACCAGGCACTCAAGTCTGAGCACACCTTTCAGATCTTTTAATCATGCAATCCCTTGCCCAACTTGTCAGTTCTTTCAGTATGGCAAAGAAGTAAGAAACTAAGACTAAATAATTAACAGGTGACCAGATTTCTTTCCTAGACTCCCCTTCAGTAATCCCGTAAAAAAACTGTGTGAACAAGATAAGAACTAGAGGAAGATCACAGGAAGTCCTGGAGCCTGCATGCAATGACTCTGACTCAATCTCAAGGATTAACTGAGATTACTTCTCTCCTTTCCCTAGTAGTTCAGTTTGTAGAGAATCTGCCTGCAATGAAGGAGACCCCGGTTCGATTCCTGGGTAGGGAAGATCTGCTGGAGAAGGGAATGGCTACACCCTCCAGTATTCTGGCCTCGAGAATTCCATGGACTGTATGGTCCACAGGGTCGCAAAGAGTCGGACACAACTGAGTGACTTTCACTTTTCCTTTAAAATTTTCATGATTGAGTAGAATCTCCAGAAGTAGTTTTCTGGGGGACACTGAGTTTATCATCTTCCCAGATTGCTGGCACTCTGATAAAAGACAACTTTCCTTTCTATCAGTGTTTGTAAATTTGATTCTGTAAGTGGTAAGCAGTGGGCCTTGATTCAACTATTCTGTAATCCCCCTTCTCTATCTCTCATCCTCACCCTGACATCCACCCCCAACCCAAGATTTTACTCTTTTGATGTAACTCAGTTCAGTTCATTATGTCCCTTCTGCACCTAAAAGTGAGAACAGGGAATGCAGCTCTTGCATGTTGGGGGCCTGCATATGGTAGACATGAATGCATATTTCTTTTTAAAAAATATTTATTTATTTGACTGCATTGCATCTTAGTTGCAGCATAGTGAAAGGGAAAGTGAAGTCGCTCAGTCGTGTCTGACTTTTTGCGATTCCATGGACTGTAGTCTACTAGGCTTCTCTGTCCATGGGATTTTCCAGGCAAGAGTACTGGAGTGGGTTGCCAGGTCTCCTGCATTGCAGGCAGACGCTTTACCCTCTGAGCCATGCAGGATCTTTAATTGCAGCATGGTAACTCTTAGTTGTGGCACGTGGGATCTAGTTCCCTGCCCAGGCATCAAACCCAGGAAGCTGGGGCAGTGAGTTTAGGACCATGGGGGTGGGTGAGAGGACATGGGGGTGGTGAGGGGACATGGGGGTAGGTGAGAGGACCTAGGGGTGGGTGAGGGGATGTGGGGGTGGGTGAGGGGACATGGGGGTGGGTGAGGGGACATGGGGATGGGTGAGGGGATGTGGGGGTGGGTGAGGGAGCATGGGGATGGCTGAGGAAGATTCTGGGAGTCTACTCTAGGATCAGAGGTGTGAGGACTGCCAGACTGGACCTCAGCTTGCGGCCTGACAAGGGCCTCCTCGTCCTGTCTCCAGCTCAGTCTCCTAGATCCCCCACATTCAAGAGCCTTCTGTGCTGCAGGCTGGAACTCCCTTCTTCATAACCTGGGTCATATACTCCAGTTCAACTCAATTGTCCTGGACTCTGGGAACTTCCCTCTACCTCCACCGGGAGGAGCTCCTCCCTCCTCCAAACCTGGGGAGTGATGCTTCACTACCTTGAGAAAGATCCTTACTCCCCTGCACTACAGACACCTGATGATATGTCTTACTTCCTATTACGGGCTGAATTGTGTACCCCAAATTCTTATGTTGAGTCCTAACCTCCAGCACCTCAGAATGTGACTTTCTTTTGGCTGCACAGTCCAGCAAGTGGGATCTTGGCCTCTCCACCCAGGGACTGAACCCACGCCCCATGAGGTGGCAGCCTGGAGTCTTAACCACTGGACAACTAGAGGTCCCCGGAATGTGGCTTTATTTGGAGTAGAGCTTTTAAAGAGATAACTGAGTTAAAGTAGGACCCACTAGGTTGGGTCCTAATCCAATATGACTGGTGCCCTTTTAAGAAGGGGAAACGTGGACACAGACACACAGAGGGAAGGCAGTGTGAGGACAGGGAGAAGATGGCATCTACAAGCCAAGGCGAGAGGCCTCAGGCTTCCTGGCTCCGGAACCGTGAGATGATAAATGCCTGTTGTCTAGAACACATTGCCTGTGATATTTGTTACGGCAGCCGGAGCTGACTGATGTTCTTCCTCTGAGGCCTGTGCATTCCCACGGTAGGAAGAGGCCCTTCTCTCTCCCCAGCTGGACTCCTTCAGAGTCCCCACCCCTGCCCTCCTCCTGCTGTAATGTTCCTGCCGGTTCCTGTTTGCTTGTCTGGGGAATCAGACGACAGACCTCAAGAGAAGGGTGAGTGCTGAGGATCAGGAGGAGCAATAGGGCCCCAAGACAGAATCAGGATGACTCTTTCATTTGTTTTTATTTGGCTTTTCAAGCTTGGATTGTGGACTGTGCAGCTGGTGGACAGGGAAGCCAAGAAGGGACCACTGAGAGTGATGGGGCTGGGGGAGGGGAGAGGGGAAGGTTCCAGTGACCAGGCTGGGTCCTGAGGCACAGAGCAGGAGCTGAGGGGCTTGGAGCATCACCACATGGTTTGCCTTGGGGAACCAAGCAGGAACAGCAGCAGGGGCCAGGTCTGTGGAGGCCCAAAGGCTGTGCCCAGCACGGACGAGGCGGCAGCCTGCAGAGACTGGTGTGGAAACTGGGTCTGTGGAGGAGTGGACGTGGGCTCAGGGAGCGGTGTAAGAGCAGACATGGGCTCAGGGTGGGGTGTGAGTCTCTGGATCTCTTCGATCCAGTCGGTGAAGTAGGTGACATTGGTGAAGATGCTGGGGTAGACGGGGTGTCGGCAGTCAAAACCCCAGCTGGCCAGCCCCATCAGAATCCAGGAACCGCTGAAGTCACAGACGAGGGGGCCCCCGGAATCGCCCTAGGAAAGAAACGGGAGTTCAGGTGGGTGACTGAGCCAGTTCTGAGAAGACCAGGTAGCAGGGTGGGACTTATGAGTCTCTGCCCTCTAGCCTCATTCTGTGAAATTCCAAGCACCAACTTCCCACTGCAGATCAGCCCAATTAAGCCATGCAGGCAGGCACTGGAATAATGCTTCAGGAAGTCCTGATTGACCCTCAAAACAATCACAGATCTATATCCATCAATATATGGATCCCATGCCCAGGGAGGGTGTGGTGGACAGGGACAAAGCACTGTCCAAGGCCCAGAAGGGACAGACAGCTGCAGGATCTGAGCTCAAAAAGGCTGGTCTGAGAGTGGAACCAGCTGAAGCTGCTGCAGACCTGGATCTTGCCAATTCTGAGCTGCAGCAGCACATGTCCACCCAGGTCCGCCTCCTTTTTCACTCATTTAGTCAGTCCTTTAGTTTTCTCTCAAATTCTTGGTTGAGCAATTTCAGAAAGTGCCCATACCCAGGCCTGGGGGAGGCAGCCTGTATTGCTCAGAGAGCAATGAAAGCTGCTAGGGTCCCCTGAAAGCTGCTAGGAGTTACTGGAGTCTTGAAACGCTGTCAGGGCAGGACCACCTGGGTGGAAATCTCTCACTTCATCACCCAAAGGGAAGGTGTCATCCTTGGAGGCAGGGTGAGAGGAGCAGGATAGCTGTGCTTGCTGCCTTCCACACACTTGTCTAACACGCACATCCAGCATCCAGGGAAGCTTCTGCCCTGGGCACAGGGGTGAAATGTCAAGGTTCCTCTTTCATGGAGTTATTGTAAATAAGGCAACCAGCCTGCCATTGTCAGATGTGACATGTGGAAACAACACATGGAAGGGACAGGAGAGGAAGGGAAGGGCATTTCATTGGGTGGAAACATGGAGCTTTCCCAAGCTGAGAGTCCAAATGCGACAACCCAACTTTCTGATGCTGGAGCAGAGGGAGCAGTGAGTGCAGACGAGGAGAGGAGGGATGGCCAGATGGGTGGGAGGAAGAGCAATGACATGTGGGAAGCGAGGGGGGTAGACGGGACTTGGATTCCCAGGGCCTTATGGCGGGGGTTGGAGTTGACGCCCATGGAGAACTGAGCCTATCTCAGGGAGGCGGTGCAGAGGGGAGGAACAGGCTAAGCATGGAGCCCCGGGGTCTCCAGCATTCAGAGGTGGGAGGGGAGGGGACCAGGTGCAGAGTGGAGTAGCTGGCTGGTCCTGGTGCCCAGGAAATGGCAGTGACACTTGGTCAAGTGCCTAGTGAGAGGAGGATTTGGGGCCATGGGTGCATCTGGCAAGACAGGTCCCCAGGGACATTGGCCATGTGGCTCTGGTGGTACTGGGGACACTTCTGGGTAGAGTGAGTTAGATCCAGGGCTATTAGGAGGAGTCTCTGGGGGAAAGGAGGCAGAGAAACTGGGCAGTAGCGGGAAGGAGAGTGCCACTGCACGTTTATACGAGAGCCGTGCAAGCGGAGACAAGACATGGAGCAAGGGAGCCTCTGGACACCCAGAGTTCCAGGAGGGACTGGGTACAATGGGCCAGGAGGCTCAGGAGAGATGGAAGATGCCCACTGGACTGGGAAGATGAATGGCATTTTGTCCAACAGAATGCTTTGAAGTTCTCAGTGAAATAGGAAGCAAGCTCTCCAGCTGAGAGGGAGGGGTGGGGGAAGTGGTGACTTGAAGGAAAGAGAAGGGTACATGGTGTGGCTAGCCAAAAGTAACCCTCAAGGACGGCCATCCTCATCAGCAGAACCTGGGGCTGTGTTACCTTACATGGCAAAAGGGACTCAGCAGCTGTAATGGAGTCGAGGATCAGGAAATGGGAAGATTATCCTGGATGATCTGGTTGGACCCAACATAAACACAAAGGCACTCATGAGGAAAGAGGGAAGCAGGAGGTCAGAGTCAGAGGAGGAGACGTGATGACGGGAGCAGAGGAGGAGCAACGTGATTTGGGGACGCAGGAAGGGGCCACGAGCCAAGGAATGCTGGGGACCTCTAAAAAGGTAGGAAAAGCAAGAAAACATTTTCTCCTAGAGCCTCCAGAAGGGAGCAGTCAGGCCAACACCTTGACTTTAGACTCTGACATCCAGAAATGTAAGATAATACATTCTGTTGTCTGAGCCACCAGTTTAAGGTGATGTCACCAAAGCACCAAGAAAGTCACACCAGGGGCTTCTTGGACATTGGGAATGTGCCATCATCCCCTCAGCTCTTCCCTTCTGGGGTCCCTACCTGGGTTGCCCTTGGCCCTCCCCATAGTGTACCCTCCCTGAGCTGTTCAAGGCCAGGGGAAGGCCTGGTCCCTGTCTACCACAGGCCTCCAGGATTCTTGCAGATAAGCCTCATGGTTGCTGATTTTATGGTGGAATCTGGGCCAGTCTGTGGGAGATGGGAAGGGCTCCAAAAGCCTCCTGCACCCTAGGGAGCTCTCAGCACTAGTGGGAAGCCCCAACACTAGTGTATCCCATGGAAAGTGAGCTGTGGTTTGCACTATTGAAGAGACAGAGCAAACCAAGGCAGTGTGTGTGTGTGTGTGTGTGTGTGTGTGTGTGTGTTGTGTACTGTGTGTATATGTGTTGGATGGGGCCAGGGCAGTGAATTCTACCTTGGGTGAGAGGACAGGTTCAAGACAGGCCCAGAAGAACAGGTACAATCCTGGTAGAAGGAGACAGACCAGGCCAGGAGATTGAAAGCCAAAACTTGCTAGTTCAGTTTCAGTTCGGTCACTCAGTTGTCTCTGACTCTTTGCAACCCCATGAATCGCAGCACGCCAGGCCTCCCTGTCCATCACCAACTCCCGGAGTTCACTTAGACTTGTGTCCATCGAGTCCGTGATGCCATCCAGCCATCTCATCCTCGGTCGTCCCCTTCTTCTCCTGCCCTCAATCCCTCCAGGCATCAAAGTCTTTCCAATGAGTCAACTCTTCACATGAGGTGGCCAAAGTATTGGAGTTACAGCTTTAGCATCATTCCTTCCAAAGAAATCCCAGGGCTGATCTCCTCCAGAATGGGCTGGTTGGATCTCCTTGCAGTCCAAGGGACTCTCAAGAGTCTTCTCCAACACCACAGTTTAAACGCATCAATTCTTCGGCGCTCAGCCTTCTTCACAGTCCAACTCTCACATCCATACATGACCACAGGAAAAACCATAGCCTTGACTAGACAGACCTTAGTCGGCAAAGTAATGTCTCTGCTTTTGAATATGCTATCTAGGTTGGTCATAACTTTTCTTCCACGGAGTAAGCGTCTTTTAATTTCCTGGCTGCAGTCACCATCTGTAGTGATTTTGGAGCCTCCCAAAAATAAAGCCTGACACTGTTTCCACTGTTTCCCCATCTATTTCCCAAGAAGTGATGAGACTGGATGCCATGATCTTCGTTTTCTGAATGTTGAGCTTTAAGCCAACTTTTTCACTCTCCACTTTCACATTCATCAAGAGGTTTTTTTAGTTCCTCTTCATTGTCTGCAATAAGGGTGATGTCATCTGCATATCTGAGGTTATTGATATTTCTCCCAGCAATCTTGATTCCAGCTTGTGTTTATTCTAGTCCAGCGTTTCTCATGATGTACTCTGCATAGAAGTTAAATAAGCAGGGTGAGAATATACAGTCTTGACGTACTCCTTTTCCTATTTGGAACCAGTCTGTTGTTCCATGTCCAGTTCTAACTGTTGCTTCCTGGCCTGCAAACAGATTTCTCAAGAGGCAGGTTAGGTGGTCTGGTATTCCCATCTCTTTCAGAATTTTCCACAGTTTATTGTGATCCACACAATCAAAGGCTTTGGCATAGTCAATAAAGCAGAAATAGATGTTTTTCTGGAACTCTCTTGCTTTTTCCATGATCCAGTGGATGTTGGCAATTTGATCTCTGGTTCCTCTGCCTTTTCTAAAACCAGCTTGATCATCTGGAAGTTCACGGTTCATGTATTGCTGAAGCCTGGCTTGGAGAATTTTGAGCATTTCTTTACTAGCGTGTGAGATGAGTGCAATTGTGCGGTAGTTTGAGTATTCTTTGGCATTGCCTTTCTTTGGGGTTGGAATGAAAACTGACCTTTTCCAGTCCTGTGGCCACTGCTGAGTCTTCCGAATTTGCTGGCATATTGAGTGCAGCCCTTTCACAGCATCATCTCTCAGGATTTGACATAGCTCAACTGGAATTCCATCACCTTCACTAGCTTTGTTTGTAGTGATGCTTTCTAAGGCCCACTTGACTTCACATTCTAGGATGTCTGGCTCTAGATGAGTGATCACACCATTGTGATTATCCAGGTCATGAAGATCTTTTTTGTATAGTTCTTCTGTGTATTCTTGCTACCTCTTCTTAATATCTTCTGCTTCTGTTAGGTCCCAACCATTTCTGTCCTTTATCGAGCCCATCTTTGCATGAAATATTGCCTTGGTATCTCTAATTTTCTTGAAGAGATCTCTAGTCTTTCCCATTCTGTTGTTTTCCTCTATTTTTTTGCACTGATCACTGAAGGCTTTCTTATCTCTTTTGCTATTGTTTGGAACTCTGCATTCAGATGCTTATAGCTTTCCTTTTCTCCTTGGCTTTTCACTTCTCTTCTTTTCACAGCTATTTGTAAGGCTTCCCCAGACAGCCATTTTGCTTTTTTGAATTTCTTTTCCATGGGGATGGTCTTCATCCCTGTCTCCTGTACAATGTCATGAACTTCAGTCCATAGTTCATCAGGCACTCTACCTATCAGATCTAGGCCCTTAAATCTATTTCTCATGTCCACTGTATAATCATAAGGGATTTAGGTCATACCTGAATGGTTTAGCAGTTTTCCCTGCTTTCTTCAATTTCAGTCTGAATTTGGAAATAAGGAGTTCATGATCTGAGCCACAGTCAGCTCCTGGTCTTGTTTTTGTTGACTGTATAGAGCTTCTCCATCTTTGGCTGCAGAGAATATAATCAATCTGATTTCGGTGTTGAACATCTGGTGATGTCCATGTGTAGAGTCTTCTCTTGTGTTGTTGGAAGAGGGTGTTTGCTATGACCAGTGAATTTTCTTGGCAACACTCTATTAGTCTTTGCCCTGCTTCATTCTGCATTCCAAGGCCAAATTTTCCTGTTACTCCAGGTGTTTCTTGACTTCCTACTTTTGCATTGCAGTCCCCTATAATGAAAAGGACATCTTTTTTGGGTGTTACTTCTAAAAGGTCTTGTAGGTCTTCATAAAACCGTTCAACTTCAGCTTCTTCAGCATTACTGGTTGGGGCATAGACTTGAATTACTGTGATATTGAATGGTTTGCCTTGGAGATGAACAGAGATCATTCTGTCGTTTTTGAGATTGCATCCAAGTACTGCATTTCGGACTCTTTTGTTGACCATGATGGCTACTCCATTTCTTCTGAGGGATTCCTGCCTGCAGTAGTAGATATAACGGTCATCTGAGTTAAATTCACCCATTCCAGTCCATTTTAGTTCACTGATTCCTGAAATGTCAACATTCACTCTTGCCATCTCCTGTTTGACCACTTCCAATTTGCCTTGATTCATGGACCTGACATTCCAGGTTCCTATGCAATATTGCTCTTTACAGCATTGGACCTTGCTTCTATCACCAGTCACATCCACAGGTGGGTATTGTTTTTGCTTTGGCTCCATCCCTTCATTCTTTCTGGAGTTATTTCTCCACTGACCTTCAGTAGCATATTGGGCACCTACTGACCTGGGGAGTACCTCTTTCAGTATCCTATCATTTTGCCTTTTCAAGGAGTGGTGGCTGTGTGGGCTCAGGAGGGCCTAGAGGAGCCATCCCACGCTGAAGGTCAGGAAGGGTGGCGGGATGAGATACTCCTCATCCAAGGTAAGGAGCAGCAGCTGTGCTTTCCTGGAGCAGCCGTGAAGAGATACCCCACGCCCAAGGTAAGAGAAACCCAAGTAAGATGGTAGGTGTTGCAAGAGGGCATCAGAGGGCAGACACACTGAAACCATACTCACAGAAATCTAGTCAATCTAATCACACTAGGACCACAGCCTTGTCTAACTCAATGAAACTAAGCCATGCCCTCAGGGCAACCCATGACGGATGGGTCATGGTGGAGAGGTCTGACAGAATGTGGTCCACTGGAGAAGGGAATGGCAAGCCACTTCAGTAGTCTTGCCTTGAGAACCCCATGAACAGTATGAAAAACTTGCTAAGTACCTACTGAATGTCAGGGACAGTATTAAACTTTCTACAGGGACCTTATTAAGAGGAGGCTGTTAGCAACCCCATTTCATGGGTGAGGAAACTTAGCTAAGGTCACAATCCCAGTAAATGACAGATCGAATACTGAAACCAGGGCTCTCCTGCCCCGCAGTCTGAGCACTGAATGCCTCTGTGGCCTGTCTCTCCTCAGACCTGTTTCTGAGTGCTCTGCACATGGGGAGGGGTACTTCCAAGGAGAGAAGAGGGGCCTGGGTTTCAGGGTGGGGGCTGGAGCAGGTGATGTAGCAGCAGATGAGTCTAGATGGAGTGTCTCAGGTAGGCTGTGGTGACTGAAAGGCTATGAGAGGGAGGAGGGGTGTCATCTAATGCCTTGGCTCTTGGGGGTCCATCTCAGTGCTGTCCTCAGCCTGGGAAGAAACAAGAGGAGGAGTGGGCTCAAGGGGCACTATGGATGTCCAGCAGGCAAGGAGACAAAGGGTTCCAGCCCTGAGCTCCATGGGCATGACCTCTGCAGGCTGGAAGGGAGGTCTAGGGTGACAGCAGATGGGGACTCGGGGTCTGAGCCCTTTGTTTCACCTTCAGGTGCAGCTGACTCTGTGAGAAGGACAGGCCCGGCCAGACAGCCAGACAGTTCATACCACTGGCTGTGGACTGGGAACCAAGAAACCTCCTACAAGGAGGGCAAGGGGCCAAGCTTCTCCCCTCTGGCTCAGCAGCTCACTGGGCCGCCATGAAAACAGCTGTCTGTGAGGCCATCCTGTGGGCCAGGTGCATCTCATCCCTCCTATGTGCATTTCCTGACGTGCCAAAGCATATCACCACAGACTGGCTAACTCCTCTGAAAACAACAGAAATTGATCTTCTCATAGTTGTAGAAGTCAGATGTCTGAAATCAACTATCTGTGTCTCTCCCTCTTTCTATGAGAAAACAAGTCATTGGATTTAGTCAGTTCAGTCAGTTCAGTTGCTCAGTCATGTCCGACTATTTGCGACCCCATGAATTTCAGCACGCCAGGCCTCCCTGTCCAACACCGTCTCCCGGAGTTCCCTCAAACTCACGTCCATCGAGTTGATGATGCCATCCAGCCATCTCATCCTCTGTTGTCCCCTTCTCCTCCTGCCCCCAATCCCTCCCAGCATGAAAGTCTTTTCCAATGAGTCAACTCTTCACATGAGGTGGCCAAAGTACTGGAGTTTCAGTTTTAGCATCATTCCTTCCAAAGAACACCCAGGGCTGATCTCCTTTAGAATGGACTGGTTGGATCTCCTTGCAGTCCAAGGGACTCTCAAGAGTCTTCTCCAACACCACAGTTCAAAAGCATCAATTCTTTGGCACTCAACTTTCTTCTCAGTCCAACTCTCACATCCATACATGACCACTGGAAAAACCATGGCCTTGACTAGACGGATCTTTGTTGGCAAAGTAATGTCTCTGTTTTTCAATATGCTATCTAGGTTGGTCATAAATTTTCTTCCAAGGAGTAAGCGTCTTTTAATTTCACGGCTGCAGTCACCATCTGCAGTGATTTTGGAGCCCCCAGAAATAAAGTCTGACACTGTTTCCACTGTTTCCCCATCTATTTCCCATGAAGTGATGGGACCAGATGCCATGATCTTCGTTTTCTGAATGTGAGCTTTAAGCCAACTTTTTCACTTTCTGCTTTCACTCTAAATTCAGCAAGGTCTCATCTTGCGATTCTTAACAATCGTGTCTGCAAAGACCTAATTCTAAAGAAGGTCACATTCTGAGATTTAGAAGACTATGAATGAGGACACAGGCTCAGAAGTTGAAAAGATCACCCAAGGTCACATGCTGGTGCAGTGTCTCTAACTCCAGAACCCTAACACTTCCCCTCCACTCCATGACACCACCTATGGAAGAATCAGCACATGATGCCAGCTTGGGAGCCTGGGCCCTGAGGATGATGTAGTAGAGGTCAGGTTAGGCTTGGGATCAGAACACAGCCCAAGTTGTGGTGTCTTATTTTAGGGTAGCCACTTTCCCTCTCCAGGCTTGTTTTCTCACCTATAAAAAGGCACCACAGAGAGTGGAAAAAAAGCTTCACAATCAAATATCCAACAGTGGGACTTCCTTGGTGGTCCAGTGTTTATGAATTTGCCTTCCAATGCAGAGGATGCAGGTTCAATCCCTGGTGAAAGAACTAAGATCCCACATGCCCCGAGGCAGCTAAGCCCACATACTGCAGCTGCTGAGCCCATGTGCTCTGAAGCGTGCATGCTGTAACTGAAGGGAAGCCCACACGCTGCAATAGAAAGCCTGCCTGTCACAACTAACACCCAGCCAACACAGGCAAAACAAACAAACAAAGCAAAACCAAAACCCCCTAAAACAAATATCCAGCAGCAGACTGATATCTGGAATATGTAAAATGCACAAAGAGCCCCTAAAGGAAGAGACAGGCAAACCAACAGAAAAGTGAGAGGGGAGAAAAACCCTGAAAGGAAATGTTACAGAAAAATATGTCCAAAGATAGTAAATATGTGAAAGTACATTTAATTCGTCAACCACAATAATTATGAAAATAAGAAAAGATGGAAAGTGCTAAGTATTGGTGAGAATATGAACTCTCATCCACTGCTTGAATGAGTGGAAATGGTGAACCACTTTGGAGACGTTTGGTAACATCTGCCAAAGTTTAATATACATGTACCTTTTAATCCAATAATTCTACTCAAGGGTTTTGTGAAATAGAAGATAAAACACTTGGAAGTGAAATGAAATGAAAAATTTGGAAAGTATGAAAATACACATTACAGTGTAACTGATCATAGGATTCAGTGGACAGAGGAGCGTCCTATAGAGTAAGAAGACTGAACACACTACAACTACAGGCAACAGTATGGACGAATCTCACAAATACAACGTTAAGACAAGAAAGGTTGACAACTGGAAATAAATTCTATTTACAGAACATTCAGAATCTAATCTAAGGGATTACAGGTGAAGATGGTGGTTTGTGTTGGGTGTTGGTGACAGGAAGGAGGTGTGAGTGGGGCCTCTGGGGTATTGATCACATGTTGCCTCACTATGTGAAAATTTATCCAACTTATGAAAAGAGCATGGATATATTCTTTAGTATGTATGTTACACTTCAATAAAAACTTTAATATATGCCTCAAGAATAGATGCTGTCGATGCCCTCATGTGCAAGGGAGTTAGGAAGGGGGGTTGGCCTGGGGGACACTGCCAAGGGATGGAGCCCAGGAAGACGCATGGAGGAGGAAACGGGAAGTCCCAGGGGCTCCACAAAGAGAGCGGAGGCAACACAGCCCCTCCCCAGAGAAACCGAGGCCCTGAGACCAGCAGGGGAAACAGAAAGGGCCTTACTCACTTGGCAGATGGACTTTCCTGTGGAGAAGTCCGCAGCACACAGCATGTCTTCCTGCACAGAGAGGTTCTTGCCTTTCGCAAATCCATATAACATATTACAGAACTTGTTCTCAATGAAGCTCACCTTACCCTCCTGGAGATGGAAGGGTTCGAGCAGAGGAGCTGCGAGGATAAGAAGAAAATCGGGGAAGGATGCTGTAGCCGAGCTACAGAGCTCTGCCTTACCAGTCAGCACTGCCCCTCAACATGGGGTTTTCTCTGCACAGCTGAGCTTTCATCCTTGTTTCAGTCTTCTACCTATGCCTAATAAGCCCTCCCGTGTTTCTCAAACGTTTCCAAACTCATCCTATTCCCTCCACCTATTTCATAGCAACAAACTACACTCCTCCTATTCCACAAAGGAAAAAGGCAAATCCCTCCAACATATGCCACTCACTGGTGCTTAGCAACCATTCACCAATCTATCTACCCTGTCACAAACCATCTCATCCACTCACCTTTTGTCTATCATTAACCTTCCTTTCCATTCACTTGTCCCTCCATCCATCTACCTGTCTTTCCTCATGTCCCATTCACCCACTCACCCTTCCATAAATTTGCTTATACACTCTTTTCATCCATCCCTCCATTCTCACCTCCAGCAATAGACCACTCACTGCATCTCTCTCCACCACCCTTTCACCCACCCGCCCAACCATCTTCCCTTCCACCCACTCATACTCCCTCCTTCTCCCATCCATCCTCTCATCCAATCACTGATTTATTCATCATTCAATTACTCATTTATTGCTCTATCCTTGTGCTAAGTATCTTTTAACTAATGATACAGGGGAATATTTTAGTTGGGGCAATATTTTAGACAGGGTAAATGAAGTAAATAAATAGCATTACTTTAGATCTAATAAGTGGTATAAAGGAAATAAAACAGGAAGATGTGCCATTAGGGGTTGCCTGTTTTAGCTCACATGATCAAGTAAACTCCTCAGAGGAGCAGCTGAGTTGCATATGTAAAGAAATGAGTCATGACAACGTTAGTCGGGAGAGTAAATGCATCCAGGGAGACAGCCAAGGTGGAGACCTGAGGTGGGAATGGCCTTGGCATCGTCAAGGCAGGAAGGAGGCCTGCTGGCTGGGGTGGTGTGGGTGAGGGATGCAGTAGGAGATGAGAGAGAGGAATGGGGCCTGAGAGCCAAGGCAGGGAGTTGTGACCTTATTTTAAGTAGAAATGAGCAGGCACTGGGGGTGATGAGGAGGGAACTGGCATGACTCCTGCTCTAAAGCAAATACTCAAACGGCTACATGGAGAGTAACATAGAGCACACAGGGTGGGAGCTGAGATCAGTCTGGAGGTCCAGGGAAGAAGGACCCGGGGCAGCAGTGGGATACCTACCAGGTGCCAGGCCCTGCCTGGGACACGGACTGGGATATTGAAACAAGAAAGACAGGGTCCCTGTCCTCAGGAGGAACCAGTCTGTGTGTGTGTGTGTGTGTGTGTGTGTGTGTGAAGTGTGAAGTGTGGTATACATGTGTTGTGTGTGGGTGGTGTGAGAATTCTGGGGACCTAGTTGTTTGTCCTATGATTATTGAGTGTTAACCGACACACTAATAGGCAAGGACCAGGGATGCTGGAACATCCCACCTAATGAAGCAGCATCTGTTCAAAATGCCTGTAGCACCTCTGTAGAGAAACACCATACCAAATTATGACCCTACAAATAATGACAAATAAATATTCTTTCCCTCCCTAATTTGGCATCGTAAGCATTTCACCAAGTCGTAGACACTCCTCTCTTTAGTGGAGACTCTTGCTCATAAGTTTTGGTCTCCTTTTCTTCTCTTTCAATCTTAAAAAATACAATTTTTTCCTGTTACTCAGTTTGCCTAACAAGTCTACAAATTAGATAGATGACCTGAGCTGGGAGAAAACCAAAGTGAGGTCTGGAGAGTGAAACCTTCTCAAGTTGTAATAATTCTAAATTGATCAGGCAGACTCAGAGGTCAGAGGTCATATTTGAGTTTTCTTTCCACTTTTCCCAAGCACGTCCTATGGCACTGGGAAATCAGAGAGTTTGTCAGTGACCTGGAAGGAGTCAGGCCCCAACCATGACCTCTGAGTTAGATCAAGTCATCTCAGATCTATGGTTGATTTAAACCTTGGAATCAAGAACCAGAAAGACTTCAAGAACTCAGATTCTTGATTCCAAAGTCAAATATTCCCAGACTTTAGAGTTTTACACTTAGGGAACACCAAAGCTTTAGAATCACACACTTTCAGAACTAGAACTAGAATGGTCCAGTCCTCTGGAAATGAAGCACAGTGGGCCAAGGGGACCTTTGCCTGGGGACGCCTCAGGTGGAGACACACCTCTCTTCTTTGCCCCTCTGTTCTTCTCCCCTTCCTCCTCCTCCCTATTCTCATCCCCCCTGCAACTCCCCACACCCTCTCACTTTCCTCGTTGAGCATCCCCCAGCCAGTTATCCAGCAGGATGAGTTACTGGGGAGCTTCATGCCAGGGACTGGGAGGCAGGCAGGGATGATGTAGGAGGTGAAGTTCACAGGAAAGCGCAGCTGCAACATGGCAATATCACTCCCAAAGGGATGTAACTTCTCGAAGTCTGGGTGTGTGATAATCCGGCTCACAGACACCTCCCGGGTCTGAGGGGTGTGCTGGTACAGCCGGGTGCTTCCTAGCAGAAGCCGGTAATTCTCCGGGGCTTTGGATTTCCTGGGGGAGGAAAGGCGCACTGCCACCATCATCTCCAAGTGGGGACTAGCTCTTTCCCTGCATCCTCATCTAACTGCCCGCACGCCTCTGGACCCCTCTACCCCACATGACACCAGACAGCCTTTGTCTCCCCATTTCTAATGTTCAGGAGCCCTTCTTTCCTGAGGCTAATTGATACCCTACTTACAGTTTCAGACATATGGCTGGCTTCTCCATCACACACTAGAATTGCGGAAGCACTGAATCCTTGTTCTGGAAAGGTCCTTGGTGAGGTCATTAAATGAAGGCCTTCTGATTGTACACAGCAGGCATTCTGGCTCAGTTCACGCTCTAACTTTACCCTTCCTGAGATGCCATACAACCCACCTTCTGGCCCCACACTTCTGTTAACCATCCCCTTTCTCTAAACACATCCATGCCCAAGGCCTGCTTCTCCACTTAGTTCCAAGGACAAAAGATTTGTTAAATAAATGAGCAGATGGGTGCAGGAAATGGAACTTTGCCTTGTTCCCCCAACACAGGTGCTGAAACTTCCCACCTCCCTGACTGTCTTCACAGCTCATCTACTTGCAGACCCTCTCTCATGTTCCCCTCACCCAACCCTTCCCCTCCAGCAAGGCCTCCCTCTCCACACATCTGATCCCCCACCTCATCTGCTCTGCCCTTCTCATCCATGCTGGGCTTTCTCTTCTGACAGGATGGAGACATGGTGAGGTGGGATTTGCCACCCCTGATGCCACCGAGGGGCTTGCACAGAGCATGGCACAGAGTGGGTGCCGATAAACTGTGAGCCCTCAAAGCTCCAGTGCCCAGACCTGGGCTGTGATGCCTGAACTCCCTGGTGACCCCTCCTCATCTGTTCAGAAGCCAGTCACTGAGCCAGCCCCACCTGGCTAGGTGAATTAGACTCTGAGCAGCCCTGTCACTCTCCCAGGGAGCCCACCTCCCCCTTATGCAGCCTGGCACCACGGCTCCCTGCATGCACGCCAGTGACTGTGACTCCTCCTGGGCACACAGTTTCACAGGACTAATAAGAATCTCCCAGCTGCTGGCCACACATGTGGTCCCAGGCCCCCGCCAAGAGTCTGACACCTGGAAATATGGGGACACTGAGAAGAAGCTGTGGTCTGAGATGGGTCCACACCACATGGCAGGGAGGACTGACACTGCCGCTTTCCTGAGGCACACCTGTGTTGGGGAACGGACACAGGGGCCAAGGGCAGAGCATGAGGAGGATCTGGGCAGGTGAGCAGGGAGGACAGTCCAGGTGGAGGGTACACAGCCCAAAGGCAGGAACGACATGCCTCTGAAGGCCACAGACTGCCCAGAGGAAAGCCCAGAGGAGCTGACATGGGACACCATCCCCCTTTTCTCATCTTCCCCTGCATCCCCCTCCCCTGCCAGAGCCTCTGCGGCAGCCTAGGAGGGAGACTCACTTGAGAAAGCAGTGGGCAGTGGAAAGAAGCCAGCTGGAGTTAATGAGGACAGCTCCACAGATGTGCGAGCCCTGGGACCGCAGGCTGGCCTGCCACGGCCACTGGCCAGCCTCCACGTCCCGGCCACCATAGATCCTCCCCATCACCTTGGATTTCCCGCACACTGTGGAAACTCTGCTGCCACCTACAATAGAGACACTGTTGGTGCCCCAAATGTCACAACCAGGAAGCTCTCCCCGCTTCACAGATGGGAAAACCAGGGCCAGGCGTCTAGCAGCCTAGCCAAAAGGCCAGGCGTCTAGCGGTATAGCCAAAATGACAGGACTCTGCCTTCACTGGCTGCCACTGAGGACTGGACAGCAGAGCACGGCACATCAAGCCCTGTGGGGAAGAGGACACAGGGGTCTGGGGGGTGGGACAAGGAGGGACCAGCTCACAGGAGTGTCTCCAGGCGGGTGGACATCCTTGAGCAAGGCTGCCGAGCGCTGGGCATGGCACAGACCTCACTTCCCTCACCTCGCTCGCCTCAGTGCCTTATCCTGTAGATCAAAGAACTAAAGGTCTCAGAAGTTACCAACATTACTTTCTCAAGATCATGGCTTCTAAGGGCCTGTGCTCCCTCCACTCTACCCCATGTCTTAGGGAGGGAGACTTGCAGGCAGAAGTTGTGGTGCTGTGTGATCTGGGGCAATTCACTCCCCTCTCTGACTCTGCAGGAGTCTCCATTTCTAAAAGAAGAAGGAGTGGGCTAATGGGGACAGCCCTGGTTCTAGGACTCACACTCGGGAGGGCAGGAGTGTGCCCAGGCCCCTTGAGACCAGGCATCTGGTCTAGGGCCTGGGCTCCCAGGCCTCAGTGAGGGGAATGACACCCCTGGTCCCTGGACTCAGGCCTGTTCACTCAGTAGTCCTAGAACTTTCCTCCACCCAGCCTCCAACCTCCGGGCCAGATCCTGCTAAGTCCCCACTCCCACAGCCCCACAAAGAGATTGGGTCTCTTCCCACCAGAGGCCTCACAGTGGAGGGCCTGACCCACCTGTGTGGAGGGCATCTCTGGGCTGCCTGGTAGGAGGGAAGGGTGGAGAAAAGATGATACTTAGTGACTCACCAGGCCCTGGTCACAGCCGGCCGCCCTCAGGCCCTGTAGGCTAGGAGATCTTGGCCCGAATGGAGGCCCCAACGCACCTGTAGCTCCCGGAGCCAACCGCTGTGCTCGCCAAGTCGGAGCGCCGCCCGTCAACGCTCCCCCATCGCCTGCAGCCGGGCCGGGGGCGGCCGTGGCTGGGGACCCTCGCAGCT
Source organism: Ovis canadensis (assembly GCF_042477335.2). Lineage (NCBI taxonomy): Eukaryota > Metazoa > Chordata > Mammalia > Artiodactyla > Bovidae > Ovis > Ovis canadensis. The sequence goes on along the minus strand of NC_091246.1, from coordinate 47,971,349 downwards.
CCCGGGTGGCCACGTTCAGCAGCATCAGCCAGAGAAGAGCCGCGGGCTGGCCTAGGCGTTGGGGGGTCCCCGCCTCCCCGCCCATTGCCAGGGTTACTGACCCCAGCCTGACCCCACCCTGCTCTGGCCCCGCCCCAGACCAACCCCAACCCACCCCTATCTTCTTGAAAACTATAAACAGCGCTACTTTTAATTTTTAAACCATCAAGTTCATTTATACAAAGAACAAGTCAATGATTTTCAGTAAATGTTTTAAAAATTTATTGATTTATACTTAAGTAAACCTTTTGTTTTAGAACAGTTTTAGATGTGCGGAAAAACGGCAAAGATGATACAAAGAGTTCAAATATTCCTCCTCACCCCGTTTCCCGCAATGATCAGATCTTGCATTACTCTGCACATTTGTCACAAGTAGTGAGCCGGTACTGATACATTAATATTAACCTAAGTCCATTCTTTCTTTCTTTCTTTCTTTTTTTTTTTTCAATCTTTTAAGTTTAAGGTGCATAGCATAGTGATTTGGAGAAGGAAATGGCAACCTACCCCAGGATTCCTGCTTGGAGAATCCCAGGGACAGAGAAGCCTGGTGGGCTGCCGTCTGTGGGGTCGCACAGAGTGGGACACGACTGAAGCGACTTAGCAGCAGCAGCAGCATAGTGATGTGCCTTGGGTGCATCATGAAATGGTCGTCCTGATAAATTTAGTGAAGCCACATGGGTACAGAGTTAAAAAAATGGGAAAAAAAAAGTGTTTCCAGTGATGAGAACTCAGGATTCACTCTAACAAGTTTCCCGTATAATATAGGGCAGTGTTAATTATATTTATCATGTTGTATATTACATTCCTAGTACTTATCTTATAACTGGAAGTTTGTTTCTTTGACTATAGCTATCTAATCCCTACCTCCCCATTCCTGGCTTCTTGTAACCACAAATTTGATATCTCTTTTTCTGTGGATTTGTTTTTGAAGTATAATTGACCTACAATGCTGTTAGTTGCTATTACACAACATAGTGATTGGATATTTCTGCACATTTCAAAATAATAGGAATAGTTATGATATGTCACCATACAAAGACATGACACAGTTATTCACTATATTCTCTGCAGTGTTATTTCTTACCCATTTCATACTCATTTATTTGGCAATTAGAACTTAAAATATATATATATATATATATATATATATATTTATTTATTTATTTTGGCTCCACTGGGTCTTTCTTGCTCTATGAGGGATTTGTCTGGTTGTAGAGAGCAGGGAGTAGGACTCTTCGTTCTGGTGTGCAGGCTTCTCATTGCTGTGGCTTCTCTTGTGGAGCACATTTTCTAGGGCATGGAGGCTTCAGTAATTGAGGTGCACTGGCTTAGTTGCCCCATAGCACATGTTGTCTTCCTGGATCAGGAATCGAATACATGTCCCCTGCATTGGCAGGCGGATTCTTAATCACTATACCACCATGGAACTCTTGCCATGGGAACTTTATACCTCAATCTCCCTCAGCTTTTGCTTTCTTCCCCTCAATCCTCTCCCTTCTGGTAAACACCTGTTTGTTCTCTGTCTATAACTCTGTTTATGTTTTGTTATGCTTGTTCATTTATCTTTTAGATTCCAAAAGAAGTGTAATCATACAATACTTGTCTGTGTCTGACTTATATCACTTAGCATGATAGTTTCTGGACTTCCCAGGTGATGCTAGTGGTAAAGAACCCACCTGCCAATGCAGGAGACATAAAATAAGCAAGTTCTAACTCTGGGTAGGGATGATCCCCTGGAGGAGGGCATGGCGATTCTCCCCCAACTGCCCCAGCACAGTATTCTTGCCTTGAGAATCCCACGGACAGAGGTGTCTGGAGTGCTTCAGTGCTCAGCTTTCTTTATAGTCCAACTCTCACATCCATACATGACCACTGGAAAAACCATAGCTTTGACTAGACAGACTTCTGTTGACAAAGCATTGTGTCTGCTTTTTAATGTGCTGTCTAGGTTGCTCATAGCTTTTCTTCCAAGGAGCAAGCGGCTTTCAATTTCATGGCTGCAGTCACTATCTGCAGTGATTTTGGAGCCCCAAATAAATAAAGTTTCTCACTGTTTCCATTGTTTCTCCATCTATTTGCTATGAAGTAGTGGGACCAGATGCCATGATTTTAGTTTTCTGAACATTGAATTTTAGCCAACTCTTTCACTCTCCTCTTTCATTTTCATCAAGAGGCTCTTTAGTTCTCCTTCGCTTTCTACCATAAGGGTGGTGTCATCTGCATATCTGAGGTTATTGATATTTCTCCCGGCTATCTTGATTCAGGCTTGTGCTTCATCCAGCCCAGCATTTCACATGATATACTCTGCATAGAAGTTAAATAAGCAATATGTGTGAATGGACCCTCATCTTTCTGAATCATTGCATTGTTCCTATCAGGTGGGTCAAAGAATTTCCATCACCGTTGGGGATTCCCAGCAGAAATCATGCAGATGGATAGAGGGATATCTGTACCTTAGGCTGCTGGGCACTCCTTCACCATTTGTGTGGTCCTAGCATCTGGGCCCCTAGAAGGGTGGGTCTGGTGGACAGATGGCATGCAGAGGAGAACCTTCAGAGGTGTGTTGTTGGTGTAACAGGCAGCAGTCAAAAGTCATGGTGCTTCTAGAAAGAGGTCAGATAACCAAGTGCTCTCTCAGGAAAAGGCCCTGAGAGTCAGTTGGACAGCTCCAGGTGTTGCTGGCTATTCTGTGGCACAGCTGATGGGCAAGGACAACTCCACATTGGGTCCAGGTGGTGAAAGTCTACAAGTCTTATGTCCCTGAACCCAACTTCCCCAGGAGCTGTGGGGACTTGAGTATCAATCTGGTCAGCTGTATCACTAGGTCTCAGCCAACCTGTGTGTGTGTGCTCAGTCATGTCTTTGCGACCTCATGGACTGCAGCCTGCCAGGCTCCTCAGTCCATGGGATTTCCCAGACAAGAATACTGCAGTGTGCTTCCATTTCCTCCTTCAGGGGATCTTCCTCACCTAGGGATTGAACTCAGGGATCCAGGGATCAATCTGCACTGCAGGTGGATTCTTTCTTTTAAGGCACCAGGGAAGGCCTTCAACCAGTCTAGCTCCATGGAAACCTAACTTTTCAGGGATACACAGGACCTCTGGGGATCAGTGAACTGACAAGGATGAAGGTGGGTGTTTTGCAGAAAGTTTTCACTTTCGTCTCAGGTTCAAAGAATTTCTTAACAAAATAAGCCACTTGTTATACACAAATTAAATAATATAAAAATTTATTAGAGAATTATCTAGCTTTCTTTCAATATACTAATGTTAAAAGAGAAGAGAAATAGAAACAGCAGAGGATACATCACTGAATTGGGTTTTGACTAACATCCAGAATTAACCGCACTGGGAAGTCCCCTGACACAGCATATCTGGAGTCCTAGTTGGGAAAAGTTCCCAGGCAATGCATCTGCTTCATGAGTGAGACTTCAAATATTGCAGTTTGGGATTCCAGTTTATGATCCCAGGATGCAAACTGATACCATCATCAATCTGTGAGCAATTTCAGCTAGGTTTCATGCTCATGCTATTTGTTTGTCATGTAAAACTTGGAATATTGTTAAGCCTGGGGCTTGGTTGGCCAGTGTCCCTCCGGGGGCTCAACAATTTCAAGACTTGTCTCCTGTCTTGTCTATGGTTCTGCACAGCTTGCACTCACAATAGGCAATCAAGGCACCCAAGTCAGTGCTGTGTCCAAGCAAGTTAGAAGCAAGGTCAGAAGCCTGATCTGCTTTGTCTCTGAAGCCTGATGAAGACTATTTAATTTCCCTAGTAGTAGGGAGGCTTTGTTCCTGAGAGAGAGCATTGCTGCTGCTGCTGCTAATTCGCTTCAGTTGTGTCCGACTCTGTGCGACCCTATAGACGGCAGCCCACCAAGTTCCTCCTGGGATTCTCCAGGCAAGAACACTGGAGTGGGTTGCCATGTCCTTCTCCAGTGCATGAAAGTGAAGAGTGAAAGTGAAGTCGCTCAGTTGTGTCCGACTCTTAGCGACCCCATGGACTGCAGCCTACCAGGCTCCTCTGTCCATGGGATTTTCGAGGCAAGAGTACTGGAGTGGGTCGCCATTGCCTTCTCCAGAGAGAGCATTAAGGACTGAGATTTGGAGAGCCTGGGGAGTCCCGCTCTGAGGAAATACAGCTCTGACGTTCTCAAATCCTTTAGACATGTTCTCTATTCTTTTCTGAAGGCTTAGGATTCTTCTAGCAGTGGAAGCTCATCTAAGTTTCATGTTTCCTTTATAGGATGAAGTGACCCATTTTTTAAAAGAACTATTCAACAGGAATTCGGCAATAAGGATCCCATGATCTGAGCCACAGTCAGCTCCCAGTTTTGTTTTTGCTGACTGTATAGAGCTTCTCCATCTTTGGCTGCAAATAATATAATCAATCTGATTGTGGTATTGACTATCAGGTGATGGCCATGTGTAGAGTCTTAAATTCAGACTTAAATTGAAGAAAGCAGGCAAAACCACTAGACCATTCAGGTATGACCTAAATCAAATCCCTTATGATTATACAGTGGACATGAGAAATAGATTTAAGGGATTAGATCTGATAGACAGAGTGCCTGATGAAGTACTGATGGAGGTTTGTGACATTGTATAGGAGACAGAGATCAAGATCATCAAAAGAAAAAGAAATGCAAAAAATCAAAATGGCTATCTGAGGAGGCCTTACAAATAGCTGTGAAAAGAAGAGACGCAAAAAGCAAAGTAGAAAAGGAAAGATATAGCCATTTGAATGCAGAGTTCCAAAGAATAACAAGGAGAGATAAGAAAGACTTCCTCAGTGATCAATGCAAAGAAATAGAGGAAAACAACAGAATGGGAAAGACTAGAGATCTCTTCAAGGAAATTAGAGATACCAAGGGAACATTTCATACAAAGATGGGCTCAATAAAGAACAGAAATGGTGGGGACCTAACAGAAGCAGAAGATATTAAGAAGAGGTGGCAAGAATACACAGAAGAACTGTACAAAAAAGATCTTCATGACCCAGATAATCACGATGGCATGATCACTCACCTAGAGCCAGACATCCTGGAATGTGAAGTCAAGTGGGCCTTAGGAAGCATCACTACGAACAAAGCTAGTAGAGGTGATGAAATTCCAGTTGAGCTATTTCAAGTCCTAAAGATGATGCTGTGAAAGTGCTGCACTAAATATGCCAGCAAATTTGGAAAAGTCAGCAGTGGCCACAGGACTGGAAAAGGTCAGTTTTCATTCCAATCCCAAAGAAAGGCAGTACCAAAGAATGTTCAAACTACTGCACAATTGCACTCATCTCACATGCTAGCAAAGTAATGCTCAAAATTCTCCAAGCCAGGCTTCAACAGCATGTGAACCGTAAACTTCCAGATGTTCAAGCTGGTTTTAGAAAAGGCAGAGGAACCAGAGAGCAAATTGCAAACATCCGTTGGATTATCAAAACAGCAAGAGAGTTCCAGAAAAACATCTATTTCTGCCTATTGACTGTGTGGATCACCACAAACTGTGGACAATTTTTAAAGAGATGGGAACACCAGACAACCTGACCACTTGAGAAATCTGTATGCAGGTCAGGAAGCAACAGTTCGAATTGGACATGGAACAACAGACTGGTTCCAAATCGGGAAAGGAGTACGTCAAGGCTGTATATTGTCACCCTGCTTATTTAACTTACATACAGAGTACATTATGCGAAATGCTGGGCTGGAAGAAACACAAGCTGGAATCAAGATTGCTGGGAGAAATATCAATAACCTCATATATGCAGATGACACCACCCTTATGGCAGTAAGCAAAGAAGAACTAAAGTGATGAAAGTGAAAGCGGAGAGTGAAAAAGTTGGCTTAAATCTCCACCTTCAGAAAACTAAGATCATGGCATCTGATCCCATCACTTCATGGCAAATAGACGGGGAAACAGTGAAAACAGTGGCAGACTGTATTTTTTTTGCACTACAAAGTCACTGCAGATGGTGACTGCAGCCATGGATTTAAAAGACGCTTGCTCCTTGGAAGAAAAGTTATGACCAACAAAGACAAAATATTAAAAAGCAGAGACGTTACTTTGCCCACAAAGGTCTGTCTAGTCAAGGCTATATTTTTTCCAGTGGTCATGTATGGATGTGAGAATCGGACTATATAGAAAGCTGAATGCCGACTAATTGATGCTTTTGAACTGTGGTGTTGGAGAAGACTCTTGAGAGTCCCTTGGACTGCAAGGAGATCCAACCAGTCCATCCTAAAGGAAATCAGTCTTGAGTGTTCTTTGGAAGGATTGATATTGTAGCTCAAACTCCAATACTTTGGCCACCTGATTCGAAGAACTGACTCATTTGAAAAGACCCTGATGCTTGGAGAGATTGAAGGCAAAAGGAGAAGGGGATGACAGAGGATGAGAAGGTTGGATGGCGTCACTGACTCAATGGACATGAGTTTGAGTAAACTCCTGGATTTGGTGATGGACAGGGAGGCCTGGCTTGCTGCAGTCCATGGGTTCTAAAAGAGTTGGACCTGACTGAGTGACTGAACTGAACTGAACTGAACTGTTTCAACAGGAAGCTGCAACGCCATCAGATGGAGCCATGTGATCAGTGTGGAAATCAGCTGACCCCACAGCCACCTCCTGCCTCCCATGGATTCACCGAAGAATTTCTGAACCCTCTTAATGGTGAGTCTTCTGGCCTTTTCTCCCTTATTGTGAATCTTCCTGCTAACAAAACATTCTGTGGAAAATTAAGAAAAGCAAACTGTAACTATAGTTGGAGTCTGGAAGGTCTGTAGAGGGAGCTCTCATGCCATGTCATTCATCCTCAGTTACCCAACAGGAAGAAATATACCTTGCATTCCCAAACAAGAAGTGCAGCCACATCACCACTCCAGCTGGAGGAGGAAGACTTCCCTTTTGGCCAGCCACAAACCCAGGTAATAGAAAATTCGGCAGTTTAGCTAAAGAGAAGCCATTGTCACCTGAATGTTTTCTTTCTTCCACTGAAGTTACACTTGTTCCCATCCTGATGACTTATTTCGTTGTCCTGCCCTCCTTACCTTAAAAGCCTTCCATGATGTGTAACTCCTTGGAGCATCTCCCTGTCTTCGAAATGAAGTGCTGCCTGGTTTCATGAATCACTTGCTAGAGTCCATTTATTTTAAATTCGAAGTAAATCTTCAAATTACTTTTTACTTCAAATTTACAAATTTTTCTTTCTTAATGTACTGGTGACAACGATGGGATCTCAAGGGAATTTCTGATGACATTTAGAGACAAGGAGAAACAACTGTGGTGCCCACACATCCTCTGAGTTCACTGTTTTTCTTGCCATTCACAGAGGTTGTTAGTAAGCTCCTCTTGGTTTGCACTCCATTCTCTTTGCATTTGTGCCCCTAATCTAATTGGCTTTCCTTTCAGGGAGGTTTGGGTTGGCTGGCAGATCATTCTGCCTGAGGCCAAACCCATAGCCTATTAGATCAAATTTCCAGTGCACAGTAACATTTCTTGGTTGTTTCCAATCTATTTTTGAGTGGTAAACCCTAGCCCCTAATTTTGTTTGCTAGATTCCAAGTTGGGAACCGCTGACGATGTAGTTTCTACTTCCCCATGTGTTTGGAATCAGTATCAGCCCAGCTTCTGTGCTCAGAACTGTCGGTGGCAGCTATAGGTCTCCATTTTGTATGGAATCAGTTTGTAGTCCCCATTTCTAGGGATTTGCTGGTTTTATCATTTTACCCAATACAAGGTTCTCTGAGAATTAGTGACTGTGTACGCCAGCCTTATCTTGGCCAGGCCATAGTAGCATCTCTTGGGTAGTGTTGATATATTATGGCACAGGTTTGTTTGTCTTGTTTGGGGATGACAAAGGCTAGCTAAAGAAATGGGAGTCTAATCCTACTGAGCATGTCACCTTCTGGCACAGCTGCTCATTTTATATTTTATATGGAAGAGCTATAGACCTTGAGGCTATAGATATTTAGAAAGATGGCAAATTTTTACTAATATTGATCTAGAATTATAGTAGTCATTGTGGGGAGTGCTCCAGGTAGACAAGATTGTTCATTTAAGGAAAACCCTAGAGAGCACAGGATCCCAAATTGGACAAGGTGAATGAGATGCCTACTTTAATTGATATGTAAAAGCTTACAGAAGGTTTCAAGATTCCAAAATAGCTTCATTTAAGGACTCAGTACAGAAAGCTAAGGAATGCATTGAAACATGTGCATTACTATACGTAAAATAGCTAGTGAGAAGTTGCTATATAACACAGGAAGTTCAACCTGGTGCTCCTTGACAACCTAGAGAAGTGGATGAGTTGGGGTGGGAGGGAGGTTCAAGAAGGGGTGGATAAATATATATATTCTCATGGCTGGTTCACATTGTTAAACTGCAGAAACCAACACAACATTGTAAAGCATTTATCCTCCAATTAAAAATAAGTTTATAAAAAATTAAAGGATAAAATGTACCTAAATCAAAATACTATAAAGACTTAAATCCTACTGCCCACCCTATCTTGTCTTTTTTCACCTGAGTACTCATGTTTTACTAATTCTCTGTCTGAACTACTTTTATAATCTAAAGAGCATATTTAACAATTATCATTTAAAATAACTGTACCTGAGGTTGCAGGACCCTCTCAGGTGTTCTTTACTCCTTTGCCAAAACTGAACGAAGAGCTCCTGTCAAGGAGTTCTTTAAACCTAAGAAAGTGAAAAGTGAAAGTGAAGTCACTCAGTCGTGCCCGACTGTTTGTGACCCCGTTGATTGTAGCCTACCAGGCTCCTCTGTCCATGGGATTTTCCAGGCAAGATTACTGAAGTGGGTTGCCATTTCCTTCTCCAGGGGATCCTCCCAACCCAGGGATTGAATCCGGGTCTCCTGCATTGCAGGCAGACACTTTACCATCTGAGCCACCAGGGAAGTCTAAGAAGGAGCCTGCAATATTTTTTGAAGAGCTAAGGGTCATTGTGATGGCCTTGACTCCAAACTGCTAGATCTTTCTCAGCTTGTACACATGTTGGCAGGACCAGGGAAGGCCACCAAACGGATATAGCAAGCAAAATAGCAAAATCCTAGGATAATATTTAGGGGTTGGGAAGAATCCCTGGAGGAAGGCATGGCAACCCACTCCAGGATTCTTGCCTGAAGAATCCCAGGAGACACAGGAGAACTGTACTACAAAGGTGGTGAGCTGCAGTCCATGAGGGCAGAGTCGGGCATGACTGAGCGACTAAGCACAGCACAGCAACCGTAATAAAAGGCTTCCGAAACAACAACTGACTTACAAGCCATTTCTAAAGCCATCCTTGCTCACAATGATTGATCTGTTATTCGATCATACAAATAAAAGAGGGAAGAATCTGCGGCCATTGACAGCTAGCTTGGAAGCTCTCTTTTTACAGCATTTGGGGTTCCATGTAATAAAAAGGACACTCAGCAAACTTTAGCTGCCCTCTTTGTAAACACATTATCTTCTGAGATTGTTGTTGTTCAGTCACTAAATCCTGTCTAATTCTTTGTGACTTCATGGACTGCAGCATGCCAGGCCTCCCTGTCCTTCACTGTCTCCCTGAGTTTGCTCAAACTCATGTCCATTGAGTCAGTGATGCCATCCAACCATCTCATCCTCTGTCACCCCCTTCTCCTCCTTCCCTCAATCTTTCTTAGCATCAGGGTTTCCCAAAGGGTTGGCTCTTCAAAGTAGGTGGCCAAAGTATTAGAGCTTCAGCAGCAATCCTTCAAATGAATATTCAGGGTTGATTTCTTTTAGGATTGACTGGTTTGATCTCCTTGCATTCCAAGGGACTCTCAAGAGTCTTTTCCAGCACCACAGTTCAAAGCATTAATTCTTCAGCATTCAGCCTCCTTTATGGACTAACTCTCACATCTATATGTGACTACTGGAAGAACTATAGCTTTGACTATAAGGGCCTTTGTCAGCAAAGTGATGTCTCTGCTTTGTAATACACTCTCTAGATTTGTCATAACTTTTCTTCCAAGGAGCAAGCAACTTTTAATTTCATGGCCTCAGTCACCATCTGCATTGATTTTGGGCCCAAGAAATGAAATCTGAACCGTCTTCACTTCTCCCCCACCTATTTGCCATGAAGTGATAGGACTGGATGACATGATCTTTGTTTTTGCATGTTGACTTTTAAGCCAGCTTTTCACTCTCCTCTTTCACTTTCATCATGAGGCTCTTTAGTTCCTCTTTACTTTCTGCCATTAAAGTGGTGTCATCTGCATATCTGAGGTTATTGGTATTTTCCAAGCAATCTTGATTCCAGCTTTGAGTCATCCAGGCCAACATTTCTTTTGAGGTACTCTGCATATAAGTTAAATAAGGAAGGTGACAATATACAGCCTTGACATACACCTTTCCCAATTTTGACCAGTCTGTTGTTCCATGTCCAGTTCTAACTCTTTCTTCTTATCCTGCATACAGGTTACTCAGGAGGCAAGTAAGGTGGTCTGGTATTCCCATATCTTTATGAATTTTCCTCAGTTTGTTGTGACCCACGCAGTCAAAGGCTTTAGTGTAGTCAATGAAGCAAAAGTAGATATTTTTGTGGAATTCTCTTGCTTTTTGTTGATCCAATGGATGCTGGCAATTTGGTATCTGGTTCGTCTGCTTTTTCTAATTCCAGCTTGTGCATCTGGAAGTTCTCAGTTCATGTACTGCTGAAGCCTAGCTTGCAGGATTTTGAACATATTTTGCTGGCATGTGAAATAGTGCAATTGTACAGTAATTTGAACATTCTTTGGCATTGCCTTTCTTTGGGATTGGAATGAAAACTGACATTTCCAGTCCTGTGGCCACTGCTGTGTTTTCCAAATTTGCTGGCATACTGGGTGCAGCACATTAGCAGCATCATCTTTTAGGATTTTAAATTGCTCAGCTGAAAATCCATCACCACCACCCGTTTTGTTCATAGTAGTGAATCTAAGGCCCAATTGACTTCACACTGTAGGATGTCTGAATCTAGGTGAGTGACCACACCATTGTGGTTATCTGGGTCACTAACAACTTTTGTGTAGATTCTCCTCTGTTCATGGGGTTTCTCAAGGCAAGAATACTGGAGTGGGTTGCCATACCTTCTTCCAGGGGATCTTCCCAACCCCGGGATGGAACCCATGTCTCTTATGTCTCCTGCATTGGCAGATGTGTTCTTTACGACTAGTGCCACCTGAAGGAAATAAATAGGTCGTAAGAGTCCTCATATCAACCCTGCTTCTTTTAGAGGAAAGACTGTCATCATGCAGATAATCTGACTTAACAATGATAAGTGCATGGCAGCTATCATTAAGTCGATTTTAACAAAGCAGGGAAACTAGTTACATACGAGCAATGAGAACTATGTCTGTGATATCACAGAAGTCCCCCTTTGGGAAGGGCTGGATCTACAGTGTGAGGATTTTGATGATTGCTGTACACCTTGTGTATGTCAATGCACACTTTGATTATTTATGTAAACGTTCTTTGATTCAGATGTGAAGTCCCTTCTGGTCATTTTATTAGACCATGTGTATATATCAAGCAAGATTAAATGATGTCTTTTGTAAGATTCCACAGTATTTGAGGCAATGTATCCTTTTCTAGCCCTATAATGAACATAAAATTGAGCCCATTTGAGTCTTGGAAATTGTACATTTTAAAAGAATTATTTAAATACTGAATCTTCTTAAATGGTTAAGAAGTTTAAGCTATGTTACATGGACATTAAGATTATATCATATTTTGGAAATATGCATAATATCATTTGAGGGCATTACCACATTTTGAGAAAAAAATAAGTATTTTTTTTGCAGGGGACCAAAAAGCAATTGCCAGTTACATGATTCATTTTAAAACCTACACATAATTTTAGGCTGTTGCATTTGAACTTAAAACCCAAGCCTGACACAAGCCGTTATGTACAAAATGCTGTGTTAGTTGTGTGGCCCCCTGGGAGGTGAGTGAAACGCCACACACTTTGTTGCTGGTTAATTTTATTCCTAGAGCCCATTTGCTGCTGTGCTTTACCTTGTTTCCAAAGTAAAGAAACCTGCATCATGAGTTCAGATCTTATCCTCCAGAAAAGAAAAAATATATGATATTGGCACCATCTGACAGGAAGATGAATAAATGGAACAAATAAGATGCTTTCATTGGAGGTTGGCAACATTTAACTCATGTTTAAAATTTATGATTCTCTAAGCAATGTGAAGTCAAGTGGGCCTTAGGAAGCATCACTACGAACAAAGCTAGTGGAGGTGATGAAATTCCAGTTGAACTATTTCAAATCCTGAAAGATGATGCTGTGAAAGTGCTGCCCTCAATATGCCAGCAAATTTGGAAAACTCAGCAGTGGCCACAGGACTGGAAAAGGTCAGTTTTCATTCCATTTCTCAAAGAAAGGCAATGCCAAAGAATGCTCAAACTACCACACAATTGCACTCATCTCACACACTAGTAAAGTAATGCTTGAAATTCTCCAAGCCAGGCTTTAGCAATACATGAACCGTGAACTTCCAGATGATCAAGCTGGTTTTAGGAAAGGCAGAGGAACCAGAGATCAAATTGCCAACATCTGCTGGATCATCGAAAAAGTAAGAGAGTTCTAGAAAAACACCTATTTCTGCTTTATTGACTATGCCAAAGCCTTTGACTGTGTGGATCACAATAAACTGTGGAAAATTCTGAAAGAGATGGGAATACCAGACCACCTAACCTGCCTCTTGAGAAATCTATATGCAGGTCAGGAAGCAACAGTTCAAATTAAACATGGAACAACAGACTGGTTCCACATCAGGAAAGGAGTACATCAAGGCTATGTATTGTCACCCTGCTTATTTAACTTATATACAGAGTACATCATGAGAAACGCTGGGTTGGAGGAAGCACAAGCTGGAATCAAGATAGCCGGGAGAAATATCAATAACCTTATATATGCAGATGACACCACCCTTATGGCAGAAAGTGAAGAATAACTAAAGAGCATCTTGATGAAAGTGAAAGAGGAGAGTGAAAAAGTTGGCTTAAAGCTCAACCATCAGAAAACAAAGATCATAGCATCCGGTCCCATCACTTTATGGCAAATAGATGGGAAAACAGTGGAAACAATGGCTGACTTTATTTTGGGGGGCTCCAAAACCACTGCAGATGGTGACTGCCACCATGAAGTTCAAAGAGACTTACTCCTTGGAAGGAAAGTTATGACCATCCTAGATAGCATATTAAAAAGCAGAGACATTACTTTGCCAAGAAAGGTCCATCTAGTCAAGGCTGTGATTTTTCCAGTGGTCATGTATGGATGTGAGAGTTGGACTATAAAGAAAGCTGAGTGCCGAAGAATTGATGCTTTTGAATGTGATGTTAGAGAAGACTCTTGAGAGTCCCTTGGACTGCAAGGAGATCCAATTAGTCCATCCTAAAGGAGATCAGTCCTGGGTGTTCTTTGGAAGGACTGATGTTTAAGCTGAAACTCCAATACTTTGGCCACCTGATGCGAAGAGCTGACTCATTTGAAAAGACCCTGATGTTGGGAATGATTGAGGGCAGGAGGAGAAGGGGATGACAGAGGATGAGATGGTTGGATGGCATCACTGACTTGATGGACCTGGGTTTGGGTGGATTCTGGGAGTTGGTGATGGACAGGGAGGCCTGGTGTGCTGTGGTTCATGGGGTCCTAATGAGTCAGACACGACTGAGCGACTGAACTGGACGGAAGCCATGGGCTAGAGCTCAAGCTAAGGAAGATCTGTGGAGGAAAAACTTTTGCAGGTCTGCATGTGGAACACCATGACTCTTCTGTTCAGAGGCAATGGTTACAAAGGACAGGAGGCATGAGCATTTCCCCAAGCAGAGAATGCCATTTAGGGCAATGCTGACAGTATCTGGATATCTTGGAGTTCTGGGACTTGGGGTAGGGGCTGGGCACCATCTCTGGTCCTTCTTCTGTGCTGCCAGTTTCTTAACTGACATCTGACCCACCATGAAGGACCTGTCAAGTGGGTGGATACTCAGATCCTAAAGAACACCTGTGAGGTGTGTGCGTGGGAGGTCTCACAGCGAGGTCTCTGTGGGATGCTTGAGTGAGATTTCTCAGAGTGGATGTGTGGGAGGTCCTCATGTGGGGACGATGTGAGTCTCTGTGTGGAGTCTCTTAGTGAGGGGACCTCCATTGCTGGCTGTTCTGCTTCTTTCAGCAAGAGAAGGGCACAGGGATTTTCCCCTTCTGGTTTCTTGCTCTTTGTTGGTGTCCCTCTGTGTCACATTTCCTCACAGGTATCTTCAGGGTCAGCGCCCCCCACCCTCAGCATTCACCTCTCAATGCCTCTGAGAGGACCAGGCAGCACCCAGGCTCAGAGTCTCTGTTTTGTGCCCTCCTCTATCCTGAGCTCTGGAGGCCACTCTGTGCCCTGGGTTCTAGCTGCTCCCTTAGACCCTGTCTGAGCACCCACTGCTGTGCCCACCCTGGGGGATGGGGCTCAGAGGCAAGACCTGGCTCCAGGTAAAGACCTCAGCACAAGCAGGCCTGTGCACACCGCCATGCAGACCTGGACCTGGTCCCACATGTGAGGGTTGTAACAGGCATGGGGCAGGGCCATTCCAGCTGTCACTGGGATCAGAGGCCCCTTCTGGAGCTGGTCTCTCCACCGCTGTAGTGACTATGATACAGAGCCCCAAATCGCCCTAGAGAATTGCTCTTGTCTCCCTGCTTTTCAGGGCACCCTGGTGGCTCAGATGATAAAGAATCTGCCTGCAATTCAGGAGACCTGGGTTCGATACCTGGGTCAGTAAGATCCCTTGGAGAAGGGCATGGCTACCCACTGCAACATTCTTATCTGGAAAATTACATGGACAGAGGAGCCTGCAGGCTACAGTCCATGGAATCTCAAAGAGGTGGACATAACTGAGTGACTAACACTTTCCTGTGTAGATGGGTCCTGGGGAAGAAAGCTGACAGCACCCTTCTCCACAGGTCGCTTCCGCTTGCTGGGTGACACATTCTGTCTGCTGGCTTCCTCACTGTCTGGGCTCTGGGCTGAGCAAGGCTGATGACAGGTGAGACTTGCGATGACTGTAGAAGAGCCCTTGGGCCTGTTGAGTTCACCTGTCCTCTGGGAGCCTCCTTGGGCCACGTACATAGGAAGAGGTCACAGGCCACGAGTTTATCCCGAGCTCCCAGTCCTGTGATAGCTGATTAACTACACTGTGGAGCGGTGAAGATTGCCTGCTTGGAGGCTCTGCTGCTTCTGAGAGCCTGGCCCTCTGTCAGGGAGTCCAGGTGGCCTCCCTCTGTCTGCGTTCTGGAGGCTAGAGTAGAGGGGAGACTCTGGGGTGGGGCCACCAGGAGCCAACGGCCCCGTAACTTCTTTCCTCTGGGCCTGTAGATGCTGGTGGGACACCAGGGGCTCCTTGGTCCCTGCACCATCTATGGGCACCTCTGCCCTCCCACCCTCAGACACTGAGGTGACTGCACACAAAAACATACCCCTACCCATTTCCTGGCAGAGGTGGGTACTATGAGTTGTCCTCTTCTCCAGGGCAGGGGTGGGCCAGCCCTCAGGGGCCTCCATGCTCCACACCGCAACCCTCAGAGCTGAGCGTGTGTGGTCCTCATTCTCACCCCTGCTCCAGAGCATGAGAAAAACAGAAAGGGTGACAGGCCTGGCGCACCTCATTACAGCTCCATCTGGAAGAAGAGGGGCTTCCAGGACTGCGTCATCTAATCCCACCATGACACAGGAATGAGGTTTCTCCCACCCTGTACTCGGGGCCAGCACTGCCCCAAACTCCCCTCCTTATTCTGACGAGTGAACTTGTTTCCGACACTTTCTGAGCCTGGGGGCGGGGAGGGAATGTCAGCTTCTGCAAACTCTTCCCCTACAGCCTCACAAGTTCAAAGTAGAGAGAGAAGTGGGGAGGACTGAGCTGTCCTCTCCCCTGAGAAAGGAGAGGTCTTTAGTTCACCGTGACATATCCTGAATGCTGTTGCTTGTTTCTGTAATACTGTGCTGGTATTATGGACACTGAGGTGCAGGGAGGGAATTGAGGTACGGGTGAGTATCCATGCTTGGGTTCACCTTCCTTCCGTGACCCCGTCCCATATGGAAGTCAAAGCACGCACCTGGGAAGAGTGGACGCTTATCCATTTCCTTTCTCCAAGCAGAGCACAGACAGAGCACCATTTCTCATGAGAAATAACATTTCTTTCAGGAAACTAATTTTGTGGTAGGAAGAAGCTTTTAGCACACAGAGGGTGTTCTAACATGAGAGAAAAACGTTTTCATGTGCATGGTATGGATTTTTTTTGGAGAAGTGTTTTCCTTTCAGGAAAGCTGTGACAAGCATGTTCTGATTGGCCAGAAGAGGTGTATTTCTGAAGAAGACAGTGCCTTGGGCTGTGGAGGGGATGGTATGGGATACTTGTCACTCTTGATCCATGCTGGCAGGCTCTGCCCAGAAGGGGACCTGACTCCCTGGGTGGGAAGGTCCATGTGCTGTTCCTGGGACTGGTCCACTTACTCTTGGTAGGATACCTGTGGCCTACGGGGGAAGCTCGCTGATGGTGGGCCGTTTGTTTCATCACTCTCCTTTGCTCTTGATTTCCGAGAAAGCTGTGGTAGCAGTAAGCTGGACCTAACGGGGCCTGCAGTTCTGCTTTTTACCAGTGAAACTACCCTGGTGAAGCTCCATCTTCTTCTATAAGATCTGTCCAACAGATGTCATGAGATCTTGAGCCTCAACAGCCTTGCTCTCTGTAATCAGACTTCTTTTGACAGTTCCTTGGCTCTGAGCAGTGTCTGCTGTAGGCTTGCTGTTGCAGGGCTTGTTATAGTCTTTTGCCTTCATAGGGGCAAATCCACTGCAGAAAGTGCTTAATCCTTTCTCTATAGTGGTTTTCTGAAGAAACCTGTCCCTTCTTCAGGATTAACTGTTTTGTAGGGACTCTGCTGATTCCTTTTTCTGGCCAGGGTGGCTCATCCTGTGGGCCTGGTGGAACTTCTGTGCCACCAACCCCTTTTTATGCTATTTTAGTTTGGGCCACCTATTAGTCTGTCTCGCATCAGTGGAGATGAACTTCCTGTGCTGACTCTTATGCTGGGGCTGCCTTTTCAGGGCCTCCTGCTGTCCCTGGCTGCTCCCTCCACTCGATGTAACATCACATGTGCAGGAATTGGCTGTGTCTCCACTGGACAAGGTCTCAAAACAACACAGAGATTCCTGAGAAACCAAGGTGTTTGTGGCAATGAATATATCTAAATGAGTCTTTGAGAAGCCTCTCAGTGGCACAGTCTTGAAGGAGCAGGCAAGTGGCCTGGCTTTGAGCCTGTTTCTGCCAGTCTATGAACCCTTGGAACTTAAGCTTATGAAACTGTTCATCAAAGTATACATCTTCTGGACTTCTGGCAACAGACTTTATGTTCAAGGAGGGATTTTTATGGGACCTTGGTGACCATGATCTCCTATCAAAATTAATTATTTGGGATTTGATTAGTAGACCAGGTTCAAAAGTACCCTTCTAAGCAGGGTCTCCCTCTACAGTCTCTTGTTCTCTGGGATATTGGGAACATTCATCAAGGTCCATGACGGTCACACTAGAGCAAGTTTCTGGGGAGGCCCGATCCCCAGATTCCTCCTGTGGCTCATTTCTCGCCATTGCTGGATGTGGACTGGGCTCCAAGCTGCCTTTGTCAGCCTCCACAACAGATTCACTGTGCCAAATTCTGCCCACACAGTTGTATGTGGGGGCCTGAGAAGGTGGCTTGTCTTCCTTTCCAGTAAGAGGGGCTTCTGAGGGCTTCTGGACGTTTCCTCCCAGAGCCCTGAGGTTCCTCCCAGAGCCCCCTGGGTTTTCTGAGTTGCTGGGTAGGGGGCAGGACAGGTACTCTCCAGGGTGGGCACTGCCTGGATTGTTATCACTTTCTCTCCTGGATGGGGATGAGAATGATTTCCTGAGCCCTCTGTAACTTGGTATTTGGGTGGTCCCCAGAGTCACTGGTGGTCTTCAAGGTGGATCTTCGAAGGTGTATGTGATGAAAAGTTTTCAACTTCAAGCTATATATGAACCTGAGGAGAAGGATCCATCTGTGCCTCACCTGAAACTTTATTATATGAGCTTCCAGCTCCTGTTAAATATGAGGACTGAGGACAAGAGACTCATAGGAAGTCTATATGGAAGCTTCCCAATCCTGAGAACAACCTGCATTTTCTGTTCCCATAGGAGCAGTTGACAGTCCAGGAAGGTCTATGAAATGGTTGGCAGAAAGCCTTGAACAACAGACGTTAACAGGGATCCAATACTCATGGATCTGCTATGATTTCCTGTTTATAAGGACCCTCAGGATTTCTTCTGGATGCTTCCTGCCTGGGCTCAACTCTCTTTCTAACTCATGCTTTGCACTTGGAACCTTCACTGGAGGGTTGGCTGAGGTCATGTACAGAACTTTTAGGATCCTCCCCATGCTCTGCCTTACATCTTGGCTCAGGAGTTTTCCTGCTGGGATCCTTGCTAGGTACCAGGATGTCATTTTCTGTGTTTCCTGGCTGCTTTTGCCTAGACCTGCAGGAGGTCTTGAGGGTCTCTTCATGCCCAGTGCCTGCCAAGGCCTTGGGGATTCACCCTGAGGCTGCATCAGTTTCTGAGACTGTTGGATTCTGCAGGGCATGCCACTCTCTCGTTGCATGAACCTTTTGGAAAGAGGGTACTCCAGTTTCTCCTGAACCTCAGGGCTGATCAAATCCCCAGGAATAATGGAATCACATCTGCTTGCCTGGGAAGACCTGTTTTCCTGGGGGAAGATTGGGGATGATGTGGCTAAAGACTTGCTGAGATTTTTCTAACTGAAGAGGGTAAAGTTCATCCACTTTCTAGTTGCTTTTTTAAAAAAGAGACATTGTAGGCTTGAATTACATTGAGGATCAAAGATTGTGCCTTGTTTTGGAATATAAGGCAAGACACTTCATTGTACCTAGTCTTCAGTTGAGAGGAAGATAGTTCCATTGGGAAAGAGTGTGAGATGGGCAGTGGGTCCCCATGTAAGTCCGAGGTTGTGGTTGTGACTGAGGTTTGCTTGGAGTCAAGGATTGGGTTCAGGCCTGGGTCCCCATGTGAATCTGAGTTGGTGGTGTTTGAAAGTGAGCTGTGGTTGGAGTCAAGGGTTGGGGTGAGTATGGGTGTCCACATGAGCTGGAGGTGGTGGTTGAAAGTGAGTTACGGTTGGAGTCATAACTCCATAGTGTTTTGATTGGAACTGGGTCTCTACTTGAGCCTGAATTGGTGGTTGACACTGGGGCATGGATGGAGTCAAGAATTGGAGTCAAGAGTCTACCCTGAGTCTCCATGTGAGCTCGTGGTGGTGGTTGAATCTGGGGCATGTTTGGAATTAAGGGTAGGGGTCTGGCCTGGGTCTAAATGTGACTCAGAGGTGATGGCTGCAACTGGGACATGGTTGCAGTCAAGGACTGAGGCTAAGCCTGGGGTACAGAGTGGATCAAGGACTGGACCAATGGCAGCTGTGAAATTAATTTAGTTTGAATTTGGAATTGTTTGGCCTTAGAGCATTCGTTGAATAAGATAGGGTGTAACTCTAGAGGGGACCCAGGTACTGTGTCAGTAGCCACCAGAGACACACTCTGCAGAAAGGGGAGACCCAGAAGTGCTACCTGCATGTCTTCTGTAGATGGTCCCTCAAAGTGTTAGGATATCAGAGCTTTCTGGGACCAAGCTGCTGTGCTGGTTTGCCTTTTATGCTCCAGAAATGTTGGTGACCCAAGGTATCCTGCTTGTCATGCAGTGACTTAATTCTCTTCCCCAGTGAAGTCAGATGGTGGCCTGCCTCCTCCTCCTTTTCTTACTCCTTCCAAATCTTGAGTTCCACTCTCTTGGTGATTCGTATCTCCAGCAGCTTCTGGACATCTGCATTGACAAAAGAGAGGGTACCTGCCTCTACCTGTCTGTTTCTGGGGTCTCACCAAAATAATGCCTCTGGTGAGTGTGTGGGAAGCTATTCTTTTGTGGACCCCAAGTGTGTCAAGGTGGAGAAGCTCAATTCTTTGGCAGCCCCCTGCCACCAAGACAGGGTTGAAAGGGGCTAACTTGAATGGACAAGCCCTAAGATGGCTGGTCTCCGAGGGGAGCATGGGGAAGACCTTTGTGGGATAGTGCCCAGTGTCAGTGCCATGGAGTCGCCCTGAGTGAGACTCAGCAGGGAGCCTAATGGTGCTGAGGTGGAAGGCAGGTACCTTCATCAAGATGACGAGGGGAAGGAGAGAGAACAAGTGGGTGGAAGACTGCCCAGCAGAAGGAGAGGCCCTGGTGTTGGAGAGGCACTCAGGGATGAATCGGAGTGAATGGAAGCTAAGCAGGGAACTAAGCTGGAGACGAGCTGGAGGCTCGAGGTAGAGGCCGTTTGGGCAGAGGAGACATGGAGGACATAGTGGGAGCAGGCTTTTCCCTCCACAGCTGTTGGGCTGCAGTAGATGTTTCTTTGTACATCTCCCCTGGAGTATCTTGAGAGACCTGATGAAAGCTGCCTTTGTCAGGGAGCCTCCCCAGGTGTCTGCAGGAGACATGAGGAACAAGCTTCAACCAGGAGTTTCTGGGCCTGGAAAACTGGGCAGGCTGGGAAGGGGTGCACATCTGCAACCAGCTACCCTGCACGAGCCCCATACTGACTTCACAGTGTCCTTGCTGTCTCTCACCCCAGGATTTTAAACCTAACCCACCCCCAGGAGTCCCCCTTCCAGTTCAAACCCAGGCTACCTGCAGCCCTGGGGTCACACCATAGGCTCTGGGAAGAAGAACCACCAAGGAGAGAAAGGGATGATTCTCTACCTTTGCAGAGGTGATGTCAGGTCCCAGACCTCCTTCAGTGCTTTAAAGCAACTTCTGCAAGCTGGAAAGCAGCAGACTGGCTCATGGTGAGGAAGCCAGGGCATAGGGGTATTACAGGAGGCTGATTGCAGTGCCCCTTTAAGGGAACACAACTGGGAGGTTGGGATCCAAGAACCAGAGTCCAGGGCCACGTGATCGCTGACAGTGATGGTGAAGCTTGTGATAGGGTTTATCATTAAGAAAGTGCTTTCATATCCATTACCCCTTGATGCCTTCACCAATCCCTTTGTGGGGAAGAATGGGCAGCATTCACTGCATAGATAAACCTGGGAGGTTAGTTCAGTCCAGTTCAGTCGCTCAGTCGTGTCCGACTCTTTGCACTCCATGGACTGCAGAATGCCAGGCCTCCCTGTCCATCACCAACTCCTGGAGATTACTCAAACTCATGTCCATTGCGTTGGTGATGCCATTCAGCCATCTCATCCTCTGTTGTCCCATTCTCCTCCTGACTTCAATCTTTTCCAGTATCAGGGTCTTTTCAAATGAGTCAGCTCTTTCATCAGGTGGCCAAAGTATTGGAGTTTCAGCTTCAACATCAGTCCTTCCAATGAACACCCAGGACTGATCTCCATTAGGATGGACTGGTTGGATCACCTCATAGTCCAAGGGACTCTCAAGAATCTTCTCCAACATCACAGTTCAAAAGCATCAATTCTTCAGCACTCAGCTTTCTTTATAGTCCAACTCTCACATACATATATGACTACTGGAAAAACCATAACCTTGACTAGATGGACCTTTGTGGACAAAGTAATGTCTCTACTTTTTAATATGCTGTGGAGATTGGTCACAACTTTCCTTTTAAGGAGTAAGCATCCTTTTATTTCATGGTGGCAGTCACCATCTTCAGTGATTTTAAAGCCCCCAAGAATAATATCTGCCACTGTTTCCACTGTTTCCCCATCTATTTGCCATGAAGTGATGGGACCAGATGCCATGATCTTAGTTTTCTGATGGTTGAGCTTTCAGGCAACTTTTTCACTCTCCTCTTTCACTTTCATCAAGAGGCTTTTTAGTCCCTCTTCACTTTCTGCCATAAGGGTGGTGTCATCTGCATATCTGAGGTTATTGATATTTCTCCTGGCAATCTTGATTCCAGCTTGTGCTTCCTCCAACTCAGCCATTCTCATGATGTACTCTGTATATAAGTTAAATGAGCAGGGTGACAACATACATCCTTGACGTACTGCTTTTTCTATTTGGAACCAATCTATTGTTCCATGTCCAGTTTGAACTGTTGCTTCCTGACCTGCATACAGGTTTTTCAAGAGGCAGGTCAGGTGGTCTGGTATTCCCATCTCTTTCAGAATTTTCCACAGTTTATTGTGATCCATACAGTCAAAGGCTTTGGCATAGTCAATAAAGCAGAAGCAGATGTTTTTCTGGAACTCTCTTGCTTTTTTGATGATGCAGCGGATGTTGGCAATCTGATCTCTGCTTCCTCTGCCTTTTCTAAAACCAGCTTGAACATCTGGAAGTTTGTGGTTCACGTATTGCTAAAGCCTGGCTTGGATAATTTTAAGCATTAATTTACTAGCATGTGAGATGAGTGCAACTGTGAGGTAGTTTGAGCATTCTTTGGCATTTCCTTTCTTAGGGATTGGAACGAAAACTGATCTTTTCCAGTCCTGTGGCCACTGCTGACTTTTCCAAATTTGCTGGCATACTGAGTGCAGCACTTTCACAGCATCATCTTTTAGGATTTGATATAGCTCAACTGAAATTCCATCACCTCCACTAGCTTTGTTCATAGTGATGCCTCCTAAGGCTCACTTGACTTCACATTCTAGGATGTCTGGCTCTAGATGAGTGATCACACCATCGTGATTATCTGGGTAATGAAGATCTTTTTTGTACAGTTCTTCTGTGTATTCTTGCCACCTCCTCTTAATATCTTCTGCTTCTGTTAGGTCCCTACCATTTCTGTCCTTTATTGAGCCCATCTTTATATGAAATATTCCCTTGGTATCTCTAATTTTCCTGAAGAGATCTCTAGTCTTTCCCATTTTATTGTTTTCCTCTATTTCTTTGCAGTGATCACCGAGGAAGTCTTTCTTATCTCTCCTTACTGTTCTTTGGAACTCTGCATTCAAATGGCTATATCTTTCCTTTTCTCCTTTGCTTTTTGCTTCTCTTCTTTTCACAGCTATTTGTAAGGCCTCCTCAGACAGCCATTTTGGTTTTTTGCATTTCTTTTCCATGGGGATGGTCTTGATCCCTGTCTCCTGTACAATGTCACAAACCTCAGTCCATAGTTCATTAGGCACTCTATCTATCAGATCTAGGCCCTTAAATCTGTTTCTCACCTCCACTATAAGTGATTTATTTTATGTCATACCTGAATGGTCTAGTGGTTTTCCCTACTTTCTTCAATGTAAGTCTGAATTTCGCAATAAGGAGCTCATGATCTGAGCCATAGTCAGCTCCTGGTCTTGTATTTGTTGACTGTATAGAGCTTCTCCATCTCTGGCTGCAAAGAATATAATCAGATTTTGGTGTTGACCATCTGGTGATGTCCATGTGTGGAGTCTTCTCTTGTGTTGTTGGAAGAGGGTGTTTGCTATGACCAATGCATTCTCTTGGCAAAATTCTATTAGCCTTTGCCCTGCTTCATTCCGTATTCCAAGGCCAAATTTGCCTGTTACTCCAGGTGTTTCTTGGCTTCCTACTTTTGCATTCCAGTCCCCTATAATGAAAAGGACATCTTTTTTGGGTGTTAGTTCTAATAGGTCTTGTAGGTCTTCATAGAACTGTTCAACTTCAGCTTCTTCAGCGTTACTGGTTGGGGCATAGACTTGGATTACTGTGATATTGAATAGTTTGCCTTGGAGACGAACAGAGATCATTCTGTCATTTTTGAGACTGCATCCAAGTACTGCAGTTCGGACTCTCTTGTTGACCATGATGGCTACTCCATTTCTTCTAAGTGATTCCTGCCCGCAGTAGTAGATATAATGGTCATCTGAGTTAAACTCACCCATTCCAGTCCATTTTAGCTTGCTGATTCCTAGAATGTTGATGTTCACTCTTGCCATCTCCTGTTTGACCACTCCCAATTTGCCTTGATTCATGGACCTAACAGTCCAGGTTCCTATGCAATATTGCTCTCTACAGCATCGGACCTTGCTTCTATCACCAGTCACATCCACAACAGGCTGTTGTTTTTGCTTTGGCTCCATCCCTTCATTCTTTCTGGAGTTATTTCTCCACTGACCTCCAGTAGCATATTGGGCCCCTACTGACCTGGGGAGTTCCTCTTTCAGTATCCTATCATTTTGCCTTTTCATACTGTTCATGGGGTTCTCAAGGCAAGACTTCTGAAGTGGTTTGCCATTCCCTTCTCCAGTGGACCACATTCTGTCAGACCTCTCCACCATGACCTCCCCGTCTTGGTGGCCCTACAGGGCATGGCTTAGTTTCATTGAGTTAGACAAGGCTGTGGTCCTAGTGTGATTAGATTGACTAATTTTCTGTGATTACGGTTTCAGTGTGCCTGCCCTTGGATGCCCTCTTGCAACACCTACTGTCTTACTTGGGTTTCTCTTACCTTGGACGTGGGGTATCTCTTCACAGCTGCTCCAGCAAAGCGCAGCTGCTGCTCCTTACCTTGGCCGAGGGGTATCTCCTCACCACCGCCCCTCCCGACCTTGAACGTGGTGTAGCTCCTCTAGGCCCTCCTGCACCCATGCAGCCACTGCTCCTTGGACGTGGGGTTGCTCCTCTCGGCCGCCGCCCCTGGCCTTGGGCGTTGGGTAGCTCCTCCCGGCTGCCATCCCTGACCTCAGATGTGGGGTAACACCTGTCGGCTGCTCCTGTGCTATTGCAGCCTGGCACTCTCAGCCGCTGCCCCTGACCTTGGACGTGGGGTAGCTCCTCTCGGTCACGCTTGTGTGCCATCGCAGCCACCCGCACTTTCATCGAGAGGCTCTTAAGTTCTTCTTCACTTTCACAAACATGGTATGTCTTTGTTTCCTTAATGGTCCATAGTGGAGTGGAAGACAAACTGTCTTCTGATGCTTGTGATCCATGTCCAGAGATGTTTTGTCTCTGGACAATACCTGTGGTCAATACCTGTGCCCAGCCTCTCTGCAGGGATAGTCAGAGGTAATGATCTGAAGGAATTTAGATACTCCCTTCCATGACTGGTCTTCCCAATTTATATTTGGGCTGATTTGAATATATCTGTCTCTGGGGTGCAGTATTTTGTTAGTACAAAAATGATAACAGAATTATGACCGGATAGTTATTCCACAATGCAATTTCTATATAAATGGCACTGAGAAGATGCACTCAATATTGTATCCCAGTTATGAGTAAGAATCTTCTAAGTAACTAATAGAATGACTTAACAAGAGGACAAAGCAACAAGGAAGCTTTCTTTTCTTGAGTGCCTGTGTGCAATATTTTGCTTCACCATCCCTCTAGCATGAAGTTATAGGTTGAAAATCCTTTAAGTTTTCCTTCACAATAAAAGCTCAAGTACTGAGTGATATTTCCAAGTTATTTTTTCAGTCCCCAAAAGGAGTTTCTTCATACAAATTTCACCATGATATTGCTTGAAATACTCTCACCTCATCTTCTGGTCTTCTTTTGAAACTGTTTTCCCTTGCAAGGGGCAAGGAGCTTCTTAAGCAGCAACAGGAGTCTTTTTCACAGTGTGAAATTGTCCTTCTAAACCTCTCTTTCTTTCCCCAACACCCCATAATCAGTACTGCTGCTATAGCAGGGAGTGACTCTTGTTTCTCAAGATATTAGTTTACAGTCCTCTGAGGTTTTCGCCCTTCATCTCCCTTGACAAGATTCTTAACAGTTCTTCTTCTCACAACACAAATGTGAATACTCTTTCATATCATTGTGATAGTGATAAACTGACTGATTCACAAATGAAAATAAGAATCAGGCAAATTTTTTTTTAGAAGAGATGTTCCCATGATTTCTGTGCAGATGGGACCATATGCAGTGATGAGCCCAGGTCCTAAAGAGCAAGGGAATGTGATGCAAACAGGAAATTCACAAGCTTATAAGCTGGGCTTGCAGGTTAGGATTTAAATGGAAGTAGGTTTGTGTGAATGGAGAATGGCTTTTGGTAGATAAACTCTTGACATTGTTGGAAGTCACACATCCATTTCACGGTTAGTGGATTTTTAAAACCTAGAAAAACCAGGACTCTAGGATATTTAGTCCCTATCACAAGGAAAGAGAAGATTTTTGTCTTCTTGTTCCTTACTTCTGCCTTAGCCTTACGAAAAGTCTAAACATTGAATGCTATATGATGGCTCTTCCAAATCAATTTCCTCTAAAAAGTCTGAAGGGTTTGTACATGTTTGCAATTGTGTTTTGTATTGGACACAAAATACACACTTCTGTCTATTGACTGCCCGTTCTCTTTCTCAAAAGATGAGTAACTATTAATGACTTAGCATGTTACACTTTCCTTGGAAGTGTTGCCAGATAGAAAGCATACCTTGAGGTAACTGTAAATCTCACTCATATAATCAGAGAAAGAAATTGCAGTAAAACTATTTCCAAATATTGCATAGGACACAGTTATACTAAAAATTGTCACCTCTGTGAAATTCAAAAATCAAGTTCAGTTAAGCATTTGTTATTTTTATTTGCTAGTTCTGCCGACTCTATCCTTTCAGGTACTTTAAAATTTAAGAGACAGTAGAAAATTTTTGTTCTAGGACTCTAGTCCAGGAACAGTGGAGCCAGGATATCAGTACAAAGACAATCATTGGAAATACACTCAGATATATTGAAACATGTATGCTACCCACTCCAGTATTCTTGGGCTTCTCTTGTGGCTCAGCTGGTAAAGAATCCATCCACCTGCAATGCTGGAGATTTGGGCTTGATCCCTGTATTGGGAAGATTCCCCCAGAGAAAGGAAAGTCTATTCACTCCAGTATTCTGGCTTAGAGAATTCCATGGACTATGTTCATGGGGTCACAAAGAGTCAGAAACGACTGAGCAACTTTTTCTTTCACTTTCACATGAATATTCAACCAGGAGAAAAACTGAAGGCAGTTGTAGATTGCACTCATTTTTAGTTGCAAATCACATCTATGGAAGGACTTTAATAAAACAGATAACCCTGGTTTCCTCTGGGAAGAGGATAGGGTTGATAGCAGAAAGATGTGGGAGGTGGGCTTGTCACTGAAAGGCTGCTGCTGCTAGCCGTGTGTTACACAGGATTTGTGACCTCCGGAGGAGAGGATTTTGATTCAGGGTCAGAGATGAGGCTTGACTACTTGAAGCTTTTTGTGTAGCAAAATTTTATTAAAGTATAATAGAGATAGGGAAAGGCTCTGACAGAAGGATACAGAAAGAGTGCCCCCTTGCTAGTTTTTAGCAAGGTGTTTTATGTCTGTTAGAAAGCTGTTTAATTAGATAAGAGAGATGCCTCAAGGCTGAGGGAGTTTCACCAGGCACCTCTCCCACAATATGCACTTTTGAGATAGGATGGCATGAGATGTGTCATCCCCCGTCATAACACAATTGACAGGAATACTGGTTTGTCGAGCCATTATCAGCCCAAGGTTTAAGAAAAGAAAAAAGCTAGTCTTAGTTGGAACCATATTAAAGAAAGGCAAATTCCAGAGCAAATACGTAGTTTCATTACATAAGAAAAACTCATTGGTTAGCTCAAGGTAGAACCAGGTCTTCTCAACGCAGAATAAAAGAATTAAAATCTTTTTAAATTTTGTGTAGAGAAGGAAAAAGCATCTGCCCCTTGCAGTTTCTTTCCTCCTGCCACTGGGAGACCTCTGGCCTTCCTGCCCATTACACTCTCATCATTGCCTAGTTCTATTTTGCACAGTGTAAAATATTGTACTAAAATAATTTAAAAAGTTAAAAAAAACCTAGTTAATAATTAATCCTATGAGAAACACATTTGGTGAATTCTGGTCTTGGACATGTGGGCTGCATGACATTTTTTTTTTTTTTTTATAGACAGGGGCATTCCAGCAAAAAAGACCATCAGTAAGGAAAGTCCTGCTGCATGTTGGTTGGGGCACAAGAAATGCTTCCTTAGGAATAATGTACATACAACAATCATACACCCTGCATCTGCAGAAACAACCTTAATTTCAAACACTTGGTTCCATGTGGCCATAAATGCCCAAGTGTTTATCAGGGAAAGTTCTGAACTTAGTTGAGAAAGTCTCATCTCTGTTGAAGTAAGCCAAGAGCCAGGCAGGAAGCAGAGAGGGTTGAGGGACACAAAACTATGGTTAATAGGTAAAGAAGTGAAATAAAGGGAACATCAAGATGCTACCATCAAGAACAACCTTGATGCTGTGAATCTGAAAACCAATTGAATTGCCTAAAAAGGCAGACACCAATTGTGTTGCTACTACGTAATGTGGAAGGAATGTCTGGTTCTTGCCTTCCTACCAGAGCCCTTCATGTCTCTTCACCCCACAGGCCCACCTGCCCTCTGCCCCTCCACCACTGCAGAATGTTTCAGTTCCACATTCTACAGTTTGAATTCAAACTTTTCCCTCCTTTTCTCGGATGCTGAGTATCTGCTGAAGCAGGTCACTCTCTGGGTCCTGGTCCTCACTATTCTTGTTGAGGTTACCAGGCAGCAGTGGTCAGTGTCCAAGCCTGAGGAATAGCTTTAGAAGTAGGTAATCCTGTAGGTAATAGCTTTAAAAGTAGGTAATCCTGGGATTGTGTTCTCAGAGACTCTGCCATTTCTCAGATCCCTGAGTCCACATGTGACATTTCACTGTGGGCACATGGTTGAACTGAAGTTGAGTGAGGAGAGAGCATCAAACCCAGAAGGACTTCTGGGGAGCCTGAAGAGCCAGAAGAAACCTGAGACTGCACGGGGGAGGAGGTTCTTTGGAGTGGATCAAGGGAAATTGCCCTGGGTATGGAGAAAGATGGCACCAGAAGTCTTGGTTATTTCTAGAAGGAAGGTAAGCCACTTTGAAACGTGTGTATGTATGGAGTGTGAGTGATGTCCCGGTAGTGACAGAGGGAGGGTCATAAGAAGAGCCTAGCCCTGTATTGTGTTCTTTAGGCACTGGAAGCTCGTCCCCACTGCATATCTTTCTGAGGGGTTTTAACTGTATCTAATGGGTCTTCCCTGGTGGCTCAGGTGGTAAAGCGTCCGCCTACAATGCGGGAGACCTGGGTTCAGTCCCTGGGTCAAGAAGATCTCCTGGAGAAGGAAATGGCAACCCACTCCAGTATTCTTGCCTGGAGAATTCCATGGATGGAGGAACCTGGTTAGGCTACAGTCCATGGGGTTGCAAAGAGTCGGACATGATTGAGCGACTTCACTCACTCACTCACACACTCACTCACTCACTCACTCACTCAATGGGGCCATGGGGGAGAGATGGTCTTAGTCATAAAACTATTCAGTGGGGTTCTGTGTGGCCACACCTGTAGTAAAGCATCTGTTCTGAGAACTAGGCAGGAAGTTACCCTAACTGCCACAGTCCAGCTCTATTCTACTTACAGCGCATAGCTCACTTCTCTCTTCAGGTAACTGTTGCCTATGGCTTCAATAGGATGGACAGCCATGTAACTTCAACCAAGACAGGGCTCAGGTTCCTTGGCAAAGGGATGTGTTAATATCCTCTTGCAGCCATTCACAGGTGGACGATGTCAGGATGTTTCCCTGAACAAAGCACTTTGGTATAACATTCAGGCAGAAGGGCAGGGTTCCCTGAGGCCGGTCATTATGTATAGACAGAATCCATTTAGTGAACAAAACCAAGAAGAAGCAAAAGTTACAGAAACAGATTCAACATTTAGTCAGATTCTGTTCTTCCCTGTAACATCCCCTCACTGTCCGTGTCCATTTCACACTCTTGCGGGGAAAATGGCCATGACCATTACAATTGCTTCTTGTTGCATTTCATCAGATGGCTCTCTGGGTACGTCTACCATCAGGGCCAGTGTTCCAAATGTCACTTCTTTTTGTTTCTCTTTGGAAAGTGTCTACTTTATATCTGTAGACTTAGAAATATTTGAAACCTAAAAGTTGAGAGTTATGTTTTATTCAGTAGGAATTTTGAGGACTTCATGCCTGGGAGGCAGCAACTCAAATTAACGAATTTACCTCTTTTCCATGCATGGGAAGATGCAAAGTCAGGGCTCATTGAAATCATTCCCTTGATACATACCTCAACTATCTGGGATCTATATCCTGTATTCTCATATCCTGAGTTTCCTCAGGGCTCATCGTGGATGGGGAGTGGCCGCAGTCTAATGCCTGTTGGATAACAGATATTTTTCTCCTTCCTGAGTTTCCTCAAGGTTCACAGGTTCACATTGGAAGGCTGTAATCACTGATGAATGACACGGCAGGAAATATTTCATTTCGCAGATCCTTTCGTCTTGGTCAGGAATTTGACCAATATTTGGGAGATATTTGTTAAAATGCTTGATATGCCAATCCAGGTGCTAATTTTTGGATTAGAACCTATTGGTAATTGAAGATTCTCTGGATTTTCTGTCTAATTATGGTCCAGTAGACATTTTCCCTTGTTTATTCCCATACCTAGAATCATGCTCTTACAATTATTTTTAGCTATATACATAATCTATTTCCTCAAGATGTTTAGCCATAGAAGTTTTACTGGAAGCCTGGATACTCACTGGGTACTGTAAGAGAAAACAATCTTATAAAATAGAACATAAGTAATGTAGTTAGTAAAACTGACAATGGTATAGTACAGCAGGGAGATACAAAGCAGAAGCAATTTGAATACAAGGAACAAATCAAAACAATGATTACTAAAACTAGTTGTAATCCAGTTGCAATAATGAGTAACCAAAGGAACTGTAACTGATTTGATGAGCTAAATGCAGTTTCACTGTACCAGGCAGGCATACATGCATGGCTTAATCTTTGAGACAAGCGTAGGCTACTGGCAGGATTGACCAGGTAGTGAGAAAATGATACACATTTCAGTTCTCCTTACAAAGGTAAAATTTACCAAATTACTGTAAGTCATAATTAGTTTAAGGGGAAGTTTTCCCTTACACCTTAAAAACACAGATTTAAACCAGTAATTTTTCAGAAAGAAATCATAAAAATCATAATGATATTCACCAGTACATTCAGTCCTATATAACAGATCCTTTCTGTTAACAGCTTTAAGAAGCCATCAGGTTTATAATTTCTTACCCAAATTCAGCATTATGATTTGAAAGCCAGAGATTTGTATTGACCTAAAAGTCCTTTCTATAAATATTCTTGAAGAGGAAGCATTTTTGAAAAGGTATCAGAAAGAAGCCATAACTGTCCATAATGACAAAGACTTAAGAAAACACATTTAAATATTACAATGCAGTTGACAAAGTAAACTGGTGACTATTGTGACATATAATGCTTTCAAATAATAACTAAAATTATGACTGGTAACATAGATGGGAATAGCAGACCACTTGACCTCCCTCTTGAGAAACCTGTACGCAGGTTAGGAAGCAACAGTTAGAACTGGACATGGAACAACAGACTGGTTCCAAATAGGAAAGGAGTACGTCAAGGCTGTATATTGTCACCCTGCTCATTTAACTTATATGCAGAGTACATCATGAGAAACACTGGGCTGGAGGAAGCACAAGCTGGAATCAAGATTGCCGGGACAAATATCAATAACCTCAGATATGCAGATGACACCACCCTTATGGCAGAAAGTGAAGAAGAAGTAAAGAGCCTCTTGATGAAAATGGAAGAGAGTGAAAAAGTTGGCTTAAAGCTCAACATTCAGAAAACTAAGATCACGGCATCTGGTCCCATCAATTCACGGCAAATAGATGGGGCAACAGTGGAAACCATTGCTGACTCTATTTTTCTGGGCTGCCAAATCACTGCAGATGGTGATTGCCGCCATGAAATTAAGATGCTTACTTCTTGGAAGGAAAGTTATGACCAACCTAGACAGCGTATTAAAAAGCAGAGACATTACTTTGTCAACAAAGGTCCATCTAGTCAAGGCTATTGTTTTTCCAGTGGTCATGTATGGATGTGAGAGTTGGACTATAAAAAAAGTTGAGCACTAAAGAATTGATGCTTTTGAACTGTGGTGTTGGAGAAGACTCTTGAGAGTCCCTTAGACTGCAAGAAGGTCCAACCAGACCATCCTGGAGGAGATCAGTCCTGGGTATTCATTGGTAGGACTGATTTTGAAGCTGAAACTCCAATACTTTGGCCACCTGATGTGAAGAGCTGACTCATTTGAAAGACCCTGATGCTGGGAAGGATTGAGGGCAGGAGGAGAAGGGGACGGCAGAGCATGAGATGGTTGGATGGCATCACCGACTCAATGGATATGGGTTTGGGTGGACTCCGAGAGTTGGTGATGCACAGGGAGGCCTGGTGTGCTGCAGTTCATGGGGTCACAAAGAGCTGGACATGACTGAGCGACTGAACTGAACTGAACTGAACATTTTATCAGGACATATTAGATATTTAGGAACTCTATAAAAATTTCTAGGATATCTGCATCATTTACCATACAATGTAACCTAAGAAGATTTATTATTCATTTAATAACAATTCCCATGTAATTTAACATCAAAGTGAACCTATTGCTTTCATATATCTCTTTAGGGTGTTTCAGGGACCCTTTGAAACATCTCAAAGCTAGTTCAAGGTCAAAGGAACTTCATTATAATTTGATTTTGGAAGTTATATTGAAAAATATCAAAAAAGTTTTAAAACACCATAGGATCATAAGTCACTGTGAAACAATAATTTTTCATTTAACCAAAGTCACAAAACGATTAAAAGAAAACAAGTACAGATCACCTAAGGACACAGAAACGCTTGCAATCTGTTATCAAAATGGTGTACTTCTAACAGAGAGAGAGAGAGGTCAAATTCCAGTCTTATATTCTTACTTAACATAATCCATTTACTTAGTTAATTTCCACCTAAATTCAGTTAATCCTGATCATGTATAAAACTTTCACAGTAAAAGGCGATTACATTCTTCATACCTTAACTGAAAACATACATTCTACCATATTGAAATGTTTTATTATTTTCAGTGGCTTTATTTATATGCTGAAGCTAGAATCCCTGACTTCTTGAAACCTTAATTTCTAGTGAAAACCAAGGGAGGCAAGTAATAATTACCAAAATCTGGAGATACTATTTTAGGTGATTTTTAGAACATAATTATTCTCATAGAGTTTACCTAAAAGCTCTTATATAGTTTACATTTACTTTAAAGTCTCATCATATCAAGTTATATTTCTTGCTGACAAATTTGCAACAGGTATAACAAGATTTTATTTAACTTCTATTAAACCTATGTGTAGTGAAAATATTATACTTAATGTTGATTATTCTAAAGAGCTGTCTATATTAATTAATTAGATCAACAAATTTGACATAAATACTAGGCATTAATTTAATACTGAATACTTCCCAGTTCACATGAACCTGAAATTCAGTTAGATAATTTCTCTTACATTTATAATTTTTTGGCTTGTAATTGCTAATTTTTCTTTAAGCCAATTAAACAGAACTCATCCACAAATCAACCACAGACATATTATTCAAAGACAAAGACACAAACAGAGACCTCATAGTTCTCAAATCAGATTTTAGCCCTGAGTAATGTGCAGCAATGTAAAACCCATCAATTTACAAAAGTGGTTGAATTAATGTTGGATTTCTGGCAAATAGAGAAAATTAAGCTCACTTGTCAGATGGCTATATATTTAGAGAAAACGCACTTATGATTTGTATTTACACTTGACAACATAATTTGAAATTACAATCAGTTTCGAAATTACTTTACCCTCTTTTCAAAATCTGCATTTTAAAAAGATAGCGGAGATGAGCATTCCGGAGAAGACCAGATACAACTTTTGCATCTCAAAGGTATAGGAACGTTTTCCTTGGGTGACTTTGTTTCCCCTTTGTGTAATACTTACAAGCCTCCTAAGATAAGCAGGAAAGGTTTGGGGAGTGGTATCTATTAGAAAGTCAATCAACTTCTTCCCTACTGTTAAAGTTACCCAGGACTCTTGCAGGGAAATTCAAACAGGATACCTCAAGCCCAAGGGAGTCCTCTGGTCTCTTTTTGTCCTAGAACTGAAATAAGCAGCTCCAGGACAAAATCACTTTTTCCTTTTATTAGTAACAAACTGTATTTCCAGTCTTCATACCTTCTTTTCTGAAAACATACTATTTTTCTTAAGCCACCATGAACTGCCTTTAACATTAGTAGTCCCTGATTGGAAAATCCTAACACTTCTAGAAACATGCGACGTTCCAAAGCACAATTTCTTTCGTTAAGACGCAGCAAGACATGTGTCTAATGAACCCAAATGCCTCTCTCACAAGGGAAACAGAATAGGTAAATTTAGACCTGTTTAGCAATTAATGTTTCATCACAGTTAAAATGACATGGGGACTCAGTAGATTACTACATTTTAACTTAATTTAGTTTCAAGTTACCAAAATTTGAAGGGACTATTCTAAATGGACTTTTCCAAAATACAGTTATTCCCACGAAAGTGTGAAAGTGTTAGTCACTCAGTCATGTCCAATTCTTTGGGACCCCATGAACTGTAGCCTGCCAGACTCCTCTCTGTCCATGGGATTCCACAGGCAAGAACACTGAAATGGGTAGCCATTTCCTTCTCCAGGGCATCTTTCTGACCCAGGGATGGAAGCCGGGTCTCCTGCATTGCAGGAGTATTCTTTTTCATCTGAGCGACCAGGGAAGCCCAATTATTCTCATCAGTTCAGTTCGGTTCAGTTCAGTCGCTTAGTCATGTCCGACTCTTTGCACCAGGCCTCACTGTCCATCACCAACTCCTGGAGTCTACTCACACTCATGTCCATTGAGTTGGTGATGCCATCCAGCCATCTAAATCCTCTGTCATCTCCTTCCTTCTTCTCCTGCCCCCATCCCTCCCAGCATCAGGGTCTTTTCCAATGAGTCAACTCTTCACATGAAGTGGCCAAAGTATTGGAGTTTCAGCTTTATCATCAGTCCTTCCAATGAATACCCAGGACTGACCTCCTTTAGGATGGACTGGTTGGACTTCCTTGCAGTCCAAGGGACTCTCAAGAGTCTTGTCCAACACCACAGTTCAAAAGCATCAACTCTTCGGCGCTCGGCTTTCTTCACAGTTCAACTCTCACATCCATACACAACCACTGGAAAAACCATAGCCTTGACTAGACGGACCTTAGTCGGCAAAGTAATGTCTCTGCTTTTTAATATGCTATCTAGGTTGGTCATAACTTTTCTTCCAAGGAGTAAGCATCTTTTAATTTCATGGCTGAAATCACCATCTGCAGTGATTTTGGAGCCCCCAAAAATAAAGTCTGACACTGTTTCCACTGTTTCCCCATCTATTTCCCATGAAGTGATGGGACCAGATGCCATAATCTTAGTTTTCTGATGGTTGAGCTTTAAGCCAACTTTTTCGCTCTCCTCTTTCACTTTCATCAAGAGGCTTTTTAGTTCCTCTTCACTTTCTGCCATAAGGGTGGTGTCATCTGCATATCTGAGGTTATTGATATTTCTCCAGGCAATCTTGATTCCAGCTTGTGCTTCTTCCAGCCCAGCATTTCTCATGATGTACTCTGCATATAAGTTAAATAAGCAGGGTGACAATATACAGCCTTGACGTACTGCTTTTTCTATTTGGAACCAGTCTGTTGTTCCATGTCCAGTTCTAACTGTAGCTTCCTGACCTGCATATAGGTTTCTCAAGAGGCAGATCAAAGTTTACTTAAAACTCCTATCTCAGTCATGTTTACTTAAAAGTTTAATCATATCAGGTTATTTTTCTCAGTGACAGATTTTACAATAAAAACAGTATGCACTTATTGATTTCCAGTAATGCTAGGTACAAGAAAAGTATATTTCTTAACTTTGATAATAAAGAGAAGTCTGTATTTGTTAAACCCACAAACTTAAGCCAGTTAATTTTTACAGCACCAGACACCTGATCATTTTCCTGCTTGAATTTTAAAAGGTCTTCCCCCACCCCTCATTTTGGGGGATCACAGATGGATCAGGTATTTCCTGAGAGTCCTGGCAGAATAGGCTTCCCAGGTGGTGCTAGTGGTAAAGATTCCACCTTCCATGAGGGAGACATGAGAGATACAGTTTCAATCCCTGGGTCTGGAAGATCCCCTGGAGTAGGAAATGGTAACCCACTGCAGTATTCTTGCCTGAAGAATCCCATGGACAAAGGAGCCTGGCAGCAGAATAGTTACACTGCAAAGGCAGAGGAGAGAGATGAAGGTTCCTCATTTCTTTTTTGTTCTTTAAACTCCCACTAAGTTGGCTCAGTGGGTAAAGAATCTGCGGCAATGCAGGAGACACAGAAGATCCGAGTTTGATCCCTGTGTTGGGAAGATCCTCTGGAAAAGGAAAAGCAACCCACTCCAGTATTCTTGTGTGGAAAACCGCATACACAGAGGAGCCTGGTGGGCTACAGTCCAAACGGTCACAAGAAGGCAGACATGACTTGGGTCACAGGCAAGCGACCCAAGGCTGGAGTGTCAAACAATGTGGGTTGCATTTGTATTTCAAGGCATAGGTGCTCCACCATGCCCACAATGTCAGCAGAGACTTGCAGGAGCAGTTGGACAGACAAACCTAAATAAAACAAAGATACCAATGACAGAAACTTAAAGACACAAACAAGAAGAATTCAGGATTAAGGGGATGGGTGTGCAGGTGTAGGACTAAGGATGGGGTAAGGGAAGGAGGGACAGAAAAGACTGAAAAAAGAGAAAGTGACAGAAAGAGACTGCAGTTTCAATTCACGCCCATGTGGGTGTCTATTCAGGCACCAACCTGTGAGCTTCCAGAAAGGGCCAGTTAAGGAGGGAGCACCCTGTGCACTGCCCACTCGGGTGATCAAGCCTGGAAACCAGCCAGTTGTATGTTGCTGTGGGACTCTAACCCACAGGTGGGACTCACCCATGTGTACACCAGTGTATGGGAATCTGCTGCAGCACTTCAGCAAAGGGTCCCACATCCCAGTCTGTCTCAAATTGGGGGAAAATATAAGAGATATACAGAAAACAAATTGCAAACTGGAAAATGTAATTCCAACTGTATTAATAATTACATTACTGTGAATAGATTAAACACTCAAAATTAAAGACAAAAATTGATAGATTGTATTTAAAAGAACAAAGTCCTTATCAATGTCAACTCTGTGATGTGAAAGAAAGAAAGGGAGAGAGAGAGAGAGAGGAAAGAAGGGAGGAATGGAAAAAGAGAGAGAAGAAGATAGGAGAGAAATAAGTAAAGGAATCCAACTTTAAATGGAAAAATTAGAACCTTTAGTGCAGAAGAGATGATCCTATATGTTAGAAACCCCCAGTGAACCCACCAAAGCAATGTAAAACAAGACAAAACAGACTAGGATGAATAAACAAGGGTAGGAAGTTCATAGGAAGCAATATTTCTTATAAAATAAATTGCATTTATGTATTCTAGGTACAAAAATATGAAAAGAGAATTAACAAAATAATTTCATTCATAATAGCATGGAAAAGAATAAAATCCTAGCAATAAACATAATAAAGAAGTGCAAGATCTGTACACTGAAAACTATAAAATATTGCTGATAGAAATTAAAGGTCTATACAAAGAAACTGTTCTTGTTCACGGATCAGGAGATTTCATATTATGAAGAAAGCAACTCCTCAAATTGGTCTATAAATTCAATGCAGTCCCAATGAAAATTCTAGCAGGCTTTTTTTGGGTAGAATTTGACAGCTGATCCTAAAATTCATAGGGAAATTCAAAGGATGTAAAATAGCCTAAACAATTTGGCAATAGAATAAAGCTGGAGAACTTTCATTACCTGATTTCGGATTTTACCATAATACATACTAATCGAGACAGTGGACTTCTGGCACAGGAAAGCAATACAGTTCATTGGCACAGGATTGAGAGTCCAGGAGTAGAACCTTACTTTTTGTTATGAATTGATTTTCAACAAATGTTCTAAAACAATTCAATATGAGAAAGATTAAATTTTCTTTTTTAACCAAGAAAAGGTGCTGGTACAAATGGATATACACAAGAAAGATGAAAAACTAAGAAACGGAAACCTATTATATCTGGTAGGTAAAAATGAACTAAAACATGATCATGGTTTCAAATGTAGGAAACAACCTTTACAATTTCTCAGAGAAAACACAGAGAAAACATAGGAGAAACTCTTCATGATCTCTTAGATATAACATGCAAAGCATGAGTTATACAAGAAAAAATAGTAAATTAGACTTCATTAAATATCAGTGAAGGCAGAGTCCAGGTAGCCCTGTCATTTTGACTAGGCCACTGGACGCCTGGCCTTGGCCTGGCCTCTGTGAAGTGATGTGACCCTCGTGGTTGCAACACTTGGGGTCTCTACTATAAGTGGGAGGGGAGTCTCCACAGTGTGTGGGAAACCCAAGGTGATGGGAGGCTCTACGGTGGCTGGGACATGGAGGCCGGTGGCCACGGCAGGCCAGTCTGCGATCCCAGGGCTTGCACGTCTGTGGAGCTGTCCTCATTAACTCCACCTGGCTCCTTTCCACTGCCCACTACTTTCTCAAGTGAGTCTATAGCCTAGGCTGCCAGCACGGGTGCTGGCAGGGGAGGGGGACAGTGTCCCACGTTAGCTCCTCTGGGCAGTCTGTGGCCTTCAGGGCCATATTGTTCCTGCTTTGGCCTGTGTACCCTCCACTTGGACTGTCCTCCCGCTCACCTGCCCAGATCCTCCTCATGCTCTGCCCTCAGCCCCTGTATCTGTTCCCCAACACAGGTGTGCCTCAGGAGAGCGGCAGTGTCTGTCCTCGCTGCCATTTGGTATGGACCCATCTCAGATCAAAACTTCTTCTCAGTGCCCCCTATTTCCAGGTGTCAGACTCTAGGCAGGGGCCTGGGACTGCGTGTATGACCAACAGCTGGGCAATTCTTACTACTCCTGCAAAACTGTGTGCCCAGGAGGAGTCATGGTCACTGGCGTGCAT
Organism: Ovis canadensis; assembly: GCF_042477335.2. Lineage (NCBI taxonomy): Eukaryota > Metazoa > Chordata > Mammalia > Artiodactyla > Bovidae > Ovis > Ovis canadensis. The sequence continues at coordinate 47,932,462 of NC_091246.1, read as the reverse complement.
GCAGATAGCCGTGGTGCCAGGCTGCATAAGTGGGGGTGGGCTCCCTGGGAGAGTGACAGGGCTGCTCAGGAGTCTAATTCACCTACCCTTTTGGGGCTGGCTTAGTTACAGACTTCTGAACAGAGGAGGAGGGGTCACCAGGGAGTTTAGGCATCACAGTCCAGGTCTGGGCACAAGAGCTTTGAGGGCTCAGAGTCTGTCAGCACCCACTCTGTGCCATGCTCCATGCAAGCCCCTCTGTGACATCAGGGTGAAGTGACAAATCCCACTTCACCATACCTCCATCCTGTCAGAAGAGAAAGCCCAGCATGGGTGAGAAGGGCAGAGCACATGGAGCGGGGGTGGGAGGGTCAGGAGAAGGGCTATGGAGCATGAGTGCCTGCTGGAGGGCAAGGATCGGATGAGGGGAACATGAGAGAGGGTCTCCAAGTAGATGAAGTGTGAAGATTGAAGGCTGGAGGAGAAGGGGATGACAGAGGATGGGTTGGTTGGATGGCATCACCGACTCAATGGATATGAGTTTGAGTAAACTCTGGGAGTTGGTGATGGACAGGGAGGCCTGGCGTGCTGCAGTCCATGGGGTTGCAGAGTCAGACACGACTGAGCACGTGAACTGAACTGAACTGGTTTCAGCACCTGTGCTGGGGAAACAAGGCGAGGTTCCATTTCCTGCACCCAGTTGCTCATTTATTTAACAAATATTTTGTAAATCTTTGTAACTAAGCGGAGAAGCAGGACTTGGGCAGGGAGGTGTTTAAAGAAAAGGGATGGTCAGGAAGAGTGTGGGGCCAGAAGGTGGGTTGTATGGGGTCTCCAGAAGGGTAAAGTGAGAAAGAGAACTGCCCCAGAATGCCTGCTGTGTACAGTCAAAAGGCCTTCATTTGATGATCCCACTGAGGACATTTCCAGAGCAAGGATTCAGTGCTTCTGCCATTCTAGTTTCTAATGGAGAAAGCAGCCATATGTCTGAAACAGTAAATAGGATATCAATTAGCCTCAAGAAAGAAGGCCTCCTGAACATTCAAAATGGATGGACAGAAGCTGTCTGGCGTCACAAGGAGTGGACAGGTCCAGAGGGGTGTGGGCAGTTAGATGAGGATGCAGGGAAAGAGCTAGTCCCCACTTGGAGATGATGGTGACAGCGCGCCTTTCTTCCTCCAGGAAATCCTAAGCCCTAGGGAACTATCGGGTTCTGTTAGGAAGCACCCAGCTGTACCAGCACACCCGGCACACCCAGGAGGTGTCTGTGACATGGATTATCACACACCCAGACTTCAAGAAGTTATATCCCTTTGGGATTGACATTGCCATGTTGCAGCTGTGCTTTCCTGTGAACTTCACCTCCTACATCTTCCCTGCCTGCCTCCCAGTCCCTGGCATGAAGCTCCCCAGTAACTCATCCTGCTGGATAACTGGCTGGGGGATGCGCAACGAAGAAAGTGAGAAGTTATTGGGGAGTTGGGGGGGATGAGAGGAGGAGGAGGAAGGGGAGAAGGACAGGAGCAAAGAAGGGAGGTATGTCTCTACCTGAGGTGTCCCCAGGCAAAAGTCCCCTTGGCCCACTATGCTTCATTTCCAGAGGACTGGACCATTCTAGTTCTAGTTCTGAAAGTGTGTGATTCTAAGGCTTTGGTGTTCTCTAAAGTGTAAAGTTCCGAAGTCTGGGAATCTGACTTTGGAATCAAGAATCTGAGTTCTTGAAGTCTTTCTGGTTCTTGATTCCAAGGTTTAAATCAACCATAGATCTGAGATGACTTGATCCAACTCAAAGGTCATGGTTGGGGCCTGACTCCTTCCAGGTCACTGACAAACTCTCTGATTTCCCAGTGCCATAGGAGGTGCTTGGGAAAAGTAGAAAGAAAACTGAAGTATTACCTCTGACCTCTGAACCTGCCTGACCAGTTTAGAGTGATTATGACTTAGAGGATTTCACTCTCTGAAACTCACTTTGCTGTTCTCCCAGCTCAGGTCAGTTATCTACTTTGTAGGGTTATTAGGCAAACTGAGTAACAGGAAAAAATTGTATTTTTTAAGATTGAAAGAGGAGAAATCTAGGCCAAAAGTTATGAATAACTTATAAGCAAGAGTCTTCATTAAGGAAAGGAGTGTTTACAACTTGGTGAAATGATTATGATGCAAAATTATGGAGGGAAAGAATATTTATTTGTAATTGTTTGTAGGGTCATAATTTGGTATGATGTTCTACAGAGGTGTTATAAGCATTTTGAATAGATTCTGTCTTCATTGGGTGGGATGTTCCAGCATCCACGGTCCTTGCTTATTAGTGTGTCAGTAACACTCAGTAATTATAGGACAAACAACCAGGTCTCCATAATTCTTACAGCACACATGCACACGCAACACACCCAAACACACACAACACATGTATACACACTTCACACACACACACACACATACACACACACACAGGCTAGTTCCTCCTTGAGGACAGGGACCCTGTCTTTCTTGTTTCAATATCCCAGTCCGTGCCCCAGGCAGGGCCTGGCACCTGGTAGGTATCCCACTGCTGCCCCCGGGTCCTTCTTCCCTGGACCTCCAGACTGATCCCGGCTCCCACCCTGTGTGCTCTTCGTTAGTCTCCACATAGCTGTCTGAGTATTTGCTTTAGAGCAGGAGTCATGCTAGTCCCCTCCTCATCACCCCCAGTGCCTTCTCATTTCTACTTAAAATAAGGTCGCAACTCCCTGCCTTGGCTCTCAGGCCCCATTCCTCTCTCTCATCTCCTACTGCATCCCTCACCCACACCACCCCAGCCAGCAGGCCTCCTTCCTGCCTTGACGATGCCAAGGCGGTTCCCACCTCAGGTCTGCACCTTGACTATCTCCCTGGACTCATTTGCTTTTCCGACTAAGCTCATCATGCCTTGTTTCATAACATATGCAGCTTGGCTACTCTTCTGAGCAGTTTTACTCGATCACGTGAGCTAAAACAGGCAACCCCTAATAGCACATCTTCTTGTTTTATTTCCTTTACACCACTTATTAGATCTAAAATAATGATACTTATTTCATTTAACCTCTCTGCGCCAACTAAAAATGTTAGTATCATTAGCTAAAAGATACTTAACATGAGGATGGAGGAATAAATGAGTAAACTGGATGAAGAATAAATGAGTGATAGGGTGAGAGGATGGATGGTGGGAAGGTGGGAGGATGAATGGGTGGAAGGGAAGATGGCTGGGCTAATGGTTGAGAGGATGGTGGGCAGAGAGATGGAGTGAGTGGGTCTATTGATGGAGGGGAGAATGGAGAGATGGGTGAAAAGATGAGTGTATAGGCAAATGGATGGAAGGCTGAGTGGGCGAATGGGACATGAGGAAAGATTGGTAGTAGGATGGAGGAACAAGTGGATGGAAAGCAAGGTTAGTGATAGACAAAAGGTGACTGGATGGGATGGTTTGTGAAAGGGTAGATAGGTTGGTGAACAATTGCTAAGCACCAGTGAGTGGCAGGTGTTGGAGGGATTTGCCATTTTCCTTTGTGAAATAGTGTGTCTGTTATTATAAAAGAGGTAGAGGGAATAGGATGAGTTTGGAAAAGTTTGAGAAACAGGGGAGGGCTTATTAGGCATAGGTAGAAGTCTGAAACAAGGATGAAAGCTCAGGTATTTGGAGAAAACCCCACATCGAAGTGTAGTGCTGACCGATAAGGCAGAGCTCTGCAGCTCGGCTACAGCCTCCTTCCCTGATTTCCTACTTATCCTCAGAGCACCTCTGCTTGAACCCTTCCATCTCCAGGAGAGAATGTGAGCTTCGATGAGAACAAGTTCTATAAACTTATACGGAGATGGAAAAGGCAAGAACTGCTCTGTACATGTGGACATGCTGTGGGCTGGGGACTTCTCCACAGGAAAGTCCATCTGCCAAGTGAGTAAGGCGCTTTCTCTTCCCTCGCCTGTTCTCAGGGCCTCAGTTTCCCTAGGGGAGGGGCTGTGTTGCCTCTGCTCTCTTTGTGGAGCCCCTGGGACTTCCCGTTTCCCCCTCCATGCGTCTTCCTGGGCTCCATCCCTTGGCAGTGTCCCCCAGGCCAAACCCCCTTCCTAACTCCGTTGCACATGAGGACATCTACAGCATCTGTTCTTGAAGTATATTTTAAAGGTTTTATTGAAGTGTAACATACATACTAAAGAATATATCCATGCTCTTTTCATAAGTTGGATAAATTTTCACATAGTGAGGCAACATGTGATCAATACCCCAGAGGCCCCGCTCACACCTCCTTCTTGTCACCAACACCCAACACAACCCACCATCTTCATCTTCGGTACTTTAGATTAGATTCTGAATGTTCCATAAGTAGAATGTATTTCCAGTTGTCAGCCTTTCTTGTCTTCACGTTGTATCTGTGAGATTCGTCCATGCTGTTGCCTGCAGTTGTAGTGTGTTCAGTCTCCTTGCTCTACAGGACGCTCCTGTGTGCATTGAATCCTATGATTAGTTACTCTTAGTGCGTATTTTAGTGCTCCAAGTGTTTCATTTCATTTCACTCCAAATGTTTTATCTTCTGTTTCACAGAATCCCGTGAGTAGTACTGTTGGAGGAAAAGGTATGCATTTTTCACCTTTGGCAGACATTACCAAACGTCTTCAAAGTGGTTCACCATTTCCACTCATTGAAGCAGTGGATGAGAGTTTATATTCTCACCAATACTTAGCACTTTCCATCTTTTTTCATTTTAATAGCTTACTGTAGTTTGATTTTCTTGATGACCAATTAAATATACTTTCACATATTTATTATCATTGGATATCTTTTTCTGTAAAGTTTCTTTTCAAGATTTTTTCCCCCCTCTTATTTTTCTGTTGGGTGCTCTGTCTCTTCGTTTAGGGGCTCTTTATGTATTTTGTATATTCCAGATATCAGTCTACTGTAGGATATTTGTGTGTGTGTGTATTTTTTTGCATTTGTTTCTTTGTTTTCTTTTGGCTGTGTTGGGTGGGCACTAGTTATGGCACTTGGGCTCTTCGTTTCTGCGCGCGGGCCTCTCTCAGTTGTAGCCTGTGAGCTCCAGAGCACGTGAGCACAGTAGTGGCGGCATGTGGACTTAGTTGGCCTGTGGCACGTGGGATATCAGTTCCCTGACCAGGGATCCAACCAGTGTCCTCTGCATGGGAAGGCAGATTTGTAACCACTGGATCACCAAGGAAGTCCCACTGTTGGATATTCGAATTTTGATGCTTTCTTTACACTTTCTGTTTTCCCCTGTTTTATAGGTGAGCAAACAGGTCCCAAAGAGGGTAAGTGGCTGCCCTAAAATGTGGCAGCACAGCCTGAGCCCCTGTGTCCACTCTTACACCCCACCCTGAGCCCACGTCTGCTCTTATACCGCTCCCTGAGCCCACGTCCACTCCTCCACAGACCCAGTTTCCACACCAGTCTCTGCAGGCTGCAGGTTCGTCCATGCCAGGCACAGCCTTTGTGCCTCCACAGACCTGGCCCCTGGTGTTGTTCATGCTTGGGGCCCTGAGAAACGCCCTGTGGTGATCTGCCAAGCCCCTCAGCTCCTGCTCTGTACCTCAGGACCCAGCCTGCTCACTGGAACCTTCCCCCCTCCCCTCCTCCAGCCCCATCAGGTCTCGATGGTCCCTTCTTGGCTTCCCTGTCCACCAGCTGTGACCCCGACAATCCAAGCTTGAAAAGCCAAATAAAAACAAATGAGAGTCATCCTGATTCTGTCTTGGGGCCCTATGGCTCCTCCTGATCCTCAGCACTCAGCCCTTCTCTTGAGGTCTGTCGTCTGATTCCCTGGACAAGCAAACAGGAAGCAGCAGGGCCATTACAGCAGGAGGAGGGCAGGGGTGGGGACTCTGAAGGAGTCCAGCTGGGGAGAGAGAAGGGCCTCTTCCTACCGTGGGAATGCACAGGCTCAGAGGAAAAACATCAGTCAGCTCCAGCTGCTGTAACAAATATCACAGGCAGTGTGGCTTAGACAACAGAACTGTTTATCACAGTTCCGGAGCCCAGAAGCCTGAGGCCTCTTGCCTTGGCTTATGGACACCACCTCTGCCCTGTGTCCTCACAGGGTCTTCCCCCTGTGTGTTTGTGTCCACATTTCCCCTTCTTATAAGGGCACCATTTGCAAGCCAAGGGCACCCCACTCCAGTACTCTTGCCTGGAAAATCCCGTGGGCAGGGGAGCCTGGTAGGCTGCATCCATAGGGTCGCTAAGAGTGGGACATGACTAAGCGACTTCACTTTCACTTTTCACTTTCATGAATTGAAGAAGGAAATGGCAACCCACTCCAGTGTTCTTGCCTGGAGAATCCCGGGGACGGGGGAGACTGGTGGGCTGCCGTCTATGGGGTCGCACAGAGTTGGACACGACTGAAGTGACTTAGCAGTACCCGGACCCATCCTAGTGGCCTCATTTTAACTTGATTATCTCTTTAAAAGCTCTACTCCAAATAAAGTCACATTTGGGGACTGCTCTGGTTTTACAGTGGTTAAGACACCAGGCTTCCTCTGCAGGGGGCATGGGTTCAGTCTCTTGTTGAAGAGCCAAGAACCCACATGCTGGACTGCGCAGACAAAAAAGTCACATTCTGAAGTTCTGGCGGTTAGGACTCAACATAAGAATTTTCTGTGTGTTAGTTGCTCAATCATGTCTGACTCTGTGACCCCATGGAGTATATAGCCTACCAGGCTCCTCTGTCCATGGAATTCTCCAGGCAAGAATACTGGAGTAGGTTGCCCATTCCCTTCTCCAGGGGATCTTCCCAACCCCAGGATCAAACCTGGGTCTCCCGCATTGCAGGCAGATTCTTTACCACCTCAGCCAATGAACTGGGGTTGGGGGTTGTCAGAATTCAGCCCGTAATAGGAAGTAAGACATATTGTCAGGTGTCTGTACTGCAGGGGAGTAAGAATCTTTCTCAAGGTAAAGAAGCATCACTTCCCAGGTTTGGAGAAGGGACGACCTACTCCCTGTGGAGGTAAGGGGATGTTCCCCGCATCAGGACAACTGAGCTGGACTGAGGTACATGACCCAGGCCATGAGGAAGGGGGTTCCTGCCTACAGTACAGAAGGCTCTTGCATGTGGGGGATCTGGCGACTGAGTGGGAGACCGAGCGAGGAGACCCTTGCCAGGCTGCAAGCTGAGGTCCAGTCTGGCAGACCTCACACCTCTGCTCCTAGAATTGACTCCCAGTAACTCCTCACCCACCCCCATGTCCTCTCAGCCACCCCCATGATCCCTCACGCACCCCATGTTCCCTCACGGACCCCACGGATCCCTCACCCACCCCATGTTCCCTCACGGACCCCATCATCCCTCACCTACCTCCATGGTTCCAAACTCACTGCCCACCTTCCTGGCCCTGAACCCCACATGAAATTGCTCCCTTCTGGCCAGGGCCTCAGGCCAGCCTGTCCCAAGTGTCCACACACCTTCAGCACTAGGAGCCTAGTGTCTTCTTTCTGCTTAGCTGACTCAGGACTTAGTTGCCTGGCAATAAGCCTGGAAGCAGTGTTCTCATCATCCTTCCTGCCAAGTACCTGACACAGAGTCATTGTGTAACCAGCAGCAACCCAGGAGGCCTCAGAATGTACCCACCCCAGACTTCACATGATAATATGGTAAATTTCCCCTTTAGCACATATCCAATACTGACTAGATGCTATTCAAAAGATTCAGGCCAAGTTCTTTCCAATCCTGGCATTGCCCATATATCCTGGACTCCCACAGACAGATAACCACAAATGGACTCACATGCACTCTCACATGGATCCCATGTCTGGAGCCAGGAACTCGCACTCGAGTTGAAAAGGTCTCAAAAAAGTGTCTTCCCAGCATCCACACATTTCCACAGTCCCTGCCTTTGGCCATCCCTCTGGCTAGAGTTCTACCACTGAGGTACCACCATCAGCTTCAGCCCTTAACAGCCCAGCAGTCTCTGGAAGGTGAAGACTAACTTTCCCTGCCTTGGTGGGGAACTCTGGTATGGGTCCTTAGGCAAGATTGCTCAGGGCCCTGGAGTCAGGGAGCTACTGAGACACCATGTGGTCCACACACATTCTCCAGAAGACCGGGGGAGCTCAGGCAGTTCAGCTGCACTAGTAGCCACTCCACTGGTCCTAAGGTCTTATTTTCTTCCCAACCCCAGCGGCCTCAGGCTGGCTGTGCCCTGGGGCCAGGCCTTCCTATATCTTATTTCTGGAGGTAGGTGTTTTTCTGCCCCCCACCCCCACCCCGCCACCGCCCACCCGGTTTTCCTTAGATCTCTAACCAGGGGATTCCAACACATATCATATCCACATAACAGATGGACCGAATGTCTGCTCCAGGGCAGCCAGTTCCCCATTGCCTGAAAGTGACTTAGTGCTCAGCATTCTTATCTTGGTTTAGCTGCTTTTAAAAGATAAACTGAAGCCTAGCAGGGTTAAGTAGTTTTTCAGAGGTCACATAAGTAGGAATTAGTGGGAACGGGGATTCAAATCTTGATCTTTCTTACAGAACTTGAATATCTTTGTACTCCTGCAGACTATACTCAGATCCTGTTACCCTGTGTTCATTTTCCTGGAGTAAACAGCCAGGGATGCAATTGCTGGACCATATGGTAAGTATATATTTAGTTTTTTAAAGAAATAGCCAAACTGCTTTTAGATTTGACTGTATCATTTTACAGTTCCATTAACAGCACTATGACATACCTTATTCTTGGCACACTCACTAATAATGAAGTTAGTTTTCATTTTAGCTGTTCTAAATCAACATGTGATTTATTCTCATTGTGTTCCTAATTTGAGTTACATTAAAGACCAGGAGTTTTGAACATCTTTTCATGAATTACTTGTCAAACAGATGTCCTCTTTTGGTGAAATGTATCTTCATATCTTTTCCTCATTTTCTAACTGAATTGTTCCTATTTTTATTGAGTTTTGATAGTTTTTTATACACTCTAAGACTTTTGTCAGATGCGTGACTTGCAAATAATTTCTCCAAACTTGTAGCTTCTTCTCATCCTTAACAGAGTCTTTCATGTAGGAAAATATTGAATTTTCATAAAATCCAATCTTCTCTTTTTTTTAAATCAATAATGTTTTTCCTCTCATTGTGTAAAAAGCCTTCACCAAGCCCTAGGATCCAAAGATTTTCTCCTATTTTCTTAAAAATGTTTCAAATTTTGAAATTTTACATTTAAATCTATGTTCCATTTTGAGTTAATTTTAATATTTTTTAAAAACTCTATTCCTTTTCCATTATATTGCTTTTTAATGTTTGTAAAAATTTAAAAGAGCAATTGAGTCCTTTGGGACACAAATTTTTCTTTCTGCTTATAAAGTTTTTTTGCTCCTGGTGAAAAAAAAAAAAATTAACTAAAGAAAAAAAATGCCTCAAAGGGCAAAGCAGTATGAAAACTTAACAGTGGCCATATTGAAAAAGAAAAATAGGGAATTGAGAATTCAGAACTCAGGTTCTTTACTCTTCTTTGTTACAATTGTGTAGGAAATTGTTCTTAACTCATGCCCAGTTCCTCATGATGTCTACCTTTTTTCCCAATTCTAAATCTGAAAGATTTCAATGATCCATATATTGGATACTTTCAGAGGGTTTGACCAGTCATTGGAAGGGAATGGCTTGTCTATCTGCATATTTTCCAGGCCTGTAGTGCTCTTCAGTACAAAAAAGTCTTCTTACATGCACCTAACTTTTTCTTTTTTATTCTCTGGGTTAGCTACTCTGTGCACTCTCCCTCGACCTTCGTTGAGAAGATGAGGTGAGAGCAATTTAAGGAAAATCACAGTAAATTTTATTTAAAAAACAAAAAACATCAATCAAACTGTTAAGGGTTGAAGAAATTAACAACTTGGAGACATTTCTCACTATTTGAGCTTTTCTCATGGGAAAAGATGGAATTATTTTAACCAGTAACTTCACACTAGAAGAATGGGGAGGTAAAATATTGTACCCTGGCACTCCAGAAAGGTGGGCTTTCTTGTTGATTCTTCCCCTTGTCCTGTCAAAAAATTGTTAAAAAATTCTTATTCATGGCTCTGAGTAGAGTTTGAATGAACCTTCCCAGGGCCACTGATATAAAATTGAATTTTGGAAAAATTATCCCATCTCATGTCTATAGTCATTTTGTACTCCATCAAAATCTTAGACCACGGAGGCAGATACAATTAAATGAGTCCAGAAGTAATTTGGGGAGACAGGCAACAGAAGGGAGTAGCAGAAGTCCTTTGGACCATGATCTCTGACTATCATGCAGAAAGGAGGAGGACAGGTATTGCTTGCTGAGAAAAAAATCTATGGTTATGGATCACAGACCTTAGATGACCTATCGTAGTCTACTGAAGCATGGAACGTTAGAAGTGCAGTGGGATTCCATGCTTATGTCTTGTAGAGTTTTCAATCTGTGTGCTTGGAGGCTCTCAGTATTGTTAGATACCAGGGGTTTTAAGAGGTATCCTGTGAAGTAGAAATGGTACTAATTTTGGAATTGATCACTAAGAGAATCTGATGACTGAATCTTCTTTGTAAAGTATTACTAACCCAAATCAGTAAGTTGATTCTGCTACTATCTCTTTCTTTAAAAAAAAAAAAAAAATTAGGGAGCTTAAATTCTCCAATATATAATAAAAACGGAAGGGAGCATAAAACTATTCCCATGCTACTGCTGTGTCAACTGAAACTGACCCAGATTTTCAAGTCTTGATCAAAGTTATTGATATAACAAAAACCTTGCAAGGAAACATCTGAGAATCAACATTTACTGAAGACCCTCCATGAAGTAAATAAATAATATGAAAAAATACTCTAGTGGAGTGAGTGCATTTGGAGAGTGTAGGAATGGAGTCAGCAGACAGTATCTCAGAGCGTTTTCCAGATCTGAAATTCTTTGCTAGAGCTGTTCTTTAATGGAAACTTTTGGCCTACTAGGGAAAAGGACCTACTGGTTTTTGACAGACATAAACAAGAATCAAGGAACTGCAGTTCAAGAGCATAAAAAGGCATGAAAGGGCATGAAAACACTTTTCCAATTTAAGGATGGAGTTCTCCAAAACTCTTGTATCTAAGTGCACGGATTTCAGGTGTGAAACGTAAAAATCACCGGTGCGCAGCTCACAAGAGCTGATTTTAAGAGAGTGCTATGCAGCTTCCCAGTGAGAGGCCATGGACACAGAAGCTCCTCAGCGTGTTCAAACCCTCAACTTCTCTGCGCTCCTGCAGCGACCTCCTCGGACAGTTGTCTGTGTGCCCAGTGTCTGCACGCATGCGCATGCCCACTGTGGGCAGGCTGACGGCCATTACTCAAGAGCTGCTCCCAGCTTCTGTTAAAGTTGTCTGCTCAGGAAGACAGGAACTGTAGCTGAAATACAGAGGGCGGAGCCCCAACCGCCAACCTGGCTGCGTGCACAGAGGTGCCACTCAGGGCAGTCTCTAGCATCAGTTACAGGAACTTTGAGGTAAGGGAGACACAGACTTTTCAACCCTCAGGTGTCGCACTCTGTGCTGTTTTTCACCCTGGGGGTTACTTGTGCCCTTGTCAGTATAGGGAGACTCCCCTACAGCGCTCAGTTCCCTTGCAGTGTTTACACCAGGGTTACTGGCACCTCTGGGGAGCAGGTTGCAAGAATGCTTCCCCGACTGCAGGGCCTGTAGTGGAGGGTCAATCGTGAGAGCAGTTTACCAGTGGAGGGTCAATCGTGAGAGCAGTTAAACAGGTGCCATTCTAGTCCGTGCCTTCTGAGGAGTATAAAAGCTAAAGGGAATTTCTTCCACTTGAAAGTGCTCATCGCAAGAAGTAGCGCAGGTCATTGGAAAATGAGTGGAAAGTGAGTGAAGATCTAACATACATTCTCATAGTTTCATAGGTGAAAATATTTAACGTGAGAATATCAATCGACACATATGTTCAAAGGGCAGTCTTGTCCATGATGAAGTAGCAGACATGTATTTGTAGTCTAATGTCAAATCATGATTGATTTGCAAGCATAGATGGGGTTTGTAGGTAACTAATTGGTTAGTGGGAGTCTGATAGGTTGTCCAATGTGCAGGCTGGTTTTGTCTGTGGATATTTGTGATTAAGGGGAGTTCATGCCTCTATTTTTGTGAGTGTGTAAGGGTGAGTGTTGGATTTGGAGGGTGTTGAGATTGTAACACAGGAATCAAGTAGTTGGTGATTAGGTGTTTGATGTTTGAGGACTATTTTTACATGTGCTTTTTCACCCATGAATTTGGGGATTTGTATGTGTTTAATGGTAGATTTTTCATATGTGTAAGGGCAATGTTAGGAAAAGTACTGGTGTATATTAGTTTGGGTGTACAGTCTATTTTGTGTCTATTTTTCCTTTGATTTTATCTTTGACCCAATTTTTTTTAATGTTTTATACAGCATAATAAATATAATTAAAACTGGTGTATTTTATATAACAGTTAAGAAAGTAAATCCTAAGAGTTCTCATCACAAAAGAAACATTTTTTCTTTCATTTTAATTTTGTATCCATAAGAGATGATGTTCATCAACCTTCTTGTGATAATCATTTCATGATATATGTAAGTCAAATCATTATGCTTTATGTCTTAAAATTATGCAGCGGTCAATATCAGTTGGGTCTTTTTTTTTTTTTTAAACCATTCAACCACTGTTTAATCCATTTATATTATTTCTCGATCAGCAGAGATTACTGTTACTGTTTAGTTAATTGTCTTATTTATGTTTTGTAGGTGTTTTGTCCTCTTCCTGTCTGGAGGGTTATAGTTCTTCTTAACTGTGCAATCTGCCCCCCATCGTGGGGCTGGACTAGTGTGAAGGTTTCCTGATGGGGGACTTGTGTTTGTGTTCTGTTGGATGAAGCTGGATCATGTCTCTCTGAAGCGCAGTTCAGTGGTGAGTTTCGGGGTGTCTATGGGTTTGGTATGACTTTCGGCAGCCTATATGCTAATGTGCTGGATTGTGTTCCTATTTTGCTGGAGGATTGGCATGGGGCATCCTGCACTGGAGCTTGCTGACACTTAATAAACAAAATTAATAACAAAAGATTGAAAAACAAAAGTTAAAAACATAAAGATTAGACTCTCAAAAGTACATTATTGAAAACAAAATATCAAACACAAACATAAAAAATACAGAATTTATTTTTAAAATATGGTGTTTTCTTAATTTTATTTTTAGAAAAGGTAAAGTGGACTACAGAAAGAACCACTTTAGGACAATATGAGAAAAAAAGAGAAGGTGGAAAGGAAAAAATAAGAATAAAAAATGGGGAGTGGGGAGTATATATAGGGCGGTAGTGAGAGGAATGTCTGTGTGATTCTTCCTTGTTCCTGCTCCAGTCGATTTGCCTACTCAGAAGGCCCTCCGATATATGTAGGAAGGTCTCTGGACCTGTTGTGGACAGTGTGGGGTCAGATCAGACTTAGATCTTCCCTCGCCCCAGCTGTACTTGCTCTCAAAGTCTGCAGTATCCCCTAAAGCACACAGTCTTGGGCTAATTGTGAGACTTTAATGTGCTGCACCCGCCCCTTCTCAGGAGGTCCCCCTTCTTTGCTTTGCTCATGCTCCTTTGAATTTTGGCCCACTGCTGCTTTCAGGTCTCTCTCCAGTGTCTGGTCTCTGCCCTGACTCCAGGCGGCGAAAGTGGCCTCTTCTTTGGGCTCACTAGCTCATTTGAGCAGAGAAGGCAATGGCACCCCACTCCAGTACTCTTGCCTGGAAACTCCCATGGATGGAGGAGCCTGGTGGGCTGCAGTCCATGGGGTCGCTAAGAGTCGGAAACGACTGGGCGACTTCACTTTCACTTTTCACTTGCATGCATTGGAGAAGGAAATGGCAACCCACTCCAGTGTTCTTGCCTGGAGAATCCCAGGGACAGGGGAGCCTGGTGGGCTGCCGTCTATGGGGTCGCACAGAGTCGGACATGACATGACTTAGCAGCAGCAGCTCAGTTGTGCTGTGGAGAGGGAAGGGTACTGCAAGAGCTGCTAGGGTGTGTGGGGAGTGCTCAGTGTGGTTGGGCCACACAGGGGAGTCACTACAGCCTGAGGTGATGGTGCACTTCCCAGGGGAGTTGGTCCTGGTTTGTTGGACCCTTGGCAGAGCCAAGCCAACTGGGCTCCCAGCTGGGTCCTGTGGAGGTTGCCACAGTCTTAGGTGAGTTGTGTGTTGCCCCAGGGGAGTTGTCCTTGGGTTATGACCCTGCTGGCTGGCAGATCTGAGCCACTCAGGGTTCCGGGAAGATGTGGGTAGTGATCCGCGGCCACTCACAGCTTGGCTGTAGATGTGATCCATGGGTCCATGGGGCCAAGATTGTAGTGGTCCTTTGCCTTTTGCCTCTGGCAGTTGTGCGCCTGCTTTTCTGCCTCTGGGGCTACAAACTGCAGCCTGTTCTCCCCTCCTAGGTATTCTCCATGGTTCTGTTCTTTGTTCTGAGTGCAGGCAGAATTAGAATGCTGCCTGAGAGCCTTGCCACAGAAGTGAACTTTCTCTAGTGGTCCCAGAGTTTCCCCTGTCCTGCTGTGCTGTGTCACATTAACCCCCTTGGAGTATCTTCACAGCATTCAGCCCCAGTCCTTTCCCTGAGGACCAAGCCCCACAGCCAGAGCCTCCGCACCCAGCGGAGTGTGTGAGCTTCTTTTTGGCTGGAAATTGCAATTTGGCACAACCTCTGTGCAGAATTTTCTCTGTTTTGCATTATTGTGCTTCCATCTGAGGTTCCTAAGCTCCCCTATAACCCCACTTGTGAGGGGGTTTCTTGTTGCCTGGAAACTTCTCCTCCTTCAGGACCCCCTCCTCAGGATGGATTCTCAAGATCCTTTGTCTCCCTTTTTGTCTTTGTCTTTTGCCCTACCTCATTCCAAGTAGATTGGCTTGCCTTTCTGGACTCCTGGGGTCCTCTCCCAGGGTTCAGAAGATGTGCTATGGGAATTGTTCCACATACAGGTTATCTTTTGATATATTTGTAGGGGAGAAGGTACTTTCCCTGTCCAATTCCTCCATCATCTTGAAACCACCCCCCTTCTATAGCAAGTTTTGAAATCAAGAAATTTGAAACTTCAAACTTTATTTTGGTTACACATTATTTTGCCTGTTCAGGCTGTTAGAATTCCATGTGAATTTCAGGATGAAGTTTTTTATTTTCTAAAAAAAGAAGACCTCATTATAATTAGAGACTGTCATCTGTGCATCACTTTTAGTATTGACAGCATTACGTCTTCTAGCCTGTGAACACAAGATGCGTTTACATTTGTTGGCATGTTTATTAATTTCTTTCAGCAATATTTTCTAGTTTTCCATGTACATCTCTTTTTTCCCCTTGTAAAGTTGTTTCTAGTATTTACCTCCATAGTTCTTGATATGATAAATGGTGTTGCTTTCTTAATTTCTTTCTCATGTTTTCCATTGTTAATGTAGAGAGAGAATTGATTTTTAAATGTTGATTTTATATCTGACAACTTTTCTAAATTCATTTATTAATGCTAAGGGTGTTTTTTGGTGTGTTTGTGTGTAATCATAAGGTTTTCTGCATATAATATTGTGTTGCCTGAAAACAAGTATAGTTTTATTTTTCCTTTTCGATTTAGATATCTTTTAGTTTTTATCTTGTCTTCTTTATTCGTCTAGGAATTCTAGTAGTGTACTGAATAGAAGTGGTTGTACAGGCTGCCTTTCTATGTCCCTGATATTCACGGGACAGTTTCACCACTTAATTGCTATGACTTTTCCCATATGTGACCTTCATTATGTTGAAGTCATCAACTTTTTTTTTTTAATCACAAAAAGGCGTTGAATTTTGTGAAACGTTTTATTTTCTGCATCAGTTAAGATGATCACATGATGTTTATTTCCATCTTTTTAAGTGATATGCTATATTGATTTTTCTCATTTATTGAACCAATCTTACATTGCAAGATCAGTCCCACTTGGTCATGGTGTATAAACCCTTTCCTCTGTTGTTCTGTCTTATTGTTTTTTAAAGGGCTTCTGCGCCAGTTTGCATGAGGGATGTTGGTCTGTGGTGTACTTTTGTCATGTCTTTGGCTTTATATCCAGTGTAATGGTGACCTCATAGAATGACTGAGGAAACTGTCTCCTATTTAATTGTTTGGAAGAACTTGAGAAGACTTGGTGTTAATTCTTTCCACTTGGTAGAATTCACCATGAAGATACTTGATGCTGGGTGTTCAGTCACTGGAGGTTGTTTGATAGTTATTCAATATCTTCACTTCTAGAGCTGCTTAGATTTTGTATTTCTTCATAATTCAGACTTGGTAGGATGTTTCTAGAAACCTGCTCAATTCATCTAAGTTGCCAAATTTTCTTTTTATGTCTATAAAGCTGGTAGTAATATCCCTTCACTTCTGATTTTACACATTTTTTCCTTATCTCTTTATGTAATGGTAAATTTAAGTAGTTTTGTTCATTTTTTTGATTTTTTTTTCTCTTTTTTGAGGGATACCTGACAAAACCATGGTGTAGCTAAAGTACATAAAGTGGTTATTTGACATACATATATGTTGTGAAAGGATTCTAACAATCAAGTTAATTAACATACCCATTACTTAAGTACATAAAGTGGTTATTTGACATACATATATGTTGTGAAAGGATTCTAACAATCAAGTTAATTAACATACCCATTACTTCTCACATATTTACATTTGTATATGAGGACATGTAAATTCTACTCTCAGAAATTTTCAATTACAGAATAGAGTATTATCAATTATAATCACATTATACATTAGCTCCTCAGACTTTATTCTTTCATTTATTTTTCATGTTGCAACAGAAAATTTTTTATCCGTTTACCAATCTGTTTGCAGATACCCCATGCCCAGCTACAGAAACAATTCAACAATTTCTACTCTGTGTTCTATGATTGTCCTTTTTTTGATTCCGCACGTAAGTGATACCATGCAGTGTTCTTTTCCGGAAGGCTTATATTATTTAGCATAATGATCTCCAGGTTCATTCATGTTCTTGTAAATGTCATGATTTACTTTTTTTGAGGCTGAATAATATCCCATTGTATATGTTATGTATGTATATTTGTGTGTGTGGTATCACATATTATCATGTATTCTTTATGGACTCATCCACAACAAACTGGAAGGTTCTCTCCATGCCATTACTATGAATGAAGTTTCAAAGGACATAGAGAAGTACCGATATCTCTTGAGAATAAAAGCATTTTAATTCCTTTTGCTCTGTGACTGGAAGTGGAATTGCTGGATCACATGGTATTCTAATTTTATTTTTTTGAAGAATCTCCACACTGTTGTAAATATTGGTTGTACACATTTGCATTGCAAAGCACAATGCACATGGTTTGTTCAGTGATATCAGACTCACTATGAAGGAACTATCACAGTGTGTATACTCAGATTCTAAAGAATGCCTGTGAGGTCTGTGTGGGGGTCTCAAAGAGAGGTCTCTGTGTGAGATTGCTCAGTGTAGGTCTGTGGAAGTTTCCTGTGTGGGGTAAATGTGCGTCTATCAGAGGTCTCTGTGTGGGGTCAGTGTGGGTGTTTGAGAGGTCTGTAAGCAGGATCAGTGTGAATCTGTGGTTGACTCCTGTATGGGATCAGGGTGGATTTGTGGAAGATTCTCATGTGAGGGTAGTGGAGTCCCTGTGTGGGTCAGTGTGGGTTTGTCAGAGGTCTCTGTGTTGGGTCTGAGGGTTCCTGTGCAGGGTCGCTGTGAGTCTGTGGTAGATCCCTGTGTGGAGTTAGTGTGGGTCAGTGGGAGGCCCAGTCTGGGGTGTGGGTCTCTGGGAGGGCCCTGTGCTGGATCAGTGTGGGTATATGGGAGGTCCCTGTCTGGGGTCAGTGTGGGTAGTCTTCATGGGGACCCTCCATTGCTGTCCTTTCTGCACCTCACGGCAGGAGAAGGGCAAGTGACTCTCCCCGTCTGCTTTCTTGCTGTTCTGTCAGGGTCCCTCCTGTGTCATTTCTCCAGATAGGCGCCTTAGTTCCAGCTCACCTGACTCAGTGCTCACCTCTTGGCACCTCTGAGAGGACCTCGCAGCAGGCGGGCTCAGAATCCACGCTCTCTGCTCCCCTCTGTGAGCTCTGGAGGCCACTCGACGACCTAGGTCACAGCCCGTCCCCTCAGACACTGGCTGAGCCCCCACCGCTATGGCCCCCATGGAGGACACGGTGCAGAGGCAGAACTAGTCTCCAGAGAGAAAACAGCAGAAGCAGGCCCGTGTCCTCTGCCCCCACAGCCCCGGGCCTGGTCCCACATGTGGGGGTCCTGACAGGCATGGAGGCGGGGCCATTCCAGCTGGCTCCTGGATCGGGGACCCCGCCAGGAGCAGATCTCTCCACAATGGGAGTGTCTGTGACATAGAGCCCCAAATCTCTCTAGGGAAATGCTCTTGTCTCCCCACTTTCCTATGTGGATGGGCCCAAGGAGGAAAGCTGGTGGTCTGTTCATTTTCTACAGGTCACTTTCATGCATGCTGGGTGACACATCCTGTCTGCTGGCGTCTTCCACCCTGGCCTCTGGAGTGAGAGCAGATGAGACTTGTTATGATCCCTGAAACAGTCTGTGGGCCTGTTGAGTTCTACCTGTACCCTGGGAGCCTCCTTGGGCCACAGGTGTAGGTAGAGGTCACGGACTGTGAGTCTGTCCTGAGTACCCAGTCCTGTGAAAGCTGATTGCTTCAATGGGGAGAAGTGAAGCTTCTCTGCTTGAGTCTCTGCAGCCTCTGGGACCTCGGCCCTCTGTTGAGGGGCTCCAGGTGGCTTCCCTCTGTCTGGGCCCAGGGAAGTAGAGTAGAGGGGAGACTCTGGAGTGAGGCCACCATGAGCCATCAGGCCCCTAACGTCTTTCCTCTGGTCCTGTGGACGGTGGTGGGACACCAATGCTCCTTGGTAAATGCACTGTCTGTGGGCGCCTCTTCCACTAACATCCTTCCCCCGCATTCTATCCTAGGGGCACAGCGTCCCACTCTGGGACCATGAGGTGCCTACACAGAGTCACAACCGTGCTCATTCACTGGGGGAGGTGGGCGCTGTAAGCATGGCTGTCCTCTCCTCCAGGGCAGGGTGGGACCAGCCCTCAGAGGCTTCCATGCTCCACACTGCACACTCTCAGGGCTGGGAGTATGTGGTCCTCATTCTTGCTGCTGCTTCAGAGCATGAGAAAGGCAGAGGGAGGGTGACGAACCTAGCCTATCTTGTTCCAGCTGCATCTGGGAGAGAAAGGGGCTTTCAGGGTGGCGTCATCTATCCACCTTGACATAGGGATGAGGTTTGTCCTACCTCCGGACTTCCCTCCTTATTCTGACTGTGAGTTTCTCCCTGACACTTCCTGAGCCTGAGGGGAATTTCAGCTTCTGAACACACCTCCCTTACCAGCTGCACAATATCCAGGTGGAGAGAGAGTAGGATAGAAGTGAGCAAGATCCTGAGAAGGGGGAGGTCCTTAGGTTTAGCTCACTGTGACATGTCCTAAATGGTGTTGCTTGTTTCTGTAATGCTGGTATTATGGAAACCGAAGGTGCAGTTAGGGAATTGGGGCACAGGTGAGTATCCATGCTGGGGTCAACCTCCCTCCATGGCCCCATCCCATGTGGAAGTCAAAGCAGGCACCTGGCAAGAGTGGACCCTGACGCCTTCCATCCCCCTCAGTAAGGCACAGACAGCCTACTACCCCTGCTCATGAGAAAAAACCATTTATTTCTGGTAGGAAGAAGCCTTTAGCACACAGAGGATGTGTTAACACGAGAGAAAATATTTATCTGCATGGTATGGATTTTTCTCTTGAGGAAGAGTTTTCCTACCTGTAATGCTGTGAAAAGCATGTTCCGATTCACCAGAAGTGTATTTCTGAAGGAGACCATGCCTTGGACAGTGGAGGGGATGGCCTGGGATACTTGTCACTCTTGATCCAAGTTGGCAGGCTCTGCCTGGAGGGGGACCTGGATCCCTGGGTGAGAAGGCCCACTTGCTGTCCCTGGAACTGGCCCACTTACTCTTATTTGAAAAGCTATGACACATTGGGGTAGCTTGGTGATAACGGGGTGTATCTCTCCTCATTCTCCTTTGTTCTTGGTAGGAGAGAATTCTGTGGTGGCAGTAATGTGGACCTATTGGGTCTTGGAATTCTGCTTGGTACCAATTTAACTCCGTGGCATGAGGTCCATGGTGAAACACCATCTTCTCCTTTAGGATCTGTCCAACAGCTGTTATGACAGTCTGAGCCTCAACAGCCCTACTGTCCATGGTGGATTTGCTTTTGATTGATTCTTGGCTCTTGACACTGACTGTTTCAAGCTTGCCTTTTTGCAGGGGCTCTTCTGGTTCTTTGCATTTATTGGGGAAAATCCACTGCAGAAAGAGCTTAATCCTTTCTTTGAAGTGGCTTTCTGACGGAACCTGTCTCTTCTGTCGAAACTTACTTTTTAGGGACTCTGTTGATTCTTTTTTCTGGCCAGGATGGCTCATCCCTTGGGGTTGGTAAGCCCTCCGTTCTGCCAGTCCTTTTTGAATCTGTCTTAATTTGGGCCTTGTATATTTCTCTCTCCCATCCTTGGGGACAGACTTCTTGCCTTTGCTCTTATATTTGAGCTGTCGCCTCATGTCCACCTGCTGCCCCTGGCTGCTCCCTTCACTTGATGTAGCATCATAGAGTTCTGGGGAATTGGATTTGTCTCCACTGGATAAGATCTGATAGGACAGAGATTGCTGAGAAGCCAAGATGTTTGCAGCAAGAAACATATTTGAGTGACAGTCTTTGAGAAGTGTATCACTGGAACAGTCTTGAAGAAGTACACCAGTTTCACAGTCTTGAAGGAGCACACTGGTGTCTTGGCCTTGAGCATGATCCTGCTGGTCAGTGAACCCTTGAGACGCTAGCTTAAGAAACTGTGTCTCAAAGAGTAGATCTTCTGTATTTGAGGCAACAGATTTTGTATTCAATGAGGGGCTTTTATTGGACCTTGGAGACCGTAATCTCCTGAAATCCATATTAATGTCTAGGGATTTGACCTGCACACTAGGTTCCCTGGTGCCCTTCCCAGCAGAGTCTCCTTCCACAACCTCTTGGGCCCTGGAAGATGGGGAACATTCATCGAGGTCCACAACTATCACATTAGAGCAAGATTCTGGGGAGGCCTGCCCCCTAGTTTTCTTCTGTGGCTCACTCCTGGCCATTGCTGAACTTGGACTTGGCTCCAGGCCACCTTTCTCAGTTTGCACAACAGACTCACTGTGCCACATTCTGCTCACAAAGTTGTATTTGGGGGCCGGAGAAGATGGTTTGTTTTCCTGTCCAGTCAGACAGACATCTGAGGGCTTATGGGTGTCACCAGGTGTGGGTCCTCCCAGGTACCCACAGGTTTTCTTAGTCGCCCATGAGGGGACAGGGAGGGGACTCTCCAGTGGGGTAACAGCCTCTGTTGTTATCAGTTTCTCTCCTGCATGGGGCTGAGGAGGTTTTCCCAAGCCCTTGGTTAATAGGGCTGAGTGGTCTCCAGATTCACAGGTGGCCTTCAATGTGGGCCCTTGAACCTTTTTCAACTTCAAGCAAAATATGAACTTAAGGACATTGAAGAGTAGGCTCCACCTGTGCCTCACCCGAAACCTTATTATATGTGCTTCCAGCTCCTGCTCAGTATACGGAGTGAGGGAAAGAGACTCATGGGAGGTGATCATGGAGGCTTTCCCATCCTGAGAGGACTGTGTACTTTCTGTTTTCATGGGACCATTTGTCTCTCCCAGAATGTCTAAAATAAGGTTGCCAGCAAGCCTCGAATGATAGACTTTCACAAGGCTCTCTCTCTCATAGATTTGCTCTCCCTTCTTCTCTGTAAGGACGCTTGAGACTGCTGGATGCTTCTTGTCTGGGCTCAACACTCTTTCTGACTCAGATTTTGCTCTCGGATCCTCCACTGGAGGGTTGGCTGAGAACATGTACAGATGTTTTGTGATCTTCCCCACACTCTGCCCTACATCATGGTGCAGGTCTCTCCCTGGTATGATTTGTGCTGGGCACTTGGACCTCATCTTTTGTGCATCCTGTCTCCTTTTGCCTAGATCTGCAGAGCATCTTGAGGGCCCCTCCCTGCCCTGTGCCTGACAAGGCCTTGGGTATTGATCCTGAGGCTGCATCAGTTTCTGAGATGCTTGGATTCTGTAGGGCAGGCCACTCTGTTGCTGCATGAACCTTTGGGAAATGTGGTGCTCCAGTTTCTCCCGCACCTCAGGGCTGATCAAATACCCAGGAAGGACGGAGACAGACCTGTGGGCCTGGGAAGACCTGGTCTCCTGGGGTAGGTTGGGAGTGACCTGGCTAAAGACTTGCTGAGAATTTTTAACCAAAGAGGGTAAAGTTCTCCCTCTTTCCAGTTGTTTTTTCCAGAAGTGACTTTCCAGGTTTTCAATTGCATTTGAACTGAAAGACGATGCCTTATTTTGGACTGTAGGGCAAGATGTTTCAGTGGACCCAGTCTGGTGTTGAGATGATGATGACTGGACTAGGCGAGAGGGTGATGGATGGACAGTTGTTTCGAACTGAGCCTGAGGTCGTGGATGATATAGGGGTACGACTGGAGTCAAGGATTGGGGTCTGGCCTGGATCTCCATATGAGCCTGAGAAGATGGCCGACAGAGAGGGATGTTTAGATTCAAGGGTATCGGTTGGGTTTGGATCTCCATGTGAGCCCGAGGAGGTGGTTGAAACTGGGGCATGGTTGGAGTTGAGGGTTGTTGGTGGTCCTGGACTTCCATGGAAATCTTAGATGTTGGTGGATACTGAGGCATGGTTGCCTGACCTCTACCTCCCCAAGGAAGGGGTTGGGCCTGGGTCTTCATGTGAGCCCAAACAGGTGGTTGAAACTGGAGCATGTTTGGAGTCCAGCGTAGGTGTTGGACCTGGGTCTCCATGTGAGCCTGAGGTTGTGGTGGTTGACCCTGGGACATGGATGGAGTCCAGAGTAGGGGTGGAACCTGGGTCTCCATGTGAGCCCGAAGTGGTGCTTGAAATTGAGGCATGGTTTGAGCCAGGAGTTGGGATTGGACCCGGATCTCCATGTGAGTTCGAGGTTGTGGCGGTTGATACTGGGACATGGATGGAGTCTGGAGTAGGGGTGGAACCTGGGTCTCCATGTGGGCCTGAAGTGGTACTTGAATGTGAGGCATGGTTTGAGCCAAGAGTTGGGATTGGACCTGGGTCTCCATGTGAGTTCGAGGTGGTGGTTGAAACGGGGGTATGTTTGGAGTCGAAGGTCGGGACTGGTCCTGAATCTCCACGTGACCTTGAGGTTGTGGTGGTTGACACTGGGACATGGATGGAGTCTGGAGTAGGGGTGGAACCTGGGTCTTCATGTGAGCCCAAGTTGGTGGTTGAGAGTGAGGCATGGTTGAAGCCAAGATTTGGGCACTGGACTGGGTCTCCATGGAAACTTCAGATGATGGTTGACATTGTGGCATGATTGGAGTCAAGGGTAGGGGTTGGGCCTGAGTCTCCATGTGACCCAGATGTGATGGCTGCAACTGGGGCATGCTTGGAGTCAAGGATTGAGGTTGAGCCTGGGTGACAGGGTGGGTCAAGTGCTTGGCCACTGACAGTTTTGAAGTCACTTTAGCTGGAAGATGGAATGGTTTGGCTTTAGAGTGTTCATTAAATAAGACAGGGCATAACTCTAGAGCTGACCCAGGTAGTGTGACAGCAGCTACAAGAGACTCACTGTGCAGAAAAGGGAGACCCCAGAAGAGCTGGCTGCATGTCTTCTGTAGGCAGTCCCCCAAAGTGTCAGGATATCGGGGCTTCTCAGGACCAAGCAGCTGTTCACGTTTGCCTTTTATATTCCAGAAGTGTTGGTGACCCAAGGTGTCCTGTTTGTAACCCAGTGACTCGATCCTCTTCCCCGAATAATTCAGGTGGTAGCCTGCCTCCTCCTCCTCTTCTTTCTCTTTCCAAAACTTCAGTTCCACTCTCTTGGTGATTAGTATTTCTAGCAGCTCCTGGACATCAGGGTTGATAAAAGCGAGGCTACCAGCCTCTACCTGCCTGTTTCTGGGATCTCCCAAGAATGAGGCCTCTGGTGGGGAGAGGGGAAGGCTTTCTTTCTGGGACTCTAAGTGTGTCAAGGTGGAGAAGCTCCAAGCTTTGGCTGCTTCCTGCCACCAGGCCAGGGCTGATCCAGGACTGCTTGAACAGACAATGCCTGAGATGGCTGCTCTCCAAGGGGAGTGTGGAGATGACCTGTGTTGGATGGTGCCCAGTGCGAGTGCCGTAGAGTCACCCTGAGTGAGACTCATCATGGAGCCTGATGGTTTTGGGGCAGAGCAGGGTGCTGGAGGTAGAGAGCAGGCTCTCCCATGAGGGGGCCTTGGTGGGGAAGGGGAAAGAGCCAGTGGCCAGGGTGAAAGGCTGTCCAGGGGAAATAAATGCTCTGGTGTTGGAGAGGCACTCAGGTATGACTCTGAGTAAGTGGAAACTGAGCCTGGAGAAACGGTAGAAGCCCATGGTAGAGGCTGCTTGGTCAGAGGAGCTGGGGAAATGGTGGGAGCTGCCTCTTCCTTGCATGGTTGGTGGGGTCCAGCAGAAACTGCTTTGCAAACCTCACCAGGTGAATCTTGACATGAGACTTGATGAAAGCTTCCTTTGTCAGGGAACCTCCCTAGGTGTCTGCAGGAGACATGAAGAACAAGCTTCAGCCAGGAGCTGCCAGGCCAGGAGGACCAGACACGCCAGGCAGGGGTGGGCAGCTGCACCCCACGGCCCTGCATGGCCCCAGTACTGACTTCACAATGCTCCTGCTGTTCCTCACCTTAGGGTGATAGCCATACCCCGCCCCCGGGACTCCTCCCCCCAGCTCAGCCCCAGGCTGCCAGTATCCCTGGGCTCACACCATAGGCTCTAGAAGAACCCCCTAGAAAGAAAGGGTAGATTCTCTACCTTTGCAGAAGTGAAGTCAGGTCCCAGACCTCTTCCAGTGCTTCCAGGCAATCTCTGCAAGCTGGAAATCAGCAGACTGGGTCATGGTGGTGAAGATAGGAGCCTAGGGGTCTTACACGAAGTTGAGTGCATTGTCTCTTTCAGGGGCACCATTGGCGGATTGGAGCCCAAGCACCAGTGTCCAATACCACATGATCCCTGACAGTGATGGTGAAGCTCGTGAAAGGGTTTATCACTCAAAATTTCCATATCCTTTACTGCTTGCTGCCCTCACAACCTACCTGTAGAGTAGGGGTGGAACCTGGGTCTCTGTGTGGGCCTGAAGTGGTACTTGAATCTGAGGCATGATTTGAGCCAAGAGTTGGGATTGGACCTGGGTCTCCATGTGAGTTCGAGGTGGCGTTTGAAACCGGGGTATGTTTGGAGTCCAGGCATACCATGGGCAGACATCACTTTGCAGTTGAATCTGAGCAAAGTTAAACCATGTGTTCTATGTGTACTGGAGGGCTCACCCCTCCCAATCCAGGTGCTATTAGTCCAATACAGCCCACACGCCCCTTTGGTACAGAGTCTTTTCCAGGCCCCTCACAGCGACATTCTACACACGGAATCTGGGAAGTATCTGGATTCTGCTGTCCTTCTCAGAGGCCTCCCTGGGGGCTCTGTTTCTCAAGGAAGAAGTCAAGCCACTGGCCTGCTCCGAGTCTGTGGAGCTGGGCCTCATGGCCAGAGAGGTAGGGACCAACTGTGGAGTCACTCATGGCTGGATGTCAGAACTCACCTTTCAAAGCTCCATTTCTCTTGCTGCTCCTGCTTCTTCCCCTTCGTTCCATTTGATGCTGAGAGAGAGAGACAAAATGACAGCTTAAGACCCAAATCTCAGTCTCCCCTCTCTAGACAAGCATCAGGCACTAGTGTCCATACATAATATGACTTTCTACATTTCACTGACAGAGCTCTGTGATGTTTCTTTCCTTTCACTCATTTTTAAAGTGGATAAAATATTTTCTGTTTTCCTTCTTTGAAGAACAGAAGATAATTTTCAATGTGAGAGGTACTTCTTTCGTCACTGTTCCTCTGCTCAAGAAACACACACATTCTCAGACTGTGGGTGAATCTTAGCTCCATCAGGTAGATGGAACTTCTTGATACCAGCCCCTGCTCTGAGGCTCTTGGGGCTTCAGCATTGCCAGAAGATCAACCCTGAGACACGGTTCACAGCTGCTGAACGAGTGCTTAGAGAGTCCTGTCCTCTCCTGAGACTGAACTAAGTATCCAATCCTCAACCCCTGGTCACTTTGTTTGGGATATGCCCTGGAGCCCCTGCCACACCTGGACGCCTGATCTGAGATCTTTGGGTAGAAATCCTAGTGTTCACTCTATCTCCTGCCCAGCCTGGTTTGTCCCTAGAGGCATGATGTTCTATTCTTCCCTGAAAATAGATGTCCTGTTCTTTCCCACCGCAAGAATCTCTGGTTGATTCAGAAAAGTAGAAATCATAATAAAAAAGATTTCACATGCTTGTGAGTCTGGACCAAGGGTTCCATACCTTTCTGATGTTTCCATGTTTCCTAAGGGGAGGAAAGGATGGGTTATTCTCCAGGTAGGGAAGGATCAGGAAAAAGAGCCCCAGTCCAAACAGAAAGGCAAGGATGGTATCGATCGCCCAAAAAGGGGAGCTGGAGTTCAGCCAAGTATCAAAAGTACTTTTCAGAGAAAGGAGAGGATTTTCCTTCATCTGAATCACACCACTGCCCTCAGGCAACTGAGCACAGGGTGTGCACTTGGGGACTAAAGTACTAGGCTCACATCATAGAGCTGTGGTCTGGTCACAAAGGGCCCTTGGGAGTAAGAGGGAGTAGCAGAGGAGGAGGCTGGACTATAGCCCCTCCCTAACCATCCAGCCCCGCAGCCTCATTCATCTCCCTTCCACTGAGCCTTCCCATCCTACCTTCTCATCCTGTTAAGAGACATTAGTCAAGTGTTGCTTCTTTCCCCCTAGAACTGAGAGAATTCCAGGTTCCTTTGATATCATTGCTTGAGTCCCATCAATACTTAAAAAAATCTGGAGTTCTCCCTGTAACTTTGATTAATCCCAGGTATTTTTACTTTTATGATATATTTTTTTAAAATTTCAGTTAATTTTGACTATATTCAACTACCAGGAATTAAAAGTTAGTAAAAATTTTTTGAAATTTCCAAGGCTATGAAATATAATGCAAATTAAACCTTCAGGGTAAATTTTTCGTAAGTTCCCAGCATCCTTGTTTTCTGAACCAGTACACTGAACAAAAAGTTTTGGAACACCCTGTACAGATACACATACATCCTTTGAACAAATCAGCCCAGTGTTTTCAAATCTTAGAACCAAGTTTTTTCTTTTTTTTCAGTTCAAATGTTATCTTTCAGTATTTTTTATATGTTGGACTGCTAGCAGTCAGTTCTCCCAGCCTCTGTTTATCTGGGAATATTTTTATTTTGCCATCTTTTCTGATTTAATAGACATGGAATCCTTGGGTGACAATTTTTTCTTTCAGATCTGTTAATGTGGCATCTCACAGCCTTCCCTCTGCTGTTTCTGACTGGAAGTCAGTGATTAATCTTATTGTGGTCTCTTCATATATGGAGAGGAGAAGGAAATGGCAGTCCACTCCAGTGTTCCTGCCTGGAGAGTCCCATGGACAGAGGAGCTTGGTAGGCTGCCCTCTGTGGGGGTCACACAGAGTCATGACTAAAGTGACTTAGCAGCAGCAGCACCATATATGGAGAACAGTTTTTCTCTGGCTACTGTTTTTCCTTTGTTTTTCCACAGCTTGACCAAGATGTGTCTTAGAGTGGATCTGTTTCATTTTTCTAGAGGTGAACTCTGAATCTGGAGAGTATTTTTCATCAAAATTTTATAAACTTTCAGCCATTATGTCTACAAGTAATTTTATTCTGTCCCCTTTCCTCTCCCTTCTTTCTCAGAGTCTCTTTCCTTCCACATTTGATGGTGTGCTGAATGGATGCTGTAGATCATTTCCCCTCAACATCTTTTCTTTTTGTTTTTTACATTGATTTCCTGAATTCATCTTCAAGTTTATGGATTCTTTCTGCTTCCATCTCAAGTGTGATATTTAACCTATTTTTCATTTTAATAATTATAGTTTTCAATTCTAGGATTTATATTAGTTTCCTTTTTAAAAATAATTTGTAGCTATTCATGGAGTGTCTCTTTTAACTTAAATGAATAAATGAAAATCATATTTTCATCTAATTCTTCAAGCATGTCTCCTTTAGTCCATCTTGCAGTTATCATTATTTTGACATTTTAATGTTTTGACCTTCATACTGAATTTATAAGTGATATGAGTCATATGTGATGTATTATATAAATGCTTTACTCACCACCGTTTCAACACTAGAGTTTTCTGATTTTAACTGTGTACTTATCTGTCCCAGGGAGTTTTATACTTGGATATATTTTCCTTTTCCTAATTAGCATCTTTTCATTTCAGCTTGTAGAACCCCTCTTAACATTTCCTATTAGACTGATCTAATGGTGATGAACATTTGCTTGTTTGGAAAATTCAATGTCTCCTTCAATTCTGAATGACAGTTTTTCTGGGTATTGTTTCTCTGAATTAACTTTCTGCCCCTTGCTCTGCCTCTTGTCCTTTCTCCCTTATAATTCATATCGTAGGTCCACTTGATGGTGTCCCTTAATTTAGTGTGCTTAACTCCACTCTTTTAATTTTTCTTCTTTCTCTCTGAGGAGGTGAATTCCACAGTTTTGTCCTCAGGTTTTCTGATTCTCCCTTCCACTAGTCCATTGTCGAATCTCTCAGTTGATTTTTCAGTCCAGTTGCTATATCCTTCAGATTTGTGGCTTCTGTTTGGTGCTTAAAAATAATTTTTTTCTATCTCTTCATTGAAATTCCTGTTTTGTATACGTATTGTTCTCCTGATCTTGGTGAACATGTTTTTAACAATTATTTCAAACTCTGTATCATGTAAATCACTTCTGTTCATAAGAATAAGGACTGTTTCTGATCTTTATTTTATTTTTGTTTGTTTGGAACACTGTCCTCTGTTTATTTAATTTCCCTCACTCTCTCTGTTGGTTTTGCACAGTAGATAAGATAGCCACCTCTCCCAGTCTTGAGAGAGTCGTTTCACATTGAAGGTGAGACTCACCAATCAGCTCAGCCTGGGTTCTTGATTGCTTCTCAAAGTTTGTGGGTTTTTTTCAGCCACACTCTTTGTTCTTGGTACCTCCCAGTAGCTGAAGATGTTCAAGGGCCCATCAGTGTCCCAAAGGGGAGAATCACAGTCAGCACATGGAGGTAAGATGACTGGAAGCTGGGAAAGTATGTAGTCAGACCCCTTTCAAGGACAAGCTTCTTAGTGGGAGACCTAGCAACCTGGTGTAGGACGGAGGAAGGAGGTAGAGGGACACAGGCTTCTTGGGTTTCTGGTGAGGCTCTCAGTCAGCTCACGTGCTGGATGTGCTCAGTCGCTAGGTCATGTCCAACTCTGAGACCCCATAGATTTAACTCTCCAGGCTCCTCTGTCTATGGAATTCTCCAAGCAAGAATACTGGAGTGGATAGCCTTTCCCTTCTGTAGGGGATCTTTCCAACCCAGGGATCGAACCCAGGTCTCCTGCATTGTGGGCAGATTCTTTACCATCTGAGCCACCAGGGAAGTAGTGTTCAGTATAGTTATCATATTGTACATTATATCCAGAGTTTGTATTTATCTTGAAACTGAAAATTTGCACCTTTTGACTGCCTATGTCTAATTTCCCCCTCCACTTACTCCCCACCTCTGGCAAGTACAAATCTGTTCTCTTTTTCTATGAGATTTTGTTTGTTTTTGAAGTATAATTGAGCTGAACACTATATTAGTACCTGTTATGCAAAACAGTGATTCGATATATCTAGACATTTCAAAATGATCCCAATGTTAAGTTCATTACAATCAGTAATACAGAGATATTACCTAATTATTGACTATATTCCTCACATTGTACAATTTCATACCTATGACTCCAACCAGAATAAATGTCCATATGTATGACATTTATTTTCCAAGCAGAAATTTGTGCCCTCACCATTTCTCTTCTTTGAACCTCTTCTCTTCTGACAGTCACTTATTTGTTCTTTGTATATACAAATGTGTTTCTGTTCTGTTCTATTTGTCTATATTTTTGTTTTTGGATTCCTCACATAAGTGAACTAATAAAATATTTATCTTTCTCTGACTTTTGTCACTTAGCATCCCTCTGGTCCATCCAGGTTATCACAAATAGCAAGATTTCATTATTTTATGACTGAGTAATACACACACACACACCATATCTTTCTCCAGTCATCTATTGGCGGGAACTTAGGTTGCTTACATATATCAGCTACTGTAAATAATACTGTAAATAGCTACAGTGAATGTAGCAGTGCAAATATTTTTTTAATTAGTGTTTTCATTTTCTTCAGATAAATGCCCAGAAATGAAATTGCTGAATAATATGGTAGTTCCATTTTAAATTACTTGAGGAATTTCCATACTATTTTCCATAGTGACTTCACCAGTTTACATGACTGTTCACATCGTATGGCACAGTGCACATTGTTTGCTGAACTCTCCTTTGAAGCTGTCAGTCCTGGACTTTGGTTTGCTGGGAAGGTGTTGTTTGCTGTTTCAGTTACACTCTACGACTAGCGATCAGTCTGCTCAGATTTTCTGCTCCTTTCTGATTCAGTGCTGGATGATCAATTTCTATAAATTGATTCATTTCTTCTCACCGTTCAATTTGTTTTCACATAACTGTTTGTGGTATTGTGTATGATTTTTTAAGCTCTATGGTATGTTATAATTTCTCCTCTTTCATTTTTTATTTTGTTGTCGTGTTCTTTCTTTTTTCTTTCTGAAACTGGTTTTGAATTATGTTTATCTTTTCAAAAACCTAGCTCTTGGTTTCATTAATCTTTCTATGAAGATTTTGGTATTTCTCTTATTATTTCCTCTTTGATCTTTATTATTTTCTTCTTCCCTCCCAGTTCCTGTAGATAGTAGGTGAGGTTGTTCATTAAGATTCCTCTCGTTTCCTAAGGTAGGCCTGTATTGCTCGACTCTAGAAACTTCTTTTGTTGCGTGCCATAGACTTAGGGAGGTTGTAGCTTTATTTTCACTTGCTTCAGGTTAGTTTCTGTTTTCCTCTTTGATTTCTTCATTGACCCTATGATTTCTCAGTAGCATATTGTTTACTCTCCATATGTTTTGTTTTTTTCTAACATTTCTTAAAATTAATTTCTAGTTTTATACTGTTGTTATAAAAAATTTGACATCATTTCTATCCTCCTAAATTTGTTGACACGAGTTTTGCAGCCTAGCACTTGCTCTGTTCCATGTGCACTAGAAAAGAATGTATATACTGCTGGTTTTGCAGTCAGTGTCCTACATCTATTAAGTCCAACTTGTGTGTGCATGCATGCATGCTAAGTCGCTTCAGTCATGTTCAACTCTTTGAGACGCTATGGACTGTAGCCTGCCAGATTCCTCAGACCATGGGATTCGCCAGGCAAGAAAGTTTGATAAGGGCAGGTATGACCTCTTTGTATGTTTGATAGAAATCGCATGTGAAATTGTCCAGTCCTGGACTTTTGTTGCTTAGAGGGTTTGTTTTTTTTAATTACAAATTCAGTACCATTACTAGTGATTGATCTGTTCAAGATGTGTGTTTTATTTTGATCAAGTCTTGGCAGGTTGTATGTTCTAGAAATTCACCCTTTCTACTTCTGCTGCTAATATGTTGGTATATAGCTGTTCATAGTGTACTTTTATGATATTTTGTATCTCTGTGCAATTGGTTTTCATTTACCTTCTTTCATTTCTTAATTTTGTTTATGTGGTTTACCTCTTTTCTTCTTGGTGAGCCTGGCTATATAGGCTTATCAACTTTATTATCTTTAAAAAATCTTGATTTCATTGATCTTTTCTATTATTTCTGTCCTTTATTTCCTGCCTTCTGCTAACTTTGGGCTTTTATATTTCTTATTTTTATAACTACTTTAGGAGGGAGGTTATTTATTTGAGAGTTTTCTTGTTTTTTGAGGAAGTTTTTATCACTATGAACTTTTCAAACTGATTTTGCTGCATCCCATATAGTTTAGAGTAATGCATTTCCATTTTCATTAGTCTCAAGATATTTTCCAATTTTCTCTCTGAGATCTTCACTGACCAATTTTTTTTCTGGTAGCATATTTAGTCCCTCATGCTTTTTCCCATTTTCTTTCTGCAATTTACTTTTAGTTTCATACTGTTGTGATAAGAGAAAAAAGCTTTCTATATTTTCTGGCTTCTCAAATTCATAGGGATTTGTTTGTGGCCTAGCATGTTGAGTGCCGAAGAATTGCTGCTTTTGAACTGTGGTGTTGGAGAAGACTCTTGAGAGTCCCTTGGACTGCAAGGAGATCCAACCAGTCCATTCTGAAGGAGATCAGTCCTGGGTGTTCTTTGGAAGGACTGATGCTAAAGCTGAAACTCCAATACTTTGGCCACCTCATACAAAGAGTTGACTCATTGGAAAAGACTCTGATGCTGGGAGGGCTTAGGGGCAGGAGGAGAAGGGGACGATGGAGGATGAGATGGCTGGATGGCATCACCGACTCGATGGACGTGAGTTTGGGTGAACTCCGGGAGTTGGTGGTGGACAGGGAGGCCTGGCATGCTGCAATTCATGGGGTCGCAAAGAGTTGGACACGACTTAGCGACTGAACTGACGTGAACTGAACTGATACTTAAAAAGAGTGTATATTCTGCTACTTTGGGATGCATTGTACTATAGATATATATGGAGCAGAGTTAGTCTACTGAACCAGTGAAGACCATTGATATAATTGAGGTGTTAAAGCCCCATACTCTTATTGTATTGGGTTGGGGCCAATTGGCTCTATTTCCTCTGAGTGTGTTTTCTTCTCTCCCTTTACCAGATCCCTTGTCCCAGAGTGGGTAAAGTGCTGAAGCAAGTTGGGGCGTTTGGGGGCTCTTCACTTGCATCTTCTGCAGACAGAGGTCTGCAGGTGCTCTGCATGGGCAGGCACCCTTATTTACTTCTTTCACTCTGCACAGACTCAGCCTGTTCCAGGCCCTCTTTGATCTTCACAGCTGATCACTGCCCCTAGTTTCTGCCATTCCTGCACAGTTGTGGAGCCACAGGGCCTTTGTGATCTCTTAGCGTGTACTGAGGGACAAGATGTCATGGAGTGGCTGCTACCAGAGATCTGGGCTGCTTCTGATGCCTGCTGAGTAAGCACCAAGCATAGCTGCTCTTTCTGCCCCACCCAGGCTGTACCCCAAGATCAGGTTACTTCTGCCTTCCACAGTCAGGTCTTATCTCTGGCTGTCATTGCTCCAGGTTCAATGCCACACCTTGGCATGGAGTGAACAGTACCAGAATATTTGCTAGGAATGGGGCATGTTCTAAGGTGATCATGAGAACATCAGCAGCTGGTAGAATAGGATTCTCTACCCTCTGCCTCAGGAACAGGCCAGCACATACTGTTCTCATGAGCAAAGTCCAGGCTTCCCACTGCTTATCTGTTTGTCCCAGTAGTCCATCCACCAACTAAGAGCTTTGTCTCCCCTGCATCAGACCCCAGGAGCAGGAATTCAATCTGTGGGTCTTAGGAATCCCTCTCCAGAGTGGGTGTCCAGCTGTGTATTTTCCCTTTTCTTCTGAGTGTCTTCCAAAGCACTAATGTCAACAAGAGTGTTTTTCTTCCCTTCCTGCTTGGTTACCTATGCTTCTTCCTGATTGTCTTGGTTCTTTTGGAAACTTTCATCCAATTTCCTGTTATGTTTCATCGAGAATTATTCTCCATGTAGATGTATTTTTGATGTTTTTATGGTGAGTTCCACATTTTCTTACCATCATCTTAATTGATCCTTCCTTAGAGTATTTGATAAATAATATTCCATCATCTGAAAATAGTGACAATTTTGCTCCTTCATTTTTAATGGGATGATTTTAATTTTTCTTTTTCTTTCCTAATTTCTCTGGCTAGGACTTCCAACACTGTATTGAATAAACTGGCAGAAGTGGGCATTTTTGTCTTGTTCATGATTAGAGGAAAAGCTTTAGTTATGCACTATAACTGTGAGCTTGTCATAAGTGGCTTTATTTCATCTTGTTATTTTCCCTCTGAAAGGTTGTTGTTGAATCACAACGCCTGGATTCTTGGCCCCTGGAGGAGAAGAATTCAATCTGGGGCCAGAGACGAGGCTTGATCGCTCAGAGATTTTGTGTAATAAAGTTTTATTAAAGTATAAAGGAATTAGGGCAGAAATAAATGCAAAAGAAACAAAAGAGACCATAGCAAAAATCAACAAAGCCAAAAGCTGGTTCTTTGAAAGGATAAATAAAATTGACAAACCATTAGCCAGACTCATCAAGAAGCAAAGAGAGAAAAATCAAATCAATAAAATTAGAAATGAAAATGGAGAGATCACAACAGACAACACAGAAATACAAAGGATCATAAGAGACTACTATCAGCAGTTGTATGCCAATAAAATGGACAACATGGAAGAAATGGACAAATTCTTAGAAAAGTACAATTTTCCAAAACTGAACCAGGAAGAAATAGAAAATCTTAACAGACCCATCACAAGCACGGAAATTGAAACTGTAATCAGAAATCTTCCAGCAAACAAAAGCCCAGGTCCAGACGGCTTCACAGCTGAATTCTACCAAAAATTTCGAGAAGAGCTAACACCTATCCTCCTCAAACTCTTCCAGAAAATTGCAGAGGAAGGTAAACTTCCAAACTCATTCTATGAGGCCACCATCACCCTAATACCAAAACCTGACAAAGATGTCACAAAAAAAGAAAACTACAGGCCAATATCACTGACGAACATAGATGCAAAAATCCTCAACAAAATTCTAGCAATCAGGATCCAACAACACATTAAAAAGATCATACACCATGACCAAGTGGGCTTTATCCCAGGGATGCAAGGATTCTTCAATATCCGCAAATCAATCAATGTAATTCACCACATTAACAAATTGAAAAATAAAAACCATATGATTATCTCAATAGATGCAGAGAAGGCCTTTGACAAAATTCAACATCCATTTATGATAAAAACTCTCCAGAAAGCAGGAATAGAAGGAACATACCTCAACATAATAAAAGCTATCTATGACAAACCCACAGCAAACATTATCCTCAATGGTGAAAAATTGAAAGCATTTCCCCTAAAGTCAGGAACAAGACAAGGGGGTCCACTTTCACCACTACTATTCAACATAGTTCTGGAAGTTTTGGCCACAGCAATCAGAGCAGAAAAAGAAATAAAAGGAATCCAGATTGGAAAAGAAGAAGTAAAACTCTCACTGTTTGCAGATGACATGATCCTCTACATGGAAAACCCTAAAGACTCCACCAGAAAATTACTAGAGCTAATCAATGAATATAGTAAAGTTGCAGGATATAAAATCAACACACAGAAATCCCTTGCATTCCTATACACGAATAATGAGAAAGTAGAAAAAGAAATTAAGGAAACAATTCCATTCCCATTGCAACGAAAAGAATAAAATACTTAGGAATATATCTACCTAAAGAAACTAAAGACCTATATATAGAAAACTATAAAACACTGATGAAAGAAATCAAAGAGGACACTAATAGATGGAGAAATACACCATGTTCATGGATCGGAAGAATCAATATAGTGAAAATGAGTATACTACCCAAAGCAATTTACAAATTCAATGCAATCCCTATCAAGCTACCAGCCACATTTTTCACAGAACTAGAACAAATAATTTCAAGATTTGTTTGGAAATACAAAAAACCACGAATAGCCAAAGCAATCTTGAGAAAGAAGAATGGAACTGGAGGAATCAACTTGCCTGACTTCAGGCTCTACTACAAAGCCACAGTCATCAAGACAGTATGGTACTGGCACAAAGACAGACATATAGATCAATGGAACAAAATAGAAAGCCCAGAGATAAATCCACACACATATGGACACCTTATCTTTGACAAAGGAGGCAAGAATATACAATGGAGTAAAGACAATCTCTTTAACAAGTGGTGCTGGGAAAACTGGTCAACCACTTGTAAAAGAATGAAACTAGATCACTTTCTAACATCGCACACAAAAATAAACTCAAAATGGATTAAAGATCTAAATGTAAGATCAGAAAGTATAAAACTCCTAGAGGAGAACATAGGCAAAACACTCTCAGACATAAATCACAGCAGGATCCTCTATGATCCACCTCCCAGAATGCTGGAAATAAAAGCAAAAATAAACAAATGGGATCTAATTAAAATTAAAAGCTTCTGCACAACAAAGGAAACTATAAGCAAGGTGAAAAGACAGCCTTCTGAATGGGAGAAAATAATAGCAAATGAAGCAATTGACAAACAACTAATCTCAAAAATATACAAGCAACTTATGCAGCTCAATTCCAGAAAAATAAACGACCCAATCAAAAAATGGGCCAAAGAACTAAATAGACATTTCTCCAAAGAAGACATACGGATGGCTAACAAACACATGAAAAGATGCTCAACATCACTCATTATTAGAGAAATGCAAATCAAAACCACAATGAGGTACCACTTCACACCAGTCAGAATGGCTGCGATCCAAAAATCTGCAAACAATAAATGCTGGAGAGGGTGTGGAGAAAAGGGAAACCTCCTACACTGTTGGTGGGAATGCAAACTAGTACAGCCACTATGGAGAACAGTGTGGAGATTCCTTAAAAAATTGCAAATAGAACTCCCTTATGACCCAGCAATCCCATTGCTGGGCATACACACTGAGGAAACCAGAATTGAAAGAGACACATGTACCCCAATGTTCATCGCAGCACTGTTTATAATAGCCAGGACATGGAAACAACCTAGATGTCCATCAGCAGATGAATGGATAAGAAAGCTGTGGTACATATACACAATGGAGTATTACTCAGCTGTAAAAAAAAATTCATTTGAATCAGTTCTGATGAGATGGATGAAACTGGAGCCGATTATACAGAGTGAAGTAAGCCAGAAAGAAAAACACCAATACAGTATACTAACACATATATATGGAATTTAGGAAGATGGCAATGACGACCCTGTATGCAAGACAGGGAAAGAGACACAGATGTGTATAACGGACCTTTGGACTCAGAGGGAGAGGGAGAGGGTGGGATGATTTGGGAGAATGACATTCTAACATGTATACTATCATGTAAGAATTGAATCACCAGTCTATGTCTGACGCAGGATGCAGCATGCTTGGGGCTGGTGCATGGGGATGACCCAAAGAGATGTTATGGGGAGGGAGGGGGGAGGGGGGTTCATGTTTGGGAACGCATGTAAGAATTAAAGATATTAAAATTTAAAAAATAAAAAACTAAAAAAAAATAAAATAAAATAAACAGTTTCAAAAAGCTACAAAAAAAAAAAAGTATAAAGGAGATAGAGAAAGCTTCTGACATAGGCATCAGAAGGGGGCAGAAAGAGTACCCCTTTGCTAGTGTTAACGATGGAGTTATATACTCTCCAGTAAATCCAAAGAATGTCTGGAGGTTGTAAAGACCTCATCAGACCTACTCCAAAATATACATTTTAGGATAATGGAATTAGCCAGAGGGTTTAATCCAGAGACTGTCCTCAGGCAGAATACATTGTTGTTATATAATCCTAAGGAATGTAGAGAAAGAAAGTTTGTCCTTTCTTCCTCCTTGAGAATTCCAGACCCCTCTCTCCTTGGGGACCCCTAGACTTCTTATCAACCTGCCTAGGAAATGACTCTCTCACCTCCATGCTCACTTTATTGGATTTTTAAGTCATAAATGGATACTGAATTTTGTCAAAAGTTTTTTCTACGTTTGTTCAGATGATCATATGTTTTTACCCTACATTTACAGTGTATGTAAGTCACATACACTGATTTCCTGATGTTGTTCCATCCTTGCATTCCTGAAATAAATCTCAGCTGATCATGGTGTATGAGCCTTTAATTGTATTTTGAATTTGTTTTGTGACTATCTTCTTGAGAAGTTTTACTGCTGTGTTTATCAGTGATACTGGTTTGCATTTTTTCTTCTCATGTCGTTCTCATTTTTTGGTAACAGGGTGATGCTAGCCTCGTAATATAAGTTTGGAAGTTATCCCTTTTCTGTTTTTTAATAAGTTTAAGAAAAATTGGTATTAATTCTTTTGTGAAAATTTGATAGATAAACCTTCTTAGTTTGTTTCTGGATTCCTGTTTGTTTTTAGATTCCTGATTCTGTTTCATTAGTATTAATGAGTCTTTTTAGGTTTTCTTTTTCTTTATGATTTAATATTGGTAAAATGTATGTTTCTAGGAATTTATTCAGTTTCTCTAGGTTGTCAAAATTGTAGACATATTCAGTTCAGTTCAGTTCAGTTAGGTCGCTCAGTCGTATCCAACTCTTTGCAACCCCTTGAATCACAGCACGCCAGGCCTCCATGTCCATCACCGACTCTCGGAGTTCACTCAGACTCACGTCCATTGAGTCGGTGATGCCATCCAGCCATCTCATCCTCTGTTGTCCCCTTCTCCTCCTGTCCCCAATCCCTCCCAGCATCAGAGTCTTTTCCAATGAGTCAACTCTTCGCATGAGGTGGCCAAAGTACTGGAGTTTCAGCTTTAGCATCATTCTTCCCAAAGAACACCCAGGACTGATCTCCTTCAGAATGGACTGGTTGGATCTCCTTGCAGTCCAAGGGACTCTCAAGAGTCTTCTCCAACACCACAGTTCAAAAGCATCAACTCTTCAGCACTCAGCTTTCTTCACAGTCCAACTCTCACATCCATACATGACTACTGGAAAAACCATAGCCTTGACTAGATGGACCTTTGTTGGCAAAGTAATGTTTCTGCTTTTTAATATGCTATCTAGATTGACATATTAATCAATCATAAAAGTTTCATGATCCTTTGTCTTTCAGTGGCATTAGGTATTATATTGCTTTTTTAATTCCTGATTTTGTCTATTACAGTCCTTTTTAAATGAGTCTAACTAAAGATTTGTCGATTTTGTTCATTTTTTCAGTTCTTAATTCCACTGATGTTTTTATTGTATCTTAGTCTCTATTTTATTTCTGTTCTGATCTTTCTCATTTCCCTCTTTCTACTAATCTTGGATTTTCTTTATTATTCTTTTTCTATGTAATGTTAAGCAGTTGATTTGAGCTATGTATTATTTTTAGAAGTAGGCCGTTTTTGCTAGGAACTTTCTCCCTATATCCTTGTTTTTTTTTTTCTAAACAACTAGCGTTTATTGAATAGTTATTGTGTATCAGGAACATTGTGTATTGCGTACATCATGTATAATCCCATTTACTTTTTGTAGCAAAGAGGGAGCTATTAATATGCTCAGTTTGTGATAAGAGAACTTAGACATCGAAAGTTAGTAACGTGGCCAATTTACAAAAACAGTAAGGCACAGGGTAGTTATTTAAACTCTAGAACTTGAACTTTTATGCTGTACTTTATTTGTGGCTATACAGAGGTGTCTGTATTACGGTTGACCAAAATAAGAGACTCCAAATAGCCAAAGCAATCTTGAGAAAGAAGAACAAAGCTGGAGACATCACATTCACTGATTTCAAATTATACTATGAAGCTACAGTAATCAAAACAGCATGGTCCTGGAACAAAAACAGAGATGTAGATCAGTGGAACAGAATAAAGAGCCCAGAAGTGAATCCACCCTTCTATGATCAATTAATTATGACAAAGGAGGGAAGAACATACAAATGGGAAAAGATTCCCACTTCAATGAACAATGTTGAGAAAATTGGACAGTTACATCTATAAGAAAAGAACTGTAAAAGTTTCTCACACTAAGTAGAAAAATAAACTCAAATTGGATTAAAGACTGTAATAAAAGACCTGAAACCACAGTGACCTTTACACAGTAAAGAAAACTATGAGCAAAATGAAAAGCCCAACTATTGACTGGGGGAAGATATGCACACATACTGTATCTGATAAGGGATTAACATCCAAAGTATACAGAAAACTTCTACAACTTAAGATCAGCAAGCAAACAACCAAAATAAAAAGTGGGTTGAATAGACCCACTGAATAGACATTTTCCCAAAGAAGATATAGATGGATAAAAGGCATGTGAAAAGATGTTCAACATCACTATATCAAAAAGTCACAAAGAGATGTCACTTTACACTTGTCGAAATGGATTTATCAAAAAGACAACATATAGCATGTTGGCAAAGATATAGAGAAGAGGGAACACTTGTGCACTGTTGGTGGGAATGGAAATTCATGGGGCCACTGTGGAAAACAGCATGGAGATTCCTCAAAAAATTAAGAATAGAACTATCATATAATTTGGCTGTGTATTAAAATGCAGAGACGTCACTTTGTCAACAAATGTCCACATAGTCAAAGCTATGGTTTTTCCAGTAGTAATGTATGGATGTGAGAGTTGGACTATGAAGAAGGCTGAGCACTGAAGAATTGATGCTTTCAAAGTGTTGTGCTTGATAAGACTCTTGAGAGCCCCTTGGACCTCAAGGAGATCATTCCAATCAATCCATAGGGTATCAACCTTTTATATTCATTGGAAAGACTGATGCTGAAGCTGAAGCTCCACCTAATGTGATGAGCCAGCTCACTGAAAAGGTCATGATGTTGGGAAACACAGAGGGCAAGAGGAGAAAGGGCAACAGAGGATGAGATTGTTGGATGGCATCACTGACTCAATGGACATGAACAAACTCAGGAACCTAGTAAAGGACAGGCAAGCCTGGCGTGCTGCAGTTCATGCTGTCACAAAGAGTTGGACACGGATTAGTAACTGAACAACAACAACAATAACAACAACATATAATCCAGGGACTCCACATCTATGTATTTTCCCAAAGGAAACAAAACACAATTTAAAAAATATATGTACCCTTATTCGTTGCAGAGTTATTTACAAAAGCCAAGATATGGAAGCGGTCTGTGTGTCCATTGACATATGAATGGATGAGTAGTACATAGAGAGAATGGAACATTACTCAATCATAAAAAAAAATGAAATCATGCCATTTGCAACAACAGGGATGGGCCAAGGGGTATTAGGCTCAGTGAAATAAGTCATACAGAAAAACACACACATCGATGATTTTACTGATGTTTGGAGTCTAAAAAGCAACACAGAAGAACACACATAACAAAACAAGAAACACAATTAGAATCAGAAAATAAGTAGGTAGCTGCCAGAGGGTAGAAGGGAAGAGTGAAATTGTTGAGGGAGATTAAAGGTACAAACTTTCAGTTAAAAAATAAAAGAGTCTTGGGGGTGAATGTATAGCATGGGGAATATAGATGATAATATTTGTAATATCTTTGCGTGGTGACAGATGGTA
Organism: Ovis canadensis; assembly: GCF_042477335.2. NCBI lineage: Eukaryota > Metazoa > Chordata > Mammalia > Artiodactyla > Bovidae > Ovis > Ovis canadensis. The sequence continues at coordinate 47,891,186 of NC_091246.1, read as the reverse complement.
ACTAGACTTACTGTGCTGATCATTTTGTAATGTGTAGAAATATCAAATCACTATGTCTTGAATCTGAAATTGACATTATGTTAAAGATCAGTTACACTTCAATTAAAAAAAAAACTCTCCAACACCTAGAGATTTAGTACATAATTCTATATTAATGAGATGTGTACAGTAATATTATAGACTAGTTTTTAAACTCATAGAATCATTGTCACCATTTGTCTATGGAAACAGGGTTCAATATCTGTGTATTTCTATAGAGTATCTTTGTTGTATGTTGTGTAGATGAACACAGTCCATACTGAAGTAGGTATATGCACGTATATGTGGAATCACAGATTTTTATTTGTCATGGCTGTCCCCAGGAATCACAGTGCTAGGTTAGCATCATAAACTCTCTGACATTCTGCCTTAAAGTTATAAAAGGCAATTTTATAGATATTACGGTTTCATCTGATCAAAAACACTCTTCATTCACTGCCTGAGTTTCAAATAAATGTTTAATTATACAAGTAGCATATTAAGGTATTTTCTTTGTAAAAATGCCAGGTGTCGATATTAGAACCTCCGCTTAGACTATCCTTGATCCCAATTCCCTGCCCAGGGGGTGATCACTGTTTTCAATTTGATGTGTAAAATAGTAAAACAGTAATGCTGGTTGTATTGTCCCATTTATTGGTGAGGAAATGGGGAATCAACAGTGTCATTTGTTTAACGCAATTTGCAACCAATTAAATGTGGAGAATCCTTGTCTTGGTTCCAGGCCTCCGAATTGCAAATATGTAGTTCTTTCTCCTTCTCCGTGATCTTCTCTAGAGAGGTAACACAGTCCACCCAGATCAGCCCTTCAGATGTGGGGAAGCTGCTTGCTTTCTCCACGTTCCTCACATGGTGCCATTCCCAAATCCCACCACTGCAGGCAAAGTGCTCTGGTGTGTGGCTGGCTGTCTGTGCACACTGACCAGATCTACATATAGTTCTCCAGCTGGTTTCCTTAAGGTGCAGAGGCACCCTTGCTTCATTAGCTAGTACCCCACACCACTGTCAGTGCAGCCAAAGTCAGCATTAGGGTAATCCTCCCTCTCTTACTGTTCAGCACCTGAGACAAACGAAACTTTGAGATTTCTTTACTTACCATCCTGTCTTCATTCAAGTCCCTGATAAAATATGTACTCCAGGGCCAGCTGGAAGCTCTGGTTTTGGTGAGTGTGCTGAATCGAAGAGGGTCCCTTGTTCAGCACTCCTGCTTAGGCTGTTCTAAGTCAGTTACCGCACCAGCACTTACCCAACAGTCTTTCATCTTTCAGACAGTTTTAAAATACCTAATGAATGCCTTGATGACAGGAAGATGTATTTTTCCATCATTTCTCTAGATATCTAGTCTGGTAAACCAGAAAAAAAAAATTAGGAAATAAATGTAGATTGGAAAACATTGTTCTTACGAATCACGTGAATCTTGGGGCTACTTCTTAACTCTCTGTAGCCCTGTTAAGAGCCAGTTGGTGCCCATCCTCCCCCATCCCACCCCCATCCATATGTTGAAGCCCAGCTCCCAACATAACTGTATTTGGAGACAGGGCCTTTAAAGGGCTAATGGCACCCCACTCCAGTAGTCTTTTCTGGAAGATCCCGTGGATGGAGGAGTCTGGTAGGCTGCAGTCCATGGGGTCGTGAAGAATTGGACACGACTGAGCGACTTCAGTTTCATGCATTGGAGAAGGAAATGGCAATCCACTCTACTGTTCTTGCCTGGAGAATCCCAGGGACAGGGGAGCCTGGTGGGCTGCTGTCAGTGGGGTCGCACAGAGTCAGACATGACTGAAGCGACTTAGCAGCAGTAGCAGCAAGGTTAAATGAAGTCATAAGAGTAGAGTCCTCACTGGTATGATTTGTGTTCAAGGGGAAGAGACGTCAGGGATGCAAACCCAGAGGAGAGGTCATTACAACCCCAGGAGAGAGGACTCAGAACCAACCCTGCAATACCCTGATCTTGGGCTTCCAGTCTTCTGAACTGTGAGGAAATGAATGTCTATTGTTTAAGGCCCCAGAATGTGCTATTTTGTTATGCTAGCCCTAGAAAATTAATATAGGCCTAAAAGTTTATACTGTATGCTTAATGTCACCCCAGTCATCTTGAAACCAAGTGAGACACTTTGGAGCTCCTGGGCATGGAAGCATCTCTGTCCACCATGTCTTGTTTGTAGGAAATGGACCACAGCCTCTATGACCTTCCCTGAGTCCTGAAGGGCAGATTCAAACAGTTTCTAATCAGGGAAGGGAGGAGAGGCAGAGACAAGGGAGGAGCATCCAAGAAACAAAAGTGCAGCCTTGGAGCGGGGTCCTGGTTCTACCTCAAGGGGTACACATAACAGTATTTTTGAGCTCTTCTACAAAACTGAAACCCCTAACCAAGGGAAGATGTTAGCATTCTTCATTCCAGAGAAGGCTACCTAAGGCCAGATTAAAGAAACCAGAGCAACTCAGCAAGTTTAGGAAACCACCTGAGGTCAGATTAAAGGAGTGAAGATGCTGCACACACCCTAATCCTTGTCACCACCCTGCCCTTGAATCATTGCTCTAAAACTCCTCACTAAATCCTCCCAGGTTGGGCCACACAGTTTTGAGGGGCAGAAGGCCACTGGGTCCTCCTTTGCCTGGCAAAGGAATAAAACTCTTCTTTGCTACTTCACCCAATACTCTTATCTTCAAGATTCAATTTGGCACCAGTGCAGAGATGCTGAAGTTTTGGACATCCATCTTGTATTTAATTTTCATTACCTATATTATTCTTAAACCTTGGTCTGTTCTATCAGTGATCACTTTCCTTGGGGTGACCTTTGATTCCTTCACAGGCTGGCGGGAACCACAGTGTCATGGCTTCATTTCACATCTGGGTTAATGCACATGGTGCAGCTCACAATGGCAGGTACCAGCAAAGGACTATTATGTTGTTTCCTCCAAATGTGTGGAAGAATAGCATCAGGCAAGGAGACCTTGAACACTTTCCCTGTGCTCTCATTAACTCATTGAGTACATTCACCTACTGGTAATGAGATTTTGTTGAAGGTCTAGAGTGACAACTGGGCTTCCCAGATGGGACAGAGGTAATGAATCTGTCAGTGCAGGAGACACAGGAGATGTGGGTTCAATCCCCAGGCCAGCAAGATGATGTGGATGAGGGCATGGCAACCCACTCAAGTATTCTTACCTGGAGAATCTCATGGACAGAGGAGCCTGGCATGCTTCAGGCCATAGGGTCGCACAGAGTTGGACATGACTGAATCCACTTACCATGCATGCACGCACTGCAGTGATAGCTGTGCTCATGGCTGTCAGGTCCGAGATTCTCGGGTTGGCCCATCCCCCCATCCCTCTTCCTTGGAAGGACAGCTAACTCCTCAGAGGACTGTCTTGGAAATGGGCACGGATATCTTGGGAAGTGATTCAGTGTTCTCAAGACTTGAACCTCAGCTAAGGGAAGTGTACAGGCTCATTTAATTATAGTATAAAAGTCCTGTATAAAACATTGGCCATAACCACATAGCCATACTAGTAATAATAATCACACAGTAATTAGATAACAATCCATAGTGATGTGTTTCTCTCTGTAATTTTCATATGCACATGCATATGCACATCCATGCATATGTAACAAACTTAAAAAAAATCATTCTACTCAGCAAGATGTAGAAAATAAAAGTCACTTGAAATCTGAATGGTTTCATGTTAATGTATGGCAGAAGCCAACACAATATTGTAAAGGGATTATTCTCCAATTAAAAATTTTAAAAATTAAAAGAAATCGTGAACAAATTGAAAAAAAAATCAGGCTTGATTAACAATATGCTTATTTTCAAAGTATGTTTCAGAGGATATGCCACTGCAGTCTCTCCTATTTAAGTTGCTTTATAATGAAGACTTAGAAAAGCACTTTTGTTAAAATCCCCTGGATCCACCTTAAACTGGTGACAATATACTGTTCTCTGGCGAATTGTTAAAGTAAACATCTCATCTTGAAAAGTTAAAAATCCAAGACAGACTTGTGTATACAGAGATGATGACAGGAAGGAAGTGATGAACTTTTACAAAATGGGATACGATGCTATCCAGAAATTAATTTGGATTAATATTTACATTTAACTGACGATTTGGGCAGGATGACATGGCACTAAACATGTGATGTTGTGTTTAGTTTTCCTTATCATAGTTATCTTTCCATTATAAAAAGTCTCTTATCTTCTTTGTGCAGGTCCTGGGTTTGTATTTAGGGATGTCTACATTGAAAAACACAATAAAGAGATAAGTATGCCTCAGGTTGGGACACATTTCCACCACTGAGTCTGCTCTTTTCCTTAAGTTGAATGAGGTAAATATAGAATATATTAGTTTTTTTTTTAAACCTCAATAAAATGCAAGTTTATTTCTGCTGATTCTCTATATACAACGTGGGTGAGGTGGAGGGTCCCTTTGGGCAGAAGCTTCCACAGTCATGGTAGAGAGAGAGAGAAAACTGGCAATTCGTACCTGGGCTCTTTTTAAATATAAATAGTCTAAACTATTTAAATATAAATAGTTTACCTTTATTGGAATAGCTGAACCATAAAGAAAGCAGAAGACTCTTGAGAGTCCCTTGGACTGCAAGGAGATCCAACCAGTCCATTCTGAAGGAGATCAGCCCTGGGATTTCTTTGGATGGAATGATGCTGAAGCTGAAACTCCAGTACTTTGGGCACCTCATGCGAAGAGTTGACTCATTGGAAAAGACTCTGATGCTGGGAGAGATTGGGGGCAGGAGGAGAAGGGGATGACGGAGGATGAGATGGCTGGATGGCATCACTGATTTGATGGACGTGAGACTGAGTGAACTCCGAGAGTTGGTGATGGACAGGGAGGCCTGGCGTGCTGTGATTCATGAGGTCGCAAAGAGTCGGACACGATTGAGTGACTGAACTGAACTGAATTGAAAGAAGGCAGAATGCTAAGGAATAGATGCCTTTGAACTGTGGTGCTGGAGAAGACTCCTGAAAATTCCTTGGACAGCAAGGAGATCAAACCAATCTTAAGGGAGATCAAACCTGAATGTTCACTGGAAGGACTGATGCTGATGTGGAAGCTCCAGTATTTTGGTCATCTGATGGAAACAGACAACTCATTGCAAAAGTCCCTGATGCTGGGAAGGATTGAGGGCAGAAGGAGAAGAGGGCATCAGAGGATGAGACGGCTGGCTGGCTTCACTGATGCAATGAACGTGAACTTGGCCAAACTCCGGGAGATGGTGAGGACAGTGAGGCCTGGCGTGCTGCAGTCCATGGGGTCACAGAGTTGGACATGACTGGGCAACTGACCAACACTAATTGATTTATTAATATGATGCCATATTGGTTTCAGGCATACAGCAATGATTCAGTTATGCATATACATATATTCAGAATATCTTAGAATTGAAGTGTTTGAGCTGTACTTCAGTAACAGTTTGGGGATGTTAGGAAAGTGAGTGTCAGTGAGAAACACTTCAGTTCGTCCTATTGCTGATTGCCTTCAACTTGGTGCTGTCAACTACAAATTGGCACTGACTGAGAGCATTGCCAACAACTGGACAATGAATGCATTTGCCAACTGCCTCTAGGGAGATCAAACCCCATGCTGCTATAGTTGTTGACCTTCAACAATCCCTGAGGGAGTTCAGGGTGGAGTGAGGCACTCTGTGCTCCAGGGAGTCCGGTGGGATAGGTCTTTAGATAGTTGGATGTTTTAAGGAACAGATTTTATGATATCAATCCTTGGCATCTCCTTCGGTCTAGAAAAGCACTAAATCCCTTACCATCTGAGCCACCAGGGAAGGGTACATTGATGTAAAATTTAATTAAATAAAGGAAATGGCAACCCGCTTCAGTACTCTTGCCTGGAAAATCCCATGGACGGAGAAGCCTGGTAAGCTATAGTCCATGGGGTCTCAAAGAGTCAGACACGACTGAGCGACTTCACTTTCAAAGGACACTCTAGGGTTGTTTCTGCAGTTTATCTCAGTAATTTGTCTTAGGATGAAGATCAGATGCCTCACACATGGCCTGCAATAATACTGGAAGAAGACATAATTTAAGGAACTGTCTCCAGCCTTTCTATTGGTACTCTTAACTAGCTCATGCCTGGTGAAATTGAAGGGAAATTGACTCTTGGGTTAACTCCCACTTCCAAATGCCCCTAAGCTGGACTGGTCTATAGAGAGGCCTACTGGATCATGGAAAAAGCAAGAGAGTTCCAGAAAAAACATCTATTTCTGCTTTATTGACTATGCCAAAGCCTTTGACTGTGTGGATCACAATAAACTGTGGAAAATTCTGAGAGAGATGGGAATACCAGACCAGCTGACCTGCCTCTTGAGAAATCTATATGCAGGTCAGGAAGCAACAGTTCGAACTGGACATGGAACAACAGACTGGTTCCAAATAGGAAAAGGAGTACGTCAAGGCTATATATTGTCACCCTGCTTATTTAACTTCTATGCAGAGTACATCATGAGAAATGCTGGACTGGAAGAAACACAAGCTGGAAGCAAGATTGCCGGGAGAAATATCAATAACCTCAGATATGCAGATGACACCACCCTTATGGCAGAAACTGAAGAGGAACTAAAAAGCCTCTTGATGAAAGTGAAAGAAGAGAGTAAAAAGTTGGCTTAAAGCTCAACATTCAGAAAATGAAGATCATGGCATCTGGTCCCATCACTTCATGGGAAATAGATGGGGAAACAGTGGAAACAGTGTCAGACTTTATTTTTGGGGGCTCCAAAATCACTGCAGATGGTGATTGCAGCCATGAAATTAAAGACGTTTACTCCTTGGAAGAAAAGTTATGATCAACCTAGATAGCATATTCAAAAGCAGAGACATTACTTTGCCGACTAAGGTCCATCTAGTCAAGGCTATGGTTTCTCTAGTAGTCATGTATGGATGTGGAGAGAGTTGGACTGTAAAGAAGGCTGAGCACCGAGGAATTGATGCTTTTGAACTGTGGTGTTGGAGAAGACTCTTGAGAGTCCCTTGGACTGCAAGGAGATCCAATCAGTCCATCCTGAAAGAGATCAGCCCTGGGATTTCTTTGGAAGGAATAATGCTAAAGCTGAAACTCCAGTACTTTGGCTACCTCATGCCAAGAGTTGACTCATTGGAAAAGACTCTGATGCTGGGAGGGATTGGGAGCAGGAGGAGAAGGGGACGACAGAGGATGAGATGGCTGGATGGCATCACTGACTCGGTGGACGTGAATCTGAGTGAACTCCGGGAGTTGGTGATGGACAGGGAGGCCTGGCGTGCTGCGATTCATGGGGTCACAGAGTCGGACACAGCTGAGCGACTTTCACTTTCTTTTGGGCTTCTCTGATGGCCCAGATGGTAAAGCATTTGCCTACAATGTAGGAGACCTGGGTTCAATCCCTGGGTCAGGAAGATCTCCTGGAGAAGGAAATGGCAACCCACTCCAGTATTCTTGCCTGGAAAATCCCACGGACGGAGAAGCCTGGTAGGCTATGGCCCATGGGGTCGCAAAGAGTCAGACACGACTGAGCAACTTCACTTTCACCTTCAGGTATCAGTTCAGTTCAGTTCAGTTCAGTCACTCAGTCGTGTCCGACTCTTTGCAACCCCATGAACCACAGCACGGTTCATCACCAACTGCTGGAGTTTACCCAAACTCACGTCCATTGAGTCGGTGATGCCATCTAACCATGTTATCCTCTGGCATCCCCTTCTCCTCCTGCCTTCAATCTTTCCCACATCAGGATCTTTTCAAATGAGTCACCTCTTTGCATCAGGTGGCCAAAATATTGGAGTTTCAGCTTTAGCACCAGTCCTTCCAATGAACACCCAGGAGTGATTTCTTTAGGATGGACCAGTTGGATCTCCTTGCAGTCCAAGGGACTCTCAAGAGTCTTCTCCAACACCACAGTTCAAAAGCATCAATTCTTCTGTGCTCAGCTTTCTTTAAAGCAATAAAGTCAATAAAGCAGAAATAGATGAACTCTCGCTTTTTCAGTGATCCAGTGGATGTTGGCAATTTGATCTCTGGTTTATCTGCCTTTTCTAAATCCAGCTTGAACATCTGGAAGTTCATGGTTCATGTATTGGTGAAGCCTGGCTTGGAGAATTTTGAGCATTACTTTACTAGTGTGTGAGATGAGTGCAATTGTGCCACAGTTTGAGCATTCTTTGGCATTGCCTTTCTTTGGGGTTGGAATTAAAACTGACCTTTTCCAGTCCTGTGGCCCCTCCTGAGTTTTCCAAATTTGCTGACCTATTGAGTGCAGCACTTTCACAGCATCATCTTTTAGGATCTGAAATAGCTCAACTGGAATTCCATCACCTCTACTAGCTTTGTTCATAGTGATACTTCCTAAGGCCCACTTGCCTTCACATTCTAGGATGTCAGGCTCTAGGTGAGTGATCACACCATCATGATTATCTGGGTAGTGAAGATCTTTTTGTATAGTTCTTCTTTATATTCTTGCCACCTCTTCTTAATATCTTCTGCTTCTGTTAGGTCCCTACCATTTCTGTCCTTTATTGAGCCCATCTTTGCATGAAATGTCCCCTTGGTATCTCTCATTTTCTTGAAGAGATCTCTAATCTTTCCTATTGTATTGTTTTCCTCTATTTCTTTGCATTGATCACTGAGAATGGCTTTCTTATCTCTCCTTGCTATTCTTTGGAACTCTGCATTCAGATGGGTATATCATTCCTTTTCTACTTTGCTTTTCACCTCTCTTCTTTTCACAGCTATTTGTAAGGCTTCCTCAGACAGCCATTTTGCTTTATTTCATTTATTTTTCTTGGGGATGCTCTTGATCCCTGTCTTCTGTATAATGTCATGAACCTCCATCCATAGTTCTTCAGGTACTCTATCAGATCTAGTCCCTTAAATCTATTTCTCACTTCCACTGTATAGTCATAAGGGATTTGATTTAGATCATACCTGAGTGGTCTAGTGGTTTTCCCCACTTTCTTCAATTTAAGTCTCACTTTGGCAATAAGAAGTTCATGATCTGAGCCACAGTCAGCTTCTGGTCTTGTTTTTGCCGACTGTTTAGAGCTTCTCTATCTTCGGCTGCAAAGAATATAATCCATCTGATTTCGATGTTGACCATCTGGTAATGTCCATGTGTAGAGTCTTGTGTTCTTGGAAGAGGGTGTTTGCTATGACCAGTGCATTCTCTTGGCAAAACACTATTAGCCTTTGCCCTGGTTCATTCTGTACTCCAAGGCAAAATTTGTCTGTTACTCTAGGCATTTCTTGACTTCCTACTTTTGGATTCCAGTCCCTTATAATGAAAAGGACATCTTTTTGGGGTATTAGTTCTAAAAGGTCTTGTAGGCCTTCATAGAACTGTTGAACTTCAGCTTCTTCAGCATTACTGGTCGGGGCATAGACTTGGATTACTGAGATATTGAATGGTTTGCCATACTTTCAGGTATTAAAAGATGCAATGAGAGGGAATACTCTCCTGGACCATAACTAGAATACAAGTGTCTAGAGGTCTTTGACTATTAAGACCTAGTCCAGTAATAGCACATTGAGTGTCTTATCAACAAAAACCTTCATCAGAACTGGGAAGAAGCATTCCCAGAAACACGGGACAAAATGGTCATGAAATGCTCCCCAAAGTATGGTCGGATTTATGGCCACAAGAGGGCTGTGTCAACTACAAATTGGCACTTACCAAGAGCATTGACAACAACTGAACAACAAAGGCCTTTGCCGTCTGCCTCTATGGAGATTGAACCCCATGCTGCTATAGCTGTTGACCTTCAGCAACCCCTGAGGGAGTTCAGGGTGGAGTGAGGCACTCTGTGCTCCAGGGAATCTGGTGGGACAGGTCTTTAGATAGTTGGATGCTTTTAGGAACATATTTTATGATCTCAATCTTGCATCTCCTATATCTAGGTGAAAGTGAAAGTCGCTTAGTCATGTCCAACAGTTTGCTACCCCATGGACTGTGCAGTCCTGGAATTCTCCAGGCCAGAATACTGGAGTGGTTAGCCTTTACATTCTCCAGGGGATCTTCCCAACCCAGGTATCGAACACAGGTCTCCCGCATTGCAGGCAGATTCTTTACCAGCTGAGCCACAAGGGAAGCCCTCATATCTAGAGAAGCAGTAAATCCCTTCATGGTGACATCAGATCCTCATGACAAAAAAAACCTTTTGTAAAATGAGTGCTTCACGGCATTGAACTCCCCCTTCACCAAAACCTTATATATTGACTTTTCCCCACTGCTGCTTAGGAGCAGCCTCTCAGAGCTATCTGAGACGCTGCCTCCCGGACTGCAGTTCTCATTTTACCCCAAATAAAACTTAACTCGCAACTCTCAAGTTACACATCTATTTTTTTAGTCGACAGTGCCCAGCCTGTGATGGCCAGCAGACAATAGAAACTATCTTTCTAGTTTATTCCTGCAGGTTCAGAATTCCAACAGGCTGAAATGACTATGTTTTCTCCAAGTTCAGTCTGTTGTTAGCCACAATGACCTGACACTGAATTACTGGTGAGAACAGTGAACTTCCTGTGGTGAGCCTTCAAGTGAAGATGACATGTGGGCAGAACTGTAGCTCTGACTGCACATCAGTCTAAGTCAGGGGTGACTGGAGCCATATGGATTCTTAGTCTTTTCCCTGGGTCTACTACCCTCCCCCTACACTTCAGGCCGGCTTTCTAAACCAGTGCACACGTGTGATAACCAGCCCTCTCGAATTTCCTCCCCTGCTCTGGGCTTGTCCTGTGGCCTGTTTGCACAGATGTGTCTGATCACTGGAGCCGTGTGACGAGGGTCACAGTCCAGCATCAAGAGAGGGGTGCTCTCTCATTCTTGACCCTCTACTGTTAGGACCTTGTTAGGTAGGTAGAATAGGGAAAAGGAGTCCAAAATGGCGGTGGCTAAAAGACAAGGAATGGAAAAGCCTGCGAAAATAGGACAAAAGAAGGTCTGAGGACCAGAGTGAAGACTTCAGGTAGAACAAACAGCACTCCTGGCTAAGCCCAATTTGCATAAGGCAGGCCCAGGTGGAGGGAAAAACATAAAAGGAGGAGCCAAAGCGCTTTCTCTCTCTCTTCCTCTCCCGCGTGCCTGCGCTCTTTCTCTCTCTCTCCCTCTCTCTCTCCCTCCCTCCCCCACATGCTCCTCCACTCTCTTCCCTTCAAGTCTTTGGGTTGGCATGCCCTCACACTTTGAGGATGGATTCTCCTGCTATCTTCTAAATAAAATAGAGCTGCAACACTGATTTGCCTAAGAGCTATGAAATGGTTTGTCCAAGACCCAAGAGCTGTGACGTGCCGAGGGCTTTAATGTCCGTCGCTCCAAATCTTTGTTGTGATGAGACAAAGAACCGAGGAACATAAGCTCGCATGACAGACTTGAAAGCTGCAGGGCCTGGAGTCCAGCTAATGACCAACTCTCTTAGTTTAGGAGCCTGGGATCCCTAAAGGAGTAGACTCCTCCAAGGTTCTGCTCCTCTGACTGGCAGAACCTGGAAGGGCACTAAAGTTCCCCTGACCTCAGGTCAGAGTTCTAGCAGCAACACCCAGGGCACTCACCTCCCACCACTTTCCTATGGTCTTGTCACTTGGGCATATAAAACTGATATTGCCTGGGTGACTTCAGAATGAGGAGCACAGTATGGCCGTGGAGTTGCTGGGGAAAGACAATGACAAAAGACCCATCCCCTGTACAGTGTAGGGGTGGGAGAGAGAGATAGAAAAACAGAGAGAGTGAAGGAGAGAGAGACCAATTGAGGCAGAGGGTTTATTATAGAGCAAGCATGAATAGATTGCAAAGTCAGATGAGACTTTCATGCAAACGTGTATGGGAAAGTAGAACAATTAAAGCTTTTCTTATCTCCTTGAGAGACAAGTGGCTGCCTCTGGGATGTCTCTGGCATACCTCAGGAGTTAATTTTGGAGGTGAATGTGTTTACAGTTCCAGGGGTTACAAGCCTTTGACCTTGGAGCTATAACATTGAGATGTCAGTCTCTTACTGAGCCTCCTGCTTACAAGGAGATACCCTGAGGAGGGGAGAAGGGAAGACAGCTGCCTTCCTCCCCTCACTGAACAGAGTCCATCATTTAACCCTATCATGTCTGTGTTAGTTTCTGATTGCTGCTGTAACAAATTACTACAGTGGTTTAAACCATACAAATGTATTGTCTTACAGTGTGGAGGTCAGAGTCTAAAATGGGCGGGCAGGGCTGTGCTCTCTCTGGAGGCTGCAGGGGGCAACCTGTCCCTTGCCCTCTCCAGTCGCCAGAGCCCACCCGCATTCTTTGTTCATGGCCCCCTTTCCTCCTTCAAGGTCAGCAGCACAGCATCTTCAAATCTCTTTCTCCCCGTTGTTCGCCTTCCGTCATGTCGCTCCCTCTGTCTGTAGTCAGCTCCTGCTCTGTCTCCTCGTATGAGGACCCTGATGACTGCATGGGGCTAATCCAGGTACTGCAGGGTCAAGTCCCTACAAGATCCTACCTTAATCATGCCTGTCCCCTGAGATAACAAAGTCACACGTCCCAGGGATTACGATGCCTTTGGGTCATGACTCAACCTTCCACATTCCCCAGGCTTAGAGCTCTGCTGGATTGCACTGAGGCCTGATATGGGCCTCACCCCAGTGTCACTGCCCCAACAGAGGTGATAGTTTGGGCTGTGTGAACACTTGTGAGGACAGGTATCTTTTGTCCATCCTTGTAGGCAAAGAGGAAACATGGCTATGAGGTTTCACATTTGGGGCTGAAGCTTAATAGCGTGATAATAATTAAAACATTTAAAAATGTTTTAATCTCTTGCTAGAGTGCATGTATACTAAGTTGCTTCAGTCCTGTTCAACTCTTTGCGATCGTATGGACTGCAGCCCCCCAGGCTCCTCAGTGCATGGGATTCTCCAGAAAAGAATACTAGAATGGGTTGCCATGCCTTCCTCCTGGGGATCTTCCCAGCCCAAGGATGGATCTTGAATCTCTTATGTCTCCTGCACTGGCAGACAGGTTCTTCACCACTAGTGCCACCTGGGAAGCTTGCTGGAGTAGCATTGGAAAGTTCTCTGAACCTCCATGGAGAGAAGGATGCAGCCAAAGGAAACATTCTGCACTTCAGGCACTCAGACTCCTGTTTCATGGACTTTGTCTCTTGGAGAATTAAGCGGTCATTTCTAAGGGTATCATAACCAGGGCTGCCATGAATTATTCAGTGTTTGATTTCTGCCTCTGTGTAACAGAAACGTGGCTCTTGCTTTCACTGAGGAAAATGGTTGCTGTGCAGAGATTGTCCAGAAGAAGGAGCCAAAGACTTTGAAATGTGCCAGGAGCCCTGAGCTGATTCTAGGGAGCAAGATGCAGCAGCCCCACAAGGGATCAAGCGATGCCTAACTAGTTGCTATGGTGCCCCCTGCTCACATACTGCCCCATGTGCTTCCCTGCGAATCAGTCATGCAGGGCCTGGGACACGAGGGCCCCACCTTCTCCCCACTTCGGGATCCTTGCTTTGGTTCATCAGGATAATATAAATTATGAATACTTGCTTTAAAAAAATTGTAAAAGAAATATACACATTGACAATTCAAAATAGCAATTAGTAGTGCCGAAAGCCCTACTGTAGCCTGCCAGGCTCCTCTGTGGAATTCTCCAAGTAAGAATACCGAAATGGGTAGCCATTCCCTTCTCCAGGGAATTTTTCCAACCCAGGGATCAAACCCAGGTCTCCTGCCTTGCAGGCAGATTCTTTACCATCTGAGCCACCTGGGAAGCCATTTAAAAAATTGTAAAAGAAATATACACATTGAAAATTCAAAATTGCAATTAGTAGTGCCGAAAGCTAAAGATCTTATTATCTTCCCATAGACATAAATACTATTATCATTTTGGTCAATAGACTTCCAAACATTACATATTTACATTCTTTATTTGAATTGCTCACACTCACCATTTGTTTGGAACTCACAGCCTGTGTTGACTCATCAGGGTATGTTTGTGTGTTGCCCTCTCCCAGCATCATCTTTCAAGTTTGCTTCTTCGATTATGGGGTTTTGGTTGTGGGATGTGGAGAGGTGCAAAGAAGATAAAGAATTATAAGAGTGGACGTAGACGCTGATGTGGAGAAGGCGATGGCACCCCACTCCAGTACTCTTGCCTGGAAAATCCCATGGACAGAGGAGCCTGGTGGGCTGCGGTCCATGGGGTCGCGAAGAGTCAGACATGACTGAGCGACTTCCCTTTCACTTTTCACTTTCATGCACTGGAGAAGGAAATGGCAACCCACTCCAGTGTTCTTGCCTGGAGAATCCCAGGGACGGGGGAGCCTGGTGGGCTGCCGTCTCTGGGGTCACACAGAGTCGGACACGACTGAAGTGACTTAGCAGCAGCAGCAAACACTGATGAGGAAGAGAAGAAAGCAGTGCATCCCAGTTCAGGGAAACATGGGGCTCCTCTCTGTTCTTGTTTTTATTCTCCAAAGCCAACCCAAACTGTAATAGAAATGACCTTCTGCTCGAGGACCCCTGTGATCAAAATACCAGGTGACCTTGTGTGTTGAGGGTTGGCAGAACCCTCTCCTTTGAGGGCACATTTGACCTCAGGCTGACCTTGTAGTTTTGTTCCCCTGAACCCTGAGAAAGGGGGCTGGTGGCTGAGCCACCAGGCAGTACCAACTGTGGTGAGATAACCCTGACCATGTAAATTGCATGTGACTTTGGGGCTCCAAGAGTATATGGGAATGTCTGGTGGGAAGCTGTGGTTCTCCAACTGAGGTGACTCATTACTGGGATTGGCGACAGTAGAGAGCTGGGCTCCTGTGGGGCTGGGGTTTCTGAGTGCCCAGGTGGACCTGCTGTCACCTTTTTCACCTGTGCTGTGTCTGGGGCACTGGACTGCAGCAAGGACTGACCCTGAAAGAGGTCCTGGGTGCTGCTCTGCCTGCTTGTGACACTTCCTGGTCCAGGTCCTTTTCCATGAGTCTAGTGCCCAAGAGGGCCCAGATTATCCTATAAGTAATAAGATCTCAAGACAGTGAAAAGATTGCTAGAACGTGGGTGGTAAGTTCAGGGTTCGCTAAAGTGGTGGCTGCTGCTGTTCCCCAAAGTGGTGGCTGCAGTGGTGTCTGCTCTCCAGAGCCACAGGAGAGTGGGCTCTCTGGCCAGTTGTTGGGACGTGAGCCAAGGGAATTAGAGAGGATGGAGGGACTTGATTCCCCAAACAAAAGCTGTAGAAAAACCAGGGGTCCAGAGCATTACACCTCTCCTTTAGATGTGTGAAAGGATTTTAATGTGAAATGGAGCTGGAGGATATGAAATGGAGCTGGAGGACATGAAATGGAGAATCACAGGCATGTACCCTCAGAAGAATGGAGAGACTGATTTCCTGTCAATGCCTGACTACAGAACACCTAGAAATACCTCAGAGAAGGCAATGGCACCTCACTCCAGTACACTTGCCTGGAAAATCCCATGGATGGAGGAGCCTGGTAGGCTGCAGTCCATGGGGTCGCTGAGAGTTGGACACGACTCAGTGACTTCACTTTCACTTTTCACTTGCATGCATTGGAGAAGAAAATGGCAACCCACTCCAGTGTTCTTGCCTGGAGAATCCCAGGGGCAGTGAAGCCTGATGGGCTGCTGTCTATGGGGTTGCACAGAGTCGGACACGACTGAAGCAACTTAGCAGCAGCAGCAGCAGCAGCAGCAGAGATACCTCTTGATCAATGAACATTCACCAAGGATCTCTTCCCATCCTCAAGCCAAGGAACTTACTGCTTAGATTCTGCATGGACGTACCCCTCTTTGCACTTCAGGCCCATAAATACAGCAAACCCCAAGCCCTCAGTGGACTCACTTGTAGCACTAACGCATGCATTTCCTAAATTATAATTCTGCTAAACCAGAACAAGACTCAGTTTCTTCTCAATTGAACCTGCCTCAATTTACCTCTTTATTCGGGTTGACAGTCTTCACCTCATCTCATAAGCTTATATTAATCTTTCTTTCCTCTGAATTATCTACCCAATGACTCAACCTTAGTCTGGGCAATATGGTCGTGACCTCTTATAGGGTCGGAACACATTATCTTTTAAAGGTTTAAAAGACCCTCTGCACACTACTATACTTAAAATAGATAATCAATAAGGACTTACTCTATAGCACAGGGAATTCTGCTCAATATTTTATAATAAACTACATGGGGCAAGATTTTGAAAAATAATAGATACATGTGTATGTATAACTGAATCACTTGCTGTACACCTGAAACTGACACAACATTGTTAATCAACTATGTCCCAATACAAAATTAAAAAAGAAAAAGACTTTTTGAGCAATTTTAGCATCCAGAAAATGGTTAATTGATGCTTAAAATGATTAGTCTTTTGCAGTTTATGCTTTTGTTTTGTTTCTCCAGACAGCCCCCTTCACCCTGGCTTGCCAGCTGACATTGTGGTAACTAAGATTTCAGGAGTAGGCATGCCAACTTCCCTTTCTAATACTGCTTTCAGATTTTGTTTCCATGAATGGTTTTACTTTTCATGAATGCGTTTTCTCGCGGAGAGATTCCTTTCTGAAATGATACCTACATTCTGGGACAATGAAGCTCCATGTCTATTCAACAAAGCATCTCCTATTTCTTTTCTAAAACTCCACTCTTGTGCCAAGACCCCATTAATCATCGAACAAGTAGTACATAAAGTCCTGGTTGAACAATTGTCATCTAATCCTTCTCAAAAGTGAACTGGGAGAAACCAAATCGTGTGGTAAGATGAATCAAGTTTTTAGTTCTGAATGAATTGGCAGTCCTTTTTTAATTTAATTTAATTTAATTTTAGTTTTTTTATTTTTTTAATTTTAAAATCTTTAATTCTTACATGCTTTCCCAAACATGAACCCCCCCCTCCCACCTCCCTCCCCATAACATCTCTCTGGGTCATCCCCATGCACCAGCCCCAAGCATGCTGTATCCTGCGTCAGACATAGACTGGCGATTCAATTCTTACATGATAGTATACATGATAGAATGCCATTCTCCCAAATCATCCCACCCTCTCCCTCTCCCTCTCCCTCTGAGTCTAAAAGTCCGTTATACACAGCTGTGTCATTTTTCCTGTCTTGCATACAGGGTCATCATTGCCATCTTTCTAAATTCCATATATATGTGTTAGTATACTGTATTGGTGTTTTTCTTTCTGGCTTACTTCACTCTGTATAATCGGCTCCAGTTTCATCCATCTCATCAGAACTGATTCAAATGAATTCTTTTTCATGGCTGAGTAATACTCCATTGTGTATATGTACCACAGCTTTCTTATCCATTCATCTGCTGATGGACATCTAGGTTGTTTCCATGTCCTGGCTATTATAAACAGTGCTGCGATGAACACTGGGGTACATGTGTCTCTTTCAATTCTGGTTTCCTTGGTGTGTATGCCCAGCAGTGGGATTGCTGGGTCATGAGGTAGTTCTATTTGCAATTTTTTAAGGAATCTCCACACTGTTCTCCATAGTGGCTGTACTAGCAGTCCTTTTAAAAATGACTTTGTTTTCAACTGGGAACATTAGAGAAATGTATTAGGATTTTTTTTTTTTTTGCATGAACTTGGTAAAATCTTGATTTTTGAGGTGACCTTTTATTTTTGTTTTGCAACCAAACAATTTATTATACCTCTATAATTCTTAAAATTGCATATTATTTGCTCCAAGTGGTTTTGGAAATGGGCCTTATATTATTATTATTTTATCCATATAAAAATAGGAAAGCTAGATGACTATAAATGGGATTTCCAGTCATGCCATCTTCATTAAAAATACAGCTACCTATTTATCAGACCTGATCCACTCAACACATTTCTAATCTCTATTGTTCCCTCTTGTTCCATTTATTACTGGCCTAGGAAAGCATAAGGCTCAATATTTTGTAAACACAGTAGAAATCCCTAAAAGAGAAAAGCTCAGAACTAATTTTAGAATAGGAAGAAAACCACCATGTGCTTGCTCTTAGGTTCCTGGATTGCATGGCTGAGTTAATTCCATAAGTAAACAGCCTCCCCACATTTTCAGATAATGTTATCAACTGAATTCAGTTCAGCACAATACTCATGTCCTGAGTTGGTGAGCTTGGGGGAGGGCATTTGCTACGGTGGCCTGAGATGGTGAGTCAGGGTTCAGAGCCCAGCTGCCTGTAGCCTTGCCCTCACGCCAATTCATTCTCCAGTGCCCAGTTTCTTCACATGTAAAGTGGAGATTGTATAGAGCTTCTCCATCTTTGGCTGCAAAGAATATAATCAATCTAATTTCGGTATTGACCATCTGGTGATGTCCATGTGTAGCATCTTAAATTCAGACTCAATTTGAAGAAAGTAGGGAAAACCACTCAACCATTCAGGTATGACTTAACCCAAATGCCTTACAATTATACAATGGAAGTTAGAAATAGATTCAAGGGATTAGATCTGATAGAGTGCCTGATGAACTATGGACGGAGGTTCGTGACATTGTACAGGAGACAGGTATCAAGACCATCCCCAAGAAAAATAAACGCAAAAAAGCAAAATGGCTGTTTGAGGAGGCCTTACAAATAGCTGAGAAAAGAGAAGTAAAAGGCAAAGGAGAAAAGGAAAGATATACCCATTTGAATGCAGAGTTCCAAAAAATAGCAAAGAGATAAAAAAGCCTTCCTCAGTGATCAATGCAAAGAAATAGACGAAAACAATAGAAGGGAATGACTAGAGATATCTTCAAGAAAATTGGAGATACCAAGGAATATTTCATGCAAAGATGGGCTCAATAAAGGACAGAAATGGTCAGGACCTAACAGAAGTAGAATATATTAAGAAGAGGTGGCAAGAATACACAGAAGAACTATACAAAAAAAGATCTTCATGTCCCGGATAATCACGATGGTGTGATCACTCACCTAGAGCCAGACATCTTGGAATTTAAAGACAAGTGGGCCTTAGGAAGCATCACTACAAACAAAACTAGTGGAGTTGATGGAATTCCAGTTGAGATATTTCAAGTCCTAAAAGATGATGCTGTGAAAGTGCTGCACTCAATGTGCCAGCAAATTTGGAAAACTCAGGAGGGGCCACAGGACTGGAAAAGGTCAGTTTTCATTCCAATCCCTAAGAAAGGCAATGCCAAAGAATGCTCAAACTACCACACAATTGCACTCATCTCACACACTAGCAAAGTAATGCTCAAAATTCTCCAAGCCAGGCTTCAGCAATACGTGAACCATGAACTTCCAGATGTTCAAGCTGGTTTTAGAAAAGGCAGAGGAACTAGATATCAAATTGCCAACATCCGCTGGATCATAGAAAAAGCAAGAGAGTTCCAGAAAAACATCTATTTCTGCTTTATTGACTATGCCAAAGCCTTTGACTGTGTGGATCACAATAAACTGTGGAAAATTCTGAAAGAGATGGGAATACCAGATCACCTGACCTGCCTCTTGAGAAACCTGTATGCAGGTGAGGAGGCAACAGTTTGAACTGGACATGTAACAACAGACTGGTTCCCAATAGGAAAAGGAGTATGTCAAGGCTGGGGTGGTGTGGGTGAGGGATGCAGTAGGAGGTGAGAGAGAGGAATGGGGCCTGAGAGCCAAGGCAGGGAGTTGCAACCTTATTTTAAGTAGAAATGAGAAGGCACTGGGGGTGATGAGGAGGGAACTGGCATGACTCCTGCTCTAAAGCAAATATTTAGACAGCTACATGGAGAGTAACATAGAGCACACAGGGTGGGAGCCGAGACTAGTCTGGAGGTCCAGGGAAGAAGGACCCGGGGGCAGCAGTGGGATACCTACCAGGTGCCAGGCCCTGCCTGGGGCATGGACTGGGATACTGAAACAAGAAAGACAGGGTCCCTGTCCTCAAGGAGCAACTAGCCTGTGTGTGTGTGTGTGTGTGTGTGAAGTGTGTATACATGTGTTGTGTGTGTCTCTGTATTGTGCCTGTGTGTGTGTGTGAAGTATGGTATACATACGTTGTTTGTGTGTCTGTGTGTGTGTGAGGTGTGGTATATATGTGTTGTGTGTGTGGCTGTATATTGTGCCTGTGTCTGTGTGTGAAGTGTGGTATACCTGTGTTGTTTGTATGTCTCTGTGTCTGTGTGAGGTGTGGTATATATATGTTGTGTGTGTGTCTGTGTAGTGTGTGTGTATGTATGTTATGTGAGAATGCTGTGGACCTGGCTGTTTGTCCTATGATTAGGTCGTGTTAGTGACATACTGATAGGCAAGGACCAGAGATGCTGGAACATCCCACCCAATGAAGACAGCATCAATACAAAATGCCTGTGGTACCTCTGTAGAGAAACACCATATCAAATTATGACCCAGCTTAATAATTACAAATAGTACTCTTTCCCTCCCTAATTTTGCATCATAAGCATTTCACCAAATCATTAAAGTTTTTCTTTAATAAGAACTCTTGCTCATAAGTTTTTGCCTACATCTCTCCACTTTCAAACTTAAAAAATACAATTTTTTTCCTGTGTCATTCAGTTCACCTAATGAGCCTACAAAGTAGACGACTGAACTGGGTTGGGAGAAGAGCAAAGCGAGGTTCAGAACTGATCAAGCAGGCTCAGAGGTCAGAGGTCTTACCTGAGTTATTTTTCCACTTTTCCCAAGCGCCTCCTATGGCACTGGGAAATCAGAGAGTTTGTCAGTGACTTGGAAGGAGCCAGGTCCCAACCATGATCTTTGAGTTGGATCAAGTCATTCAGATCTATGGTTGATTTAAACCTTGGAATCAAGAACCAGAAAGACTTCAAGAACTCAGATTCTTGATTGCAAAGTCAAAGATTCCCAGACTTCAGAGCGTTACACTTAGGGAACACCAAAGCTTTAGAATCACACACTTCCAGAACTAGAACTAGAATGGCCCAGTCCTCTGGAAATGAAGCATAGTGGGCCAAGGGGACCTTTGCCTAGGGACCCCTCAACTGGAGACACACCTCCCTTCTTTGCTCCTCTGTCCTTCTCCCCTTCCTCCTCCTCCCTATTCTCATCCCCTCCAACTCCCCCACATCCCCTTACTTTCCTCGTTGAGCATCCCCCAGCCAGGTATCCAGCAGGATGAGTTACTGGGGAGCTTCATGCCAGGGACTGGGAGGCAGGCAGGGATGATGTAGGTGAAACTCCCAGGAAAGAGCAGCTGCAACATGGCAATATCACTTACTAAGGGATGTAACTTCTCAAAGTCTGGGTGTGTGATAATCTGGCTCACAAACACCTCTTGGGTGTGCTGGTTATGCTGGTACAGCCGGGTGCTTCCTAGCAGAACCCGGTAATTCTCCGGGGCTTTGGATTTCCTGGGGAAGGAAAGGCGCGCTGTCACCATCATCTCCATGTGGGGACTAGCTCTTTCCCTGCATCCTCATCTAACTGCCCACAGCCCTGTGGAACCCTCCACTCCACGTGATGCCAGACAGCTTCTGTCTCCCCATTTCTAATGCTCAGGAGGCCTTCTTTCTTGAGGCTAATTGATACCCTACTTATAATTTCAAACATATGGCTGGCTTCTCCGTCACACACTAGAATTGGAGAAGCACTCCAATTGAATCCTTGTTCTGGAAAGCTCTTCTGTGGGGTCATCAAATGAAGACATTTTGATTGTACACAGCAGGCATTCTGGCTCAGTGCCAGCTCTAACTTTACCCTTCCCAAGACTCCATCAACCCACCTTCTGGCCCCACACTCTTCCTGACCATCCCCTTTTTTCAACATCTACCTGTCAAAAGCCTGGTTCTCCACTGAGTTATAAGGACTTGCAAAAGATTCGTTAAATAAATGAGCAAATGAAGGCAGGAAACAGAATCTTGCCTTGTTCACCCAAAAGAGGTGCTGAATCTTCCCCCCTCCCTCACTGTCTTCACAGCTCATCTACTTGGAGACCCTCTCTCATGTTCCCCTCACCCAACCCTTCCCCTCCAGCAAGCCCTCCCTTTCCACACATCTTCTCCCGAACCCCCACCCTATCTGCTCTGCCCTTCTCATCCATGCTGGGCTTTCCCTTCTGACAGGATGGAGACATGGTGAGGCGGGATTTGCCACCCCTGATGCCACAGAGGGGCTTGCATGGAGCATGGCACAGAGTGGGTGCTGATAGACTCTGAGCCCTCAAAGCTCCAGTGCCCAGACGTGGGCTTGATGCCTGAACTCCCTGGTGACCCCTCCTCATCCGTTCAGAAGCCAGTCACTGAGCCAGCCCCACCTGGCTAGGTGAATTAGACTCTGAGCAGTCCTGTCAGTCTCCCAGGGAGCCCACCTCCCCCTTATGCAGCCTGGCACCACGGCTCCCTGCATGCACGCCAGTGACTGTGACTCCTCCTGGGCACAGTTTCGCAGGACTAATAAGAATCTCCCAGCTGCTGGCCACACACACGGTCCCAGGCCTCCATCTAGAGTGTGACAGCTGGATACAAGGGGACACTGAGAAGGTGTGAGCTGAGATGGGTCCACACCAAATGGCAGCGAGGACTGACACTGCCGCTCTCCTGAGGCACAAAAGTGTTGGGGAACAGATACAGGGGCCGAGGGCAGAGCACGAGGAGGATCTGGGCAGGTGAGGAGGAGGACAGTCCAGGTGGAGGGTACACAGGCCAAAGCAGGAACGACATGCCCCTGAAGGCCACAGACTGCCCAGAGGAAAGTCCAGAGGAGCTGACATGGGACACCATCCCCCTTTTCTCATCTTCCTCTGCATCCCCCTCCTCTGCCAGCACCTGTGCTGGCAGCCTAGGCTATAGACTCATTTGAGAAAGCAGTGGGTGGTAGAAAGGAGTCAGCTGGAGTTAATGAGGACAGCCTCACAGACATGCAAGCCCTGGGACCGCAGGCTGGCCTGCCACGGCCACTGGCCAGCCTCCACGTCCCGGCCACCATAGATCCTCCCATCACCTTGGATTTCCCGCCCACCGTGGTGACTCCCCTGCCGCCTATAATAGAGACACTAGTGGTACTCCAAATGTTGCATAGGAAGGCCTCCCTTTCACATATGGGAAAAGCAAGGCCTGGCCTCTGGCAGCCTAGCCAAAATGACAGGGCTACCTGGACTCTGCCTTCACTGGCTGCCATGAGGACTGGACAGCAGAGCACAACACATCAAGCCCTGTGGGGAAGAGGACCCAGGGGTCTGGGGGGGACCAGCTCACAGGAGCATCTCCAGGCATATGGACATCCTTGAGCAAGGCTGCCAAGCGCTGGGCATGGCACAGACCTCATCTCCCTCACCTAGCACGCCTCAATGCCTTGTCTTGTAGATCAAAGAACTAAAAGTGTCGGAAATTGCCAACATTATTTTCTCAAGATCATGGCTTCTAAGGGCCTGTGCTCCCTCCACTCTACCCCATGTCTTAGGGAGGGAGACTTGCAGGCAGAAGTTGTGGTGCTGTGTGATCTGGGACAGTTCACTCCCCTCTCTGACTCTGCAGGCGTCTCCATTTCTAAAAGAAGAAGGAGTGGGCTAATGGGGACAGCCCTGGTTCTAGGACTCACACTCGGGAGGGCAGGAGTGTGCCCAGGCCCCCTGAGACCAGACATCCGGTCTAGGGCCTGGGCTCCCAGGGCCTCAGTGAAGGGAAATGACACCCCTGGGTCCCTGGACTCAGGCCTGTTCACTCAGTAGTCCTAGAACTTTCCTCCACCCAGCCTCCAACCTCCAGGGCAGACCCTACTAGTCCCCACTCCCACAGCCCCTCAAAGGGATTGGGTCTCTTCCCACCAGAGGCCTCACAGTGGAGGGCCTGACCCACCTGTGTGGAGGGGATCTTTAGGCTATCTGGTAGGAGGGAAGGGCGGAGAAAAGATGATACTTAGTGGCTCAGGGCACACAGGCCCTGATCACAGCTGTCTACCCTCCAGCCATGTAGGCTAGGGGATCTTGGCCCGAATGGAGGCCTCAATGCACCTGTAGTTCCCAGAGCCAACCGCTGTGCTCGCCAAGTTGGAGTGCTGCCCCTCAACGCGCCCCCATTGCCTGCAGTCGGGCCGGGGCGGCTTTGGCTGGGGACCCTCGCAGCTCCCGGGTGGCCACGTTCAGCAGCATCAGCCAGAGAAGAGCCGCGGGCGGGCCTAGGCCTTGGGGGGTCCCCACCTCCCCGCCCATTGCCAGGGTTGCTGACCCCAGCCTGACCCCACCCTGCTCTGGCCCCGCCCCAGACCAACCCCAATCCCACCCTGATTCTCTTAATAACTTTTTAAACAATTCTCTTCGAGACATTACTTCACCAACAAAGGTCCGTCTAGTCAAGGTTATGGTTTTTCCAGTGGTCATGTATGGATGTGAGAGTTGGACTGTGAAGAAAGCTGAGCGCCGAAGAATTGATGCTTTTGAACTGTGGTGTTGGAGAAGACTCTTGAGAGTCCCTTGGACTGCAAGGAGATCCAACCAGCCCATTCTGAAGGAGATCGGCCCTGGGATTTCTTTGGAAGGAATGATGCTAAAGCTGAAACTCCAGTACTTTGGCCACCTCATGTGAAGAGTTGACTCATTGGAAAAGACTCTGATGCTGGGAGGGATTGGGAGCAGGAGGAGAAGGGGATGACAGAGGATGAGATGGCTGGATGGCATTACTGACTCGATGGACGTGAGTCTGAGTGAACTCCAGGAGATCGTGATGGACAGGGAGGCCTGGTGTGGGGTGATTCATGGGGTTGCAAAGAGTCGGACATGACTGAGCAACTGAACTGAACTGAATGTCAAGATTCACCTGGTGAGGTTTGCAAATCAGTGCCCACTAGAGCCCATCTACCATGCAGGGAAGAGGCAGCTCCCACCATCTACCCAGCTCCTCTGACCAAGCAGCCCCTACCTTGGGCTACTACCATTTCTCCAGGCTCAGTGACCTCAGTTTCCATTCCCTCATGCTCATCCCTGAGTACATCTCCATCACCAGAGCTTTTCTTTCCCTGGACAGCCTTTCAACCTGGCCACTTATACTTTCCCCCTCCCCACCAAGCCCCCTTTATGTGAGAGCCTGCCCTCCACCTCTGACACCCTCCTCTGCCCCACCACCATAAGGCTCCAAGTTGAGTCTCAATCAGGGTGACTCCACGGCACCCACACTGGGCACCATGTGACACAGGTCATCTCCACACTCCCCTTGGAGATCAGCCATCAAGCTTTGTCTGTGCAAGCAATCCTGTATCAACCTGGCCTGGTTGCAGGAGACAACAAAACCATGGAGCTTCTCCACCTTGACATACTTAGAGTTCCAGCAAGAACACCTTCCCCTCTACCCACCTGAGGCCTCATTTTGGGAGACCCCACAAACAGGCAGGTAGCCTCTCTTTTGTCAGTGCGGATGTTGAGAAGATACTGGAGATACTAATCACCAAGAGAGTAGAACTGAAGATTTGGAAGAAGAAAGAAAAAGAGGATGAGGGAGGCTACCAGGTGACTTCACTGGGAAAGAGGATCAAGTCACTCAGTGACAAGCAAGATACCTTGGGTCGCCAAAACTTCTGGAGCATAAAAAGCAAACGAGAACAGCTGCATGGTCCCAAGAAGCCCTGATATCGTGACACTTTGAGGGATCATCTACAGAAGACATGCAGCCAGCTCTTCTGGGGTCTCCTCTCTGTGCACAGTGAGAGTCTGGTGGCTACTGTCACAGTACCTGGGCCCCCTCTTGGGTTATGCCCTGTTTTATTCAGTGAGCATTCTAAGGCTGAACCATTCCAAATTCAAGATAAATTAACTTCACAACTGTCACTGTTCCAACCATGCCCCAGGTGCAACCATCACCTCTAGGTCACCTCTAGGGTCACATGGAGACTCACGCCCACCCCCCAACTCTTGGCTCCAACCATGCCTCACTTTCAGCCACCACACTGGGCTCGCATGGAGACCCAGGATCCACCCCAAACCTTGACTCCAGTCATGCAGCAGTTTCAACCACCACCTCAGACTCACCTGGAGACCCAATACTGACCCCAAACCTGGACTCCAGCCATGGCCCAGTTTCAACCAGAACCTTGGGCTCACATAGAGATACAAGCCCAACTCTTACCCTGGTCTGCAACCTTGCTTCAATGTCAATCACCACCTGAAGCTTCCATAGAATCCCAGGGCCAATCCCTACCCTTGGCTGCAACCATGTCCCAGTTTCAACCACCACCTTGGGCTCACATGAATACCCAGGTACGACCTCTACACTTGACAACAAACATGGCCCAGTGACAAACACAACCACCTCAGCCTCTCATACTGACCTCAGCCCATCCCCTGCCCTTGACTCTAACTATGTCCCCATGTCAACCACCACCAGCTCAGGCTCACATGGAGACCCAGGCCCAACCTCAACGTTAGACTCCAATGCCACCTGCTCAGGCTCACATGGAGATCCAGGCCCGACCCAAACCCTTGACTCCAAATGTGTCAAGCATGACCTCAGGCACAGTTACAGACCACTGTCCATCAGTCACCCTCTCTCCAAGTCTGATCACTTTCTCAATACCAGATTGGGTCCTGTGAAATATCTTCCCTACAGTCCCAAATAAGGCACATCTTTCATCTCAAATGCAACTGAAAACCTGGAATGTCACTTTTGGAAAAAGGAACTAAAAAGAGGATGAACTTCCCTCTTTGGTTAAGAAATGTCAGCAAGTCTTTATTCAGGTCACTCTCAACATTTCCCAGGAAAATAGGTCTTCCCAGGCTCACAGCTCTGTCTCCATCCTTCCTGGGGATAGGATCAGACCTGAGATTTTGGAGGTACTGCGGCATCAGTTTTCCAAAAGGTTGCTACACCAACAGAGTGGCCTGCCCTGCAGAATGCAAGCATCTGAGAGACTGATGCAGCCTCAAGATCAATTCCCAAGGCCTTGTCAGGTGCAGGGAGGGGCCCTCAAGGCCCTCCACAGGTCGAGGCAACATCAGCTGGGACACAGAGAAGATGAGGTCCAAGTGCCCAGCACAAATCCCGCCAGGGAGACAGCGACACTATGATGTAGGGCAGAGTGTGAGGAGGATCCTAAAAGATCTGGACCTGATCTCAGCCAACCCTCCAGTGAATGATCCAAGAGTGAAACCTGAGTCAGAGAGTTGAGAGGAGGCAGGAACAATCCAGAAGTCCTTATAAGGAGGAAGGCACAGGAGATCCACGAGAGTGAGATCCCTGTTGAATGTCTATATTTCAAGATTTGCTGACAACCTTCTTTTAGACATTCCTAGAGAGACACACGGCCCCCTGAAGACAGAAAATCCACACTCCTCTCAGGATGGGAAAGCCTCTCTGAACACCTCCCTTGAGTCTCTTGTCCTCAGTTCTGATATTCAACAGGAGCTGAAAACACATATAGTAAAGTTGAGGGGGAGGCACAGGTGGGACCTACTCTTCAAGCTCCTCAAATTCATACTTAGCTTGAAGTTGAAAAAGGCTCAAGGGTCTACCTTGAAGGCCACCTGTTTATCTGGGGACCACTCAATATCCTTATTAACCAAAGGTTTGGGGAAAGCTCCTTAGCCCCATGCAAGAGAGAAAGTAGAAACAACAGGGGCAAATCCCTCCCTGGGGAGGGCCCTTCCCACTCCCTCACAGGTGACTGAGGAAGCCCAGGGGGTTCTGGGAGGACCCAAACCTGGTGATATCCATAAGCCCTGAGAGGTCCCTCTGACTGGACAGGAAAGCAAGCCACCTTCTCACGCCGCCACATAGAGTTTAGTGACCAGAATTTGGCACAGTGAGTCTGTCATGGGGACTGATAAAGGCAGCTTGGAGCCCAGCTGTAGTCCAGCAATGGCCAGCCTTGAGCCACAGGAGGAAGTTAGGGGACGAGCCTCCCCAGAATCTTACTTTATCATGACATTAGTGGACCTCGATGAATGGTCCACATCTTCCAGGGAACAAGAGTCTGTGGAAGGAGACCCTGCTGGAAAAGATACTTTGGAACCTAGTGTGTGGGTCAAATCCCTACTCATTAACATGAATTTAAAGAGTCCACAATCTCCAAGGTCCAGTAGAAACCCAACCCTGAATACAAAGTCTCTTGCCTCAAATCCAAAAGATCTAAATTTTGAAGCATAGTTTCATAAGCTTGAAAAGACTGTGAAACTGGTGTTCTCCTTCAAGATTGTGCCATGGATACACTTCTCAAAGACTGTCACTCAGATATGTTCCTTGCCGCAAACATCTGGGCTCTCAGGAATCTCTGTCTTGTTCCCAAAACTTGTCCAGAGGAGACACATCCACGTCCAATTCCCAGAGGCTCTATGATGTTTCACTGAGTGGAGGGAGCAGCCAGGGGAAGCAGGTGGCCCTGGGATGGAGCCCAAATATAAGGGCCAGAAGTGTGTCCCCATTGAAGGGTGAGAGACATACAGGAGTCCCATAGTAGGACAGCATCAAAAAGGATTGGCAGAACGAATGGCTACCAGGTCAGAGGGATCAGTCACTCTGGCCAGAAAAAGCAATCAGCAGAGTGCCTAAGAAGCAAGTTTTGACATTTAATCCTGAAGAAGGGACAGGTTCTTTCAGAAAGCTGCTTCAAAACAAGGATTGATCTCCTTCTGCAGTGGGTTTCCCCCAGTAAATGCAAAGGACTAGAAGAGCCACTGCAAAAGGCAAACCTGAAACAGCCACAGCCCAGAGCCAAGAGGCACTCAAAAGCACACTGACCTCGGATAGCAGGGCTATTGAGGCTCAGACTCTCATGACAGCTGTTGGACAGATCCTAAGGAGAAGATGGTGCTTCACTATGGACCTCATGCCTTGGAGTTAAATTGGTACAAAGCAGAACTCTGGGACCCATTATGTCCACATTACTGCAACCAAAGTTTCTCTCCACCCAAGAACACAGAAGAGTGAGAAGAGATATAGCCCATGATTACCCAGTTACCCCATGGGCCATAGCTCTCCAAAAGAGAATAAGTGGGCTGGTCCCAGGGACAGGAAGTGGGCCTCCCACCCAGGGAGCCAGGTCCCCTTGCAGGCAGAGCCTGCCAGCATGACTCAAGTAACAAGTGTCCCAGGCTATCCCCTCCACTGTCCAAGGCACTGTCTTCTTCAGAAATATGCCTCTTTTGTTAAATCAGAACATGCTTTTCATAGCATCCCTGGTAGCAAAACTCTTCTCCAAGGAAAAAATGCTTATCTTGTAAAGACCCTTTTCCCCCCCTCATATTAGTGCATCCTTCCTGTTCAAAAGCAGAGACATTACTTTGCCAACAAAGGTCTGTTTAGTCAAGGCTATGGTTTTTCCAGTGGTCATGTATGGATGTGAGAGTTGGACTGTGAAGAAGGCTGAGTGCCGAAGAACTGATGCTTTTGAACTGTGGTGTTGGAGAAGACTCTTGAGAGTCCCTTGGACTGCAAGGAGATCCAACCAGCCCATTCTGAAGGAGATAAGCCCTGGGATTTCTTTGGAAGGAATGATGCTAAAGCTGAAACTCCAATACTTTGGCCACCTCATGTGAAGAGTTGACTCATTGGAAAAGACTCTGATGCTGGGAGGGATTGGGAGCAGGAGGAGAAGGGGACAACAGAGGATGAGATGGCTGGATGGCATCACTGACTCGATGGACATGAGTCTGAGTGAACTCTGGGAGTTGGTGATGGACAGGGAGGCCTGGCGTGCTGCGATTCATGGTGTCGCAGAGTCAGACACGACTGAGCAACTGAACTGAACTGAAAGTCCCATATTCTTATTTAATTGTGTTGGGCCCAAGTTGGCTCTGTTTCCTTTAAGTGTGACTTCTCCTGTCCCTTCATCTGGTCCCTTGCCCCTGAGAGGGTAAGGCATGTAGCAAGTGGGGTCTTTGGAGGCTCCTCAGTTAAGTCTGCTGTGGATGGAGGCCTGAACTCTCTCTGATGCTCTGCATGGGCAGGCACCCATAGTTACTTCTTTCAGTCTGCACAGATTCAGCCTCAGGTTCAAGACTTCTTTGGTCCTCACAGCTGATCACTGCCCCCATTTTCTGCCATTCCTGCCCAGTTGTGGAGCCAAAGGGCTTTAGTGATCTCTCTGCATGTATCTTGGGGGCAAAATATCACGCAGTGGCTGTTGTCGGAGACCTGGCTGCTCCTAATGCTCTGCTGAGTAAGCACCAAGCATTGCTGCTCTTTCTGCTGCACCCAGGCTCTACCACAAAGCCAGGTTACTTCTGCTCACCACAGTCAAGTCTTAATCTCTGGTTGTCATTGCTCCAATTTCAGTGCCATACTTTGACATGGAGTGAGCAGGACCGAAGTGTTTGCTTTTCTAGGGCTAAGACATATTTTGAGGGGATCATGAGAAAATCAGCAGCTGGTAGAGCAGAATTCTCTTCACCTTGCTTCAGGAGCAAGCCAGCACATGTTCTCCCTGTGAGGAAAGTACAAGCTTCCCGCTGCCCATATATTTGTCCCAGCAGTCCTTCCACCACCCAATTGTCCTGTATCCCTTGTATTAGACCTCAAACTGTGGGTCTTAAGAATCCCTTCCAAGGGTAGGTGCCAAGCTACCTTTCTATTTTCCCTTTTCTCTGAATGTCCTCCTAAGGTCACAGATGTCAACAAGAATGTTTTTCTTCCCTTCCTACCTGATTGATTACCTGTGCTTCCTTCTGATAGTTTTGATAGTACTGGAATCCTTCATCCAGTTACCTTTCTGTTACCTTTCATTGAGAATTATTCTACATGTAGATTTAGTTTTGTGGTGTTCTTAGTGAGCTTCACATGCTCTTACCCTGTCATCTTGACTGATCCTTCTTTACTGTATTCTATAAATAATATTACATCATCTGCAAATAGTGACAGCATTCAGTTTGAATTGCAGCACTGATACCTTCCTGAGATGCTGTAAGGTGTCAATGGTCTTGCAGTTGTGTAGCACTGCCTTTCTCATCATAGAGATCTCAGAATTCAATAGGCTAATAATCCGATTACTATCATGTAAAGCTTATGAGAATTGTTAAGGCTTAGATATGGTCAATTACATCCTCCAACCCCACTGAAGGCACACACACACAAAAGCTGCTAAATGGTCATGCCAGTAGAATACAGATCTTTGACCCACTGTGGTGGTGTATTCGCTAAGTCGTGTCCGACTCTTGTGACCCCATGGACTGTAGCCCTCGAGGCGTCTCTGTCCAAAGGATTCTCCAGGAAAGACTCTCCAGGCAAAATCTGACCCACTGGGATCATACCAGTGGTAGATTGTTTGGGGTTACCTCTAATTTGTTAACATGTATGACCTAAAATTTATGGGAATCCCAGGCTACACCTTCGTATCCATCTCTGTAGACATGAGGGCCATAAATTAGTACCACAAATCCACTGAGTTCCATACCAGTCACTCTCTAAGGGCATAGTTCATAAAGCACCCAGCCTTGTCTTGATCATTTTTAATATAATTTAACCATTGCCAACATAGAGGAGCCTTTAAACTTAAATGACCATAGCCTGGTGTTAACCATGTAGATCCACCCGGTAATTGTGGGAGTTTTCCTTTTAATAGATGAGAGGTTAATTTTTTAATTGAGACTTAGCTTATCATTCCAATTGAGTTTAAATGACCCTAAGAGAAAACTTAAATCTATGGCCAGCATCAGAGCAGGTATTATTACTTGGCCAGGTGAGAGGATCTCTCTAGGAATATCATGAAGTTAGAACAGAACTGATCACTCATCTAAAATATTTTTCCTAGGGGTATCCATTCAGAGCCCTAGAAAACAGAAATTCACCAAGGTAACCCAAAAGTACTAGACACAGGTAATTGGCCACAACCAAACAATTGGATTGGGTTTTAAACTAGCATAGAATTGTGTCCATGATAGAAAACATTTGATTGATAGGCATAGGTCCAAGGAATCAAGAACATTATAAGTGATCATACAAGTCAGATTAGCATCTGTCTACTGCTGATGTCATCTTCTTCTCATCCCAGTGTAGTGTAGTTTCCTCTGTTTGAGCATTGTTTTAAGGTGAGTTTGAGGTCAGTAGGCCTCTCTATAGACCAGTCCAACTTAGGGGCATTTGGAAGTTAACCCAAGAGTCAATTTCCCTTCAATTTCACCGGGATGAGCTAGTTAAGAGTACCTGATAGGAAGGTTGGAGACAGTTCCTTAAATTATGTCTTCTTCCAGTAATGATTGCAGGCCATGTGTGAGGCATCTGATCTTCATCCAAACACAGATTACTGAGATAAGCTGCAGAAACAACCCTAGAGTGTCCTTTAATAATTCAATTAAATTTTACATTAATGTACCCTTCCCTGGTTGAAGGGTTAATGCAGCCACAATAGGGTAGCGGAGATATGCCTGCAAATGGGACTCTCTGCTTGGGCTGAACGTGCTTGCAAACGAGGCGTTCTGCCAAGGAGTCTGGACACAGCCTTGAGTTTAATGGTCCCTTGCAAACGAGGGAACATTCCCTTCTTGTGATAAGGAGAAAGAAAGGGCTCTGGACAGACTCTGCAGTAGACAGGGATTTCACTCCCCTTGCTGTACGATAACATGTATGCACCTGTGCTTACTGAAAAGGCTTATTCATGCAGTCTGGAATTCTGCCTAGGGGGCTTTATAAAAATAAACCGCAATTAGTTTTGCGCAGTTTTTTCCTCCAGCCGGAGTGGTGTATTGTCTGTCTCTTGTGTGTCTCGTGTGTTTTGTCTTTGTGTCATTTTGCTCGCAACATCTGGCGCCCAACGTGGGGCTCGAGTAAAACCAAAAGGGTGAGTAACCCCAAGGGGATTTTACATCCATAACAAGAAAACTTTCGGAAAAATCATGGAAAATTCCTTATCATTACAGACACAATACATGGAAGAAGACTTCTCCACTCCATAAGGCGTTAAGGCCTCGACTCGTCGATTGAGTGAGCTCTTTCACTTGGTAAAACAATATTGTCATTGGTTTAGATATCAAACTAAGTTACAGTTAAACTTAAAAAAATGAAAAATAATTTTAAAAAATTAAAAAAAAACATCAAAAAGATAATGTGATCCCTTTAAAGTTATAGACTTTGTGTAGTGCTATAACACAGGCTTTGACCTTGCTTTCTACTGATAGTAAAATTAAATCTAATGCTTAAAAAAAAAAAATTTATAAAGATGTGTCAGATGTTGGTGGGGCTTCTGCATCGCCTAAAGGCAAAGATACAAATGAGCCTCCTCCTATAAATGGTAAAACATCTGATAGTTCAAAATCGGACTCAGAGGCTTCTTCGGTTTCATCAGAAGAGGGCAAAGAGATTAAAAAAATGACCCATCTATTCCAAGAGTGGTAAAAATCCCATTAAAAAGAAAAAAATCTACACCTTCTGCTCCTCCTTGTGCTTCTCTTTTCCCCACAACGGTTAACTGGCCCGATGTGGGCAAAAAACATTGTCGGTTCTCCTTTCCTTTGTCTATGCTTCATGATGATGACTTGCCTGCTCCCCCTGGTGGTTTTATCGATCCTCCACAATTATTTCCCATCCAGAGACAGCAAAATGACAATATGATAAATGTTCAATACACTCCTTTAAAATATAAATTTTTTAAAGATCTTAAAGCTGCAGTAGCGCAATACGGTCCTCAATCTCCCTTTGTTTTGGCTATGCTAAAATCATTTAAAAAAGACAAATTAATCATTCCGTTAGATTAAAAATCTATTGCCCAAGCTGTCTTAGAGGGTTCTCAATGGTTACAACTTTGTAGCTGTAAAGCTAAAAAACAGGCTCAGATTAATGAGAGACAAAATCCCCCTGGTCCTCTTAAAGACAAGCTAATGGGAGAGGGCCGTTATCGGGCTTTAAAAAAACAGGCTCAATACTCTGATCAAGACTTACAACAAGTCCGCCAGGTCTTTTTACAAACATGGCACCGTGTGGTGCCTACTGGTCACACCCAGCCCTCCTTTGTTAAAACAATACAAGGCCCCAGTGAGCCATATACTGATTTTCTGGCAAGATTGAGGGTAGCTGTGAAACGGGCTATAGAGAGGGATGAGATTTCAAAGACATTATTACAAACTTTAGCATTTAAAAATGCAAATCCTAAATGCAAGTGTATACTGAGACCATTAAAGGGACAGGGTGCATCTATAGCTGAATATATCAAAGCCTGCTCGGGAGTAAGAAAAACTAAACATCAGGCTAATGTCTTTGCTACAGCCTTGGCCAAAGCTATGGGACCGCAAAAGAGAGGTAACTGCTTCCATTGTAAAAAACCTGGTCATATAAAAAGAGAGTGTCAAAAATTAAAAGCTGATCAAGGTGCAATTCCTAAAGACAGATCTCTTGCTAAAAAAAATAAGACTCCTCCTAGATCTTGGCTTCGGTGCAAAAAGGGGCTTCATTAGACTAATAAATGCAAATCTAAAACAGACAAAATGGGCAACCGATACCAAAAAACTATCCTGCAGGCCTAAGTCCTTGGGGCCCAAAAACAATACCGGAGACTTCTCCTTGCCCTCCTGCCATCCCACCTGCCCCAACCCTGTTCCCTCCCAACAACGAGTCGATGCCCCATTAAAAAGACCTCAGATGATGATTTTGGACTTACGGTCTGCTACTTCAGAGAGTGCTGCTGCTGATTTGCCACTAGCTGATAATGTTCTTTCGTCACCAGGGGAAAGCATTTACAAATTAAAAACAAATGTATTTAGACCACTGCCTAAAGGCACTTTTGGCTTGATATTAGGCCATAACAGCGCGGCTTTAAAAAATCTAACCATAATTCCTGAGATAATAGACTCTGACTATATTGGAAAAATTTTAATTATGGTCTCTACTTCTACCATGCTTTCATTGTTAGCTGGGGAGCATATTGCTCAAATACTTCTCCTACCTTATCACCCCTTTTTGGCTCTTCCTAATAAACAAACAAAAAAAATTAAAAATACTGGGCAACATATATTTAAAAAAATGCTTATCAAAGATTCTCGCCCTGTTCTCTCCTTGATTATACAGAAAAACAACTTTGAGAGACTAGTAGACACAGGGACAGATGTTTCAATCATTTCTTCTCAACAATGGCCCCAAAATTAAAAAAAAAAGAAGCCGTCTAATGCTGACGAGACTGGGCTCCATTACAGATGTCTGAAAGAGTACCCATCCCTTACAATGCCAATTCCATAATAAAAGATCAGTGTTTGTTACCTTTTATGTTATAAACCTACCTATTAATATATGAAAAAGAGATCTTCTCTCTCCTTCGGGGGCTTCTATAACCATTCCATCAAAAAACTAGTAGCCACTGCTCAAATTCCTCAAACACTCCCATTAAAATGGTTAACTAATACTCCAAAATGGGTTAAGCAGTGGCCATTACCACAAATAAAGCTCAAGGCGTTAAAACAATTAATACAAAAACAACTCCAACTTAGTCATATAGAGCCCTCTACCTCCCCCTAAAATTCTCCTGTTTTTGTTATTAAAAAAAATCTAAAAAATAAAAAATGTTAACTGATTTACAAAAAGTTAATAAATATATTAAACCTATGAAAACATTACAATTAAAACTCCCCTCTCAGCTCTTATTCCTCAAAATTGGTCCTTAATGGTGCTAAATCTTAAAGACTGTTTTTTTACCATTCCCCTACAATTACAAAATAGAGATAAATTTGCTTTTACAGTTTCTGTTCTTAATCATGCTCAGCCTGTTAAGTGTTATCAGTAGACAGTCTTACCACAAAAAATGATAAATAGTCCTACCTTATGCCAAAAATTCATAGCTCGCTCTTTACAATCCCTCCGTCAAAAATACCCCAATTATATTCTATATCATTATATAGATGATCTCCTATTAACAGCTCCTAATATTGCTAAACGTGATAAATTCTTTTTAAAAATACAAGAGGCTTTAAGACTATACAATTTGCAAATAGCCCCCAAAAAAATTCAAAAAGACTTTCCTATTTCATATTTAAAGACAATATTAAAACAACATAAAATAAGGCCCCAAAAGCTACAAATTAAAAGAGACCATCTCAAAGCCTTAAATAATTTAAAAAAGTTATTGAGAGATATTAATTGGCTACGCCGAATACTTAAAATTCCTACTTATCAATTACGACATTTGTTTTCTACTTTAAAAAGAAATACAGCTCTGGATAGCCCCCAGACCTTAACCCCACTGGCTTTACAAAAACTTCAATTTGTTAAACAACAACTAAATGATGGCTTTTTGACTCACTTACATGTGTCTCAACCTATTTCGTTTATAATATTTCATACCCCTTATTCTCCATCTGGTATAATTGCTCAAAAAAAAAAAAAAAAGATTAATAAAATGAGTTTTCTTACCTAACAGTTTTTCCAAAAATTGACTACATATATAGATAAATTAGCCTTCCTTATACAAAAATGTTGCCATCATATTTTACAATTGTCAAAATATAAACCACACCAAATTGTTACTCAGTTAACAACTGCTCAAATATCTCAATATTTACAATTTAATAAAAACTGGCAAATTTCTCTTGCCTCATGTGCTGGTTCGTTTTCTAATCATTATCCGTCATCTAAATTGATTGATTTTCTCCAGACTAACACTATGATATCTCATTCCCCAATTTCAGATGTTCCAGTTAAGAGGCCCACTATTTTTACAAATACAAATAAAAATACTGCTAGATATTAGACCCAAAAAAGTTCCAAGGTTCTCCCACACTCATTTTCTTCTATACAGCCCACTAAATTGTGGGCTATTTAGTTTTACAAGATTTTCCCCAACTTCCTATTAACATTGTTTCAGATTCTCAGTATGCTGTTCTCTCTTGCCTACAGCTTCCCCATGTCTCCCTTCCACTGACCCTTAAAACAGCTATTGATAAATTGTTTTACCAAATACAACAATTGCTCTTACAGCGTTCAAAGTTAATTTTCTTTACTCACATCCGTGCACATTCTGCCCTTCCTAGACCCTTATCATTCAAAAATGCTACAATTGATGCCTTACTTTATCCTATAAAAACAACAAAACGAAAACATCTCTTACAACATACCAACTCCAAAGGGTTACAAAAATCTCATACTATTACTCAAAAACAAACTCAAAATATTGCTCGTTCTTATTCCATATGTATACCCTTTGCTTTGCCATTTACCCCACCAGGTGTCAACATAAAAAGACAACAAACAAATCAAATATAGCAAATAGATGTAATTTATATTTCTTCTTTCAGACAACAAAAATGTGTACATCATACTATAGATACTTACACACATTTTCAGTGGGCCACTACATTACATTCTAAAAAGGCTGACACTGTTATTACTCATTTGTTATCTTGTTTTACAGTTATGAGATTACCAATTAAATTAAAAACTGATAATACACCTGCCTACCAATCCACAAAATTAACTCACTTTTTGTCTCAATACCATATAACTCATACTTTTGATATTCCTTATAATAGTCAAAGACAAGCTATCATTAAAAGAGCTAATCATACCTTACATAAATATCCTAAAAAAATAAAAAAGGGAAAACAAGAGAGATTTATAAAACCTAAAGATATTCTGAATAAAACCTTACTTACCCTAAATTTTTTGAATGTTTCGAGCAAGGGAAATCTATCAGCAGCAGAGTTGCATTTTCAAGGGAAAGAAGAGGATAAGAAGATCTTAAATATGCCTATTTGGTATAAAGATAAAGAGAAAGATTGGATCCCAGCATCATTAATATATTTGGGACGAGGGTATGCTTTCATTTCTGTTAATAATTACAGGTTTTGGACCGCAGCAAGATTGATCAAAATCAACAATGGCTGATCCCTTTGTTCAAAAATTCGAAGAGCTTACTATGCAGAGCAGCTTTACTTTCCGTACAAGGGAAGCAACACCTCCTACGTGGGGTCAAATGAAGAGGTTGACCCAGAAAGCAGAAAAGACGTTAATGAAGGCAGGGCAACCTCTAAATCCTACCAATCTTTTGCTTGCCATGATGGCGGTGGTGACATGTCAGGTAATTGGTGTATCCGCAAGTAATCATACATATTGGGCATATATACCTAATCCCCCATTAGTAAGAGCAGTTTCCTGGGGGGAACCAGAAGTGCAGGTATGTACTAATGAGACTGCCTTCTTTCCCCCGCCAGCTTGCGGGGAAATAGAACGATCTCATCATAAACAACAATATAATATTAGTAATTTGACCACTGCAGTGGAAGGTATTCCTTTGTGTATGGGAGGACACCCCTTTTGTCTGTCCACCAAGGAACATTCTCATCATTCCTATAATACATGGGGGGTAAAGTATAATAATTACCATTTTGCTACTTTTACTGTGCTTGTTTCCACCAGGGGATTTAACACCTCGACAGAACTGATAGACATTCATAATGGAAAATACATGTCGCTATGTCCTGTTAACTTTTTTGTTCCTTCTCTAGAATCTTTGGAGGGGGAACATGCTGAGGTCATCGACCCTTTAAAGTCATGAATTATTCTGGGGCCATCATTGTAGATTGGAGTCCAGATCATGGGCAATTCTTAGAAAAATGGTCAAATAAATCTCTTAGGTGGCATCATGCAAATAGCACTTTGATGGGCAATGGTAACAAAACAGTTAAATGGCAGCGATTTGCACTTGTCCCTCCTCAATTACAATTGCAAGGATATCCGCACATTCAAGGAGATATTTGGAAACTATGGGCAGTTTCTGGTAATCTCACTATCTGGTCAGGAAACTATACTTTGGATAGTGGTGACTCTTCGGGTCCATTCCATGTTAATTTACATGTTAATAAATCTTATTCCACAAATAGCATGTGTAAAATATCCTTTTGCATTGTTATATGGGAATTGGACCTGGAATGATACTGTGGGCTCTGTGTCATGTGATTATTGTAATCTAACTCAATGTGTAAATCAGTCTTGGTGGGAAGAATTTGAAAGACGAGCCTATAACTCCAATTTCTCATTAGTAACTGTTAAGGCTCGGACAGAAGTATGGTTACCTATAAATCTGACTCTGCTGTGGTCAGATTCTTTTGCTGTTTCCCATCTAGTAACTGCTGTACAGACTTTGCTACACCGATCTCGACGTATGCTTGGTGTGGTCATTGCTTCGATTCTAGCAGTCGCATCAGTAACTGCAACAGCAGCGGTGGCAGGCCTTGCATTACACCAAGGAATTCAAATAGCTGATTTTATTCGGGACTGGCATAAAGACTCTCATTTGTTATGGCAACAACAGCGAGATTTGGATGCACAACTTGCTACCGACATGCTCAATATTCAACACACCGTTTCCTGGCTTGGAGATCAATTAGCTGTTTTATCTACACGAAGTGTATTGAAATGTGATTGGAATTCTTCTCAGTTTTGTATAACACCTGTACCATTTAACATGAGTGAAGGATAGGATAAAGTAAAACGATCCTTGACTGGGCATCAAAATCTCACTACGGAGATTATGGACCTGGAACGACAAATTTTGTCTACTTTTAGCAGGACTTTACCTGACATTACGGGGTCTGATTTCCTGAAAAGTCTTCAAGACGGAATGAATAACTTAAATCCATTAGGGCATGTATCTTCACTAATTGGGACTACCTTTGGGAACACTGTGTTTATATTACTTTTATGTTGTGTTGCTTTTCTAGTCTTCCAGCGATGGCAGAAAGGGAAACAACTAAAGCGTGAAGCAGAAAAGATCCAGACCATGCTACAATTTATAAAAGCTAATAAAAAAGAGGGAGATGAAGGGTTAATGCAGCCACAATAGGGTAGCGGAGATGTGCCTGCAAAGGGGACTCTCTGCTCGGGCTGAACGTGCTTGCAAATGAGGCGTTCTGCCAAGGAGTCTGGACACAGCCTTGAGTTTAATGGTCCCTTGCAAACGAGGGAACATTCCCTTCTTGTGATAAGGAGAAAGAAAGGGCTCTGGACAGATTCTGCAGTAGACAGGGATTTCACTCCCCTTGCTGTACGATAACATGTATGCACCTGCACTGTACTAAAAAAGGCCTTTTCATGCAGTCTGAAATTCTGCCTAGAGGCTTTATAAAAATAAACCGCAATTAGTTTTGCGCAGTTTTTTCCTCCGGCCAGAGTAGTGTATTGTCTGTCTCTTGTGTGTCTCGTCTGTTTTGTCTTTGTGTCATTTCACTCACAACACCTGGTGGCTCAGGTGGTACGGGATTTAGTACTTTTCTAGATGAGGAGATGCAAGGATTTAGATCATAAAATCTGTTCCTAAAAACATCCAACTATCAAAAGACCTATCCCACCAGACTCCCTGGAGCACAGAGTGCCTCACTCCACCCTGAATTCCCTCAGGGATTGTTGAAGGTCAACAACTATAGCATCATGGGGTTCGATCTCCCTAGAGGCAGTTGGCAAATGCATTCATTGTTCAGTTGTTGGCAATGCTCTTGGTAAGGGCCAATTTGTAGTTGACAGCACCGAGTTGAAGGTAATCAGCAATAGAATGAACTGAAGTGTTTCTCGCTGGCACTCATTTTCCTAACATCCCCAAACTGTTACTGAAGTACGGCTCAAACACTTCAATTCTAAGATATTCTGAACATATGTATATGCATAATTGAATCACTGCTATATGCCTGAAACCAATATGGCATCATATTAATGAATCAATTAATGTTCAGTTACCCAGTCATGTCCGACTCTGTGACACCATGGACTGCAGCACACCAGGCCTCACTGTCCCTCACCATCTCCCGGAGTTTGGCCAAGTTCACGTTCATTGCATCAGTGAAGCCAGCCAGCCGTCTCATCCTCTGATGCCCTCTTCTCCTTCTGCCCTCAATCCTTCCCAGCATCAGGGACTTTTGCAATGAGTCGTCTGTTTGCATCAGATGACCAAAATACTGGAGCTTCCACTTCAGCATCAGTCCTTCCAGTAGAATATTCAGGTTTGATCTCCCTTAAGATTGGTTTGATCTCCTTGCTGTCCAAGGAATTTTCAGGAGTCTTCTCCAGCACCACAGTTCAAAGGCATCAATTCTTCGGCATTCTGCCTTCTTTATGGTTCAGCTATTCCATAAAATTAAAATATTTATATTTTAAAAAGTGCCCAGGTACGAATTGCCACTTTTCTCTCTCTCTCTACCACCATACTGTGGAAGCTTCTGCCCAAAGGGACCCTCCACCTCACCCACACTGGATATACAGTATCAGCAGAAATAAACTTGTATTTTGTTGAGGTTAAAAAAACCCCTAATATATTCTATATTTACCTCATTCAACTTAAGGGAAAGGGCAGACTCAGTGGTGGAAATGTGTCCCAACCTGAGGCATACTTATCTCTTTATTGTGTTTTTCAATGTACACATCCCTAAATACAAACCCAGGACCTGCACAAAGAAGAAGAGAGACTTTTTAAAATGGAAGACAACTTTATGATAAGGAAAACTAAACGCAACATCACATGTTTAGTGCCATGTCATCCTGCCCAAATCATCAGTTAAATGTAAATATTAATCCAAATTAATTTCTGGATAGCATCATATCCCATTTTGTAACAGTACATCATTCTTTCCTGTCATCATCTCTGTATACACAAGTCTGTCTTGGATTTTTAATTTTTCAGGAAGAGATGTTTACCTTAACAATTCACCAAAGAACAGTATACTGTCAGCACTTTAAGGTGGATCCAGGGGATTTTAACAAAAGTGCTTTTCTAAGTCTTCATTATAAAGCAACTTAAATAGGAGAGACTGCAGTGGCATATCCTCTGAAACATACTTTGAAAACAAGCATATTTTTAATCAACTCTGATTTTTTTTTCAATTGGTTCACAATTTCTTTTAATTTTTAAAATTTTTAATTGGAGAATAATCACTTTACAGTATTGTGTTGGCTTCTGCCATACTTTAACATGAAATCATTCAGATTTCAAGCGACTTTTATTTTCTACATCTTGCTGAGTAGAATGATTTTTTTTTACGTTTGTTGCATATGTATGGGGTGTGCATATGCACGTGCATATGAAAATTACAGAGAGAAACACATCACTATGGATTGTTATCTGATTACTGTGTGATTATTATTACTAGTATGGCTATGTGGTTATGGCCAATGTTTTATACAGGACTTTTATACTATAATTAAATGAGCCTGTACACTTCCCTTAGCTGAGGTTCAAGTCTTGAGAACACTGAATCACTTCCCAAAGATATCTGTGCCCATTTCCAAGACAGTCCTCTGAGGAGTTAGCTGTCCTTCCAAGGAAGAGGGATGGGGGGATGGGCCAACCTGAGAATCTCAGACCTGACAGCCATGAGCACAGCTATCACTGCAGTGCGTGCATGCATGGTAAGTGGATTCAGTCATGTCCAACTCTGTGCGACGCTATGGACTGAAGCATGCCAGGCTCCTCTGTCCATGAGATTCTCCAGGTAAGAATACTTGAGTGGGTTGCCATGCCCTCATCCACATCATCTTCCTGGCCTGGGGATCGAACCCACATCGCCTGTGTCTCCTGCACTGACAGATTCATTACCTCTGTCCCATCTGGGAAGCCCAGTTGTCACTCTAGACCTTCATCAAAATCTCATTACCAGTAGGTGAATGTACTCAATGAGTTAATGAGAGCACAGGGAAAGTGCTCAAGGTCTCCTTGCCAGATGCTATTCTTCCACACATTTGGAGGAAACAACATAATAGTCCTTTGCTGGTACCTGCCATTGTGAGCTGCACCATGTGCATTAACCCAGATGTGAAATGAAGCCATGACACTGTGGTTCCCACCAGCCTGTGAAGGAATCAAAGGTCACCCCAAGGAAAGTGATCACGGATAGAACAGACCAAGGTTTAAGAATAATATAGGTCATGAAAATTAAATACAAGATGGATGCCCAAAACTTCAGCATCTCTGCACTGGTGCCAAATTGAATCTTGAAGATAAGAGTATTGGGTGAAGTAGCAAAGAAGAGTTTTATTCCTTTGCCAGGCAAAGGAGGACCCAAGGCCTTCTGCCCCTCAAAACTGTGTGGCCCAACCTGGGAGGATTTAGTGAGGAGTTTTAGAGCAATGGTTCAAGGGCAGGGTGGTGACAAGGATTAGGGTGTGTGCAGCACCTTCACTCCTTTAATCTGACCTCAGGTGGTTTCCTAAACTTGCTGAGTTGCTCTGGTTTCTTTAATCTGGCCTTAGGTAGCCTTCTCTGGAATGAAGAATGCTAACATCTTCCCTTGCTTAGGGGTTTCAGTTTTGTAGAAGAGCTCAAAAATACTGTTATGTGTACCCCTTGAGGTAGAACCAGGACCCCGCTCCAAGGCTGCACTTTTGTTTCTTGGATGCTCCTCCCTTGTCTCTGCCTCTCCTCCCTTCCCTGATTAGAAACTGTTTGAATCTGCCCTTCAGGACTCAGGGAAGGTCATGGAGGCTGTGGTCCATTTCCTACAAACACATGGTGGACAGAGATGCTTCCATGCCCATGAGCTCCAAAGTGTCTCACTTGGTTTCAAGATGACTGGGGTGACGTTAAGCATACGGTATAAACTTTTAGGCCTATATTAATTTTCTAGGGCTAGCATAACAAAATAGCACATTCTGGGGCCTTAAACAATAGGCATTCATTTCCTCACAGTTCAGAAGACTGGAAGCCCAAGATCAAGGTGTTGCAGGATTGGTTCTGAGTCCTCTCTCCTGGGGTTATAATGATCTCTCCTCTGGGTTTGCATCCCTGATGTCTCTTCCCCTTGAACACAAATCATACCAGTGAGGACTCTACTCTTATGACTTC
Organism: Ovis canadensis; assembly: GCF_042477335.2. Lineage (NCBI taxonomy): Eukaryota > Metazoa > Chordata > Mammalia > Artiodactyla > Bovidae > Ovis > Ovis canadensis. The sequence goes on along the minus strand of NC_091246.1, from coordinate 47,847,557 downwards.
ATTTAACCTTGCTGCTACTGCTGCTAAGTCGCTTCAGTCATGTCTGACTCTGTGCGACCCCACTGACAGCAGCCCACCAGGCTCTCCTGTCCCTGGGATTCTCCAGGCAAGAACAGTAGAGTGGATTGCCATTTCCTTCTCCAATGCATGAAAGTGAAGTCGCTCAGTCGTGTCCAATTCTTCGCGACCCCATGGACTGCAGCCAACCAGACTCCTCTGTCCATGGGATTTTCCAGGAAAGACTACAGGAGTGGGGTGCCATTAGCCCTTTAAAGGCCCTGTCTCCAAATACAGTTATGTTGGGAGCTGGGCTTCAACATATGGATGGGGGTGGGATGGGGGAGGATGGGCACCAACTGGCTCTTAACAGGGCTACAGAGACTTAAGACGTAGCCCCAAGATTCACGTGATTCATAAGAACAATGTTTTCCAATCTACATTTATTTCCTAATTTTTTTTTTCTGGTTTACCAGACTAGATATATACAGAAATGATGGAAAAATACATCTTCCTGTCATCAAGGCATTCGTTAGGTATTTTATAACTGTCTGTAAAGATGAAAGACTTTTGGGTAAGTGCTGGTGGGGTGACTTAGAACAGCCTAAGCAGGAGTGCTAAACAAGGGACCCTCTTGATTCAGCACACTCACCAAAACCAGAGCTTCCAGCTGGCCCTGGAGTACAAATTTTATCAGGGACTTGAATGAAGACAGGATGGTAAATAAAGAAATCTCAAAGTTTCGTTTGTCTCAGGTGCTGAACAGTAAGAGAGGGAGGATTACCCTAATGCTGACTTTGGCTGCACTGACAGTGGTGTGGGGTACTAGCTAATGAAGCAAGGGTGCCTCTGCACCTTAAGGAAACCAGCTGGAGAACTATATGTAGATCTGGTCAGTGTGCACAGACAGCCAGCCACACACCAGAGCACTTTGCCTGCAGTGGTGGGATTTGGGAATGGCACCATGTGAGGAACGTGGAGAAAGCAAGCAGCTTCCCCACATCTGAAGGGCTGATCTGGGTGGACTGTGTTACCTCTCTAGAGAAGATCACGGAGAAGGAGAAAGAACTACATATTTGCAATTCGGAGGCCTGGAACCAAGACAAGGATTCTCCACATTTAATTGGTTGCAAACTGCGTTGAACAAATGACACTGTTGATTCCCCATTTCCTCACCAATAAATGGGACAATACAACCAGCAGCACTGTTTTAGTATTTTACGCATCAAATTGAAAACAGTGATCACCCCCTGGGCAGGGAATTGGGATCAAGGATAGCCTAAGCGGAGGTTCTAATATCGACACCTGGCATTTTTACAAAGAAAATACCTTTATATGCTACTTGTATAATTAAACATGTATTTGAAATTCAGGCAGTGAATGAAGAGTGTTTTTGATCAGATGAAACCAAGTAATATCTATGAAATTACCTTTTATAACTTTAAGGCAGAATGTCAGAGAGTTTATGATGCTAACCTAGCACTGTGATTCCTGGGGACAGCCATGACAAATAAAAATCTGTGATTCCACATATACGTGCATATACCTACTTCAGTATGGACTGTGTTCATCTACACAACATACAACAAAGATACTCTATAGAAATACACAGATATTGAACCCTGTTTCCATAGACAAATGGTGACAGTGATTCTATGAGTTTAAAAACTAGTCTATAATATTTCTGTACACATCTCATTAATATAGGATTATGTACTAAATCTCTAGGTGCTGGAGAGTTTTTTTTTTAATTGAAGTGTAACTGATCTTTAACATAATGTCAATTTCAGATTCAGGACATAGTGATTTGATATTTCTACACATTACAAAATGATCAGCACAGTAAGTCTAGTTACCATCTGTCACCACGCAAAGATATTACAAATATTATCATCTATATTCCCCATGCTATACATTTCACCCCCAAGACTCTTTTATTTTTTAACTGAAAGTTTGTGCCTTTAATCTCCCTCAGCAATTTCACTCTTCCCTTCTGGCAGCTACCTACTTATTTTCTGATCGTAATTGTGTTTCTTATTTTGTTATGTGTGTTCTTCTGTGTTGCTTTTTAGACTCCAAACATCAGTAAAATCATCGATGTGTGTGTTTTTCTGTATGACTTATTTCACTGAGCCTAATACCCCCTTGGCCCATCCCTGTTGTTGCAAATGGCATGATTTCATTTTTTTTTTATGATTGAGTAATGTCCCATTCTCTGTATGTACTACTCATCCATTCATATATCAATGGACACACAGACCGCTTCCATATCTTGGCTTTTGTAAATAACTCTGCAACGAATAAGGGTACATATATTTTTTAAATTGTGTTTTGTTTCCTTTGGGAAAATACATAGATGTGGAGTCCCTGGATTATATGTTGTTGTTATTGTTGTTGTTGTTCAGTTACTAATCCGTGTCCAACTCTTTGTGACAGCATGAACTGCAGCACGCCAGGCTTGCCTGTCCTTTACTAGGTTCCTGAGTTTGTTCATGTCCATTGAGTCAGTGATGCCATCCAACAATCTCATCCTCTGTTGCCCTTTCTCCTCTTGCCCTCTGTGTTTCCCAACATCATGACCTTTTCAGTGAGCTGGCTCATCACATTAGGTGGAGCTTCAGCTTCAGCATCAGTCTTTCCAATGAATATAAAAGGTTGATACCCTATGGATTGATTGGAATGATCTCCTTGAGGTCCAAGGGGCTCTCAAGAGTCTTATCAAGCACAACACTTTGAAAGCATCAATTCTTCAGTGCTCAGCCTTCTTCATAGTCCAACTCCCACATCCATACATTACTACTGGAAAAACCATAGCTTTGACCATGTGGACATTTGTTGACAAAGTGACGTCTCTGCATTTTAATACACAGCCAAATTATATGATAGTTCTATTCTTAATTTTTTGAGGAATCTCCATGCTGTTTTCCACAGTGGCCCCATGAATTTCCATTCCCACCAATAGTGCACAAGTGTTCCCTCTTCTCTATATCTTTGCCAACATGCTATATGTTGTCTTTTTGATAAATCCATTTCGACAAGTGTAAAGTGACATCTCTTTGTGACTTTTTGATATAGTGATGTTGAACATCTTTTCACATGCCTTTTATCCATCTATATCTTCTTTGGGAAAATGTCTATTCAGTGGGTCTATTCAACCCACTTTTTATTTTGGTTGTTTGCTTGCTGATCTTAAGTTGTAGAAGTTTTCTGTATACTTTGGATGTTAATCCCTTATCAGATACAGTATGTGTGCATATCTTCCCCCAGTCAATAGTTGGGCTTTTCATTTTGCTCATAGTTTTCTTTACTGTGTAAAGGTCACTGTGGTTTCAGGTCTTTTATTACAGTCTTTAATCCAATTTGAGTTTATTTTTCTACTTAGTGTGAGAAACTTTTACAGTTCTTTTCTTATAGATGTAACTGTCCAATTTTCTCAACATTGTTCATTGAAGTGGGAATCTTTTCCCATTTGTATGTTCTTCCCTCCTTTGTCATAATTAATTGATCATAGAAGGGTGGATTCACTTCTGGGCTCTTTATTCTGTTCCACTGATCTACATCTCTGTTTTTGTTCCAGGACCATGCTGTTTTGATTACTGTAGCTTCATAGTATAATTTGAAATCAGTGAATGTGATGTCTCCAGCTTTGTTCTTCTTTCTCAAGATTGCTTTGGCTATTTGGAGTCTCTTATTTTGGTCAACCGTAATACAGACACCTCTGTATAGCCACAAATAAAGTACAGCATAAAAGTTCAAGTTCTAGAGTTTAAATAACTACCCTGTGCCTTACTGTTTTTGTAAATTGGCCACGTTACTAACTTTCGATGTCTAAGTTCTCTTATCACAAACTGAGCATATTAATAGCTCCCTCTTTGCTACAAAAAGTAAATGGGATTATACATGATGTACGCAATACACAATGTTCCTGATACACAATAACTATTCAATAAATGCTAGTTGTTTAGAAAAAACAAACAAGGATATAGGGAGAAAGTTCCTAGCAAAACAGCCTACTTCTAAAAATAATACATAGCTCAAAGCAACTGCTTAACATTACTTAGAAAAAGAATAATAAACAAAATCCAAGATTAGTAGAAAGGGAAATAAGAAAGATCAGAACAGAAATAAAATAGAGACTAAGATACAATAAAAGCATCAGTGGAATTAAGAACTGAAAAAATGAACAAAATCGACAAATCTTTAGTTAGACTCATTTAAAAAGGACTCTAATGACAAAGTCAGGAATTTAAAAAGCAATATGATACCTAATGCCACTGAAAGACAAAGGATCATGAAACTTTTATGATTGATTAATATGTCAATCTAGATAGCATATTAAAAAGCAGAAACATTACTTTGCCAACAAAGGTCCATCTAGTCAAGGCTATGGTTTTTCCAGTAGTCATGTATGGATGTGAGAGTTGGACTGTGAAGAAAGCTGAGTGCTGAAGAATTGATGCTTTTGAACTGTGGTGTTGGAGAAGACTCTTGAGAGTCCCTTGGACTGCAAGGAGATCCAACCAGTTCATTCTAAAGGAGATCAGTCCTGGTTGTTCTTTGGGAAGAATGATGCTAAAGCTGAAACTCCAGTACTTTGGCCACCTCATGCGAAGAGTTGACTCATTGGAAAAGACTCTGATGCTGGGAGGGATTGGGGGCAGGAGGAGAAGGGGACAACAGAGGATGAGATGGCTGGATGGCATCACCGACTCAATGGACGTCAGTCTGAGTGAACTCCGAGAGTTGGTGATGGACATGGAGGCCTGGTGTGCTGTGATTCATGGGGTTGCAAAGAGTTGGATACGACTGAGCGACCTAACTGAACTGAACTGAACTGAATATGTCTACAATTTTGACAACCTAGAGAAACTGAATAAATTCCTAGAAACATACATTTTACCAATATTAAATCATAAAGAAAAAGAAAACCTAAAAAGACTCATTAATACTAATGAAACTGAATCAGGAATCTAAAAACAAACAGGAATCTAAAAACAAACTAAGAGAGTTTACCTGATGAACTCTATCAAATTTTCACAAAAGAATTAATACCAATTTTTCTTAAACTTATTAAAAAACAGAAAAGGGATAACTTCCAAACTTACCAAAAAATGAGAATGACATGAGAAGAAAAAATACAAACCAGTATCACTGATAAACATAGCAGTAGTCACAAAACAAATTGACAATACAATTAAAGGCTCATACACCATGATCAGTTGAGATTTATTTCAGGAATGCAAGGATGGAACAACATCAGGAAATCAGTGTATGTGACTTACATACACTGTAAATGTAGGGTAAAAACATATGATCATCTCAACAAATGTAGAAAAAACATTTGACAAAATTCAGTATCCATTTATGACTTAAAAATCCAATAAAGTGAGCATGGAGGTGAGAGAGTCATTTCCTAGGCAGGTTGATAAGAAGTCTAGGGGTCCCCAAGGAGAGAGGGGTCTGGAATTCTCAAGGAGGAAGAAAGGACAAACTTTCTTTCTTTACATTCCTTAGGATTATATAACAACAATGTATTCTGCCTGAGGACAGTCTCTGGATTAAACCCTCTGGCTAATTCCGTTATCTTAAAATGTAAATTATGGGAGTAGGTCTGATGAGGTCTTTACAACTTTCAGACATTCTTTGGATTTACTGGAGAGTATATAACTCCATTGTTAACACTAGCAAGGGGGTACTGTTTCTGCCCCACTCTGATGCCTATGTCAGAAGCTTTCTCTATCTCCTTTATACTTTAATAAAACTTTATTATACAAAAGCTCTGAGCGATGAAGCCTTGTCTCTGGCCCCAGACTGAATTCTTCTCCTCCAGGGGCCAAGAATCCCTGCATCCTGATTCAACAACAACCTTTCAGAGGGAAAATAACAAGATGAAATAAAGCCACTTATGACAAGCTCACAGTTATAGTGCATAACTAAAGCTTTTCCTCTAATCATGAACAAGACAAAAATGCCCACTTCTGCCAGTTTATTCAATACAGTGTTGGAAGTCCTAGCCAGAGAAATTAGGAAAGAAAAAGAAAAATTAAAATCAGCCCATTAAAAATGAAGGAGCAAAATTGTCACTATTTTCAGATGATGGAATATTATTTATCAAATACTCTAAGGAAGGATCAATTAAGATGATGGTAAGAAAATGTGGAACTCACCATAAAAACATCAAAAATACATCTACATGGAGAATAATTCTCGATGAAACATAACAGGAAATTGGATGAAAGTTTCCAAAAGAACCAAGACAATCAGGAAGAAGCATAGGTAACCAAGCAGGAAGGGAAGAAAAACACTCTTGTTGACATTAGTGCTTTGGAAGACACTCAGAAGAAAAGGGAAAATACACAGCTGGACACCCACTCTGGAGAGGGATTCCTAAGACCCACAGATTGAATTCCTGCTCCTGGGGTCTGATGCAGGGGAGACAAAGCTCTTAGTTGGTGGATGGACTACTGGGACAAACAGATAAGCAGTGGGAAGCCTGGACTTTGCTCATGAGAACAGTATGTGCTGGCCTGTTCCTGAGGCAGAGGGTAGAGAATCCTATTCTACCAGCTGCTGATGTTCTCATGATCACCTTAGAACATGCCCCATTCCTAGGAAATATTCTGGTACTGTTCACTCCATGCCAAGGTGTGGCATTGAACCTGGAGCAATGACAGCCAGAGATAAGACCTGACTGTGGAAGGCAGAAGTAACCTGATCTTGGGGTACAGCCTGGGTGGGGCAGAAAGAGCAGCTATGCTTGGTTCTTACTCAGCAGGCATCAGAAGCAGCCCAGATCTCTGGTAGCAGCCACTCCATGACATCTTGTCCCTCAGTACACGCTAAGAGATCACAAAGGCCCTGTGGCTCCACAACTGTGCAGGAATGGCAGAAACTAGGGGCAGTGATCAGCTGTGAAGATCAAAGAGGGCCTGGAACAGGCTGAGTCTGTGCAGAGTGAAAGAAGTAAATATGGGTGCCTGCCCATGCAGAGCACCTGCAGACCTCTGTCTGCAGAAGATGCAAGTGAAGAGCCCCCAAACGCCCCAACTTGCTTCAGCACTTTACCCACTCTGGGGCAAGGGATCTGGTAAAGGGAGAGAAGAAAACACACTCAGAGGAAATAGAGCCAATTGGCCCCAACCCAATACAATAAGAGTATGGGGCTTTAACACCTCAATTATATCAATGGTCTTCATTGGTTCAGTAGACTAACTCTGCTCCATATATATCTATAGTACAATGCATCCCAAAGTAGCAGAATATACACTCTTTTTAAGTATCAGTTCAGTTCACGTCAGTTCAGTCGCTAAGTCGTGTCCAACTCTTTACGACCTCATGAATTGCAGCATGCCAGGCCTCCCTGTCCACCACCAACTCCCGGAGTTCACCCAAACTCACGTCCATCGAGTCGGTGATGCCATCCAGCCATCTCATCCTCCATCGTCCCCTTCTCCTCCTGCCCCTAAGCCCTCCCAGCATCAGAGTCTTTTCCAATGAGTCAACTCTTTGTATGAGGTGGCCAAAGTATTGGAGTTTCAGCTTTAGCATCAGTCCTTCCAAAGAACACCCAGGACTGATCTCCTTTATAATGGACTGGTTGGATCTCCTTGCAGTCCAAGGGACTCTCAAGAGTCTTCTCCAACACCACAGTTCAAAAGCATCAATTCTTCGGCACTCAGCATGCTAGGCCACAAAAAAATCCCTATGAATTTGAGAAGCCAGAAAATATAGAAAGCTTTTTTTCTCTTATCACAGCAGTATGAAACTAAAAGTAAATTGCAGAAAGAAAATGGGAAAAAGCATGAAGGACTAAATATGCTACCAGAAAAAAAATTGGTCAGTGAAGATCTCAGAGAGAAAATTGGAAAATATCTTGAGACTAATGAAAATGGAAATGCATTACTCTAAACTATATGGGATGCAGCAAAATCAGTTTGAAAAGTTCATAGTGATAAAAACTTCCTCAAAAAACAAGAAAACTCTCAAATAAATAACCTCCCTCCTAAAGTAGTTATAAAAATAAGAAATATAAAAGCCCAAAGTTAGCAGAAGGCAGGAAATAAAGGACAGAAATAATAGAAAAGATCAATGAAATCAAGATTTTTTTAAAGATAATAAAGTTGATAAGCCTATATAGCCAGGCTCACCAAGAAGAAAAGAGGTAAGTCACATAAACAAAATTAGGAAATGAAAGAAGGTAAATGAAAACCAATTGCACAGAGACACAAAATATCATAAAAGTACAATATGAACAGCTATATGCCAACATATTAGCAGCAGCAGCAGCAGAAGAAAGTGTGAATTTCTAGAACATACAACCTGCCAAGACTTGATCAAAATAAAACACACATCTTGAACAGATCAATCACTAGTAATGGTACTGAATTTGTAATAGAAAAAAAAACCCTCTAGGCAACAAAAGTCCAGGACTGGACAATTTCACATGCGATTTCTATCAAACATACAAAGAGGTCATACCTGCCCTTATCAAACTTTCTTGCCTGGCGAATCCCATGGTCTGAGGAATCTGGCAGGCTACAGTCCTTAGCATCTCAAAGAGTTGAACATGACTGAAGCGACTTAGCATGCATGCATGCACACACAAGTTGGACTTAATAGATGTAGGACACTGACTGCAAAAACAGCAGTATATACATTCTTTTCTAGTGCACATGGAACAGAGCAAGTGCTAGGCTGCAAAACTCGTGTCAACAAATTTAGGAGGATAGAAATGATGTCAAATTTTTTTATAACAACAGTATAAAACTAGAAATTAATTTTAAGAAATGTTAGAAGAAAACAAAACATATGGAGAGTAAACAATATGCTACTGAGAAAACATAGTGTCAGTGAAGAAATCAAAGAGGAAAACAGAAACTAACCTGAAGCAAGTGAAAATAAAGCTACAACCTCCCTAAGTCTATGGCACGCAACAAAAGAAGTTTCTAGAGTCGAGCAATACAGGCCTACCTTAGGAAACGAGAGGAATCTTAATGAACAACCTCACGTACTATCTACAGGAACTGGGAGGGAAGAAGAAAATAATAAAGATCAAAGAGGAAATAATAAGAGAAATACCAAAATCTTCATAGAAAGATTAATGAAACCAAGAGCTAGGTTTTTGAAAAGATAAACATAATTCAAAACCAGTTTCAGAAAGAAAAAAGAAAGAACACGACAACAAAATAAAAAATGAAAGAGGAGAAATTATAACATACCATAGAGCTTAAAAAATCATACACAATACCACAAACAGTTATGTGAAAACAAATTGAACGGTGAGAAGAAATGAATCAATTTATAGAAATTGATCATCCAGCACTGAATCAGAAAGGAGCAGAAAATCTGAGCAGACTGATCGCTAGTCGTAGAGTGTAACTGAAACAGCAAACAACACCTTCCCAGCAAACCAAAGTCCAGGACTGACAGCTTCAAAGGAGAGTTCAGCAAACAATGTGCACTGTGCCATACGATGTGAACAGTCATGTAAACTGGTGAAGTCACTATGGAAAATAGTATGGAAATTCCTCAAGTAATTTAAAATGGAACTACCATATTATTCAGCAATTTCATTTCTGGGCATTTATCTGAAGAAAATGAAAACACTAATTAAAAAAATATTTGCACTGCTACGTTCACTGTAGCTGATATTTACAGTATTATTTACAGTAGCTGATGTATGTAAGCAACCTAAGTTCCCGCCAATAGATGACTGGAGAAAGATATGGTGTGTGTGTGTGTGTGTGTGTGTGTGTGTGTGTGTGTGTGTATTAGTCATAAAATAATGAAATCTTGCCATTTGTGATAACCTGAATGGACCAGAGGGATGCTAAGTGACAAAAGTCAGAGAAAGATAAATATTTTATTAGTTCATTTACGTGAGGAATCCAAAAACAAAAATATAGACAAACAGAACAGAACGGAAACACATTTATATTTACAAAGAACAAATAAGTGACTGCCAGAAGAGAAGAGGTTCAAAGAAGAGAAATGGTGAGGGCACAAATTTCTGCTTGGAAAATAAATGTCATACATATGGACATTTATTCTGGTTGGAGTCATAGGTATGAAATTGTACAATGTGAGGAATATAGTCAATAATTAGGTAATATCTCTGTATACTGATTGTAATGAACTTAACATTGGGATCATTTTGAAATGTCTAGATATATCGAATCACTGTTTTGCATAACAGGTACTAATATACTGTTCAGCTCAATTATACTTCAAAAACAAACAAAATCTCATAGAAAAAGAGAACAGATTTGTACTTGCCAGAGGTGGGGAGTAAGTGGAGGGGGAAATTAGACATAGGCAGTCAAAAGGTGCAAATTTTCAGTTTCAAGATAAATACAAACTCTGGATGTAATGTACAATATGATAACTATACTGAACACTACTTCCCTGGTGGCTCAGATGGTAAAGAATCTGCCCACAATGCAGGAGACCTGGGTTCGATCCCTGGGTTGGAAAGATCCCCTACAGAAGGGAAAGGCTATCTGCTCCAGTATTCTTGCTTGGAGAATTCCATAGACAGAGGAGCCTGGAGAGTTAGATCTATGGGGTCTCAGAGTTGGACATGACCTAGCGACTGAGCACATCCAGCACGTGAGCTGACTGAGAGCCTCACCAGAAACCCAAGAAGCCTGTGTCCCTCTACCTCCTTCCTCCGTCCTACACCAGGTTGCTAGGTCTCCCACTAAGAAGCTTGTCCTTGAAAGGGGTCTGACTACATACTTTCCCAGCTTCCAGTCATCTTACCTCCATGTGCTGACTGTGATTCTCCCCTTTGGGACACTGATGGGCCCTTGAACATCTTCAGCTACCGGGAAGTACCAAGAACAAAGAGTGTGGCTGAAAAAAACCCACAAACTTTGAGAAGCAATCAAGAACCCAGGCTGAGCTGATTGGTGAGTCTCACCTTCAATGTGAAACGACTCTCTCAAGACTGGGAGAGGTGGCTATCTTATCTACTGTGCAAAACCAACAGAGAGAGTGAGGGAAATTAAATAAACAGAGGACAGTGTTCCAAACAAACAAAAATAAAATAAAGATCAGAAACAGTCCTTATTCTTATGAACAGAAGTGATTTACATGATACAGAGTTTGAAATAATTGTTAAAAACATGTTCACCAAGATCAGGAGAACAATACATATACAAAACAGGAATTTCAATGAAGTGATAGAAAAAAATTATTTTTAAGCACCAAACAGAAGCCACAAATCTGAAGGATATAGCAACTGGACTGAAAAATCAACTGAGAGATTCGACAATGGACTAGTGGAAGGGAGAATCAGAAAACCTGAGGACAAAACTGTGGAATTCACCTCCTCAGAGAGAAAGAAGAAAAATTAAAAGAGTGGAGTTAAGCACACTAAATTAAGGGACACCATCAAGTGGACCTACGATATGAATTATAAGGGAGAAAGGACAAGAGGCAGAGCAAGGGGCAGAAAGTTAATTCAGAGAAACAATACCCAGAAAAACTGTCATTCAGAATTGAAGGAGACATTGAATTTTCCAAACAAGCAAATGTTCATCACCATTAGATCAGTCTAATAGGAAATGTTAAAAGGAGTTCTACAAGCTGAAATGAAAAGATGCTAATTAGGAAAAGGAAAATATATCCAAGTATAAAACTCCCTGGGACAGATAAGTACACAGTTAAAATCAGAAAACTTTAGTGTTGAAACAGTGGTGAGTAAAGCATTTATATAATACATCACATATGACTCACATATCACTTATAAATTCAGTATGAAGGTCAAAACATTAAAATATCAAAATAATGATAACTGCAAGATGGACTAAAGGAGACATGCTTGAAGAATTAGATGAAAATATGATTTTCATTTATTCATCTAAGTAAAAGAGACACTCCATGAATAGCTACAAATTATTTTTAAAAAGGAAACTAATATAAATCCTAGAATTGAAAACTATAATTATTAAAATGAAAAATAGACAGGTTCAAAAGCACACTTGAGATGGTAGCAGAAAGAATCCATAACCTTGAAGATGAATTCAGGAAATCAATGTAAAATACAAAGAGAAAAAATGTTGAGGGGAAACGATCTACGGCATCCATTCAGCACACCATCAAATGTGGAAGGAAAGAGACTCTGAGAAAGAAGGGAGAGGAAAGGGGACAGAATAAAATTACTTGTAGACATAATGGCTGAAAGTTTATAAAATTTTGATGAAAAACACTCTCCAGATTCAGAGTTCACCTCTAGAAAAATGAAACAGATCCACTCTAAGACACATCTTGGTCAAGCTGTGGAAAAACAAAGGAAAAACAGTAGCCAGAGAAAAACTGTTCTCCATATATGGTGCTGCTGCTGCTAAGTCACTTCAGTCGTGACTCTGTGTGACCCCACAGAGGGCAGCCTACCAAGCTCCTCTGTCCATGGGACTCTCCAGGCAGGAACACTGGAGTGGACTGCCATTTCCTTCTCCTCTCCATATATGAAGAGACCACAATAAGATTAATCACTGACTTCCAGTCAGAAACGGCAGAGGGAAGGCTGTGAGATGCCACATTAACAGATCTGAAAGAAAAAATTGTCACCCAAGGATTCCATGTCTATTAAATCAGAAAAGATGGCAAAATAAAAATATTCCCAGATAAACAGAGGCTGGGAGAACTGACTGCTAGCAGTCCAACATATAAAAAATACTGAAAGATAACATTTGAACTGAAAAAAAAGAAAAAACTTGGTTCTTAGATTTGAAAACACTGGGCTGATTTGTTTAAAGGATGTTTGTGTATCTGTACAGTGTTCCAAAACTTTTTGTTCAGTGTATTGAGTTCAGAAAACAAGGATGCTGGAAACTTATTAAAAATTTACTCTGAAGGTTTATTTTAATTTGCTTTATATTTCATAGCCTTGTAAATTTCAAAAATTTTTTACTAACTTTTAATTCCTAGTAGTTGAATATAGTCAAAATTAACTGAAATTTTTTAAAAAATATCATAAAAGTAAAAATATCTGGGATTAACCAAAGTTACAGGGAGAACTCCAGATTGTTTAAAATATTGATGGGACTCAAACAATGATATCAAAGGAACCTGGAATTCTCTGAGTTCTAGGGAGAAAGAAGCAACACTTGACTAATATCTCTTAACAGGATGAGAAGGTAGGATGGGAAGGCTCAGTGGAAGGGAGATGAATGAGGCTGCGGGGCTGGATGGTTAGGGAGGGGCTATAGTCCAGCCTCCTCCTCTGCTACTCCCTCTTACTCCCAAGGGCCCTTTGTGACCAGACCACAGCTCTATGATGTGAGCCTAGTACTTTAGTCCCCAAGTGCACACCCTGTGCTCAGTTTCCTAAAGGCAGCAGTATGATTCAGAGGAAGAAGAATCCTCCCCTTTCTCTGAAAAGTACTTTTGATACTTGGCTGAACTCCAGCTCCCCTTTTTGGGCGATCGATACCATCCTCGCCTTTCTGTTTGGACTGGGGCTCTTTTTCCTGATCCTTCCCTACCTGGAGAATAACCCATCCTTTCCTCCCCTTAGGAAACATGGAAACATCAGAAAGGTAAGGAACCCTTGGTCCAGACTCACAAGCATATGAAATCTTTTTTATTATGATTTCTACTTTTCTGAATCAACCAGAGATTCTTGCGGTGGGAAAGAACAGGACATCTATTTTCAGGGAAGAATAGAACATCATGCCTCTAGGGACAAACCAGGCTGGGCAGGAGATAGAGTGAACACTAGGATTTCTACCCAAAGATCTCAGATCAGGCGTCCAGGTGTGGCAGGGGCTCCAGGGCATATCCCAAACAAAGTGACCAGGGGTTGAGGATTGGATACTTAGTTCAATCTCAGGAGGAGGACAGGACTCTCTAAGCACTAGTTCAGCAGCTGTGAACCGTGTCTCAGGGCTGATCTTCTGGCAATGCTGAAGCCCCAAGAGCCTCAGAGCAGGGGCTGGTATCAAGAAGTTCCATCTACCTGATGGAGCTAAGATTCACCCACAGTCTGAGAATGTGTGTGTTTCTTGAGCAGAGGAACGGTGACGAAAGAAGTACCTCTCACATTGAAAATCATCTTTTGTTCTTCAAAGAAGGAAAACAGAAAATATTTTATCCACTTTAAAAATGAGTGAAAGGAAAGAAACATCACAGAGCTCTGTCAGTGAAATGTAGAAAGTCATATTATGCATGGACACTAGTGCCTGATGCTTGTCTAGAGAGGGGAGACTGAGATTTGGGTCTTAAGCTGTCATTTTGTCTCTCTCTCTCAGCATCAAATGGAACGAAGGGGAAGAAGCAGGAGCAGCAAGAGAAATGGAGCTTTGAAAGGTGAGTTCTGACATCCAGCCATGAGTGACTCCACAGTTGGTCCCCACCTCTCTGGCCATGAGGCCCAGCTCCACGGACTCTGAGGGGCCCAGTGGCTGGACTTCTTCCTTGAGAAACAGAGCCCCCAGGGAGGCCTCTGAGAAGGACAGCAGAATCCAGATACTTCCCAGATTCCGTGTGTAGAATGTAACTGTGAGGGGCCTGAAATAGACTCTATATCAAAGGGGCGTGTGGGCTGTATTGGACTAATAGCACCTGGATTGGGAGGGGTGAGCCCTCCAGTACACATAGGACACATGGTTTAACTTTGCTCAGATTCAACTGCAAAGTGATGTCTGCCCATGGTATGCCTGGACCCAAACATACCCCAGTTTCAAACGCCACCTCGAACTCACATGGAGACCCAGGTCCAATCCCAACTCTTGGCTCAAACCATGACTCACATTCAAGTACCACTTCAGGCCCACATGGAGACCCAGGTTCCACCCCTACTCTACAGGTAGGTTGTGAGGGCAGCAAGCAGTAAAGGATATGGAAATTTTGAGTGATAAACCCTTTCACGAGCTTCACCATCATTGTCAGGGATCACGTGGTATTGGACACTGGTGCTTGGGCTCCAATCCCCCAATGGTGCCCCTGAAAGAGACGGTGCACTCAACTTCGTGTAAGACCCCTAGGCTCCTATCTTCACCACCATGACCCAGTCTGCTGATTTCCAGCTTGCAGAGATTGCCTGGAAGCACTGGAAGAGGTCTGGGACCTGACTTCACTTCTGCAAAGGTAGAGAATCTACACTTTCTTTCTAGGGGGTTCTTCTAGAGCCTATGGTGTAAGCCCAGGGATACTGGCAGCCTGGGGCTGAAGTGGGAGGAGTCCCGAGGGCAGGGTATGGCTATCATCCTGAGGTGAGGAACAGCAGGAGCATTGTGAAGTCAGTACTGGGGCCATGCAGGGCTGTGGGGTGCAGCTGCCCACCCCTGCCTGGCGTGTCTGGTCCTCCTGGCCTGGCAGCTCCTGGCTGAAGCTTGTTCTTCATGTCTCCTGCAGACACCTAGGGAGGTTCCCTGACAAAGGAAGCTTTCATCAAGTCTCATGTCAAGATTCACCTGGTGAGGTTTGCAAAGCAGTTTCTGCTGGACCCCACCAACCATGCAAGGAAGAGGCAGCTCCCACCATTTCCCCAGCTCCTCTGACCAAGCAGCCTCTACCATGGGCTTCTACCATTTCTCCAGGCTCAGTTTCCACTTACTCAGAGTCATACCTGAGTGCCTCTCCAACACCAGAGCATTTATTTCCCCTGGACAGCCTTTCACCCTGGCCACTGGCTCTTTCCCCTTCCCCACCAAGGCCCCCTCATGGGAGAGCCTGCTCTCTACCTCCAGCACCCTGCTCTGCCCCAAAACCATCAGGCTCCATGATGAGTCTCACTCAGGGTGACTCTACGGCACTCGCACTGGGCACCATCCAACACAGGTCATCTCCACACTCCCCTTGGAGAGCAGCCATCTCAGGCATTGTCTGTTCAAGCAGTCCTGGATCAGCCCTGGCCTGGTGGCAGGAAGCAGCCAAAGCTTGGAGCTTAGAGTCCCAGAAAGAAAGCCTTCCCCTCTCCCCACCAGAGGCCTCATTCTTGGGAGATCCCAGAAACAAGCAGGTAGAGGCTGGTAGCCTCGCTTTTATCAACCCTGATGTCCAGGAGCTGCTGGAAATACTAATCACCAAGAGAGTGGAACTGAAGTTTTGGAAAGAGAAAGAAGAGGAGGAGGAGGCAGGCTACCACCTGAATTCTTCGGGGAAGAGGATCGAGTCACTGGGTCACAAACAGGACACCTTGGGTCACCAACACTTCTGGAACATAAAAGGCAAACGTGAACAGCTGCTTGGTGCTGAGAAGCCCCGATATCCTGACACTTTGGGGGACTGCCTACAGAAGACATGCAGCCAGCTCTTCTGGGGTCTCCCTTTTCTGCACAGTGAGTCTCTTGTAGCTGCTGTCACACTACCTGGGTCAGCTCTAGAGTTATGCCCTGTCTTATTTGATGAACACTCTAAAGCCAAACCATTCCATCTTCCAGCTAAAGTGACTTCAAAACTGTCATTGGCCAAGCACTTGACCCACCCTGTCACCCAGGCTCAACCTCAATCCTTGACTCCAAGCATGCCCCAGTTGCAGTCATCACATCTGGGTCACATGGAGACCCAGGCCCAACCCCTACCCTTGACTCCAATCATGCCACAATGTCAACCATCATCTGAAGTTTCCATGGAGACCCAGTCCAGTGCCCAAATCTTGGCTTCAACCATGCCTCACTCTCAACCACCAACTTGGGCTCACATGAAGACCCAGGTTCCACCCCTACTCCAGACTCCATCCGTGTCTCAGTGTCAACCACCACAACCTCAAGCTCATGTGGAGATTCAGGACCAGTCCCGACCTTGGACTCCAAACATGCCCCAGTTTCAACCACCACCTCGAACTCACATGGAGACCCAGGTCCAATCCCAACTCTTGGCTCAAACCATGCCTCACATTCAAGTACCACTTCAGGCCCACATGGAGACCCAGGTTCCACCCCTACTCCAGACTCCATCCATGTCCCAGTATGAACTGCCACAACCTCGAATTCACATGGAGACCTGGGTCCAATCCCAACTCCTGGCTCAAACCATGCCTCAATTTCAAGCACCACTTCGGGCTCACATGGAGACCCAGGTTCCACCCCTACTCTGGACTCCATCCATGTCCCAGGGTCAACCACCACAACCTCAGGCTCAAATGGAGAACCAGGTCCAACACCTACGCTGGACTCCAAACATGCCCCAGTTTCAACCACCTGTTTGGGCTCACATGAAGACCCAGGCCCAACCCCTTCCTTGGGGAGGTAGAGGTCAGGCAACCATGCCTCAATGTCCACCAACATCTAAGATTTCCATGGAGGTCCAGGACCACCAACAACCCTCAACTCCAACCATGCCCCAGTTTCAACAACCTCCTCGGGCTCACATGGAGATCCAAGCCCAACCGATACCCTTGAATCTAAACATCCCTCTCTGTCGGCCATCTTCTCGGGCTCATATGGAGATCCAGGCCAGACCCCAATCCTTGACTCCAGTCGTACCCCTATATCATCCACGACCTCAGGCTCAGTTCGAAACAACTGTCCATCCACCACCCTCTCGCCTAGTCCAGTCATCATCATCTCAAGACCAGATTGGGTCCACTGAAACATCTTGCCCTACAGTCCAAAATAAGGCATCGTCTTTCAGTTCAAATGCAATTGAAAACCTGGAAAGTCACTTTCGGAAAAAACACTTAGAAAGAGAGAGAACTTTACCCTCTTTGGTTAAAAATTCTCAGCAAGTCTTTAGCCAGGTCACTCCCAACCTACCCCAGGAGACCAGGTCTTCCCAGGCCCACAGGTCTGTCTCCGTCCTTCCTGGGTATTTGATCAGCCCTGAGGTGCGGGAGAAACTGGAGCACCACATTTCCCAAAGGTTCATGCAGCAACAGAGTGGCCTGCCCTACAGAATCCAAGCATCTCAGAAACTGATGCAGCCTCAGGATCGATACCCAAGGCCTTGTCAGGCACAGGGCAGGGAGGGGCCCTCAAGATGCTCTGCAGGTCTAGGCAAAAGGAGACAGGATGCACAGAAGATGAGGTCCAAGTGCCCAGCACAAATCGTACCAGGGAGAGACCTGCACCATGATGTAGGGCAGAGTGTGGGGAAGATCACAAAACATCTGTACATGTTCTCAGCCAACCCTCCAGTGGAGGATCCGAGAGCAAAATCTGAGTCAGAAAGAGTGTTGAGCCCAGACAAGAAGCATCCAGCAGTCTCAAGCGTCCTTACAGAGAAGAAGGGAGAGCAAATCTATGAGAGAGAGAGCCTTGTGAAAGTCTATCATTCGAGGCTTGCTGGCAACCTTATTTTAGACATTCTGGGAGAGACAAATGGTCCCATGAAAACAGAAAGTACACAGTCCTCTCAGGATGGGAAAGCCTCCATGATCACCTCCCATGAGTCTCTTTCCCTCACTCCGCATACTGAGCAGGAGCTGGAAGCACATATAATAAGGTTTCGGGTGAGGCACAGGTGGAGCCTACTCCTCAAAGTCCTTAAGTTCATATTTTGCTTGAAGTTGAAAAAGGTTCAAGGGCCCACATTGAAGGCCACCTGTGAATCTGGAGACCACTCAGCCCTATTAACCAAGGGCTTGGGAAAACCTCCTCAGCCCCATGCAGGAGAGAAACTGATAATAACAGAGGCTGTTACCCCACTGGAGAGTCCCCTCCCTGTCCCCTCATGGGCGACTAAGAAAACCTGTGGGTACTTGGGAGGACCCACACCTGGTGACACCCATAAGCCCTCAGACGTCCGTCTGACTGGACAGGAAAACAAACCATCTTCTCCGGCCCCCAAATACAACTTTGTGAGCAGAATGTGGCACAGTGAGTCTGTTGTGCAAACTGAGAAAGGCGGCCTGGAGCCAAGTCCAAGTTCAGCAATGGCCAGGAGTGAGCCACAGAAGAAAACTAGGGGGCAGGCCTCCCCAGAATCTTGCTCTAATGTGATAGTTGTGGACCTCGATGAATGTTCCCCATCTTCCAGGGCCCAAGAGGTTGTGGAAGGAGACGCTGCTGGGAAGGGCACCAGGGAACCTAGTGTGCAGGTCAAATCCCTAGACATTAACATGGATTTCAGGAGATTACGGTCTCCAAGGTCCAATAAAAGCCCCTCATTGAATACAAAAGCTGTTGTGTCAAATACAGAAGATCTACTCTTTGAGACACAGTTTCTTAAGCTAGAGTCTCAAGGGTTCACTGACCAGCAGGATCATGCTCAAGGCCAAGCCACCTGTGTGCTCCTTCAAGACTGTGAAACTGGTGTACTTCTTCAAGACTGTGCCACTGATACACTTCTCAAAGACTGTCACTCAAATATGTTTCTTGCCGCAAACATCTTGGCTTCTCAAGAATCTCTGTCCTATCAGATCTTATCCAGTGGAGACAAGTCCAATTCCCAAAAACTCTATGATGCTACATCAAGTGAAGGGAGCAGCCAAGGGCAGCAGGTGGACATGAGGCGACAGCTCAAATATAAGAGCCAAGGCAAGAAGTCTGTCCCCAAGGATGGGAGAGAGAAATACACAAGGCCCAAATTAAGACAGATTCAAAAAGGACTGGCAGAACGGAGGGCTTACCAACCCCAAGGGATGAGCCATCCTGGCCAGAGAAAAGAATCAACAGAGTCCCTAAAAAGTAAGTTTCGACACTTAATCCTAAAGAAGAGACCGGTTCCGTCAGAAAGCTACTTCAAAGAAAGGATTAAGCTCCTTCTGCAGTGGATTTTCCCCAATAAATGCAAAGAACCAGAAGAGCCCCTGCAAAAAGGCAAGCTTGAAACAGTCAGTGTCAAGAGCCAAGAATCAATCAAAAGCAAATCCACCATGGACAGTAGGGCTGTTGAGGCTCAGACTGTCATAACAGCTGTTGGACAGATCCTAAAGGAGAAGATGGTGTTTCACCATGGACCTCATGCCACGGAGTTAAATTGGTACCAAGCAGAATTCCAAGACCCAATAGGTCCACATTACTGCCACCACAGAATTCTCTCCTACCAAGAACAAAGGAGAATGAGGAGAGATACACCCCGTTATCACCAAGCTACCCCAATGTGTCATAGCTTTTCAATTAAGGGTAAGTGGACCAGTTCCAGGGACAGCAAGTGGGCCTTCTCACCCAGGGATCCAGGTCCCCCTCCAGGCAGAGCCTGCCAACTTGGATCAAGAGTGACTAGCATCCCAGGCCATCCCCTCCACTGTCCAAGGCATGGTCTCCTTCAGAAATACACTTCTGGTGAATCGGAACATGCTTTTCACAGCATTACAGGTAGGAAAACTCTTCCTCAAGAGAAAAATCCATACCATGCAGATAAATATTTTCTCTTGTGTTAGCACATCCTCTGTGTGCTAAAGGCTTCTTCCTACCAGAAATAAATGGTTTTTTCTCATGAGCAGGGGTAGTAGGCTGTCTGTGCCTTACTGAGGGGGATGGAAGGCATCAGGGTCCACTCTTGCCAGGTGCCTGCTTTGACTTCCACATGGGATGGGGCCATGGAGGGAGGTTGACCCCAGCATGGATACTCACCCGTGCCCCAATTCCCTAACTGCACCTTCGGTTTCCATAATACCAGCATTACAGAAACAAGCAACACCATTAGGACATGTCACAGTGAGCTAAACCTAAGGACCTCCCCCTTCTCAGGATCTTGCTCACTTCTATCCTACTCTCTCTCCACCTGGATATTGTGCAGCTGGTAAGGGAGGTGTGTTCAGGAGCTGAAATTCCCCTCAGGCTCAGGAAGTGTCAGGGAGAAACTCACAGAATAGGAGGGGAGTCCAGAGGTAGGACAAACCTCATCCCTATGTCACAGTGGGTAGATGACGCCGCCCTGAAAGCCCCTTTCTCTCCCAGATGCAGCTGGAACAAGATAGGCTAGGTTCGTCACCCTCCCTCTGCCTTTCTCATGCTCTGAAGCAGCAGCAAGAATGAGGACCACATACTCCCAGCCCTGAGAGTGTGCAGTGTGGAGCATGGAAGCCTCTGAGGGCTGGTCCCACCCTGCCCTGGAGGAGAGGACAGCCATGCTTACAGCGCCCACCTCCCCCAGTGAATGAGCATGGTTGTGACTCTGTGTAGGCACCTCATGGTCCCAGAGTGGGACGCTGTGCCCCTAGGATAGAATGCGGGGGAAGGATGTTAGTGGAAGAGGCGCCCACAGACATTGCATTTACCAAGGAGCATTGGTGTCCCACCACCGTCCACAGGACCAGAGGAAAGACGTTAGGGGCCTGATGGCTCATGGTGGCCTCACTCCAGAGTCTCCCCTCTACTCTACTTCCCTGGGCCCAGACAGAGGGAAGCCACCTGGAGCCCCTCAACAGAGGGCCGAGGTCCCAGAGACTGAAGCAGAGAAGCTTCACTTCTCCCCATTGAAGCAATCAGCTTTCACAGGACTGGGCACTCAGGACAGACTCACAGTCCGTGACCTCTACCTACACCTGTGGCCTAAGCAGGCTCCCAGGGTACAGGTAGGACTCAACAGGCCCACAGACTGTTCAGGGGTCATAGCAAGTCTCATCTGCTCTCGTCTTACTCACTCCAGAGGCCAGGGTGGAAGACGCCAGCAGACAGGATGTGTCACCCAGCATGCATGAAAGTGACCTGTAGAAAATGAACAGACCACCAGCTTTCCTCCTTGGGCCTATCCACATGGGAAAGTGGGGAGACAAGAGCATTTCCCTAGAGAGATTTGGGGCTCTATGTCACAGACACTCCCATTGTGGAGAGATCTGCTCCTGGAGGGGTCCCCGATCCAGGAGCCAGCTGGAATGGCCCCGCCTCCATAGAACACAGAGTAGAAGTTGTTGAATTGTTTCTGTAGCTGGGCATGGGGTATATGCAAACAGATTGGTAAATGGATACAAAATTTTGGTTATAACATGAAAAATAAATGAAAGAATAAGGTCTGAGGAGCTAATGTATAATGTGACTATAATTGATAATACTCTATTCTGTAATTGAAAATTTCTGAGAGCAGAATTTACATGCCTCATATACAAATGTAAATATGTGAGAAGTAATGGGTATGTTAATTAACTTGATTGTTAGAATACTTTCACAACACATATGTATGTCAAATAACCACTTTATGTACTTTAGCTACACCATGGTTTTGTCAGGTATCCCTTAAAAAAGAGGAAAAAAATGAACAAAATGGACAAGACTACTTAAATTTACCATTACATAAAGAGATAAGGAAAAAATGTGTAAAATCAGAAGTGAAGGGATATTACTACCAGCTTTATAGGCATAAAAAGAAAATTTGGAAACAGATGAAATGAGCAGGTTTCTAGAAACATCCTACCAAGTCTGAATTATGAAGAAATACAAAATCTAAACAGCTCTAGAAGTGAAGATATTGAATAACTATCAAAAAACCTCCAGTGACTGAACACCCAGCATCAAGTATCTTCATGGTGAATTCTACCAAGTAGAAAGAATTAACACCAAGTCTTCTCAAGTTTTTCCAAACAATTAAATAGGAGACAGTTTCCTCAGTCATTCTATGAGGTCACCATTACACTGGATATAAAGCCAAAGACATGACAAAAGTACACCACAGACCAACATCCCTCGTGCAAACTGGCGCAGAAGCCCTTTAAAAAACAATAAGACAGAACAACAGAGGAAAGGGTTTATACACCATGACCAAGTGGGACTGATCTTGCAATGTAGGATTGGTTCAATAAATGAGAAAAATCAATATGGCATATCACTTAAAAAGATGGAAATAAACATCATGTGATCATCTTAACTGATGCAGAAAATAAAACGTTTCACAAAATTCAACGCCTTTTTGTGATTAAAAAAAAAAGTGATGACTTCAACATAATGAAGGTCACATATGGGAAAAGTCATAGCTATTAAGTGGTAAAAACTTTCCCGTGAAAATCAGGGACATAGAAAGGTTGCCTGTTTCACCACTTCTATTCAGTACACTACTAGAATTCCTAGACGAATAAAGAAGACAAGATAAAAACGAAAAGATATCTAAATCGAAAAGGAAAAATAAAACTATACTTGTTTTCAGGCAACACAATATTATATGCAGAAAACCTTATGATTACACACAAACACACCAAAAACACCCTTAGCATTAATAAATGAATTTAGAAAAGTTGTCAGATATAAAATCAACATTTAAAAATCAATTCTGTCTCTATACATTAGCAATGGAAAACATGAGAAAGAAATTAAGAAAGCAACACCATTTATCATATCATGAACTATAGAGTAAAATATTAGAAACAACTTTACAAGGGGAAAAAAGAGATGTATATGGAAAACTAGAAAATATTGCTGAAAGAAATTAATAAACATGCCAACAAATGTAAAGGCATCTTGTGTTCACAGGCTAGAAGACGTAATGCTGTCAATACTAAAAGTGATGCACAGAGGACAGTCTCTAATTATAATGAGGTCTTCTTTTTTTAGAAAATAAAAAACTTCATCCTGAAATTCACATGGAATTCTAACAGCCTGAACAGGCAAAATAATGTGTAAGCAAAATAAAGTTTGAAGTTTCAAACTTCTTGATTTCAGAACTTACTATAGAAAGCGGGTGGTTTCAAGATGATGGAGGAATTGGACAGGGAAACTACCTTCTCCCCTACAAATATATCAAAAGATAACCTGTATGTGGAACAATTCCCATAGCACATCTTCTGAACCCTGTGAGAGGACCCCAGGAGTCCAGAAAGGCAAGCCAATCTACTTGGAATGAAGTAGGGCAAAAGACAAAGACAAAAAGGGAGACAAAGGATTTTGAGAATCCATCCTGAGGAGGGGGTCCTGAAGGAGGAGAAGTTTCCAGGCAACAAGAAACCCCCTCACAAGTGGGGTTATAGGGGAGCTTGGGAACCTCAGATGGAAGCACAATAATGCAAAACAGAGAAAACTCTGCACAGAGGTTGTGCCAAATTGCAATTTCCAGCCAAAAAGAAGCTCACACACTCCGCTGGGTGCGGAGGCTCTGGCTGTGGGGCTTGGTCCTCAGGGAAAGGACTGGGGCTGAATGCTGTGAAGATACTCCAAGGGGGTTAATGTGTCACAGCACAGCAGGACAGGGGAAACTCTGGGACCACTAGAGAAAGTTCACTTCTGTGGCAAGGCTCTCAGGCAGCATTCTAATTCTGCCTGCACTCAGAACAAAGAACAGAACCATGGAGAATACCTAGGAGGGGAGAACAGGCTGCAGTTTGTAGCCCCAGAGGCAGAAAAGCAGGTGCACAACTGCCAGAGGCAAAAGGCAAAGGACCACTACAATCTTGGCCCCATGGACCCATGGATCACATCTACAGCCAAGCTGTGAGTGGCCGCGGATCACTACCCACATCTTCCCGGAACCCTGAGTGGCTCAGATCTGCCAGCCAGCAGGGTCATAACCCAAGGACAACTCCCCTGGGGCAACACACAACTCACCTAAGACTGTGGCAACCTCCACAGGACCCAGCTGGGAGCCCAGTTGGCTTGGCTCTGCCAAGGGTCCAACAAACAAGGACCAACTCCCCTGGGAAGTGCACCATCACCTCAGGCTGTAGTGACTCCCCTGTGTGGCCCAACCACACTGAGCACTCCCCACACACCCTAGCAGCTCTTGCGGTACCCTTCCCTCTCCACAGCACAACTGAGCTGCTGCTGCTAAGTCATGTCGTGTCCGACTCTGTGTGACCCCAGAGACGGCAGCCCACCAGGCTCCCCCATCCCTGGGATTCTCCAGGCAAGAACACTGGAGTGAGTTGCCATTTCCTTCTCCAATGCATGGAAGTGAAAAGTGAAAGTGAAGTCGCTCAGTCATTTCCGACTCTTAGCAACCCCATGGACTGCAGCCCACCAGGCTCCTCTGTCCATGGGAGTTTCCAGGCAAGAGTACTGGAGTGGGGTGCCATTGCCTTCTCTGCTCAAATGAGCTAGTGAGCCCAAAGAAGAGGCCACTTTCGCCGCCTGGAGTCAGGGCAGAGACCAGACACTGGAGAGAGACCTGAAAGCAGCAGTGGGCCAAAATTCAAAGGAGCATGAGCAAAGCAAAGAAGGGGGACCTCCTGAGAAGGGGCAGGTGCAGCACATTAAAGTCTCACAATTAGCCCAAGACTGTGTGCTTTAGGGGATACTGCAGACTTTGAGAGCAAGTACAAGCTGGGGCGAGGGAAGATCTAAGTCTGATCTGACCCCACACTGTCCACAACAGGTCCAGAGACCTTCCTACATATATCGGAGGGCCTTCTGAGTAGGCAAATCGACTGGAGCAGGAACAAGGAAGAATCACACAGACATTCCTCTCACTACCGCCCTATATATACTCCCCATTCCCCATTTTTTATTCTTATTTTTTCCTTTCCACCTTCTCTTTTTTCCTCATATTTTCCTAAAGTAGTTCTTTATTACTCCTTTCTGTAGTCCGCTTTTACCTTTTTTAAAAATAAAATTAAGAAAACACCATATTTTAAAAATAAATTCTGTATTTTTTATTTTTGTGTTTGATATTTTGTTTTCAATAATGTACTTTTGAGAGTCTAATCTTTATCCTATATTTTTGTTTTGTTTTTTAATCTTTTGTTATTAATTTTGTTTATTAAGTGTCAGCAAGCTCCAGTGCAGGATGCCCCATGCCAATCCTTCAGCAAAATAGGAACACAATCCAGCACATTAGCATATAGGTTGCCCAAAGTCATACCAAACCCATAGACACCCCGAAACTCACCACTGAACTGTGCTTCAGAGAGACATGATCCAGCTTCATCCAACAGAACACAAGCACAAGTCCCCCATCAGGAAACCTTCACACTAGTCCAGCCCCACGATGGGGGGCAGATTGCACAGTTAAGAAGAACTATAACCCTCCAGACAGGAAGAGGACAAAACACCTACAAAACATAAATAAGACAATTAACTAAACAGTAACAGTAATCTCTGCTGATCGAGAAATAATATAAATGGATTAAACAGTGGTTGAATGGTTTAAAAAATAAAAAAAAGACCCAACTCGAAGCTATCTACAAGAGACTCATTTTAGATTTAAAGACACATACAGGCTCGAAATGAAGGGATGGAAAAAGATACTCCATGCATGTAAATAGTAAGCAAAAGAAAGCAGGGGTGGCTACTCATATAAAAGAGAAAATAGATATTAAGTCCAAAATTGTTTCCATAGAAAAAGAAGGTCTCTATATTTTAATGAGTCACTTCAACAGGAAGATATAAAAATTATTTATGCATACAGCATCAGAGCACATAAAGGTATAAAGCAAATACTGGAATTAAAGAAAAAAATTGATTGCATACAAGGGCTGTAAGGGACTTCAATAATCCACTTATAAAAATGGATAGAAAATCAATAAACAAACATGCCTTGATGAAAACATGTAAGGATCATATGATCCTTACAGACATATTTAAACATGCCACCAGACAGCAGCACATATACATTCAAGTACACAAGCAACATCCTCCAGGATACATAATAGGCCACAATCAAGTTTTAACAAATTTAAAAAGACTGAAATAATTTCAGGTATCTTTTCTGACCACAATAGGATGAAATAAGAAATCCTTTAAGAGCAAGAAAACAGGAAAATTGAGAAATATGTGGAAGCTAAACAATACAGTCTTTCCCCCCACTTCTGGTTTTATCGAGGTATAACCGACATTGACCACTGCATAATTTTAAGACATACAGCATAATGATTTGACTTATATACAGCATGAAATGATTATCACAAGAAGGTTGGTGAACATCATCTCTTATGGATACAAAATAAAAATAAAAGAAAAAATGTTTCTTTTGTGATGAGAACTCTTAGGATTTACTTTCTTAACCACCATATATAAAATACACCAATTTTAATTATATTTATTATGTTGTATAAAACATTAAAAAAAAAAAAACATTGGGTCAAAGATAAAATCAAAGGAAAAATAGACACAAAATAGACTGTACACCCAAGCTAATATACACCAGTACTTCTCCTAACATTGCCCTTACACATATGAAAAACCTACCATTAAACACATACAAATCCCTAAATTCATGGGTGAAAAAAGCACATGTAAAAACAGTCCTCAAATATAAAACACCTAATCACCAACTACTTGATGCCTGTGTTACAGTCTCAACACCTCCAAATCCAACACTCACCCTTACACACTCTCACAAAAATAGAGGCATGAACTCCCCTTAATCACAAATATCCACAGACAAAACCAACCTGCACATTGGACAACCTATCAGACTCCCACTAACCAATTAGTTACCTACAAACCCCATCTATGCTTGCAAATCAATCATGATTTGACATCAGACTACAAATACATGCCTGCTACTTCATCATGGACAAGACTGCCCTTTGAACATGTGTCGACTGATATTTTCACATTAAATATTTTCACCTGTGAAACTATGAGAATGTATGTTAGATCTTCACTCACTTTCCACTCATTTTCCAATGACCTGCGCTACTTCTTGCGATGAGCGCTTTCAAGTGGAAGAAATTCCCTTTAGCTTTTATACTCCTCAAAAGGCACGGACTAGAATGGCACCTGTTTAACTGCTCTCATGATTGACCCTCCACTACAGGCCCTGCAGTCGGGGAAGCATTCTTGCAACCTGCTCCCCAGAGGTGCCAGTAACCCTGGTGTAAACACTGCAAGGGAACTGAGCGCTGTAGGGGAGTCTCCCTATACTGACAAGGGCACAAGTAATCCCCAGGGTGAAAAACAGCGCAGAGTGCGACACCTGAGGGTTGAAAAGTCTGTGTCTCCCTTACCTCAAAGTTCCTGTAACTGATGCTAGAGACTGCCCTGAGTGGCACCTCTGTCCACGCAGCCAGGTTGGCGGTTGGGGCTCCGCCCTCTGTATTTCAGCTAGAGTTCCTGTCTTCCTGAGCAGACAACCTTAACAGAAGCTGGGAAGAGCTCTTGAATAATGGCCGTCAGCCTGCCCACAGTGGGCGTGCGCATGCGTGCAGCCACTGGGCACACAGACAACTGTCCGAGGAGGTCACTGCAGGAGCGCAGAGAAGTTGAGGGTTTGAACACGCTGAGGAGCTTCTGTGTCCATGGCCTCTCACCGGGAAGCTTCATAGCACTCTCTTAAAATCAGCTCTCGTGAGCTGCGCACCGGTGATTTTTATGTTTCACACCTGAAATCCATGCACTTAGATACAAGAGTTTTGGAGAACTCCATCCTTAAATTGGAAAAGTGTTTTCATGCCCTTTCATGCCTTTTTATGCCCTTGAACTGCAGTTCCTTGATTCTTGTTTATGTCTGTCAAAAACCAGTAGGTCCTTTTCCCTAGTAGGCCAAAAGTTTCCATTAAAGAACAACTCTAGCAAAGAATTTCAGATCTGGAAAATGCTCTGAGATACTGTCTGCTGACTCCATTCCTACACTCTCCAAATGCACTCACTCCACTAGAGTATTTTTTCTTATTATTTATTTACTTCATGGAGGGTCTTCAGTAAATGCTGATTCTCAGATGTTTCCTTGCAGGGTTTTTGTTATATCAATTACGATGATGAACTTGAAAATCTGGGTCAGTTTCAGTTAACATAGCAGTAGCATGGGAATAGTTTTATGCTCCCTTCCATTTTTATTATATATTGGAGAATTTAAGCTGCCTAATCTTTAAAAAAAAAAAAAAGGGAGGAAAGAAAGAAATAGCAGAATCAACTTACTGATTTGGGTTAGTAATACTTTACAAAGAAGACTCAATCATCAGATTCTCTTAGTGATCAGATTAAAAATTAGTACCATTTCTACTTCACAGGATACCTCTTCAAACTCTTGGAATCTAACAATACTGAGAGCCTCCAAGCACACAGATTGAAAACTCTACAAGACATAATAAGCATGGCATCCCACTGTACTTCTAATGTTCCATGCTTCAGTACAGTAGAATACGATAGGTCATCTAAGGTCTGTGATCCATAACCATAGATTTTTTTGTCAGCAAACAATACCTGTCTCCCTTCTTTCTGCATGATAGTCAGAGAGAACTTCCGCTACTCCCTTCTGTTGCCTGTCTCCCCAAATTACTTCTGGACTCATTTAATTGTATCTGCCTCCGTGGTCTAAGATTTTGATGGAGTACTGGTGTACTGTAGACATGAGATGGGATAATTTTTTCCAAAATTCAATTCTTATATCAGTGGCCCTGGGAAGGTTCATTCAAACTCTACTCAGAGCCATGAATAAGAATTTTTTAACAATTTTTTGACAGAACAAGGGGAAGAATCAACAAGAAAGCCCACCTTTTTGGAGTGCCAGGGTACAATATTTTACCTCCCCATTCCTCTAGTGGGAAGTTACTGGTTAAAAATAATTCCATCTTTTCCCATGAGAAAAGCTCAAATAGTGAGAAATGTCTCCAAGTTGTTAATTTCTTCGACCCTTAACAGTTTCATTGATGTTTTTTGTTTGTTAAATAAAGTTTACTGTGATTTTCCTTAAATTGCTCTCACCTCATCTTCTCAACGAAGGTCGAGGGAGAGTGCACAGAGGGCTAACCCAGAGAATAAAAAAGAAAAAGTTAGGTGCATGTAAGAAGATATTTTTGTACTGAAGAGCACTACAGGCCTGGAAAATATGCAGATGGACAAGCCATTCCCTTCCAATGACTGGTCAAACCCTCTGAAAGTATCCAATATATGGATCATTGAAATCTTTCAGATTTAGAGTTGGGAAAAAAGGTAGAAATCATGAGGAACTGGGCATGAGTTAAGAACAATTTCCTACACAATTGTAACAAAGAAGAGTAAAGAACCTGAGTTCTGAATTCCCAATTCCCTATTTTTCTTTTTCAATATGGCCACTGTTAAGTTTTCATACAACTCTGCCCTTTTGAGGCAGTTTTTTTTCTTTCTTTAATTTGTTTTTTTATTTCACCAGGAGCAAAAAATTTTTAAGCAGAAAGAAAAATTTGTGTCCCAAAGGACTCAACTGCTCTTTTAAATTTTTACAAACATTAAAAAGCAATATAATGGAAAAGGAATAGAGTTTTTAAAGAATATTAAAATTAACTCAAAATGGAACATAGATTTAAATGTAAAATTTCAAAATTTCAAACATTTTTAAGAAAATAGGAGAAAATCTTTGGATCCTAGGGCTTGGTGAAGGCTTTTTACACATTGAGAGGAAAAACATTATTGATTAAAAAAGAGAAAATTGGATTTTAAGAAAATTCAATATTTTCCTACATGAAAGACTGTTAAGGATGAGAAGAAGCTACAAGTTTGGAGAAATTATTTGCAAGTCACACATCTGACAAAAGTCTTAGAGTGTATAAAAAACTATCAAAACTCAATAACAATAGGAACAATTCAATTAGAAAATGGGGAAATGATATGAAGATACATTTCACCAAAAGAGGACATCTGTTTGACAAGTAATTCATGAAAAGATGTTCAAAACTCCTGGTCTTTAATGAAACTCAAATTAGGAACACAATGAGAATAAATCACATGTTGATTTAGAACAGCTAAAATGAAAACTAACTTCATTATTAGTGAGTGTGCCAAGAATAAGGTATGTCATAGTGCTGTTAATGGAACTGTAAAATGATACAGTCAAATCTAAAAGCAGTTTGGCTATTTCTTTAAAAAACTAAATATATACTTACCATATGGTCCAGCAATCGCATCCCTGGCTGTTTACTCCAGGAAAATGAACACAGGGTAACAGGATCTGAGTATAGTCTGCAGGAGTACAAAGATATTCAAGTTCTGTAAGAAAGATCAAGATTTGAATCCCTGTTCCCACTAATTCCTACTTATGTCATCTCTGAAAAACTACTTAACCCTGCTAGGCTTCAGTTTATCTTTTAAAAGCAGCCAAACCACTTCAGTATTCTTGCCTTGAGAACCACATGAACAGTATGGAAAGGCAAAATGATAGGATACTGAAAGAGGCACTCCCCAGGTCCGTAGGTGCCCAATATGCTACTGGAGATCAGTGGAGAAATAATTCCAGAAAGAATGAAGGGATGGAGCCAAAGCAAAAACAATACCCAGCTGTGGATGTGACTGGTGATAGAAGCAAGGTCCGATGCTGTAAAGAGCAATATTGCATAGGAACCTGGAATGTCAGGTCCATGAATCAAGGCAAATTGGAAGTGGTCAAACAAGAGATGGCAAGGGTGAATGTCGACATTTTAGGAATCAGCGAACTAAAATGGACTGGAATGGGTGAA
The DNA here is from genome assembly GCF_042477335.2 of Ovis canadensis. NCBI lineage: Eukaryota > Metazoa > Chordata > Mammalia > Artiodactyla > Bovidae > Ovis > Ovis canadensis. The sequence continues at coordinate 47,816,437 of NC_091246.1, read as the reverse complement.
TTTAACTTAGATGACCATTATATCTACTACTGCAGGCAGGAATCCCTCAGAAGAAATGGAGTAGCCATCATGGTCAACAAAAGAGTCTGAAATGCAGTACTTGGATGCAATCTCAAAAACGACAGAATGATCTCTGTTTGTCTCCAAGGCAAACCATTCAATATCACAGTAATTCAAGTCTATGCCCCAACCAGTAACACTGAAGAAGCTGAAGTTGAATGGTTTTATGAAGACTTCCAAGACCTTTTAGAACTAATATCCAAAAAAGATGTCCTTTTCATTATAGGGGACTGGAATGCAAAAGTAGGAAGTCAAGAAACACCTGGAGTAACAGACAAATCTGGCCTTGGAATGCAGAATGAAGCAGGGCAAAGACTAATAGAGTGTTGCCAAGAAAATGCACTGGTCATAGCAAACACCCTCTTCCAACAACACAAGAGAAGACTCTACACATGGACATCATCAGATGGTCAACACTGAAATCAGATTGATTATATTCTTTGCAGCTAAAGATGGAGAAGCTCCATACAGTCAACAAAAACAAGACCAGGAGCTGACTGTGGCTCAGATCATGAACTCCTTATTCCCAAATTCAGACTGAAATTGAAGAAAGTAGGGAAAGCTGCTAGACCATTCAGGTATGACCTAAATCAAATCCTTTATGATTATACAGTGGAAGTGAAAAATAGATTTAAGGGCCCTGATCTGACAGGCAGAGTGCCTGATGAACTATTGACTGAGGTTTGTGACATTGTATAGGAGACAGGGATCAAGACCATCCCCAAGGAAAAGAAATGCAAAAAAGCCAAATGGCTGTCTGGGGAGGCCTTACAAATAGCTGTGTAAAGAAGAGAGGCGAAAAGCCAAGGAGAAAAGCAAAGATATAAGCATCTGAATGCAGAGTTCCAAAGAATAGCAAGAAGAGATAAGAAAGCCTTCTTCAGCGATCAATGCAAAGAAATAGAGGAAAACAACAGAATGGGAAAGACTAGAGATCTCTTCAAGAAAATTAGAGATAGCAAGGGAACATTTCATGCAAAGATGGGCTTGATAAAGGACACAAACAGTATGGACCTAATAGAAGCAGAAGATATTAAGAAAAGGTGGCAAGAATACACAGAACTGTACAAAAAGATCTTCACGACCCAGATAATCATGATGATGTGATCACTAATCTAGAGCCAGACATCCTGGAATGTGAAGTAGTGGGCGTTAGAGAGCATCACTATGAACAAACTAGTGGAGGTGATGGAATTCCAGTTGAGCTCTTTCAAATCCTGAAAGATGATGCTGTGAAAGTGCTGCACTCAATATGCCAGCAAGTTTGGAAAACTCAGCAGTGGCCACAGGACTGGAAAAGGTCAGTTTTCATTCCAATCCCAAAGAAAGGCAGTGCCAAAGAATGCTCAAACTGTGGCACAATTTCACTCATCTCACATGCTAGTAAAGTAATGCTCAAAATTCTCCAAGCCAGGCTTCAGCAATATGTGAACTGTGAACTCCCTGATGTTCAAGCTGGTTTTAAAAAAGGCAGATGAACCAGAGATCAAATTGCCAACATCTGCTGGATCATGGAAAAAGCAAGAGAGTTCCAGAAAAACATCTATTTCTGCTTTATTGACTATGCCAAAGCCTTTGACTGTGTGGATCACAATAAGCTGTGGAAAATTCTGAAAGAGATGGGAATACCAGACCACCTAACCTGCCTCTTGAGAAATCTGTATGCAGGTCAAGAAGCAACAGTTCGAACTGGACATGAAACAACAGACTGGTTCCAAATAGAAAAAGGAGTACATCAAGGCTGTATATTGTCACCCTGCTTATTTAACTTACATGTAGAGTACATCATGAGAAATGTTGCATTGGAAGAAGCACAAGCGGGAATCAAGATTGCCAGGAGAAATATCAATAACCTCAAATATGCAGATAACACCACTTTTATGGCAGAAAGTGAAGAGGAGCTAAAAAGCCTCTTGATGAAAGTGAAAGTGGAGAGTGAAAAAGTTGGCTTAAAGCTCAACATTCAGAAAACGAAGATCATGGCATCTGGTCCCATCACTCCATGGGAAATAGATGGAGAAACAGTGGAAACAGTGTCAGAGTTTTTTTTTTTGGGGGGGGGGGGCTCCAAAATCACTGCAGATGGTGATTGCAGCCATGAAATTAAAAGACGCTTAGTCCTTGGAAGGAAAGTTATGACCAACCTAGATAGCATATTCAAAAGCAGAGACATTACTTTGCCGACTAAGGTCTATCTAGTCAAGGCTATGGTTTTTCCAGTAGTCATGTATGGATGTGAGAGTTGGACTGTGAAGAAGGCTGAGTGCCGAAGAATTGATGAGTTTAAACTGTGGTGTGGGAGAAGACTCTTGAGCGTCCCTTGGACTGCAAGGAGATCCAACCAGTCCATTCTAAAGGGGATCAGTCCTAGGTGTTCTTTGGAAGGACTGATGCTAAAGCTGAAACTCCAATACTTTGGCTACCTCATGGTGAAGAATCAAAGCTACTCCATTTTGTAAGGTTCCGGGAAAAGAGCCTTTGGAAATCCCCCCACCTCACCCCACCACCTGCGAACCAATCAGAACCCTTGGTGGAATTTGAATCAAGCCCGGGAAAGGAGAACCAATCAGTTTCGCGACTTGGGGCATAACAATGGCAAGAGTAGACTCATTGGAAAAGACTCTGATGCTGGGAGGGATTGAGGGCAGGAGGAGAAGGGGATGACAGAGGATGAGATGGCTGGTTGGCATCACTGAATCGATGGATATGAGTTTGAGTGAACTCCGGGAGTTGGTGATGGACAGGTAGGCCAGGTGTGCTGTGATTCATGGGGTCGCAAAGAGTCGGACATGAGTGACTGAACTGAACTGATTCAGGGAATTAGTAACTACTGAGTACTCTTTTGTACTCGTTTGAGTATAATAAATTATTCTTTGTTAATCTGTCTATTGTTAGTTAATTTGCAGCTTCCCCACCCACCCACCCACCCCACCCCCGCCCGGGCTTCACAGCCAGTGATCAATTTGACCTCAGTCATGAAGTTTTCCTTCCCTTATTTACATGGACACACAGTTTAACTATTTTCTCTCTGGTCCCTCTGTAGCTGTGGCCTTGTAACTGAGCTCTAGTCAATGGAACATGAGTGTTGAGGAAATAATTTTAAATAAATTTATTCACAACCCAGGAAACATTTACACAAAGGTACTCAAAAAAGAAACAAGTTTTATTATTGAGTAAGCATTACATCATGCCTATTATAGTTAATGACTAAAAAGATGTAAAATCAAAAAGAAATCTCACCCTTTTATAAGCATACATTAACTATCTTTACCAAAGGGGAAAAATTCCTTTTCTTTTCTCATATCTTTTCAGCAAGCGAGAAGTCCTATCTTGTAGCCAAGCATCCCCGGTCAGTCCAGGTACCTAGGAAACTGTGCTTCTGGAGGTTCAGTTTCCAAAAGGTGGCTCCAAAGAAGAGATTCTTGAGATGCTGAACTGGCAAGAAGCTCACTTAGTTCTAAAAAAGATTTACATACATCTCCAGGAGACAGAGAAAGCAATTACAGCTTCAAGTTTTCTAAAACGAAATCCTAAAATGAAGGAAAATGGGAAAATTTCTTTTTCCCTTTGGGCACAAGGGGAATTTTAATTAAATCGATTTTTAAATATTTTAGATTTGTATTTGCTCATAGGTGTTCAGAATTAATGTACACCTCATGCAAGCCTGGTCTATAAATACGTTCCATGAGTGATTCTCTATAATATCTAATAATCAAAAAATACTTTTTAGGGACTTTTCTGATGTTCCAGTGGCTGAGACTCCATCCTCCCAGTGCAGAGTACCTGAGTTCGATCCCTGGATGGGGAACTAGATGCCACGTGCTGCAACTAAATGCCCACATTTCACAGCTAAAAGATCCCACATGCTCCAACTAAAGACTCTGCATACTGCAACTAAGACCTGGTGCAGCCAAATCAATAAATATTAAAAAAAATGTTTTTAATGCCTTATCAGGTATTAGTAAATATACCACATATGATTGCTTTGTGAAGACCAAATATTTGAGATTTAAGACAGATATACTCTGTTCATTGTGTGAATGTTTGTACAATATGCAAGGGACTTGAAATGGGACAATGTAAAAATCCTTTAGTATAGTTGGGTTAATGAGATTTCTAAGTGAAAAATGCAGCTGTGTGATTCCCAAAAGGCACCAGAAAGAACTTGGGATGCTGCTGTTCTAGATGTGCACTACTGTGTTGATTATTAGTCTGAGGAGGGAAGTTCTAGAAAATTGTTGCACAAATAGTTTCCATTTAGGAGGTTTTTTTCCAAGTTACATTTTAAATTTCCCTTATGGTGAATATTTAATTGTAACAAAAAATAAGTTGCATTTGCATTAGCATACCCCATAACACCTAATTGGCACATACATTTCAGTGAAAGGCAATATTCCTACTTCATTAAAATACTTGCTACAAGAATTCTATGATGAAATAATTAAACAAATTTCAAATAAGGGTTAATAGATAAGTTTATTGCCTTAGGGAGGGTTGGGGTTCAGGAAACAGTCACAGAAGTCTAGTTCTAAAATGTGTTTTAAAAATATTTCTCTTGTAATCATCATTTATTTTTATGTGAACTATAATTGATTCCTAAAGAAATGTAAGTGCCTTTTTCCTCAATGAAATATAGTCTAGATAGTCTTATATTGATTGTGTTAATTATAACCAGGATCTGTGAAGTCATAGTAGCTAGTTAAATCATACAAATTTTATGAATAAATTTAATTTCCCTTCATACATATAGGATGAGCAGATAAAATTTCCTACATCAAACAAAAAAAAAAAAACAGGCATTCTAATCTTAAGGTTAAAAGTAATAGAACAATAACTTGATATTGAAGTAGACTCTTACATGAAATTTGGCACAAAGTACACATTCAGCAAATGTCAATTTTCTTCCTCCCTTCTTTTCTATATTGTATTGAATTTTTCTTATTAAATATGGTGGGGGATTTTTGTTTATTTAAGGAAGTAAAATTTCAGCCAGCATCGAGCACCCATATGAGTATTACCCAGTCTTTGAACACTCCTCCATGACCTGAGTTGAAGGGAACACAATTTGATGTCTGAGAAAGGAGGGGAAGGGAACTGTAGAGGGCAGGCACTTGTTTCAACCAAGCCTCAGGCAAGTTGCAGGCAAAAGTCGGGGAATTTAAGCTCACCCTCCAGGGACTTCCCTGGCAGTCCAGTGGTTAAGACTCTGCACTTTCAATGCAGGGGGTGCAGGTTTGATCCCTGGTCAGAGAACTAAGATCCCACATGCTGTGTGCTGCAGCCAGAGAAAATAAACCTGTTCTCCAAGACCATCTTAAAGTAATTTTATGAATCACACTAGTTGATTGTGTGAGGGAGAGCTAAGATTTTGTGTGTGTGAATTTTATCTTTTGTTCTGTTTACCGTGATCCTGAATAACAGCTGAGAAGACCTTGATAGGATGTCTTGGACTAGACATTGTAAAAATGCAGAACTTGCAGTCAGTGCATCCACTAGTTGTGTTTTTAATCTTTCTTTCTAGTAATTCACAATGAAAACGTTGAGTTTCCTAAATCTGTGTAGTTCTAGGGTAAACATTTACTATTCACAGAGAAGTGGAAAAGAGTGTCTATTCTGAAAGGGCTTATAATCTATTAACTAATGGGTCTTTCCAGGCGGTGCTAGTGGTAAAGCATCTGCTAATGCACGAAATGCAAGAGACGAGAGTTCAATCACTGGGTTGGGAAGAGTCCCCTGAAGGAGGAAATGGCACCTCACCCCAGCATTCTTGCCTGGAAAATTCCATGGGCAGAGTAGCCTGGCAGGCTACATTCCACAGGGCCACAAAGAGTTGGACAGGACTGACTGAACACGTAGGACATAATCTAAATTCATGCAAAAGCATGAAAAAAATCAGTTATTTATCCAAAAGATCAAAGTGATTCAATACAAAATAAATAGATAAGTTACAGAAAGGAACAATCGCAGCTGAGCTGGCTTGGTCAGGAAAATTTCCTGAAATGTCACCTGTGAGTCATTTTCTCCTATACGCGCTCTCCTTTAAAGAACTGCATTTGTGTTTATTTTCAATTAATTTTTTAAATTTGGTAAAATATGCAAAGCATCTTAATCATTTTAAAGTGTACAGTTCAGTAATGCTAATACATTTACATTGTTGTGCAATCAATCTCCAGAATGATTTTTGTCTTGCAAAACTGAAACTCTATACTCATGAAATAACTCCTCATTCCCTTCTCTTCACACAACCCCCCACCCCCAGCAACCACCACTCTATTTTCTGTCTCTATGGATTTGATTGCTCTCAGTTCAGTTCAGTTCAGTCGTTCAGTCGTGTCCGACTCTTTGCGACCCCATGAATCGCAGCACGCCAGGCCTCTCTGTCCATCACCAACTCCCAGAGTTCACTCAGACTCGAATCCATCGAGTCAGTGATGCCATCCAGCCATCTCATCCTCGGTCGTCCCCTTACTCTCCTGCCCCAGTCCCTCCCAATGAGTCAACTCTTTGCATGAGGTGGCCAAAGTACTGGAGTTTCAGCTTTAGCATCATTCCCTCCAAAGAAATCCCAGGGCAGATCTCCTTCAGAATGGACTGGTTGGATCTCCTTGCAGTCCAAGGGACTCTCAAGAGTCTTCTCCAACACCACAGTTCAAAAGCATCAATTCTTTGGCACTCAGCTTTCTTCACAGTCCAACTCTCACATCCATACATGACCACTGGAAAAACCATAGCCTTGATGAGACGGACCTTTTTTTGCAAAGTAATGTCTAGGTACCTCATATAAGTGGAATCACATGATAGAGTGGAACATCCTCACATGGCCATACCAAACCCAGCAGAGGCTGGGAAATGTAGGCTGGTTGTAGGCTGAGGAAGGAGAGGAAATTGGACTTTGGCAGTCCTCCTGGAGTTTACAGAGCAGCTAAAATCCTGAGAATCATGCAGTTCTTCCTTCTCTGTCCCTCTACACCCAATCCATCATGGAGACCCATGAATTCTACTACTCATGAACTCTCTGCACCCCACCTCCTCTGTGTCTCACCATTGCCACTGCTGTAGATACTTGTTTAAATCCTAAGTTACACAGCTCCTATATAGTCAGGTACATAGAGGGCTTTAGGCCTCCCAGGTGGCTCTAGTGGTAAAGAACTCACCTGCCAATGCAGGAGATATAAGAGACACGGGTTCAATCCCTGGGCTAGGAAGATCCCCCTGGAGGAGGGCCTGGTAACCCACTCTAGTATTCTTGCCAGGAAAATCACATGATGTGTGAGGGCTACACAATTGAACATCAGCACACAACACATAGAAGGCTTTATCAAATGAACCATAAATGTGCAGAGTGTGCATGGAAATTAAGCCCTTAATTTTAACTAATTTGTTGACAATGATCTATTTTCATGTTTATTCTGACTGTGCTCTGGCTTGAAGATGTGAAGGAAACCCCCAGGAGTACTTATTGGATTCTTTTTCTTTTGTGGAATGATTAGGTTCCTTAGCTGTGCTGGTGGTCCAAAATTTCCTCTCCTATTGTTACAACAAACTCCCTTTCATTTGAGTAGTTTGACTAGCTTCTGCAACCCCATGCATCACAGCACTCCAGGCCTCCCTGTCCATCACCAACTCCCAGAGTTCACCCAGACTCACGTCCATTGAGTCAGTGATGCCATCCAGCCATCTCATCCTCTGTCGTCCCCTTCTCCTCCTGCTCCTACCCTCCCAGCATCAGAGTCTGGTTGCAAAGAGTGGGACACGACTGAGCAACTGAACTGAACTGAACTGCTCCTCATCAAAAGATCCATCAGTAAATTGCTTTTTATTTTTTGAAAATATACTTAACATCTAATGTGGGTATCACATGTTATTAAACGTTTGAGTGTTATCATATCATCTTGCTTGGAAAGTTCTTTGGCGGTGGCTGGTGATCAGTCTAAAGAAAAGCAAGACCTCTGTATTAGTTTTCTATTGCTGTTGTAACGAATTACAAATATATAGGGGCTTATGGCTTCCCAGGTAGCTCAGTGGTAAAGAATCTGCCTGCCAATGCAGGAGACGTGGGTTCGATCCCTGAGTTGGGAAGATCCCCTGGAGGAGGAAATGGCAACCCACTCCAGTATTCTTGCCTGGAAAATCCCATGGATGGAGGAGCCTGGTAGGCTACAGTCCATAGGGTCGCAAAGACTCTGACACAACTTAGCGACTGAGAACAGTATGCTGCTGCTGCTGCTAAGTTGCTTCAGTTGTGTCTGACTCTGTGTGACCCCACAGACGGCAGACTATCAGGCTCCCTGTCCCTGGGATTCTCCAGGCAAGAACACTGGAGTGGGTTGCCATTTCCTTCTCCAATGCATGAAAGTAAAAAGTGAACGTCTTTCAGTCATGTCTGACTCTTAGCGACCCCATGGACTGCAGCCCACCAGGCTCCTCCGTCCATTGGATTTTCCAGGCAAGAGTAGTGGAGTGGGTTGCCATTGCCTTCTCGAGAACAGCATAGTGGCTTATAAAAATATCCATTTGTAATCTTGGTTCTATAAGTCAGAAGTCTGCAACTATGTCAATTTTTAAAAAATTTCCTGTTTTATTGAAAAATAATTAACAGACATCACTGTATGTTTAAAGCATACAGAATGATGATTTGATTTACATATGTTGTGAAATGATTACCACGATTGGTTCAACTGACTTCCATTCTCACATACAATAAAAGAAAAGAATTGGGAAAAAGAGCTTCTCCTTGTGGTGCGAATTCTTAGGATCCACCATCTTAAGAAGTTTCTCATGTATCATATAGCAGTGTGAGCCATAGTCATCATGTTGTATTTTACGTCTCTAGTACTTGTTTATCTTATAACTGAAAGCTTGTACCTTTTCACTACCGTTCTATAGCTCCTTGCCCCTCGAAACTCCACCTCTGCTAGCCACAAGTCAGATCTCTTTTTCTATGAGTTTGGGTGTTTTTGTTCATATTTCTTTTAGATGTCACAAAAAGGTGAGATTGTATAGTATTTGCCTTCTCTATCTGATTTATTTCACTTAGCATAATATCTTCAAGTTCTATCCATGCTGTCACAAATAGTAGGCTTTCCTCATTTTGCTATGGCTGAATAATATTTTGTTTAATATATATGCCATAACTTCTTTATCCATCTATCAGTGGACACTTAGGGTTTTCCATGTCTCACCTATTGTTCAAACAATAATTTTCTTGTAAATTAGTTTATTTGAATTGGAAGCTAATTACCTTACAATATTGTAGTGGGTTTTGCCATACATTGACATGAATCAGCCATGGGTGTACATGTGTCCCCCATCCTGAACCCTCCTCCCACCTCCCTCCCCATCCCATCCCTCAGGGTCATCCCAGTGCAATGGCCCTGAGCGCCCTGTCTCATGCATCGAACCTAGACTGGCGATCTATTTCACATATGGTAATATATATGTTTCAATGCTATTCTCTCAAATCATCCCACCCTCGCCTTCTCCCAAAGAGTCCAAAAGTTACATCTGTGTCTCTTTTGCTATCTCACATATAGCGTCATCATTACCATCTTTCTAAATTCCATATATATGCGTTAATATACTGTATTGGTATTTTTCTTTCTGACTTACTTTACTCTATATAATAGGCTCCAGTTTCATCCACCTTGTTAGCACTGATTCAAATGCATTCTTATTAATAGCTGAGTAATATTCCATTGTGTATACGTACCACAACTTTCTTATCAATTCATCTGCCGATGGACATCTAGGTTGCTTCCATGCCCTAGCTATTGTAAACAGTGCTGCGATGAACATTGCGGTACATGTGTCTCTAATTTTTAAAAATACATGTAACTGAACTACAGTTAACATGATTTGGTCTAGTTATAAGATTACATCAGAAACTCAGTTTGAAGTAAGGCAGATAGGATAGCATTGCAAGCAATAAGTGTTCTAACCCCAGTAATATCTCTCACTAGTAGTGTGGACTTGGTTAAGTTATTTAATTTGTTATAAACCAATATATTATTATAATAATTCATTTTTATTAATTTATATTATACATTGCTATATAATAATGATAATAAGAACACCTAAACCATTGATTAATTATAAGTTATATGAGAGTGCTTATAACAAAATGTATTAGTTCAGTTCAGTTCAGTTCAGTTCAGTTGTGTCTGACTCTTTGCAGTCTCATGGACTGCAGCATGCCAGACTTCCCTGTCCATCATCACCAACTCCCAGAGCTTACTCAAACTCATGTCCATTGAGTTGGTGATGCCATCCAACCATCTTGTCCTCTGCCATCCCCTTCTCCTCCTGCCCTCAATCTTTCCCAGCAGCAGGGTCTTTTCAAAGGAGTCAGTTCTTTGCATCAGGTGGCCAAAGTATTGGAGTTTCAGCTTCAGCATCAGTCCTTCCAATGAATATTCAGGACTGATTTCCTTTAGGATAGACTGGTTGGATCTCCTTGCTGTCGAAGGGACTCTCAAGAGTCTTCTCCAACACCACAGTTCAAAAGCATCAGTTCTTTAGCACTCAGCTTTGTTTATAGTCCAACGCTCACATCCATACATGACTACTGGAAAAACCATAGCTTTGACTATATGGACCTTTGTCAGCAAAGTAATGTATCTGCTTTTTTAAATATGCTGTCTGAGTTGGTTATAACTTTCCTTCCAAAGAGCAAGGGTCTTTTAATTTCATGGCTGCAGTCACCATCTGCAGTGATTTTGGAGCCCCCCACCCCCCAAAAAAGTCTGTTACAATTTCCATTGTTTCCCTATCTATTTGCCATGAAGTTATGGGACCAAATGCCATGATCTTTGTTTTCTGAATGTTGAGTTTTAAGCCAACTTTTTCACTCTCCTCTTTTACTTTCATCAAGAGGCTCTTTAGTTCTTCACTTTCTGCCATAAGGGTAGTGTCATCTGCATATCTGAGATGTATATACAAACTGTATGGTACATATATATATATATATATATATATATATATATATATATATATATATATATATATATGGGCTTCCCTGGTGGCTCAGTCAGTAAAGAATCCGCCTGCAATGCAGGAGACCTGGGTTCGATCCCTGGGTTGGGAAAATCCCCTGGAGGAGGGCATGGCAACCTCTCCAGTATTCTTACCTGGAGAATCCCCATGGACAGAGGAGCCTGGCATGCTACAGTCCATGGGGTCACAAAGAGTCAGACACGACTGAGCAACTAAGCACAGCACAAGACAGCATAGTGTGTGTGTGTGTATGTATATATATAGTGTATAGTATATATACAGTGTATAGTATAACAAAGAACTGTTTAGCATACAGTAAATGATGGATAAATGTTAAGTAAATAAATATTTTTTTAAATAAAAGAGATGAATTAGCTGCTTGTTCCATAAAGATAGAATTCTTAGCTATTAAAACAGTGACATGCTCACATCTTAAGAATATAGTTTGATGAGCTTTGACAAATGTACATCTCTGTGCAAGTTACATCCCTATCAAAGTATAGATCTTTTCTGTCACCTCAGAAGTTCCCTTGTGTATCTTTCAGGTCACTCCTTCTAGCCCTGTAAGGGGCAGCCACTACTCAATCTTTAAAAACTAGTTTATGAATTAGTTTTGTCCATTGTTGAAATTCATAAAAATTGAACTATACAATATGTACTTTGTAGTATGTAGCTTCTTTTGATCAAAATAATGTGTGAGATTTATCCATGTTATTGTGTGTTTCAGCTGTTCCTTTTTATTGCTGAGTATGAACATATCACAATTTGTTTATTTGATCTTTTGTTGATGGACATTTGGGTTATTTCCAGTTATGAATAAAGCTGTGATGAGCATTCCTGAGCAAAATTTCTCATGAATGTACATTTTCATTTCTCTAGCCTAAATACCTAGAATTGGAAATACCTAGAAGTGGAATTACTTCATCATACAGTAAGTATACATTAAGCTTAATTTTTTAAAAATGAAGAATGGTTTTCAAAAGTGAATATACCATTTTATAGAGCTCCCAGCAAAATATGAGAATTTCTGTTACTCTACTTCCTGCTATCATTTGGCACTGTCATATTACATAACAGTGAAGGAAACTGGAATTCGTCACCCCAAAATATACCCCTTTGTCATGTTGATTAAAGGCACTTAAGAAACAGCAGATGCAAGTTGGATGTTCTGACCCTCCTTTTACTTTGTGCAAGTAGGAGACAAAACTCCCACGTGAAAGGGTCCCTCCCTGTGCCAGGAGGAAAGAAGCCATTCTATCAGCCCAGAGGAAGCAGCGAATCTTGCTCCATTAGTTTCCTCCTGTGTACACAATACTTCCCCACAGTTGGCTGACCTTGGAAGCCTATGCTGCTTTCCTTTATCCTGTCATCTCTCTACAAATTTATTGTTCTTTGCTGATGATGCTCTGTAAGCAGGAATTCTAAGCTGTCATTTTGAGTTATTTTTTGTTTAGATGTCTAACCCATGATGTGTGATGTGTGCTTGTAGGTGTTAGTAAACTGGTTTTCTCTTGTTAATCTGTCGTTTTGTTAAGAGTCCCAGGTGAAAACTAAGATGTGTCAGGTTCTGCCTCTTTTACAATAGGGACTATGTCCAATTCTCCCTCTTTCTCTTTCTGTCTATATATACCCATTTTGTCCTCACAATGGTGTAATAAAATAGGTACTAATATAACCCACATTTTATGGGTGAGGAAACTAAAGGACTTAAATGTAAAACAGCTTGCTCAAAGTTGTACAACTTTCAAATGATGGTGCAGCGAATTTTATCTGGTAGCCTGCTGGCAGCACTGGGCTCACTCACTACATACTTCCTTCTGCAGGTATAGTTTATATAGAGAAGTATCGTTAATGTCCTTACCATACATTATATCATAGTGTGCACATGTATAGTTTTAGAATCTAGTACTTCACCCTTATGTACAAATGGAAAGAATAAGCCGCAAGAGATGATCTTGTGAATGTGGCACGTGTTCCCTTTGCTCTTCCTAAACTTCCTGATAATTTTTCAAAGTTTTAGGTGCTTAGGTGCTTTATAAGGGCTTCCCTGGTGGCTCAGACAGTAAAGAACCCACCTGCAATGCGGGAGACCTGGGTTCAATCCCTGGGTTGGGAAGATCCCTTCATCCTTTATCTGTGTAGTCAACATGGCTCAAATATCCTGTCCCAGGCAACTGCTGATGTGACTTCTATTAATACAAATTTATTTTGCTTGATGGAGAATTTTCAATAAATGTATACATCCATGCAAACATAACAAAGATACAAAATAGTTCCGCCACCCCCACCATGCTAGAAAGTTTCCTCCCTCACCTCTTTTTCTAATACTTAGTTATTTGCCTGCCTCGGGTCTTAGTTGCATTGGGCGGGCTCTTCCTCACCTAGTATTTGCAGTGCGTGGGCTTAGTTGTACCACAGCACGTAGAATCTTAGTTCCCTGAACCTGTGTCCCATGCATTGCAAGAATCCTTAACCACTGGACTATTAGGAAAATCCTTCATCCTTTACCTCTGTAGTCAACATGCCTCAAATCCTCTGTTTCAGGCAACTGCTGATGTGACTTCTATTAATACAGATTTATTTTGCTTGATGGAGAATTTTCAGTAAAGTCAGACAGTATTATATTTGATTTGGGCTTGGCTTTTCCACTCAGCATAATGTTTTCAAGATTGTTTTGCACTGCTATGTGTCTCAGTGATTCATTCCTTTTCATTGCTGAGCAGCATTCCACTGTCAAGGACTGTGAAGAATCTGAGATTTTATCCTATTTGCAAGCAAACAAGTTAGGCTGCCTCGGATTCATGCTTGTACCAGATCAAATATGATTTTGTTGCATGTAAATTATGCCGCAATAAACTTATACAGATAAAAACAACCTAAATGTCCACACATAGTAAATCTTGAGTCATAGCTGAGGAACCCTAAGCTTAGAAAATCTCAGTCTTTAATAAGAGGCTGCAAGAAAATCTGCCCAACCTTTGTTCCCGGAAGGAGACATTATCTTCACCGTACTGGACTCCAAAAAACTTGCCCTCTGCTCCAGATGGAGAAACTGTATTTTCCAAGGGTATCTGCTATGCAGGTGTTTTTTTGAGAAGATTGTCTGGAGCAAAACCGTCAGTGCCTCTGTTCATAAGACGTGTGGAAACACAAGGGACCCATGGAGAATCATCTCCCGTGTCTACTGTTTGAATGAAGTGGAGTGAAAGTGACTCAGTGTCTGACCCTTTGTCACCTCATGGTCTATACAGTCCATGGAATTCTCCAGGCCAGAATAGTGGAGTGGGTCGCCTTTCCCTTCTCCACGGGATCTTCCCAACCCAGGGATCAGATGGAACTCAGGTCTCAGGCTTTGCAGGTGAATATTCCATCTGTTTGCGAAAGTAATGTTTGTGAAACATTTGTGTGGGAATACCTTTGTTTATTCACTCTCATATTGATAAACATCTGTTTATTCATCTCCTATTGATGAACGTGATTCACTCTCCTATTGATGAACATGGAGATCGTTTACACTTTGGGCTATTATGAATAAAGTTGATACGAACATTCTTATACACACATTTTGGATCTCTATGTTTTAATTTCTCTTGGGTAAATGCCTAGAAGTGTAATTGCTAGGTCATATGATAAGTCTATGTTTAACATTATTAAAGCATTGCCTGGTTTCAAAAATAGTCATAATTTTTTTACTTCTACCATTAGTGCGTGACAGTTCCAGGCGCTCCTCTTTGCCGGTAAACATCAACATTTTATCGAGTCTACTTTATTATTATTTTCTCTCTGTCTTTCTCTATATACCTCATCCTCACTCTTTCAGAGAAAGTTGCAGATATGACAGCTCTTTACCCCTAACGTTTTGATGTGTTTCTTAAAAAAGACGTTTATATAACCACAGTACTATTATTAAAGTCAAGAAGTTAATATTCATACAATAGTGTTATCTAACTTAGAGATTTTATTCAGAATTCACCAACTTTGCCCATAAGGACCTATTTTGCAAAAGAGAATCTGATATTATGTGTCATTTAATTATAATGGCCCTTTTGATTCTCAATAGAGTGATTTGTATTAGTTTTTACATTAAGAACAAATGGCCCTGTGATGTTAATCTCTTTATCCTTTTTTAGGCATTATGGTCTCCATTTTAATCTTTATTTTTATTTATTTATTTAATCTTTAACAAGTTAACTAGTTAATTACATTAAGCAATACATTCACGTGGTTCAAAATTTTTAAGGCATCAAGTATTCAAAAGGGAAAATCTCCTTTCCACCCTACTCCCAGGTTCCCAATTTGGACACTCCCCGAATAGGAATTTGTAACCCATCCCTAATTGACTATGTATACTTTTTTTTTTCACACAAATCTGCTGACTATCGTTTGCCAAACACTTGAGGAGGAAGAGCTCATTTTCTTTTAAAGCAATGAGGTAATCTGGCAACGAAGAGAAAAGGGACTGCTGTAAACCTACTTCCCCTTTCAAATTAAACTGATCTTATTCAGATTAAGAAGCTATTTGCTACTACCTGTCTGCTTGCTTCTCTATCTCCCCCAGGAGATAGTCTCTGAGTAGTAATGTGTCACCAAGACCTAACACTGAAGCTTGTCGCAGGTGAGGGACTTTGTAAATGTGCACCCAAGAAAGAAAGAAACGGCTTGATCCACCCAGATGATTCTTTAAAAAATCCAGAACATCTTTGCCTTTCTCCTCTTGCTCTTTTGTTACTTGGGAGAAAGATCCTAGAGGACAGAACTACACAAGGACCATGTCTAATTTCTGGAGGAAGACCTTCTTGAAGGCTCCGGACTACGACGCTCTGGGGTCGGTGACAGTGTTTTAGGCAAGATTTGCCTTATGTTCTGAGAATGGCAGCGTGGTGATCGTAAAATAGTTAAGTGCCACAGGCACTGGCAGCGAAGACCCAGGTGCACAGATGAGTCCTGTCACTTGCCCCTGGGTATGACTGTTATATTTTCCAAATACAACATATAACCTGAAAGAAACTTTCCCAAATAAGTGAGTTTATTTATATTAAAATTTCCAGTAGGATAACCATTATATAGCTCTTTGTAGGTTATTTATTCCTTATTGGAAATCTTATTCTCTTATGACCTACTTACTTTTTTTAAAAAACCAATGGGTCTACTAGTCTTTTTTCTGTTTTTTTTTTTTTTCTTTTTTAAGATTATAGTATAGAAATTTTCACACATAAACAACAGAACACAAATTTCCATATTCTCTTATCCTCAAGCTTCAACAGCTTTCAGCTCATGGACAAACTTTTTTTATTTCTGCTCGACCCACCTCACCTCCTAACCCCTCATAGAGATGATTGAAGCAAATCCTAAACTAAAGCAAAGCAAATAATCTTATATCATCATTTCATCCATAAATGTTTCAGCATGTTTTCTTAAAAGGCAGTAAGCCTTTAAAAAAATAATTAAAATTCCTTAATCATTATCCATGATTCCTTAATATTATCAAAGATCTAGTGTTCATATTTCCTTGATTGCCATGATATATAATTTAGTTTCTTTGTTTAAATCAGGGTTCTTGGTTGATGTATCACTTAAGATTCTCTGATCTTTAGCTTTCTGCTGCTGCTGCTGCTAAGTCACTTCAGTCTGGTCCGACTCTGTGTGACCCCATAGACGGCAGCCCACCAGGCTCCCCCGTCCCTGGGATTCTCCAGGCAAGAACACTAGAATGGGTTGCCATTTCCTTCTCCAATGCGTGGAAGTGAAAAGTGAAAGTGAAGTCACTCAGTCGTGTCTGACTCTTTGCGACCCCACGGACTGCACCCTACCAGGCTCCTCCATCCATGGGATTTTCCAGGCAAGAGTACTGGAGTGAGTTGCCATTGCCTTCTCCGTTAGCTTCCTACTCAATCTCTTTTTTGGGGAGGGTATTTATATTGAAGCATAGTTGATTTACTTCCCTGGTGGCTCAGTGGTAAAGAATCCGCCTGCAATGCAGGAGACACAGGAGACTTGGGTTCAATCTCTGGGTCCGGAAGATCCCCCAGAGGAGGGCAGGGCAACCTACTCCAGGATTCTTGCCTGGAGAATCCCATGGACAGAAGAGCCTGGTGTTCTATAGTCCACAGGGTAGCAAAGAGTCAGACACCACTGAAGAGACAGAGCATGCACGAGCACGTAGTTAATTTGTTTCAGTATTACAATATAGTGAATCAGTGTTTTTATAGATTATACCCCATTTAAGTTATTATGAAATAATGACTATATTCTCTGTGTTGTACAATATATCCTTGGGGCTTATTTATTTTATACATAGTAGTTTTTTATTTTAATTTTTTAAATTATGAAACTGCGATAACACATTTACAGGAGACTTGGAAAATACAGAACAAGATTACATATAGCTACACTGTATGTTACAATTATTTTTTAAGAAGATAAATTAAGATTTTTAGTTGGAGTTTTAGTATCAAACCCTCAGAAATTAAGAGAATGACTATATAGAGAAATAGAAGGATATACTAGACCTGAAAAACACTATGAACCAATTCAATATAATTAAGATTTATACAATTTTTATAGAAAAGTAAGACACAAATTCTATTCAAGTTCCCATAGACTGTAAACTAGGAGACACTGGAACTTAACCACGGACATAAAACAAGGTGCAAAAATTTCATGGTCTTAAAGGCATTGGAATCACACAGGGTCTATTCTCTTATCACTGTGGAATTATCTTAGAAACCAATATGAAAAGATATTTGGAAATAACCCCCATCATTTCGAGTGCAATGTGACAATTACCAAGAGAGTTACTCAGTCTCTTTTTATTCCTTCAAATCAGCTTTTCCCCAGAAGAAACAGGTGGTTTGTCTTGTTTCCTGCATCCAGGAGGTGCTGATTACATTGCCAGGGTGTCGTTTCTGCCCTTAATTTACATACATTCCATAGATGTAGGCTTGATCATATTCAACTTTGAATTTTTTGGTAAGTCTTTTTAAAAGATAGTATTGTGTTCTTTTATAATGTATGTAATGTTTGTTTCACCCTCCATGATTTAAGAAGCTGTTTATGATCATTACCATTTGTTTACTAAGGGCTTTTGAAAATGGTGATGTTTTAATCCTTTCATTCCATCTTCATTTATTAGCTGGAATATTTCTACCAAAAAAAAGTTCTCTGACCAACTTTTGGGTCTGATCCTTCCACTGAAGATTTCCCCACATCCCTAAATATTCTTAAAAGTATTTTTAATTTTTATTTACCTATTTATTTGGCTGTGCCAGATCGTAATTGTAGCACATGGGGTTGAACATGCTCTCCTGCATTCGGAGAGTGCACTTTTAGCCACTGGAACACCTGGGAAGTCCCAAAAATACTTCAAAAAAAGTCTTCAGTGTATTCCTTCCTAAGGATTTACCATACTTTCTATAACCATTCCCTAACTTCTGCACATTTAGACTGTTTCTAATTTTCCACTCTGTAAACATTGGTGGGACCAACATTCTTGTACATAGCTTATACATAAGCCTCTGTTTATGTGTCTGGTTTTTCTTTTAGAATGGAGTCTTAGCAGTGGAAGTCTCAGAGCTAAAAGTTTTGTAGTTTCTTACTGCATAGTGAAAAGCACCAGCTATTGTCTCCACAGATGAGAGGGCTGGTTTTCTTCTCTATCCTAACCATTCTCACACACATTTACTATAAGCACAGCAGGAACAATCAAGGCTTGTTATTTTATTTTATAGAATGCAGAGAAGTAAGAAAAAAAAATTGCTCACATTAGAAAAAATAAAAAATTAACCTGTACAGTTTCAAAACCATGGAAAAATATTGAAATATTGCTGGTGACACTCATGCTTAATCACCTATATTCAGAAAGTAATGGCAAATATAGAATAGCTGTGCATGTGTGTGTGTAATCATCGTAAAGTTATGGAAATAAAGTTTTAAAAAAGTAAACTTCTGACTATAGTATGTTAATTGCAAAATGCTGTTTTAAGGGATAATATTTTGGAAATAATGCCCCAGGCTCTGTAACAGCCATTTGTTAATTTTAACATTTTCTTTAGTTGAGTATAATAAGGAAGACTGTCTCATTTCTTTCTCTGTAAATTTAGGGGTTTTGATATCCGGATTCAGAGTTTCTAGTTACCTATTGTTACATGCGCTTCCTTGTATCTTATTTCCCTCAGGGTTGATGTTCACTTGGGAGGCACTAGGCTGGCTGTCATGGTATTTTGAACCTGGGCCCCTGTGTGGATTGTCTGGTGTTGAGCTGTATCATTTGTTAAAACTTTTGAGCTACCATCCTATCATCCTTGGGAATAAGGACATTAACCTGGTGCTTGTACCTTCTGACTTTCAACATAGAATCCCACTGCAGATGGTGACTGTAGCCATGAAATTAAAAGACGCTTACTCTTTGGAAGAAAAGTTATGACCAACCTAGACAGCATATTCAAAAGCAGAGACATTACTTTGCCGAGTAAGGTCTGTCTAGTCAAGGCTATGGTTTTTCCAGTGGTCATGTATGGATGTGAGAGATGGACTGTGAAGAAGGCTGAGCCTCAAAGAATTGATGCTTTTGAATTGTGGTGTTGGAGAATACTCTTGAGAGTCCCTTGGACTGCAAGGAGATCCAACCAGTCCATTCTGAAGGAGATCAGCCCTGGGATTTCTTTGGAAGGAATGATGCTAAAGCTGAAACTCCAGTACTTTGGCCACCTCATGCGAAGAGTTGACTCATTGGAAAAGACCCTGATGCTGGGAGGGATTGGGGGCAGGAGGAGAAGGGGACGACCGAGGATGAGATGGCTGGATGGCATCACGGACTCGATGGACATGAGTCTGAGTGAACTCCGGGAGTTGGTGATGGACAGGGAGGCCTGGCATACTGCGATTGATGGGGTCGCAAAGAGTCGGACACGACTGAGCAACTGAACTGAACTGAACTGACCAGTTTTCTCAGCACCACTTGTTAAAGAGATTGTCTTTAATCCATTGTATATTCTTGCCTCCTTTGTCAAAGATAAGGTGTCCATAGGTGTGTGGATTTATCTCTGGGCTTTCTATTTTGTTCCATTGATCTGTATTTCTGTTTTTGTGCCAGTACCATTTAAAGTCAGAACTGGTTCATTTATCTAAGAAACTTGACTAAAAGTTTTCATTTTGCACAAACACTGTCTAATGACACATCATCAACAGGAAAATCTGTTGCCAATTATTGAAGGCTTGCTGTGTGCCAGGCAGTGTATCAAGTCATCTGTATATAATGTATCGATTAATTCCTAGAGAATGCACTTTTCCAGTCCCTGATCATTGTAGCAAATTTGAACTCGTCCTTTTCACATTTCTTCAGAGAGTCTCTGGTTTTGTGTTAGTAGTAGACCTGAAATGTAAGAGCCAAGTTAACATGTTTACGCTTTTATTATCTGTCTTGACATTATAAAAGTTTCCCTGGTGGCTCAGATCATAAAGAATTTGCCTGCAATGCAAGAGACCCGGGTACAATCCCTGGATTGGGAAGATTTCCTGGAGAAGGGAACCGCTTACCCATTCCAGTATTCTTGCCTGGCAAATTCTGTGTACAGAGGAGCCTGCCAGGCTACAGTCCACATGATCACAATTAGTTGGACACAACTGAACAATTAACACATTATAAAATCAAATTTATTAGATTAATAGAGCTTCAATTTTTTTTTAAAGCAGTAGTACACTAGTTCCAAAGCAAATATTAACTGGTAGCCCAGTATACAGAACAAACAAGATGCAAAGTTTAGGTTAGAATTATGCTCAGAATATGCTTCTGAGCATAAACAACCAAAGATGTTCAGAAATATAAGCCATTCCTGGACACAGATTCTACTGACTGTTAAAGGTTGAATTGTGTCCCTCTGAAAAGACATGTTGAAGTCCTAACCCCTGCTACCTCAGGTGACTTTATTTGGAAATGAGTCTTCACAGAGGTAATCAAGTTGAAATGAGGTCATTAGGGTATGCCCTAAATGACGTGTGTCCTTATAAATAGGAAATTTGGACACAGACACACAGGAAAGGAGGACATTGTGAAGACAGAGAGAATGCCATCTACAAGCGAAGAAACATGTAAAGCTTAAGCTTGGAGAGAGGCGTGGACCAGATGCTTCCACTGAGCTCCCAGACATCACTGCTGTTAATCCCTATCCAGCAAACTGAGGCTCACTCCTTATTCACTTTACTAAGTCTTATAACCTGGTAAACTGTAGAAACAAATTTAAATCAAGTTCTAAAATCCGTATCTGGGGCTCCACGCCTCCTGCAAATCTTTGGCAAGGCTATCTTTCAAAGACGCATTGTCTTTGCTTTCCCAGTTCCTTTCTAGGCATTCAACTTTCTCTCTTAAATTCTCTGGGCCCACTTGATTTCAGCAGCAGGAACCCTACCTAGTGCTGAGAAACTAAATATTAGAGAAAATCCTCAACTAAGACTTTCGGACTCCAGGTGCTAGGTGTATTTTTCCTTCTTGTCAACTAATTCTTAATTGCTCCATCCAGGTTAAAGTTCCCAGGAATTCTGGGGTTCTTGCAGCCCCAAACTTTTCCTCTTTCTCAATTCAGTTCAACTTATACTCTTATTTGAATGTGACTCCAGGTCTGAAGAACAGTGCTCTAGCAGGGTGAGAAGACGCCAACCCTCAACTGGCTGCGCCCTGGGCGACACCCATCAGTAAACGCACGCCACGGAAGTTCAGAGGGGGGCCAAGCTTTGTCCTTGGATCCTGCGCTCTACGATCTCGGATTCCCGGAGCGCGGGGAGCTTCCGGCGCGGGCCCGGCCCCTCCTCCTGGGGGCGGGGCCTGCCACTCCCGCTCCCACCTCTCTGGCAGCGCTCGAGCGCAGCGCGGCGGAGGAGGGGCCCTGATTTCCGGGCGGCGGAAGGAGACGCGGCCGCGTGAGGCCGAGGCGATTTGAAAACACGCTTCCGGTGCGAGAGGCTGAGGCCGGTGGCGCCCGCCGTTGCCCACTGGGCTCTTCCTCGCACGTTCTTCCCCTCTGCCTCCGCGCCCGGGTCCCGGCCGGGTCCGCAGGTGAGCTGTCGCCGGCGGTTGGGCCAGGCCCTCCCGGGGCGCGGGACTGCGCGCGGGGCCGTTGCCCTGGGCCGTTGCCCCTCGGTCCGGGGCCCAGGCGGGTAGGGCGGGCTGGGATCAGTCTGAGTCCCCCGGGGGCCGGGTTGTGGCGCTCCGACAGAGCAGGGCCTGGGTGCGGAGAGGGGCAGCAAGGGGGCGAGCACCCCGAGGTCATTTGAAGCGTTTCAAGTGAGTGGGAGGGTTTGCGCGGTTTTGGATCTAGGAGACTTTTAGGCCGGTGTGCGTTAATTGGGCCCCGCTTCCTGGACTGCGGTCCGGACTGCCGTCCCCTGTGGGAGAAGGAAAGATAGTTTCTTGAAAACCATGGAGTCTTCGCTTATGGGATACGGGACCAAAGTCTGGGGTTGAGGATGCGCAGTCGTCTCTTAATCGGCCCTCGCAGTCCAGGTGTGGAGTAACCAACCGAGCAGGTTCAGACCATCGGATGTCTCGAGTGGTCCTGGTCTGGGATATTTGTTCTTTGGAAAGTCAGGTGTCTCCGATTCGCCCCTAGGTAGAGTTTGGAGGAACTCGTGAGCGTAAGGTGTTAGGAAATTACCGAAGGCCGAGTACAATGTGACTTATTGAGGGTTTTTTTTTTTGGCGGGTGGAAAGAAGTTGGAAATTAGGGGAGGGTGCTGGTTCCAAATAGGAAAAGGAGTACGTCAAGGCTGTTTATTGTCACCCTGCTTATTTAACTTATATGCAGAGTACATCATGAGAAACGCTGGACTGGAAGAAACACAAGCTGGAATCAAGATTGCTGGGAGAAATATCAATAACCTCAGATATGCAGATGACATCACCCTTATGGCAGAAAGTGAAGAGGAACTATAAAGCCTCTTGATGAAAGTGAAAGAGTAGAGTGAAAACGTTGGCTGAAAGCTCAACATTCAGAAAACAAAGATCATGGCATCCGGTCCCATCACTTCATGGGAAATAGATGGGGAAAAAATGGAAACAGTGTCAGACTTTATTTGTTTGGGCTCCAAAATCACTTCAGATGGTGACTGCAGCCATGAAATGAAAAGACGCTTACTCCTTGGAAGAAGAGTTATGACCAACCTAGTAGCATATTCAAAAGCAGAGACATTACTTTGCCAACAAAGGTCCGTCTAGTCAAGGGTATGGTTTTTCCTGTGGTCATGTATGGATGTGAGAGTTGGACTGTGAAGAAGGCCGAGCGCCGAAGAATTGATGCTTTTGAAGTGTGGTGTTGGAGAAGACTCTTGAGAGTCCCTTGGACTGCAAGGAGATCCAACCAGTCCATTCTGAAGGATATCAACCTTTGGATTTCTTTGGAAGGAATGGTGCTAAAGCTGAAACTCCAGTACTTTGGCCACCTCATGGGAAGAGTTGACTCATTGGAAAAGACCTTGATGCTGGGAGGGATTGGGGGCAGGAGGAGAAGGGGACGACCGAGGATGAGATGGCTGGATGGCATCACTGACTCAATGGATTCGATTCTGAGTGAACTCTGGGAGTTGGTGGTGGACAGGGAGGCCTGGCGTGCTGCGATTCATGGGGTTGCAGAGAGTTGGACACGACTGAGCGACTGAACTGAACTGAACTGAAGTGAGGTGGCAGACAAACTAGCTGAAATTAGGTTAGGTCGAAATCCTGATAGACTAGACTCTCCCTTTTGTTGAAATTCGAAAGCCTGTGGTTGGAGCATATGAAATTCATCTTGAAAACTTTTGAGGCTCACCTCCTTCAAGTGCTGTTAGAACTCAGTCCCTGAGGTTGGTGTTCCTACCATCCATTCTATACCAGCTTCTGCAAAAGTGGCTTGTGTTAGTTTCTCAGTTGTATCCGACTCTTTGTGACCCCATGGACTCTAGCGTACGCTCTCCAAGGGATTTTGCAGGCAAGAATACTGGAGTGGGTTGCCATTTTCTTCTCCAGGGGATCTTCCTAACCCAGGGATTGAACCCGGGTCTCCCACACTGCGGGCAGACTCTTTATCCTTTGAGCTACCAGGGAATCTGGGAGGAATAGTTAAGGATTTAAGTGAAGTAGGCATGGTAGATATAACACGTAACAGTTATGTGTGTCTTTGTTTTTTGCATCAAGCATTGCACTGCCGGGAGCCAGCGTGAGGAATCCTGCCAATGACAAGGTCATGAGGAAGGAAGCCTGACAAAACGTAAGGATGTGATTAGGCTTCACGGGTTCCCCCTTGTTAGGTAAAAGACAACCAGGTACACCAAAAAATGTCTAACAGGCTTTAATGGCAAAGCGCTCCTGGGCAGGGTTCCCGGACCCGAACTGGGCAGGTCAAGGAAATCCGTGGCGCCAGGACCGCGTTGGATGTTTGTTTATATATGCACATCGCGAGGGATGGCTGGGCTAGCGGATGGGGGTTTGAATAGGTTGCCGGTTCGCGGCATCGCGAGCTGATAGGTTTCTCTATGCAGCTGGGGCGGGGTGGCTTTAGCTGGCTGAGTGTGCTGTCATTGGTCCCTGGCATCCGGGAGGCTCCCTCCGTTAGGGACTTCCCCCGCCGGTGGGGGAGAGGAGGGGGCGGCTCGTCATGGCAACCGGTGAAGTGTGCTGTCATTGGTCCCTGGGATCTGAGAGGATCCTCCATTAGGGACTTTCTCGCCAGGGGGAGGGAGAGGAGGGGCGGCCCATCATGGCCCCCCGGGGTCCGACCTTACATTCTGACCCTTTTGATAGGATAAGGGGTGCCGTTATCGTTTCTTGCTACTTCCTGCTAAACTGGGGCGTTGTTGGGGCTGAGGGTCGTGGCCGGATCCCGGTGACCTTTAAGGGGCCTCAGGGTCTCTGGACGGGAGTTTGGAGTATGCGGCCACCATCAGCATCCGTCCAGTAGCGGTCTGGGTCAGGTCCCTGACCCTCTGGAGGAGGATCTGAAAAACACAAGGTCCTGTCGACAGGATGAGGAACAAGGTGGTGAGGGGTCCGAGAAGTGGGAAAAGCCATTTTGCCCAAGATGACTTCCACCATCCCCAAAAGTTGGAACCGCCTGACTTGGCCTGTCTAAGTCTGATGCTTTCTCTCAACTCTTGGACCTTGTTCTGAACTATCCCTGAGGCATTAATGAAAAAACAACAGTCTTCCCCTAAGAACTGACAGGTTCCCCCTTTTTCGGCCATTAGCAGGTCTAGGGCCCTTCTATTTTGGAGAGCTACTCCTGCCAGAGAAGTTATCTGGGTCTGTAATGCCATCAAGGAGTCTGCCACCTTGTCCAGGTCTCGACTGAGGTCTGCGGAAAGCTTGTAGTAAAAGTGTGTGGCTGCTCCCAATCCCCCTGCCCCCAGTCCTAAGGCTGTGAATAACCCTCTCCGAGGAGCAGGGGAGCTGCAGCCAATGCCCTTCGTCGGCGGTGGGTTGGTCAGATCTGGTCTTCTATCGCCTGTGGTGTCAGAATGGTCAGGTAAGCGTAAGGAAAACTGGGGTGCAAGGCTGAGTCCAGTTGGGTGGAAAACATTGTAGTAAGGTGGTCTGATTACAGAGAAAGAATAGCCCGGGTTTTCCACATATTGGAGGGTTTGGGGATAAGGGGCCTCGTGTCGGGCCATCACAGGCCACTGTGGTTAAAGAGTCATGGATCTGGGTGATAATGGACATTGCCTGTTTTTCGGGTAGGACTAGTTTGTCGTGGAGTGTGATCCATCCCGAGGGGTGTTTGGAAGTGCCCTCCTGTGAGAGGAGGGCCTCCGTTTCTGCCTTTGAGTAGCTAGGTGTACGGGGGGTCTTAAGAAATAGTATAGGCAGAGGCCCCTGCTGTAAGGCTATCTGTTGGGCCATCTGGTCAGCCCTATTGTTGCCTAAGGAAACTGTGTCATGAGTCGTTTGATGTCCTTTGCAGTGTAGGATGGCTACCTGAGTGGGCTGTGAGATGGCCTCCAGGAGCTTGGTGATTAGAGGGGCATTAGAGATGGGTGATCCCTTGGTGGTGAGGAATCCTCTCTCCCTCCAGATAGCTGAATGTGAATGTGCAATTAAAAAGGCATATTTGGAATCGGTATAAATGTTAACCCGTTTCCCTGTTGCCAGGTGTAAGGCTCTAGTGAGTGCTATTAGTTCTGCCTTTTGGGAGGTGGTTCCCTCTGGCAGTGGGCAAGCCTCGAGGATGTCATTGGTGGTCACAATTGCATATGCCCGGCGCCCGGTAGGGTCTCGTTTTGAACTGCTACAAACAGTGTGAGGTCTGGGTTTTGCAGTGGAGTAGTGAAAAGGTTTGGGGGCGGTTGGGTGAGAGTGTCTAGGACCTCTATGCATGAGTGAGGCTCTGTGTCCTTGCCTGAAGGACAGGTCGGAAGCGAAGGGAGAGAAGATAGGGGGTTTAGTTGGGAGCTGTGACCCAAAGTAACCTGGGGTTATCCAGAAAGACTAAGTGGAATTGTTGGAGCCGAGAATCGCTAAGGTCTGACAGGAATCTGGAAGCCAAGAGGTCAGCCAGACGGTGTGGTGAGAATATAGTTAGGGGTTGGTCTAGAATTAGGTTTTTTGCATCTGCGAAAAGAGAAGCTGCTGCTGCCAGGGCACGTAGGCAGGGAAACCATCCCCGGGCGGTGGGGTCTAGCTGTTTGGAGATAAATGCCACTGGCAGCATTTCAGGGCCCGCAGGCTGTATGAGGGCTCCAAAGGCTATGCCCCCTTTTTCATCAGTATACAGGTGATAGGGGAGGTTGGGATTGGGCAGGAAGAGTGGGGAAGAGGACAGCAAAGCTGAGTGGAGGTTGTAGAAAGCCTTTTTGAGCTGTTTCTGAAGACAGTGGTCCAGTAGGGGTGTCTTTTGCAGCTGTGTAGAGGGGTTTAGCCAGTGAAGCATAGTTGGGGACCCAGTGCCGGAAGAATCCTGTTAACCCCAAAAAGGATAAGATTTGTTCCCCAGTGGAAGGGGGGCAGAGGTCTCGGAGAAGACTGAGTCTGTCAGTAGTTAGAGCTTTAGTTGTTGGGGTAATCTTTAGACCTAGGTATGTTACAGAGGTCTGGGTGAGTTGGGCCTTTTGTTGAGACGCTCGGTATCCTTTAGAGCTAAGGAAGTTAAGAAGAATAGTGGTATGTGTCTGAGAGAGAGCTTGTGAGGGGCTGCAGAGCAGAAGGTCATCCACATACTGTAAGAGGACACTAGGGGCCAGAGGACATGTAGCCAGAGCTGGGCCAGAGCCTGGCCAAAAAATGGGGGCTGTCTCTAAATCCTTGGGGAAGGACTGTCCATGTTAGCTGGGAGGATTGTCGGGTTTCTGGGTCAGTCCATGTGAAAGCAAAGAGGAACTGGCAGTCTGAGTGTAAGGGAATAGTGAAAAAGGCATCTTTGAGGTCTATGACAGAAAAGTGAGTCATGTTGCTAGGGATGTCAGAAAGTAGGATATAAGGATTGGGGACAATTGGATGAGCAGGGATTATGGCCTCGTTTATCAGTTGAAGGTCCTGGACCAGTCGGTAGCCGCCAGAAGCTTTCTATACTGGGAGAATGGGGGTATTGCAGGGGGAGGCCGTGGGGACCAAGAGGCCCTGGCCTAAGAGGTGGTCTATGATTGGCTTAAGACCGTGTAGGTGAGTCTGAGAGATGGGGAATTGAGGGCAGCTTGGGAAATGGGAAGGATTACATAGTTTGATCAGGATGGGGGTGTGATGGGTTGCTACCAGAGGGATTTCAGTGTCCCAAATGGTAGGGTCGACAATTGGGGCTTCAGGGGAGCAGAGGAGGAGTAGGGGCAAGGTGAGAGATTAGGAAAGTGGAAGAGGTAAGTGAATGGTGGCCTTAAGTCTAGCTAAAATGTCTCTCCCTAGCAGGGGAGTGGGACGTGAAGGGATTATCAGAAAAGAGTGAGTGAACAAGAAGTGGTCAAGTTGACAGGGCTGTGGCCCAGTCTGCAAGGGTCGTGAAGATGTGCCATCTATACCTACCACCGAGACCTGGGAAGGATGTAAGGTGCCCCCAAAGGAGGGAAGAATCGAAGAAGCAGCCCCTGTATCTATCAAAAAATTGATAGACTTATCCGCCACTTGAAGCATTACCCTGGGCTTGGCTTGGGTTATGGGGGTCCCTGAGTCTGGGTGCCATCAATCTTGATCAAAGGAGAGAAGTTCCAAGGCAGGGTGTGGAGAGGAAATGTCCTTCTGGGGGCCCAGACCCTGGCCCGGTAAGGTCGGGGTCTGAGTCGCCTGGGGACAGCCACTCGCCCAGTGTCCCCGTTGTTTGCAACGAGGGCATGGCTTTGTTGGGGGCCGGGGGTTTGGGCATTGGCAGGCCCAGTGGCCCTCATGACCACATTTGAAGCAGGCTCCCGGTGGTGGCTTCTGGGGACCCACCTTTTGTCCTGTGGCCGGCCACAGGGCTGCTACAAGTGCCTGGGTGTGTTTTTCAAGGAGGTCGGCCTGGAGTTTGGCTTTTTTTTAAGCCTTGCCTTGCAGCTAGCTTCAGCGGTTTCTTCTCGGGCATTGTAAACCTTAAAGGCCATTTTTACCAGGTCTTGGAAGGGGGTCTAAGGCCCATCCTCAGCCTTGGAAAGTTTTTTTCTGATGTCTGAAGCTGATTGGGATATAAAACGGTTGGCTAGGGTAGTAACCCCCGCCGGAGAATCTGGGGCAATCCGGGTATAGGTGGTGAGAGCCTCTGTCAGCCTGTTAAGAAAGGCTGCTGGGTTTTATCGGAGCCCTGGGTCACTTCATCTAGTTTAAGTAGGCTTACTACCTTAAGGGAGGTGGTCTCCATTCCCTCTAATAGGCATTCTATCATGTATTGAATATTGGCCTTCCCTTTTTGTCCCTCTTGATAGTCCCAGTCTGGGTCTGTGTCTGGAATAGCAGCTGCTCCAGGTGGCCGAGCAGGGTCAGCTGGGTTGACTAGATGCCTCTGGTCTGCTGTCTCCCTTGCTGCAGCCCAAATGGCCTTTCTTTCTTCTGGGGTAGTAGTGGACCCCAGGATGACAAATATGTCTTGCCAAGTGAGGGCATAAGATCGAGACAGCTGGGTGAAGTTTTTGATGTAATTGGAAGGGTTGGCTGAGTAGGAGCCTAGGCACTGTTCGATATGGGCAAGGTCCTGGAGTGAAAAGGGTACGTGGACATGGGTGAGACCCTCCAGGCGGGCCACCTGGCGGAGAGGAAACAGGGAAGCTGGTGGCATGTTGGGAGTGGTTTGGGATCTTGTGTGTGAGCTGACTGGTGAGTCAGAAAGGGGGGGGCATGGAGGAAGGGGTGGACATTGAGGTGGAGCCATGGGAGCAGCGAGTGGTGTAGTCACAGAAGAGTCGGGCTGTGAGGACAGTGAAGGGGGAGACGATAAGGGGGGAAGGGGTGGATGGAGAGACGGAGCCAAGGTCAGAGCCACGGGGGCGGCGGGAGGCATAATCACAGGAGAGTTGGGCTGTGAAAGTAGTGGGGGAGGAGGCGATGGGGGGGGGGGAAAGGGTGGATGGAGAGACAGAACCAAGGACGGAGCCAAGGGAATGGCGGGAGGCATGGCCACAGGAGAGTTGGACATGGAGGGAGTGGGTGAGGGTGATAGAGGAGAGGTTGGTGAGGCCAGGCATGAAGGAAGGGGTGGGTATAGAGATGGCCTTGTTATAGGAGGGCTAGGCTGTGAGGACGATGGGGGAGGGGAGGACATGGAGGGAGTGGGTGAGGGCGACAGGGGAGGTTGGTGAAGTAGCAGGGGCTGGAGTGTGTGGTGGGGGGCGGGCACTAGGTCTTCTGGAGGCACTGTAAGGGCAGAAGTTTCTGCCTCAGGTGTCTCTGGCTGGGCTGCTGACGGCCTCCCTGGTGATGCAGGGCTAGAGAG
The DNA here is from genome assembly GCF_042477335.2 of Ovis canadensis. Classification (NCBI taxonomy): domain Eukaryota; kingdom Metazoa; phylum Chordata; class Mammalia; order Artiodactyla; family Bovidae; genus Ovis; species Ovis canadensis. The sequence goes on along the minus strand of NC_091246.1, from coordinate 47,786,540 downwards.
AGCCATGGTTAGGAGAATTTCAGAAGGGGAACAGCGGGTGCGTAGAGTGGGACGGGGAGCACAACAGCCAGAAAGCCTGTACGTAGGGCACCTCAGACCATTTTCCCGTCCTCCGGCAGTAATTATCTAAGTCACGGAGGATGTCAAAATCGAAAGTCCTGGTTGGTGGCCATTGTGAGCCATTATCTAAAGAATATTGGGGCCATGCCTCAGAACAAAGGTGAGTTAAGCGCTTGGGATGAATTTCTCCAGAGATGTGTAGAGTTCTGAGGTTGGCAAGTAAACATTCTAGTGGTGTAGACCAGGGCCGGTCAGGCTTGGAGGCAGCCGCCCCCATGGTAAGTATGAAACGAAGGTCCTGGACCAATCGTTAACAGGGCTGGGAGTAGTCCGGTCAGGCGTCCCCGAATGGGCCATTAACCCAGCGAGGAGAAGGCCGCTCAATCAAGATGGACGTCTTCAAATTGACAGGCGGCAAGGAAGCAAGCCTGGCTTGCGGAGGAGGGGGTCTGACGCAGATGCGATTTACCGGAACCTGGACGCCCTAGGCATAATTGCCACGGGAGCAAAAACCCCCAGAGCCCGACTGATGGAACTTACCCCTGGAACTTACCCCGTATCCTGCCAGACGGTTAAATGGTCCTGGAGGAGTGACAGGGTGACCTGGTCTGGTGCGGGCCAGACCTGAGGGGGCTGCAAATCCTGCTCTGAGCGGGATGGGCCCTCACCTCGGGCCCCACGTTGGGGGCCAAGTGTTAGGTAAAAGACGACCAGGTACACCAAAAAATGTCTAACAGGCTTTAACGGCAAAGCGCTCCCGGGCAGGGTTCCCGGACCCGAACGGGGCAGGTCGAGGAAATCCGCGCGCCCGGACCACTTTGGAAGTTTGTTTATATATGCACATTGCGAGGGATGGCTGGGCTAGCAGATGGGGGTTTGGATAGGTTGCCGGTTCACTGGTCACGAGCCGATAGGTTTCTCAATGTGGCTGGGGCGGGGTGGCTTATGCAGCTGAGGCGGTTCATGCAGCTAGGGCGGGGCGGCTGTAGCTGGCAGAGTGTGCTGTCATTGATCCCTGGCATCCGGGAGGCTCCCTCAGTTAGGGACTTCCCCCGCCAGTGGAGGAGAGGAGGGGGCGGCTCGTCATGGCAACTGGTGAAGTGTGCTGTCATTGGTCCCTGGGATCTGAGAGTATCCTCCATTAGGGACTTTCTCGCTGCGGGGGGGAGGGAGAGGAGGGGCGGCCCATCATGGCCCCTGGGGTCCAACCTTACACCCCTGATATTTCCCAGGCATGTACCCCAAAAAACCAAAAATCTGCCGGCTTTTGTATTCTGTCCTCCTGATATTCTCTGGAAAAAAGTCAAATCAGGGCTTTAGTCTTCTGCATTTGAAAGGGATGTTTCAGTTAAACCCCCTCTGATAACTCTCTAGCTTGCCTAACAGGTTCCCCTGGACCTCTTACAGCTTGTGAATTGCTTACAGCCCCCAACCACGAGAGGCACAAAGCTTAAAGCATCTTAAAGATACAGAGCCTTTTTTAAAGAGTTAAAAATCATATTGGTAGAGGGTTTTCACTGTTGACTCAATGACTGCCGCCAGGCCTCCATATTCTTTATCTTTTAGGCACCTGGGAGGATGTTAATCAATGTAAACGGGATATGGAAAAAGATATATAGTAGTTTTGATGTTAGCAACGCTAGTCTTTTGAGTTAATTACTTTTGTTATAAATCACTGTACTCCTTTTACTTGTTATAAGTTGCTGTATCTTTGCTATGTAAGAATGTAACTTTATTTAGTGCTTTCTGAGAGTGGCACCAGACTTTGGGAAGATCAACACAAATAAGTCTTCTGGTTGACAAACCCTTATCAGAAAAAAGGCTGGAAAATGTTAATTGGCCCTTTTTGGCCAGAAGATGATGTAAATCACCTAAGACTTGTGTATGCAATTAGGTATACAGAGAGAAAAGCCTGGTTTTGATAAGAGTCTGGACTGCTAATGCTGCATAACTTTGTGTTACCCATTGATCTCTATGTATAATCAAAAAGTATAAAAGGCCTTCTGAACAATAGAGGATGGGGACAGTCGCTGGACTGGTTTCCCCCGTGTCTCCTCTCTAATTTCTGGTTGAATTCCCATCTGGGGCATGGAGGCTCACCATGTCTACTTACTTGTCTCAGCTTTTAAGATCCACGTGAGGGGGAGCCCAAGGCGGGGCACCCCCTGATGTTCAAGAGGACACTGGTGGCCTAATGTAGATGGTGCAAGCTCCTTGTCTGAAACTTTATTGGCTTCCCATGTAAACCAAGTTATTCAGCCTTCTTTCTCCACTTAATTTTCCTACTACACTATTTCTTCCTAAACTAATCTTATATTCTTATATTAACAAACAAATAAGTTTTCCTCGCCTACGCCGTCCACGCTTCGAATTTCCCTGAATCCACTGGGGCTGGACCCTGGCACACGGTTCTCTCGAATAATGTAGATCATCTTTTACTGAATTTAACACTGTGATATCATGGTCTCCCTGGCAAATGCCTCAACTTTGCAGAAGGATTCCAGTTGGATAGAAAGGATAAGGAAATTTGTAACGGAAACCCTTGAAGATGGCTCTAGGCTAAATAGTAAGCAGCTGAACAGATTGCTTGGAGTCTTCTGGAGGTTAATGCAGATATAGCCAAACAGAGGTAGGTGTTAATGCTTTGTCCTTATTTAAGAGAGGAGCTCTTATGCATGCTATTAATATTTAGAGTCTAACTTTGAGTTATAACTGTTAAACATTTCACATAGTCATTTACGTTCAACCCATAAAAGGTAGCTAGCATAATCATGAAGGAATATTTCCTTGAACTCTGATTGCTGAGAACACCTCTTTTTCAGTGGGTAGGTCCACTCTGAAGCTGATGGGACGGTTTTCTACTAGATTACATAGTTGGAGTGAAAGGAGGTAAGTTTTATTAAGAGGAAGTGACATTGAGCCTAAGGATGAAGAAGTACTCTTTTCTGATCTAATTTGACTAGAAATTGATCCTTCTCTCTTTACCTTTCTTGCAACTTGAAGTTATGTTGCATTAAGTCAGTTTTTAGTGTGACTTACTAATTCTTTTCATTCAAAACAGAGCTTTCCTGGTTGGTTCCTGGCTTATCCACCTTTCTAGTATTCTGTTCTTCGCTGTCCTTTCCTAGGTTTGTTGTCTCTCAGGAAAATTTGTACTGTAATCTCTGGTTGGTTTGACTTTTGTATTAGGCCATTGATGTAGGGTTTTGATGGTAGTCATCAGTTTGTGGCTAAAATCTGCTTTGTCATAGGAACAAGGTGCTTCTGTGCTTTTTAGAAGAATTATGGTGCTGGTGAAGAAACATTTTGACTCACATGCAGTTGTTTTCTCTTGTTTTTAGAGGCTACAGAGTCTCTCATAAAGGCAGTTTATACATTGTATCAGCAGAGAGGCCTTCTCATTCCAGTTCGGACTTTGTTACTGAAGTTTTTCAGTAAAATCTATCAAAAAGAACTGAGGTCTTACAGAATCCGGTACAGTTTCCTTATTTTGCTTTTCTTTTTCTTACCAGGTTACTTTGTAATCTGTATAAATAAGATGATAGAGTGGTTAAATCTTTGGAGAAATTCTCTCTCTTTATCCTTTTTGGTTTCATTAAAAAAATTTTTTTTATAAAGAGGCATACATAATAGTTCCAGTAACCTTTATGCACATAACTGAGAAGGTAAAAGTCTCTTTGAGCATATATTTCCACTTGTCTGCTTAACAGCTAAAGGACAATTGGAACCACCTGTAGCAGCCTCAGAGTTTTCTTTTGCTTCCCATAAAAATTATGGAGGTTTAACCTCTGGCCCTTAGTGACATATTGGGACATATGGTATAAGAATGAGGGCAGTGGAAGAGGAGAGGTGTACAATAGGTGAAGGAGATTAAAAGGTACAAACTTAGTTACAAAGTAAATAAGCCATGGGGATGTAATATACAGCATAAAGAATATGACCAGTAACACTACAGTAACTATTATTAGGACAGGTGGTTACTAGACTTGTGGTGACCATCTGCAGTGTGTACAGTTGTCAGATTATTATGTGATACATTCCTGAAACTAAGATAATACTGTGTGTCAAAAATGTTTCAATAAATTTTAAAAAATAGGAGTATTTTAAAGTGAGAAAGTTCCTGGCTTAGTTTGGTGCTGTCTGGTGACATAGACAACACAAAGAGTAGAACTAAGGAATCCGTTTTTAGATCCGGTGAGTTTGAGGTTTATTTGGGATAGTCTGGAAGAGATGTTTGGGTGAAGGATAAGAGATTTGGGATACCTCAGCATACATAGGTAGTTATTAGAACATATTCGAGTCTTTACTGAGTCAGGGCTTTTCTTAATTTTTCAGTAATTCTCATACTTCGATGCAGGTACTGTTGGTTTCTGCCTTATAGAAGGAAGCTTAGGTTAAATAAGTTGGTGAGTGTCATTCTGCTAAAGGGCAGCCAGACTGAGACTTAAGTTCAGGTCTGTTAGACTCCAAAGGTCATGTGTAAATCACTAAGCTCTTGGGGGACAGCAAAAGTGATTGCTGTGTCCGAGATGAGGCATTAGAGAGTTAGCAAGTATATGAAAGAACTGAAATAACACAAGTTTGAAGTCACTTAATGTGGGGCACCCTGTACTGAGTGCATCAATAGTAAAATAATTATTACAAATTAGTGTAAATAGTTCACAAGAAGTTAAGTAGAGTCTGTGTCTTTTAAGATAAAACTACAATTTACATAGTGCCCCAAATTACATAAACTTTTAAAATACAGTGGGGTAAACCTTAGAGAATGCTATAGATGAATAAATGATGCCAGCCATCTTATAGGCTCTCAAATGTTTAAATAAATGTGGTGTATTTCCCTTCTCTTTGATGGCCTTAGATACCGTAGTTAAGTGTTATCATGTTGGTTGGCTGGTTTACCACTGCAGCTTGCTCATCTCGGCTCCCGAAACCCTGAACTTTCAACACAGCTTATTGACATTATCCGTACTGCTGCAGCCCGAGCAAATAAAGAGCTGCTCAGAAGTTTACAAGTTACTGCTCTCCGAATCTATGGTAAGAGTTTTGTGTACCTTTGTAAGTAGTAATCTGTCTGCCCCAACTTAGGAACGATGTTTCAAAGGGGAGATCTTTAGGTTTTACTTTTCCTTCAAATTAGGCATTAATTATACCATGGTAAAATGAACAAAATATCAACCAGTAAATTCATTTTCAATAGTCTTACTTAATACAATAGTTTTAGAAAATTAAAGGTTGTAGATGTTTCTTCAAATCTTAAATTGTCTTTTAAGCCACGAAACTCAAATTCAAAACTGATCTGGTATTTTTACAAAATTCTTTTAAAACTTTGATGGCACATTTTACTTACTTAATCATTAGCAATATCTTGTATGGCTTTCATATATTAATTTTTTATTCACGCCTGAAACCTTTTCATTCTTTAAGCAAAAATATCAATAAAAACATACTGACATATATACATATGTATAATTAGTATTTATTATTGGGACACAATTCATATACCATAAAATTGGCCATTTTACACTGTGCAATTCATTAATTTTTACCATAATCCCAAGATTGTGCAATAGTCACTATTCTCTTATTCCAGAATATTTTTATCACCTCAGAAAGAAACTACCGTTAGTAGTCCATCCCTATTTCCTCATTTCTTCCTTCCTCAGCTCCTGGCAACCACTGCTCACCATTTCTGTCTCTTTGTATTTGCCTATTTCGGTCATTTCTTATAGATGAAATTGTATAATGTGGATCTTTTCAGTCTGGCTTCTTTGACTTAGCATATTGTTTTTAGGATTCATTCATGTTGTAGCATATATGAGTACTGTATTTCTTTTTAATGCTGAGTAACATTCCATTGTTGAAGATACACCACTTTAAATTTATCCATTTATTAGGTGACGAACATTGGTTTGTGTCTTCTTTTTGTGTGTGGTATTACAAAATCTGTATTTTTTAGTATTGCTTATATGTAGGGGCATGTGTACTTTGGCCACCTCATGCGAAGAGTTGACTCATTGGAAAAGACTTTGATACTGGGAGGCATTGGGGGCAGGAGAAGAAGGGGACAACAGAGGATGAGATGGCAGGATGGCATCACTGACTCGATGGATGCGAGTCTGAGTGAACTCCGGGATTTGGTAATGGACAGGGAGGCCTGGCGTGCTGCGATTCATGGGGTCGCAAAGAGCTGGACACGACTGAGTGACTGAACTGAACTGAACTGAAGGGGCGTGTGTGTGTACTCAAATAAGTCTTTGGTGTTAAATTAGGTTGATATTATAATTGTCCCTGTTTGGCAAAAGTGCTTGTTTTTTTTTTTTACTGTTTTGCTTTGTTTCTGATTCCTTTAACTCCATCAGTTTTTATTTCAAATAACACATTTGAATGTTATGAAATTGAGTGTTAAATGTTATCTTTAAATAATGATAGTATTTAGTCTTTTATTCTAGGCAGTACCTTAAGCCATACATATATGCTTTTTGATAAAACTTTTTTCCATGTAATTGATACGTTAGAATTCAACATAGCACAGTGAAAATGATCAGTCTGCTTTATTAATTCTTGTTTGTATATCTTTTAAAATTTAACTTGTCTTCCTACCTCACTAGATCCACAAGAAGGCGCTGTGGTGGTTCTCCCAGCAGAGTCTCAGCAGCTTTTGGTCCAGCTTGTGTATTTTCTACCCAGTCTGCCTGCTGACTTGCTTTCTCGGTTAAGTCGCTGCTGTATTATGGGAAGACTCAGTGCAAATTTGGGTGCCATGCTTATCGGGATACTGCACATGAGGTAGCATGCTGAAGTGAGCTGTATTTCAAGTGTATGATCTTCTCCCTCACCCTTCCCCTGTCCCTGGTAGTTTATGAGCTGACTTAAAAATACTGCCCCTCCCTTCATTTGCTCTTAAAACAGCAGTTAAAATAGTTGGTTATTACTAGCTAGAGGAAGTTCACTAGAGGAAGACTGCTCCCGGTGGTTTGTTCAGTGGTTTGCATTGTCATGGTTTCAGTCACTAAGTTCATGGGCTGTAGCCCACCAGGCGCCTCTGCCCATGGGATTTTCCAGGCAAGAATACCGGAGTGGGTTGCCATTTCTTTTTCCAGGGGATCTTCCTGACCCAGGGATTGAACCCTTGTTCTCCTGCACTGCAGGTGGATTCTTTACCGCTGAACCATCAGGTAGAAACATACAGTGATTTGTGTAGGTGGATTGAAACAGGTTAAAATGATCAGGAGTAAGCCATAGTAAGGATTCAGTGGCAGATGAGGGTGCTGTGCTTTAAAACTTGTGGTGTTATGAAATTGTAATACAGGTCTTCCTTGTTGGAAGGGAGCTCAGTTTAATGTAGGTGGTGAAATAAAAGCTTGCAGACTCCGACAAGGAATCATTGAAATATCTTTGGGTGGGTGGGTGTGTGTGTGGCAAAATATACATCACATAAAGCTTACCGTTTTAACCAGTTGTAGGTGTACAGTTAGAACTGTTTTGGGGCATTGAGTACATTCACACTGTTGTGCAACTGCTACCACTGTTCACCTCCAGTGCTTGTCATCATTCCAGAGTGAAACTCTGTACTGATTATTTCCCCTTCTCCCAGCCCTTGTTTACCACTGTTTTGTCTTCGTGTTTTTGATACATTCATCTGTTAATGGATACTTGGTTGTGCTGCCTTTTGGCTATTATGAATAATGCAGCTATAAACACTGGTGTGCAGATACCTGTTTGAATCCTTTTAATTGTTTTGGCTGTATAGCCAGAATAGAATTGCTGGATCATATGTTAATTTTCTGTTTAATTTTTTGAGGAACTACTTTCAGAGTGTGACTGTACCCTTTTACCCTCAAAGGTCTTAAAACTAATAGTGTTTCATGTTGCCAGTGTTCAAAGTATCCTTTAAAATTTAATGTTTGTATCAGGCATAGTACTTTCGTATTCAGCCATTTGTTACTGATTGTAGCTCAAGGCCAGGGTCTGATAGTTTTAGGTGGGAATTGAATTTAGGCTGTAGCTGAAAAAATCACAAAACTAGCTGCTTTGTGGCTTCTTGAGCAGATCCTCTGTCCCAATTAAACAGGAGTAGCTCACTTTATTAGTAGATTTTCTTTAGCTTTGTTTGCCAGTCTCTTCATACCAGGATAGGATGTATGTTTGAATGTTGTCACCCAAAGTGTGCTTCATAACTGATAATAACTTTTTCCTTTTAGCAAAAGAGAGCTGTTTGCAATGTGTTGCCTATATGTGAAATCCCTCTTTGTCTGTTTCCCTACTTAATGCCAGGTCTTTAAGAAATGCAATTTAACTTAAGTGGTTTCATGTCTGTTAACTTCCAGTAGAGGGCGCTCTTTTCCCATGATAGAACTAGTGGAGGATCTTTTAACATTCGTTTAAAAGCAGCTTGTGAACACCTTAAAATTAATTCTCTTTAGAACTTGTATTTAGTGTCTTTATTGGCATCAGCTATTTTTGACTTATGCTCAATAACTTCTGTAAAGGATTTTTTCACAAGTCTTTTTTTACCTTTTTATTTGTGGCGAGTACTGAGAAAATATTAATTTCAAGTAATGGCAATAGAAGTTTATAATCATCAAAAGCAAACTGTCTTGTAGTTAAAAGTCTACTAAGTTAAATTTTGCCTTTTAGCATTTGCACAGAGTCTTAGTAGACTTCTCTTTCTGTAGATGTATTGTCCCTATTCAAACTAATCTCTTTAAAAATTAAAACAAAATGGGGGCTTTTCAACTTTCCCAGGCCAGTGGTATTATTATTGCATCACTTTTTCTAGATTTAGAATTGAAGAATAATGTTTGGTTCTTTAGAATTCACCTGGGTTATTTCATATCTTAAGTTTTTTCTTCAAAATATCCCCTTCTGTCCTTGATCATGACTGTAAACTTGGCAGCTTTTTCATTGTCTCCCACCTGTACCGTTACAGTAAGTAGTCTTGCTTCTCAGCTCCATATATTTCATGCACTGTTGCCAGGTTGATTTTCCTGAAATGTTCCTTTAATACTTTCTGATTTTCATCTGTTAGATTAATTGGCTGTATGATCTAGTTCACTTTGGGTATTGTAGTTCTGACACTGTTGTGTCTAGCAGAGGGAGTTTATCTAAGAGCAGATCATCTCAGTTTGTTCAATGTGTGAAAAACCCATCAACTTAAAACTGTTGGTGTTTAGTTTATCTTGTAAAAACTGTACTTAGAATTGCTGTTCCTACCTTTTTCACCATCCACTTAGAGCTTTTTTGAGTTTGAGTTTTTTCTCCCCCTCTACCTACCTGTGTTGTTCTGCTGACCTTTACTCTTCCTTATCCTCTCTGCCCCTAGTTTATTTACAGCTGGTTTGGGGAACATAAGACATGGATGTGGAAACGTAATCTACACTGTTAGATTAAAATATCAGAGAAGGGAGCGGCTACTGAGAAATTCAGCCTGGTTTCAAAGCAGGGTGAACATGTGAGCTAGGCTGCCAGGAGCAGGTCTGGTTTGCTGCTGTTGTCCAAGCATGATTGATAATAGCGTCCCTTCTCTTCTCAGAAGTGTTCTGGAGTGTCCAGTATATATGGTCATGGTAGTTTTAAGGACAGTGTGATACATTGCTTGTCTTTGGTCCAAACTAGATTTTAAATGGATTTGCTACCCCTTTTAGCCACTGGGTGGCGCAGTTTTCACTGGGTTCAAGAGGATGTTGGTTTGTTTTCTAATCACCATTTTGTACTCATTTCCATTGAGCATCTCTGACTTTTTATAACCTCTTAGCTTGTGACATTCCCTCCATAGCTCTTTAAGCAAAGAGAAGTCCTTTAAGTGGGAATGATTCAGAAGAATGTTTCCATTATTTTTAACTCCCCAACTCTTAAGAATGTTAATAAGTACAATTATTTCAGTGGTAAAAAATTTAAGTGTTTCTTGTTGAATTAGAAACTCCTAATTTTGTCTTGACATTTATTCAGATTTCTGTGATAAAAAGTTGTAGTCTTAGCTTTTTGGATCTGATTATTCTCAGCTTTTTCTTCTTCTTCTTCTTTTTTTTTTTTTTTGCTGTATCCATGGTTGACATTTGCCTGTATTCCTTCTTAGTCTTACCTTGAAGAGAGTTTTTAAAGATATCACTGGAAACTGATCTCATAGCAGGAACCAGATAATCTTCATTTAATGAGAAGCTGCTTTATGTTTAGCTATTCCCTTAAGTCCCCTACCAATACTTTAGCTGCAGTATTTGAAGTAGACTAGTTATAAAGCTTTGCAAAGTATAGGAATGCATAGTTATCACAGAGTGGCTTTAAATGGAAGTATTCTTTACCTAGTTAAGATGTTTTTGCTTAGGTAGGAAGCAGGAGCTTGTTTAAACTTAGCTCATTTATATAAGCAAGGTAAGACTTTTTAAAATAAAGATGAGGTAGTAAATACATAGCAGCTGAACCTACTACTGAAAAGCAGAACTTCATTTTGGCTCCTTGAATCTGAGTTTTGAGTGGCGTGGAAAATTTTTTGAGTTGTACCATATATGTGGACCGGTTATGCTTTTCAAGGAAACGTTACATAAATATACGTTAAAAATGTTTTCCATATTATGGTACTTTAATGCTTTATGTAAAGATGATACAGACTATTGATTTTTGTCTGAGCTCTTAAATTAGACTTGTTTTCAATAAAGAAAAATAGTCGTATATTCTGTCTTTATTCCTGAGTCTTCAAGTTGGTCACTTCTAGCAGTGCTGCTGCTGCTAAGTCGCTTCAGTCGTGTCCGACTCTGTGCGACCCCATAGACAGCAGCCCACCAGGCTCCCCCGTCCCTGAGATTCTCCAGGCAAGAACACTGGAGTGGGTTGCCATTTCCTTCTCCAGTGCATGAAGGTGAAAAGAGAAAGTGAAGTCGCTTAGTCATGTCCCACTCTTAGCGACCCCATGGACTGCAGCCTACCAGGCTCCTCTGTCCATGGGATTTTCCAGGCAAGAGTACTGGAGTGGGGTGCCATTGCCTTCTCCGACTAGGTCTCCATTTATTATAGATCATCATTTTCTGGATGGAAGTCTTCAGTGAAAGGACAGAATGGAAGTGTTCAGTTAAACACCAGTAATGCGGACTATTTCAGCTTCTTATTTTCAACACTTGCAGGTAACTACACTGGTCTGCCAAGTTAAGGAAAGGAAAAGAACCTAGTATGAAAATTCTCCTAAGATTTACTGTCTTACCTGTTTAGGTCTAAGTTTTGAACCTCACTGCATAATGTTTAAAATGTTCAGTGTGTTAGGAAAAACATCAGATTTTAATTAGCCGTATTTTGCTTTCCATTGATTTCAAAGAAAAATCAGTAAAATGAGTCTTGATGTGTTGGATTGGTAAGTATTTTTACTGTTGTTTTAGATGATTGTACTGTCTTCAGTAGTTTTGTTTTGTAATTGGATGATAAAGATGACAGTGTTTGAAATTTTCTGAAGACTTAAAATTAAGAGACTTATTAAATATGTTAAGTCAGAATCCGAAAATAGTTTGAAAGGTTCTGATAAGGAGCTGAATGTAGCAAGATAAATATTATATGAAAGAAACAAGTAGACTTGTACATGTTTGTTTGATAGCTTTGGATGTATGCGTTTGAGATGGATGTGAGGGCTTTATGTTTTAATTAGTAGTACCTGTCAAAGGGTTTAGTGGTTTTAGGAAACTCATTAGGAATCAATCAGGAGTGTGATATGGCTTCCAAACCAGATGGTGACTCTTTAGGGCATGTTCGTGGAAGTGCAGTGATCTGAAAACATCAAAGCAGGTAGCTAGGGTCAGACCACATTGTGCTGGTATTCTGATCATTCTAAGAGCTGTCTTTCTGGAGGGACTTTGGCAAGTTGTTTGTGTAGGTCAGACTAGGTATAATAGAGGTGGTAAGAGAATCAGAAATCTTACAAATAGGATCGGTAGAAGAAAGTACACAGTAATTGTTGAAGAAATAGACTTAGGAGGGATGGCATAGTTTTAAAACATTTGGAAGGCTGTTGTTTAAGAATACAGAGTTTGGTATATGTATGAAGGAGCATGCTGTTTCTCTTGTTCATTTGCTTTTTTAAACCTGACATTAATTAGAATGATTGTCTTTCACATTTATTTAAGTATAAAGGTGGTAAAGTCCTCAGTATAAGGGGTATAATATAGTTTCTTGATGTATTACACATTGATTCAGGTCACATCTTTGTTTACATAATTATATGAATTTTATTACATTGCTGGCATTTCATTTTTTAAAATAATCCATGAAGAAATTCAGAGAAAACAGCTTGAAGAATTTAACTTGAAGATACATGTCTATTTTTAAAAAATTATTTAAGAATGTTACATGCTTTGTGATTTATTTTAAATTGGCTTTCTTACTCAGATTAGGGTTTTCAAAAGAGGAACTGACTTGGCTTCAGTCTTCGAGGAGTGCCTCATGTCATCCAGACGCAGCTTTCCCCTGTGCTACTTTACCTCACTGACTTGGAATCAGTTTTTACACCATTGGGACGTAACAGAGGTAATGGTCCATTTGAAAAGGCATGCAAGATTGTTAGAATTCAGTTCATCAGCCACCAATAGTTATTATGTATTAGCATTGCCTCGTGTAAGATATTTTTAGAGATTTATTAGAGTAGTATAAAACACAGTCCCTGTTCTGAAAGTGCATGTGATCTTTGGATAGGCGATGTAGATTCCTAAAAGAATGTTCATAAAAGTTATGCCACTAGAATAGAATAAATTAGCTGTTTGAATGATAGAAACACTTCTGTTTTCTTTTTTCTAGTATAGGGTAAAAGGATAAATCCATTTATAAAAAAGAGGAAAGGCTTCATGGAAAAGGAAGAATTTTACATAGATATTGAAGGATGAATAAGAGTTAAGCAGGATTTTGTTTCCGTGAAGGTGGGTTTTTCTAAACAGAAAAAATTATTTGGAAGTTCCTTTGGTTTTAAAGAATTAGTATGTAGTTTATCAAAGTTACATTTTAAACCCCAAATTTCCCTTAAATTTTAAAGTTCAACTTAACAAATCTTTTTAGATAAATATATTAAGTTTAGGCAATCATTTTAAAAGGAGATTTTAATTATATTTTATCCCTGTTACAAACATATTTAAAACTTAAAAAAACAGTTTAAATAATATATTCACTATTTGGTAAATAGTTCAGTTTTCAGACAAACCTTCATAAATGTTATGGTAAATCTTAAAACATTTAATAAACTTACAAGCATGGTACATCTTAATATCTTTAGTTTCAGTACTGTTTATAGTGAAATTCATATTAAAACTACAAGTCTAGGTTAGCTGTTAATAGTGTTTTAAATTAGAATCATAGGGCTGATCTTCTATGCTAATGGTCAGAATTGTTTTATGTTATAAATATATAAATATGTAAAAGCATCATAAATACTAGTCCTAAGGATTTGAGTCTGTAAGATATTAGTTAATTTCTTTTACTTATTTCTTCAGTTTCTTTCCTTGCATTGAACGGTACTTGCCCAGTAGGGTTGCAGTTGTGTCATCCCAAGTAATGTTGGTTGGAACCTCTCTTGCAAATTCTGAGGTTGTGTTCTGTGCTAGCTAACTTTTTTTTTTTTTTTAATGATACATAAGGTTTTTGGTTAGGGTGTTGACTGTATATTCTTTTCTTGTAACTCGTAATTGCTAGGCCATAGCCTTTTCAAACAAGAAACAACGTTTGTCATTGTTCTCAACAGGGTAGTCTCTAGAACCTAAATCTGTTTTATTGCTATACCAATTGATTTTATTCAGCTGATCTATTTACTTCTTCTTTCATTCTTTTCCAGAATAATCTTTACGTTCTTCCTGTATCTTAGGGCTACACCTTTTGTAGACATCTAACACATTTCTCTCATGGTTTTGTTTGACTCTGATCACAATACTTAGGTCATGCCAGGGACACTTTCTTCTCTTTATTACCTGGTGCCTAGCTATGTTCATATATTGGCTTTCAAAAAATAGTGGATTTTAAACAGTGAAAACTGATGAGTTAGGTACCCAGCCTGCATGTCTAATATCTGGCATTTTATCTTAATTCATAGTACATGAAGAGATTGGGTTTAGTATTAGTAGTTGTTTTGTAAGATTGATGCTAATGTTTTTAAACTACATCATTATGGGTTGGGGAAAGCATGGTATGGGGATTGATTAGTGGGCCCCAGATTCCAGACATAGACTTGTTAAGTGTCTAGTTTGATAACTTGGACAACTCCAGTAATCTTTCTCTGACAATTTTAATTTTTCAGAATCACATCTGTGTAAAGACACATGTCATGAAAATGTGATTGGTTATATTTCTGAGTGTACATTGGCAGGGACATGTATTAAACTTCAAGGATGCTGTCTTTGAAATGTTAAGACATAAATTAGGAAAAATCTGAAAGTTTCATTGTTAGTTTTTGAAGTTAAGATTCCAGTTCTATTTTGGATAAAATTTGCCTTTAAGTTGGCCTTTTCATATGAAATTATTTGAAATATATGTAGTTTTTGACAGCCTTAGTGTAAAAATTGATTTTTTATTATTATTTCATTTGAAAAAGTTAGTAGTCCGTGGAGTGGGTTTGCTTAGTTGTTTTATCTGCTTAGTCTGAAGTGGTTTTTTATTTAAATCGGACCTTTTTTTCTGAGTAGATTTTCTAAACAAAGTATAATTTATTTAGCTACTTAACTACATTTAAGCATTTATTTATTTATATATGGCAGTACGAGGCCTTCGTTGCCGTGCACAGGCTTTCTCCAGTTGCAGCAAGTGGGGGTCACTCTCTGGGGCTGCCCTTTAGTTGTGGCGTGCAGGCTTCTCACTGTGGTGGCTCCTCTTGTTGCAGAGCATGGGCTCTAGGGCTTCATTAGTTCTGGCACACAGGCTTAGCTGCCCTGTGGAATTGAACCAGGAATTGAACCTGTGACCCCTACATTGATGGCAGATTCTTAACCACTGGACCACAAGGAAAATCCCACAAAGTACAGTTTAGAAGAACAGAAGGATCATAGTAAAAGTGTTCTTCCATTCCCTGTCTCCCAGCCACCCACTTCCCTTCCTTAGTTTCTAAATGTATTCTTTTGGATAATTTCTGTGTCTTCACAACTGATTATATGTATTCTTTTGGCTTCTCCTTTTACACAAATAACATACTCTGATTTGGATCTTGCAGTTTTCACTTAGTATCTTCGTGATCATTTTTTCCAAACACTGAAGGAAGAATTGTATGATCTTGCCATTAATGATGGAAATAGTAGTTAAAAGGGAAAGATCACAAAGGGAAAAGGAATCTTTGGACAGAGATATCATTCCCAAATGGAAGTGTCTTTTCTAGAGCCAGTGGAAGTTTTTAAGGTTCATTTTCATTGTCATTTATAAAATTTTGAATGGTTTGAAAAGACGACTCTTCAACTAAATTCTGAAGAGAGTAATAAAACATTAGTTTAAGAAATAGAACATTTTCTAAAGATATAGTTGCCATAATTAGAGATTCTTCTGATGGATCTGAGCAAAGTAAATTGGAAACGTTCTGGAAAAGAGTTCACCTTGTAGATGCCATTAAGATCATTTGTGACTCATAGCGAGAGGTCAGAATGTCGATATTAACATGAGTTTGGAAGAAGTTGATTACAGCCCTCATGAGGAGTTCAAGACTGCAGTGGAGGATGTAACTGCAGATGTGGAAATAGCAAGAGAACCAGAATTAGAAATGGAGCTTGAAGATGTGACTGAATTGCAGATATCTCATGATAAAACTTTGAATGGATGAAGAGTTGTTTCTAATGAATGAGCAAAGAATGAACAAATGAATCTACTCCTGGTAAGGATGTTGTGAAGATTGTTGAAAGGACAACAAAGGATTTAGAATAGTACACTGACTTTGCTGATAAAGCAGTGTCATTCATTGACCCTGATATTTTTGAAGAATCGGTTCAGTTCAGTTGCTCAGTCGTGTCTGACTCTTTGCAAACCCATGGACTGCAGCACGCCAGGCCTCCCTGTCCATCACCAACTTCCGGAGTTGACTCAAACTCATGTCCTTTGAGTTGGTGATGCCATTCAACCATCTCATCTTCTGTTGTCCCCTTCTCCCCCCGCTTTCAATCTTTCCCAGCATCAGGAAATAAGTCAGTTCTTCAAATGAGTCAGTTCTTCACATTAGGTGGCCAAAGTATTGGAGTTTCAGCTTCAACATCAGTCCTTCCAATGTACATTCAGGACTGATTTCCTTTAGGATGGACTGGTTGGATCTCCTTGCAGTCCAAGGGTTTCTCAAGAGTCTTCTCTAATACCACACTTCAAAAGCATCAATTCTTCCGCGCTCAGCTTTCTTTATAGTCCAGCCCTCACATCCATACATGACTACTGGAAAAGCCATAGCCTTGTCTACACAGACGTTTGTTGGCAAAGTAATGTCTCTGCTTTTTACTATGCTGTCTAGGTTGGTCATAACTTTTCTTCTAAGGAGTAAGCGTGTTTTTTGCAGGACAGTTATTTTGTAAAATTTCTCTCAATTCAGGTTTATTTCTGCATGGTTAAATCAGGTTATACAGATGTGGCAGGAATATGTCACAAGTGATGCTGTGGGTTTCTGATGGCAGCTTGTCAGATGGTGCAGGGTTTTGATTTGTCCCATTAGATGTTCACTTTGCCCACTTGAGTAAGTGGTATCTGGTCACCTTCTCCACTCTATTTTTTCCCCTTTAGTAATATTTTATGATGTTTTGAAACAGTGTAAATATCATTTCTTTTTGGTCTTCTCTTTTATTCATCTATTTCTTTTTGTTAGTATGGTTTCTTGTACTTTCCAGTGGATTAAAATTCCTTACTATCTTTATTAATTGTGATGTTCATGTTTGCCATGGGCACCTCCTGGAAGCAAACGTCTTTGTACTTTTGACATGTTCTCATGTTTCTCTGAGTGCTGTTGACCTTGGACAACACAGATGTGAACTGTGCAGGCCCACTTACATGCAGATTTATCTCAGTAGTAAATACTGTATTACTACATGGACCCATGGTTGAATCTGCAGATATGAACAACGTTAGATGTGGAGGGCCCACTATTCAGTTACGTGCAGATTTTCAACTGCACAGCGGGTCTGTGCCTCTAATCCCCTCCCCATGTTGTTCAAGGGTTAGCTGTACTACCTTTATTGTATCACAGATTGTTTCAGATCCATGTTGTATTTTCCCTGTCCCAGCGCAGCAATCAGGTATTTCTTTAAGAAGCCCAGTTTTCCTTTAGGTGGAGAATGGATTTTAGGAAACAATTCTGGACTCTTAGAAGTGTGTTCATTGCTAGTTGATGTTGCTGTTCCCAGACCTTATCAGTGAACAGAAATCAGGAATTCAACACCATGGGGTTCATTCTGGTTTTCTCCTTTCTTTTCCCTCTTGCACCTGCTTTTTCTGATGGTGAGAAACCCGGCTTCCATTTACTTATTTACCTACTTGGTCACTTCCTCTGTCTGTGATTGTCTCCTTTCGGTGCCACCCTTTTCCCCTGTGGGCATCTTTCTTATCCCATTTGAACTCCAATTCTTGGGGACAGAGCACCTCTATTTGTTAACAGATAACTGACTCTGGGCCACTGAAGCTCTCCCATTGACTCTAGTGCTGATGTCTAGCTTGGCCTCACGCAGTAGCTTTAGAACTGATTCGTTCAGGAGGGGAGGGAGGCAGAAGGGAAAAAGGAGGGGATTGAGTGATCATTTACTATTGAATGGGCCTTTCAAATATGATTTACCTTTTATGAATGATAATATTCACTGTGCTCATTTTGAAGAAGGAAGATGGCATTGAAAATATCCTGTTTACATTGTTACCTACAGGTTTAAAAGTGAAGACAGTTGCCCTGTGAAGACTCTGGGTAGTATCACTCTGCAAGAAGTTGTATAGAGACATAACGCAGATACTGTTGATTTTTGAGGATTGACAGTTCTCTTGAATTTATCTTGATGATTCCCTCTCTTCCTAGAGTCATTTTCTTCTTTCCACTAGCCTTATCTTGTCTCCCCATGGGATTTTTCTACAAACTTCATTTTGGTACTGCATTCCATTGGCTTCTGGAGTTGTGTTGTGATTCTCTGACGGACTTGATGCTGTCATTCTGCTTCTTGTTTTCTTGAGATCTTGGAAAATTAAAAATACTAGAGATTTGATTCCCATCTCATTCATATTTTTCTTCCTTATAGACTGTTCTTTTACCTTTAGGGAATAAGAGGCAGCATAATTTGCACGTAGTATTTCTATTTTCTGGATCATGTTTTTTTCAATGATGTATTTTTCCACCAAATGGGAGAAAGGCTTTTGTCAGCTCTTTGTTTACATCACTGAGACCTCCCTATTGTAGCAATTATTTAATGGGAATGTAGGCTCTACCTTGGTTGATTGTAAGCTACCCGAGGGCTGTGAGAGAAATTTCTCATTCTTTCACTCCTATGTGTAGCGCCTGATAAGACTAGCTCAGTTTGTGTGGTAGTCACTCAGTTGTGTCCAACTCTTTGTGACCCCATATTTTGTAGCTTGTCAGACTCTTCTGTCCATGGAATTCCCCAGGCAAGAATACCAGAGTGAGTTGCCATTTCCTTCTCCACAGTGCCCAGTAAATATTTAGTAAATGAATTATTTGCAAAAATTAGCCCATATATATGAGGATTGATTGATTGATGTTTGCATCTTTAGAGTCACTTCTTGTTGAGTTTCTTTTTGATATGTAGAGCAAGTAGGTTTAAAAAAAACTACTGGACTTGTTTCTGACCTACAGTGTTCTGATCTGGTACTGGTTTTCTCCTTTCTGACAGTCTGTCACAATTTATTGGTTGTCCCTGTCCGAAGCCAAAGCTTTGACGTCCTGCAGACTGCCATCAGTAAGCATTTGGTAAATACACTTAAAATTTTTTTCTGTTACACGAAAAGCATAGAGATTCACTGGTTAAGATTTGGTTTGCCATAATCAGGGAGAGAGTGTGTGTCTAGAAATCTAAGCTTAATAATTTCATGGCCTCTCATCTGTGATGAGAACTGAGAAATCTTGGTTTGTTTGCTGGCTGTTGCTAATTAATTCTGTGACCTTAGGGAAGGAAATCCCCCGCTTTTCCCAGGACCTTACTCTCTACGTATGAGCAATGAAAGACCTTAAAATGATACCTTGGGTCTTTCGGACTTGCAATGCTTTCATGAACATGTGCTTAGTGTCATACCTAGAAGGGGTGAGGTGTGGAGTAGGGCTGTCACCTCACAGGCTCAAGGCCTGGTCACTGGAAACAGCTTAGCCGTGAAACTTACTTGTCTTTTGGCCTGTGGGTGTCTCTTGTTCCCATTGGTATTGAATTCTCATTAGGTATGCCTGGATTTTGCTTTTAACTTCCTCCAACCATTACACTTTGATCTTTGACTGTTTAGTATAATGATATATTACAGTGCAAGGGAGAGCCCCCAAGGTTTTCTTCAAGAGACTGTCACTTGTTTGGATAATTTTATAGGCACATGCGTACGCCCTTTTCTTTACTTCCCTCAAGTTGGAAGACTTTGAATTCTCAGTACCCTTATTTTCCTGCTGTTAAACTTACAATCCATATACATTGTATCTCCAAAGATCCCCATCTTTTTTTTTTTCACCTTCCACTCTAGAAATGTATGCCCTCTGATTACATTCACTGTTCCAAGTTCAGCATTCCAGTCAGTCTTGGTCACTTTCTTCAGACAGCCTGGTAGAAAGGTTAAGACCTCAGAGCCTGCAGACTATGGTTACTCAACAGTTGCTTGCAGGAGATTTTAACTATGTATACTTAACGTTACAAGTTAGAGTCCACCTTAATGCCTGTTGATACAGTAGAGTCCCGGAGAAGGCAGTGGCAACCCATTCCAGTACTCTTCCCTGGAAAGAGTACTCCTCCTCCTCCCAAAGACGGAGGAGCCTGGAGGGCTGCAGTCCACGGGGTTGCTGAGGGTTGGACACGACTGAGCGACTTCACTTTCACTTTTCACTTTCATGCATTGGAGAAGGAAATGGCAACCCACTCCAGTGTTCTTGCCTGGAGAATCCCAGGGACAGGGGAGCCTGGTGGGCTGCCATCTGTGGGGTCGCACAGAGTTGGACACAACTGAAGTGACTTAGCAGTAGCAGTAGCATACAGTAGAGTCCAGGTGAGCCAGTGTACCAGGATGTCCCCTGTCTGGGTCTGGGGCAGTGAGGCAGTCAAGAGTAAGTATAGTATTACCTTACTCCAGTGCAGATGATTTTCTTTGGTTATGTCTGAATGACCGGTCAAACCAAAGGGCAGGGGAAGGAAAATTGTAAAATGAACTCTGGTTTGTGCATTTAATTTCCTGGGATGAGGGTGGTGCCAGATTAGCATTTTCCAGTCTGAATACTCAGGGTCGTGTAAATGTGATTGTTGGTATCAAGATTTTCTTTGGATGCATGAAATAATCATTAACAATATTTCTGGCCAACAGTAGAAATTGTAACATCTAGAAAATTTAAGAGACTTTGTCTTGAAGGGGATGTGGGGGATTGGATTGATAGTATTTCTTGAGTTTAAATATTTTCAGAGTCATTTCAGGTAGCAGTTAAGTTGTCAGAGGGAAACAGGACCTTCCGATGCGGTGGGTGGTGTGGCATCTGTTGTGGTTATTCTCATTTCCACCAGTAGTAGTGAAGTCGTTACGTCCTCTCCGACTGTGTGACCCCATGGGCTGTAGTCTGCCAGGCTCCTGTGTCCGTGGGATTCTCCAGCAAGGATATTGGAGTAGGTTGCTATTCTCTTCTCCAGGGGATCTTCCCAAACCAGGGATTAAACCTGGATCTTCCACATTGCAGGCAGATTCTTTACCATCTGAGCCACCAGTAGTGATGGGAGGTTAACTGTCCAGGTGATGGTATTTGTTTTTATTCTGGGGAGAAGGGCTGTTGTGAAGAGGTCATTCACCTCATATTTCTCTGCCTAGGTTGGATTGACTGTAATTCCTGACAGCACGGCTGGCTGTGTTTTGGGTGTTATCTGTAAGCTCCTGGATCATACGTGTGTACTTAGTGAAACTCTACTGCCGTTTCTGGCTTCTTGTTGCTACAGTCTGCTTTATTTTCTGCTTACTTTAGAGAAAGGAGAAGCAGAACATCTAAGAAAAAGGTAACAGTCTTTTACTCTTAAACTTTTTGTTTCCTACTTGTTCAACCCCCTTCGGTCAGTCAATCCATAAAAGATATTTCCAAAATCTAATTCTTTTTTAGAGTTTGTATATCCCTAGCTGCCTGCTTCTTTGTTCTTTTGTGAATCCCCTTTGTGATGTGGTATAGCAGTCTTAGTTTTTGTTTTTTCTTGTAAGCTACAAATTTGAAAAGTTAGATGGTATTATAGAGTTTCTTGGCAGCTTTCCTTAACTTTGCTATAGACCTGGCAAGAAAATTCTACGTTTCAGAAGGATGGACTTATTAATTAATATGAACCTTTGTATTTTGTTTGAGCTTCATTAGAACTAGCCAGAGTCACATTTTAAATTCATGGGTTTAAGGAAATTGTCCTAAGATGCTGGTGTTTTTTAATTATTACTTTTGTTTCTATATAATTTTTAGACTAAAGCTTCTAGGATAGTATGGAAGATTTCACTTTCATTTTCAAAAAGTGTTCTCATGCTTATGTTCTTTTCGGTATGCTGTTTACAGTTCATTGCAAGAAGGTGATTAAACAGTCTTAAGAGATGATCACATATAAGAAAATAAAAATCACTCTGTCACATTTTGACATTTGCCTTTCAAGTCTTTTTTGAGCTTTTAAGTGTCATAGAAATATGTCATACATATGATTGTGTAAAACATTTAAATAGTTTAAAGAGTATAAACTGAACATCCATTTAGCTAAATTCCAGGTTTAGGAATAGAACATCATCAGCATGCACGCTATGCATGTCCTTTCCACAGTTACATTTATTTTTTACACCTCCAGAGATCACTTCTGTGTTAGTACTTTGCTGCCTTTTTATTTAAAAATTTTATGTGCATTTATAAACAGTGAATTTTTGTTTTGCATGTTTTAAGAGTTTGATATAAAAGGAATCATAATGTTTTTTTTTGTGACTTGATTTGCATCATTGTGAGAGTTACTCATGTTGATTTAAGGATGTAATTCATTTTGTTTCTCTATACCAGGAGTCAGCAAACTTCTTTCTATGTAAAGAGTCAGATGGTGAATATTTTAGGTTTTTCAAACCATAAAGTCTTGTCAGAACTACTCAGCACTCCCTGATCCTATGAAAGCAGCATCAGATGATACATAAATGAATAGGTGTGGCTGTGTTCCAATAAAATTTTATTTACGAATATAGGCTGCAAGCAGGATTGGCTGTAGTCTGGTACCCTTGCTCTGTAGTATTCCGTTTTATGAATGTACTATAATTTACTGATAGGGATTTTTCCCACAAAGTGTTGTGTGTATTTAAAACTTGGTAGATTTTACTGTTACCAATCACTGCAGATGGTGATTGCAGCCATGAAATTAAAAGATGCTTACTCCTTGGAAGGAAAGTTATGACCAACCTAGATAGCATATTCAAAAGCAGAGACGTTACTTTGCCGACTAAGGTCCGTCTAGTCAAGGCTATGGTTTTTCTAGTAGTCATGTATGGATGTGAGAGTTGGACTGTGAAGAAGGCTGAGTGCCGAAGAATTGATGCTTTTGAACTGTGGTGTTGGGGAAGACTCTTGAGAGTCCCTTGGACTGCAAGGAGATCCAACCAGTCCATTCTGAAGGAGATCAACCCTGGGATTCCTTTGGAAGGAATGATGCTAAAGCTGAAACTCCAGTACTTTGGCCACCTCATGCGAAGAGTTGGCTCATTGGAAAAGACTTTGATGCTGGGAGGGATTGGGGGCAGGAGAAGAAGGGGACGACTGAGAATGAGATGGCTGGATGGCATTGCTGACTGGATGGACGCGAGTCCGAGTGAACTCTGGGAGTTGGTGATGGACAGGGAGGCCTGGCGTGCTGTAATTCATGGGGTCACAAAGAGTCGGACATGACTGAGCGACTGAACTGAACTGAACTTATCCTGTAAAATTTACACAAAAATAAATAGATCTGATGGTACTTTTCTTACACATCATCAAACTTTAGGTCTCGTAGCTCAAGAAAAACCTTTGTAAATAGCAAGGAACTTCTCTGGGTTATAAAAATTCTATAATGAGCATCCCCATTTATGAAATACGTATTTTGCTATTTGTCACTTCCTGTCACTTGAAATACAGGCCCTTTGTGGTACACTTATGTTTCAGAGGTCTTCTTAGTTTCTTATAGAAACATTCTGCTTTGATTGTATGTGGTTGGACTGAACAAAATTCAGTGTATTTAATACATTTTGCTGGTTTTGTGCTGGGTATTAGAAAGTTTGATACTACCAGGACCATGTTTATCTCCGAATGACATTACTTAGGCACAAGAAAGGGTTGGCAGCCAGAGCCTTAGGTACTTAAGTTTCCCTTTTGGGCTGCTCCTACCCTCCTACACAAGGTAATTGTGAGATTACAGATAATGAGAGTGCCAGTGAAACTACTGGGAACTTCACAAGTGCTAACCAAAAAATCGGGCTCGACCAATCGAGGTTTTCAAAACTGTGGCTACAGTACTCTGAAGAAACTGTTGTATTGTTTCCTGGACTCTGTTAATAAATGAAAGATCTGCTGTTCAACTGAGCCCTCTTGTCTCATAGGCAGTCTGTTCTTTTCCACGGTTTTTGACTCTTTTCTCTTTGTTGTCTTGAAAGTCAGGTTATATCCTAGTGTAGATTTGTTATTATTTACCCTGCTTGAGACTTAACTTCACTCTTTAACCTGCAAAAGCATCAATTCTTCGGGCATCAGCTTTCTTTATGGTCCAGTTCTCACATCCATACATGACTTCTGGAAAAAACCATAGCTTTGACTAGATGGACCTTAGTCGGCAAAGTAATGTCTCTGCTTTTAAATATGCTGTTGAGGTTTGTCATAGCTCTTCTGCTGAGGAACAAGCGCCTCTTGATTTCATGACTGCAGTCACCAGCTGCAGTAATTTTGGAGCCTAGGAAAACAAGGTCAGCC
The DNA here is from genome assembly GCF_042477335.2 of Ovis canadensis. NCBI lineage: Eukaryota > Metazoa > Chordata > Mammalia > Artiodactyla > Bovidae > Ovis > Ovis canadensis. The sequence goes on along the minus strand of NC_091246.1, from coordinate 47,762,419 downwards.
ACCGTTTCCATTCTTTCTCCATCTCTGTGCCATGAAGTGAAGGGGCTGGATGCCATGATCTTAGTTTTTTGAATGTTGACCTTTAAGCCAGCTTTTTCACTCTCCTCTTTGATTTTCATCAGGAGGCTCTTCAGTTCCTCTTCACTTTCTGCCATAAAGGTGGTGTCATCTGCATATCTGAGGTTATTCAGATGACAGTCTTGATTCCAGCTTGTGCTTTGTCCAGCCGAGCATTTCGCATGATGAACTCTGCATGTATATATACCCTGGTGGCTCAGACTGTAAAGCATCTGCCTCCAATGCAGGAGACGCAGGTTCAGTCCCACGGTTGGGAAGATCCTCTGGAGAAGAAAATGGCAACCCACTCCAGTACTCTTGCCTGGAAAATTCCATGGACTGAGGAGACTGGTAGGCTACAGTCCATGGGGTCGCAAAGAGTCGGACACGACTGAGCAACTTCACTTTCACTTTCATCCTGCATGTAAGTTAAATAAGCAGGGTGACAGTATATGGCCTTCACCTACTCCTTGTCCAATTTGGAACAAGGCCGTTGATCCATGTCCTGTTCTAGCTGTTGCTGCTTGACCAGAATACAGATTTCTCAGGAGGCAGGTAAGGTGGTCTGGTATTCCCATCTCTTGAAGAATTGTCCACACTTTGTTGTGATCCACACAATCAGAGGCTTTAGCATAGTTAATGAAGCCAAAGTAGATGTTTTTCTGGAACACTCTTGCTTTTTCCATGATCCAAAGGATGTTGGCAATTTGATCTCTGGTTCCTCTGCCTTTTCTAAATCCAGATTGTACATATGAAAGTTCATGGTTATGTACTATTGAAGCCTCACTTGGAGAATTTTGAGTATTACTTTGCTAGCGTGTGAGATGAGTGCATTTGTGCAGTAGTTTGAACATTGTTTGGCATTACCTTCTTTGGGATTAGAATGAAAACTGACCTTTTCCAGTCCTGTGGTGAGTTTCCAAATTTGCTGGCATATTGAGTGCAGCATTTTCACAGCATCATCTTTTAAGACTTGAAATAGTGCAGCTAAATTCCATCACCTCCACTAGCTTTGTTCATAGTGAACTTCCATAGTGGGCTTCCTAAGGCCCACTTGACTTCACACTGCAGGATATCTGGCTCTAGGTGAGTGATCACACCATTGTGGCTATCTGGATCATGAAGATCTTTTTTGTGTAGTTCTTTTGTGTATTCTTGTCACCTCTTCTTAATATCATCTGCTTCTGTTAGGTCCATACCATTTCTGTCCTTTATTGTGCCTATCTTTATATGAAATATTCCCTTGGTATCTAGTTTTCTTGAAGAGATCTCTAGTCTTTCCCATTCTGTTGTTTTCTTCTATCTCTTTGCACTGGTCACTGAGGAAGGCTTTCTTCTCTCTCCTTGCTCATCTGCTACGTGGATGAGGTATGTGTTGGGATCCCCTGATTAGAGAGAGGTCTAAGGACAACTGGGAGGGGCAGAGAACTACCTAACTCCAGAAACAAGGTGTATGAAGGCCAGCCTCCAAGGGCACGGACAGCCTGAGGATGCTGGAGTGGGAGGAAAAGAACTTAGGACCAGTGGAGTGGCTACAAGTGCAGCTAAACTGCCTGAGCTCCCCTGATCTGGAGAATGTGTGTGGACCACATGGTGTGGTAGTAGCTCACTAACTCCGGGACCCTGAACAGTCTTGCCTGAGGATCCATAATTGAGTTCACCAACAAGAGAGGGAATGCTAGTCTTCCCCCTTCCAGAGACTGCTGGGCTCTTAAGGGCTGATGCTGGTGGTGGACACATGGCTAAGCATGGTGGTACCTCAGTGGTAGAACTCCACCCAGAGGCAGAGACTGTGGAAATGTGTGGATGGTGGGAATGCACTTCCAAGCTCATCTTGGGGAGGGAGTTCCTGCACAAATTCCTGACTCCAGCCAGTGGGTTCCATGTGAAAGTCCATGTGAGTCCATTTGTGCTCATCTGTCAGTGAGAGTCCGGGATATGTGGGCAGTGCCAGGATTGGAAAGAATTTGGCCTGAATCTTTTGAATAGCATGTAGTCCATATTGGATATGTGTTAAAGGGGAACTTTACCAGATTATCAGGGATTCTGAAGACTGGGGCAAGTGCATTTGAGGCTTCCTGGGGTCCTGCTGGCTACACAAAGACTGTGTCAGGCAGACTGGCCGGAAGGTTGATGAGAGCATTGCTTCAAGGCTTATAGGCAGGGCCACTGAGTCCTGAGTCAGCTAAGCAGAAAGGAGACACTAGGCTCCTACTGCTGATGGTGTGTGGACACCTTGGAACAGGCTGGCCCGGGGTGCTGGCCAGAAGGGAGCGGTCATGTAGGGTTGAGGGCCAGGAAGATTCCTGTTGTCTAAGCCACATTGCTTGTGATATTTGTCATGGCAGCTGGAGCTGACTGATGTACTTCCTCCAAAGTCTGTGCTCTCCCACAGCAGGAGTGGTGCATGCAAGCGGAGACACCCTTCTCTCTCCCCAGATGGGCTCCGGTGTCCCCACACCTGTCCTCCTGCTCGAATGTTCCTGCCAGTTCCTGTTCCCTTGTCTGGGGAGTCAGATGACAAACCTCAAGTGAAGGCGTGAGTGCTGAGGATCAGGAGGAGCAATGAGGCTCCAAGACAGGACCAGGATGAGTCTTTTAGTTGGTTTTTCAAGCTTGGTTTGTGGGGGTCGCAGCTGATGGACAGGAATGCCAAGAATGGAGCACTGAGAGCTGATGGGACTCGGGGAGGGGAGAGGGGAAGGTTCCAGCCAGGAGGCTGTTGTGGAAACGGTCTGTGGAGGAGAGCAGACGTGGGCTCAGGGAGGGGTGTGAGTCTCTGGATCTCGTTGATCCAGTTGGTGACGTTGGTGAAGATGCTAGGGTAGATGGGGTATCAGCAGTCAAAGCCCCAGCTGGCCAGCCCCATCAGAACCCAGAACTAGTGAAGTCACAGACCTGGGGCCCCCCAGAATCACCCTAGGAAAGAAATGGAAGTTCAGGTGGGTTACTGAGCCAGGTCTGAGAAGACCAGGTAGCAAAGTGGGGCTTATGAGTCTCTGCCCTGCAGCCTCACTTGGGTGGACCTCTGTGAAATTCCAAACAGCAGCATCCCACTCAGACCAGCCTGATTAAGTCATGCAAGTAAGCACTGGAATCATGCTTCAGGAAGTTCCTGATCGACCCTCAGAACAGTCACAAATGTAAATCCGTCAATATATGTAGGCTGTGCCCAAGAAGGGCGTGGTGGTCCAGGAGAAAGCACTCTCTAAGGCAAAGAAGGGACAGCTACAGGGTTTGAACCCAAGAGAGCTGGTCTGGGAGTGGAAACTGGCCAGCTGAAGCTGCAATATACCCGGCTTTTGCAAACTGAGCTGCAGCAGCACATCCCCAGCTGAGTCATCCTCCTCTTTCATTCATTTAGTCAGGGCTTTAGTTTTCTCTTCAAATTCTTGGTTGAGTTTCTTCAGAAAGTGCCCATACCCAGGCCTGGTGGAGGCAGCTTGTATTGCTCAGGGAGCAGCTGACGGTCTCCTGAAAGCCTCTGGGAGTTACTGGAGTCCTGAAATGCTGTCAGGGCAGGACCATCTGGGTGGAAACTCCCTCACTTCATTAGCCAAATGGAAGGTTTCATCATTGGAGGTGGGTAGAGGAGCGCAGGCCATAACTGTGCTTGGTCCCCTTCAAGCACCTGTCCAACACACACATCCAGCATCCAGGGCAGCTTCTGCCCTTGAGCACAGGGGTGAAATGATGAAGTTCCTCTTTCGTGAAGCTTTGTAAAGAATCCAACCTAGGCTGCCATTGTCAGACGTGACATGTGGAAGTAAGCCATGGAAGGGACAGGACAGGAAGGGAAGGACATTTCATAGGGTGGAAGCATGGAGCTTTCATGAGCTGAGATTCCAAATAGGACAACCCAACTTTCTGATCCTGGAGCAGAGGGAGCAGTGAGTGCAGACGAGGAGAGGAGGGATGGCCAGGTGGGTGGGAGGAAGAGCAATGACATATGGGAAGCGTGGCGGGTAGACAGGACTCAGGTTCCCAGGGCCTTTATGATGGGGGTTGGAGTTGATGCCCATGGAGAACTGCTAAGTCAAGTCTAGCACTTGGATCACTGGTGCTGTGTGGAGAATGAACCTGTTTGGAGGCAGCTACAGCAGAGAAGTGAGAGATTGTGGGTGGGAAGGGGCCAGGGTGATAAGAAACGGTCAGATTTGGGACAATACATTGAAGGAGGCAACAGGACCTGTCAAAGTTGAGCCTATTGCACCAACCAAGGAAGAAGTGCAGAGGGGAGGAGCAGGCTGAGCACAGAGCCCTGGGGTCTCCAGCATTTAGAGGTGGGAGGGGAGGGGACCATTGCAGAGCAGAGTAGCTGGCTGGTCCTGGTGCCCAGGAAATGGCAGTGAACTTGCTGAAGTGCTGAGAGGAGGACTCAGGTCCAGGGGTGGCTCTGGCAAGACACGCTCTTGGGGACACTGGCCATGTGGCTCTGGTGGCACTGGGGACACTCCTGGGCAGAGTGGGTTAGATCCAGGGCTGTTATGAGGACTCTCTGGGGAAAAGGAGGCAGAGAGACTGGGCAATAGCAGGAGGGAGATTGCCACTGCACGTTCACACAGGAGCCTTGAAAGGGGGCACGGAAGACATGGAGCAAGGCAGACTGGGCACCCAGAGCTCCAGGAGGGACTGACTGGGATGGGCCAGGAGGCCCGAGAGAGATAGAAGATGCTTTCTTGGGGTGAGAAGTGGGCTGGGAAGATGAACGGCATCTAGTCTGAGTACTTTGATATTCTCAGTGAAACAGGAAGGAAGCTCTCCAGCTGAGAGGGAGGGGTGGGGAAGTGGCAGCTTGGAGAGGGAAGGGTATATGGTGTGGCTGGCCAAAAATCACCCTCAAAAATGGCCATCCTCGTCATCAGAAGCTGTGGCTGTTACCTTACATGGCAAAAGGGACGCTGCAGCTGTGATGGAGCTGAGGATCAGGAAATAGGAAGATTATCCCAGATTATCTGGGTGGACCCAACAAAGGTCCTCATGAGGAAAGAGGGAGGCAGCAGGTCAGAGTCAGAGGAGGAGCTATGAAGACTGGAGCAGGAGGAGCAATGTGCTTTGGAGACAGAGGAAGGGGCCATGAGGCTAGAAATGTCGGGACCTCTAAAAGCTAGAAGAAGAAAGAAAACAGTTTCCCCCACTAGAGTCTCTAGAGGGAAGCAGCCTGGCCAACACCTGGACTTTAGACTCTGACCTCCAGAAATGTAAGATAATAAGTTTCTGTTGTCTGAGCCACCCACTTAAGGTGATGTCATCACATTCCCAAGAAAGTCATACCAGAAAGTCAAGGAACCAGTTTGGAGGCAGTTACAGGAGAGGAGGTGAGAGATTATGGGTGGGGAGGGGCCAGGTCGGTAAGAAACAGTCAGATATTGGACAATATGTTGAAGGAGGCAACAGGACCTGTCAAAGCTGAGCCTATATCAAGGAGACTGTGCAGAGGGGAAGAACAGGCTAAGTATGGAGGCCCGGGGTCTCCAGCATTTAGAGGTGGGAGGGGAGGGGACCAGTGCACAGTGGAGTAGCTGGCTGGTCCTGGTGCCCAGGAAATGGCAGTGACACTTGGTCAAGTGCTGAATGAGAGGAGGACGTGGGGCTACGGGTGTCTGGCAAGACAGGTTCCTCGGGACACTGGCCATGTGGCTCTGGTGGTACTTGGAACATTCCTGGGTAGAGTGGGTTAGATTCAGGGCTGTTAGGAGGAGTCTCTGGGGGAAAGGAGGCAGAGAAACTGGGCGGTAGTGGGAAGGAGAGTGCTACTGCACGTTTATACGAGAGCCGTGAAAGCGGAGACAAGACGTGGAGCAAGGGAGCCTCTGGACACCCAGAGCTCCAGGAGGGACTGGGTACAATGGGCCAGGAGGCTCAGGAGAGATGCAACATGCCTGCTGTACTGCAAACATGAATGGCACATGTTTCAATGTTCTCAGTGAAATAGGAAGCAAGCTGTCCAGCTGAGAGGGAGGGGTGGGGGAAGTGGTGACTTGAAGGAAAGAGAAGGGTACATGGTGTGGCTAGCCAAAAGTAACCCTCAAGGACGGCCATCCTCATCAGCAGAACCTGGGGCTGTGTTACCTTACATGGCAAAAGGGACTCAGCAGCTGTGATGGAGTCGAGGATCAGGAAATGGGAAGATTATCCTGGATGATCTGGTTGGACCCAACATAAACACAAAGGCACTCATGAGGAAAGAGGGAAGCAGGAGGTCAGAGTCAGAGGAGGAGCAACGTGATTTGGGGACGCAGGAAGGGGCCACGAGCCGAGGAATGCTGGGGACCTCTAAAAAGGTAGGAAAAGCAAGAAAAGCTTTCTCCTAGAGCCTCCAGAAGGGAGCAGCCAGGCCAACACCTTGACTTTAGACTCTGACGTCCAGAAATGTAAGATAATGCATTCTGTTGTCTGAGCCACCAGTTTAAGGTGAAGTCACCAAAGCACCAAGAAAGTCACACCAGGGGCTTCTTGGACATTGGGAATGTGCCATCATCCCCTCAGCTCTTCCCCTCTGGGGTCCCCACCTGAGGTGCCCTTGGCTCTCCCCACAATGTACCCATACCACGCACTTTTAAGGCCAAGGAAGGCTTGGACCCTATACACTCCAAACCTCAGGGATTCATGCAGATGAGTCTTGTGGTTGCTGATATTATGGCGGATTCTGGGCCAGAATGGGGGAGATGGGAAGGGCTCCAGTAGCTTCCTGACCCCACGGGAGGTCTCAGAAGGCAGAGGAAGCCCCACCACTAGTATATCCCATGGAAAGTGAGCTGTGCTTTGCACTACCGAAAAGACCGAGTGAACTGAGCATGGGTGTGTGGGTGCTGAGTGGAGCCAGGGCAGTGAATTCCTCATTGGGTGAGAGGATAGGTCTAACACAGATCCGGAAGAGCAGGTACAACCCAGATAGATGGAGACAGGCCAGGCCAGGAGATTGAAAGCCAAGACTTGGTAAATACCTCCTGAATGCCAGTACAGTTCTAAATTTGCTGCTGTTGCTGCTGTTGCTAAGTCGCTTCAGTCATGTCCGACTCTGTGCGACCCCATAGACAGCAGCCCCTCACAGGGACCTTATTAAGAAGAGGCTTTAGCAAATCCATTTCCTGGGTGAGAAAACTTAGCTAAGGCCACAATCCCAGGAAATGACAGACTGAATACTGGAACCAGGTCTTTTCTGCCCCACAGTCTAAGCACTGAGTGCCCCTGTGGTCTGTCTCTCCTCAGACCTGTTTCTGGGTGCCCTGTGCAAGAGGGGAGGCACTTTCAGGGAGAGAAGAGGGGCGTGAGTTGGAGCATGGGGGCCAGAGCAGGTGATATGGCAGAAGATGAGTCTAGATGGAGTCTCTCAGGTAGGCTGTGGTGACTGAAAGGCTAAGAGAGGCAAGAGCGGGGTCATATGCTGCCTTGGCTCTTGAAGGTCCATCTCAGTGGTGTCCTCAGCCTGAGGAGAAATGAGAGGAGGAGTGGGCTCAAGGGCACTATGGATGTTCAGCAGGCAAGCAGAAAAAAGCGCCATAGAGGAGCTTGGCACTTGATGCCAGCTTGGGAGCCTGGGCCCTGAGGGGGATGCAGTGGAGGTCATGTTAGGCTTTGAGTCAAAACACAGGGGCCCAGGCTGTGCTGCCTTATTTTAGGGTAGCCACTTTCCCTCTCCTGGCTTGTTTTCTCAACTTTAAAACAGGGCATGACACAGAGTGTAAAGAAAGGTTCACAATTCAAATATCCAACAAGGGACTTCCTTGGTGGTCCAGTGGTTAAAAATTCTCCCTCCTTGCAGAGGACATGGGTTCCATCCCTGGTCAGGGAACTAATATTCCACACGCTGCGGGACAACTAAGTCTGTGTGCTGCAACTACGGAGCCCATGTGCTCTGGAGGTCGCATGCTACCACTAAGAGAGGCCCACACACTGCAATAGAGAGCCTGCATGCGACAACTAAGATCCAACACAGGCAAAACAAGACAAACAGAACAAATGCAACAGCAAAAAAGTACACACACACAAAAGCAAATACCCAACAGTAAACAAATATCTGGAATATATGAAGTACATAAAGAGCCCCTAAAGGAAGAGACAGAGAACCCAACAGGAAAATAAGAGGGGGAAAAATCTTGAGAGGAAACTTTACATAAAAAAAGATATCCAATAATAATAAATATGTGAAAGTATGTTTAATTAGTCATTGGGAAAATGCAAGCCACAACAAGCTATTGAAATGAGAAAAGATGGAAAATGCTAAGTATTGGTGAGAATAAAAACTCTAATCCACTGCTGGAATGAGTGGAAATGGTGAACCACTTTGGAGATGCTTGGTGATATCTCCCAAAGCTGAATATACACATACTGTTTATTCCTACAATTCTACTCAAGGGTTTCTGTGAAGTAGAAGATAACACATTTGGAAGTGACATGAAATGAAAAACTTGGAAAGTACTTAAAATATCCATTGAGAGTGGAGCTGATCATAGAATTCAAAGCACACAGTAGAGTCCTGTAGAGCAAGGAGACTGAACAGGTAACAGTGTGGATGAATCTCACAAATATAATGCTAAGAAAGATTGACAAGTGGAACAGACGGTAAAGCGTCTGTCTACAATGTGGGAGACCTGGGTTCAATCCCTGGGTCAGGAAGTTCCCTGGAGAAGAAAATGGCAACCCACTGCAGTACTCTTGCCTAGAGAATCCCATGGACAGAGGAGCCTGGTGTCCATGGGGTTACAAAGAGTCACACATGACTGAGCGACTTCGTTTCTTTTCTTTCTTTTATGGAACATTCAGAATCTAATCTAAGGTATTACAGGTGAAGATGGTGGTTTCTGTTGGGTGTTGGTGACTGGAAGGAGGTGTGAGTGGGGCCTCTGGGGTATTGATCACATGTCTCCTCACTATGTGAAAATTCACCCAGTTTATGAAAAGAGCATGGATATATTCTTTAGAATGTATGTTATACTTCAAAAAAACTTTATGCCTTAAGAATAGATGCTGTCGATGCCTTCATGTGCAAGGGACTTATGAAGGGGAATTGGCCTGGGGGACACTGCCAAGGGATGGAGCCCAGGAAGATGCATAGAGGAGGAAATGGGAAGTTCCAGGGGCTCCACAAAGAGAGCAGAGGAAACACAGCCCCTCCCCCAGAGAAACTGAGGCCCTGAGAACAGGCGAGGGAAAAACAGAAAGGGCCTTACTCACTGGGCAGATGGACTTTCCTGAGGAGAAGTCCCCAGCACACAGTATGTCCATGTGCACAGCGCAGTTCTTGCCTTTTCCACCTCCATATAGCAGTTTATATGCCAAAGAATGCTCAAACTACTGCACAGTTGCACTCATCTCACATGCTAGTAAAGTAATGCTCAAAATTCTCCAAGCCAGGCTTCAGCAATACGTGAACTGTGAGCTTCCAGATGTTCAACCTGGCTTTAGAAAAGGCAGAGGAACCAGAGATCAAATTGCCAACATCCACTGGATCATGGAAAAAGCAAGAGAGTTCTAGAAAAACATCTATTTCTGCTTTCTTGACTATGCCAAAGCCTTTGACTGTGTGGATCACAATAAACTGGAAAATTCTGCAAGAGATGAGAATACCAGACCACCTGACCTGCCTCTTATATGCAGGTCAGGAAGCAACAGTTAGAAGTGGACATGGAACAACAGACTGGTTCCAAATAGGAAAAGGGAGTAAGTCAAGGCTGTATATTGTCACCCTGCTTATTTAACTTATATGCAGAGTACAGTATAAGAAACACCGGGCTGGAGGAAGCACAAGCTGGAATCAAGATTGCCAGGAGAAATATCAATAACCTCAGATATGCAGATGACACCACCCTTATGGCAGAAAGTGAAGAGGAACTAAAAAGCCTCTTGATGAAAGTGAAAGTGGAGACTGAAAAAGTTGGCTTAAATCTCAACATTCAGAAAATGAAAATCATGGCATCTGGTCCCATCACTTCATGGGGAATAGTTGGGGAAACAGTGGAAACAGTGTCAGACTTTATTTTGGGGGGCTCCAAAATCACTGCAGATGGTGATTACAGCCATGAAATTAAAGAACGCTACCTCCTTGGAAGAAAAGTTATGACCAACCTAGATAGCATATTGCAAAGCAGACATATAACTTTGCCAACAAAGGTCCATCTAGTCAAGGGTATGGTTTTTCCAGTGGTCATGTATGGATGCGAGAGTTGGACTGTGAAGAAAGCTGAGCACTGAAGAATTGATGCTTTTGAACTGTGGTGTTGGAGAAGACTCTTGAGAGTCCCTTGGACTGCAAGGAGATCCAACCAGTCCATTTTGGGGGAGATCAGTCCTGGGGGTTCTTTGGAAGAAATGATGCTAAAGCTGAAACTCCAATACTTTGGCTACCTGATGTGAAGAGTTGACTCATTGGAAAAGACTCTGATGCTGGGAGGGATTGGGGGCAGGAGGAAAAGGGGACGACCGAGGATGAGATGGCTGGATGGTATCACGGACTCTATGGATGTGAGTCTGAGTGAACTCTGGGAGCTGGTGATGGACAGGGAGGCCTAGTGTGCTGCGATTCATGGGGTCGCAAAGAGTCGGACATGACTGAGTGACTGAACTAAACTGACATATGTGTCTTTTTGCTATTAGGTTTATATTATTTAGAATAATGATCTCCTGGTTCATTCATATTCTTGCAGATGTCAGGATTTACTTTTTCAGGCTGAATAATATCCCATTGTGTATGTTATGTATGTATATTTGTGTGTGTATCACATATTATCATGTAGTCTTTATGAATTCATTATGACAAACAGGAACTTTCTCTCCAAGTCATTACTATGAATAAATTTTCAAAGAACATAGAAAAATACTGTAACTGTTTAGGGTTGAAAACTTTGTTTCCTTTTGCTATATGACCAGAAGTGAAATTGCTGGATCACATAGTATTCTAATTTTATTATTTGAAGAATTGCCATACTATTTTAAATATTTGTTGCACCAATTTACATTCCAAACAGCAATACACATGGTTTGGTAAGTGATATCAGGCTTGCCAGGAAGGAACTATCAAAGGGTATTCACTCAGATCCTAAAGAATGCCTGTTAGGTCTGTATGGGGGTCACAAGAGAGGTCTCTATATAATGATCTGAGAGGACTCTGGGTGAGATTACTCTTTGTGGGTTTGTGAGAGGGTCCTTGTGGGGTCAGCGTGGGTCTGTCTGAGGGCTCTGCATGGGGTCAGTGTGGGTCTATGAAAGGTTCCTAGTGGGGTAAATGTGCATCAGTCAGAGCTCTCTGTGTAGGGTGCATGAGGGTGTTCTAGAGATCCCTGAGCAGAATCAGTGTGAATCTGTGTTTGACCCCTGTGTGGGGTTAGTGTGGATTGTGGAAGATTCCTGTGTGAGGTTAGTGGAGCCTCTGTGTAGGGTTAGTGTGGGTCTGCAGAGGTCTCTTTATGGGGTCAGTGTGGGTGTTTTAGAGATCTTTAAGCAGGATCAGTGTGAATCTGTGGTTGACTCCTGTATGGGATCAGGGTGGATTTGTGGAAGATTCCCATGTGAGGGTAGTGGAGTCCCTGTGTGGGTCAGTGTGGGTCTGTCAGAGGTCTCCGTGTTTGGTCTGAGGGTTCCTGTACAGGGTTGCTGTGAGTTTGTGGGAGATCCCTGTGTGGAGTTAGTGTGGGTCAGTGGGAGGCCCTGTCTGGGGTGAGTGTGGGTCTCTGGGAGCACTCTGTGCAAGGTCAGTGTGGGTGTGTGGGAGGTTTCTGTTTGGGGACACTATGGGTCTGTCGGGGTCCCTCTCTGGGGTCAGTGTGGATCTGTCTAGGTCTCTGTGTGGGGTTCTTGGGGGCCCTGTGCTGGATCAGTGTGTTTATGTGGGAGGTCCCTGTCTGGGGTCAGTGTAGGTCTCTGTGGGTAGTCTTCATGGGGACCCTCCATTGCTGTCCTTTCTGCACCTCACGGCAGGAGAAGGGCAAGGGACTCTCCCCATCTGCTTTCTTGCTGCTCTGTCAAGGTCCCCTCTGTGTCTTTTCTCCATACAGGCACCTTAGTTCCAGGTCCCCTGACTCAGCGCTCACCTCTTGGCGCCTCTGAGAGGACCTCGCAGCAGGCAGGCTCAGGATCCATGCTCTGTGCTCCCCTCTGTGAGCTCTGGAGGCCACTAGGTCACAGCCCCTCCCCTCAGACCCTGGCTGAGCCCCCACCTCTGTGCCCCCCATGGAGGACGCGGTGCAGAGGCAGGACTAGTCTCCAGGGAGAAAATACAGCACAAGCAGGCCTGTGTCCTCTACCCCCACAGCCCCGGGCCTGGTCCCACATATGGAGGTCCTGACAGGCATGGAGGCGGGGCCATTCCAGCTGGCTCCTGGATTGGGGACGCCCTCCAGGAGCAGGTCTTTCCACCATGGGAGTGACTGTGACATAGAGCCCTAAATTGTTCTAGGGAATTGCTTTTGTCTCCCCACTTTCCCATGTGGACGGGCCCTGGGGAGGAAAGCTGATGGCAACCTCATTCTCCACAGGTGACTTCCCACCTGCTTGGTGACACATCCTGTGTTGCTGGCCTCTTCCATCTCTGGGCTCTGGGATGAGTGAGGCTGAGAGCAGGTCCCTGGGCCTGTTGAGTCCCCCACCTGTCCCCTGGGAGCCTCCTTGGGCCACACGTGAAGATAGAAATCACAGACCACGAGTCTGTCCTGGGCTCCCTGTCCTGTGAAATCTGATTATTTACATCGTGGAGAAGTGAAGCTCCCCTTCTTGGAGACTCCATTGCCTCTGGCAGCCTGGCCTTCTTTGGAGGAGCTCCAGATGTTCTCCCTCTGTCTGGGCTCTGGGGTGGGGCCACCAGGAGCCGTGGGGCCCCTAACTTCTTTCCTCTGGGCCTGTAGACGGTGGTTGGATGCCATGGGCTCTTGGTCACTGCACCGTCTGTGGACACCTCTGCCACCTGCCTCCTTCCCCACATCCCACCCTAGGGGCACAGCGTCCTCCCCTCAGACCATGCGGTGGTGGCACACACAGCCAAGAGCCCTGCGCACTTACCCAGGGGAGGTGGGTGCTCTGAGCAGGGCTGCCGTCTCCTCTAGGACGGGGGTGGAATGGCCCTTGGGGGCCCCGGTGATTGCTGCCACTCTCTCTCAGCCTGGGAGTGTGTGGTCCGCATCCTTGCCTCTGCTCCAGAGCACGAGAAGCACAGAGGGAGGGTGACAGGCCAGGGTCATCTCATTCCAGCTCCTCCTGGGAGAGGAGGGGCTTCCAGGGCAGCTTCATCAATCCCACCATGACACGAGGACAAGGTTTCTCCCACCTCTAGGGGCCAGCACTGCCCCCAGATGTCCCTCCTTATTCTGACATGTGAGTTTGTCTCTGACACTTTCTGAGCTTGAGGGGAATTTCAGCCTCTGAACACCCCTCCCCTACAGCCCCACAGTTTCCAGGTAGAGAGAGAGCAGGAGAAGACAGAGCCAGATCCTGAAAAGGGGGAGGTCTTTAGCTTTAATTCACCTTGATATGTTTTAAATGCTATTGGTTGTTTCTGTAATGCTGAGATGATGGAAACAGAAGTTGCAGTGAAGGAACTGGGGTGAAGGTGAGTCTCCACTCTGGGGTCAACCTCCCTCCACGGCCCCATCCCACCTGGAAGCCAAAGCAGGCACCTGGAAAGAGTGGACCATTATCCATTGCCTTTCCCCCAGCAGGGCACAGACAGAGGCCACCAGATCTTATCAGAAAATACATTTCAGGAACCAAAAAAAAAGTGTGGTAACAGGAAGCTATTAGCACACAGAGGATGTGCTAATATGAGGGGGAAAAAAGGGTCTCTGGAAGATAAGCTTATTTTTTCCTTGGAGAAGAATTTTGCTACCAGGGATGCTGTGAAAAGCATGTTCTGATTGAACAAAAGAGGCATATTTCTGAAGAAGATAGTGCCTTGGACAGTGGAGGGGACAGCCTGGGACACATTTTACTCGAGCCATGCTGGCAGGCTCTGCCTAGAAAGGGACCTGGCTCCCTGGGTAGGAGGCCCACTTATTCTCTTTTGGAGAGCTATGGCCCATGGGGTAACTGGGTAATCATGGGCTATATCTCTTTTCCCTCTTCTGTGTTCTTGGGTGGAGAGAAACTTTGGTTGCAGTAATGTGGACATAATGGGTCCCAGAGTTCTGCTTTGTACCAATTTAACTCCAAGGCATGAGATCCATAGTGAAGCACCATCTTCTCCTTAGGATCTGTCCAACAGCTGTCATGACAGTCTGAGCCTCAATAGCCCTGCTATCCTAGGTCAGTGTGCTTTTGAGTGCCTCTTGGCTCTGGGCTGTGGCTGTTTCAGGTTTGCCTTTTGCAGTGGCTCTTCTAGTCCTTTGCATTTACTGGGGGAAACCCACTGCAGAAGGAGATCAATCCTTGTTTTGAAGCAGCTTTCTGAAAGAACCTGTCCCTTCTTCAGGATTAAATGTCAAAACTTGCTTCTTAGGCACTCTGCTGATTCCTTTTTCTGTCCAGAGCGACTAATCCCTCTGACCTGGTAGCCATTCGTTCTGCCAATCCTTTTTGATGCTGTCCTACTATGGGACTCCTATATGTCTCTCACCCTTCAATGGGGACACACTTCTGGCCCTTATATTTGGGCTCCCATCTCAGGGCCACCTGCTGCCCCTGGCTGCTCCCTCTACTCGATGAAACATCATAGAGCCTCTTGGAATTGGACGTGGATGTGTCTCCTCTGGTCAAGGTTTGGGAACAAGACAGATTCCTGAAAGCCAGATGTTTGCAGCAAGGAACATATCTGAGTGACAGTCTTTGAGAAGTGTATCCATGGCACAATCTTGAAGGAGAACACCGGTTTCACAGTCTTGATGGAGCACGCTGGTGGCCCAACCTCGATTCTGATTCTGCTGGTCTGTGAACCTTGACACTCAAGCTTATGAAACTGTGCTTCAAAATTTAGATCTTCTGGGTTTGAGGCAAGAGACTTTGCATTCAGGGTTGGGTTTCTACTGGACCTTGGAGATCGTGGACTCTTTAAATTCATGTTAATGAGTAGGGATTTGACCCACACACTAGGTTCCAAAGTTTCTTTTCCAGCAGGGTCTCCTTCCACAGACTCTTGTTCCCTGGAAGATGTGGACCATTCATTGGGGTCCACTGTTGTCATGATAGAGTAAGATTCTGGGGAGGCTCATCCCCTAACTTCCTCCTGTGGCTCAAGGCTGGCCATTGCTGGACTACAGCTGGGCTCCAAGCTGCCTTTATCAGTCCCCATGACAGACTCACTGTGCCAAATTCTGGTCACTAAACTCTATGTGGCGGCGTGAGAAGGTGGCTTGCTTTCCTGTCCAGTCAGAGGGACCTCTGAGGGCTTATGGATGTCACCAGGTTTGGGTCCTCCCAGAACCCCCTGGGCTTCCTCAGTCACCTGTGAGGGAGTGGGAAGGGGCCTCTCCAGGGAGGGATTTGCCCCTGTTGTTTCTACTTTCTCTCTTACATGGGGCTAAGGAGCTTTCCCCAAACCTTTGGTTAATAAAGATATTGAGTGGTCCCCAGATAAACAGGTGGCCTTCAAGGTAGACCCTTGAGCCTTTTCCAACTTCAAGCTAAGTATGAGTTTGAAGACCTTGAAGAGTAGGTCCCACCTGTGCCTCCTCCTCAACTTTACTATATGTGTTTTCAGCTCCTGTTGAATATCAGAACTGAGGATAAGAGACTCAAGGGAGGTGTTCAGAGAGGCTTTCCCATCCTGAGAGGAGTGTGGATTTTCTGCCTTCAGGGGGCCGTGTGTCTCTCTAGGAATGTCTAAAAGAAGGTTGTACATTCAACAGGGATCTCATGCTCGTGGATCTCCTGTGCCTTCCTCCTTATAAGGACTTCTGGATTGTTCCTGCCTCCTCTCAACTCTCTGACTCAGGTTTCACTCTTGGATCATTCACTGGAGGGTTGGCTGAGATCAGGTCCAGATCTTTTAGGATCCTCCTCACACTCTGCCCTACATCATAGTGTCGCTGTCTCCCTGGCGGGATTTGTGCTGGGCGCTTGGACCTCATCTTCTCTGTGTCCCAGCTGATGTTGCCTCGACCCGTGGAGGGCCTTGAGGGCCCCTCCCTGCACCTGACAAGGCCTTGGGAATTGATCTTGAGGCTGCATCAGTCTCTCAGATGCTTGCATTCTGCAGGGCAGGCCACTCTGTTGGTGTAGCAACCTTTTGGAAAACTGATGCCTCAGTACCTCCAAAATCTCAGGTCTGATCCTATCCCCAGGAAGGATGGAGACAGAGCTGTGAGCCTGGGAAGACCTATTTTCCTGGGAAATGTTGAGAGTGACCTGAATAAAGACTTGCTGACATTTCTTAACCAAAGAGGGAAGTTCATCCTCTTTTTAGTTACATTCCAGGTTTTCAATTGCATTTGAGATGAAAGATGTGCCTTATTTGGGACTGTAGGGAAGATATTTCACAGGACCCAATCTGGTATTGAGAAAGTGATCAGACTCGGAGAGAGGGTGACTGATGGACAGTGGTCTGTAACTGTGCCTGAGGTTATGCTTGACACATTTGGAGTCAAGGGTTTGGGTCGGGCCTGGATCTCCATGTGAGCCTGAGCAGGTGGTGTTGGAGTCAAACATTGAGGTTGCGCCTGGGTCTCCGTATTAACCTGAGCTGGTGGTGGTTGACATGGGGACATGGTTAGAGTCAAGGGCAGGGGATGGGCTGGGGTCTGTATGAGAGGCTGAGGTGGTTGTGTTTGTCACCGGGCCATGGTTGTTGTCAAGTGTAGAGGTCGTACCTGGGTATTCATGTGAGCCCAAGGTGGTGGTTGAAATTGGGACATGGTTGCAGCCAAGGGTAGGGATTGGCCCTGGGATTCTATGGAAGCTACAGGTGGTGATTGACGTTGAAGCAAGGTTGCAGACCAGGGTAAGGGTTGGGCCTGTATCTCTATGTGAGCCCAAGGTTCTGGTTGAAACTGGGCCATGGCTGGAGTCCAGGTTTAGGGTCGGTATTGGGTCTCCAGGTGAGTCTGAGGTGGTGGTTAAAACTGCTGCATGACTGGAGTCAAGGTTTGGGGTGGAGCCTGGGTCTCCATGCGAGCCCAGTGTGGTGGCTGAAAGTGAGGCATGGTTGGAGCCAAGAGTTGGGGGCTGGCGTGAGTCTCCATGTGACCTAGAGGTGACCTAGAGGTGATGGTTGCACCTGGGGCATGGTTGGAACAGTGACAGTTGTGAAGTTAATTTATCTTGAATTTGGAATGGTTCGGCCTTAGAATGCTCACTGAATAAAACAGGGCATAACCCAAGAGGGGGCCCAGGTACTGTGACAGTAGCCACCAGACTCTCACTGTGCACAGAGAGGAGACCCCAGAAGAGCTGGCTGCATGTCTTTTGTAGATGATCCCTCAAAGTGTCAGGATATCAGGGCTTCTTGGGACCATCCAGCTGTTCTCGTTTGCTTTTTATGCTCCAGAAGTTTTGGCGACCCAAGGTATCTTGCTTGTGACTGAATGACTTGATCCTCTTTCCCAGTGAAGTCACCTGGTAGCCTCCCTCATCCTCTTTTTCTTTCTTCTTCCAAATCTTCAGTTCTACTCTCTTGGTGATTAGTATCTCCAGTATCTTCTCAACATCCGCATTGACAAAAGAGAGGCTACCTGCCTGTTTGTGGGGTCTCCCAAAATGAGGCCTCAGGTGGGTAGAGGGGAAGGTGTTCTTGCTGGAACTCTAAGTATGTCAAGGTGGAGAAGCTCCATGGTTTTGTTGTCTCCTGCAACCAGGCCAGGTTGATACAGGATTGCTTGCACAGACAAAGCTTGATGGCTGATCTCCAAGGGGAGTGTGGAGATGACCTGTGTCACATGGTGCCCAGTGTGGGTGCCGTGGAGTCACCCTGATTGAGACTCAACTTGGAGCCTTATGGTGGTGGGGCAGAGGAGGGTGTCAGAGGTGGAGGGCAGGCTCTTACATAAAGGGGGTTTGGTGGGGAAGGGGAAAGTATAAGTGGCCAGGTTGAAAGGCTGTCCAGGGGAGGAAAAGCTCTGGTGATGGAGATGTACTCAGGGATGAGCATGAGGGAATGGAAACTGAGGTCACTGAGCCTGGAGAAATGGTAGAAGCCCAAGGTAGGGGCTGCTTGGTCAGAGGAGCTGGGTAGATTGTGGGAGCTGTCTCTTCCCTACATGATTGATGGGCTCTAGTGGGCACTGATTATAGACCTCTCCAGGTGAATCTTGACATTAGCCCTGATGAAAGCCACCCTTGTCCGGGAACCTCCCCAGGTGTTGCAGGGGACATGAGAAACAAGCTGCAGCCAGGAGATGCCAGGCCTGGAGGGCTGGGCAGGCCAGGCAGGGGTGGGCACCTGCACCCCACAGCCTGCATGGCCCCAGTGCTGAGTTTACAATGCTCCTGGTGTAGCTCACCCCAGGACGTTGGCCTTACCCCCAGGACTTCTCTCAGCTCAGCCCCAGGCTGTCAGTGTCCCTGGGGTTGGCCCCAGTGCTGACTTCACAATGCTCCTGGTGTAGCTCACCCCAGGACGTTGGCCTTACCCCCAGGACTTCTCTCAGCTCAGCCCCAGGCTGTCAGTGTCCCTGGGGTTGGCCCCAGTGCTGACTTCACAATGCTCCTGGTGTTGCTCACCCCAGGATGGCCTTACTCCCAGGACTTCTCCTCTCGGCTCAGCCCCAGGCTGCCAGTATCCCTGGGGTCGCGTGATAGGCTCTAGGAGGAAGAATCACCTAGAAAAGAAGGGGAAGATTCTCCACCTTTCCATAAGTGAATTCAGGTCTGGAACCTCTTCCAGTGTTTCCAGGCAATCTCTTCAAGCTGTAAATCAGCAGACAGGTCATGATGGTGAACATGGGTGCCTAGGGGTCTTACAGGAAGTTGAGTACACTGTCTCTTTAAGGGGACATCATTGGGAGATTAGAGCCCAAGGATGAGTGTCCAAGGCCACATGATGGAGGAGAAGTCCTGACGTGAAGTGAAGTGACGAGAAGTCCTGAAGTGATGGTGAAGCTCTGAAAGCGTTTATCATTTACAAAGTGTTTCCATATTCATTACCCCTTGATGCCCTCACAGCTTGCCTATGGGGAGAATGGGCAGGCACCAGTCTGCAGTTGAATCTGAGCAAAATAAAACCATGTGTCCTACGTGTACTGGAGGGCTCAGCTCCCAATCCAGGCTGTATTGGTGCAATGCACCCCACATGCCGTTTTGGACAGCTTCATTCTACACATGGAATCTGGGAAGTATCTGGGTTCTGCTCTCATTCCCAGAAGCCTCCCTTGGAGTTAGTTTCTCAAGGGAGAAGTCGTGCCACAGACCCCCTCAGAGTCTGTGGAACTGGGTTCTCATGGCCAGAGAGGTGGGGACTAACACTTGGGGCACTCATGGATGGATGGCAGAACTCACCTTTCAAATTTCAAAGCTCCATTTCTCTGGATGCTCCTGCTGCTTCCCCTTCTTTCTTTTCAATGCTGAGAGAGAGAAAATGAGGATTTAAAATGCAAATCTCAGTCTCCCCTCTCTAGACAAGCATCAGACAGTAGTGTTCACACAGAATAGGACTCTACATTTCACTAACAGAGTTCTGTGATTTTTCTTTCCTTTCACTTTTTTTTAAAAGGGGTAAAATATTTTGTTTTCCTTCTTTGAAGACCATAATGAAGTATTTTCAATGTGAGATTCACTCTGGACTTCTTTCGTCACTGTTCCTCTGCTCAAGAAACACACACATACTCAGACCTATGGGTGAATCTTAGCTCCATAAGGTAGCTCTCTGCTTCTTGATACCAGGCCCCCAAGCCCTCCAATGCCTGCTCTGAGGCTCTCGGGGCTTCAGCACTGCCAGAAGATCACTCCTGTCTGAGACACTGTTCACCTCTGGCTGAGATTCAACTCAGAATCCAGTCATTGGCCTCTGGTCACTGTGTTTTGGACTTGCCTTGGAGCCATCTACCAACCTGGATACATGGGTTGAGATCTTTAAATAGAAATCCTAGTGTTCACTGTATCCCTGCTCAGCCTGCTTTGTCCCTAGAGGGATGTTCATCTATTCTTTCTTGAGTATAGATGTCCTGTTCTTTTCTGTCTCAAAGGTCTTATTAGTTGACTCAGAAAAGTGAAAATAATAATAGAACACGACAGAGAAATATGTGCTTCTGAATCTGGACCAAGAGTTCCTTACCTTCCTGATGTTTCCATGTTTCCTAGGAGGCAGAAATGATGAATTATTCTTGAGGTAGGGAAGGGTCAGGAAAAAGAGCCCCAGCCCACACAGAAAAGTGATTATGGTAATGACTGCCCAGGCAGTGAAACTGGAGTTCAGCCAAAAGCAAAAGTGATTTTCAGAGAAAAGAACAGATTCTGCATCATCTGAATCATACTGCTGCCCTCAGGCAACTGAGCCAGGGTGTGCACTTGGGGACTAAAGTTCTAGGCCTACCTCATAGAACTGTGGTCTGATCACAAAGGGCTCTTGGGGGTAAGAGGGAGTAGCAGAGGAGGAGGCTGGACTATAGCCCCTCCCTAACCATCCAGCCCTGCAGCCTCATTCATCTCCCTTCCTCTGAGCCTTCCCATCCTGCCTTATCATCTGTATATAGA
The DNA here is from genome assembly GCF_042477335.2 of Ovis canadensis. Taxonomy (NCBI): domain Eukaryota; kingdom Metazoa; phylum Chordata; class Mammalia; order Artiodactyla; family Bovidae; genus Ovis; species Ovis canadensis. The sequence continues at coordinate 47,741,815 of NC_091246.1, read as the reverse complement.
GACATTAGTCAAGTGTTGACTCAGTCCACCTAGAACTCAAGAGAATTCCTGATTCCTTTGACCTAACTGCTTGAGCCTCATCAATGCTTTAAAAAATCTGGAGTTCTTTTAACTTTGGTTAACCACAAGTATTTTTACTCTTATGATACTAATTTTTTAAAAAAATTCAGTTAATCTTTACTATATTCAACTATGGGTATTAAAAATTAGATAAAAAATGATTTGAAATTTACAAGGCCATGAAATATAAAGCAAATTGAAATAGTGAAGCCTTCAGGGTAAATTTTTCATAAGTTGCTAGCATGTTTCTTAAGTTGCAGCAAAGTGTTAAGTCAGTGAGCTTGAGGTCCCTCAAGCCCTTCACATTCCAGAGTGACCACTGACCTTTTGATCTTGAAGATCACTTTTCAATCCTGGGAATAGTCTACTTGATAAGATCATATTTGTATAAATGAGACCTTGGTCTTGCCAAATAGTTAATGGAAATGATGTGATTTACAGTGTACACCTGTTTTAAGTTGACATGGAGGCCTGGTAAGGCTGTATCAGTCTGATCTCAGGGAGGGGTACTGATGACTAAGTAGTTAAGGTCAAGTATATGGGCTCTTCATCCCTATGTGACCTACCCCACAATAAAAACCCTGGACATTCAAGGCTTGATGATGGCTGACACTATGCACGTGCTGCCGCACTGTTTGCTGAGGGAACTAAGCACTGTCTGTAGGGCCCCACTAGGCCAGACATCTGGAAGACTGCATATGGCTCCCTGCATCTTTTTTGTTTTTGGCTAGTTCTGGTCTGTATTCTTTTTCTGGTTTTAATCTGTATCCTTCTGCTGACATAAACCATAGTAAGTGCAAGTATTGTGAGTTCCAGGTGGAGTGAACTGAAACTTGACGAATGTCTCTGCCTAACAGGATGAGAAGGCAGGATGGGAGGCTCAGAGAAGGGGGATGAATGGAGCTGCAGGGCTGAGTGGCTGGGGAGGGGCCATGTTCCAGCCTTCTCATCTGTTACTCCCTCCCCACCCTCAGGAGTCAAATGTGACAAGACCACAGCTCTAAGATGTGGGCTTAGTACTTTAGTTCCCAAGTACATACTGTTTGCAGTGGCCTAAGGGCAGCAGTGTGAGGCAGGCAATGGAAAATCCTCTCTTTTCTCTGAAAAGCACTTTTGATATTTGGCTGAACTCCAGTGTTCCACTTCCTGGGCGATCGATACCATTCTCGCCTTTCTGTGTGGACTAGAGTTCTTTTTCCTGTTTCTTCCCTACCTTGAGAATAACCTGTCCTTTCCTCCTCCTAGGAAACGTGGAGACATCAGGAAGGTGAGGAAACCTTGGTGGAGACCCACAAGTGCAAGATCCTCTCTTCTCGATTATTATTTCTACTCTTCTGAATCATCTAGAGAGATTCCTGAGATGAGAAAGAATAGGACAGCTATTCTCATGAAAGAATAAAACATCACCCTCTGGGTGCCCCAGGCTGGGCAGCGGGCAGAGTGAACATTTCTCTCCAAAGATCTCAGATATCAGTTGTCCAGGTATGTTTGAAGGCTCCAGGGTATGTCCCAAACACAGTGACCAGGGCGTGAGGGCTGGATACTGAGTTCAATCTCAACTACAGCACAGGTGCATGAGCACTGCTTCACCAGCCATGAAAAACTATCTTGGATGAGGGCTGATCTGAGGACAGTGCTGAGGCCTTGAGAGTCTTGGAGTGGGGCCCTGGACTTGGGAAACAGAGACCCACCTGACAGAGCTCAGATTCAGCCACTGTTCTGAGAATGTGTGTGTTTTTGAGCAGAGGAACAATGACAAAGGATCCAGGTGAATCTCACTTCAAAATCCTTATGTTCTTCAAAAAAGGAAAACAAAATATTTTTATCCACCTTAAAAATGCATGAAAAGAAAGAAAAACCACAGAGCTCTGTTAGTGAAATGCAGAAAATCATATTATGTATGGATACTGAGTGTCTGATGCTTGTCTAGAGAGGGGAGCCTGAAAATTGGGTCTCAAGCCCTCATATGTTTGGGTGGGTCTCAGCATCAAATGCAGCCAAAGGGGAGAAGCGGGAGTAGGGAGAAAAATGGAGCTTTGAAAGGTCCGTTCTGCCATTCAGCTATGTGTGCCCCTGGAGTTAGTCCCATCTCTCCGGCCCTGAGGGCCCAGGACCACCGGCTCAGAAGAGGCCAGTGGCAGGACCTGTCCCTTGGGAAACAGAAACCTCAGGGAAGCTCCTGGAAGAAGAGCAGAACCCAGATACTACCCAGGTTCCATGTAGCAAATGAAGCTGTGAGGGGTCTGGAAAAAGGTGTGGCCCAGCAGGTGCCTGTGGGCTGCACTGAGCTAATAGCACCTGGATTGGGAGATGGGACTCCAGGTCCAACTGTGGACACATTTTTTGTTTTAATTAATTTATTTTAACTGGAGGATAGTTACTTTTGCACACCGTTTAACTTCTCTCATATTCGTCTATGCCATGACTGCTGTCCATTCTTCCCCACAGAGGGGTTGGTGAGGGGTAATGGATATGAAAGCACTTTTGTTAATGTAAACCCTATCATAAGCTTCAGCATCACTGTCATGGATCATGTGGCCTTGGACCCTGGTACTTGGATTCCAATATCCCAGTTGTGTCCCTTTGGGACTAGTACTTAGTACTTTAGTTTCCACTAGGCACAATCCCACAAAGGTCATCCCCATGCTCCCCTTGGAGACCAGCCATCTCAGGGCTTGTCCATTCAAGCTGTCCTCTTTCAAACCTGTCTTTTAGGTAGGGGGCTGCCAGAGCATGGAGCTTCTCCAACTTGACACACTTTGAGTCCCAGTAAGAACACCTTCACTGCCACCCACCAGAGGCCTTGTTGTTAGGACACCCCAGGAACAGACAGGTAGAGGCTGGAAGATTCTCTTTTGTCAACCTGTATGTCCAGAAGCTGCTGGAGATGTGAATTCACCAAGAGAGTGGAACTGAAGATTTGGAAGGAGAAATAAAAGGAAGAGGAGGCAGGCTACCATCTGACTTCACTGGGGATGAGAATTAAGTCACTGACTGACAAGCAGGACACCTTGGGTCACCAACAATTCTGGAACATAAAAGGCAAACCAGAACAGCTGCTTGGTCCCCAAAAGACCTGATATCCTGACACTTTGGGGGACCATCCACAGAAGACATGCAGGCAGCTCTTCTGGGGTCTCTGCTTTCTGCACAGTGAGTCTCTGGTGGCTACTGACACAGTACCTGGGTCCCCTCTAGAGTTACACCCTGTCTTACTCAATGAATGCTCTAAGGCTGGACAATTACAAATGCAAGCTAAATTAACTTCACATCTATCATTGGTCCAGCCCTTACCCACGCTGTAGCCCAGGCTCAGCCTCAGTCCTTGACTCCCAACTATGTCCCAGTTGCAGCTATCACCTCTGGGTCACATGGAAACCCAGGCCAGACCCCTACCCTTAACTCTAACCATGCCCCAGATTCAATCACCACCTTTGGGCTCACATGAGGACTCAGGCTAGACCACAACTTGCCAGGGTCCAGCCCTGGTAGATCCAGGGTAATTTGAAGCAGGGATGGAGTCGACATCTAGAGGAAAATTGTTTAGTTAAAGATATGGAGAGATATTAGAAAAGAATAGTGTAGTAGGAAAATTAGTGGAGAAAAGAGGCTGAATAACTTGGTTTTCGCGGAGAACCAATAAAACTCCGAGACAAGGGGTTTGCACCGTCTACATAGGCCACCAGCGCCCGCTTGAATAGCGGAGGGTGCCCCGCCTTGGGCTGCCTCTCACGTGGGTCTTAGAAGCCAGGGCAAATAAGTAGACACCGTGAGCCTCCGCGCTCCAGATGGGAATTCAGCCAGAAAATGAAAAAGACGACACGGGGGAAATCAGTCTTTCCAGGAACTGGTCCGTTTCTTTATTTCCCAGGTCCGCTTTTATACTTTTTGTTATACATAGAGATAAATGGAAAATACAAAGTCACGTGGGGTCAGCAGTCCTGACCCTTACTGAAACCATGCTTTCTTTCTGCATTCCTTTCGATATACAAAGTTCTCAGGTGATTTACATCATCTTCTGGCCAAGAGGCCTGCTAACGTTTTATGACCCTTTCTGATGACGATTAGTCAACCAGAAAACTTATTTTCTCCAAAGGTGATTTTTCTTAAGTCAGGCACCACCCTCCAAAGGCACCAGATAAAGTGGCATTCCTACAGGGCAAAGGTGCAGTGGGCTATAATCAAGAAAATAATTTACTTAGCCTAAAGTCTAACGTGATTAATATCAAAGGTCAATACTTATTTCTCCTATATGCTAGTTATATTCATTAATGTGTATAAGGGGGAAGGGATATGGAGACTTAGCAGCAAATATTGGCCCAACAATGACAACCCTCCACCAGTACAATTTCTAACTAACTCGCTAATACTATACTAATAATTTTCTAACTTCTCAAAAGAATCTGTTTTTAGAAAGTTTAAAGCATCTCGTGCCTGTCACAGTTGGTAGGCTGTGAACAATCACATGTGGCCAGACAAACCTGTCAGGCAGGCTAGAGAGCCATCAGAGGAGTTTTTGGACTGAAACACTCTCGTTATGCCCGGGAGATTTATTAACTGGAGTTCTAAGTTAACTCCTTTTCAAAGAGAGGTGGTGGGGGATAGCCCCCCATAATGTCAGCAGTGTAGGTGAAAGCATAATGCAGTAAGGTAGGCAGACTCTGGTTTTGGGGGTAGATGCTCGAGAATGTCCAGGGGGACCCCTGAGGCCTGATCCCATCTTTGTGTAATGTCAGGCCTCCTTCCTCATGACCTTTGCCACTGGCAGGATTCCTCACACTGGCTCCTGGCAACAACTCTTGACTCCAGCCATGCCCCAGTGTCAACCACCACCTCAGGTTCAAGTGGAGAACAAGGTCCAATCAAAACACTTGACTCCAACCATGACTCACTTTCAACCACCACCTCCAGCTCATGTGGACACATATGCTTAGCCCCAACCCATGACTCCAACCACAGCTCACTTTCACCAACCACTATCTCAGGCTCACATGGAGACCCAGGCCCAAGTCCAACCCTTGACTCCAACCATGCTTCACTCTCAACCACCACCCCACATTCACTTGAGGACCCAGACCTGACCCCAGTCTTTGACTCCAATAAAACCTTAGTCTCAACCACAACCTCGGGCTCACATGGGAACCCAGGTCCGACCCCAACCCTCGACTCCAACCATATCTCACTCACAGCCATAAAGACTCAGGCTAACTCCTATCCTTGACTACAGCCAAACCTCACTCACAGTCACAACCTCGGGCTCACGTTGGAATCCTCGCCCAACCCCAACCCTTGACTCCAATCATATCTCACAGCCACAACTTTGGGCTCACATAGAGAGCCAGGCCCAACTGCCACCCTTGACTCTAACCAAGCCTCACTCTCAACCACAATTTTGGGCTCATATGACAATCCAGGCCCAACTCCAACTCTTGACTCTAACCATGCCCCAAGATCAAGGACCACTTTGGGCTCAGTTAAGAGACCACTGCCTGTCTCACACTGTCTCTCCCAATCCAACCATCTTCCTCTCAACTGCAGAGTAGGTACTATGAAGTCTTGCCCTATAATCCAAAATAAGCCACAATCTTTGATTCCCCAATGCAATTCAAATCCGGGAATAAAATTTTTTTTTTAAAAAAAGCAACTAGCAAGTGGGAGAACTTTATCCTCTTTGGTTAAAAAATCTCAGCAAGTCTTTAGCCAGGTCACCCCCAATCTTTCCCAGGGGAACAGGTCTTCTCAGGCCCACATCTCTGTCTCTATCACTCCTAGGGATTTGATCAGCCCTGAGGTTTGGAAGAAACTGGAGTATCATCTTGCCAAAAAGTTCATGCAATAAGAGAGTGCCCTGCCCTGCAAAATGCAAGAGTCTCAGAAAGTGATGCAGACTCAGGGCGATTCCCTAAGGCCTTGTCAGGCGTTGGAAAAGAAGGGGCCCTCAAGTCCCTCTGGAGGTCTAGGCAAAAGCAATCCAGATGCACAAAAGATGAGGTCCTGGTACCCAGCAAGGATCCCACAAGGGAAGCATCTGTGCCAGGATATAAAGCGCAGCATGGGAGGATCCTAAAAGATCTGTACATGATCTCAGCTAACCCTCCAGAGAAGGTTCCAAGTGCAAACCCCGAGTTGAAAGAGTTGAGCCCAGGCAAGAAGCATCCAGAAGTCCTGGGGGTGCTTATAAGCAGGAAGGGACAGCAGATGCATGAGTGATGGATCCCTGTTAATGTCTGTTCAAGATTTGTTGCCAGCCACTTCTTAGACCTTCCTGGAGAGTCAAATGCTCCTCCAGATACTGAAAATGCAGGTTCCTCTCAGGATAGAGAAGCCTTCATGAACACTTCCCATGAGGTCTCTTGTCTTCAGTCCTTATATTCAATAGCAGCTGGAAGTGCGTATGACAAGGTTTTGCATCAGGCACAGATGGGTCCTACTACCCAAGGTCCTCAAGATCACATTTAGCTTGAAGTTGAAGAGTACTCACTGCATATTCCTTCCAAGGTCCACCTTGAAGGCTACTCTGGGGACCACCCAAAAGCCCAGTTACCAGAGGGCTTGTGAAAACATTCTCGTCCCCATCCAGGAGAGAAAGTGATAACAATGTAGGCAGTGCGCAGCCTAGAGAGTCCCCTTCCTGCCCTCTACTGTCTGACTGAGGAAACCCCGGGGGGCTCTGGGAGGAACCTCAACTGGCGAACATCCAGAAGCCCTGAGAGGCCCCTCTGACTGGACAGGAAGACAAGCCACCTTCTCAGGCCCTCACACAGAACAGAATTTGGCACAATGAGTCTGTTGTGGAGGCTGACAAAGGCAGTCTGGAGCCCATTCCAAATCCAGCAGTGTTCATGAATGAGCCACAGGAGGAATCTGGAGGACAGGCCTCCCCAGAAACTTGCTCTAGTGAGAGTGTCATGGACCTCGATGAATGTTCCCCATCTTCCAGAGAACAAGAGGCAATGGGGAAAGGCACTACTTGGAAAGGTACTTTTGAACCTAGTCTCTTAATCAAATACCAAATAATCAATATAGATATGAGGAGATCATGGTATCCAAGGTCCCATAAAAATCCCTCCTCAAACACAAAGTCTGTTGTCACAGATGCAGAAGATGTATACTTTGATGAACAGTTTCGAAAGCTTAAGTTCCAAGGGTTCACAGACTGGCAGAAACGGGCTCAGGGCCAGGCCACTTGCCTGCTCCTTCAAGACTGTGCCACTGAGAGGCTTCTCAAAGACTGTCATTTGGATATACTCATTGCCACAAACACCTTGTCTTCTCAGGAATCTCTGTGCTGTTCTGAACCCTGTCCCTTGGAGACAAGTCCAATTCCTGCACATATGATGTTACATCGAGTGGAGGGAGCAGCCAGGGACAGCAGGAGGCCCTGAGAAGGCAGCCCCAACATCAAAGTCAGAGCAGGAAGTTCATCTCCACTGACACGAGAGAGACTAATAGGAGGCCCAAACTAGGACAGCATAGACAGTGGTTGGTGGTACAGAGGTCCTACCAGGTCTGCAGGATGAGCCATCCTGCCCAGAAAAAGAAATCAGCAGAGTCCCTACAAAGCAAGTGTCACCAGTTAATCCCGAAAAAGGGACATGTTTCTTCAGAAAACCACTTCAGAGAAAGGATTAAGCACTTTCTGCAGTGGATTTTCCCCAATAAAGCAAAAGATTGGAATAGCCCCTGCAAAATGGCAAGCTTGCAGCAGACACTGTTCAGAGCCAGAGAACAGTCAAAAGAAGTCTGATTATGGACATCAAGACTGCTGAGGCTTAGGCTCTCATGACAGCTGGTGGACAGATCTTAGAGAAGATGGAGCTTCACCATGGACCTAGGCTTGAGTTTCATTGGTACAAAGGAGAACTCCAGGGCCCATAGGTCCAGCTTACTGCTACCATAAGTTTCTCTTCAACAAAGAGCAAAGGAGAGTGATGCAAAGACGGGGGGAAAATGGGGGACAAACAGTGTGCTACCTCCATGGGCCACAGCTGTCCTACAAAGAGTAAGCGGACCAGTCCCAGGGACTGCACGTGGACCTTCCCTCCCAGGGAGTCAGGTCCCCTTCCGGGCAGAGCCTGCCAGCATGGATCAAGAGTAACAACTGTCCCAGGCCATCCCCTCCACTGTCCAAGGCACTGTCTTCTTCAGAAATACACCTCTTCTGGCCAATCAGAACATGCTTGTCATAGCTTTCCTGAGAGGAAAACTCTTCTCCAAAAAAAAATGCATACCATGCACATGAAAACGTTTTTCTCTCATGTTAGAGCATCCTCTGTGTGCTAAAAGCCTCTTCCTACCACAAAATTAGTTTCCTGAAAGAAATGTTATTTCTCATGAGAAATGGTGCTCTGTCTGTGCTCTGCTTGGAGAAAGGAAATGGATAAGCGTCCACTCTTCCCAGGTGCGTGCTTTGACTTCCATATGGGACGGGGTCACGGAAGGAAGGTGAACCCAAGCATGGATACTCACCCGTACCTCAATTCCCTCCCTGCACCTCAGTGTCCATAATACCAGCACAGTATTACAGAAATAAGCAACAGCATTCAGGATATGTCACAGTGAACTAAACCTAAAGACCTCCCTCTTCTCAGGATCTAGCTCTGTCGTCTCCACTTGTCTCTCTACCTTGAAATTGTGAGTCTGTAGGGGAGGAGTTTGCAGAAGCTGAAATTCCCCTCAGGCTCAGAAAGTGTCAGAGACAATAAACATGTCAGAATAAGGAGGGGGGTTTGGGGCAATGCTGGCCCACAGTCTAGGGTGAGAGATCGTCCCCGTGTAATGGTGGGATTAGATGACTGTCCTGGAAGCCCATCCTCTTCCTGATGGGGCTGTAATGAGATGGCCCAGGCCTGTCACCCTTCCTCTGTCTTTCTCGTGCTCTGGAGCACTGGCGAGGATGAGGACCACACACTCTCAGGTCTAAGTGTGTGCGCTGTGGAGCATGGAGGCCTCCAAAGGCCAGTCCACCTCCACCCTGGAGAAGAGGCTAGCCCTGCTCATAGTACCCACCTCTGCCAGGGAGTGGGTAGGGGCATGTCTGTGTGTGTAGTCACCTCACTGTCTGAGAGTGGGACACTGTGGCCCTAATTACAGATGCAGGGAAAGGAGGCATGGGGCAGAGCTGTCTATAGATGGTGCAGTGACCAAGGAGCTCCCAGAGCCCAGAAAGAGGGAGGCCACCTGGAGTCCCTGACAGAGGGCCAGGCTCCCAGAGGCAGAGGCGCCTCTGAGCAAGGAATCTTCACTTCTCCACAGTGTAGTTAATCAGCTGTCACAGGACTGGGAGCTTGGGACAGACTCACAGTCTGGGACCTCTACCTATGCATGTGGGCCAATGAGGCTCCCAGAGGACAGGTGAACTCAACAGGCCCAAGGGCTCTGCTGAAGTTGTAGCAAGTCTCACCTGTCATCAACCTTGCTCAGCCCAGAGCCTGGAAGGGGAGGAAGCCAGCAGACAGGATGTGTTACTCAGAGGGTGGGAAGTGACCCGTGCAGAAGGGAGCGGTCAGCTTTCTTCCCCAGGACCCATCTACACAGGAAAGTGTTAGTCACTCAGTCATGTCCACTTCTTTGAAACCCCATGGACTGTAGCCTGCCATGCTCCTCTGTTCCTGTAATCTTCCAGACAAGAATAACTAGAGTGGGTAGCCATTCCCTTCTCCAAGGCATCTTCCTGACCCAGATATCAAACCCAGGGCTCCTGAATTGCAGGCACATTCTTCACCATCTGAGCCATGATGGAAGCCCTGGAAAGCAGGGAGAAAAGAGCAATTCTCAAGAGTGATTCAGGGCTCTGTGTCATAGTCACTAAGGCTGTGGAGAGACCAGCTCCAGGAAGGGCCTCTGATCCAGGTGACAGCTGGAATGGCCCTGCCCTCATGCCTGTTAGGACCCCACATGTGGGACAAGGACCCTCACACGTGGGACAAGGACCAGGTTTGCAGGGCAGCACGTACAGGCGTACTTGTATTGTGGTTTCTACCTATAGCCATGTCTTGCCTCTGGGCCCCATCCCCCAGGGTGCACACAGCAGTGGGGTCTTAGCGAGGACCTAAGGGAATGGCTGAAACCCAGGACACAGAGTGGCCTCCAGCGCTCAGGTGAGAGGGAGCTGTAAAGCAGAGACTCTGAGCCTGGGTGTTGCCTGGTCCTCAGAGGCATTGAGAGGTGAGTGCTGAGGGTCGGGGGAGCTGACTCCGAAGCATCTGTGGGGATAAGTGACACAAAGGGACGCCAACAGAACAGCAAGAAACCAAAGGGGAAAATCCCTGTGCCCTTCTCTTGCTGTAAGGGGAAAAACAGCCAGCAATGGAGGTCCCCTCACTTAGAGTCTCCACACAGAGACCCACACTGTCCTCACATGGGGACCTTCCGCACACCCACTCTGAGAAATCTCACCCAGAGACCTCTCAGCATCCCACAGAGACCTCTGAGACCTCCCATGCACACACCTCATAGGTGTTCTTTAGGATCTGAGTATCCACTGACTGACAGGTCCATCATGGTGAGTTTGATATCAGTTAACCAACTGGCAGCACAGGAGTAGGACCAGAGATGGTGCCTGGCCCCAACTCCTGCTCCCAGAACTCCAAGACATCCAGACATCACCAGCATTGTCCTAAACGGGGGCTGGGGGTGGTGGGGGTGGGGTCTCTGCTTGGAGAAATGCTCATACCTTCTGTCATTTGTAACCATTGCCTCTGAACAGAAGAGTCACAGTGTTCTATGTGCAGACTTACAAAGTCTTTCCTCCACAGATCTTCATTAACTTCAGCTCTGTCCATGGCTTAGGGAATCACAAATTTTAAACATGAGTTAAATGCTGCCAACTTCCAGTGAAACTATCTTATTTGTCCCATTTTATTCATCTTCCTGTCAGATGGTGCCAATATCACATTTTTTTCTTTTCTTAGGAGAATAAGGAGGATCTTGTCCTTTTCTAAGGAGGCTAAGATCTGAACTCAAGATGCAGATTCTTTACTTTGGAAACAAGGTAAAGCACTGTAGCAAATGGGCTCTAGGAATAAAATAAAGCAGCAACAAGTTGTGTGGAGTTTCATTCACCTCCCAGGGGGCTGTGCAACTAATGCAGCGTTTTGTACAAAACAGTTTGTGTCAGGCTTGAGCTTTATTTTTCAATGAAAATGTGTATGTTTTTCAAATGAATCATATATCTGGCAATATTCCTTTTTGGTCTCTGCAAAAATACACATTTCTTTCTTAAAATACGGTATTGCCCTCAAATGATATTATGCATATTTCCAACATATGATAAAATTCTAATATCCAGGTAATGTAGCTTAAACTGATGAACTATAAAAGAAGATTCAGTATTTAAATCTTTAAAATGCCCACAATCTCCAAGACTCCAGTGTGCTCCATTTTATGTTCATTCCAGGGCTAAAAAAGGATACTTTGCCTCAAATAGTGTGGAATTTACAAAAAGATATCATATAATCTGTGTTTGATGTATACTCATGCCCTAATAATATGACCAGAAGGGACTTCACAACTGAATCGAGCAAAGTTTACATAAATAATCAAAGTGTGCATTAACATACACAACGTGTACAGCAATCATCAAAATCTTCACATTGTATATCCAGCTCTTTCCAAAGATGGACTTCAGTGATATCACAGACATACTTTTAATTGCTCATAAGCAGCTAGTTTCCCTGCTTTGTTAAAACTGACTTTAATGACAGCTGGCATGCTTTTATCATTGTTAAGTCAGATTAACCCCAGGATGACAATCTTTTCTCTAAGAGAAGCAGGGTTGATATGAGAGCTCTTTTGGCTTATTTATTTTAATCAGGTGGCATAGTGGTAAAGTCCCGCCTGCTGATGCAGGAGACATAAGAGACACGGGTTCCATCCCTGGGTCAGAAAAATCCCCTGGAGGAGAGTATTGCAACTCACTCCAGTATTCTTGCCGGGAGAATAGAACTCTGTCCAAAAAACTCTTAATGACCCAGATAACCACGATGATGTCATCTCTCACCTAGAGCCAGACATCCTGGAGTGTGAAGTCAATTGGGCCTTAGGAAGCAGTACTATGAACAAAGCTAGTGGAGGTGATGGAATTCCAGCTGAGCTATTTAAAAATTCTAAAAGAGGAAGTAGTTAAAGTGCTGCACTCAGTATGCCAGCAAATTTGGAAAACTCAGCAGTGGCCACAGGACTGGAAAAGGTCAGTTTTCATTCCAATCCCAAAGAAAGGCAATGCCAAAGAATGTTCAAATTACTGTACAATTTCACTCATCTCACCTAATAGCAAGATTATGCTCAAAGTTCTTCAAGTTAGGCTTCAGCAGTACATGAACTGAGAACTTCCAGATGTACAAGCTGGGTTTAGAAAGGCAGAGGAACCAGAGATCAAATGGCCTATAACTGTGGGATCATAGAAAAAGCAAGAGAATTCCAGAAAAACGTCTACTTCTGCTTCATTGACTATACTAAAACCTTTGACTGAGTGGATCACAACAAACTGTGGAATATTCTTAAAGAAATGGGAATAAAAGACCACCTTAGTGCTCTCCCAAGAAACCTGTATGTAGGACAAGAAACAAAGTTAGAAATGGATGTGGAACAGCAGACTGGAAAGGAGTGTGTCAAGGCTGTATGCAGTCACCCTGCTTTTCTAACTTATATGCAGAGTACATCACATGAAATGTTGGCTTCAAGACTGCTAGGAGAAATATCAATAACCTCAGATATGCAGATCTACTTTAATGACAGAAAGTTAGAGGAAGTAAATAGCCTTTTGATGAAAGTGAAAGAGTTGAAGGAAACAGGTGGCTTTAAACTCAGCATTCAAAAACAATGATCATGACATCCAGTCCTACCACTTCATGGCAAATAAATGGGGGAAAAAGTGAAGATGGTTCAGATTTCATTTCTTTGGCTCCAAGATGAATGCAGATGATGAATGCAGCCTCAAAATTAAAAGATGCTTGCTCCTTGAAAGAAAAGCAATGACAAACCTAGACAGTGTATTACAAAGCAGAGATATCACTGTGCTGACAAAAGTCCTTATAGTCAAATCTATGGTTTTTCCATTAATCATGTATAGATGAGAGATGGACCATAAAGAAAGCTGATGCTGAAGAATTGATGCTTTTGAACTGTGGTGTTGGAGAAGACTCTTGAGAGTCCCTTGGACTGCAAGGAGATCCAAACAGTCCATCCCAAAGGAGATCAGTCCTGGATGTCATTGGAAGGACTGGTGCTGAAGCTGAAGCTCCAATATTTTGGCCACCTAATGCAAAGATCTGACTCACAGGGAAAGACCCTGATGCTGAGAAAGACTGAGGGAAAGAGGAGAAGGGACGACAGAGGATTAGATGGTTGGATGGCACACTGACTCAATGGACATGAGTTTGAGCAAGCTCAGGAAGACAGTGAAGGACAGGAAACCATGGCGTGGTGCACTCCATGAAGTCACAAAGAATCAGACAGGACTTGGTGACTGAACAACAACTTTCTCAGAAGATAATGCATTTACAAAGAGGGCAGCTAAAGTTGGCTGAGTGTCCTCATTACATGGAACCCCAAATGCTGTAAAAAGAATGCTTCCAAACTAGCTGTAGAATGGCACAGACTTTTCCCTCTTTTGTTTATGATCAAATAATAGATCAATCAGTCTGAGCAGGGATGATTTTAGAAATGGCTTATCAAAAGTTGTTATTTTGGAAGCCTTTTAAGGTGGCTGTGCTGTGCTTAGTTGCTCAAGTCATGTCCAACTCTTTGTGACCCCATAGACTGTAGCCCTGCCAGGCTCCTCTGTCCATGGGGATTCTCCAGGCAAGAATACTGGAGTAGGTTGTAAGGCCCTCCCCCAGGGGATTCTTCCCAATCCTTGATTATCATCCTGGGAGTTTTCTGCCAGGGTCCAGCCCCGGTGGATCCAGGGTAATTCGAAGGGGAGACGGAATCAGCGCCCTAGGAAAAAACATTTAATTACAAATATATATAGAGATTAGAAACAGATAGTGTAGTAGGAAATATTAGTGGAGAAAAAGAGGCTGAATAACTTAGTTTACATGGGATACCAATAAAACTCCAAGACAAGGAATTTGCACCATCTACGCTGGGCCTCCTGTGCCCGTTTGAATATCGGAGGGGTGCCCCGCCTCGGGCTCCCTCTCTCACGAGTCTTAGAAGCCAGGGCAAGTAAGTAGACGTGTTGAGTACCCATGCTCCAGATGGGAATTCAGCCAGGAGGAAAGAAAGAACGACACGGGGGAATCAGTCTTTCCAGAAACTGATCCCATTTCTTTATTATTTAGGTTTGCTTATATACCTTTTGTTACACATAGGGATGAACACAGAGTCACGTGGGGGTCAGCAGACCTGACCCTTGTCAAAATCAGGTGCTTCACATAAATGTATAAAAAAAAGGTCTTAGGGGTTTTACATCATCATCTGGCCATGAAGCCTGCTGACATTTTATGACCCTTTCTTTCTGATAACCAAAAAACTTATTTTTTCCAAGGGTGTTTTTTCTTAAACCAGGCGCCACCCTCTGAAGGTAGCAGATAAAGTTGCATTCCTATAGGGTGAGGGTGTAGTGGGTTATAACTAAGGAATTTATTTAACCTAAGGTTAACATGATTAATCCTAAAGGTTAATACTTATTCCTCCTATATGCTAGTTATATTCATTATAAAAGCAGGGAATATGGAGATTTAGCAGCAAACATCAGCCCAACAAATGAAAACCCTTTGCCAATGTTCCCCTTAAGATCTATTTAGTCTTAAGATAGTGATAAAGTTACATTTTTACATAGCAAGGACACAGTAATTTATAACAAAGAAAGAGGAGTACAGCCACTATGGAGAACAGTGTGGAGATTCCTTAAAAAATTGCAAATAGAACTACCTTATGACCCAGCAATCCCACTGCTGGGCATACACACCGAGGAAACCAGAATTGAAAGGTACCCCAATGTTCATCGCAGTACTGTTTATAATAGCCAGGACATGGAAACAACCTAGATGTCCAGCAGCAGATGAATGGATAAGAAAGCTGTGGTACATATACACAATGGAGTATTACTCAGCTGTTAAAAAGAATACATTTGAATCAGTTCTGATGAGATGGATGAAACTGGAGACTATTATACAGAGTGAAGTAAGCCAGAAAGAAAAACACCAATACAGTATACTAACACATATATACGGAATTTAGGAAGATGGCAATGACGACCCTGTATGCATGACAGCAAAAAAGACACAGATGTGTATAACGGACTTTTGGACTCAGAGGGAGAGGGAGAGGGTGGGATGATTTGGGAGAATGGCATTGTGACATATATACTATCATGTAAGAATCGAATCGCCAGTCTGTGTCCGACGTAGGATACAGCATGCTTGGGGCTGGTGCACGGGGATGACCCAGAGAGATGTTATGGGGAGGGAGGTGGGAGGGGGGTTCATGTTTGGGAACGAATGTACACCTGTGGTGGATTCATGTCAATGTATGGCAAAACCAATACAGTATTGTAAAGTAAAATAAAGTAAAAATAAAAAAAAATACTCTAACATAAAGTAAAAAAAAAACAAAAACAGAAAAACACTGGGTTGGAAGAAGCACAGGCTGGAATCAAGATTGCTGGGAGAAATATTAGCAACTTTAGATATGCAGATGACACCACCCTTATGGCTGAAAGTGAAGAAGAACTAAAGAGCCTCTTGATGAAAGTGAAAGAGGAGAGTGAAAAAGTTGGCTTAAAGCTCAACATTCAGAAAACGAAGATCATGGCATCTGGTCCCATCACTTCATGGGAAATAGATGGGGAAACAGTGGAAACAGTGGCTGACTTTATTTTTCTGGGCTCCAAAATCACTGCAGATGGTGATTGCAGCCATGAAATTAAAAGACATTTACTCCTTGGAAGGAAAGTAATGACCAACCTAGATAGCATATTAAAAAGCAGAGACATTACTTTGCCAACAAAGGTTTGTCTAGTCAAGGCTATGGTTTTTTTCCAGTGATCATGTATGGATGTGAGAGTTGGACTGTGAGGAAAGCTGAGTGCCAAAGAATTGATGCTTTTGAACTGTGGTGTTGGAGAAGACTGTTGAGAGTCCCTTGGACTGTAAGGAGATCCAAACAGTCCATCCTAAAGGAGATCAGTCCTGGGTGTTGTTTGGAAGGACTAATGTTGAAGCTGAAAGTCCAATACTTTGGCCACCTGATGTGAAAAGCTGACTCATTTGAAAAGACCCTAATTCTGGGAAAGATTGAGGACAGGAGGAGAAGGGGACAACAGAAGATGAGATGGTTGGATGGCATTACCTACTCATTAGACATGGGTTTGGGTGGACTCTGGGGGTTGGTGATGGACAGGGAGGTCTGGCGTGCTGCGGTTCATGGGGTCGTCAGGAGTTGGACATGACTGAGCGACTGAACTGAACTGAAAATGAGTGATGCTGAGCATCTTTTTATGTGTTTTTTAGCCACCTCTATGTCTTCTTTGGAGAAATGTCTGTTTAGTTCTTTGGCCCATTTTTTGATTAGGTCGTTTATTTTTCTGGAGTTGAGCTGCATGGGCTGCTTGTATATTTTTGAGATTAATTCTTTGTCAGTTACACTGGATTTGTGACCTCTGGAGAAGAGGATTTTGATCTGGGGTCAAAGATGAGGCTTGACTACTTGGAGCTCTTTGTGTAGCATAGTTTTATTAAACTATAATAGAGACAGGGAAGGATTCTGACATAGACATCAGAAGGGAACAGAAAGAGTGCCCCTTTTCTAGTTTTTAGCAAGGTGTTTTATGTCTGTTAGAAAGCTATTTAGTTAGATAAGAGAGACACCTCAAGGCTGAGGGAGTTTCACCAGGCCCTTCTCCCACAATATGCACTTTTGAGATAGGATGGGAAGAGGTGTGTCATCCCCTGGCCATAAAACAAATGACAGGATAGTGGCTTTATTGAGCCGTTATCAAGCCAAGGTTTAAGAAAAGAAAAAAAGTTAGTCTTAGGCGAAACTATTTTGCAGAAAGTGAAGTGGCTCAGTTGTGTCTGACTGTTTGTGACTCCATGGACTACAGCCTTCCAGGCTCCTCTGTCCATGGGATTTTCCAGGGAAGATTACTGGAGTGGGTTACTATTTCCTTCTCCAAGAGATCTTCCTGACTCCGGGATCAAACCTAGGTTTACCCACATTGTAGGCAGATGCTTTACCATCCAGTCACCAGGAAAGTCAGGTGAAGAAAGTAAAATTCCAAAGCAAATATACAGTTTCATTAACAGAAGGAAAACTCGTTGGTTAGCTCAAGGCAGAACCAGGTGTTTGCCTGTTACCCTGTCATCACTGTTGTCGACTAAAGAAAGATGTACAAGTTGAGAGTTAAGTTTTATTTGGGGCAAAATGAGGACTGCAGCCTGGGAGGCAGCATCTCAGATAGCTCTGAGAGACTGCTCCAAAGGGGCAGTGGGGGAAAGACAATATATAAGGTTTTGGTGCAGGGGGAGTTCAATACCACAAAGCACTCATTTGCAAAAGGCTTTTTGTTAGTCATGAGGATCTGATATCACCATGAAGGGATTTAGTGCTTCTCTAGATGAGGAGATACAAGGATTGAGATCATAAAATCTGTTGCTAAAAACATCCAACTATCTAAAGACCTGTCCCACCAGATTCCCTGGAGCACAGAGTACCTCACTCCACCCTGAACTCCCTCAGGGGTTGTTGAAGGTCAACAGCTGTAGCAGCATGGGGTTCAGTCTCCATAAAGGCAGATGGCAAAGGCCTTCGTTGTTCAGTCATTGTTAATGCTCTTGATAAGTGCCAATTTGTAGTTGACAGTGAAGACTAACTTTCCCTCCCTTGGCGGTGAACTCTGGTATGGGTTCCCAGGCAAGATTGCTCAGGGACCTGGAGTCAGGGAGCTACTGAGACACCATGTGGTCCACACACATTCTCCAGAAGACCAGGGGAGCTCAGGCAGTTCAGCTGCACTAGTAGTCACTCTACTGGTCCTAAGGTCTTATTTTCCTCCCAACCCCAGCGGCCACAGGCTGGCTGTGCCATGTGGGCCAGGCCTTACTACATCTTATTTCTGGAGTAAGTGATTCCCTGCCCCTCCTGGTTATCCTTAAACCTCTAACCAGGGGATTCCAAAACATAACATGTCTGCATAACGGAGGACCGAATGTCTGCTCCAGGGAAGCCAGTTCCCTATTGCCTGAAACTGACTTCAGTTCAGTTCAGTTCAGTCACTCAGTCGTGTTTGACTCTTTGCGACTCCATGAATCACAGCACGCCAGGCCTCCCTGTCTATCACCAACTCCCAGTGTTCACTCAGGCTCGCGTCCATCAAGTCATTGATGCCATCCAGCCATCTCACCCTCTGTCGTCCCCTTCTTCTCCTGCCCCCAATCCCTCCCAGCATCAGAGTCTTTTCCAGTGAGTCAACTCTTTGCATGAGGTGGCCAAAGTACTGGAGTATCAGCTTTAGCATCAGTCCTTCCAAAGAAATCCCAGGGCTGATCTCCTTCAGAACAGACTGGTTGGATCTCCTTGCAGTCCAAGGGCCTCTCAAGAGTCTTCTCCAACACCACAGTTCAAAAGCATCAATTCTTCGGCGCTCAGCCTTCTTCACAGTCCAACTCTCACATCCCTACCTGACTCCTGGAAAAACCATAGCCTTGACTAGACAGACCTTAGTCGGCAAAGTAATGTCTCTGCTTTTGAATATACTATCTAGGTTGCTCATAACTTTTCTTCCAAGGAGTAAACGTCTTTTAATTTCATGGCTGCAGTCACCATCTGCAGTGATTTTGGAGTCCAAAAAAATAAAATCTGACACTGTTTCCACTGTTTCCCCATCTATTTCCCATGAAGTGATGGGACCGGATACCATGATCTTCGTTTTCTGAATGTTGAGCTTTAAGCCAACTTTTTCACTCTCCTTTCATCAAGAGGCTTTCTAGTTCCTCTTCACTTTCTGCCATAAGGGTGGTGTCATCTGCATATCTGAGGTTATTCATATTTCTCCCAGCAATCTTGATTCCAGCTTGTGCTTCTGCCAGCCCAGCGTTTCTCATGATGTACTCTGCACATAAGTTAAATAAGCAGGGTGACAATATACAGCCTTGATGTACTCCTTTTCCTATTGGGAACCAGTCTGTTGTTCCATGTCCAGTTCTAACTGTTGCTTCCTGGCCTGCATATAGGTTTCTTAAGGGGCAGGTCAGGTGGTCTGGTATTCCCATCTCTTTCAGAGTTTTCCACAGTTTATTGTGATCCACACAGTCAAAGGCTTTGGCATAGTCAATAAAGCAGAAATAGATGTTTTTCTGGAACTCTCTTGCTTTTTCGATGATCCAGCAGATGTTGGCAATTTGATCTCTGGTTCCTCTGCCTTTCCTAAAACCAGCTTGAACATCAGGAAGTTCACGGTTCCCATATTGCAGAAGCCTGGCTTGGAGAATTGTGAGCATTACTTTACTAGCATGTGAGATGAGCGCAATTGTGTGGTAGTTTGAGCATTCTTTGGCATTGCCTTTCTTTGGAATTGGAATGAAAACTGACCTTTTCCAGTCCTGTGGCCACTGCTGAGTTTTCCAAACTTGCTGGCATATTGAGTGCTGCAGTTTCACAGCATCATCTTTCAGGATTTGAAAGAGCTCAACTGGAATTCCATCACTTCCACTAGCTTTGTTCGTAGTGATGCTTTCTAATGCCCACTTGACTTCACATTCCAGGATGTCTGGCTCTAGATGAGTGATCACACCATCGTGATTATCCAGGTCTTGAAGATCTTTTTTGTACAGTTCTTCTGTGTATTCTTGCCATCTCTTCTTAATATCTTCTACTTCTGTTAGGTCCATACCATTTCTGTCCTTTATTGAGCCCATCTTTGCATGAAATGTTCCCTTGGTATCTCTAATTTTCTTGAAGAGATCTCTAGTCTTTCCCATTTTGTTTTTTTCCTCTATTTCTTTGCATTGATTGCTGAAGAAGGCTTTCTTATCTCTTCTTGCTATTCTTTGGAACTCTGCATTCAGATGCTTATATCTTTCCTTTTCTCCTTTGCTTTTCACTTCCCTTCTTTTCACAGCTATTTGGAAGTCTTCCCCAGGCAGCCATTTTGATTTTTTGCCTTTCTTTTCCATGGGGATGGTCTCAGCATTCTTATCTTGGTTTCAGTTCAGTTCAGTTCAGTTCAGTTGCTCAGTTGTGTCTGACTCTTTGCAACCCCATAAACTGCAGCATGCCAGGTCTCCCTGTCCATCACCAACTCCCGGAGTTCACTCAAACTCATGTCCATCAAGTCGGTGATGCTATCCAGCCATCTCATCTTCTGTTGTCCCCTTCTCCTCCTGCCCCCAATCCCTCCCAGCATCAGAGTCTTTTCCAATGGGTCAACTCTTCACATGAGGTGGCCAAAATATTGGAGTTTCAGCTTTAGCATCAGTTCTTTCAAAGAACACCCAGGAGTGATCTCTTTTAGAATGGACTGTTTGGATCTCCTTGCAGTCCAAGCGACTCTCAAGAGTCTTCTCCAGCACCACAGTTCAAAAGCATCAATTCTTTGGCGCTCAGCTTTCTTCACAGTCCAACTCTCACATCCATACATGATCACTGGAAAAACCATAGCCTTGACTAGATGGACCTTTGTTGGCAAAGTAATGTCTCTGATTTTTAATATACTATCTAGGTTGGGCATAACTTTCCTTCCAAGAAGTAGGTGTCCTTTAATTTCATGGTTGCAATCACCATCTGCAGTGATTTTGGAGCCCAGAAAAATAAAGTCAGCCACTGTTTCCACTGTTTCCCCATCTATTTCCCACGAAGTGATGGGACCGGATGCCATTACTTTGTTTTCTGAATATTGAGCTTTAAGCCAAATCTTAAGGGAGATGCAACCTGAATATTCACTGGAAAGACTGATGCTGAAGCGGAAGCTCCAATATTTTTGTCATCTGATGGGAACAGACAACTTATTGAAAAAGTCCCTGATGCTGGGAAGGATTAAGGGCAGAAGGAGAAGAGGGCATCAGAGGATCAGATGCCTGGATGGCTTCACTGATGCAATGAACATGAACTTGGGCAAACTCCGGGAGATTGTGAGGGACAGTGAGGCCTGCCGTGCTGCAGTCCATGGGGTCACAGAGTCGGACATGACTGGGCAACTGAACAACAATAATTAATTTATTAATATGATGCCATATTGGTTTCAGGCATATAGCAGTGATTCAGTTATGCATATACATATATTCAGAATATCTTAGAATTGAAGTGTTTGAGCAATACTTCATAACAGTTTGGGGATGTTAGGAAAATGAGTGCCAGTGAGAAACACTTCAGCTCATTCTATTGCTGATTGCCTTCAACTTGGCACTGTCAACTACAAATTGGGACTTACTGAGAGCATTGCCAACAACTGAACAACAAAGGCATTTGCCATCTGCCTCTATGGAGACTGAACCCCATGCTGCTATAGCTGTTGACCTTCAACAATCCCTGAGGGAATTCAGGGTGGAGTGAGGCACTCTGTGCTCCAGAGAATCAGGTGGGACAGGTCTTTAGATAGTTGGATCTTTTTAGGAACATATTTTGTGATCTCAATCCTTGCATCTACTCATACTAGAGAAGCAGTAAATCCCTTCATGGTGATATCAGATCCTCATGACTCACAAAAAGCCTTTTGTAAAATGAGTGCTTCACGGCATTGAACTCCCCCTTCCCCAAAACCTTATATGTTGACTTTCCTCCACTGCCGCTTAGGAGCAGCGTCTCAGAGCTATCTGAGATGCTGCCTCCTGCTTTGCAGTCCTCATTTTGCCCCAAATAAAACTTAACTCGCAACTCTCAAGTTGTACATCTTTTTTTTTTCAGTCGACAGTGCCCAGCCTGTGATGGCCAACAGACAACAGAAATTATATTTCTAATTTATTCCTGCAGGTTCAGAATTCTAGCAGGCTGAAATGACTATGTTTTCTTCAAGTTCATTCTGATGTTAGCCACACTGACCTGACAGTGAATTACTGTCAAGAACAGTGAACTTCCTGCGGTGAGCCTTCAAGTGAAGATACTGTGTGGGCAGGACTACAGCTCCAACCACACATCAGTCTAAGTCAGGGGTGACTGGAGCCATATGGATTCTTAGTCTTGTCC
Source organism: Ovis canadensis (assembly GCF_042477335.2). NCBI lineage: Eukaryota > Metazoa > Chordata > Mammalia > Artiodactyla > Bovidae > Ovis > Ovis canadensis. The sequence continues at coordinate 47,719,627 of NC_091246.1, read as the reverse complement.
CTGGGTCTGCCACTCTCCCTCTACACTTCAGGCTGGGCTTTCTGAACCAGTGCACAGCCCCTCGAATTTCCTCCCCTGCTCTGGGCTTGTCCTGTGGTCTGTTTGCACAGATGTGTCTGATCACTGGAGCCATGTGACGAGGGTCACAGTCCAGCATCTAGAGAGAGGTGCTCTCTCATTCTTGACCCTCTGCTCTTAGGACCTGAAAGCTGTAGAGCCTGGAGTCCAGCTAATGACCAACTCTCTCAGTTTAGGAACCTGGGATCCCTAAAGGAGTAGATTCCTCCAAGATCCTGCTCCTCTGACTGGCAGAACCTGGAAGGGCACTAAAGTTCCCCTGACCTCAGGTCAGAGTTCTAGCAGAAACACCCAGGGCGCTCACCTCCCACCACTTGCCCATGGTCTTGTCACTTGGGCATCCCAAACTGGTGTTGCCCGGTGCTCGGGCCTTGAGTAGCCCCTGGATGACCTCAGTAATGATGGACACAGTATGGCCATGGGGGCCTTGCTGGGGAAAGACAATGACAAAATACCCCCCACCCCACCCTCCCCGCCGCATACGGTGTAGGGGTGAGGGAGAGAGACAGAAACAGAAAAACAGAGAGGGAAGGAGAGAGAGACCGATTGAGGCAGAGGGTTTATTAGAGAGCAAGGTGGGCTGCCGTCTATGGGGTCGTACAGAGTTGGATAGGACTGAAGCGACTTAGCAGCAGCAGCAGCAAGCATGAATAGACTGCAAAGTTGGATGAGACTTTCTTGCAAATGCGTACAGGAAAGTAGAACTATTAAAGCTTTTTTTATCTCCTTGAGAGACAAGTGGCTGCCTCTGGGATGTCTCTGGCATACCTCAGGAGTTAATTTTGGAGGTGAATGTGTTTACAGTTCCAGGGGTTACAAGCCTTTGACCTTGGAGCTATAACATTGAGATGTCAATCTCTTACTGAGCCTCCTGCTTACAAGGAGATACCCTGAGGAGGGGAGAAGGGAAGACAGCTGCCTTCCTCCCCTCACTGAACAGAGTCCATCATTTAACCCTATCATGTCTGTGTTAGTTTCTGATTGCTGCTGTAACAAATTACTACAGTGGTTTAAACCATACAAATGTATTGTCATACAGTGTGGAGGTCAGAGTCTAAAATGGGCGGGCAGGGCTGTGCTCTCTCTGGAGGCTGCAGGGGGCAACCTGTCCCTTGCCCTCTCCAGTCGCCAGAGCCCACCCGCATTCTTTGTTCATGGCTCCCTTTCCTCCTTCAAGGTCAGCAGCACAGCATCTTCAAATCTCTTTCTTCCCGTTGTTCGCCTTCCGTCATGTCGCTCCCTCTGTCTGTAGTCAGCTCCTGCTCTGTCTCCTCATATGAGGACCCTGATGACTGCATGGGGCTAATCCAGGTACTTCAGGGTCAAGTCCCTACAAGATCCTACCTTAATCATGCCTGCCCCCTGAGATAACAAAGTCACACGTCCCAGGGATTATGATGCCTTTGGGTCATGACTCAACCTTCCACGTTCCCCAGGCTTAGAGCTCTGCTAGATTGCACTGAGGCCTGATATGGGCCTCACCCCAGTGTCACTGCCCCAACAGAGGTGATAGTTTGGGCTGTGTGAACACTTGTGAGGACAGGTATCTTTTGTCCATCCTTGTAGGCAAAGAGGAAACATGGCTATGAGGTTTCACATTTGGGGCTGAAGCTTAATAGCGTGATAATAATTAGAAAGACTGATTTAAAAATGTTTTAATCTCTTGCTGGAGTGCATGTATGCTAAGTTGCTTCAGTCCTGTTCAACTCTTTGAGACCCTATGGACTGTAGCCATTCCCTAGGCTCTGTCCATGGGATTCTCCAGAAAAGAATACTGGAATGGGTTGCCATGCCTTCCTCCTGGGGATCTTCCCAACCCAAGGATGGATCTTGAATCTCTTATGTCTCCTGCACTGGCAGACAGGTTCTTTACCACTAGTGCCACCTGGGAAGCTTGCTGGAGTAGCATTGGAAAGTTCTCTGAACCTCCATGGAGAGAAGGATGCAGCCAAAGGAAACATTCTGCACTTCAGGCACTCAGACTCCTGTTTCATGGAGTTTGTCTCTTGGAGAATTAAGCGGTCATTTCTAAGGGTATCATAACCAGGACTGCCATGAATTATTCAGTGTTTGATTTCTGCCTCTGTATAACAGAAACGCGGCTCTTGCTTTCACCGAGGAAAATGGTTGCTGTGCAGAGATTGTCCAGAAGAAGGAGCCAAAGACTTTGAAATGTGCCAGGAGCCCTGAGCTGATTCTAGGAAGCAAGATGCAGCAGCCTCATGAGGGATCAAGCGATGCCTAACTAGTTGCTACAGGTGCCCCCTGCTCACATACTGGGTGCTCAGCTGGGCCCCATGTGCTTCCCTGTGAAGCAGTCATGCAGGGCCTGGGACACGTGGGCCCCACCTTCTCCCCACTTTGGGATCCTTGCTTTGGTTCATCAGGATAATATAAATTATGAATACTTGCTTTAAAAAATTTTGTAAAAGAAATATACACACTGAAAATTCAAAACAGCAATCAGTTGTGCCGAAAGCCCTACTGTAGCCTGCCAGGCTCCTATGTGGAATTCTTCAAGTAAGAATACTGAATTGGGTAGCCATTCCCTTTTCCAGGAAATCTTCCCAACCCAGGGATCGAACCCAGGTCTCCTGCCTTGCAGGCAGATTCTTTACCATCTGAGCCACCTGGGAAGCCCTTAAAAAAAGTGAAAGAAATATACACACTGAAAATTCAAAATCGCAATTAGTAGTGCTGAAAGCTAAAGATCTTATTATCTTCCCATAGACATAAATACTATTATCAATTTGGTCAGTAGACTTCCAAACATTACCTATTTACATTCTTTATTTGAATTGCTCACACTCACCATTTGTTTGGAACTCACAGCCTGTGTTGACTCATCAGGGTATGTTTGTGCGTTGCCCTCTCCCAGCATCATCTTTCAAGTTTGCTTCTTCGATTATGGGGTTTTGGTTGTGGGATGTGGAGAGGTGCAAAGAAGATAAGAATTATGAGTCGACCTAGACACTGATGAGGAAGAGAAGAAAGCAGTGCATCCCAGTTCAGGGAAACATGGGGCTCCTCTCTGTTCTTGTTTTATTCTCCAAAGCCAACCCAAACTGTAATAGAATCCACCTTCTGCTCAAGGACCCCTGTGATCAAAATACCAGGTGACCTTGTGAGTGGGGGGTTGGCAGAACCCTCTTCTTTGAGGGCACATTTGACCTCAGGCTGACCTTGTAATTTTGTTCCCCTGAACCCTGAGAAAGGGGGCCGGCGGCTGAGCCACCAGGCAGCACCAACTGTGGTGAAATAACCCTGACCATGTAAATTGCATCTGACTTGGGGCTCTGAGAGCATATGAGCATGTCTGGCCTGTCCCTGGGACTCTCTAGGCAAGAACACTTGTGTGGGTTGCCATTTCCTTCTCCAATGCATGAAAGTGAAAAGTGAAAGGGAAGTCACTCAGTCATGTCCGACCCTCAGTGACCCCATGGACTGCAGCCTACCAGGCTCCTCCGTCCATGGGATTTGCCAGGCAAGAGTACTGGAGTGTGGTGTCATTGCCTTCTCCACCTCATCTCATAAGCTTATATTAATCTTTCTTTCCTCTGAATTCTCTACCCAATCTACCCAATGACTCAACCTTAGACTGGGCAATACTGTTATGACCTCTTATAGGGTCAGAACACATTATCTTTTAAAGGTTTAAAAGACACTCTGCACACTGCTACATTTAAAATAGATAATTGATAAGGACTTACTGTATAGCACAGGGAATTCTCAATATTTTATAATAAACTAAATGGGGCAAGATTTTTAAAAATAATAGATACATGTGTATGTATAACTGAATCACTTGCTGTACACCTGAAACTGACACAACATTGTCAATCAACTATGTCCCAATACAAAATTAAAAAAGAAAAAGACTTTTTGCGCAATTTTAGCATCCAGAAAATGGTTAATTGATGCTTAAAATGATTAGTCTTTTGCAGTTTATGCTTTTGTTTTGTTTTGTTTCTCCAGACAGCCCACTTCACCCTGGCTTGCCAGCTGACATTGTGGTAACTAAGATTTCAGGAGTAGGCATGCCAACTTCCCTTCCTAATACTGCTTTCAGATTTTGTTTCCATGAATGGTTTTACTTTTCATGAATGCGTTTTCTCAGGGAGTGATTCCGTTCTGAAGTGATACCTACATTCTGGGACAATGAAGCTCCATGTCTATTCAACAAAGTGTCTCCTATTTCTTTTCTAAAACTCCACTCTTGTGCCAAGACCCCATTAATCATTGAACAAGTAGTACATAAAGTCCTGGTTGAACAACTGTCATCTAATCCTTCTCAAAAGTGAACTGGGAGAAACCAAATCTTGTGGTAAGATGAATCAAGTTTTTAGTTCTGAATGAATTGGCAATCCTTTTAAAAATGACTTTGTTTTCAACTGGGAACATTATAGAAATATATTAGGATTTTTTTTTTTTATTTTTGCATCAGCTGGGTAAAAATCTTGATTTTTGAGGTGACCTTTTATTTTTGTTTTGCAACCAATTTATAATAACTCTATAATATTTCTTAAAATTTCATGTTATTTGCTCCAAGTGGTTTTGGAAATGAGCCCTATATTATTATTACTGTTATCCATTAAAAAAATAAGAAAATTAGATAACTATAAATGGGATTTTCAGTCATGCCATCTTCATTAAAAATACAGCTATCTATTTATCAGACCTGATCCACCCAACACATTTCTAATCTCTATTGTTCCCTCTTGTTCCATTTATTACTGGCCTAAGAAAGCATAAGGCTCAATAGTTTGTAAACACAGTAGAAATCCCTAAAAGAGAAAAGCCCAGAAGTAATTTTAGAAAAAGAGAAAACCACCATGTGCTTGCTCTTAGGTCCCTAGATTGCATGGCTGATTTAATTCCATAAGTAAACAGCCTGCCCACATTTTCAGATAATGTTATCAACTGAATTCAGTTCAGCACAATACTCATGTCCTGAGTTGGTGAACTTGGGGGAGGGCATTTGCTATGGTGGCCTGAGATGGTGAGTCAGAGTTCAGAGCCCAGTTGCCTGTAGCCTTGCCCTCACTCCAATTCATTCTCCAGTGCCCAGTTTCTTCACATGTAAAGTGGAGATAGTAATATTTCTTGTGTTATAGGTTTATTAAGAGGATTAAACCATGTGTATAAAGTGCCTGCCTCTTTGGGAACCTGTTATAAATGTTGAAGATCTTTTTTTTTTTTTTGTACAGTTCTTCTGTGTATTCTCGCCACCTCTTCTTAATATCTTCTGCTTCTGTAAGGTCCATACCATTTCTGTCCTTTATCAAGCCCATCTTTGCATGAAACGTTCCCTTGGTATCTCTAATTTTCTTGAAGAGATCTCTAGTCTTTCCCATTCTGTTGTTTTCCTCTATTTCTTTGCATTGATTGCTAAGGAAATCTTTCTTATCTCTTCTTGCTACTCTTTAGAACTCTGCATTCAAATAGGTGTACCTTTCCTTTTCTCCTTTGCTTTTCATTTCTCTTCTTTTCACAGCTGTTTGTAAGGTCTCCCCAGACAGCCATTTTGCTTTTTTGCATTTCTTTTCCATGGGGATGATCTTGATCCTTGTCTCCTGTACAATGTCACGAACCCAGAAGAGCTGTACAAAAAAGATCTTCAAGACCAAGATAATCATGGTGGTGTGATCACTCACCTAGAACCAGACATCCTGGATGTGAGGTCAAGTGGGCCTTAGAAAGCATCACTACGGACAAAGCTAGTGGAGGTGATGGAATTCCAGTTGAGCTATTCCAAATACTGAAAGATGATGCTGTGAAGGTGCTGCACTCAATAGGCCAGCAAATTTGGAAAACTCAGCAGTGGCCACAGGACTGGAAAAAGGTCAGTTTTTGTTCCAATCCCAAAGAAAGGCAATGCCAAAGAATGCTCAAACTACCACACAACTGCACTCATCTCATACGCTAGTGAAGTAATGCTCAAAATTCTCCAAGCCAGGCTTCAGCAGTACATGAATCATGAACTTCCAGATGTTCAAGCTGGTTTTAGAAAAGGCAGAGGAACCAGAGATCAAATTGCCAACATCCACTGGATCATCAAAAAAGCAAGAGAGTTCCAGAAAAACATCTATTTCTGCTTTATTGACTATGCCAAAGCCTTTGACTGTGTGGATCACAACAAACTGGAAAATTCTGAAAGAGATGGGAATACCAGACTACCTGACCTGCCTCTTGAGAAACCTATATGCAGGTCAGGAAGCTACAGTTAGAACTGGACACAGAAAAACAGACTGGTTCCCAATAGGAAAAGGAGTACATCAAGGCTGTATATTGTCACCCTGCTTATTTAACTTCTATGCAGAGTACATCATGAGAAACGCTGGGCTGGCAGAAGCACAAGCTGGAATCAATATTGCTGGGAGAAATATCAATAACCTCATATATGCAGATGACACCACCCTTATGGCAGAAAGTGAAGAGGAACTGAAAAGCCTCTTGATGAAAGTGAAAGTGGAGAGTGAAAAAGTTGGCTTAAAGCTCAACACTCAGAAAACGAAGATCATGGCATCTCGTCCCATCATATCATGGGAAATAGATGGGGAAACAGTGGAAACAGTGTCCGACTTAATTTTATGGGGCTCCCAAATCACTGCAGATGGTGACTGCAGCCATGAAATTAAAAGACACTTACTCCTTGGAAGAAAAGTTATGACCAACCTAGATAGCATATTCAAAAGCAGAGACATTACTTTGCCAACTAAGGTCCGTCTAGTCAAGGCTATGGTTTTTCCAGTGGTCACGTATGGATGTGAGAGTTGGACTGTGAAGAAAACTGAGTGCCGAAGAATTGATGCTTTTGAACTGTGGTGCTGGAGAAGACTCTTGAGAGACCCTTGGACTGCAAGGAGATCCAAACAGTCCATTCTGAAGGAGATCAGCCCTGGGATTTCTTTGGAAGGAATGATGCTAAAGCTGAAACCCCAGTACTTTGGCCACCTCATGCAAAGAGTTGACTCATTGGAAAAGACTGATGCTGGGAGGGATTGGGGGCAGGAGAAGAAGGGGACGACAGAGGATGAGATGGCTGGATAGCATCACTGACTCAATGGACGTGAGTCTGAGTGAACTCCGGGAGTTGGTGCTGGACAGGGAGTCCTGGCATGCTGTGATTCATGGGGTCGCAAAGAGTTGGACATGACTGAGTGACTGAACTGAACTGAACTATAAATGTTAGTCAGGCTGATGACCATTATTACTCTGGCCAAGTGTCCAAGCTTCCCCAAAATGTAATGTTGGAAACTTAAGATCTCCTACAATAAAACAATTCATTTATCAACAAAAACACAGAACCAAGAAAGGACTAGGTGCTCACAAAAAGGGTGAACCTGAAAGATGTAACTATCAGTGGGACAGTCAGCCCCAAATTATTTCTGATCACTGAAGCTGTAGCATCTTCCATTCAGAAAATTTAATGTACATCAGAGATACCAATCAAAGCTTCATAAAAAGTTAATAAACAGAAACCTCAATTAAATAGAATTGGGAGACCAGAAGGGCAAGTTCTCATGTCCTGGGAGGCTAGCAGACCTTACTAGGAAGAAGAAAGACTCCTCTTTGTTCCTGGGAAGGAGTCAGCCAGTGAACTCCTTTGCTGGCAAAGTAATGTCTCTGCTTTTGAATATGCTATCTAGGTTGGTCGTAACTTTTCTTCCAAGGAGTAAGCGTCTTTTAATTTCATGGCTGCAGTCACCATCTGCAGTGATTTGGGAGCCCCCCAAAATAAAGTCTAACACTTCTTATATTCCTTTTCCTCTCTATAAAATTGCTATCCTTCTTTTGCTGCTTAGGTATTTGTACATGGTTTACCATAGTTGCAGAACTTGAATTGCAATTTTCTGTGGACCTCAAAGAAACCCATCTTTGCTAAAAAAAATCTGTCATTCTATTCGTTTCAAGGCAACAGCCTGGAGACTTTTTACCGAGTGTTGCAACTCACAAACTCTCATGGCTTCCCAAAGCTGCCAGGGGTTTTATTGGACTGAACATTTACATATAAACCAGTGAGCTAATGTGGCTATAGCAATGGTTAATGCAACCTCAGACTCCAGCCAATGAAAGTGTTGCAGTTAAGGTTAAGTCTTGGCCCCTGCAATCTGAACCAGTCCATTGTCAGGGGAAGATGGCCATAAGAACCATCAAAAGTGATGCTCCCAGATGCTCCTTGCACCATGATGCTGGAGGTCTGTACACTTTCCATAGAAAGTTGGAGAAGAAGAAAAAGATACTGGGACAAGGAGGGGAAGAGAAGGTACAGAACTACCTGCTGTAATTCTGTGAAGAGTAGCAAGGAGGGGGATGGGTTTGGCTGCTATAAGGGAAGTCTCACCAGGGACTGAGAAAACAAGACCAGAAAATGTGCTGCCTCCATGAGCACTGAGTGTTCTGTCCCCATGAGGACCAAGATCACATTTGATGGCCCTCTTCATAGAGACTGCAAGGGAATTCCTATTCTGGGTATCAGGCTGGGACGACAGTGTCTCAAGTCAATTCCTTTTCTCCTCCAAGGCTGTCTTTCTAAATTACCTGGGCTAGACATAATGCACCTTATTGTTTCTTTCTACCCAGGAGTTGTTTGTGTAACAGTCTGCCACACTCTGCCTAACAAAGGCCTAACTAGGAAACAGAAACCAACTCAGCTTTAAGGAGTAACTTTAAGTTGTATGGGAACGTATTGTACAAAATTGCAGAACAAAAAGTAAAACAAAGCAAAAGCCCAACATATGGCACGACGTCAATAAAATAAATGTTGTCAACATGCCAAGGGAGAAAGGGGAGGAGGAGTCATTGCAGGAGCGGGTACACATGGAACTCTCAAGCCAGATGGAACACTGAGGCCACCAGAGGTGTAAGTGGGAATTGCTAACTTCAGATCACAGGGCCCAGTTAGGAAGGAGGGTCCCTGATGACCAGGACCACTGCTGGGAGCTGGCATCACAGGCAGGCTTCTTCACCAGGACCTGCGGCAGTGGAGGAGCTGCCAGAGGGCACTAGCATCTCCTTTCTTCATGCTTCTCAGTCTCCCAACAATGTCTTCACTGTCAGACCCATCCAGAAGCCAGACCTGGGTGCCTGGGAAATGCAGCCTGCAGGAGCCAGCCCTCCTGTAACACAGAGGAAGCACAAAGAAAATATGAGGAATAATCTGAGAGCAATCTGGGTGAAGACTGGCCCAATCCACCCTACATCAGTTTGTTGGTCAAAAAATAATGCAGGGGATCATTTTTTTGAAGGATCAGTCTCAGGGCAGATAAGAAACATGCCTGTCCTTTATGCCAGAAGATTTTCCAGAGGTCTGCCCATTTAGGTCAGGCTTAACTCTGCTCAACAATTTGTGGGTTGCATTAGGACATCCTCCAAGAATCTGACCTCTTACTATGATTAGGAGGCTGGTCTGGGCATGCTCTTCACCTGGCAATTGCAGAAACACAAGAGGGCAAGCAGAAAATGGGGATCACTTGAGTCTGGACCTAGAAGGAATAAAAGCAAGTCACCAGCTGAGTCCACTATCAAAAAATGGGGAAATGCACTCCATCTTTTATGGGAGGAATTGCAAAATTGAATGAGAAAGGACATGACCATAGAGAGGGTTGAGTATTAAGGTCAATAATTTCATCTGTAGCTCAGCCTCTCAGTGTATATGTGTGTATGTGTTTTCCACACCACCAAACAATTCCCTGACACCAGTTGGGTGTCTTTGATTCTATTCCATTTGACAATATTAACCTAGAAGTTTCAGCTCCCATAGGTTAAGGGCTCAGTCCTGTGAGACTCCTTCATGTTCCTTCTTAGGAGGCAGGGAGGATTGATTCTGAAACTATTGAATATGTGTGTCATTTTCATATTATGTTTTACCTGATTGGGGTACCTATTATGCCCTTATTTACTTATTTGCAGCTTCAACCCATTTTTTGCTGTTTTTGTGGGGACTGAAGATCAAGATTAGCTGGGTTCAAGTAGAGATTGAGAGGAACATCATTGTAAGATAAATAATAAAATATAGAAGTCTAGTAGGTTGGATGGTATCACAGACTTGATGGACATGGGTTTGAGAAAGCTCTGGGAGTTGGTGATGGACAGGGAAGCCTGGTGTGCTGCAGTCCATGGGGTCACAAAGAATCAGACATGACTGAGTGACTGAACTGACTGAGGGGACTTAACCTTTCCCTGGTGGCTCAGATGGTGAAAAATCTGCCTGCAATGCAGGAGATTGGAGTTCGATCCCTGGGTCAGGAAGATTCCCCTGGAGAAGAGAATGGCTACCCACTCCAATATTCTTGCCTGGAGAATTCCATGGCCAGAGGAGCCTGTGAGCTACAATCTATGAGATCACAAAGAGTTGGACATGACTGAATGACTAACACTTTCAGGGGATTTCAGTAGAAGTCGCAAACATATTTACACTATTCACAAAGTTAAAAATTAAACTAGCACTATCAAAGTATAGTAATGAATTCACACGCAAAATAGAGAAGCTGTAGTGCTCAGGCTTATGGCACTCAGGCTCCACACTTGGGTCAATGCAGCAATGCATCATCCACTGTCCTGAACTGCACATCATGGTGGCGATATCAGCCAATGGTCAGGGGGATAATTTTTGCCGTGACCATTTGACACTGAACATGGGGTTACTTTCAACCCTTCTTTTCTGAGCTTTCCCTACAACCTCCTCAACCACCCATCACCGAAATTAGCACTTTCACATCCCAAGGAAGGATGCAAGGCTTTCCATGTCAAGACCAGGATAGTCACAGAAACGTAGACCCATGGTGCCTGATGTGTTCATCAATAAAGACACTTCCACCTCAAGAAGTTTGGGACCACCATGAGTTTTAACCATAAAGCTAGCAAGTGTTAGTTACAACTTGGAATTAAAAAGGAAAGAATTAGCTGAGGGAGATTAAGAGGCGCAAATTTCCAGTTGCAAAGCAAATGAGTCCTGGGTGTGAAATGTACAGTGTGGGGAATATTGTCATTAACTGATGATGTCAAGCTTATTGTGATGATTAGTTTGGGATATAAAGAAATAACTAATCACTATGTTGTACAATAGGAAATAATTATACTTCAAAAACAAACAAATTCAAAGAAAAAGTGAGAAGATTTGTGGTTACCAGAGATGGGGGTTGGGAGAAGGGCAAATCAATGAAGGCAGTCAAAAGGTACAAACTTCCAGTTATGAGATAAGTAAATACTATGGATATAACATACAACCTGATAAATTAACATTATTCTATACATGTAAAAGTTAAGGGAGTAAATCTTAAGCGTTCTCACCACAAGGAAAAAAATTGTTTCTCGAATTCTGTATCTATATGAGATCACTGATGTTCACTAAACTTACTGTGCTAAACACTTCATGATGTACATAACTCAAGTCATTATGTTGTACACCTTAGACTTATACAGTGATGTGTGTAAATTGTATCTTGATAAAGCTGGTAGAAAAAAAAAACTCAAAGAAAGGGGGAGAAATAAGTCAGAATGGCTGGTGATTCTATTCCACAGGCATAGCCTAGAGAGGGAAAAATGTACTTGTAAAAATATGAGTGAAGAAGGCCATTCTTGGAAGATCTCAAACACTTCCCACAGGAAAAGTTGGAGCACCCACAAACATTCATTAGTTCTGACCTTGACTCTTTTGAAACTGTGAGGCTTTACATCAAGGTGAAGGAAATTAATCACGTAATCAACATAAGTGATGTTGAGCATCTTTTCATGAGAATAGTGTATTCAATGAGAATTCAAATATTTTTGTCCTTTAGAAGCAGTCAGCACATATAGATATGTTAACTTTGGCCCGTTATTAATTCTTAATTATTCTTTAAAGAGTGCACTTCCTTGGGAAGTTTGCTTGCTCGGTGGGTGTCTGAAATAAACCATTTCTTTGGAGACATTTCTGGATTCAGACTCTCCATCCATTCATGTTAGGTTCCCGTAGGCCAGGCTGGTCAGAGGGCTCTCCCCACTTAGCCCCAGAGGTAATGGGGGTGTTCACCCCTATCATGTGTTTATAGAGCCTTGGTGATCTCTGGCCCATGTTAGGGAAGTGATATGACTAAGTCACCACAGTGCTCCTCTTGGAGTCTCATGGACAGGAGGCATCTAGGTGTCTTTGTCATTATGGATTCTTAATTTCCTCATCATCATTCGATTTCTGCACTTTATGGGGGAGGTTATATAAGTCAATACACTTTCCTGTCTCTCCACCACCAATAATTGATGTGTTGAGGATTTTAAAATCTGAGGCTTTAAAAATCCTTTTTCTTCATATTATGAATACTTAATCATACATTAAAATTTCAAAAGGATGGGAACATGAAATAAAGAAAAATTCACTGAAATTTTCTTTTGCCAAGTGTAATCCATACATGATAACTTTTTTAAAAAATGAACTTTATATTTTGGAATAATTTTAGATTCACTGAAATGTATTGATAGCAAAGATGGTAACAAAGTTCCTGTATGACTCTTCACCCAGTTTCCCATAATGCTAACAACTTACATATTTCTGTTATGTTTGTTATAACTAGGAAATTAACATCAGTAAATTATACCATTTAAAAATATTTACTTCAAGCTTTATTTTCTTTTTATTTTTGAAGTTGATATTTATTTACAATTTTATTCTTTTTAACATTCTGCCATAGTAATTCCTCATGTAACTGAAATGCTCTATGCAAACATTAAACATCTTAAATATTTCATCTTATTGGTGTTTTCATAGTTTACTTAACATTTTCCTATTTTGCACAAGAGTGTTTACAGTTTTCTAACATAACTCATGCATCATTCAAAGTCTGCACTATTCTTTTATTATACTCTCCTAGAAGTAGAACTGGGCTCCCCTGGTGGCTCAGACAGTAAAGAATCTGCCTGCAGTGCGAGAGACCTGGGTTCGATCCCTGGGTTGGGAAGATCCCTTGGAGGAGGGCATGGTAACACACTCCAATATTCTTGCCTGGAAAATCCACGTGGACAGAGGAGCCTGGCGGGCTGCAGTCCATGGGGTGGCAAAGAGTCAGACACAACTGAGCGACTAAGCACAGCACACACAGAAGTGGAACTATCTAAACATTCTTAGAGCTCTTCAAGTACATTGCCAACTTCCTTTCAGCAGTTAGACTTTTCAGTTTATTCCTTTTTACTACAATGTTCATGAGCACTTCGTCACCAGTACTGAGTCCTGGGGGTGTCTTGTGTCTTTTCATTGTCACTGATGAAAGAAAAAACACACTTGTTTTATAGTTTTAATTTTATTAACCCTTTGAGGCAATTTTTAAAATACACATTTGCCATTTTTAGTGCAGATTTTGTAATTTGCCTTTTTTTTTTTTTTTTGCTCATTTATATATTAGGATCATTATAACTTTTAATTTATTGGAATGGTCTTTTTATACACCCCCCTCTTGGCTATTACAAATGTTGCCCCATATATTATAATTTAACTTTGCCTATTATATTCTCTCACTTATAAAATGTATTACATTTCATATAATCAAATAGATCCATCTTTTTTCCTTCTCCCCTCCTTTGTTTTAATCCCAAGAATGCTCTCACTTTGAAAAGTTGGTTCTAGTTCTTAACTTACTTGAATTTGACTTTTAAATGTGCTCTATTTGTGGAAAAAGTCTGAGTGTATATTGGTCCTTGTTCCTTTGTCAGAAATTGTGCTGGCTTTTTGCAAGCCACTTTTTTTTTTTTTTTTGATGCAGCTTCTAACTAGAGACTCAAAGAGGCTGATGGCCTGCAGGCTGGAGCTAAGCCAGAGACAGGGTTATCTAATCGTTCAACAACAGATATGCTCTTGGGCAGCTCCTGGATCCTTTCACCGTGGGCCTCTGATTCTGAGAGCAGCATTTCTCCTGCTAGCCAGCAGGGCTCTGTCTTCTCCCTTTGCATGAGAAGACTCATACTCAAAGTGCAAGAGCCCATGGCTCAGCACAGTTAAGCCAGGGATTGGGCACCTATATTACATTTATGTGGAGTGTTACCCCAAATTTCAGAAATAGAGTCTAGATTGAAATAAAGAGCTGTTTATTTGGGATTTGTTAGGACCTCAGCCTGGAGAAGATGGATTCAAGAATCACATTTTGTGGCTGGACTAAGAATGGAGGAAGCTTTTAAAGGCAAAAACTGCAAGGTCACAGTTACATAAGTTATATGTCAAGGATTGTACCTGGAGCTGGCAAGAAGAAGGGTGTTTGTCCGGCAAGGATTGGTTGGTGTCTGAAATGGTTACAGAGTTACATGGGGGAACAACTTGAGACCATTAAGTTGCAGGTGACAGATGTTGTTTCAAGTAGCCTGGTATTTGATACAGTTCAGAGAAAATTTCAGGTTCTCAGCAGTGCAGGAAAGCATCTGAGACCAGATCCTCCATGGGTGATGGACAACTCTTTAGTGTGCCTGGGCTATGACTGCTTCATTCAGTTTCTCATCAGGGCCAAGTATTTTCGGAGTACCACCTATGTCCCAACTGGATCTCTCTGTTACTACTTGGCACCTATTGGTACAGCCTATGAGTGGGTGAAAGGAACCCAGAAGTATTCATCAAATGAATGAATGAGGGAGTGAATCTTCTTAAGTCAGGCACACCTTTCACTTCTTCCCTCCCAGCTTCAATACACCTCAAACTGATCCCTCCTAAGCCAGCAATGGTGATCAGTACCTGTGAGTGATGCTGTGTCCATATTCATGATTGGTTTGGCTGCTTGAATTAAACCTGTTGGTCAAAATTGTTCACACGTTATTTTGAGAAGATCAGAAACAACCTGCACTTGAGTACATGACATGTTGTAATTTCTGGTATATTCATAACACTCATGGAAGAAAGCAGTATAAATTTACCTTAGAAATACTGTTTTTCTTTGTCTGACTTTCAGTTCAGTTCAGTCACTCAGTCGTGTCCGACTCTTTGCGACCCCGTTAACTGCAGCACGCCAGGCCTCCCTGTCCATCACCAACTCCCAGAATTTACCCAAACTCATGTCCATTGAATTAGTGATGCCATCCAGTTATCTCATACTCTGTCATCCCCTTCTCCTCCTACCCTTAATCTCTCCCAGCATCAGGGTCTTTTCAAATGAGTCAGCTCTTTGCATCAGAATGCCAAAGTATTGGAGTTTCAGTTTCAACATCAGTCCTTCCAGTGAACACCCAGGACTGATCTCCTTTAGGATGGGCTTGTTGGATCTCCTTGCAGTCCAAGGGACTCTCAACAGTCTTCTCCAACACCACAGTTCAAAAGCATCAATTCTTCAGCGCTCAGCTTTCTTCACAGTCCAACTCTCACATCCATACATGACCACCGGAAAAACCATAGCCTTGACTAGACGGACCTTTGTTGACAAAGTAATGTCTCTGCTTTTTAATATGTTGTGTAGGTTGGTCATAACTTTCCTTCCAAGGAGTAAATGTCTTTTAATTTCATGGCTGCAGTCACCATCTGCAGTGATTTGGGAGCCCTCCAAAATTAAGTCAGCCACTGTTTCCACTGTTTCTCCATCTATTTGCCATGAAGTGATGGAACCGATGCCATGATCTTAGTTGTCTGACTTTATCCTACACTAAAATAGACACCCTTTCCATAAAATTGCATTTCTTTTTCACACTTTTCCTCTCCTCTCATCTTGGCGTTTCTGTAAGACACCAGTGCCTTCTTCCTGGAGTTTTGGAAGGGACCGACTGGCAAGAGGGAGTGATGGAACAAATAATACAGTAAGTTGTTTTTAGTTGGAAAACACATCGACTTTGAAGCGTTTTGCAAAACTTGGGACCTGAAGCTGTGATTTTAGTGTGTGTGCTAAATGTTCATGTACTGTGCACACACCTTGACAATAAACACAACTCAAGGCTATTTGGGAGTCAGGGAGCTAGCCCACAAACACTTGAAGGGCATTCTCTTCTGGTAGATACACTGATAAAAGTGTGGATGAAATCCTCCATCACTCTCCCTATTTTTTCAAAGTGGTCATAGTATATTTATGTCTTTCATGCTTTAGTCTGATTTTCCTCCTATGGGACTTTTTAAAAGTAATTTTCATCTATATTCTCTTCTTTACCTTTACCAATAACGACTGATACCCCTGCCCTCCTGCATTTCCAGTGACTCACAGTTTAGCAAAAGGATCCCACAGGCTTGAGGGTGAATTGTACTGTGAAAATAACGTGAGTGGTAAACACAGTAGGGAGGACACATGTTCTTGTTAGACCTCCACTATATAGAGAAAGAATCAGTGGGGGAAATCATTGTCTGTAAATAATATCCATAGAACCTGATGTGGCTGAAATGTTTGGGTGTTTAGATATGAATGGGGCTTCCCAGGTGGTACTAGTGGTAAGGAATTTGCCTGCCAATGCAGGAGACTAAGAGACAAATGGAACTGACCTGAGAAAAATTCTTTCTCAGCTTGTAGCCCAGACTAAAATTGAGGAAGGGAAGAGTATAGACCTATCTAGGCTGATGGGGCCATCCAAGATGACAGGGCATGCTATACATCCCTGTGCTGTACAGTAGGACCTTGTTGCTTATCCATTCTAGTGGTCACAGCCACTAACCCAAACTTTCACTCCAGCCCCTCCCCAGCCCCCTCCCCCTTGGCAACCAAAAGTCTGATCTCCATGTCTTTGAGTCTGTTTCTGTTTTGTTAAAGTGAAAGCGTTGGTCTCACAGTTGTTTCCGACTCTTTGCAACCCCATGGACTGTATAGCCCACCAGGCTCCTCTGTCCATGGGATTTTCCAGGCAAGATTCATTTGTGTCATACTTTATATTCCACATATAAGGGATATTGTATGATATTTGTCTTCCTTCCCTCTTTGTGAGGACACAATGAGAAAGTGGCTCTCTATGCACAAGGACTAACCAAACTGATCACATGGATCACAGCCTTGTCTAACTCAACAAAACTATGAGCCATGCAGTGTAGGGTCACCCAAGATGGACAGGTCATGGTGAAGAGTACTGACAAAGCATAGTCAACTGGAGAAGAGAATGGCAAACCACTTCAGTATTCTTGCCTTAAGAACCCAATGATCAGAATGAAAAGGCAAAAAGATAGGACACTGAAAGACGATTGAAGGTAGGAGAAGAAGAGGACAGCAGAGGGTGAGATGATTGGATGGCATCACCAGCTTGATGGACACGAGTTTGAGCAAACTCTGGGAGTTGGTGATTGACAGGGAAGCCTGGTGTGTTGCAGTCTGTGGGGTTGCAAAGTTAGACACAACTGAGTGACTGGACTGAACTGATGCACAAGGAAGTGGTCTCTTTCACCAAACACCAGATCTGCCTTAATCTGAGACTTCTCTCTCTCTAGAACTGTGAGGGAAAAAGTTTGTTGTCTAAGCCCCCCGACTATATTTTGTTATACTTGCTCAGGACAGCAGGTATTTTTGTGTCCACTTAGACACTTTGCCCCAAGTTTTCATATATCGTCCCCAGGGAGTGGTGGTCCTTTCTTAACAGCCAGTCCTGTTACTAACCCGGTAATGAGGTGAGCAGAGAAGCCACTGGCATATACCTCCTATCCCAATTAAACACACCTTTTCCAAAATAAGTGAATGATGCCTCTCTATAAGAATATAAAGTGTGGTACTTTGTGGTCACATTAATAATGATTATTTACTTTTTCTCCCTGGTGTCTGTGCAGCTGTGGCGGTAGAAGAGAGAGTTCAGGGCCCAACCCTCAGGGGATTCTGTCCCAACGTGCAGTCTATCTCTCTTCCTTTTGGGTTGAGAGGTTTCTAATTTAAAGAAAAACACTGTTGAGCTCCACAAGTTCAGTAGTGAAGTGTTCAGGGCAAACGAGCATGATGCAAAAGTAAAACACACTGAAAATGCTTGTCATGATGAAATGGAAGGGCTGGGGCTTATTTTGCAGTTAGTTAATGAACTTGTGAATAAATGCCACTCACTGCTGAATTGAGACAGGGTTCAGGATTGACTTTCTTCTTGTTTTCCAGTCTAATACCATTAAGTGAAGTGAAAAGCCAAAGTGTTGTTCTCTGTCTTGTCTGACTCTTTGTGACCCCATGGACTGTATAGCCTGCCAGGGTTCTCTGTCCATGAAATTCTTCAGGTAAGAATACTGGAGTGGGTAGCCATTCCCTTCACCAGGGGATCTTCTTGACCCAGTGATCAAACCCGCATTTCCTACACTGCAGGCAGACTCTTTACTGTCTGAGCCACCAGGGAAGCCCAAGTACAGTGAACTCTGACTCAGAACTTGAAGACAGCAGGACTTTGTTATGGCACCTTCCTTCATGGTTTATAACTCCTCCAAGTTTTCATGTTGAAAATCATGGCATTATCTAAATCAAAGATATTTTAAATGATCTATCAGCCGACATGTGGTTAAAATAAAAAAAATTGGGAGCAACTTGAGTTGGGAGAGTAATACTCAATCACTAAAGTTATAAACACTTTTTATTTCTGGGAAGTTCACCAACATGAAGATGAATTTTATCTTTTTTGTCTCCCACACAGGTTTCTTGATAACCCAATAAACTCAGAATTCAATATATTATAAATTGCAATATATTTAAAATATTCACATAATATAATATAGTGCATTCTTAGGGGAAGTGGGGACTTCCTCTCTAGTTCCATCATGAGAAATTCCATCTAGAAAAGAAAAAAAAACAAGAAAAAAAAAGAGAAAAATCTATTTATTTCAGAAACAAGTTTGGACATTTCAGATGAATGTTATTTAAGTGCTATATAGATTTTACCAAGAAAGATCACACTGTGCTATTCAAGTTCATAGGGCACAAATTATTCATCATCATATCCCAGATGATAACGTATTTCATCATTATTTTACTAAAAGTAAACTTTTATGAAATGGGCTATAATCTAGTATTTGAGTAATCAAAATGAAAACAAACCAGCTGACTGCCAGGCTGGGGAATGTAGCTTCAGCAGAAAGCTGGTTTTTGCCCTGTGGCATTTCAACTCATAATCCAAATGACAAAAATATTTCCAGTGAACTTTAAGATTTTCTCATGACCAGAAAGAACAAAGGGAAAAAAATTAGCTCACAAGTTTTAAGCTTCCTGCATTATTAGTTCTTTGGTGGTAGTCAGCCCTTTAAAAGAAAACAACTCTTGCTTATGGAAATCAGCAGGCCCACAGAAATCCACGGGATCATTCACTCAGCTCCAGGGTTACTGGGCTCACAAAGGCGGCCTGGATGGTTGGATAACCAGATGTTTAAACCACAAAAGCACGATTGGACTCACAGGCTTCTCCCAAGCAGCATTTTTCTTCTCACTGGCTTACTTATATGTTTCCTTTTAAGGAAGTCAAAGAAGCCTATAGCATAGGGGGCTCTTGTGGGACTTTGAATGCTTTCTGGAATATTTAACACTTCTTCAAACAATGGTATAATAAGGTGATACTAAGTCACAGGTTGAATGAATAGGTGCATGTATACTAAGTTGCTTCAGTCATGTCCATCTCTTTGAGACCCCATGGGCCAGAGTCCGCCAGGCTCCTCTGTCCATGGAATTCTCCAAGGTAGAATACTGGAGTGGGTAGCCCTTCCCTTTGCCAGGGCATCTTCCCAACCCAGGGATTGAACTCCAGTCTGTTATGTCTCCTGCATTGGCAGGTGGGTTCTTTATCACTGGTGCCAGTTCTTCAAATAATGATATAATAGTTCAGTTCAGTTCAGTCGCTCAGTAGTGTCCGACTCTTTGTGACCCCATGAATCACAGCACGCCAGGCCTCCCTGTCCATCACCGACTCCCAGAGTTTACCCAAACTCATGTCCATTGAGTCAGTGATGACATCCAACCATCTAATCCTCTGTTGGCCCCTTCTCCTCTCACCCTCAATCTTTCCCAGCATCAGGGTCTTTCCAAAGGAGTCAGCTCTTCGCATCAGAATGCCAAAGTATTGGAGTTTCAGTTTCAGCATCAGTCCTTCCAATGAACACTCAGGACTGATTTCCTTTAGGATAGACTTGTTGGATCTCTTTGCAGTCCAAGGTACTCTCAAGAGTCTTCTGCAACACCGCAGTTCAAAAGCATCAATTCTTCAGTGCTCAGCTTTCTTTATAGTCCAACTCTCACATCCATACATGACCACTGGAAAAACCATAGCCTTGACTAGACAGACCTTTGTTGACAAAGTAATGTCTCTGCTTTTCAATATGCTATCAATATGGTCATAACTTTTCTTCCAAGGAGTAAGCGTCTTTTAATTTCATGACTGCAGTCACCATCTGCAGTGATTTTGGAGCCCCCCAAAATAAAGTCTGACACTGTTTCCACTGTTTCCCCATCTATTTCCCATGAAGTGATGGGACCAGTTGCCATGATCTTAGTTTTCTGAATGTTGAGCTTTAAGCCAACTTTTTCACTCTCCTCTTTCACTTTCCTCAAGAGGCTTTTTAGTTCCTCTTCACTTTCTGCCATAAGGGTGGTGTCATCTGCATATCTGAGGTTATTGATATTTCTCCTGGCAATCTTGATTCCAGCTTGTGCTTCCTCCAGCCCAGTGTTTCTCATGATGTTCTCTGCATAGAAGTTAAATAAGCAGGGTGACAATATACAGCCTTGCCGTACTCCTTTTCCTATTTGGAACCAATCTGTTGTTCCATGTCTAGTTTGAACTCTTGCTTGCTGACTTGCATACAAGTTTCTCAGGAGGCAGGTCAGGTGGGCTGGTATTCCCATCTCTTTCAGAATTTTCCACAGTTTATTGTGATCCACACAGTCAAAGGATTTGGCATAGTCAATAAAGTAGAAATAGATGTTTTTCTGGAATTCTCTTGCTTTTTTGATGATTCAGCAGATGTTGGCAAATTGATCTCTGGTTCCTCTGCCTTTTCTAAAACCAGTTTGAACATCTGTAAATTCATGGTTCATGCATTGGCTTGGAGAATTTTGAGCATTACTTCACTAGCATGTGAGATGAGTGCAATTGTGTGGTAGTTTGAGCATGTACTTCAATAAAATAATTAGTTCCCCAAAAATTATTGGTAGCAAATATCATCACAGGTTTATTGCTAGCCCAGTGATAAACCCAGGCAGCTTTGAGCATATTATTTTTGAAAAAAGATGCAAGAATAAACAATGGAGAAAAGACAGTCTCTTCAATAAGTGGTGCTTGGAAAACTGGACAACTACATGTAAAAGAATGAAATTGGAACATTTCCAAACACCATGCACAAAAGTAAACTCAATATGGCTCGAGGACCTAAATGTAAGGCCGGATACTATAAACTCTTAGAGGAAAACATAAGCAGAACATTCTTTGACATAACTTGCACTAGGATCCTCTTTGACCCACCTCCTAGAGTAATTGAAAATAAAAACAAAAATAAAGAAATAGGACCTAATGAAACTTCAAAGCTTTTACATAGCAAAGGAAATCAAACTCATAAATAGGATTAAAAAACAACCCTCAGACTGGGAGGAAAAACGAATCAACTCATAAAGGATTAATCCCAAAATATACAAGCAGCTCATGCACTTCAATAGAAAAAGAAACAGTCCGATCAAAAATTGGGCAGAAGAACTAAACAGACATTTCTCCAAAGAAGACATACAGATAGCCAACAAACACATGAAAAGATGCATAACACTGCTCATTAGTAGAGAAATGGAAATAAAAATTACAGTGAGGTAACACTTCACCCCAGCAGAATGGCCCTCATCAAAAAATCTACAAACAATAAATTCTGGAGAGAATGTGGTGATATGGGAACTTTCTTGCACTGTTGGTGGGAATATAAATTGACACAACCATTATGGAAAACAGTATGGAGAGTCCTTTAAAAACTAGGAGTAAAACTACCATTTGACCCAGAAATCCCACTTCTGGGCATATACCCTGAGGAAACCATAGTTCAAAAAGACACATGTACTCCAACGGTCCACTGAAACACTATTTACAATAGCCAGGACATGGAAGCAAACTAGATGTCCACTGACAGTCGAATGGATAAAGAAGTTGTGGCGCTTATATACAACGGAACATTACTCAGCCATGGGCTTCCCAGGTGGCAAAGTGGCAAAGAATCTGCCTGCCAATGCAGGAGATGCAAGAGACACAGTTTCAGTTCCTAAGTTGGGAAGATTCCCTGGAGTAGGAAATGGTAACCCACTCCTGTATTCTTGTCTGGAAAATTCCATGGACAGAGGAGCTTGGAGGGCTACAGTCCATGGTATCCTAGAGTCAGGGTTGGACACGACTGAACAACTAAGCACACACATTACTCAGCCATAGAAAGGAACAAAATTGGGTCATTTGTAGTGATGTGGATGAATCTAGAGTTGATCATATAGAATGAAAGTCAGAAAGAAAAAAATATAATATTAATGCAAATATATGGAATATAGAAAAACGGTACTGATGAACATATTTGCAAGGCAGGAATAGAGACACAGACATAGAGAATGGACTCTGGACACAGTAGGGGAAGGAAAGGTGGGAGGAATTGAGAAAGTAGCACTGACACATATATACTACCATGTGTAAAATAAACCGTGGGAAGCTGCTGTATAGCACATATGCACAGCCTGGTGCTCTGTGATGACCTAGAGGGTTGGGATGGGGGATGGGTGGGAGGGAGGCTCAAGAATGAGGGGATATATGTGTATGTATAGCTGATCCACATTGTTATACAGCAGAAACTAACACAACATTGTAAAGCAACTATACTTCATTCAAAAAATAAATGAAAAGAACAAAAACATACTGGTCAAAAAAATGAAATGTGTTTTCAATCATTACATGTGTTTAAATGAAGGTTCTTCACTCCATGTACAGGATTTTTGCTTTAGTTGGAAAGTGAAGCTACTATTTTCCAAGTTTCCTTTCTGTTCTGGCATTCTGTGATCTGCTGTGGGTCTAATCCTAAAACTTACTCTGTGGCAGAAATTTGCGAAAGGCCCTTGGGTTCCATGTTAAGACCTGGGCATTGTGAGCATGATGGGATGGCAGCCTTGTGAGCACGCTGCTGTGTGGCAGTTATCCTTAAAATAGAGAGGGTATCTGAGTCATCCTGATATACTCACATGAGCCTTTAAAAGCAGAAAACATCTGTAGCTGGGTGCAGAAGACAGGGGCCAAAGGAGAAATCAGAGATTGAAGCACTGGAGGGATTTGAACATGGACTTGGCTACATGAGAAGGAATATGGGTGACCTCTAGGAGTAGGGCATGATTTCCAGGTGACAATCAGCAGGGTATTGGGAACCTCAGACCTAAACTGCTAAGAACTCAATTCTGCCAACAATCTGAATAAGCCTGGAAGTGTACTGGTTTCCCAGAATCTCCCCATAGGCACCCACCCACACTAAATTTTGATTTTAGCTCATGACACTGGGAGAAGAGTCCAGTCAAGTCCTCCTGAACCACCGACCTACAAAACTGAGCTTACAAATGAATGTCATTTTAGTCACTGATTTTGTAGTACTTGGCAATAGAAAACTAAACAGTCTGTGATACTTATTCAGTTCCTAAGTGAATTAACTCCATTTGAGTGAATTGTCAGTTCCAATACATGGGCTACATATACATCTTATGTATTATCTCTTATATTATTTAGGCATTTTGTGCTTTTGCTTTCATACTTTTTTTTTTTTGCTGAAAGAAAATTCATATATATAATATATATATATTATATATATATAACTTATATATAATTATATATATTTATCTGGAGAAGAAAATGGCAACCCACTCCAGTATTCTTGCCTGGAGAATCTCATGGATGGAGGAGCCTGAGGGGCTACAGTCCACGGGGTCGTAAAGAGTCAGACACGACTGAGCGACTTAACTTAGAAATAATATTTATTTATATATAATATATATATGTAAAGTGCAGTAATAATGTTAACTGGATTGTTTTCTCTAACTTGTTATGAACTAAGAGTATATTATTTTCATTGTTAGTAGAACAAAACCAGAACTATGGCATTGCAAAATCCTATTTGGTTTAGTTCATTCTCTCTAAAATTGCAAAGGACTCTTATTTCTTCAGAAAGTTCAGCCATATTCAAGCACAGTGAAATAATATTTCACATCACAATATTTCATTTTGGACATTTTGGGTTAAAATGTCTTTGTCAAGTTTCTCATACCTTCAGCTCACTGAGTCTTGATTTGTCCATGCTGGTTGTAAAGTGATTCTTTTGTGCATACCACAGTCTTCCAAAAAAAAAAAAAAAAAACCCACACAAAAGATCAAACCTATTTTAAGGTTTATCTTGCTTTGAAAAATTTAGCTTTTACAGTGTTCTTGTAAAGTTCCAGCCCTGGTTGTGCTTTAAAGTCAGACTTTTAGGACCATCAGAGAGTTATTACTGAATGACAAAGACATGGCTATTCTGAACAGAGGATTTAAAGCACTCCTCAGGGTATTTGATGCAGATTAAAAGTTAGATCAAAGGTGTGCTGAGCAGGGAACCTACCTTGTTTCACTATGATAGAAGAGACATAAAAGATATATTTTGATTGACCACAAAAACTATGATTTTAGGAGTGATCATGATATCATTTAAGTGTTCATTTCTTCTTTAATTGATTCATTTAGTGCATTTAATGAATGTCTCCCATTTGCCTGACCCATGTTATGTGCTGAGGTGAAGAGAAGTGGTAATGAAGCACAGACTGGGGCGTCGGAAACAGACGATGTGCTGAGGGCTGAAGCTGAGCCCTCCACAGAGCCCTGAGGGCCTTGAAAAGAACTGACCACTTCCTCTGAAGGGGCGGGAGAGAGCATCTCAGGTAAGATAAGATTCTTAGTCATGAAGATGCAGTGGGAGAGCCCAGGTAAGGAGGGGCATTTCTGGAAAAAAGACATAAAGAAATGGATCAAGTGAGCAAGCAAAACAGAACACAGGGAACTGCTGTGTCCAGAGCAGCTTGAAGCTACGTATAAGGTTTATGGGAACAATGATAGACAGAGGGACCAGAGAAAGAGGTGGGGCCAGATTTTTCAAACTTCTGATGACATTTTAAGAAATATGGACAAGAAGTTGTCCTTGGAAGATGTGAAACAAATACTAAGATCCACGTGGTACAGTTACATTCCCAGCCTTTTTGGAAGCTGAGGTCCTTCCTGCTCTGTAATTTGTGAAGAAAATGTGAGTGTCATTAAGAATGAAAATGTTTCATGTAAAATATCATACGTGAAACAAATCACCAGTCCAGATTTGATGCATGATACAGGGTGCTTGGGACTGGTGCACTGGGATGACCCAGAGGGATGGGATGGGGAGGGAGGTGGGAGGGGGGTTCAGGATGGGGAACACATGTACACTCATGGCAGATTCAAGTCAATGTATGACAAAACCAATACAATATTGTAAAGTAAAATAAATACATTAATTAATTAAAAAAGAATGAAAATGAAATGTTCAGAGTCAATAAAGAATCTCTGGATGGAAGGGGAAAAGTATAGGGGCCTGTCTCCAGCAACATTTCACCTCCCTTCTCTGTCCCCTGTCTCCCTCTCCTTCTACTGGATGATTAATAACCACATTTTCCCCTTGTACCTATTGCCCTAGAAACAGCAAAATTATTTCAAGGCAAGACTTAAAAGGCCATGAGAAGGCAATGCCAAGAACAGACATGACATGCAAGTTTAAAAAATCTGGGTATTAGGAAACTAAACAATGAAACAATTGAGAAATAACTTCAGCCTGTAGAGGGCATCTTTGTGGCCACCACAATACTCTAGTAGATGACCTGGAGAGAGCACCAAGGGCATTCAGACCCTGGGTCCCACCACCTGTATTTTTACTCCATGAGCCTCCCATTTAGCATGTAACTGATATAGAAATTAACTCAGGCCCTTTTCAGTTCTCCATTCACAGTCATGTATTTAGTCTGTGATATTTTCTAATACAAACCTTTTTTCATTTTTGTCATTGAAACCTATGCATTGTTCCTCTCAGCTGATTCCCTTTGATGTGTCTTTCTTCTCTACTTCTTCGCTCTTGATGTGCAATGGTTTTCCTACTGCTTGCGCTGCAGGAATAGCCTAAGCTGATGCATTCCCAGAAAAATGATACTGACAGAAACTGAGCTCAGCAAATTCACTTTACCCTCTGAGCTCTCCCATGTGTAAGTAGAAAGTATTTGCAAGTATCCAGCATTGTTAGGAAAGCAGTCCTTGCAAATGTTGATAAATATTCTTTTTGTTGTGATTCTGATTCAGTAGATTTTGGTCTGGTTGTCTTGTGATGATGATAATGAGACCACAGAAAAACCTCTAAGTAATGTATGAATTGCAGTCAACAAGAAGTGTATTTTCTAAATGTTAAAGAACAAGTGCAGCATTAGATACTTTTCAGATGCATAAACATCTTAGTACATTTCAGGGGAGGTACAGTAAGTTTAAGGAAACTTGACCTAACCTGAAGTCAAGTAGAAGTAAAAGAGAAGGTTGTGTCGTAACCAGTCCCAGTGAATTATCAGGGCATGAAACCGAGTTTCAGCAACTGAGACAGCCCTTTGGATTGTCGCTGTTGGTTGCCTGGATCTTCAAGGCAACCAACCTCCTCTTTTGCCCAGGAGCTAAGTTAGATTGTCCTCTCCTTTGTCTGCTGGTACAACTGCTGTTTAGAGATATTGTGGCTGATAAATGTGCCCAAATATTATCATTTGCAGAGCTCTACAGTGTGCTTCTGTTGTAGAACTAGACATATGGAGAGCAGGGTTGGGGAAAAGAAAGCAGCAAGAAGAGGCAGATATACCGCATGCATTGCAAACTCTATGGGATCTCTCCCCGAAACGCCCACCTAGGGCTTGGGTCCATTCCTGGTGCATCTTCCTGGCATCTCTTACCTCATGACATGGTCCCTTGTCCTCCTAACACCTAGAGGGATATCTTGGTTTAAAGTCTTTCTAGGTAACTAGATTCTATTTAGCAAGCAAGAGAGCAAGACACACGCTAAGTCATGTCCAACTCTTGGCACCCCCAAGGATTGAAGCCTGCCAGGCTTCTCTGTCCATGGGATTTTCCAGGCAAGAATACTGGAGTGGGTTGCCATTCCCTTCAGGGGATCTTCCCCACCCAGAGATCGAACCTGGGTCTCCTACATTGTAGGAGGATTCTTTACCAACTGTGCTACCAGGGAAGTAAGATTCTATTTACCTGCATTTAAATGTCTAAAACCAAATGCCTACTTCCAAATGAGTCTCTTCCTTCAACTGCTTGAAACTTTCAACTGCTTTGAACACTTAACCTGGTTGCCAAGGCAGAGTGGTCATGTCTTCACTCACAAGGTTGAAGTGTGACTCAGTGGAGATCCTTATTTCTGGGGGTGAAGCCCACTGATCATAATCCCAGAGCAACAGAACTCAGTCCATCAGCAGTAGATGAAAAATTTTAAGAAAATTATTGAACAGTTATTCAATTTTAGAGAAGAAACTGATGATGAAACATACATTTTTCAGGGAATAAGGAAAAACAGTGTTCTCATAAGCAGAAATATGTAAGTATTTTGGTGACTATTAAAAACATTTTTGAAAGTCTAAAACTGCCAACATTTAAGCAAAGGTAGAAAGTCATTGAAGCAGTTTCCATTTAGCAGCCTGGAGGCTTTGGATAAAATCTAGCACTCATCTCTAGTGTACTACTAAAAGCATCAATAGGATAAAGGAATCTTACTGATGGCATAAGTGAGACTCCCTAATGATCATGGGGAAAGAAACAGTCAGGGATCAGAGTTGACTGGAGACAGGCGATCTGGGGTAGGGTCTGAAGCCCTCTCCAGGTAATGCTGAGCTGAGACTGAGCTGGCTGGTTGTGGCCAATGGGGTCAGATCCTGGGTTCCTCTATCTTCCCATGGACACTGGGTTTCTTCAACGGCCACACTTGTGTGTCCATCTGGTCTCCTTGACTAGCCAGCCCTTGTGCTCCAGGTGTGGCCAGTCTCATTGATAATACCTATTTTGTATTAGGAGAGGTACAGAGATGTATGCTGTAACCTCCTCCTTCAGGGACCATCTCTAGAGATCTGATAAAAAGAACAGTGACACAGTGTTACTGAGCTCAAGTTCTTTATGCTTTATGAACACTCTCTCCTAACTCTAGGGGCATCTGTTTTTGTTTTAAACTTCTGGGTTTCCCTGGTAGTTCAGCTGGGTAAAAGAATCCACCTGCAATGCAGGAGACCTGGGTTCAGCCCCAGGGTTGGGAAGATCCCCCAGAGAAAGGAATGGATATCCACTGAACTTTCAAGATGGCAGAGTAGAAGGAGGTGTGCTCATTTTCTCCTGCAAGAACTCCAAAATTACAACTCTCTGCTGTGCAACTATTGACAGGAGAATGTTTGATCCCACCAAAAAAAGATACCCCACATCCAAGGGAAAAGGAGAAGTCCCAACAAGATAGTGGGAGGGGTGAAATCAAGTTTAGAATCAAACCCCATACCTGCCAGAGATGCTTGGAGAGCTCAAACAAACCTTGTGCACACCAGGAACCACAAACCCCACAGACTGAGCCAGACTGTGTTTGAGTGTCTCCTGAGGAGGTACAGGTGAGCAGTGGCCTGCCGCAAGGGCAGGGGCTCTGGGTGCAGTAGACCTGGGCATGGCATAAGCTCTCTTGGAGGAAGCCACCTTTAACTCCACCATAGAGCTGTCAGAACTTACAGAAGACAGAGGAAACAGACTCTTGGAGGCCACAAACAAAACTTTGTGCACACTAGAACCCAGGAGAAAGGAGCAGTGGCCCCACAAGAGACTGACCCAGACTTGCCTGTGCATGTCCAGGAGTCTCTGGCAGAGGTGTGGGTCGGCAGTGGCCTGCTGCAGGGTCAGAGGCACTGAGTGCAGCAGTGCATGCCCAGGACCTTTTGAAGGAGGTCGCCATTATCTTCATTACCTCCACCATAATTTGGCCTCACATCAAACAGAGGGAGGGAACACAGCCCCGCCCTTCAACAGAAAATTGGATTAAAGATTTACTGAGTGTGGCCCTGTCCATCAGAACAAGACCCAGTTTCGCCCTCAGTCAGTCTCTTCCATCAGGAAGCTTCCATAAGCCTCTATCCTTCTCCATCAGAGGGCAGAGAGAATGAAAACCATAGTCACAGAAAACTAACCGAACTGATACATGGGCCACAGCCTTGTCTAACTCACTGAAACTATAAGCCATGCCATGTAGGGCCACCCAAGATGGATGGGGCACGGTGGAGAGTTCTGAAAAAAAGTGGTCCACTGGAGAAGGCAATGGCAAGCCATTTCAGTATTCTTGGCTTGAGAACCCCAATGACAGTATGAAAAGGCAAAAAGATAGGAAACTGAAAGATGAACTCCCCAGGTCGGTAGGCGTCCAATATGCTACTGGAGATCAGTGGAGAAATAACTCCAGAAAGAAGGAAGAGATGGAATTAAAGCAAAAACAACACCCAATTGTGGATGTGACTGGTGATGGAAGTAAAGCATGATGCTATAAAGAGCAGTATTGCATAGAAACCTGGAAAGTTAGGTCCATGAATCAAGGCCAATTGGAAGTGGTCAAACAGGAGATGGCAAGAGTGAACATAGACATTTTAAGAATCGGCAAACTAAAATGGACTGGAATGGGTGGATTTAACTCAGACGACCTACTGCTGTGGGAAAGACTCCCTTAGAAGAAATGGAGTGGCCATTATAGTCAACAAAAGAGTCCAAAATGCAGTACTTGGATGCAATCTCAAAAACGACAGAATGATCTCTGTTCGTTTCCAAGGCAAACCATTCAATATCACAGTAATCCAAGTCTATACCTTGACGAGTAATGCTGAAGAAGCTGAAGTTGGACTGTTTTATAAAGATCTACAGGACTTTCTAGAAGTAACACCCCCCTCCCCCAAATGTCCTTTTCATTATAGGGGACTGGAATGCAAAAGTAGGAAATCAAGAGATAAATGGAGTAACAGGCAAATTTGGCCTTGGAGTACAAAATGAAGTAGGGCAAAGGCTAACAGAGTTTTGCTAAGAGAACATACAGGTCATAGCAAACACCCTCTTCCAACATCACAAGAGAAGACTCTACATACAGACATTTTCAGATGGTCAATACCAAAATAAAATTGATTATATTCTTTGCAGGTAGAGATGGAGAAGCTCTATACAGTCAGCAAAAACAAGACTGGGAGCTGACTGTGGCTCAGATCATCAACTCCTTATTGCCAAATTCAGACTGAAATGGAAGAAAGTAGGGAAAGCCACCAGACTATTCATGTATGACCTAAATCAATCCCTTATGATTATACGGTGGAAGTGACAAATAGATTCAAGGGATTAGATCCGATAGACAGAGTGCCTGAAGAACTATGGACAGAGGTTTGTGACATTGCACAGGAGTCAGTGATCAAGGCCATCCCCAAGAAAAAGAAATGCAAAAAGGCAAAATGGGTGTCTGAGGAGGCCTTACAATCAGCTAGAAAAGAATAGAAGAGAAAGGCAAAGGAGAAAAGGAAAGATATACCCACTTGTATGCAGAGTTCCAAAGAATAGCAAGGAGAGATAAGAAAGCCTTTCTCAGTGATCAGTGCAAACAAATAGAGGAAAACAACAGAATGGGAAAGACTAGAGATCTCTTCAAGAAAATTAGAGATACAAGGGAGCATTTCATGCAAAGATGGGCACTAAGATGAGCTTCCAGATGTTCAAGCTGGATTTAGAAAAGACAGAAGAACAAGAGATCAAATTGCCAATGTCTGTTGGATCATCAAAAAAGCAAGAGAGTTCCAGAAAAACATTTACTTCTTATTTATTGTCTACGTCAAAGCCTTTGACTGTGTGGATCACAACAAACTGTGGAAAATTCTGAAAGAGATGGGAATACCAGACCACCTGACCTGCATACTGATTTCTGCATCCTGAGAAATCAGTATGCAGGTCAGGAAGCAACAGTTAGAACAGGACATGGAACAACAGACTAGTTGCAAAAGGGAAAGGAGTATGTCAAAGCTGTACAATGTCACCCTGCTTATTTAACTTATGTGCAGAGTACATTATGAGAAATGTTGGAATGGATGAAGCACCAGCTGGAATCAAGATTGCTGGGAGAAATATCAATAACCTCAGACATGCAGATGACACACCCCTTATGGCAGAAAGCAAAGAAGAAGTAAACAGCCTCTTGATAAAAGTTAAAGAGGAAAGTGAAAAAATTGACTTGAAGCTCAACATTCAGAAAACCAAGATCATATCATCCTGTCCAATCACTGCACATCGAATAGTTGGGGAGATAATGGAAACAATGAAAGACTTTAGTTTTTTTGAGCTCCAAAATCACTGCAGAAGGTGACTGCAGTCATGAAATTAAGAGACGCTTGCTCCTTGGAAGAAAAGCTATGATGAACCTAGACAGCATATTAAAAAGCAGACATTGCTTTGCCTATAAAGGTCCATCTAGTCAAAGTTATGGTTTTCCCAGTAGTCATGTATGGATGTGAGTGTTGGACTATAAAGAAATCTGGGCACTGAAGAATTGATGGTTTTGAACTGTGGTGTTGGAGAAGACTCTTGAGAGTCACTTGGACTGCAAAGACCAAGGATGGATCCAACTTGTTAGGATGGATCCAACAAGTCCATCCTAAAGGAAATCAGTCCTGAACATTCATTGGAAGGATTGATGCTGAAACTGAAACTCCAATATTTTGGCTACCTGATATGAAGAACTGACTCACTAGAAAAGGCCCTGATGCTGGGAAAGATTGAAGGCAGGAGGAAAAGGGGCCATCAGAGGGAGAAATGGTTGGATGGCATAACTGAGTTGATGGACATGAGTTTGAGTAAGCTCAGAGGATTGGTGATGGACAGGGAAGCCTGGCATGCTGCATTCCATGGGGTCACAAAGTTTTGGACACGACTGAGTGACTAAATTTAACTGACACACTCCGTATTGTGGCCTGAAGAATCCCATGGACTGTATAGTCCATGGAGTTTCAAAGAGTCATACATGACTGAGCCACTTTCACTTCACTCTGGGATGCTTTCTGACTTTTCTGTAAAACAACATTATTTTGTATTTCTAGGACAAATAGTATCCTAAATCTAAGGTGATAATAACCACATTTTATACTCTGTGTTTTCTGAATGTTGAGCTTTAAGCCAACTTTTTCACTCTCCTCTTTCACTTTCATCAAGAGGCTTTTTAGCTCCTCTTCACTTTCTGCCGTAAGGGTGGTGTCATCTGCATATCTGAGGTTATTGATATTTCTCCTGGCAATCTTGATTCCAGCTTGTGTTTCTTCCAGCCCAGTGGTTCTCATGATGTACTCTGCATAGAAGTTAAATAAGCAGGGTGACAACATACAGCCTTGATGTACTCCTTTTCCTATTTAGAATCAGTCTGTCGTTCCATGTCCAGTTCGAACTGTTGTTGCTTCTTGACCTGCATATAGGTTTTCTCAAGAGGCAGGTCAGGTGGTCTGGTATTTCATCTCTTTCAGAATTTTCCACAGTTTATTGTGATCCACACAGTCAAAGGCTTTGTCATAGTCAATAGAGCAGAAATAGATGTTTTTCTGGAACTCTCTTGCTTTTTCCATGATCCAGCGGATGTTGGCAATTTGGTCTCTGGTTCTCTGTCTTTTCTAAAACCAACTTGAACATCTGGGAGTTCATGGTTCATGTACTGCTGAAGCCTGGCTTGGAGAATTTTGAGCATTACTTTACTAGCTTATTCTTTGGCATTGGAATGAAAACTGACATTTTCCAGTCCTGTGGCCACTGCTGAGTTTTCCAAATTTGCTGGCATATTGAGTGCAGCACTTTCACAGCACCATCTTTCAGGATTTGAAAGAGCTCAACTGGAATTTCATCACCTCCACTAGCTTTGTTCGTAGTGATGATTTCTAAGGTCCACTTGACTTCTTGGAGAAGACTCTTGAGGATCTCTTGGACTGCAAGGAGATCCAACCAGTCCATCCTAGAGGAGATCAGTCCTGGGTGTTCTTTGGAAGGACTGATGCTAAAGCTGAAACTCAAATACTTTGACCACCTCATGTGAAGAGCTGACTCATTGGAAAAGACCCTGATGCTGAGGGGGATTGGGGGCAGCAGGAGAAGGGGATGACAGAGAATGAGATGGCTGGATGGCATCAGTGACTCGATGGACATGAGTTTGAGTGAACTCCGGAAGTTGGTGTTGGGCAGGGAGGCCTGGAGTGCTGCGATTCATGGGGTTGCAAAGAGTCAGACGCGACTGAGTGACTAAACTGAACTGAATTGATACTCTGTGTTTCCCTGAATCATTTCTACTACTATTGAGAGGCAAGCATTGATAAGAAAAGAATGTGCTGAGTTAGAAGTAGAAAAATGTTATCAGGATGGGTTAGTAAGAAAAAAATATGTAATTCAATGAGTTCAAGGGGTACATGCAGTTTAGAGTGTAAGTCCTGGGAGATCAGCTGTTGCTGAGATTTAGAGCATGCTTCTGGGTCACGTGTCTGATGCGGTCACAAGACAAAAACCTTTTGTCCTTCTGCACTGTCCTCCTCTTTAAAATTGTGATTTTCTGAAAGATCCTCCTGACCTGCACATGTGCTTTGGTCGTGCTGATTTCTTATGATCAGTTATCACCACATGATCTGGATATTTTTTGTGCCTAAGCAATGCTTCCCACTCACCAATTACTTGGGAGACAATGGAGCCAATTACCTTACTTCAAATATGCTTAAAATAATCAGCAATTTTAGATAGCATATTATAAATTTTTTTTCAAAGTAAGATTTGTCACTGAACTTTATAACTTTTAATTTCATTGGTAAAATCTATTATTCCATCTTTCGTTCTATTAAAAGTAGGCTGTAGGTTTAAAATTTCTGAAAGTGAGAAGCTTTCAAAAGTAAGCCATTTGCTTTCTTTGAAGCAGTCAGTACATGGTAGCATTTTGGGCAGGGATGGGAAAATTCTTTCATCTCTTTTTAAAATCTGATTGATTCACTGTGAATGCTTAAAGTCTCATCTCAACTCAGAGAAGAGTGCAATGATTGATTAGTTATGTCTGCCAAAACAAAAGGTGAAAGAATGCTAGCCCTTAAGTAAGAACAGTAAACATTGAGTCTTTTCTACCAGTATCTGAACATGTGGCAGAAATCTGTTTATACTATGACCATCAGTGCTCATAGATTTAGAAGAATATACCAGTAACTAGTGGGAAAAAAGAAAAGGAGTGATATGAATTCAAATCTTAACTTTTTTATACTATCTCTGGATAATGGAAAATCTATCTTAACTGTGTAAGTAGCAGTTAAGTTTCATCTTGCACAAAATAAAAACAATGATTTACAGCTAATAGAGAGGGTTTAGAAATTAAATAATGGAATGTAGCATTTGACTAAATGTGAAACCAGCAATAGCCACTAACATCTATAGACAGATCAATATGTACCAGAAATTGTTCTAGATGTTTTCCTCTCTAGCCATGTGTTCAGCTCTGTTCAGTTCAGTCACTCAGTCGTGTCCAACTCTTTGCGACCCCATGAATCGCAGCACGCCAGGCCTCCCTGTCCATCACCAACTCCCGGAGTTCACTCAGACTCGCGTCCATCCAGTCAGTGATGCCATCCAGCCATCTCATCCTCTGTTGTCCCCTTCTCCTCCTGCCCCCAATCCCTCCCAGCATCAGAGTCTTTTCCAGTGAGTCAACTCTTCGCATGAGGTGGCCAAAGTACTGGAGCTTCAGCTTTAGCATCATTCCCTCCAAAGAAATCCCAGGACTGATCTCCTTCAGAACGGACTGATTGACTCTCCTTGCAGTCCAAGGGCCTCTCAAGAGTCTTCTCCAACACCACAGTTCCAAAGCATCAATTCTTCAGCGCTCAGCTTTCTTCACAGTCCAGCTCTCATATCCATACAGGACCACTGGAAAAACCATAGCGTTGACTAGAAGGACCTTTGTTGTTAAATATACTCAAAAGATTTAATTGTCTTAAATAGTTTTCTAGAGCATGAGAAACACAAACAGTCTAGAAGAGTTTCTTGGAAAATAAAAATATAGAAGCCCTTTTACATCATTGTATGCAATGTAGTCTTTGTACTCAAACAGCAGAGATTCACTGAGAGTTTTAAGCAAGGTTATAATTGTAACTATCGACAGTGTAGAGGAAATTCCAGTAAAAATGATTCAATAGATTATCACATGGATGCAACTCCTTTGCTCTCAACACCAATACACATTTGCTTTCAATAACATTTTTGTTATTGAACAAAGAAACTTAATGCTAAGAAAAATGGCAAAATTCACATGGAAAATTAACTCAGGGCATGTAAGTTGAATTTATAGAACAGAGTGGGATTGCAGGGTCATAAGGTAGCTCTGTTTGTAGTATTTAAAGGAATGTCCATACTGTTCTCCATAATGGTTCCATGATTTTATATTCCCACCAACAGTGCAGGAGGGTTCCCTTCTCTCCACACCCTCTCCAGCATTTACTGTTGGTGGATTTTTTGATGGTAGCTATTTTGACTGGTGGGGCTTCCCTGGTAGCTTAGCTGATAAAGAATCCGCCTACAATGCAGGAAACCCTGGTTTGATTCCTGGGTCAGGAAGATCCTCTGGAGAAGGGATAGGCTATCCATTTCAGTATTCTTGGGCTTTCCTGGTGGCTCAGCTGGTAAAGAATCCACCTGTAATGTGGGAGACCTGAGTTTGATCCCTGGGTTGGGAAGATCTTCTGGAGAAGGCAACAGTTACCCACTCCAATATTTTGACTGGTATGAGGTGATATCTCATTGTAGTTTTGATTTGCATTTCTCTAATTATTAGTGATGTTGAGCATCTTTTCATTATCTCTTGTCCATTTGTATGTCTTCTGAGGAAAAATGTCTATAGTCTTCCGCTCAATTTTTGCTTGGGTTGTTTGTTTTGATGATAAGCTTCATGAGCCATGTGTAGATTTTGGAGACTAATCCATTGTCAGTCATATCATTTGCAAATATTTTCCCCCAATCTGTGGGTTTTTTTTTTTCATGTTGTTTATTGTTACCTTTGCTATGCGAAAGCTTTTGAGTTTAAATAGGTCCCACTTGTTTATTTTTGTTTTTATTTCCATTACTCTAGGAGGTGGGTCAAAGAGGATCTTGCTGTGATTTATGTCAAAGAGTGTTCTGCTTATGTTTTCCTCTAAGAGCTTTATAGTTTCTGGCCTTAAATTTAAGTCTTTAGTCCATTTTTAAATTTATTTTTGTGCATGGTGTTAGGAGGTGTTCTAATTTTATTCTTTTGCAAGTAGCTCTCCAGCTTTCCCAGTACCACTTATGGAAAAGGTATGCCTCAGAGAACAATAAGGGTGAAACACATATCTTAAAAGTATCCAGAAAGAGAACAAAGATTAATTTCAAAGAAAATAAATTGATGATGGGCATCTCATAAGCAACAATGGAGGCCAGAATGCAGCAGAGAATATTGAAAACTCAGAAATGTACCAATAGCAAGTACTTTAGTGGAAAAAACAAATTTCATTGCCAAAAAAGCTGACTTAAAACTCAACATTCAAAAAACAAAGATCATGGCATCCATCCTATCACTTCATGGCAAATAGATGGAGAAAAAGTGGGAAGTGTCAGATTTCATTTTCTTGGGCTGCAAAATCAATGTGGGCAGTGACTGTAACCACAGAACTAAAAGATTCTTGCGCCCTGGAAGAAAAGCCATGACAAACCTAGACAGTGTATTAAAAAGCAGAAACATCACTTTGCCAGTAAAAGTCCATATAGCTAAAGCTATGGTTTTTCCAATAGTCATGTATGGATGTGAGAGTTGGACCATTAAGAAGGCTGAGTGCCGACGAATTGATGCTTTCGAACTGTGGTGCTCAAGCAGACTCCTGAGAGTCCCTTGGACTGTAGGAGAGCAAATCAGTCAATTCTAAAGGAAATCAACCCTGAATATTCATTGGAAGGACTGATGCTGAAGCTGAAGCTCCAATACTTTGGCCACCTGATGTGAAGAGCTGACTCACTGGAAAAGACCCTGATGCTGGGAAAGTCTGAGGACAAGAGAAAGAGGGGGCACCGAGGATGAGATGGTTGGGTGGCATCATCGACTTAACGGACATGAGTTTGAGGCAAACTCCAGAAGATAGTGAAGCACAGGAAAGCCTGGCATGCTGCAGTTCATGAGGTCACCAATAGACAGACTCAACTTAGCAACTGAACAATAACGAACAACAAACCATAATTAAAGTTACTTCTAAAGGAAGTATCAGAAGAAGAAGAAAAGATTCCTAAAGGAAGAGATGAGACAGGAAATAATTCTGAAAAATAAATAAGTATAGTTAAGGAAATCCAAATGAAAATTGACTGTTTAAAAAAATGGAACATTTAGGTTTAAAAAGACAGAACTAAAATCTTGAACTCTTATAAATATGTAAAAGGAAAGGAATTATGTTCAGCATTTTACAATTTTAAGCAGAGTGTAGAAATATGTTAAACTTTGGATTTTCAAGTATGTATTTTTAAGTATGAGTGTTAAAATCCTCTCGTAATCAATGATAGAGTGAAATTAGAAGACGTGGATTTCAATGTAATAGAGGAGAAACTGGAGTTAAACATAGCAATTCATTCAAAAAAAGTGTAGAAAAATAAACAAAGTGATATAGGAAAATCATAAGAAAGAAAGTCCAAAATATTTTGTTCAAAGAAGGCCAATGGATGTTTAACAGTAATTTCTAGGCAATTTCAGATGTCACAGGTTCCCACAGCAAGATCCTGGACACTGAGGCATGGTGAAATGATTTATTCTCACATTTTCACTACAACAGCCAAAAAATATAAGACAACTAGAATATTCCAGCAACAGGCATGATTTATCTATAGATTTCCTGGAAAGGGACAATGGGAGACTATACACTCCATGGTCTCACAACCAGCTGCCCCAGGAAAAGGCCTGGATCCACCTCCACATATGTTAATACTACTTCTACTGTTCATGCTTAGTATTTCATCTTGAGATGGTTTGGTCAGGCATCCACTTGTGATGTTTTTCTTTATGAAATGCTCCTCTATCTCATGACTGGTTTTTACCTTGCCTTATTATTATTTTCATCTGTTTATTTTTATTTTAGTTTTTGTTTGTTATCTATTTGTCATAGTCGTTCCTGGTGGCTCAGAGGTAAAGCATCTGCCTGCAATGCAGAGACAGGGATTTGATGACTGAGTTGAGAAGATCCCTTGGAGAAGGAAATGGCAACCCATTCCAGTATTTTTGCTTGGGAAATCCCATGGACAGAGGAGTGTGGGGGGCTACAGTCCACGGGGTTGGAAAGAGTTGAACACAACTTAGCGACTAAACAACATCTATTTGTCACCATTTACCTCCATCTGGTGTACCATTGCCCATTTTTACCTTTGACTTCCTCCAACTCACATAGTTTTTAGACAGTTTCATACAGGTGTAGTTGGATTGATTTATGATCTCTATTGAGAAATTTTTCTCCTAAAGCAAATTTAACTCATGTTGTTTACTGATATAAGGCTTCCCAGGTTGTGCTAGTGGTAAAGAACCCACCTGCCAATGCAAGAGACATAAAAGACGCAGATTTGATTCCTGGGTTGGGAAGATAACCTGGAAGAGGGCAGGGCAACCCACTCCAGTATTCTTGCCTAGAGATTCCCATAGACAGAAGATCCTGGTGGCCTCAGTCCCCTGGACCACAAAAAGTTGTGCATGACTGAAGCAACTCAGCACCCACACACGCATGCATTCACTGTGACACATGCATTAGTTCGGTCCCTGTAACTTTCTGATGGTTTCTGTTTAAAGTTTCCATTTGCTTACTATATAACTGTATGTTCCTTCTTTGTTTTTATAATTAACTCTAATAATTTTAAGGTTTAGTGAACATATTTTTTAGCTATTCTGGAATTAACTTTAAAATTTTTATTATTATTTTTATTTTTATTGAAGTGTAGCTGATTTACAATGTTGTGTTTGTTTCTGCTGTACAGCAAAGTGAATCAGTTATGTGTATACGTATATCCGCCTCTTTTAGATTCCTTTCCATGCAGATCATTGCAGAGGATTGAGTAGAGCTCCCTGCGCTATATAGTAGGTCTTTATTGGTTATATATTTTATAGGCAGTAGTGTGTGTATGTCAATCCCAATCTCCCACTTTATCCCTCCCCTACTTCCTGGTTTAACTTCTATAAGGTTTAAGTATATACATTTCAAGTATGTGTGGTAGATATGGACATAAAACTGTATCTAATTGCCAACATTCACTGGATCATGGAAAAAGCAAGAGAGTTCCAGAAAAACATCTATTTCTGCTTTAGTGACTATGCCAAAGCCTTTGACTGTGTGGATCACAATAAACTGTGGAAAATTCTGAGAGAGATGGTAATACCAGACCGCCTGACCTGCCTCTTGAGAAATCTGCATGCAGGTCAGGAAGCAACAGTTAGAACTGGACATGGAGCAACAGACTGGTTCCAAATAGGAAAAGGAGTACATCAGGGCTGTATATTGTCACCCTGCTTATTTAACTTCTATGCAGAGTACATCATGAGAAACGCTGGACTGGAAGAAACACAAGCTGGAATCAAGATTGCTGGGAGAAATATCAATAACCTCAGATATGCAGATGACACCACCCTTATGGCAGAAAGTGAAGAGGAACTAAAGAGCCTCTTGATGAAAGTAAAAGAGAAGAGTGAAAAAGTTGGCTTAAAATTCAACATTCAGAAAATGAAGATCATGGCATCTGGTTCCATCACTTCATGGGAAATAGATGGGGAAACAGTGGAAACAGTGTCAGACTTTACTTTTGGGGGGCTCCAAAATCACTGCAGATGGTGATTGCAGCCATGAAATTAAAAGACGCTTACTCTTTGGAAGAAAAGTTATGACCAACCTAGATAGTATATTCAAAAGCAGAGACATTACTTTGCCGACTAAGGTCCGTCTAGTCAAGGCTATGGTTTTTCCAGTGGTCATGTATGGATGTGAGAGTCGGGCTGTGAAGAAGGCTGAGCCCTGAAGAATTGATGCTTTTGAACTGTGGTGTTGGAGAAGACTCTTGAGAGTCCCTTGGACTGCAAGGAGATCCAACCAGTCCATTCTGAAGGAGATCAACCCT
Organism: Ovis canadensis; assembly: GCF_042477335.2. Classification (NCBI taxonomy): domain Eukaryota; kingdom Metazoa; phylum Chordata; class Mammalia; order Artiodactyla; family Bovidae; genus Ovis; species Ovis canadensis. The sequence goes on along the minus strand of NC_091246.1, from coordinate 47,679,487 downwards.
GGGATTTCATTGGAAGGAATGATGCTAAAGCTGAAGCTCCAGTACTTTGGTCACCTCATGTGAAGAGTTGACTCACTGGAAAAGACTCTGATACTGGGAGAGATTGGGGGCAGGAGGAGAAGGGGACAACAGAGGATGAGATGGCTGGATGGCATCACTGACTTGAAGGACGTGAGTCTGAGTGAACTCCGGGAGTTGGTGATGGACAGGGAGGCCTGGCGTGCTGCGATTCATGGGGCCGCAAAGAGTTGGACACGACTGAGTGACTGAACTGAACTGAACTGAACTGATTTTTTGACTTCTGTGCTTCCCTTCAGAGAAAATGGCATTAATGGCATGGTATTTGATTGGGAAGTGTGAAAAGTAACAGACTGTGAAACAAATATTGCGTTTGAAGTAGACTGACCTCCGGCAGAGCTAATGGTAGATGGCCCTCTTTCTGAACGTATATTCTGTACCAATGTAGTACATTTTTATGATTACCTTTTGAAGCATGCAAAGTTGAGCATGTTTGAGTTTCTTGATAATTTTAACTTCTATAGCATGCATTTGAAATTAGACAGATTAGTCATTTTTAAATTAATAGCAGTTTTTAAATGCTCAGTAAACATCTGCTAACCTAAAGGAAAACAACTTGCACAAACAAAAAACAATTTATTGTATTTATCTTGTAAAAGTTACTCTCTGATTCTAAATTAGAATATTACAATGTCCAATTTGACTTTAGAAGCCACTGGAGTAGTATTTAGGTCACACAGAGTTGGATATGTAGTTAATTCATAGGCAGTTGTGAGCAAAATACCATAAATATGAAAGTACCAGAGAACACAACTGTAATAAAATAGTATAACAAGTGGCTTTGGAGATAAGGTAGGGAGGATACTAAAATGATAGCTCATCAAACATGTTTAGCTATTGACCATGAGAAACTGAAATTAGTTTTAAATCCATATGTAAATATGTAATCAGGTATAAGTTTTAATATGTAACTCATGATAATTTAGATACAATCAAATACATATATTCAGAGGAAGATGTTTATTACAAATGGAACACTGTGATCAAAAGGATATAAAATATTTAGATGATGAAAAGCACTTAATGTACCCAAGAAATTAGGTCCAAAATAAACATAGAGAGGGAAACTTCTTGAATCTTGAAAGACTGTTATTTCCAAATTCTGTGAGAAAGCTCTTCATTTTCTTATTTTCAACAGTGTTCCACATTCCACAGTGTATAATAATCTATGCACATTAAGTTCATAGTTTTCTCTAATGCAGAAAAAATGTGCTTTGTGTTCCTTATAATTTAATGAGAGGATAAATCTACAAAACAATGATGTGCTTTCCTACTGCTGTTCAGCTCCTGCTAGGTATTACATTTTAAATGCATTGTTGTTCACCATGGTGTGAAATTGTGGCTAATGAAGAAGAAATGCTTACACAGGTCTTTGTATCAAAGAGGTCCCGCATCTATGCCTGATTCTCCAGCTCAGTGCAAGAAGATTTTGCTTGGCTGTGAGCTTCTCTGCCAAATGGTATGGTTTCCATTCTACACATTTTGCTGTGAGCACACAGATATATAGAGCTGATGTTCATCCTCAACGAATATGTAGGAAAGACAAAACATGCTAAAAGCTGGCTGTATTAATAGGTGGAATGTTCTATGAATCATAAGAAAGCCATCATAATGATGTCAAGTGAACTCCCTTGAAGATGTTCACGTCCTGATATGTTACCTTACATATCAAAAGAGATTTTGCATCTGTGATTAATTAAGGACATTCAAAGGAGAAGATTATCCCAGATTGTTTGCATGGGCTCAGTGTGATCATGCTGCTGCCTCTGCTGCTACGTCGCTTCAGTCGTGTCCGACTCTGTGCGACCCCATAGATGGCAGCACACCAGGCTCCCCTGTCCCTGGGATTCTCCAGGCAAGAACACTGGAGTGGGTTGCCATTTCCTTCTCCACAATGTGATCATAAAAGTCCTTAAAAGTGAAAGAGAGAGAAATATGTTGGCAATTTCTGGGAAGCTTTAAGCAGTGAGATGATGGGAGGTGAAGCACAACTATGAAGAGAAAAGGAATGAGGGGAGGATCATGGGACTTGAAAGGCAGAAAAGATGTGCAAGTAAGAGGCCTGATAATGGATACTTGATTCATTTATTCCTTAAAAATATTTATGAAGCATTTTCAGATACCAGGCACCTAGCAGAAGTTAATGGGGAGACTGATACCAGTCATATATCACTCATGTGTGCCTGAAGTTGCTTTAGTCATGTCTGACTCTTTGTGACCCAATGGATTGTACCCTGCCAGGCTCCTCTGTCCATGGAATCTTCCAGGCAAGAATACAGGAGTGGGTTACCATCCCTCCTCCAGGGATCTTCCCAATCCAGGGATCAAACCCATGTCTCTTACATCGCCTGTATCAGCAGGTGGGTACTTTACCACTAGTGCCACATCTGTGGAAAATCACAACAGTGAGAGATGCCAGGAAGGAGGGTCTTGTGCTGAGCATAACATTGATGACAAGGCTGTCGACCCTGGCTGAGGTCTTAACTAGTTGGAAGTTGATTGAAAAAACTAGTCAAGACCCAGATGATGCCACTTTGAAGGGTTTGAATTTATCCCTATTAACTATCTCTGATAACATGCTTCCATCCCTTCTTTCTAGAGACTGGATGCTGCAGTCTGCATCTCTGAATCTCTTCTCCAGAGATGAAATGGGGTTTATGGTCATCCTGCCAGTTTTCTTCACTTAAGCCCTCCTTGATGAAACATCTGTGGAATTCTTCTTCCAGATGGGCTTAGAAACAACTAGTAAATAAACCAAATTGTCCTCTGAACCTGCCCACCCTACCTCAGAGTATTTGATCTTATCTAAGTTCACTTCTAGGCTGATAGTAAGTTCAACTGACTAGTTGCACTCAAGAGAAGGAGAAATAAGTAAATGGTGAAGATACATTGAGAAATTCATGCTTTAAAATGTTTTCATGACTTAAAACATTTTTTTTTGAAATTAATTATTTTAAATGAAGGATAATTGCTGTACAAAATTGTGTCTATTTCTGCCAAACATCAACATGAACCAGCCATAAGTATACATATGTCCCCTTCCCTCTTGAATCTCCCTCCCACCTTCCTCCCCATCCCATCCTTTTAGGTTGTTACAGAGCCCTGGTTTGAGTTCCCTGAGTCATACAGCAAATTCCCATTGGCTATCTATTTCACATATGGTATCGCTGGTGGCTCAGATGATAAAGTGTCTGCCTACAATGTGGGTAGACCCGGGTTCGATCCCTGGGTCAGGAAGATCCCGTGGAGAAGGAAATGGCAACCCACTCCAGTACTCTAGCCTGGAAAATCCCATGGATGGAGGATCCTGGTAGGCTACAGTTCATGGGGTCGCAGAGTGAGACATGACTGAGCGACTTCACTTTCACTTTAATTTAAGTTTCCAAGTTACTCTCTCTGTGCTTCCCATCCTCTCTCACTTCATGTCTATAAGTCTATTCTCTATATCTATGTCTCTATTGCTGCCCTGCGAATAATTTCACCAGTACCATGTTTTTAGATTCCATATTATGCATTAGTATATGATATTTGTTTTTTTCTTTCTGACTTACTTCACTCTGTATAATAGGCTCTGGATTCACCCACCTCATTAGAACTGACTCAAATGCGTTCCTTTTTTTGTATTCATAGCTTTTGTTTTTGTTGTTCAGTCAGTAAGATGTGTCTGACTCTTTGTGACCCCATGTACTGCAGCACACCAGGCTCCTCTGTCCTCCACTATCTCCTGGAGTTTGCTCAAATTCATGTCCTTAGAGTCAGAGATGTTATCTAACCATCTTATCCTCTGCCACACTCTTTTCCTTTTGCCATCAATCTTTCCCAGCATCAGGGCCTTTTCCAATGAGTTGGCTCTTCCAAAGAGGTGGTCAAATTGTTGGAACTTCTGCTTCAGTGTCAGTCCTTCCAATGAATATTCAGGGTTGATTTCCTTTAGGATTGGCTGGTTTGATTTCCTTGCAGCCCAAGAGACTCTCAAGAATCTTCTTCAGCACCACAATTTGAAAGCATCAGTTCTTCAGCATGCAGCCTTCTTTATGGCCCAACTCTCACGTCCATACATGACTACTGGAAAAACCATAACTTTGACTATAGGCACTTTGGTGGCAAATTGATGTCTCTGCTTTTTAAAATGCTGTCTAGGTTTGTCATAGCTTTCTTTCCAAGGAGCAAGCATCTTTTAATTTCATGGATGCAGTCACCATCCACAGTGATTTTGGAGCCCATCATGACTTTCAGGAAGCTGCTATTGAATACGTTTATTATGTTAACAATTCTCTATTGCTTGGTCTATATAAAAACTTTTCCTTTAAATTTTAAGACAAAGAAAAGTCTTATTTAATATATTTTGTGATTTTCCTTTTGTAAAATAATAACGTAGCTTTTTCTATGTATACTTAAAAAAAGCCAAGGGAATAATTTCATGATAAAGTATAATTATGATTTCAAGCAAATTTTCTTCCTTGTATTAGACCACCAAAACTACTTTCTTAAATGTATTGTGTGCACATCCCATTCTGTTAGAGGGCATTTTCATTGACTTAAACTTCCCACTGCTTCAGTGTTTTCTCTTGTCTGACCCTGAGGTGACCTAAATAGTCTGGACTTCTTTGTGCTATTTGGGCATGTGAAGTAGCTTAAGTGTATGACCTCTGTTCATGAGGTTGGACTTCAGCTATGTTCTGACTGTTTACATTTACTGTTGAAGAAATGAATGTCTTCTGGAAACAAGGAATTTAGAGAAAGAGTTTTCTGGAGATTATCATCACAGCTAACTGGGTAAGTATACCTTCAGTAGGAACGACATTAGTTTGATAGCTAATCAGGAGGTGTTCAGAATGCAAATAAGTGCCTTAGCATGCCAAGTTATGTGCTCCACAGAACATAATATTTTGTAGGAAATCCTCTAGAAAATAATAAAAATTCTAGCAGAAGTTTTATGTGAATAAATAAGATCCTGTGGATAGTGAGATTTCTGGATCCTACAAACATCAGCAGTGGATTTATTGTGTGGCAAAACGAGCAAGGAATGGCACCCATGCAACAGTGGGAACTTTTATGGAGCTGTGAGCAAGAACCAGCTTCCTAAAAAACATACTTTTCAGAGAAAGTGAAGTTGTATCTGGAAATCCAGGCTCCAGGGAAGGGATGGTGACCCTTGGGAACACTAGCTAACACAGACACAAGAGTCCTGTTGTGGGTTTTTGGGATTTCAGCAGAGCCTCACATGTATCAACTGTGTGGTAATCAACTCGCTAGGTTCCAGATTCCTCATCTATAACATTAGAGTGTCAGAGGAGCTGTCCTCAAAGTCCCCTCCAACCACACTTCCTTTCTCCTCCTGGATCTCCATCTAATTCCCTTCATTAGAGAATTCTGTGCTTAATGTTCCCTTTGCCCCCAGCTGCCTCCCTGACCTGCAGAGAGGCACTTAGGAAATCCACGTGCAGTGGGAGAGTCAAACATCCCTTTTTGTAACCTGCAGCCCTTGTTCTGGACCTGTGTCCTTAAGCAAGTCTGATCTGTCTTGCATGTGACACCCAGTTCTCATGCTTCCAGCTAATCACATCTATTCTCCCTGATTATCCTGAGAACATGAATTTCAGATTCTTCTCTCTTTATTTTCTTTCTTCTGGAGCTACATGTATTCAGCAATTTTCTAAAACTGTGCTGCTTACTTTGATTTTGTGGCTACTAAAATAATTCAATATGTTAAGCCTATTACCATAGGGCTTCAGTGGCTAAACATAACTTTTATACTATGGTCAGCATGAGTTTGAAAATTGAAAGGTATATTTACCATAATGTTTCTTTCCTTCAACCCTGTTATAAGATTGATTGTGTCTTAAAATTGATAACTTCTTAGAACTGAGGAAGTAGAGTACGCTCCTCTGATATTTTCTCTATATTTTTTCGTGTGCGGGGAATATTTTACCTGTGACACTCTTGCCAGTTCTAAGAAATTTGTGTCTGTTCCACAGGATTTCCTAATCAAGAATTACTGGAGAACAACCGTGATGATTGCTAAGCACCTAAACGAGAACCTCATCCCATGAGTAAGGAAGAGTAAAGATGTTCAAAGGCTACCAGTGCTCGAAGAAAAATGGGTTACTCCACCCAAGAGATGCAGTAATGATGACTTCTTCAAGCCCACCAAGTTTGAGAGAAGACAAGGATGGTGAGATGGCACAGGGTCCCTGTTCTTTGGTGACATTTCTGCCTTCTCTGCAAGGCTGTCTCATTCACAAGCACTGGAGTGCAGCCACTAGGGAACAGAATGAGGAGACCCTTCTTCTAGGAACTGAGTGAGAATCAGAATGTGATCTTGAGCGTGATAGTGAATTTTATGCATCAATTTGGAGGCGTTTTTGAATGTTATTAACATTTAAATCAGTGAACTGTGAGTAAACAGATTGCTCTCCATAATGTCATGGGCCTCATCCAATCAGGTGAAGGTCTGAATAGAACAAAATGACTGGTGCCCTAGGCCTGAGGAAATTCTCCAATAGATTGCCTTCAGACCTTGTCTGCATCATTGGCTCTCCTGGGTTTATAGCAGATTGACTTTGGACTGAAACTGAAACACTAGATTTCTTGACTCTCAAGCCTGTAGTTTTGAACTTATGATCTTCCGTGACTACATGAGCCAATCCCTTATAGTAAGTTATTTTCTTTATTTATATGCATATATCACATCCTATTGGTTCTGTTTCTCTGAAGGACTCTATTACACTGGGTCACAAGGTGGTTTCTGCCCAGAGCTATGGCTGCCAGAAACACAGTGAAGATACCAGCTGGCTAAGAAATGGGCAATGCTGACCCCAGATGTGACCGATGGAGATTACTGCCAACATCAGCAAAGCAGAGACAGCAATGGAGGATCTACACAGACCAAGGATTGGCTCAGATATGATCACTAATCTAGAGCCAGACGTTTTGGAATGTGAAGTCAAGTGGGCCTTAGAAAGCATCACTATGAACAAAGCTAGTGGAGGCGATGGAATTCCAGTTGAGCTGTTTCAAATCCTGAAAGATGATGCTGTGAAAGTGCTGCACTCAATATGCCAGCAAGTTTGGAAAACTCAGCAGTGGCCACAGGACTGGAAAATGTCAGTTTTCATTCCAATTTCAAAGAAAGGCAATGCCAAAGAATGCTCAAACTACTGCACAACTGCACTCATCTCACACGCTAGTGAAGTAATGCTCAAAATTCTCCAAGCCAGACTTCAGCAATATGTGAACCGTGAACTCCCTGATGTTCAAGCTGGTTTTAGAAAAGGCAGAGGAACCAGAGATCAAATTGCCAACATCCGCTGGATCATGGAAAAAGCAAGAGAGTTCCAGAAAAACATCTATTTCTGCTTTATTGACTATGCAAAGCCTTTGACTGTGTGGATCACAATAAACTGTAGCAAATTCTGAAAGAGATTGGAATACCAGATCACCTGACCTGCCTCTTGAGAAATCTGTATGCAGGTCAGGAAGCAACAGTTAGAACTGGACATGGAGCAACAGACTGGTTCCAAATAGGAAAAGGAGTATGTCAAGGCTGTATATTGTCACCCTGCTTATTTAACTTCTATGCAGAGTACATCATGAGAAACGCTGGACTGGAAGAAACACAAGCTGGAATCAAAATTGCCAGGAGATATATCAATAACCTCAGATATGCAGATGACACCACCCTTATGGCAGAAAGTGAAGAGGAGCTAAAAAGCCTCTTGATGAAAGTGAAAAAGGAGAGTGAAAAAGTTGGCTTAAAATTCAACATTCAGAAAACGAAGATCATGGCATCTGGTCCCATCACTTCATGGGAAATAGATGGGGAAACAGTAGAAAGAGCGCCAGACTTTATTTTTCTGGGCTCCAAAATCAGTGCAGATGGTGACTGCAGCCATGAAATTAAAAGACGCTTACTCTTTGGAAGAAAAGTTATGACCAACCTAGATAGTATATTCAAAAGCAGAGACATTACTTTGCTGACTAAGGTCCATCTAGCCAAGGCTATGGTTTTTCCAGTGGTCATGTATGGATGTGAGAGTTGGACTGTGAAGAAGGCTGAGCACCGAAGAATTGATGCGTTTGAACTGTGGTGTTGGAGAAGACTCTTGAGAGTCCCTTGGACTGCAAGGAGATCCAACCAGTCCATTCTGAAGGAGATCAGCCCTGGGATTTCTTTGGAAGGAATGATGCTAAAGCTGAAGCTCCAGTACTTTGGCCACCTCATGCAAAGAGTTAACTCATTGGAAAAGACTTTGATGCTGGGAGGGATGGGGGCAGGAGGATAAGGGGACAACCCAGGATGAGATGGCTGGATGGCATCACGGACTCGATGGACGTGAGTCTGAGAGAACTCCGGGAGATGGTGATGGACAGGGAGGCCTGGCGTGCTGCGATTCATGGGGTCTCAAAGAGTCGGACACGACTGAGTGACTGAGCTGAACTGAACTGTGTTGGGAGGATTGGAAGAAGGATAAACACCAGGAAGGATGTACAACTTCAGGGGCCATGTGCTGTGTGACTCTGCACATCATACTCCCCCGTTTGCATAGTTAATAAGTCTTTGTGGATTGCCACTGAAACTGTTGAGCCAGATTAACAATTTTTCTAGTCAAGGCTATGGTTTTTCCAGTGGTCCTGTATGGGTGTGAGAGTTGGACTGTGAAGAAAGCTGAACGCCAAAGAATTGATGCTTTTGAACTGTGGTGTTAGAGAAGACTCTTGAGAGTCCCTTGGACTGCAAGGAGATCCAACCAGTCCATTCTAAAGGAGATCAGTCCTGGGTGTTCATTGGAAAGACTGATACTAAAGCTGAAACTCCAGTATTGGCCACCTCATGCGAAGAGTTGATTCATTGGAAAAGAACCTGATGCTGGGAGGAACTGGGGGCAGGAGGAGAAAGGGACAACAGAGGATGAGGTAGCTGGATAGCATCACTGACTTGATGGAAGTGAGTCTGAGTGAACTCCAGGAGTTGGTGATGGACAGGGAGGCCTGGCGTGTTGCAATTCATGGGGTCACAAAGAGTCGGACACGACTGAGCGACTGAACTGAAATGAACAATTTTTCAGTTGCTGAAACTTGTTATTCTCAGCACCGTCTGGGGAGAGCCCCCTCCATCCACCCCTCCTGCTCCTCCAGATCTCCTCTCACCTGCTGCATCTTCAGGATCTTTCCTGACACCCTTCCCTCCAACTGGCTGGATCAGGTGCTCCTCTTCTCAGTTCTTACCAATCTGCTGTGTTTCCTCTATCACATTGATTCTGGTTGGCTTCTGTGTGCTTGATCAGCTATCTGATCTCTCTCTGCTCCCCTCCCTTTTGGGGGAGCCTTTGGAGGGGAGAAGGGAACTGAGTCTATTTTGCTAGCTCTAGTATTCCCATCATCGAACACAGTGTATTGCATAAAGTAGGCATTCCATAAATATTGGACAGATTAAAGAATGAGTGAGTATGAGTAGATTGTTGCTGTCCATTGAGAAGGGTCTATAGGAGGCAAAATATCAATTAACTAATCAAATGTAAGAGCAGAGAGGACCAGAAGCTTCTTCTCACCATCTCATCCAACAGGGAGCTGAGGGTTGGGGACCTCTGACAGCAGCTGCAGAGGAGAGCACCCCCAGAAGCCCAGTGAAGACAGTTGAGTCACCAAATCTCCCCAGATTTTCCAAGGTCCTCGCCTGACTTCAGTGAGCATTGAGCATGGAGGCTTCTTCTGACCATGTGCCACAAACTAATATTAGAAGATTTAGTTTGTGGTAGATGTCATTTTGTTTGTGGTGTTTTCACCACAAAGGTAGTAAACACAAAGCCGTAGTTATGATCAGAATTGCCATGCGAACTTATTTTCCCTCATAAATTAATAAACGAGAACACAAGAAGGATAGCTGAAACAGGGAGAGAAGAGAAGGGGAGGCATTTTTAAATTTAATAAGACCCTTAACACAAATTCTAGTATTTATAGGTCATTCAGGGAGTGAATGAATTAGCCTGACAGTATCTGCTCTGTCCTAGCTCCGAGAGGGGTTTTTATTAAGCCCACCACAATGGAGTCATCATAAGTTAGGACTTGTCAGTATTTTACTTATCCAGTCACAGTGATTGCTTAGACCTAAAAAGTATCTACGCATATGGATGAGGGCAACATTTTAACGTGTTTTTACCCTTTATTTAAAAATGTGTTTCAGTTTTATTATAATTGACATATAGCACTATATAAGTTTGTGTGCAATATAAGGACTTGATTTATATGTTTCAAATTGATTACCATATATGTTAACATTCATAATCTCATATAGAACATTTAGGATCTATTCTTTCAGCAACTTTAAAAAATACCATGCAGAAGTGTTAACTATAGCCACCATGTTGTACATTTTATCTCCAGCACTTACCAGTAGTTAATATTGTTCTTTTAAATTTTATTTTTATTTTGGCTGCGCTGAGTCTTTATTGTGGTATGCAGGCTTTTCATTGTGGTACTTGGGCTTTTTCTAGTTGTGTCATGAAAGAGCTGCTCCCTAGTTGCAGTGTGGGCTTCTCTTGTTGTGGAGCATGGGCTCTAGAATGTGTGACGGCTCAGCAGTTTGTGGTGTGTGGGCTCAGTTGCCTCCTGGCTCGCAGAATCTTAGTTCCTCAACCAGGGATCTAACCCATGTCCTCTGCACTGGAAGGCAGATTCTTAACTACTGGACTGCCAGGGAAGTCCCAGGCTTCTCTGGTAGCTCAGCTGGTAAAGAATCCACCTGCAATGCAGGAGATCCCTGTTTGATTCCTGGGTCAGGAAGATCCCCTGGAGAAGGGATCAATTCAGTTCAGTCGCTCAGTCGTGTCCGACTCTTTGCGACCCCATGAATCGCAGCATGCCAGGCCTCCTTGTCCATCATCAATTCCCAGAGTTTATGCAAACTCATGTCCACTGAGTCAGTGATGACATCCAACCATCTCATCCTCTATCATCCCCTTCTCCTCCTGCCCTCAACCTTTCCCAGCATCAGGGTCTTTTGAAATGAGTCAACTCTTCACATGAGGTGGCCAAAGCATTGGAGTTTCAGCTTCAACATCAGTCCTTCCAATGAACAGTCAGGACTGATCTCCTTTAGGATGGACTGGTTGGATCTCCTTGCAGTCCAAGGGACTCTCAAGAGTCTCCTCCAACACCACAGTTCAAAAGCATCAATTCTTCGGTGCTCAGCCTTCTTCACAGTCCAACTCTCACATCCATACATGACCACAGGAAAAACCATAGCCTTGAATAGACAGACCTCTTTTGACAAAGCAATGTCTCTGCTTTTGAATGTGCTATCTAGGTTGGTCATAACTTTTCTTCCAAGGAGTAAGCGTCTTTTAATTTCATGGCTGCAATCACCATCTGCAGTGATTTGGGAGCCCAGAAAAATAAAGTCAGCCACTGTTTTCACTCTTTCCCCATCTATTTTCCATGAAGTGATGGGGCCAGTTGCCATGATCTTCATTTTCTGAATGTTGAGCTTTAAGCCAAATTTTTCACTCTCCTCTTTTACTTTCATCAAGAGGCTTTTTAGTTCCGCTTCACTTTCTGCCATAAGGGTGGTGTCATCTGCATATCTGAGATTATTGATATTTCTGCCTGCAATCTTGATTCCAGCTTGTGCTTCTTCCAGCCTAGCGTTTCTCATGATGCACTCTGCATATAAGTTAAATAAGCAGGGTGGCAATATACAGCCTGATGTACTCCTTTTCCTATTTGGAACCAGTCTGTTGTTCTGTGTCCAGTTCTAATTGTTGATTCCTGACCCGCATACAGGTTTCTCATGAGGCAGGTCAGGTGATCTGGTATTCCCATCTCTTTCAGAATTTTCCACAGTTTATTGTGATCCACACAGTCAAAGGCTTTGGCATAGTCAATAAAGCAGAAATAGATGTTTTTCTGGAACTCTCTTGCTTTTTCCATGATCCAGCGGATGTTGGCAATTCTATCTCTGGTTCTTCTGCCTTTCCTAAATCCAGCCTGAACATCTGGAAGTTCACGGTTCATGTACTGCTAAAGCCTGGCTTGGAGAATTTTGAGCATTACTTCACTAGCGTGTGAGATGAGTGCAATTGTGCGGTAGTCTGAGCATTCTTTGGTATCGCCTTTCTTTGGAATTGGAATGAAAACTAACCTTTTCCAGTCCTGTGGCCACTGCTGAGTTTTCCAAATTTGCTGGCATATTGAGTTCAGCATTTTCACAGCAGCATCTTTTAGGATTCGAAACAGCTCAACTGGAATTCCATCACCTCCACTAGCTTTGTTTGTAGTGATGCCTCCTAAGGCCCAGTTGAGTTCACATTCCAGGATGTCTGGCTCTAGGTCAGTGATCACACCATAGTGATTTTCTGGGTCGTGAGATGTTTTTTGTACAGTTCTTCTGTATATTCTTGACACCTCTTCTTAATATTAAGTCTGCTTTTGTTAAGTCCATAGATTTAAGAGACTAGATCTGATAGACAGAGTGCCTGATGAACTATGGATGGAGGTTCATGACATTGTACAAGAGACAGGGATCAAGACCATTCCCAAGAAAAAGAAATGCAAAAAAGCAAAGTGGCTATCTGAGGGGGCCTTGCAAGTAGCTGTGAGAACAAGAGAAGCAAAAAGCAAAGGAGAAAAGGAAAGATATAAGCATCTGAATGCAGAGTTCCAAACAATAGCAAGGAGAGATAAGAAAGCCTTCCTCAGCGATCAGTGCAAAGAAATAAAGGAGAAAAATAGAATGGGAAAGACTAGAGATCTCTTCAAGAAAATTAGAGATAACAAGGGAACATTTCATGCAAAGATGGGCTCAATAAAGGACAAAAGTGCTATGGAGAAGGGATAGACTCTAATATTCTTGTACTTCCCTGGTGACTCAGACAGTAAAGAATCTGTCTGCCATGCAGGAGACCTGGGTTTGATCCCTGGGTCAGGAAGATCCCCTAGAGGAGGGCATGGGAACCCACTCCAGTATTCTTGCCTGGAGAATCCTTATGGACAGAGGAGCCTGGCAGGCTGCAGTCCATGGGGTCACAAAGAGTCAGACACAGCTGAACAACTTAGCACAGCACAGCACAGCACATTATCTTATTAATGGAAGTTTGTATATTTTGACCACCCTCATCTAATCCTCCAAACTTGAGTCTGGTAAAAAGCTGATTTCTTTTTCTATGAGTTCATTTAAAATTATTTTATGTTCCACACATATGTGAGATCAAAAGTATTTGTCTTTCTTTCTTTGACTTATTGTTGCAGATATCTTCCTTGACATAGTGTTTTTATTTCCTTCAAATACATACCCAGAAGTGGAACTGCTGGATCACATGATGCTCTATTTTTAACCCTTTGAGGACCCTCATACTGTTTTCCAGAGTGGTGTACAGCAATTTACAATCCCCCCAGTGGTGCCCAAGGATTCCCCTCTCTCCACGTCTTGCCAGCCTTTGTCATCTCTTGTCTTTTTGCTGACAGCCATTTATTTGTTGACAGTAGTGTCTGCACACGAGTGGTTTACAAGAGCTTTGTCCAGACAAGGCACTCACTGAGATTAAGGATTAGTGGAAATAAATGAGGTAAAGAATTTGAAGTGAGTCTTCCTTAAAAATCCTTCTCTAATAAGCAAACAGTTTGTTGGATGAAAAAGCGATTGCCCTAAAGTGAGTTATTTCCCCTGCCTCCGTACTTCATGCCTTCCTCTGCTCTTTAGCTGACCAAGACATCCCCCACTGTCCACTTTCATTCACTAAATCTAGCCTTTTTGTCTGTTCATCCTATTTTTACTGAGTACTTCACATTTCTGTAGGGCTTCCCTGGTGGCTCAGTTGGTAAAGAATCTGCCTGCAATGCAGGAGACCTGGGTTTGATCCCTGGGTCAGGAAGATTGCCTGGAGAAGGGAATGGCAACCCACTCCAGTATTCTTGCCTGGAGAATTCCATGGAGAGGGAATCCTGGTGGACTACAGTCCGTGGGATCTCAAAGAGTTGGACACGACTGAGCGACTAACACAACACTCACATTTCTGTAGTGCTACCAGAGCCACTTTAAAAAGTGAAAGCTTCCTTAATATTACAATAGTTATGCTAAAATAAATCCTATTAATACACTGAGAAGAAGTATTTTTCTCCTCTTGATAATGAAAAATGAGAGTCTATTAACACTGATTATTTCCATGACTCCAATTTATTACCTTTCTTGAAAAATCAAATAAAAATTCATCATATGAAATAACTATTCTTTTTCTTATAGCAAAGATCCATTTTTCTTACTAATTAGTGTCTTAATTCTCTCAAGGCCATGATGAACTTATCTGAGTATCTTTTACAAAATCTTGCCCATGCAAATTTTAAATTAAAAAGCACATGTATACTTATGAAGCAGGAAAACGGAGCTCATTTTAAAGTCAAAGTAGACAGTAGCAGAGAATCATATAGGAGGGCTGGTTTCCTGTTTGACTGCGCTCCATAGACCGTCTAACTTCTTACCTCTTTTTCTTTATAGTCCCCTTAAAAACTATGTGGCTGTACCTAACTGTGAAAACCAACTTCAGACTGATATTTTGCTAGATGAGTTTGTCACAAGATACTGAGTGCCATGCTAAGTGTGTTTAAATTTATTTCTGTCATATAAAGAATTGTAAATTTTCATAACAAGTTTATCCTTAATTGTTAAAAATTGAAAAAATTACAAATGTCTTTCTGTGGGTGAATGTACAAACACACTATGGTACCTCCATACTCTACAGTGCTATTCAGACAAAAGGTACAGACTTGATCCACATGAACTACATGGTTGAATTTTACAGCATTTGCTAAGCAAAAGATGCCAACCCCAAAAACTACACACCATAGAATTTTATTTCTATAGCATTCTGAAGAACTGTTGGGTTGGAGAACTTAAAGGTTGGCAGGAGTGGGGAGTGGTAAAAGGGGAGTATATGAAGGGCAACAGGAGGAATTGGGGTGAAAAAACTGTTCTCTATGATAATTTTGATGTTAAGTATATGTCTGAATGTATTTGTCAAAATGCTTAGACTTCAGCACCACAAAGAGTCAGTTATACGTTTGCTTCTTAATGCTTCTTTTCTGCATTCTTTGCTTTCTGTCTTTGCTATCGGGCTGGATTCTTGGGTAGCAACATTAATCAGCAAAGTAGCATGATTCCTTAGATGGACATTTCTTGCAATACTTCCCAGGCACTAAACATCCTGTTTGTTGCCATAATATAAAATTAACTTTTTTGAGAAAGATAGACAAGTACATTGTTATGTCTCACTTGAGAAAAATAATTTTTCTGGAGTAGATACTTAAGGATACAATTGCTGGAGAGTAAGATATGCATATTTTTAGTTTTAATAGGCATTGTTCAATTGACTTCCAAAGGAACAGTATACAAAAGTTATTGTTTCTCTGTGGTCTAAACCAGATCCTGATATTATCAGACTTTTGAAATCTTGCTCACTTTCTGAATAAGACATCATATCACATAGCTTTAGTTTGAATTTTCCTGATTAATAGTATAGAACATATGTACCATATGTTAATTGACATTATTTTTTGTTCTCTATTATTTTTTAAAATTACTATTTGCTTTTTCTTCCCCTCACAATGACTTATAGTTTTACGTATATATCCTGGACATTGACCTCAATTTTTTAAAAAATTCATTAATTTATTTTAATTGGAGTCTTTACAATACTTTGTAATATTGTGGTGGTTCCTGCCATACATCGACATGAATCAGCCACAGGTGTACCTGTGTTGCACCATCCTGAACCCTCCCTCCCCACCCCATCCCTCTGGGTTGTTCCAGAGCACCAGCTTAGAGAGATCTTCATGCATCAAACTTGCTATTTAACAGATGAAGGAAACACAACTAGTGAGGTTTTAATTACTGTGCTCAAAGTTACAGGAAAAATAGTTTCTGAAGCATTGTTTATAGCCAAATGTTCTACACATAAGAGTTTACTATAATGGAGACCATGTCATGAATAGCTCTTTTAGAAACAATATCTGTTTCATTCATTTTACAAACTATCACTGCTTATTTAAATTCTATGCAGAGTACATCATGAGAAACGCTGGACTGGAAGAAAACAAGCTGGAATCAAGATTGCAGGCAGAAATATCAATGACCTCAGATATGCAGATGACACCACCCTTATGGCAGAAAGTGAAGAGGAGCTAAAAAGCCTCTTAATGAAAATGAAAGAGGAGAGTGGAAAAGTTGGCTTAAAGCTCAACATTCAGAAAACGAAGATCATGGCATCTGGTTCCATCATTCATGGGAAATAGATGGGGAAAGAGTGAAAACATTGTCCGACTTTTTTTTCTGGGCTCCAAAATCAGTGCAGATGGTGACTGCAGCCATGAAATTAAAAGATGCTTACTCCTTGGAAGAAAAGTTATGACCAACCTAGATAGCATATTCAAAAGCAGAGACATTACTTTGCCGACTAAGGTCCATCTAGTCAAGGCTATGGTTTTTCCTGTGGTCATGTATGGATGTGAGAGTTGGACTGTGAAGAAGGCTGAGCACCGAAGAATTGATGCTTTTGAACTGTGGTGATGGAGAAGACTCTTGAGAGTCCCTTGGCCTGCAAGGAGATCCAACCAGTCCATTCTAAAGGAGATCAGCTCCGGGATTTCTTTGGAAGGAATGATGCTGAGGCTGAAACTCCAGTACTTTGGCCACCTCATGCGAAGAGTTGACTCATTGGAAAAGACTCTGGTGCTGGGAGAGATTGGGGGCAGGAGGAGAAAGGGACGACCGAGGATGAGATGGCTGGATGGCATCACTGACTTGATGGACGTGAATCTGAGTGAACTCTGGGAGTTGGTGATGGACAGGGATGCCTGGTGTGCTGCAGTCCATGAGATCACAAAGAGTCAGACAAGACTGAGCAACAGAACTGAACTGAACTGATTTTATATCTGAGAGCAAGTTTCGATATTTCCATGCCTTCACTGAGTCTTCTCCTGACCTCCAGCTTCACCTTAAAGGTTTACATGACCCCATTCCACACAGTATATGAAATAATGACATGTCTGTTGCAAAAGATTATCAGATGGTGCAAAGAGTTAGCAGTAGTCTCCTATGTCAAACCATTATCTATGTTCAAAGAGAAAGATTTTTGTATCAAAATTAGTTAGTGTTCTGTCTTGACTAATTTCTTCACACATCATCCTTCATTGTGGCAAGTGCTGACAGCTGAAGATGCTCCCTTCCCCAATAACTTGACTGAGCGAACGCCTCTCTCTTGGATGTCTTACAGTTTTACCTGCAGAGCAACAGGATGGCTGAAAAGTTGTCTCAGATCTACCAATGCTTCAGTAGACAAGGAGTGCCATTTCACTTGCTAGCTGTGACTATTTTCCAGTAAAGGCAGAGAATTAATTTGCCAGGGCTGCTGTAACAACAGACTACAGACTAAGTGGCTTAAGCAACAGAAATTCATTGTCTCACAGTTCTGGAGGCTGGAAGCTGGGCCCAGGTGTCAGTAGAGCTCGGTCGTTTTAGGGATGTGAGGGAGAATCTGTTCCAGACTTCTCTCCTGGCTCCTGCTGGTTTGCTGGACATCTGTGGATTGCTTGACTCTTAGACGCCTCAGTCTGACATCTACCTTCATCTTCACATGTGGCTGTTTGTTTCTGTGTCCAAATGTTCTCTTTTTATAAGGACACAGTCATATTGGATTAGAGCTTATCTTAACGACTGTCACCTTAACTGGATCATTTGCAAAGACCCCATTTCCAAATAAGGTCACTTCACAGGTGCTGAATAGGATTTCAACATCTTTGAGGCAACATGGTTCAACCATTATAAGCAGTTTATTGATCTAATGTTCAATTTTGTCATATATTGGAAAGCCCTTCCTTGTTATGGTCTCGTTACTGTATCTACTGACCTTGTCAAGAAAAATCTGTTTCTCTTTTCCTGTCTTTAAAAATTCTTAACAGTGACTTTATATAATTCTGAGAAACAGTTCTCTGTCTTACTCTTTATGGCAGCCCACTCCAGTATTTTTGCCTGGAAAATCCCATGGACAGAGGACCCTGGTGGACTACAGTCAACAGGGTTGCAAAGAGACAGACACAACTGAGCAAAAGAGCACACAGACACATTTGTTTCTTTTGATGCATAATTTTCTTGCTTTTTTTCATGACATTTCATTTTCATAAACTTTCCATGCTTCCGCATCAGATGCTGCCTCTTGTCCTTGGTGGTTTATTGTATTTTGGTCATCTCTTGGACTCAGCCATTATTTGAGTTTGGTAATATTTTAAACACAAAAACACATTATAAATTAAGGAAAACTGGCAAAGCTTTGTACTACAGAAAGAGATCCCATCAGAGTTGCTAAGTGCTTTCCTTACTGATACATATTGCAGTTTTGTTGGCTAAATGGGAAGCATTTTAAAGGCATGAGAAGATTAATGTATGAACACATATGACATTCAGTACTCTGACATTTCTCCAGGAGAAGTTTGACCAACTATTTTCTGTGCTCCACCCCTCAGCCATCCCACATGCAGCTTCAGCCAGTGAGAGATGCTGTTGGGAACAAGAGGGCAGGAGCAGGGAGAGACCAGGGCACTTACTCATTGTCTTCCATCGTCCTCCTTGGATGCAGCCTTGGCAGTGAATGGATTCTTCTATAGCCACAACTTCAGCTGGGCAAGGGTCTTCCACAGCAGGCTATGGTCAAGCTTTGGGACCTCCCCTACCAGGCCCCTGCAGATCTGGGGTAGAACTGTCTTCTTGTTTTCACTTTCCCCAGGTCCCTGGGTGCCCATATCCTCAGGGATTCCCTTAAACCTGTCTCTACCCCCATGAGCCCTTTGTTAAAACCCCTCAGTTAGCACTTGGTGTGTATACTCTGTCTCCAAGTGGATATGATAATCATTTAAATTTTAATAATCTTCCTTTTTCTATGAACCTTGGAAAGGCAACAAACAACAGTCTCTGAGGAAACACTGGTTTTTCTTTCAGACATGGGCCGTTGTACACTTTTCTGAAAATTTTAAGTTCAATCATGAAGTTTTATCACCACAGAATGAAATGAGTGAGGCTTGCACTCAACATTTTTATTATGTTCCCAATTCAATTACATTTATGATGCTATTTCTGCCTCAGAAAAATTTTCTTTATCAATTAATAAAAATTCCTCTAGGATTCACTTATTTGAAATATTGATGCAATTTTCTCTGACTTTGTAAGAAAATGAAATCACTATTCTTTGAAGTGCTATCTAATACCAGCATTAATTATGTCCCTGGGGGCTAGAGGTGGGGTGGTTTCAAAAAAGATGTCCATGTTGCAGTATTGCACATTATGTGCAAACATCGAGAGGAAGTTAGGCTGTTTAATATGTCACTCTTCTGTTTTATCTACTGTTTTTTAAATCACTGATGCATTCAGATGATTCTGGACAATTTAGTTCTCTATTTTCAACCAGTCTAAAGAAACTGCAGGAAAGCTCTATCTCATTCAAATTTTTTACAGGAGTTTCCAAATAGTGAATGTGACATTGTCACTTCGATGACTCTGGTATATTACTATATACCTCATACTCTACTCTGTGCCTGGTTCACTTCAGGTAAATTGAAAGATATTATATTTGGATATCTGCATATTTGGAGGAAAATTCTGTACTATGAAATAAGGAGACCAGTGCAGGTACACAGAGGTGATCAATCGCTCAATGGTCATGGCTGGGACTATTTTTTGTTGTTTAGTCCCTCAGTCGTGTCTGACTGTTTGCGGCTCCATGGACTGTAGCCCTCCAGGCTCCTTTGTCCATGGAATTCTCCAGGCAAGAATACCGGAGTGGGTTGCCATTTCCTTCTCCAGCTGTGACTATTGCTCCACTCACTTGGTCCCTGCAGCCTAATGCACCACCCACAGCTCCCCCACAGTTAACTCCGGTCCACACTACATAAGCCTGGAGGTTTCATGGATCCCTGGTGTTTTATCCCCTCAGGGTTGTCCATCCTCAATCAGCCGTCAAAGGCTCCCTGAAGGCCCTGGAGGGACCTCAGGGCGGAGAGTATGAGGGATGTGACATAGGACACACTCTTGGCCATGCTGGCTGCACTGTCCACCCAGTGGCTCCCAGACGCCTGTCCCAGTGCAGTGCAGGTCCAGGTCCCCTGGGAAATGAGAACAGGAAGGAAGATGTGATAGGTATTTTACAAAACCAAATTTGCTCAATTAAAAGGGCCCAGCCTTAATTCTAGGAGTATGCCCTTCTTACACCTTTGCATTAAAATTCGCCTTCCTTTAGGAAATCAAAGTCATAAAGAGAGTTTAATGTGCTATATTTGGCTTTTATTTTAAATATTTTTATGTATTTATTTGGCCACTAACACAACTGTACAACACATACACAACACATACAACAATTGTATGTGTTAGCCACATACAATTTGGCTGTATCACAACTTAATTTTGGAACAGCAAGGGTTTTGTTTGTTTACTGGCCTAATAAATAGAAAACCTGGGGTCATTCTTGGGAGGCACCTGCAAACCCTAGGAGCTGACAATAAAGCCAGCCTGGGTGGAGGAGGAGCAGAGTGTTTGAATTTGTCTCTGTGCATTCAACAGAGGTGGCATCACTAACTTTTCTCAGTGTTAGTGGGCAGAATGGCAGTGGTCCTTTCCCATGGCCCTTGGCATACCAGTTCCATGTGGCTCACCAGGGTCCCTGGGGATGGTGAGTTTCCCCCCAACACAGAGGAGCTGACAGTGGGGTCTCCTTCTCCATCCCTCAGCATGTGGTGACCCGCCTCGGGTGCCTGTCCACATGGACTTACAGATGACACTGTCTGGTTATAACCAAAGGACTCTCGCAGAATGGACAAGGGGCTTAAGTTTCTAGGTTCCTGCCAAGAACCAGCTGGCTGAAGAGGCCAATAAAGCCCACACAGGGGAAGGGGTGGCAACAAGGGGACTGCAGTGCTGATAGTGTTTGCTCCCCTGCAAGTGTTTCAAGTTACTGGTGAAATCAGTGAATGACGAGGATTGGCAAAAATTAGACATTGCCAAGAAAACCTCTGAAATATGGATTTACAAACATTCCAGAAACTACGAACCGTGGCTGATGGACTGTTGTGCAGCAGGTACACAGCCAGAGTGGTTACCAGCAGATCCTTTTCATCTGTATCTAACAAGTACTTAGCATTTTTTTTTGTACATTGTACTGTGGCTTATATAACATATACCTAAATAGATGTATATCTATGAGGGTGTCTTTCATTTCTGAGATGATAAGCAATTGCAGTTTTGGAGATCCCTTCCAGAGAGAAGCCCACAGATCTACTGACCCTTTGGTTCTGGAGATGAGAGAGATGCTTGTGCTTGGTCCTGTCGGACTCTTTGTGACCCCATGGACTAGCCCCTCCAGGCTCTTCTTTCCATGGAATTTTCCAAGCAAGAATACTGGAGTGGGGTGACATTTACTTCTCCAGGGGATCTTCCTGACCCAAGGATCGAACCCAGGGCTCTTGTGTCTCCTGCTTTGGAAGGTAGATTCTTTACCACTAGTGCCAAGAATTTATTATTGGTTCTGGAAAATCCCCTAAAAGGAGCACCACCTCCAGCCCACAGGGGTTGTTATACTGCAGAGCCCATTGCTGCCCTTAGAAGATCACCGGAATCTTCCTGTTCCATGACCTTTACATGGGGCATACACACTACTCTGTACATCGAGCTGGGAGCATCATAGATGGAAACTAAATTCTAAAATCCACCGACATGCCATCTCAGGCAGTGACACTTGGGATTTTTCACCCTAACACACCTGGGGTTGGTGCGGGTCTGATTCACATCATCAGTGACAGTAATTTGCTGACTGTGAGCCAGGGGCTGAGGTAATAACAAGGCTAAACAGCCAGACACTGTCCTGAGTACTGTACGTGAACTAAGTGAGTATCTGTGTGCCCAGGACTCAGGTGTGGAAACTGTCAGGCAAGGTGGCTGAGTGACTTGCCCTGAGTTGCCTACCTTGGGGGCCACAGGATTCAGACCTGTCTGACTGCTTGATTCCAGACGCTCGCTTGATTTGTGAGCCCTGGATAGGGGTGTGTGTGTGAAAGGCCTCCTGGTCCTGCAACCACTACGTCACTCTCAGCTGCTCTTAGTGCCCTACTTCATCCATACACAGCAGAGCCCACTGTGTTCCTGGGGATGTCCAGGAGCCAAACCTACCCTGATCAGCTGAGCTGCTATTGTCACCCACTAACAGGTGCTGTCCAGGCCTTCCTGCAGGAGCTGCCAGGGCAAATTACGAGTCCCCAAGTGCCTTCCCAGGTAATCCCGAGTTTTCTGTGGAAGCACTGAGGTTTTGTTATTATGGGGAGCACTTTAGCTCCAAATGTGAAAGAAACTCAATTTTCTATTCTTCAGAACAAGGAATCTCCAGTTGTATTTGTCAAATACATTAATGAACAAAGAGAAATAAGAGATTGCATTTCAGCAGAACTCTTTGATCAACTGTTTAATGCCATCCATGAGAAAAGCCCTCATGTGCAAATGAGAACAGTGTTAAGTGATGCCTTACCTCCTCTCCAGAAGAGAGTCATGAACATCCATGCATGCGCCAATTCCAGGAAGTTGCTTTAAGTGAATGAAGGTTGAGAGGTTCCTTCTTGGAAAGGAAAAAGAGACACTTTTCAATAAATCTGAAATCTGTAGCTTCCCTTTAAAAAGGGACAGGGCATAGAGCAAAGTTTTCAAACATGTTTTCTGAGCATTGCAATCAGTTGAAATTGATTTCTGTGGAGGAAATCCAGTTGTTACATTGCTGACTTTACACAGTACTGCTCCTTTGGTTTGCTTTTATTGCCTTTTTAAACTATTTTAAATAGGGTGACTTCCGACTTTAGTTCAAGGATCTTCCTTCTGCTCTCCCCTTTCTTATACTTGCACACCTTTCTCTAGGATCAAATTTGGAAAGGAGTTTTGATTTGCAAACAAAATATTATATGCTTTATATTCTTTAATACTTCTCATTACATCCTTTGGACAAACTTGAGAGACAGACAGAGATAAGAACTCTTTGGAATTTATGTTTGTGAAGTGAAGAATTAAGGCAGAATTTATTATGTGTTCATATATCTTATATTGATATATATTGTTATTTCCTTACATATTTATGTCTGTGTTTTTCCTTTTATTTTTGTAGTTAAATTTAGTGTTAATGACCAATTTTTAGCAATAGAAAAAACTGAGCAAACTGATTAGATTTTTTAAAAAAGGCTCATTTTATTTTCATTTGAAATATTAAGTATATAATAGAGAATTAGAAAAAGTTTCCATAATTCAAAGGGCTAAGTCTACATGGTAACTACAGAACATGAGGTACATAGCTGACCATTAATTGGTTGTATAACATATGTTCACATTCAATGTTAATAAGCTTATTTTTACTTTTCGATGAACTATAATTTATTTTTTATTATTCAACTGATCTGCCTTCATAAATCTGAATATGAGAATTCAACCTAACTCTAATGGGTTATTTGTAGAAACTACTAAGAATATCTTCTCCGTTGCATATATAAAGATGGAAATGAATTATTAGTGTTTAAAGAAAATAAGATGGAGACCAAGACTGAAAATTCCTCAAGCAGTCAAAACCACTTAAGTCATGTCAGCACCTAAATCTAGCTTATTTTGTGAACATAATTTAAACTTAAGTTATTTGTTGTCAAATGCCTATTATAATCACAAAAGAAACTTAGTCCATCATCCTGAAAATGATAATCAGTTTTAACCAGTCTCTCAAATAGGAAAAGGAGTACATCAAGGCTGTATATTGTCACCCTGCTTATTTATCTTATATGCAGAGTACATCATGAGAAATGCTGGGCTGGAAGAAGCACAAGCTGGAATCAAGATTGCCGGGAAAAATATCAATAACCTCAGATATGCAGATGACATCACCCTTAGGGCAGAAAGTGAAGAGGAACTAAAACGCCTCTTGATGAAAGTGAAAGAGGAGAGTGAAAAATTTGGCTTAAAGCTCAACATTCAGAAAACGAAGATCATGGCATCTGTTCCCATCATTTCAAGGCAAGTAGATGGGGAAACAGTGTCAGACTTTATTTTTCTGGGCTCCCAAATCACTGCAGATGGTGATTGCAGCCATGAAATTAAAAGACGCTTACTCTTTGGAAGAAAAGTTATGACCAACCTAGATAGCATATTGAAAAGCAGAGACATTACTTTGCCAACAAAGTCCATCTAGTCAAGGCTATGGTTTTTCCAGTGGTCCTGTATGGATGTTGAGAGTTGGACTGTGAAGAAAGCTGAGCACTGAAGAATTGATGCTTTTGAACTGTGGTGTTGGAGAAGACTCTTGAGAGTCCCTTGGACTGTAAGGAGATCCAACCATTCTGAAGGAGATCATCCCTGGGTGTTCTTTGGAAGGAATGATACTAAAGCTGAAACTCCAGTACTTTGGCCACCTCATGCGAAAAGTTGACTCATTGGAAAATACTCTGATGCTGGGAGGGATTGGGGGCAGGAGGAAAAGGGGACGACAGAAGATGAGATGGCTGGATGGCATCACTGACTTGATGGACGTGAGTTTGAGTGAACTCCGGAAATTGGTGATGGACAGGGAGGCCTGGCGTGCTGCAATTCATGGGGTCGCAAAGAGTCTGACACAACTGAGTGACTGAACTGAACTGAACTGAACTGAGCTGTCTTTTAGAAACCCCCGATGTAATAGCAGTCGTTGTAAAGGTTAAACATCTTTCTCATTTTCACTTAATAAGTCATCCTGTAATGCCGGGCCATTGAGCTCCATATCAGTTTTGAATGTGAGAGCTCCCAGTTTACTGATATGGCTTTAATTTTTAGAATTTCTAGATTTTTGACAGTAATAACTTATTAGGGAATATTTTGGAAAAATATACAGTAATTAGGAGCCAAGAGTTGAATTCCATTGACATTTACAGGTAAATATCAATAAAATGGGGTCAAAATATATTTAGACTGTATTTTTCATATTTTCATTTTATTCATGACTTTTTTTGGTATGGTTGACAACAGAAAGACATTCAGAATTTATATTTATATAATTTTATTGTTGGTTACTACCACAGCTCAGTAAGTTATAGAATTTTGATAAATATTTTGATTAGTGATGGAAACATCAGTTAAGTTGTATTGTTATTAGAAGACATTGTATTTCAGAAAATATTTTCAAAGGTTATTAAAGGTTACTTCAGTTGGTTTAGTTCTGTTTTTTCTATTCTAATCAGTTCTTTATGATTATCTAAACTTCATTCTAATTGTTAGCAGTTCCATGGAAATTGACTTTACTGTCCTTCATAGTAAGAAATGTTAGTATAGGATTTATTTGTGATATTAAATATAAAGACACTGCACATATCTTTAGATGCCTTTATAATTATTAATCATTGATATTAAACTGTACTTACAGTTTTGGTTCCTAAAAATTAAAAGAATAACCTGCAGAATCACATAATAGGTATACTCAATACCAGTAAAGCAGTTTGACTGATTTTTAAAGCCTTTGTGCAGTTAGTCTATCTCATTACTAACTTCAAATGGTCACTGTCTTCCTTTGATATTCATTTGCTTTGAGGATCAGCATATGTTGTGCTATAACTTTGAAACTCTTTCCTCAATAATACCATAATACTTCTTTTAATGGAGAAGGAAATAGGAAACACATGATTTTAGTTGAGCACAAACTTCTGATGGTAGTTGTTTTTGTTTTTAATTTTAGTGTGTTGTATTGAGCTATTTGAAGCCTCTGAAATATGCAACCCTGATAAAAGATCAGCAGCCTCTGCACCTGGGGCCTGAGGAGCTCCTTTCTTAGAAATCTCACTCAGCACAGTGGTGAGACAGAACCAGCAGAACCCCTGGGCCTAAGTTACACACTCAGGACACCCACGTGCAGACATCACTGACCATAGTCTAGGAGCCAAGGACAGAGCTGGCGGAGGACGCTGAGAAAGTGATGGAGAAAACAATGATTGAAACAGGTCAGCGTTTCTTTAGAAAATGTTAGCAGGAGTCCTGGAGGATGAATCTTTGAAGACGTCAGGTTTCTATAGTCACAAAAGTAATTAAGAACTGAATTGGTGTGAAATGATAATAATGAGTAGGATTAATAAAAACTCTTAACTATCATAGATTGAAAGAATGTATCAAAAAACCCCTTTCAGAAGCCAGGAACTCTGTAGGGTAAACTAGGAAAACCCCCAATAAAATCAAACCTTTGCCTGCAGGATTATGAACAAGTATCCATCTAGCTGTAGTGCCAGTGAGGATTATACAAGAAGGTATCACCTTTTGGGGCTGGCCGTCCTGCATTCACTCTCGTTATGTGTCTAATTCTCCAGCTGAATGGTAAAGTGGTCCCTCATCTTGTGGAAAAGACGAATGTGGCCAGAAACTGAGCCACTTGGATATATTGTGTCTGAGAACCGAGCTTGCCTTGTAATAAGGGGAGAAAGATTGTGTTGGGACCCTGGAATGTTGAAGAAATAATTACTCATGATACTTGTAAGGCTGACTTTACTCAGGAAGTGAGGGCTGATGCAATGTGGTTTTTGTAGTTGGGGAGAGAGACTGGGCTTGACTTCAAATACAACACAAGTGGGAAAAGTGGGAATTTATAGGCAAGGAACAAGGTAGGAGTCTGTGGATGGAAAACCAGTAAGCAGTAAAGTGGAGAGTGGGGGGCAGTTCTCGCTAAATGAACCTAACAAGGGTCTTGCTGAAGGTGAGCCAGGGTGATCAGACATCACCTACGAGATGGTGGAGAATGAGGAACTCAATCAGATATCATGGGTGATCTGATTTCAAGGATGGGGATTCTTACTGAACTACGTAGCAGGATTCTTGCTAGAAGTGGACTCTGCAAGGAAGGATGTTGGAGCTCAAGTTTGGGCCTACGTTTTTTCAAGGAACCACAGTGGGTCTGTAGTCCCATTCACTGACCTTGACTGGAGCAGTTCCTAGGCTATGCAGGAAGGAAGGAGCCAGGGCTGGGCTGGGTCCCTCAGTGTGGCCCTGCCTGGATCTTTGGGGCCCTCGCCTAACTGCCACCAAAACTGCATGCTCCTGGGATATGTATATGATTTCAGAGCAGAGGCCAACCATGTGGGATGATTTGGGCTCTGAAAGACTCTAGGCTTCCCTAAGGCTCCTCACCTTCATCCCTACTCAGTCAGTCATGTTTCCCTTCTCCCACTCATGCCCCAGGTGTTTGCCCAGCCAGCTACTCCATCTGCAAGGGTAGCTTCCAGCCAGATACCCCCATTCAGGGGGCAGAACCCCGCTGGAGATTCTAGGCTCTACCCTGGGCTCCCTGGACATGAAAAATCAACTGATGGTCCCAGGAACCTCCACAGACCCAGATATGGGAAAAGAGGTGATGAAGACAGGGGTGGGCTTGTGGGTGGTGGAGCGTCAGCCTGGAGCAGCTGGACTTCATGAGGAAAGACACACTATGAGCACATAGATACTGTATCAGTGTTGTGTCAGTTGAAGATGTGGGCCAGGAAGGATAACAGAGACAGCCCCCTGGGGGCCACAGGAAGCAATTTTAGAGGTGCACTCAGGAGATCCCACTGAGGTAGGCAATGGAGGCATATGCTACGGATGAGAAGAACATTCCAAGTGCAGTCTTTTAAGGCACGGGTAGGATCAGGGGTGTTTGAGGAAAAGCGCAGAGCCCAGCAGAGATAGAATGCAGTGAGAAAAGGTATGTGGAGGTGAGAGAGAGAGAGACTGAAAGAGGCCTGGGGCCAGATCACACAGGACTCTGCAAGAGGCGCATACAATAATTTTGGATTTATTAGTAATCAGATGAGATGCCTAACTCGAGTAGGAGTGACATAGTCAGACTCACATTTGAAGGAATCTCTTTGGCAGTTCTGTGAACAGGCTAAGGGAATGGGGTTGGACACACAGCAGTTGGTTAGGTTACTGGAGCAGAGAAAGAGAGAGAGAGACTGGTGGGCTGAGGGTCTGGATGGGCTGTCTCCCTAACTTTGTTCTTGACATTCTCCAAACTGCACAACTTCAGATGTAGGAGACTCAACAATATCCTGTCTCCCGAGCAGACTAAAACTTGTTCCCAGGACTTTCCCTGTAACACACTTTTCTCAGGATTGAGAGAGAAAAAATGTATATCTCACTGGGAAGTTATCTGACAATAGCTTCACTTTTTCTATAGTTATAGCCACTAGTTGTGGTTGCAGTGTTATAGCTGTGAGGTTATTTGTTTTGTGTATGCTTTTTGTCTTGGACTATATGTTTCATGGAAGTAAAAGAATTAGTCACCACTGTAACCCCGGTTTTAGTACAATGCCTAACACAGGACTTCCTCAAATTGCAATGTGTTCCTGTATGTGTGATAGTGAGAGAGAGAACACCACAAAGAGAAAGACATTGAATACATTCTGTAAGTGGAAACTTTGTTGTATTATCCCCATTTTTCCCTTTAGACTTTTTATTTTCTTATTTCTTTTCATCTATTCTGTAGTGATCTTTTCCTTACATCCAAAAGAATGAGAAAAGATTTCTAACTAGCATCAATTCTAGTTCTAAAGAGCCTCCTGATGAAGGAGAAAGAGGAGAGTGAAAAAGCTGGTTTAAAATTCAACATTTAAAAAACTAAGATCATGGCAAACAGATGGTTTCCATGACAAAATGGAAACAGTGGCAGAATTGATGTTTTTGAACTGCGGTATTGGAGAAGACTCTCAAGAGTCCCTCGGATAGCAAGGAGATCCAACCAGTCAATCCTAAAGGAAATCAACCCTGAATAATCATTGGAAGGACCGATGCTGATGCTGAAGCTCCAATACTTTGGCCACTTGATGTGAAAGCCAACTCACTGGAAAAAACCCTAATGCTGGGAAAGATTGAGGGCAGGAGGAGAAAAGGGCTATAGAGGATGTGATGGTTGGGTGGCATCACCAACTCAATGGATATGAGTTTGAGCAAATTCAGGGAGATAGTGAAGGACAGGGCAGTCTGGCATGCTGCAGTCCATGGGGTCACAAAGTCAGACATGACTTAGTGACTGAGCAACAACAAGCTTAACACCCTGGTGGGGAATTGATAATAAGAGAGGCTATGTCTGTATATGTGTGCAATGGGTATATGCGTGTCTTCTTAATTTTGCTCTGAATCTTAGGTTCTCCTAAAAGATAAAAAATAGTTAATCACAATTTATTCCTGAAAACATACTAGATACTTTCTCCTTCACCAAACACGTGAGACTGACACTAGGGCAGGGAAACGACTTTTTGTGAGTGTCTCCAAGTAAAGGTCAATAACTTACATCTAGTTACTGAGTAGAAAACTATTTTATACTTGTTAAGATGAAAATTTACTTTGGTGTAATTTATGTCACCAAAAGATATTGGAAGATCCTTTCATTTAATTTTGAATTAAACCTTATTCAGTTTAGTAAACATAGTATGTGTCTTCTTCTTTAGAAACTTTCAAACATTTCTTACACAGTGACCCCAAGGTTCCTGAAGTTTTTCTATGAAAAAGCAAAGAAAGATAAGTGTTGTAACTTAGATCGATCTGGGATATAGTCTGACTCTCCTATGTCTTCCTTTGCATGTGGTGGTAAGGTCACTGAGAATTGACACCCTCCACCCCCTCTCCACACACACACACAAGAAAGGATGACAACCCTTTTTTGTTAGACCCAAACTTCCAACTTCTTTGGCCACAGAATCTTTTTACAAATCAGGATTCTTTATTGTCTACTTTGAGAGCTTTTGCTCTACCACATATAACACAGCATTGCTGAATTACTGCAGCCTCCCCACTAGAAGGTGATTCTAAAATGGAAGATTCACAACCAAGTGAAGAGTGAATGACATTATAAGAACTTTTTTTTTCTTTTTGCATTAGAAATGGTTTTCAAATTATATTAGACCTAAATAAGCATATTTGACCTTCTTATTTCTTTCATAAAACAATTGCACTTTGAAGTCATTTTGGATGAGATATTTGTTACTAAGAAGATGCCATCAAAGGACTTGAGCGCTACTAGTGTGTGACTGCCAACTTCCCCCGCAGGTCACTCCTTTCAGGGCTCTCCCAGCCTGGTCAAGATGATCTTTAGTTCTGTGACTCTATGAGATGATTTGAATCTACGGACAGTGACGTCTGCATGTATGTTACCAACTGTCAGAGGCTTTGGTCCTTAAGTTAAAATGGTGTCTAATATTGTTACTGCTTCATCTTGAGTCCATGGGACCTCTGGTCAGATTGAGTTGGCTATAAAACTAAGACCACAGTAACAGAAAAAAAAAATAATAATGTACTTTGTTATTTGAGCAAGATGATTTTCACTTTGGTTATCTACTACGCTGAGATTGTAAGAGGCACTGATAAACATGACTTCAGCATGTGTGTACAGTGTCCTATCAAGCAGAGCTAGATCACAATATAAAGCCCCTCAGTTAGAGATGATGACGTGGGTCTGTCTGGATATCATGAAACAGCAGCTCCTCAGCAGCCTTGAGCCTGAGAGAGAGATCCACGGCTTGAGGACCTAGATGGCAGAAGCCACACAAGTCTGGGGAGCCCGCAACAAAATGTGAAGGAGGAATATTACGCAACCCCATGGACTGCAGCACACCAGGCTTCCCTGTCTTTCACTATCGCCCGGAGTTTGCTCTAACTTATGTCCATCGAGTCAGTGATGCTATCCAACCATCTCATCCTCTGCCAGCCTCTTCTCCTTTTGTCTTCAATCTTTTCCAGCATTAGGGTTTTTTCCAGTGAGTCAGCTCTTCACATCAGGTGGCCAGAGTATTGGCGCTTCAGCTTCAGCATCAGTCCTTCCAATGAGTATTCAGGATTTCTTTCAGATGGCTTTACCATAACTCAAAGGCCTATCACCAACCCTAGGAGGTGAGGGATCCTGATGAGAGAACAAAGCCCTCACTCACCCAAGCAGCACCTGGAAAGAGGGGCCTGTAGAATGTGCCACTCAGATGACCATCCCCTCCTTCAGCCCCTGCAACCTTATAGGAACCTGAGGAAGGTTCAGAGAGGTGGAGATGGAGTAGGAGTTTTAGAGAGTGCTTTCAAGGTTCTGCAAGTGCTCCAATAGGGAGCATCTAGGAACCAACTTTGAGAACCTGCCTGTGTCTTCTTGGCATTTGCGGAACCCAAGGCATGACTGTCTGGCCATCCTGGAGATGTGGGGGAGAGACTGGCTGAAATGCCAGGAGTAACTGTGTAAAAGGAAGAAAAAATCTGACTCCGCATTAAACCTGTATCTTTAACCTTTGTATTCTGTGGGTTTTGCTTCAGATTAAGAATGTTGCCTATAGTCTGAAATATACAGGATAGCCCATCCTCAAGGCTCTGATCCTTAAAGGATGTAACACTTTTCCATTTATATGGAGATAACAAGTTGCACAATAGAAAATAACATTTGTGTTGTTTATTGAAACAAATGAAAATAACATTTGGAGGTTTACAAGAACATCAGTAACCTGACAGTAAAGAATTTTAACATCAAGAAGTTTGCAACCACCAGCCATACTCCCTGAATTATGACTGGGGGAAGATGGCTCTTTAGCACAGTAGTCTGCAGTCTCCTTGGTCTGCTGGCCTTCCGGATAAAGCCTTTATTCCTTGCCACAACAACTCTTCTCCCGATTGATTGACTTGTCACCTGGAAAGCAGCATGAGCTTAGACTTGGTGACAAGTGTTCTCTCAGTCTTGGCACTAAAGGTGTTTCCCTGCTGACTTAACGTGGCCCAGCTTGAGAGACAGGAGGAGATGGCAACCACCTGAATGGTGCCCATTAACGGGGAACTGTGAGGATTGACCAGAGGAGATGCTTCCCCCGGACAATGCTCGGTGAGTGTGAGTCCCCTGAAAATGACATAAAATGCCCACAAGTCCACTCTCAGCCTCTGACAAGTGCAGGTGGTACCATGGTGGGCTTCCAGCAGAGCACTGCAGGTAACATGAGCCTTTCTTGCTCTTTTACTCTCTTTCCTTCCTTCCCTCCCCTTGCTGGATGAAGAGAGGTCGGAATTCAGGATGAGTAATCTAGGGGGCAGCTGAGCCTAGCAGGCAGGGCTGGGAAGAAGAGGAAGTAACTCCAAGTGCAAATGGAGAAGATTAGGTGCTCCTGGCCCAGCTCTGCACTGCAGCATCTCCATCTAAGGTGGGCTCTTCTCCTGGAGGACAGGAGCTGCCTTCCATTGAAGTGCAACATGGCATTTTGACTGTTACTCTGGCCTGTGTGATTTAATTACTGAAATCAGACTTCCTCTCATTACTGAAAATGACTAGAGGGACTCTAGATTTCACCTGAGACCTGGGGGTTCAGCACCAAGGAGCATGTACAAACAGGTGGAGAGAACAGAGCTGGTTTTGAAGCAGCCAGTGAGTCCAGCTTGTTCAAAGTGAAAGAAGCAATGGCTTTGGGATTGCAGAAAAGAGTCATTTAAAATAAACCTACTTAATATTTAGTATTTGGAAATCTACTAAATGCAGTGTGGCAAAAAAATGATTTGAGAATTATTTGAAAGAATATTCAGTTTATTTTCTCAGACAGGATTTTTAATTTTTAATACATACAAGACACATAGATTTTTATCACTTAATTCTATAAAAATAGTTAATCATGTATACTTTAACAAATAACAAGTAACTTGGTAATAATAATATGAAAAAATAAAAACAACAAAAGTAACAAAATGATTCAGTACTAGCTATGCAGTGTTTTAATATTCTAACTCATTTTCCCTTCACTGCAACTCTGTTAACTTCGAGCCCCATTTTCCAAATGAAGGAAATGAAATTTGGAGGCTCTGAGTGACTTGCCCAAGTCATAGAACTGGTAGGTGAAAAGTTTATCTCACTCCAGGGACCATTCTCTGCAAAATAAATTTACACATTTATGAAATATTTATTGACATTGGAAATAGGTGTGTGATGTGTCACCAGCATAAAACTGTGGCAGAAATGAAAAGAAAAGATGGTGGTCTTGCTTCTGAAGTTTAAGGGCAATACATGAGCTGGGAGAGGTCTGTTTGGTTGCAGTGTTGATTGGAAACAAAGAGCAGAAACTGTGAAGCCACATGGAGCAGGTTGTAGTGAAAGTAATTTCAGGATTCAGAGGAGAAAAGAAGAGCTGCTGACATCAAGTGAGTGAGGGTGAGAAACTGGAAAGCACAAAAATGCTTGAGTCAGAGAGCTGCGTCATCCAGGTTTGCTATGAAAGAGGGGGCGTGCTCTACATCTTCGTCTACGGGGTCTGGCACAGCTTGATGTTGTAGCTACCTGAAAGTTATTTTCTTAGGTGCCACTTGCATATCTGCGGTACAGTGTGTCTGTGGAGAGCACGGATTGCTTATCCCTGGAGAAATGGCTCTACTGGTCCCCATGGCGTGTGGACACAGCCTGATTACAGGATGAGGGAGGGTGCCACAGTGAATCTGGGTAATGGAGACGTGCTGTGCTAAGTCGCTTCAGCCAGGTCCAACTCCGTGCAATGCTATGGACTGTAGCCTGCCAGGCTGCTCCGTCCATGGGGACAGTGGGTTGCCATGCCCTCCTCCAGGGGATCTTCCAGAGTAATACGACCTTGTGCCTTCTCGGGAAATGCAGTCATCCACATGGATAGAGACCAGAGGCACAATGATAAAGACGAATCCTGTTCCAGGAATAATTATGAATCTGACTGATCTGAGAAAGGCAGTGTCAGTTATGAAGCTGCTGGATCATCCAGACCCTGATGCTCCCTGCTGCATCCATGGTGTGAGTATGGCAGAAAGGGTAACTGTATATATGTGGGAACACTGCCAACACACTTCCTGTGGGAGCTCCTTATAAAGCAAGAGTGAACATAGCATTTTAACCTATCGAGGGGAGCTCTTCAGAATTAACACTGTAGATGACTACTTTTTGTATTTCTCTTCTTGTTTATCCATTTGGGAAAAAAAAGTTACCCTCGGAATATTAAGAAATCATCACATAATTGCACCCTCCACTTTTTTTTTTCTAGAATTCCTGGTTCATTATAATCAGCATGAGAACTGTTTTAAATATACTTCAATTCAAACCAGACTGACCATATATCCTGAATATCATGGAGACTGTCTTTTATCTGTAGATTAAAAACCACTTTATTTTCAGCAAAATGGTTTCATGTGAAAAATGCCAAAAGCAAAGGACTTACTTTTGTTACTTTCCCCATTATCTTATTTTTTCTGTTTGGTATATATAAATGGGAAAAAGTTTACAGATTTTCTGTAGGTGAATCTTGTTAACAATAAAGGATTGACCATAAAGCCTGACAATACTGACAGTGTTTTTATAATAGAATCCCCTTGATTGTTTCATCCAGGGTAAATGTGCAAGTTTATGCCATGAAAATTGGCCACACAACTCATTTGAGGTAACATGTGAAAAACGCAGGTGCAATGACTGATGGGTACCTTGCTTTAATACACATTGTTCATTGCAGTTTTGCACAGTTTATTAAACTATGCATTGCTTCTGAGGGACAATCACATTCACATGTTATCGCACGCAATAAACTATTATGGACGTTTGTCTATGTTTTCAGTTTTCAGTTTGTTCAACTTAAATTCAAAGGACTGAACAATAATCAGTATAATACTGTTAAGACAGTCAACTTGAAAAGGAAATAATATACTTTGTAAAGCATTTCCTGTGTGGAATTTTCCCTACTTGTTATGATCATGAAACTTATCTACATAACTTTTACTACAAAAAAAGTACCACCCTATAGAATACTACAGGATGCCACAACTATATTCTATCATGTTGTGATTCAATGAGATTGCAAGTAAGGTGGAAAATTAGTTATAAATTTGTAAATTATGGAAAGTACAAGAAGGAAATTTTTGCTGAAATAAGTAGGCCAAGAGAGTCCTCATATCAGTTCTACTTTTCTTAGAGGAGGGGCTGTCATCTAATGGATAATCTGACTTAACAATGATAAATGCATGACAGCTATCATTAAAGTAGATATTAACAAGGCAAGGAAAACTAGTTGCTTAGGAGCAATGAGAAACATGTATGTAATATCACTAAAATGCTCCATTTGGAAAGGGCTTAGTATACAATGGAGGATTTTGATGACTAACGTACACTTTGTGTATGCTAATGTCTACTTTGATTATTTATGTACACTTTCTTCCATTCAGATGTGAAGACACTGTTCTGGTCATTTTATTAGGCCATGTGTATACATTAGGCATAGATTAAATGATATCTTTTGTAAGATTCTACAGAATTTGAAGTAAAGTGTCCTTTTATAGCCCTATAATGAATGTAATATAGAATCTGTCCTAGTACATTGGAGATTGTACATTTTAAAAGATCTAAGAAATGAATCCTAAATAGTTCATCAGTTTAAACTATGGTTCCTGGACATTACGATTTTATCATGTCTTAGAAATATGCATAAAAGCATTTGAGGGCATTGCCACATTTTGAGAAAACAAATAAGTATGTTTCTTGCCAGAGGACAAAAGAGGAATATTGGCAGATATATGATTCATTTGAAAAGTCTTCACATAATTTTAGCCTGTTTCATTTTAAAATAAAACAAACCCAAGCCTGACACAAGCTGTTATATACAAAATGCTGTGTTAGTTGCACAGCCCCCTGGCGAGGTGAGACTCTACACACTTTGTTGCTGGTTTATTTTATTCCTAGAGCCCATTTGCTGCAGTCTTTACCCTTGTTTCCAAGGTAAAGAAATCTGCATCTTAAGTTCAGATCTGGTCACCCAGGAAAAATAAAAAATAAAAAAATATGATATTGACACCATCTGACTGGAAGATGACTGAAATGGGACAAATAAGATGCTTGCATTGGAATTTGGCAGCATGTTACTCATGCTTAAAATCTGTGATTCTCAGCCATGGGACAGAGCTCAGGCTAATGAAGATTTGTGGAGGAAAGACTTTTGCAGGTCTGCACGTGGAACATTGTGAATCTTCTGCTCAGAGGCAATGGTTTCAAAAGGACAAAAGGCATGAGCATTTCCCCAAGCAAAAACCCCGTTTAGGGTAATGCTGACGATGTCTGGATATCTTGGAGTTTTGGGGGCAGGGAGGGTTGGGACTGGCACCATCATTGGTCCTTCCCCTGTTCTGCCTGTTTGTTAACTGACATCAGACCCACCATGAGGGACCTGTCAGTGGGTGGATACTCAGATCCTAAAGAACACCTGTGAGGTGTGTGCGTGGGAGGTCTCAGAGAGAGGTCTCTGTGGGATGCTCTGAGAGGTCTCTGGGTGAGATTTCTCAGAGTGGGTGTGTGGGAGGTCCCCTTGTGGGGTCAGAGTGGGTCTCTGTGGGGACTCTTGGTGGAAGACACCCCATTGCTGGCCTTTCTGCCTACTAAGGCAGGGAAAGGGCTCAGGAACTGGCTCCTTCTGATTTTCTGCTCTTCTGTCAGCATCCCTCTGTGTCACGTCTCCCAACAGGTGTCTTGGAGGTCAGCTCCCCTCATCCCCAGCACTCACCTCTTGGTGCCTTTGAGAGGACCTGGCATCAGCCAGTCTCAGGGCCCCTGCTCTTTGCACCCCTCTCCTGAGCTCTGGAGGCCACTCTGTGACCCAGGTCCCAGCCCTTCCCTCAGGCCCCAGCTGAGTCCCTACTGCTGTGCCCACCCCGAAGGATGAGACCCAGAGTCAGGACTTGGCTCCAGGGAGAAACCACAGCACAAGCAGGCCTGTGCCCTCTGCCCCCACACCACCCTGGTCCTGGTCCCCTATGTTGGAGTCCTGACCATCATGAAGGCTGGGCCAATCCTGCTGTCTCCTGGATCAGGGACTCCTCCTGAAGTGGGACCCACCATGGAAGTGACCGTGGAAGTGACTCTGACACAGAGGCCCAAATTGCACTAGGGAATTGCTCCTGTCTCCCCAGTTTCCTGTGCGGACAGGCCCCAGGGAGGAAAGCCGACAGCACCCTCATTCTCGACAGGTCACTTCCCACCCGCTCGGTGACACATCCTGTCTGCTTGCATCTTCCCTCTCCGGGCTCTGGGATGAGTGAGGCTGAGAGCAGGTGAGACTTGCTATGACCCCTGCACAGTCCCTGGGCTTGTTGAGTCCCTTACCTGTCCCCTGGGAGCCTTCTTGGGCCAGACATGTAGGTAGAGATCACAGACCACGAGTCTGTCCTGGGCTCCCTGTCCTATGAAATCTGATTATTTACATTGTGGAGAAGTGAAGCTTCCCTTCTTGGAAGCTCCTCTGCCTCTGGCAGCCTGGCCCTCTGTGAAGGGGCTCTAGGTGTTCTCTCTCTGTATGGGCTCTGGGAGGTGAAGTAAGGGAAGATTCTGGTGTGGGGCCGCCAGGAGCCACTGGGCCTCTAACTTCTTCCCTTTGGGCCTGTAGATGGTGGTTGGATGCCAGGGGCTCCTTGGTCATTGCACCATCTATGGGCACCTCTGCCCCCTGCCTCCTTCCCTGCATCCCACCCTAGGGGCACAGAGTCCCACCCTCAGACCATGAGGTGACTGTGCACAGTCACGACCATGCTCATTCCCTGGGGGGAGATGGGCACCATGAGCAGGGCTGTCCTCTCCTCCAGGGCAGGGGTGAACTGACCCACAGGGGCCTCCATGCTCCCCATCGCACACCCTCAGAGGTGGGAGTATGTGGTCCCCATCCTTGCCTCTGCTCCAGAGCATGAGAAAGACAGAGGGAGGGTGATACTCCTGGCTCATCTCAACTCAGCTCCTTCTGGGAGAGGAGGGGCTTCCAGGGCAGCAGCATCTAATGCCCCCATGACATGGGGACAAGATTTCTCCCTCCTCTGGACTCGGGACACACTGCCCCTAAAATCCCCTCCCTATTCTGATTTGTGAACTTGTCTCTGACAGTCTCTGAGCTAGAGGGGAATTTCAGCCTCTGCAAATCCCTCTCTTACAGCCCTACAAGTTCAAAGTAGAGAGAGCAGAAGACAGAGCCAGATCCTGAGATGGGAGAGGTCTTTAGGGTTAGTTCCCTGTGACAAGTCTTGAATGCTATTGCTTGTATCTGTAAAGCTGGTATTATGGAAACTGAGATGTAATGAGGGAATTGGGGTGAGGGTGAGTATTCCACAGAGGTAAACCTTCTATGGCTCTGTCCCATCTGGAAGTCAAAGCAGGTACCTGGGAAGAGTGGACCCTGATCCCTTCCCTTCCCCCAAACAGGGCACAGACAAAAGTCACCACCTCTCATGAGAAAAAGCATCTATTTCAGGAAACAATAAAATGTGTGGTAAGAAGTCGTTAGCACAAAGAGGATGTGCTAATAAGAGAAAAACATGTTTTTATCTGCATGGTATACATTTTTCTCTTGGAAAAGACTTTTCCTACTGGGAAAGCTGTGACAAGCATGTTCTGATTGAGAAGAGGCATGCTTCTGAAGAAGACAGTGCCTTGGACAGTGGGAGGAACGGCCTGCAACAGTTGTCACTCTTGATCCATGCTGGCAGGCTCTGCCCAGAAGGGGACCTGACTCCCTGGATGGGAAGGTCCACGTGCTGTCCCTGGGACTGGTCCACTTACTCTTAATAGGACAGCTGTGGCCCGTGGGAGTAGCTCGCTGATGGCGAGCTGTTTATCTCATCACTCTCCTTTGTCCTTGATAGGAGACTAGCAGTAAGGTGGACTTGATGGGGCTTGGAGTTCTACTTCGTACCAGTTTAATTCTGAGGCATGTGGTCCACAGTGAAGCACCATCTTCTCCCCTAAGATCTGTCCAACAGCTGTCATGAAAGCCTGAGCCTCAACAGCCTTGCTGTCTGTAATCAGATGTCTTTTGAGTTTCATGGCTCTGAGCAGTGTCTGCGGCAGGCTTGCATTTTTGCAGGGGCTCTTTCGGTCTTTTGCCTTTATTGGGGCAAATCCAGTGCAGAAAGTGCTTAATCCTCTCTCTGAAGTGGTTTTCTGAAGAAACCTGTCCCTTCTTCAGGTGGGATTTGCTTTGTAGGGACTCTGCTGATTCTTTTTTCTGACCAGGTTGGCTCATCCTGCGGGCCTGGTGGGCTCTCTGTACCACCAACCCTTGTCTCTCTCAGTGGAGACGTCAGTGGAGACGAACTTCCTGCTCTGACTTTTATGTTGGGGCTGCCTTCTCAGGGCCCCCTGCTGTCCTTGGCTGCTCCCTCCACTCGACATAACACCATAGAGTATCTGGGAATTGGACGATTCTCTACTGGACAGGATCTCATAACAGGACAGAGATGCCTGAGAATCCAAGATGTTTGCGGCAGTGCATATATCTGAGTGACAGTCTTTGAGAAGCCTCTCAGTGGCACAGTCTTGAAGGAACATACCAGTTTCACAGTCTTGAAGGAGCACATAGGTGGGCCATCCTTGAGCCTGTTTCTGCCAGTCTGTGAACCCTTGGAACTCAAGCTTACAAAACTGTTCATCAAAGTCTACATCTTCTGGATTTGAGTCAACAGACTTTGCGTTCAAGGAAGGATTTTTATTGGACCTTAGAAACTGTGATTTCCTCATATCGATATTGGTGATTTGGGATTTGATTAGTATACTTGGTTCAAAATTACCTTTCCTAGCAGGGTCTCCCTCCACAGCCTCTTGTTCCCTGCAAGATTGAGAACACTCATTGAGGTCCATGACTGTCACACTAGAGCAAGATTTTGGGGTGGTTCACTCCCCAGATCTTCTTGTGGCACATTCCTGGCCATTGCTGGACTTGGACAGGGCTCCCGGATGCCTTTGTCAGCCTCCATGGCAGATTCACTGTGCCAAATTCTGCCCACAAAGTTGTATGTGGTGTCCTGAGAAGGTGGTTTGATTTCTTGTCCAGTCAGAGGTGCTTTTGAGGGTTTCTGCATATTGCCAGGTTGGGGTCCTTCCAGAGCCTGCCAGGTTTCCTCAGTCGCCCATGAAGGGGCAGTGAGGGGACTCTCCAGGTGGGGAACTGCCTCTGTTGTTATTACTTTCTTTCCTGGATGGGGCTGAGGATGTTTTCCCAAGTCCTTGGTTAACTGGGCTTTTGGGTGGTCCCCAGGGTCACTGATGGCCTTCAAGGTGGATCTTGGAAGGCATGTGCAGTAAGCATTTTTCAACTTTAAGTTAAATATAAACTTGAAGACCTTGAGGAGTAGGACCCATCTGTGCCTCACCCAAAACTTTAATACATAAGCTTCCAGCTCCTACTGAATATAAGGACTGACAAGTAAAGACTCATCGGAGGTGTTCATAGAGGCTTCCCCATCCTGAGAAGAACGTGTATTTTCTGTTCCTGTAGGAGCATTTAACTCTCCAGGAAGGTCTAAGAAGTGGTTGGCAGGAATTTGTGAACAATGGACATTCACAGGGATTTGACCCTCACAGATCTGCTGTGACTTCTTGCTTATGACTACCAAGACTTTTCCTGGATGCTTCTTGCTTGGGCTCAGCTCTCTTTCTGACTGAGATTTTGCTCTTGGAACCTTCACTGGGTGGTTTGCTGATGTCATGTATAGAACTTCATGGATTCCCCCCAAGCTCTACCCTACATCATGATGCAGGTCTTTCCCTGTTGGGATTTGTGTTGGGCACTTGGACCTCATCTTCTGTGCATCCTGGCAGCTTTTGCCTAGACCTGCAGAGGGATTTGAGGGCCCCTCCCTGCCCTGTGCCTGACAAGGCCTTGGGAATTGATCCTGAGGCTGCATCAGTTTTTGAGAAGCTTAGATTCTTCAAGGCAGGCTGCTCTCTTGTTCCATGAACCTTTTGGAAATGTGATACTCCAATTTCTCCCAAACCTCAGGGCTTATAAAATTCCCAGGAAAGATGGAGACAGAGATGTGGGCCTGGGAAGACCTGCTTTCCTGGGGAAGGTTGGGAATGACCTGGCTAAACACTTGCTGAGATATTTTAACCAAAGAGGGTAAAGTTCTCCCACTTTCTACTTGCTTTTTCAAAAAGTGATGTTCTAGAGTATTAATCACTTTTGGGATGAAAGATTGTGCCTTATTTTGGACTATAGGGCAAGATACATGATGGTATCTAGCCTGTGGTTCAGAGGAAGATGGTTCAATTGGGAAAGAGTGTATAAGATGAGTAGTGGTCTCTAACTGAGCCCAAAGTCATTCTTGACCTTGGGGCATGGTTAGAGTGAAGGGTTGGGGTTGCATCTGGGCCTCCATGTGAGCCCAAAGTGGTGGTGATTGATGTTGGGCCTTTGTTGTTGTCAAGGGTAGGGGTTGGACCCTGGTCTGCATATGAGCCCGAAATTGTGCTTGAGAGTGAGGCGTGGTTGAGAGTGAGGCATGGCTGGATTCAAGGCTTGAGGTTGGGCCTGGGTCTCCATATAAGCCCAAGATTGTGGATGAGACTGAGGCATGGTTGGATTCAAGGATTAGAGTCTGGCCTGTGCCTCCATATGAGCATGAGATGGTGGTGGCTGAAAATGAGCTGTGGTTGGAGTCAAGGGTTGGGGACGGGTCTGGGTCTCCAAATGAGCATGAGGTGGTGGTGGTTGAAAATGAAGCATGGTTAGATTCAAGGGTTGGAGTTGGGCACGGGTCTCCATGTGAGCCTGAGATGGTGATTGACACCGGGTCATGATTGGAGCAAAGGGTTGAGGTCTGGCCTGGGTATCCATGTGAGCCTGAGGTAGTGGCTGAAAGTGAGTCATCATTGGAAATAAAGGTTTGGATTGAGCCTGGGTCTCCACATGAACCTGTGGTCATAGTTGATGTTGGGGCATGGCTGGAGTCAAGAGTAGCGGTGGAGCCTGGGTCTCCATGTGAGCCCCAGATGGTGAGTGAAACTGGAACATGGTTGAAGTCAAGGGTAGGGGTCGGGCCTGAGTCTGCATGTGATACACAGGTGACGGTTGCAATTGGGGCATGGTTGGAGTCAAGGATTGAGGT
This sequence comes from Ovis canadensis, assembly GCF_042477335.2. Lineage (NCBI taxonomy): Eukaryota > Metazoa > Chordata > Mammalia > Artiodactyla > Bovidae > Ovis > Ovis canadensis. The sequence continues at coordinate 47,637,510 of NC_091246.1, read as the reverse complement.
TGAGCCGGGCCACAGAGTGGGTCAAGGGCTGGACCAATGACAGTTGTGAAGTTTCTTTAGATTGAATTTGAAATTTTTCAGCCTTAGAGTTCATTGAATAAGATAGGGCATAACTGTAGAGGGGACCCAGGTACTGTGACAGTAGCCACCAGAGACTCACTGTGCAGAAAGGGGAGACCCCAGAAGAGCTGGCTGCATGTCTTCTGTAGACAGTCCCCCAAAGTGTCAGGATATGGGGGCTTCTCGGGACCAAGCAGCTGTTCTGATTTGCCTTTTATGCACCAGAAGTGTTGGTGACCCAATGTGTCCTGCTTGTCACCCAGTAACTTGATCCTTTTCCCCAAAGAATTCGGGTGGTAGCCTGCCTCCTCCTTGATTTGTTTCTCCTTCCAAGTCCTCAGTTCTACTCTCTTGGTGATTAGTATCTCCAGCAGCTTCTGGACATCCGGATTGATAAACGAGAGGGTACTGACCTCTATCGGCCTGTTTTTGGGGTGTGCCCAAAATGAGGTCTCTGGTAGATGGCAGGGAAGGTGCTTTTGCTGGGACTCAAAGTTTGTCATGGTAGAGAGTCTCCAAGATTTGGCAGCCCCATACCACCAAGATAGGGCTGAAAGGGGACAGCTTGGGCGGACAAGCCCTGAGATGGCTGGTCTCCAAGGAGATTGTGGAGACGTGCTGTGTGGGATGGTGCCCAGTGGGAGTGACATGGAGGCACTCTGATTGAGACTCAGCACAGAGCCTAGTGATGGGGAGTCAGAGGAGGCTCTTAGAGGTGGAGGACAGGCCTCCCCATTACTGGGGCATGGTGGGGAAGTGGAAAGAGCAAGTGGCCAGGGTGAAAGGCTGTCCAGGAGAAAGAAAGGCTCTGATCGCTAAGAGGTACTTTCAGATGAAAGTGAGCGAACAGAATCTAAGGAAGACACTGAGTGTAGAGAATGGGTGGAGCTCTGAGACAGAGGCCATTTGATCAGAGAAGGTGGGGACATGGTGGGAGTGGCCTCTTCCCTACATGGCTGGTGGGCTCCAGCCAGCACTGCTTTGCACACATCCCCAGGGGCATCTTGACTGGATACCTGATAAAAGCCACCCTTGTCAGGGAACCTCCTCAGAAGTCTGCAGAAGACATGAAGAACAAGCTGTAGCCAGGAGCCCCGGGGACAGGCAGGCTGGGCAGGCCAGGTAGCGGTTGGCACCTGCAGCCCATGGCCCTGCACGGTCCCCCTACTGACTTCACAATACTCCTGCTGTCCCTCCCTCCAAGGCTTTAGCCATACTCTGCCCCAGTGCTCCCCTCTCCTAGCTCAGCCCCAAGGTGCTTGCAGTCCCGTGGTCATACTATAGGCTCTAGGAGGAAGAACCACCTAGGAGAGAAGGGGAAGATTCTTTACCTTTTCAGAAGTGAAGTCAGGTCCCAGACCTCTTCCAGTGCTTCCAGGCAATCTCTGCAAGCTGGAAGTCAGCAGACTACGTCATGAGGATGAAGGCAGGAGCCTAGGGGACTTATGGGAGGTTGAGTGTAGGTCCCTTGAAGGGGTTGCAACTGGGAGATTGGAGCCCATGTACCAGCATCCAAGGCCACATGATCCCTGACAGTGATGGTGAAGTGAAGTTCATGAAAGGGTTTATCATTTACAAAGTGTTTCCATATTCTTTGCTCCCTGCTACTCTCATAATCCCCTGTTGGGGAGAATGGGCATGGGTCACCTTGCAGTGACATCTGAGCAAAGTTAAACAAGGTGTCCATAGTCGGACCCAGAGGTCCTACCTCCCAATCCAGGCACTATTGGTCCAGTGAAGCCCACACATGTCTGCTGGGTAACACCCATTTCCAGACCCCTTATGGCTTCATTCTACACACAGAATCTAGGAAATATCTGGGTTCTGCTCTCCTTCCCAGAGCTTCCCTGGGTGTTCTGTTTACTGTGGGATGGCCCCGCCACTGGTCTCCTTGAAATTTGTGGAACTGGGCCATCATGGCTGAAGAAGTGAGGGCTAACACCTGGGGCACACAGGACTGAATGTCAGAGCTTACCTTTCAAAGCTCCATTTCTTACACTGCTCCTGCTTCTTCCCCTTCACTCCATTTGATGCTGAGAGATAGAAAAAACAAGGACCCAGGACCCAATTCTCTCTCCTCTCTAGACAAGCATCAAACAGTGTCCATATATAATATGACGTTCTATGTGTCACGAACAGAGCTTTGTGGTCTTTCATTCTTTAAATTCATATTTAAAGTGTATAAAAATATTTTCTATTTCCCTTTTTTGAAGACTATAAGGATTTTCAGGGATTCCCTGATAGCTCACTTGGTAAGGAATCTGCCTGCAATGTGGGAGACCCCTGTTTGATTCCTGGATTGGGAAGATCTGCTGGAGAAGGGATAGGCTACCCCCTCCAGTATTCTTGGGCTTCCCTTGTGGCTCAGCTGGTAAAAAATCTGCCTGCAGTGTGGGAGATCTGGGTTTGATTTCTGGGTTGGGAAGATGCCCTGGAGAAGGGAAAGGCTACCCAATCCAGTATTTTGGCCTGGAGAATTCCATGGACTGTATAGTCCATGGGATCTCAAAGAGTCAGACACGACTGAGCTACTTTGACTCACTCACTCACTCACAAGGCTTTTCAAGTGAGATTCACCCTGGATCTTTCATCACTGTTGCTCTGCTCAAAAAACACATGCACTCACAGACCTATGGGTGAATCTGAGGTCCATCAGGTAACTCTCTGCTTCTTGAAGCCAGAACTCCACTCCAGCCCCTGCTCTGAGGCTCTTAGGATTTGACATTTGTTCATGACTGGTGAACTGGTGCTCAGAGTTCTGTGTTTTGGCTAACATAAGTATCCAATCCTTGGCCCCTGGTCACTTTGTTTGGGGCATGCTATGGAGTCCCTATCACACCAGGACAATTGGTCTGAGATCCTTGGGTAGAAATCCTAGCGTTCACTCTCTCCCCTGCCCAGCCTGGTTTGTCCCTAGAGGCATGATGTTCTACTCTTCCTTGAGAATAGATGCCCTGTCCTTTCTCATTTCAAAAGCCTCTAGTTGATTTAGAAAAGTGGAAATAATAATAGAAAAGAAGAAAGAATCATGTGCTTGTGGGTCTGGGCCAAGTTTCCTTACTTTTCTGATGTTTCCATGTTTCCTAGGGGGAGCAAAGGATGGGTTACTCTCAAGATAGGGAAGGATCAGGAAAAAGAGCCCCAGTCTACACAGAAAGGCGAGGATGATATCTATCACCCAGGAAGTGGAACTGGAGTTCAGCCAAATATCAGAAGTGTTTTTCAGAAAAAAGAGAGGATTCTCCTTCATCTGAATCACACAACTGCCCTCAGGAAACTGAGCCAGGGTGTGCACCTGGGGACTAAGGTACTAGGCTCACATCATAGAGCTGTGGTCTGGTCACAAAGGGCTCTTGGGGGTAAGAGGGAGTAGCAGAGGAGGAGGCTGGACTATAGCCCCTCCCTAACCATCCAGCCCCGCAGCCTCATTCATCTCCCTTCTCTGAGCCTTCCCATCCTACCTTCTCATCCTGTTAGACAGAAATGTTAGTTAAGTTTCAATGCATTGCATCTGGAACTCAGAAAATACTGGATTTCCCCCCACCCCCATCAAATCTCTACTTGAGCCCCATAAATGGCTTTTAAAAATCTGGAGTTGTCCCTATAGTTTTGGTTGATTCCAGGAATTCTCACTCTCTGGATTCCCTTGTCAGTAACTCCAAATTTTCCACATAGTATATTTTTGCCTTGCACCAACGTGGGCATTGAACTAAAATTTCTTTCATATTTCTTTAGCCATGTGAAATTTGAAAATATTAAGAAAATTGTAAAATTTCATTTAATTTTCACTAGATACAGATACAAGGTCTTGGAATTAAATCAATAACCATATGAAATTTACAAAGTTATGAAGTATAAAACAAATTCTAATAGTTAAAGCTTCAAAGTAGATTTTTCATAAGTTTCCAGCATCTTTGTTTCTGAAATCAATAAACTCAACAAAAACTTTTGGAACATTTTTTACAGATACATACTCATCTTTAATGAATCAGTCCAGTATTTTCAAATCTAAGAGAACCAAGCTTTTTCATTTTTCCTATTCAAATGTCTTCCTTCAGTAATTATTATACGTTGGAATGTTAGCAGAAAATTCTCCTGGCCTTTGTTTATCTGAGAATATTTTTATTTTGCTGCCTTTTAATGTTTTCCATTAGACTTGATGTTTCCAGCCATTATGTCTACAAGTATTTTTTTCTTCCTCCCCTTTCTCTTCCTGCTTTCTGATATTCTCTCCCCATATGCCAGTGTGCTTAATGGGTCCCCTTGCTCATTTTTTCTCAAAATCTTTTCATTTTTTACATTGATTTCTATTAATCCATCTTCAAGTTTACAGTCTTTCATCTACCATCTTACACATGCTGTCGAACTTCTCTAATCATTTTTTCATTTCAATTATCATAGTTTTCAATTCCAGAATTTATATTTGCTTCATTTTTAATTAATTTGTAGCTGTTTGAGTTTCTCTATTTGTTGCCTTACTATCATATTTTCATCTAATTCTTTAAATATGGTTCCCTTAGTTTTTTATAGTTATACTTATTTTTAATACTTTAATCTTTTTCTTTATATTGGAATTATAAATAGTATACTTACATGACTTATAATGATATGTTATATAAATGCTTTACTCACCACCCTTACAATGTTGGACTTTTCTGAATCTAACTGTTTACTTATCTGTTCCAGGGAGTTTTATACTTTGTTATATTTTTCTTTTACTAATTAACATCTTTTTATTTCAGCTTGTAGAACTTCCTTTAACATTTCTTGTAAGATTGATCCATTGGTGATGAAGTCCTTCACTTTTCGTTTATCTGGGAAGTTCTGTCTCTCCTTCATTTCTGAAAGACAATGTAGTTGTGTCATCTAGGAATTCTTAGTTGTGACATGTGAGATCTTGTTCCCTGGCCAGGGATTGAACCAAGGCACCTTGCATTGGGAGCACAAAGTCTTAGTCATTGGACCACCAGGGAAGTCCCCCATAGTTTTTTATTTGTTAAGGAAAAAGAATTCTCTTTGAAAGCTCATATATCTAGTCCACACAGAAGTGGCCAGCAGTTAGTCTTGTCATGAAGATTTAGGCATGAATCTGGCTATCAGAAGCCAGCCCAGAACAAGGACAATAAGCCATAAAGAGATAGAAAGCCAAGGATTATGGGATTTTCCTCTTTCAGGATGTAGGTTCCTGTAGTGTTTTATTTTTAATGGGAGTAAACATAGTAAGTTTTTTACAGATTCACCCTGGTTGAGAAAAGGGATTTTATACTTGTTATACAGAACTAATTAGAATGTGACAAAAAGCTGAAAAGGTTGGATGATATTCAAATACCACTTTGAATTTGGACTAAATGTTAACTACTTACTCCCTTTAACTTAAATATTGGCATAAAAACTTAAATTCACATATGCTTGAAGATCCTTCCCCAAGTCATTAACCAGAAACGCATGCTGGTTTCACTTTAAAATCCTGTAATCCATCGCTCTCATGCCTGTGATTTCAGTTAACACTTATGGGCTGAGCAATCATACAGCCTCAGCCTCAACTTGAAAGTATTGATCACTTGTCAGCCATGTTAGGGATCATCAAATACATATCCACTCTGCCATATTTGAAATTGAATGCATGATCGCACAAGGGGCAATATTATCTAATAGGTTAAGCTAAATAAAACCCCAGCAATCATGTCTGACATCTTTGTCTCTTAATATGCAGTAATCCTGGTCTTTTCATAAGTATATTTCAAATTTGGCTACATAAATTCTTCTTCCTTCAGTTCAGTCAGTTCAGTCGCCCAGTCGTGTCCTACTCTTTGTGACCCCATGAATTGCAGCACGCCAGGCCTCCCTGTCCATCACCAACTCCCGGAGTTCACCCAAACTCATGTCCATCGAGTCAGTGATGCCATCCAGCCATCTCATCCTCTGTCGTCCCTTTCTCTCCCAGCATCAGAGTCTTTTCCAATGAGTCAACTCTTCGCATGAGGTGGCCAAAGTACTGGAGTTTCAGCTTTAGCATCATTCCTTCCAAAGAAATCCCAGGGTTGATCTCCTTCAGAATGGACTGGTTGGATCTTCTTCCTTAATGTCAATCAAATCCAAGTTACCTCTTTTCTTTGACTTCTGCAGGAAACTCATAACTGTTACACCTGCAACCACATTTGACTCCTGTCATCTCTTTTCCAATCACAGCTGGAGTAGTCTTTTCAAAATGTTTATCAAATTGGTCAATGCCCTTCATAATACATTTAATGACTTTCCATTGTTTATGGGCTAAAAAGAAGAAAGACCCTTAACAAAACCTGCACGAGTCTTCAGGATAAGGTGTCAAACTCCACTTCCAATGTCACATTCCCCCACTGTATAGAAGTGTGGCTATATATACATACACATATCATAAAGTATTAGAGTAGGAAATAGCAACCCACTCCTGTATTCTTGCCTGGAAAATCCCATGGACAGAGGAGCTTTGGTGGGCTGCCAAGATATCCAAAGGTCCAAGGGTCAATTGTATAGGTATAGTGTTCATTATAATGATAAAATTGTATTTAATGTGTGTAATAATTATATAATTCATAAACATACTTATGTACTATGGATAATAGGGTTTCCCAGGTGGCGACAGTGGTAAAGAACCCACCTGCCAATGCAGGAGACTTAAGGGTTGCAGGTTTGATTCTTGGGTTGTGATGATCCCCTGGAGGGAGGCACAGCAATCCACTCCAGTATTTTCACCTGGAGAATCCCATGAACAAAGGAGTCTGGAAGGCTGTAGTCCATAGCGTCCCAAAGAGTTGGACAGGACTGAAACAACTTTGGATGCACATTATGGATAATATCCACATATATATACAACCACTGAAAGAAATAGTTGGTATTGTTATTCAGTCACTAAGTGGTGTCTGACTCTTTGCAAACCCACGAACTGCAGCACACCAGGCTCCCCTGTCTTTCACTATATCCCAGAGTTTCCTCAAACTCATGTCCATTGAGTCAGTGATGCCATCCAACCATTTCATCCTCTGTTGCCCCCTTCTCCTGTCTTTAATCTTTCCCAGCATTGGAGTAGTTTCCAGTGAGCCAGCTCTTTGTATCAGGTGGCCAAAGCATCAATTCTTTGGTGCTCAGCCTTCGTTATGGTCCAACTCTCACATCCATACATGACTACTGGAAAAACCATAGCTTTGACTATGTGAACCTTTGTTGGTAAAGTGAGATAAATATCATTGATGAAAACATAATAAAACAGTCAAAACATTATTGAAATAGATTATATGCACCCTGGTCCAAAAACACATTACAGAGACATGAAAGTATTCTGCTTCTCCTTTAAATGATCCAGTCTGGGTGATGGGCTTCCTCCTGTTTTGAAGACTGAGACTAATTGAATTTATAATAAGGCTACATTTCTTCAGAGAGAAGTTATCTACCCTTTCCCCTGATATCTGTGAAGATTACGTTTTTTTTATTGAGGTAAAGTTCACATGACATGTAGTTTACCATTTTAAAGTATACAATTCATTGGAATTTAGTTCATACATGATTTTGTGCAACCATTACACCTGTGTGCTTAGTCATTTAGTCTTGTCGGACGCTTTGCTACCCCATGGACTGCAGCCCATCAGGCTTCTCTGTCCATGGGGATTCTCCAGCCTAGAATACAGGAGTGGGTTGCCATGCCCTTCTCCAGGGGAACTTCCTGACCTAGGAATTGAACCAGGCCTGCATTGCAGGCAGATTTATTGCCCCTAAAGGAGATCCCATACCTTTAAACAGTCACTTCCTATCCCCTTCTCTCTCAGCCTCGGGCAGCCACTAATCTGCTTTCTGTATCTATCAGTTCAGTTCAGTTCAGTCGCTCAGTCGTGTCCGACTCTTTGCAACCCCATGAATTGCAGCATGCCAGGCCTCCCCGTCCATCACCATCTCCCGGAGTTCACTCAAACTCACGTCCATCGAGTCGATGATGCCATACAGCCATCTCATCCTCTGTCACCCCCTTCTCCTTCTGCCCCCAATCCCTCCCAGCATCAGAGTCTTTTCCAATGAGTCAACACTTTGCATGAGGCAGCCAAAGTACTGTAGTTTCAGCTTTAGCATCATTCCTTCCAAAGAACACCCAGGAATGATCTCCTTTAGATAGGACTGGTTGGGTCTCCTTGAGCCCATGGGACTCTCAAGAGTCTTCTCCAACACCACAAAAGCATCAGCTCTTCAGTGCCCAGCTTTCTTCACAGTTCAACTCTCACATCCATACATGACCACTGGAAAAACCATAACCTTGACTAGATGGACCTTTGTTGGCAAAGTAATGTCTCTGCTTTCGAATATGCTCTCTAGGTTGGTCATAACTTTCCCTCCAAGGAGTAAGTGTCTTTTAATTTCATGGCTGCAATCACCATCTGCAGTGATTTTGGAGCCCAGAAACGTAAAGTCAGCCACTGTTTCCACTGTTTCCCCATCTATTTCCCATGAAGTGATGGGACCAGATGCTATGATCTTAGTTTTCTGAATGTTGAGTTTTAAGCCAACTTTTTCACTCTCTTCTTTGACTTTCATCAAGAGGCTTTTTAGTTCCTCTTCACTTTCAGCCCTAAGGGTGGTATCACCTGCATATCTGAGGTTATTGATATTTCTCCTGGCAGTCTTGATTCCAGCTTGTGCTTCTTCCAGCCCAGCATTTCTCATGATGTACTCTTAGATGTGCTTATTTTTGACGTTTTACATAAATTGAATTTTAAATATGTGACCTTTAGCATCAGCCTTCTTTTACTTAACTTTTTTTTTGAGGTCATCCATGTTGCAGCTTGCTGGAGCTTGTCTCAGAATTTTATTACATATTGTAATTGAATAATATTTCATTATATGGCTAGACCACATTTTATTTATCTATATCCTGAATATATTCTCTGTGGGATTTTCTGTCTTCACCCAGTTCTCCTTAGGTACTGGTTTCTCCTGCGCCCTAAGGCATTTGTATAATAAAGTTTCCTAATTAAAAAAAAATTTCATTCAGTTACTTAAAATCAAGCTAATCAAATTCTTTAGTACAGAGTAAACAGTGGAAACAGTGTCAAACTTTATTTTTTTGGGCTCCAAAATCACTGCAGATGGCGACTGCAGCCATGAAATTAAAAGATGCTTACTCCTTGGAAGGAAAGTTATGACCAACCTAGAGAGCATATTCAAAAGCAGAGACATTACTTTGCCGACTAAGGTCCATCTAGTCAAGGCTATGGTTTTTCCAGTAGTCATGTATGGATGTGAGAGTTGGACTGTGAAGAAGGCTGAGCGCCAAAGAATTGATGCTTTTGAACTGTGGTGTTGGAGAAGACTCTTGAGGGTCCTTTGGACTGCAAGAAGATCCAACCAGTCCATTCTAAAGGAGATCAACCCTGGGATTTCTTTGGAAGGAATGATACTAAAGCTGAAACTCCAATACTTTGGCCACCTCATGAGAAAAGTTGACTCATTGGAAAAGACCCTGATGTTGGGAGGGATTCGCGGCAGGAGAAGAAGGGGAAGACAGAGGATAAGATGGCTGGATGGCATCACTGACTCGATGGACATGAATCTGAGTGAACTCCGGGAGTTGGTGATGGACAGGGAGGCCTGGCATGCTGCGATTCATGGGGTCGCAAAGAGTCAGACAAAACTGAGCGACTGAACTGAACTGAAAATAATCTTGTGTATGCAAAAGACCAGTGGTTTCTTATGTTATTTTTCTATCTTCATCCTCATACTATTTCTATTCCTTTCTCCACAAAAACTGTCAGTTTAATATGTTTGGTATGTGGTGGCAGCATTGTGAAACATGTGATTGTTTTGAGCGTGTGCTTTTAATCTATGTTAATAATTTTCCATTAGTATAACCCTTAGAGCAGCGGCTGTGCTTTGCTGGAGCAGCCGTGAAGAGATACCCCACACCAAGCTAAGAGAAACCCAAGTAAGATGGTAAGTGTTGCAAGAGGGCATCAGAGGGCAGACACACTGAAACCATACTCACAGAAAACTAGTCAATCTAATCACACTAGGACCACAGCCTTGTCTAACTCAATGAAACCAAGCCATGTCTATGGGGCAACCCAAGACGGGTGGGTCATGGTAGAGAGGCCTGACAGAATGTGGTCCACTGGAGAAGGGAATGGCAAGCCACTTCAATATTCTTGCCTTGAGAACCCCATGAAAAGTATGAAAAGGCAAAATGATAGGATACCAAAAGAGGAACTCCCCAGGTCATTAGGTGCCCAATATGCTACTGGAGATCAGTGGAGAAATAACTTCAGAGAACATGAAGCGATGGAGTCAAAGCAAAAACAATACCCAGTTGTGGATATCACTGGTGATAGAAGCAAGATTCGATGCTGTAAAGAGCAATATTGCATAGGAACCTGGAATGTCAGGTCCATGGATCAAGGCAAATTGGAAGTGGTCAAACAAGAGATGGCAAGGGTGAACGTCGACATTTTAGGAATCAGCGAACTAAACTGGACTGGAATGGGTGAATTTAGCTCAGATGACCGTTACATCTACTACTGCAGGCAGGAATCTCTCAGAAGAAATGGAGTAGCCATCATGGTCAACAAAAGAGTCTGAAATGCAGTACTTGGATGCAATCTCAAAAATGACAGAATGATCTCTGTTCATCTCCAAGGCAAACCATTCAATATCACAGTAATTCAAGTCTATGCCCCAACCAGTAGCGCTGGAGAAACTGAAGTGGAACGGTTTTATGAAGACCTACGAGACCTTTTAGAACTAACACCCAAAAAAGATGTCCTTTTCATTATAGGGGACTGGAATGCAAAAGTTGGAAGTCAAGAAACACCTGGAGTAACAGGCAAATTTGGCCTTAGAATGCAGAATGAAGCAGGGCAAAGACTAATAGAGTGTTGCCAAGAAAATGCACTGGTTATAGCAAATACCCTCTTCCAACAACACAAGAGAAACTCTACACATGGACATCACCAGATGGTCAACACCGAAATCAGATTGATTATATTCTTTGCAGCCAAAGATGGAGAAGCTCTATACAGTCAACAAAAACAAGACCAGGAGCTGACTGTGGCTCAGATCATGAACTCCTTATTGCCAAATTCAGACTTAAATTGAAGAAAGTAGGGAAAACCGCTAGACCATTCAGGTATGACCTAAATCAAATCCCTTATGGTTATACAGTGGAAGTGAGAAATAGATTTAAGGGTCTAGATCTGATGGATAGAGTGCCTAATGAACTATGGAATGAGGTTCGTGACATTGTACAGGAGACAGGGATCAAGAACATCCCCGTGGAAAAGAAACACAAAAAAGCCAAATGGCTGTCTGGGGAGGCCTTACAAATAGCTGTGAAAAGAAGAGAGGCAAAAAGCAAAGGAGAAAAGGAAAGATAGAAGCATCTGAATGCAGAGTTCCAAAGAATAGCAAGGAGAGATAAGAAAGCCTTCTTCAGCAATCAATGCAAAGAAATAGAGGAAAACAACGGAATGGGAAAGACTAGAGATTTCTTCAAGAATATTAGAGATAGCAAGGGAACATTTCATGCAAAGATGGGCTCGATAAAGGACAGAAATGGTATGGACCTAATAGAAGCAGAAGATATTAAGAAGAGGTGGCAAGAATACATGGAAGAACTGTACAAAAAAAAGATCTTCACGACCCAGATAATCATGATGATGTGATCACTCATCTAGAGCCAGACATCTTGGAATGTGAAGTCAAGTGGGCCTTAGAAAGCATCACTATGAATAAAGCTAGTGGAGGTGATAGAATTCCAGTTGAGCTGTCTCAAATCCTGAAAGATGATGCTGTGAAAGTGCTGCATTCAATATGCCAGCAAGTTTGGAAAACTCAGCAGTGGCCACAGGACGGGAAAAGTTCAGTTTTCATTCCAATCCCAAAGAAAGGCAATGCCAAAGAATGCTCAAACAACCACACAATTGCACTCATCTCACAAGCTAGTAAAGTAATGCTCAAATTCTCCAAGCCAGACTTCAGCAATATGTGAACCGTGAACTCCCTGATGTACAAGCTGGTTTTAGAAAAGGCAGAGGAACCAGAGATCAAATTGCCAACATCCACTGGATCATGGAAAAAGCAAGAGAGTTCCAGAAAAACATCTATTTCTGCTTTATTGACTATGCCAAAGCCTTTGACTGTGTGGATCACAATAAACTGTGGAAAATTCTGAAAGAGATGGGAATACCAGACCAGCTGACCTGCCTCTTGAGAAATCTATATGCAGGTCAGGAAGCAACAGTTAGAAGTGGACATGGAACAACAGACTGGTTCCAAATAGGAAAAGGAGTATGTCAAGGCTGTATATTGTCACCCTGCTTATTTAACTTCTATGCAGAGTACATCATGAGAAATGCTGGACTGGAAGATACACAAGCTGGAATCAAGATTGCTGGGAGAAATATCAATAACCTCAGATATGCAGATGACACCACCCTTATGGCAGAAAGTGAAGAGGAGCTAAAAAGCCTCTTAATGAAAATGAAAGAGGAGAGTGAAAAAGTTGGCTTAAAGCTCAACATTCAGAAAACGAAGATCATGGCATCTGGTCCCATCACTTCATGGGAAATAGATGGGGAAACAGTGGAAACAGTGTCAGACTTTATTTTTTTGGGCTCCAAAATCACTGCAGATGGTAACTGCAGTCATGAAATTAAAAGACGCTTACTCCTTGGAAGGAAAGTTATGACCAACCTAGATAGTATATTCAAAAGCAGAGACATTACTTTGCCAACTAAGGTCCATCTATTCAAGGCTATGGTTTTTCCAGTGGTCATGTATGGATGTGAGAGTTGGACTGTGAAGAAGGCTGAGTGCCAAAGAATTGATGCGTTTGAACTGTGGTGTTGGAGAAGACTCTTGAGCATCCCTCGGACTGCAAGGAGATTTAACCAGTCCATTCTGAAGGAGATCAACCCTGGGATTTCTTTGGAAGGAATGATGCTAAAGCTGAAACTCCAGTACTTTGGCCACCTCATGTGAAGAGTTGACTCATCGGAAAAGACTCTGATGCTGGGAGGGATTGGGGGCAGGAGCAGAAGGGGACGACCCAGGATGAGATGGCTGGATGGCATCACGGACTCGATGGATGTGAGTCTGTGTGAACTCCGGGAGTTGGTGATGGACAGGGAGGCCTGGCGTGCTGCGATTCATGGGGTCGCAAAGAGTTGGACACGACTGAGCGACTGAACTGAACTGAACTGAACTGGACATGGAGCAGTGGGCTGGTTCAAAATTAGGTAAAGAGTACCTCAAGGCTGTATATTGTCAGCCTGTTTATTGAATTTATATGCAGAGTACATCATGTGAAATGCCAGACTGAATGAAACACAAGCTGGAATCCAGACTGCTGGGAGAAATATCAATAACCTCAAATATAAGACAACAACACCTTTACGGCAGAAAGCAAAGAGGAACTAAAGAGCCTCTTGATGAAGGTGAAAGACAAGAATGAAAAAGTTGGCTTAAAATTCAGCATTCAGGGGGGAGGGAAAGATGGCGGAGGAATAGGACGGGAAGATCACGTTCTCCCTCACAAATTCCTCAAAAGAACATTTCAACGCCGACCAAACTCCACAAAACAACTTCTGTAGGCTGGCAGAGGACATCAGGCAACCAGAAAAGCAGACCATTCTCTTCAAAACAGGTAGGAAAAAATATAAAAGACGAAAAAGGAGACAAAGGAGGTGGGGAGGGAGCTCCGTCCCGGGAAGGGAAGCCCGTCCCGGGAAGGGAATTTTAAGAAAAGAGGTTTCCAAACACCAGGAAACACTCTCCCTGCTGAGTCTGTGGCGAGCCTTGGAAACACAGAGGGCAACATAACAGGAAGGAAAAATAGATAAATAATTAAAACCAAGAGATTACAAGCCCACCAGTAACTCCCCCAGCGGAAAAGCAGCACAGACGCCTGCATCCGCCATTGGGAAGTGGGGGCAGGGCAGGGACGTGCGGGAGGCGCGGGCTGCAGAGCTTTGTAAGAATCAGGCAGGAATGCCCCACGCGCAACCAGAACGATCTAACTTGGGCTAGCAAACCAGACTGTGGGACAGCTACCACGCAAAAAGCTCTAACATAAGACACCGCCAGGACTGAGCACAGAACAAAGGACGGAGCGGAAAAAGCCAGCTGCAGACCATTCCCCGCCGGGGACAGGCAGCCAGAGCCGTAAGGACTGGAAAGGGGCAATTACAGACCCAGAGAGACTTTACTTACCTAACTGCAAGCAGGCTCCTTTGCTAAGACTTCTGGGGGTGCTGGACAGTCACAGTCTGCTTCACGGGGTGCGCCAGCGGTCCACCCAGAAAGCTGAGCAGCAGCGGCGGAAAAGGTGACAAGCCGCGGTGATTGTGCTCGCCAAACTCCTGAGCTACTCGGACCTGGGAAGGGCACAAAGCGCAGTCCCAGCCGCATTTGTGCCTCTGAGGGCTGCCTGAGGGCCGAACCTGAGCGGCTTGGACCGGGGAAGTGCACGCAGCCTAGGGCCGGCCCCAGACGTTTCCCGGCTGAGCATCGTAGAGCCGGAGCGGTTTGTGCGCCGCGAGAAAGGACAGGTCAAGCGGGGCAGAGATACTGTGTACACACGACAGTGCTATTTGTTTGCAGCATCCCCCCTCCCCACAGCGCGACTGAACTAGTGAGCCTAAAAACCAGCAAACAGAAGAAGTTAAACAGAGGAAACCACCTTGGAAGTGAGCTTACACGGCCCATAACATCAGAGAAGAGCCAGATATATTTTTAATTTTTTAATATTTTTAAAATCATTCTTTTTTTTTTTTTTGCCTTTTGCTTTTTTTTTCTTTTTTTTCCGAGCTTTTTTTTAATTGTTAAGTCTTCTATTTCTCCTCTAATTTTTATTTCTATAACCTAGTATTACTATTTAAAAAAAAAAAAAGACTTTTTTTTTTTTTTAAGGCAAACACCATATATACTCTTTGGATGGTTGTTGGTGTTTTGGTTTTTTTTTTTTTGTTTGTTTGTTTGTTTTTTAATAATTCTTTTTTTTTCTTTCTTCCTTTTTCCTTCTGCTTTTCTTTAATATTGTATCTTTGAAAATCCAACCTCTACTCCAGATTTTTAATCTTTGTTGTCAATTTTGTACATTTAAAAACCCAAACTTCACTACCCAAGTTTACCTGAGAGCGAGATTACTGGCTTGTCCACTCTCTCCTCCTCTGGCCTCTCCTTTTTCTCCACCAGGTGGCCTCTGTCTCTTTTCTCCCCCATCTCTCCTCTATCCAACTCTGTGAATCTCTGTGTGTTCCAGACGGTAGAGAACACCTAAGGAACTGGTTACTGGCAGGATTTGTCTCTCTCCTACTCATTCCTCTCGCTTATCCTGCTGGTCACCTCTGTCTACTTCCTCCCTCTCCTCTTCCCCGTATAACTCTGTAAATACCTCTGAGCAGTCCAGACTATAGAGCGCACATAAGGAAGAGACTACTGGCTAGCTTGCTCTCTCCTCTCTTGATCTCACCGCATCTCATTCCAGTTACCTCTAACTACCCCCTCCATCTTCTCTTCTCCTTGTAACTCAGTGAACCTCTCTGAGTGTCCCTCAAGGTGGAGAAACTTTTCATCTTTAACCTAGATGTTTTATCATCGGTGCTGTATAGATGGAGAAGTCTAGAGGCTACTGTAAAAATAAAACTGAAAACCAGAAGCAGGAAGCTTAAACCCAAAGCCTGAAAACATTAGAGAACTCTTGAATTCAGGGAACATTAAGCAATAGGAGCTCATCAAATGCCTTCATACCTACAGTGAAACCAAGCTCCACCCAAGGGCCAACAAGTTCCAAAACAAGACATACCACGCAAATTCTCCAGCAACACAGGAACACTCCCCTGAGCCTCAATATACAGGCAGCTCAAAATTATCCCAAAACCTTTGATGTCTCATAACCCATTACGGGTCACTCCACTGCACTCCAGAGAGAAGAAACCCAGCTCCACCCACCAAAACTCCAACACAAGCCTCCCTAACCAGGAAACCTTGACAAGCCACTGATAGAACCCCACCCAAAGTGAGGAAACTCCATAATAAAGAGAACTCCACAAATTATCAGAATATAAAAAGGCCACCCCAAACGCAGCAATATAACCAAGATGAAGAGACAGAGGAATACTCAGCAGGTAAAGGAACAGGAGAGTTGCCCACCAAACCAAACAAAAGAGGAAGAAGTAGGGAATCTACCAGAGAAGGAATTCCGAATATTGATAGTGAAAATGATCCAAAATCTTGAAATCAAAATGGAAACACAGATAAATAGCCTAGAGACAAGGATTGAGAAGATGCAAGAAAGGTTTAACAAGGACCTAGAAGAAATAAAAAAGAGTCAAAATATAATGAATAACACAATAAATGAGATCAGAAACACTCTGGAGGCAACAAATAGTAGAATAACAGAGGCAGAAGATAGGATTAGTGAAATAGAAGATAGAATGGTAGAAATAAATGAATCAGAGAGGAAACAAGAAAAACGAATTAAAAGAAACGAGGACAATCTCAGAGACCTCCAGGACAATATGAAACGCTCCAACATTCGAATTATAGGAGTCCCAGAAGAAGAAGACAGAAAGAAAGATCATGAGAAAATCCTTGAGGAGATAATAGTTGAAAACTTCCCTAAAATGGGGAAGGAAATAATCACCCAAGTCCAAGAAACACAGAGAGTCCCAAATAGGATAAACCCAAGGTAAAACACCCCAAGACACATATTAATCAAATTAACAAAGATCAAACACAAAGAACAAATATTAAAAGCAGCAAGGGAAAAACAACAAATAACACACAAGGGGATTCCCATAAGGATAACAGCTGATCTGTCAATAGAAACTCTTCAGGCCAGGAGGGAATGGCAAGACATACTTAAAGTGATGAAAGACAATAACCTACAGCCCAGATTACTGTACCCAGCAAGGATCTCATTCAAATACGAAGGAGAAATCAAAAGCTTTACAGACAAGCAAAAGCTGAGAGAATTCAGCACCACCAAACCAGCTCTCCAACAAATTCTAAAGGATATCCTCTAGACAGGAAACACGAAAAGGGTGTATAAACCCGAACCCAAAACAATAAAGTAAATGGCAACGGGACCATACTTATCAATAATTACCTTAAACGTAAATGGGTTGAACGCCCCAACCAAAAGACAAAGACTGGCCGAATGGATACAAAAACAAGACCCCTCTATATGCTGCTTACAAGAGACCCACCTCAAAACAAGGGACACATACAGACTGAAAGTGAAGGGCTGGAAAAAGATATACCACGCGAATAGAGACCAAAAGAAAACAGGAGTGGCAATACTCATATCCGATAAAATAGACTTTAAAACAAAGGCTGTGAAAAGAGACAAAGAAGGCCACTACATAATGATCAAAGGAACAATCCAAGAAGAAGATATAACAATTATAAATATATATGCACCCAATATAGGAGCACCACAATATGTAAGACAAATGCTAACAAGTATGAAAGGGGAAATCAACAATAACACAATAATAGTGGGAGACTTTAATACCCCACTCACACCTATGGACAGATCAACTAAACAGAAAATTAACAAAGAAACGCAAACTTTAAATGATACATTAGATCAGTTAGACCTAATTGATATCTATAGGACATTTCACCCCCAAACAATGAATTTCACCTTTTTTTCAAGTGCTCATGGAACCTTCTCCAGGATAGACCACATCCTGGGCCATAAATCTAAACTTGATAAATTCAAAAAAATTGAAATCATTCCAAGCATCTTTTCTGACCATAATGCATTAAGATTAGATCTCGATTACAGGAGAAAAACTATTAAAAATTCCAACATATGGAGGTTGAACAACACACTTCTGAATAACCAACAAATCACAGAAGAAATCAAAAAAGAAATCAAAATATGCATAGAAACTAATGAAAATGAAAACACAACAACCCAAAACCTGTGGGACACTATAAAAGCAGTGCTAAGAGGAAAGTTCATAGCAATACAGGCATACCTCAAGAAGCAAGAAAAAAGTCAAATAAACAACCTAACTCTACAACTAAAGCAACTAGAAAAGGAAGAGTTGGAGAACCCCAGAGTTAGTAGAAGGAAAGAAATCTTAAAAATTAGGGCAGAAATAAATGCAAAAGAAACAAAAGAGACCATAGCAAAAATCAACAAAGCCAAAAGCTGGTTCTTTGAAAGGATAAATAAAATTGACAAACCATTAGCCAGACTCATCAAGAAGCAAAGAGAGAAAAATCAAATCAATAAAATTAGAAATGAAAATGGAGAGATCACAACAGACAACACAGAAATACAAAGGATCATAAGAGACTACTATCAGCAGTTGTATGCCAATAAAATGGACAACATGGAAGAAATGGACAAATTCTTAGAAAAGTACAATTTTCCAAAACTGAACCAGGAAGAAATAGAAAATCTTAACAGACCCATCACAAGCACGGAAATTGAAACTGTAATCAGAAATCTTCCAGCAAACAAAAGCCCAGGTCCAGATGGCTTCACAGCTGAATTCTACCAAAAATTTCGAGAAGAGCTAACACCTATCCTCCTCAAACTCTTCCAGAAAATTGCAGAGGAAGGTAAACTTCCAAACTCATTCTATGAGGCCACCATCACCCTAATACCAAAACCTGACAAAGATGTCACAAAAAAAGAAAACTACAGGCCAATATCTCTGATGAACATAGATGCAAAAATCCTCAACAAAATTCTAGCAATCAGAATCCAACAACACATTAAAAAGATCATACACCATGACCAAGTGGGCTTTATCCCAGGGATGCAAGGATTCTTCAATATCCGCAAATCAATCAATGTAATTCACCACATTAACAAATTGAAAAATAAAAACCATATGATTATCTCAATAGATGC
Source organism: Ovis canadensis (assembly GCF_042477335.2). Lineage (NCBI taxonomy): Eukaryota > Metazoa > Chordata > Mammalia > Artiodactyla > Bovidae > Ovis > Ovis canadensis. The sequence continues at coordinate 47,618,561 of NC_091246.1, read as the reverse complement.
AGAGAAGGCCTTCGACAAAATTCAACATCCATTTATGATAAAAACTCTCCAGAAAGCAGGAATAGAAGGAACATACCTCAACATAATAAAAGCTATCTATGACAAACCCACAGCAAACATTATCCTCAATGGTGAAAAATTGAAAGCATTTCCCCTAAAGTCAGGAACAAGACAAGGGTGTCCACTTTCACCGCTACTATTCAACATAGTTCTGGAAGTTTTGGCCACAGCAATCAGAGCAGAAAAAGAAATAAAAGGAATCCAAATTGGAAAAGAAGAAGTAAAACTCTCACTGTTTGCAGATGACATGATCCTCTACATGGAAAACCCTAAAGACTCCACCAGAAAATTACTAGAGCTCATCAATGAATATAGTAAAGCTGCAGGATATAAAATCAACACACAGAAATCCCTTGCATTCCTATACACGAATAATGAGAAAGTAGAAAAAGAAATTAAGGAAACAATTCCATTCACCATTGCAACAAAAAGAATAAAATACTTAGGAATATATCTACCTAAAGAAACTAAAGACCTATATATAGAAAACTATAAAACACTGATGAAAGAAATCAAAGAGGACACTAATAGATGGAGAAATATACCATGTTCATGGATTGGAAGAATCAATATAGTGAAAATGAGTATACTACCCAAAGCAATTTACAAATTCAATGCAATCCCTATCAAGCTACCAGCCACATTTTTCACAGAACTAGAACAAATAATTTCAAGATTTGTATGGAAATACAAAAAACCTCGAATAGCCAAAGCAATCTTGAGAAAGAAGAATGGAACTGGAGGAATCAACTTGCCTGACTTCAGGCTCTACTACAAAGCCACAGTCATCAAGACAGTATGGTACTGGCACAAAGACAGACATATAGATCAATGGAACAAAATAGAAAGCCCAGAGATAAATCCACACACATATGGACACCTTATCTTTGACAAAGGAGGCAAGAATATACAATGGAGTAAAGACAATCTCTTTAACAAGTGGTGCTGGGAAAACTGGTCAACCACTTGTAAAAGAATGAAACTAGATCACTTTCTAACACCGCACACAAAAATAAACTCAAAATGGATTAAAGATCTAAATGTAAGATCAGAAACTATAAAACTCCTAGAGGAGAACATAGGCAAAACACTCTCAGACATAAATCACAGCAGGATCCTCTATGATCCACCTCCCAGAATACTGGAAATAAAAGCAAAAATAAACAAATGGGATCTAATTAAAATTAAAAGCTTCTGCACAACAAAGGAAAATATAAGCAAGGTGAAAAGACAGCCTTCTGAATGGGAGAAAATAATAGCAAATGAAGCAACTGACAAACAACTATTCTCAAAATTATACAAGCAACTTCTGCAGCTCAACTCCAGAAAAATAAACGACCCTATCAAAAAATGGGCCAAAGAACTAAATAGACATTTCTCCAAAGAAGACATACAGATGGCTAACAAACACATGAAAAGATGCTCAACATCACTCATTATTAGAGAAATGCAAATCAAAACCACAATGAGGTACCACTTCACACCAGTCAGAATGTCTGCGATCCAAAAATCTGCAAGCAATAAATGCTGGAGAGGGTGTGGAGAAAAGGGAACCCTCCTACACTGTTGGTGGGAATGCAAACTAGTACAGCCACTATGGAGAACAGTGTGGAGATTCCTTAAAAAATTGCAAATAGAACTCCCTTATGACCCAGCAATCCCACTGCTGGGCATACACACGGAGGAAACCAGAATTGAAAGAGACACATGTACCCCAATGTTCATCGCAGCACTGTTTATAATAGCCAGGACATGGAAACAACCTAGATGTCCATCAGCAGATGAATGGATAAGAAAGCTGTGGTACATATACACAATGGAGTATTACTCAGCGGTTAAAAAGAATTCATTTGAATCAGTTCTGATGAGATGGATGAAACTGGAGCCGATTATACAGAGTGAAGTAAGCCAGAAAGAAAAACACCAATACAGTATACTAACACATATATATGGAATTTAGGAAGATGGCAATGATGACCCTGTATGCAAGACAGGGAAAGAGACACAGATGTGTATAACGGACTTTTGGACTCAGAGGGAGAGGGAGAGGGTGGGATGATTTGGGAGAATGCCATTCTAACATGTATACTATCATGTGAATTGAATCGCCAGTCTATGTCTGACGCAGGATGCAGCATGCTTGGGGCTGGTGCATGGGGATGACCCAGAAAGATGTTATGGGGAGGGAGGTGGGAGGGGGGTTCATGTTTGGGAATGCATGTAAGAATTAAAGATTTTAAAATTTAAAAAATAAAAAACTAAAAAAAAAAAAATTCAGCATTCAAAAACTAAGGTCATGGTATCTAGTCTCATCACTTCATGGCAAATAGATGAGAAAAAAATGGAAACAGTGACAAACTTTATGTTTTTGGACTCTAAAATCACTGCAGATGGTGACTGCAGCCATGAAATTAAGACATCTGCTCCGTGGAAGAAATGCTGTGACAAACCTAGACAGCATATTAAAAGCAGACACATTATGTTGTCAACAAAGGTTCATATAGTCTAAGCTATGTTTTTTTTCAGTAGTCATGTATGGATGTGAAAGTTGGACCATAAGAATTGATGCTTTTGAACTGTGATGTTGAAGAAGACTCTTGAGAGTCCCTTGGGCTGCAAGGAGATTAAATCAGTCAGTCCTAAAGGAAGGTGAAGGTGAAGGTGAAGGTGAAGTAGCTCAGTCCTGTCCGATTCTTTGCGACCCCGTGGACTGTAGCCTACCAGATTCCTCCGTCCAGGGGATTCTCGAGGCAAGAATACTGGAGTGGGTTGCCATTTCCTTCTCCAGGAGATCTTCTTGACCCAGGGATCGAACCTAGGTCTCCCACATTGGAGACAGACGCTTTAACCTCTGAGCCACCAGGGAAGCCCATATCCTAAAGGAAATCAACCTTGAACTGATGTTGAAGCTGAAGCTCCAATATTTTGGCCACATGATGTGAAGAGGTGACTCATTAGAAAAGACCATGATGCTGGGAAAGACTGTGGGCAGGAGGTGAAGGGGCCCACAGAGGATAAGATGGTTGGTTGGCATCACCAACTCAATGGAAGTGAGTTTGAGCAAGCTCTGGGAGATGGTGATAGACAGGGAAGCCTGGTATGCTGCAGTCCATGGGGTCTCAAAGAGTTGGACGTGACTGAGTGACTGAACAACAATAGCAACAACAACCCTTTTTCTGTATCTTACCCTTTCCCTTCAGCATTATAGATCTGCCTATGTTGCCATATGTACTTCTACTTTAGTGCTCTTTGCTCCAGAGTATTCTGTAGCTTGCACCACTCACAGTTTTCCCCATCCATTCACCTAATATTAAAGATCACATTATTTCAAATTCTCTGTCACAACAAACCAAGCCCTTGTATATGTTTCCTTAAGGACCTGTATAAAAATATCTCTGACATACATACCAAGAAGTGGGATCACTGGTCATAGGATACATACTTTATTTCATTGAATATTTTCCAGATTCCTTTCCAGAAGGCTCTGTAATTTACACTCACATAGAAGGGCTTGAAAAATTCTGCTTCTTCACATTTTGCGCCAACACATATTATTATTATCCATCTTCTTTGTCATTTTTTTCATGTCATTAATTTTATTTTTAATTTATTTTTTGATCAAAGGATAATTGCTTTACAGAATTTTGTGGCTTTCTGTCAAACCTCAACATGAATCAGCCATAAGTATACATATATCCCCTTCCTTTCGAACCTCCCTCCAATCCCTCTTCATCCCACCCCTCTAGATTGATACAGAGCCCCTGTTTGAGTTTCCTGAGCCATACAGCAAATTCCTGTTGGCTATCTATTTTACATATTGTAATGTAAGTTTCCATGTTACTCTTTCCATACATCTCACCCTCTCCTCTCCTCTCCTCTCTGCATATCCATAAGTCTATTCTCTATGTCTATTTCTTCATTGCTTCCCTGTAAATAAATTCTTCAGTACCATTTTTCTAGATTCCATATGTATGTGTTAGACACGATATTTCTCTTTCTGACTTACTTCTGTATAATAGGCTCTGTATAAAGGCCCTAGGTTCATCCACTTCATTAGAACTGACTCAAATGTGTTCTTTTTATGGTTGAGTAATATACCATGTGTATATATAACACAAATTCTTTATCCATTCGTCTGTCAATGGACATCTAGGTTGCTTCCATGTTCTAGATATTGTAAATAGTGTTGCAGTGAACAATGGGATACATGTGTCTTTTTCAATTTTGATTTCCTTAGGGTATACGCCTAGTAGTGGGATTGCTGGGTCATATGGTGATCTTATTCCTAATTTTTTAAGGAATCCCCATACCATCTTCCATAGTGGCTGTATCAATTTACATTACCACCATCAGTGCAAGAGTGTTCCCTTTTCTCCACGCCCTCTCCAGCATTTATTGTTTGTAGACTTTTTGATGATGGCCATTCTGAAGGGTGTTATGTGATATCTCATGGTAGTTTTGATTTGCATTTCTCTAATAACGAGTGATGTTGAGCATCTTTTCATGTGTTTTTTAGCTATCTGTACATCTTCTTTGGAGAAATGTCTGTTTAGACCTTTTCCCCATTTTTTGATTGGGTTGTTTGTTTTTCTAGTATTGAGTTGTATGAGCTGCTTGTATATTTTGGAAATTAATCTTTTGTCAGTTGTTTCATTTGCTATTATTTTCTCCCATTCTGAAGGTTGTCTTTTCACCTTGCTTATAATTTCCTTTGCTGCGAAAAAACTTTTAGATTTAATCAGGTCTCACTTGTTTACTTTTGTTTTTATTTCTGTTACTCTAGGAGGTGGGCCATAGAGGATCTTGCTTTGATTTATGTCATTGAGTGTTCTGCCTATGTTTTCCTCTAAGAGTTTTATAGTTTCGGGCCTTTCATTCAGCCCTTTAATCCATTTTGAGTTTATCTTTGTGTATGGTGTTAGGAAGTGTTCTAATTTCATTCTTTTACATGTAGCTGTCCAGTTTCCCCAGCACCATGAATTGAAGAGGCTGTCTTTGCCCCATTATATATTCTTGACTCCTCTGTCAAAAATATGGTACCCTTAGGCACATTTTTTTTCCTAGGCTTTCTATCTTGTTCCATTGGTCTATATTTCTGTTTTTGTGCCAGTACCATACTGTCTTGATGACTGTAGCTTTGTAGTATAGTCTGAAGTCAGGAAGCTTGATTCTTCAGCTCTATTCTTCTTTCTCAAGACTGCTTTGGCTATTTGTGGTCTTTTGTGTTTCCATACGAATTGCAAAATTTTTTGTTCTAGTTCTGTGAAAAATGCCATTGGTAATTTGATAAGGATCTCATTAAATCTGTAGATTGCATTTGGTAGTATAGTCATTTTCACAATATTGATTCTTCCTACTCAGGAACAAGGAATATCTCACCATCTGTTTATGCTGGCTTTGATTCCTTCCATCAGTGTCTTATAATTTTCTCTGTATATTTATCATTTTCTGTATAGTTCACCTCCTTAGGTAAGTTTATTCCTAGATATTTTATTCTTTATTTTGCAATGGTGAATGGGATTGAGTCCTTAATTTCTCTTTCTGATTCATCATTGTTAGTATATAGAAATGCAAGTGATTTCTGAGTATGGATTTTGTATCCTGTAACTTTGCTGAATTCACTGATTAGCTCTAGTAATTTTCTGATACTATCTTTAAGGTTTTCTATGTACAGTATCATGTCATCTGCAGATAGTGAGAGCTTTACTTCTTCTTTTTGTATCTGGATTCCTTTTATTTCTTTTTCTTCTCTGACTGCTGTAGCTAAGACTTCCAGAACTATGTTGAATAATAGTGGGGAAAGTGGGCACCCTTGTCTAGTTTCTGATCTTAGGGGGAATGTTTTCAGTTTTTCACCATTGAGAGTAATGTTTGCTGTAGGCTTATCATTTATGGACTTTACTATGTTGAGGTAGGTTTCTTCTATGCCCATTTTTTGAAAAGTTTTAATCATAAATGGTTACTGAATTTTGTCAAAGGTTTTTTTCTGCATCTATTGAGATGATCATATGGTTTTTATCTTTCAGTTTGTTAATATGGTGTATCACATTGATTGATTTGCATATGTTAAAAGAATCCTTCCATCCCTGGAATAAACCCAACTTGATCATGGTGTATGAGCTTTTTGATGTGTTGCTGAATTCTGTTTGCTAAAATTTTGTTGAGGACTTTTGCATCTATGTTCATCAGTGATATTGGCCTGTAGTTTTCTTTTTTGTGTGTTGTTTTTGTCTGGTTTTGGTATTAGGGTGATGGTGGCCTCATAGAATGGGTTTGAAAGTGTTCCTTTCTCTGCAATTTTTTGAAAGTGTTTTAGAAGGATAGGCATTAGCTCTTCTCCAAATGTTTGATAGAATTCTCCTGTGAAGCCATCTGATCCTGGGCTTTAGTTTTTGGGGAGATTTTTGATCACAACTTCTGTTTCAGTGCTTGTAATTGGGTTGTTCATAATTTTTATTTCTTCCTGGTTCAGTCTTGAACTTTTCTAAGCATCTGTCCATTTCTTCCAGGTTATCCATTTTATTGCCATATATTGTTCATAATAGCCTCTTCTAGTCCTTTGTATTTCTGCATTATCTGTTGTAACTGCTCTTTTTTCATTTCTAATTTTGTTGATTTGATTCTTCTCTCTTTTTTTCTTGATTAGTCTGGCCAAAGTTTTTTTCAGTTTTGTTTATCTTCTTAAAGAACCAGCTTTTAGTTTTATTAATCTTTACTATTGTTTCTTCTATTTCTTTTTCATTAATTTTTGCTCAGATCTTTATGATTTATTTCCTTCTACTAATTTTTTTTTGTTCGTCTTTTCCCAGCTGTTTTAGCTGTAAAGTTAGGTTGTCTATTCAATGGTTTTCTTGTTTCTTGAGGTACAATTGTATTGCTAAAAACTTCCCTCTTAGAACTGCTTTTGCTGCATCCCATAGGTTTTGAGTTGTCATGTTTTCATCATAATTTGTTTCTAGAATTTTTTTTTGATTTCCATTTTGATTTCTTCAGTAACCTGTTGATTATTTGGAAATGTATTGTTTAATCTCCATGTGCTTGTGTTTTTTTTTTTTTACAGTTTTTTTCTTGTACTTGAGATCTAGTCTCATAGTGTTGTGGTCAGGAAAGATGCTTAATAGGATTTCAATTTTATTAAATTTACTGGGGTTTGATTTGTGACCCAAGATGTGGTCTATCCTGGAGAATGTTCCATGTGCATTTGAAAAGAAGGTGCATTCTTCTGCATTTGGATGGAATGTCCTAAAGATATCAATGAGATCCATCTCATCTAATGTATCATTTAAGACTTGTGTTTCCTTAGTAATATTCTGTTTTCATGATCTGTCCATTGGTGTGACTGGGTGTTAAAGTCTCCTGATATTATTGTGTTACTGTTAGTTTCTCCTTTTATGTCTGTTATTGTTTGTCTTATGTATTGAGGTGCTTCTATGTTTTCCTCTTGGAAAATGATCCCTTGATCATTATGTACTGTCCTTCTTTATCTCTTATAATCTTCTTTATTTTATGCTCTATTTTGTTTGATATGAAGATTGCTACTCCAGCTTTCTTTTGCTTCCCATTTGAATGAAATATATTTTTCCATCCTCTCACTTTCAATCTTTATGTGTCTTGAGGTCTGAAGTGGGTCTCTTGTAGACAGCATATATATGGGTCTTGTTTTTGTATTTATTCAGCCAGTCTGTGTCTTTTGGTCAGAGCATTTAATTCATTTACATTTAAAGTAATTATTGATATATATGTTCCTATTGCCATTTTCTCAATTGTTTGGGGTTGATTTTGTAGATTTTTTTCTTCTCTTGTATTTCTTTACTCTATGAGTCCCTTTAAAATTTGTTGTAAAGCTGGTTTGGTGGTACTGAATTCTCTTTTGCTTGTCTGAAAAGCTTTCTATTTCTCCATCAATTTTGAATGAGATCCTTGCTGGGTACAGAAATCTCGGTTGTAGATTTTTCCCTTTCAGACTCTAAATATATCCTGCCATTCTCTTCTGGTCTGCAGTTTCTGCTGAAAGATCAACTGTTAAACGTATGGGGTTTCCCTTGAATGTTACTTGTTGCTTTTCTCTTGCTGCTTTTAATATTTTTTCTTTGTGTTTAGTCTTTGTTAGTATGTGTCTTGGTGTGTTTCTCCTTGGGTTTATCCTGTATGGGACTCTGCACCTCTTGGACTTGATTGACTATTTACTTTTCATGTTGGGGAAATTTTCACCTATAATCACTTCAAAAATTTTCTCATACCTTTTTTTCTCTTCTTCTTCTGGTACTCCTATAATTCAAATGTTGTTGTGTTTGATATTTTCCCAGAGGTCTCTGAGACTATCCTCAGTTCTTTTCATTCTTTTTGCTTTATCTGCTCTTCAGAAGTTATTTCCACCATTTTATCTTCCAGCTCACTGATTTGTTCTTCTGTTTCAGATATTCTTCTATTTACTCTCTCTAGAGTATTTTTAATTTCAGTAATTGTGTTGTTTGTCTCTGTATGTTTAGTCTTTAATTCTTCTAGGTCTTTGTTAATTGATTCTTGCATTTTCTCCATTCGGTTTTCAAGGTTTTTTTTTTTTTTTTTAATCATCTTTACGTCATTATTCTGAATTTTTTTCAGGTAATTTGCCTATTTCCTCTTCATTTATTTGGACTTCTGTGTTTCTAGTTTGTTCCTTCATTTGTGTAGTATTTCTCTGCTTTTTCATTTTTTTTTTTAACTTATTGTGTCTGAGATCTCCTTTTCCCAGACTTCAAGGTTGAATTCTTTCTTCCCTTTGATTTCTGCCCTCCTAAGATTGGTCCAGTGGTTTGTGTAAGCTTCGTATAGGGTGGGATTTCTGCTGAGTTGTTGTTTTCCTTTTTTCCCCTCTGATCAGCAAGGCTGAGTGAGGTGGTAATCCTGTCTTCTGATGACTTTTTAATATTTTTGTTTTGTTTGTTGTTTAGATGAGGTGCCCTGCACAGGGTGCTACTGGTGGTTGCGTGATGCTGGGTCTTGTTTTCGAGTGGCTTTTTTGTGTGTGAGTTCTCACTATTTGATACTCTCTAGGTTTGTGAGAGTTGGACTGTGAAGAAGGCTGAGTGCCAAAGAATTGATGCTTTTGAACTGTGGTGTTGGAAAAGACTCTTGAGAGTCCCTTGGACTGCAAGGAGATCCAACCAGTCCATTCTGAAGATCAGCCCTGGGATTTCTTTGGAAGGAATGATGCTGAGGCTGAAACTCCAGTACTTTGGCCACCTCATGCGCAGAGTTGACTCATTGGAAAAGACTCTGATGCTGGGAGGGGTTGGGAGTAGGAGGAGAAGGGGACGACAGAGGATGAGATGGCTGGATGGCATCACTGACTCGATGGACGTGAATATGAGTGAACTCCGGGAGTTGGTGATGGATAGGGAGGCCTGGCATGCTGCGATTCATGGGGTCGCAAAGAGTCAGACACAACTGAGCGACTGAACTGAACTGAACTGAACTGAGGGTTAGTTCTCTGGTAGTCTAAGGTCTTGGAGTATGTTCCCAATCCAAAAGCTTATGGCTTGACCTCTTCATCTAGGACTGATGAGATAAAAACAATCTCTTTGTTTTTCAGACCTCCTGTTGTAGTTATTTCCAAAATCTGGTCAACTACATCTTCAGTTTCTCTGCATCCAGCGTGCCTCAGGAACCACAGTTCCTCTTTATTGGCCTTATTTGTCATTTTGATGGATGTGAAGTGTAGCTCATTGTTGTTGCTAGTTTTGCATTTGCTTTATTTAACATTTTCTCTTTTTAAACTATAGATTCAGATCTGACTATATGATTGCCCAATTTTAAGTATTTTTTTTCTCTGCAGAATTATAAACCCTTCATCAGGTGTAGGTATGAAATATAAATTGCAAAAAAGTAAATTATTCCGTTTTCATTGCAAATTTAACTTTAGTCCTGTTTCGATCACAGAATGACTTTCATGAACATAAACTAGTATATAAAAAGCTAACTTGGTCTTCTTGCTTTATAAGTTGGTGAACACTCCACAAAATTTTGGTCAATAGAAAATTATATAACAAGCTTATGTTTTTAGTATAAAGCTAAACTGGGGCTTCCCTGGTGGCTCGGTGGTGAAGAATCTGCCTGCCAATGTAGAAGACCAGATTTGATCCCTGAGTTGGGAAAATCCCCTGGAGAAGGGAATGGCTACCTATTTCAGTATTCTTGCCTGGAGAATTGCATAGAGAGAGGAGCCTGGAGGGCCACAGTCCATGGGGTCATGAGTCGGACACGACCTAGCAACTAAACAACGACTTTAATTATTATTTGGGAATTCTACTTTGATTAGAGTCTATATAAAAGGACAAGAAGTAAATAAGCATAAGAAAAGGGACTCTTTTTCTGTTTAAATTAACAAATGGCAGATTCAGAGTGAGCTGGAATAGAAATAGTAGTGCTCTTCAGAAACTCCAGAGTTTTGGATTGAGATCACTGGGTGTTCTTCTACAAGCCATTCATCAGTGCCCCAAATCCTGAGCTGAAGGATCTTCCAGGGTGAGCCAGTGTGGCATTTCTCACATCCATTCATCTTTTTGATGATTAAGCTCTCAGTAAAGGCGAGGAGATCCAACCAGTCCATTCTAAAGGAGATCAGTCCTGGGTGTTCTTTGGAAGGAATGATGCTAAAGCTGAAACTCCAGTACTTTGGCCACCTCATGTGAAGAGTTGACACACTGGAAAAGACTCTGATGCTGGGAGGGATTGGGGGCAAGAGGAAAAGGGGACGACAGAGGATAAGATGGCTGGAGGGCATCACCGACTCAATGGACGTGAGTTTGAGTGAACTCCGGGAGTTGGTGATGGACAGGGAGGCCTGGCGTGCTGCGATTCATGGGGTCCCAAAGTCGGGCACGACTGAGCAACTGAATTGAACTGAACTGAAAGGCTAAAAGCATTCATATTTCATAATATCCTTGAGTGAGATCTGTCATTCTCTGTGGTTCCTTCTGTTCTAGGAAGGATGATGTCATCTTTGAAGTTGTTCCTAAAGACCAATGGTGGATGACCAGTACTAGAACATGAGCCACAACAGATTAGTGTGAAGAGAATGTACCTAAGACATGTAAGGGAGAGGCTTTCTACCTCTGGGGCAGCGGGGGCAGAGGGGGACAAAAACCCCTGTGCAGCTTTCTAAAGGACTTAGACCCCTCTCCCTTCCTCCAAAGGTGGTGCTGCTGGCAAGTGTGTCTTGGCAAAGTTTCACTGGATTTCAGATGTGTGCTGGAGAACAAATTATAGGTATAAAGTTTTTGCCAGAAGCACTCACAGCCTGTATTTTGCAGAGCTGGAGATGACTGATCAGTGGTACATTTTACAAGATTGCTCTTTTAAGAATTACTTCGTTGGCCATCCTGGGGGAAGACTGCACAGAAAAATATATGCATAGAATGTTAGTTCTCTTCATCACTGAAGTAAGGATCTTAAATGCACCCGTGCTTGTCACTCTGTTTCTCTTATGTGGTAAAGCCAGGATGTTCATTTTGAATTCTTTTTGTAGTTTGATTAAATGTTCTTCTGGTTGTAGTGCTGCTGATCCCTTGTTTTAAAGCTAAAGCAATGGTAATCACTTTGTAATGTATAAAAGGACTGAATCACTGTATTGCGTACAATGTTGTGGGTCAATTACACTTTAAAAACCAGACAGAAAAACTCCTAAAAAAAGAGATCAGATTTGAGGTTACCAGAGATGGGGGAACTGGATGAAGAGAATCAAAGGGTAAAAACTTCCAGTTATAAGATAAAAAGTACAAGAGTTGTAATGTACAACAGGATCAATATAATTAACACTGCTTTGTATTATATATGACAATTATTAAGAGAGTAATTCCTAGAGTTCACATCACAACAAAACATATTTTTTTTCTTTTTACTTTGTATCTATATGAGAAAATGATGCTTGCTAAACTTACTGCAGTAATCATTTCATGATATATTTAAATTAAATAATTATACTGTAGGCTTCAGTCAGTCAGTCAGTCAGTTCAGTTGCTCAGTCATGTCTGACTCTTTGCGACCCCATGAATCGCAGCATGCCAGGCTGCCCTGTTCATCATCAACTCCTGGAGTTTACCCAAACTCTTGTCTATTGAGTTGGTGACACCATCCAGCCATCTCATTCTGTGTAGTCCCCTTCTCCTCCTGCCCCCAATCCCTCCCACCATCAGTCTTTTCCAATGAGTCAGCTCTTCACATGAGGTGGCCAAAGTATTGGAGTTTCAGCTTTAGCATCAGTCCTTACAATGAACAACCAGGACTGATCTCCTTTAGGATGGACTGGTTGGATTTCCTTGCAGTCCAAGGGACCCTCAAGAGTCTTCTCTAACACCACAGTTCAAAAGCATCAATTCTTTGGTGCTCAGCTTTCTTGACAGTACAGCTTTCACACCCATACATGACCACTGGAAAAAACATAGCCTTTAAACAGACCTTTGTTGACAGAGTAATGTCTCTGCTTTTGAATATGCTATCTAGGTTGGTCATAACTTTTCTTCCAAGGAGTAAGCATCTTTTAATTTCATGGCTGCAGTCACCATCTGCAGTGATTTGGGAGCCCCCCAAAATAAAGTCTGACACTGTTTTGACTCTTTCCCCATCTATTTCCCACGAAGTGATGGGACCAGATGCCATGATCTTCATTTTCTGAATGTTGAGCTTTAAGCCAACTTTTTTCACTCTCCTCTTTCACTTTCATCAAGAGGCTTTTTAGTTCCTCTTCACTTTCTGCCATAAGGGTGGTGTCATCTGCATATCTGAAGTTATTGAGATTTCTCCCGGCAATCTTGATTCCAGCCTGTGCTTCTTCCAGCCCAGCGTTTCTCATGATGTACTCTGCATATATGTTAAGTAAGCAGGGTGACAATATACAGAGCTTAGGCAGTGCTGTATGTCAATTATACCCCAACACAGCTGGAAAGACAAAAATAGAGATAAAAGGATTTGTACATCCTGAAAAAGAGAGACCATATTGAAAACATTCACCGTGGCAACTTCTGATAGACAGACAAAACTGATTTTGATTTACTACTGATTTTTATCAAACTTTTAAGTTTTAGTTTAAGTAACAGGATCACAATTCTTTCCCCTAGTTACTAACACTTTGATTGTCTCAAATTCCCCAAAGGAAATCCAAAATATCATGCTGTAGAATTTTTTATGACTTAGAATCTGCACTATTTTTCTGCAAAGGAGCCAGTATCATCCCCAAATGCCTCTCTTCACTCTTGGATTCATAAAAATTATGCTTTTCAGTATACTCTTGGACAAGATCTAGTACCAAATAGTGAATGCTCTAACTCCTTCTGAGGGCTTGCTGGGTCTTTGTGAATAAGATGTCATTGGTGATCCATTCATTCACCAGAAAAATATTGTTCTGATGTTTTCACAGAACATCTGGTTCACAGATGAATTTCTGAACAACAGTGTCAGCCTGAGTAATACCTATGAGCTCATACTTTCTTACAATTTGGGTGAAATCCTCATTCTTCCACAGGTTGGGATCACCAAAGGACCCCAATAAATCTGCCCCACACAGCAAGATTACCTTTGGCACACCTTTTGCTTCTGACCCCATGGATTTCTTTTGACTAAAATTTTGACTTTGTTCAGCCAACTTCCTCCTACATTCTGATCTTTCTGGCATAGGTGAGTCCTTCTGGTGATCACAGCTACTAGCCTCCAATTTCTCTCGATGGTGTCTGAGCACCTTAGCAGTCTCTAGCCACTCCTTCTGAAGGTTTTCCCATGCACCCACTTCTACCTACTTTGAATTCTTGGTGGCAAGATATGCAATGATAACTTGGCAATGGGCAAAGAAGGGTTTGATGCTTCTTATATACCTTGCTGACAGGATAAATTGTGCCTTGTCTAACTGTATGTTTTCCTATTGTGTTCATGTAGTTCTTGACCAGTTCAAACAACCTCAGGTGCATGTTGATGACTGAAATAAAAAAACCACAAGCAAGAACCATAGTTGTCTTCTCAGAATTTTCTAGGCTAACAATCTTCAGTTGTTGGTCTAAGTGCAAAACCCTGATACGTCCTTTGTCATTTCTACAAAGGGAATTCTGTCATTCTGAAGCATTTTTCAAGGTTGGGTATCAGAGTCATTCCAACTTGTGTGTCAACAGTCTTCTTCAAGCTGAGCTAGAACAGAGGATCCACATGCATATTGTAACTCACATCCTCAAGGTTGACTGACAAGAATCCTTGTATCTCATTGCTTTAATTTACTTATCTTAGTTTATCAAATGGAATTTTAAAGTAGTTTTCTTGTTATTGCCCATTCATATCCTTTGTTGATTTTTAAAAATAAGAACTCCTTAACTTTGTTGCTTTTGTGTTGTTATTTGTTGTCATCTTGTTGTTGTCATCATCTTGGTAGTTCATTTGTAAGAATTTTTGGGTATTTTCAGTTCAGTTCAGTTCAGCTGCTCGGTCGTGTCCGACTCTTTGTGACCCCATGAATCGCAGCACGCCAGGCCTCCCTGTCCATCACCAACTCCTGGAGTTCACTCAGACTTACATCCATTGAGTCAGTGATGACATCCAGCCATCTCATCCTTGGTTGTCCCCTTCTTCTCCTGCCTATTTTAGACTTTGATTCATTGTCTTTTACATATATCTCAAAAACTTACAGTATGCTTCATACATGTTGTTCCCTGTCTGTTAAAGTGTTTTAAAACACTCTATGGGTATCAACTGTTGATTGAAAATGTTAATTGTCTTTAATGTTTTTGGTGTATTTATATGGTTTTCCCTATCCTTAGGTTAGCTTTTTTTTTTTTTCTTACTTTTGCTCTTTAATCTATTTAGAGTTCAATTCCATCTCCAATAACTAGGTAAATAAAAAGAGGGAAAGGGAAAAAGCTTCCTTACAGAAGAATTCCAATTAATAAATGTGGGCAGAATGAGGAAAACCGGAAATTACCACTAGAACATCACAGTTACATTGTTGCAGGCAATATCCATGGATGAATGCCAAATATTTATTAATTACTATGGTGATTGTGACATATGTCTGCAAGTTCTTTGTTATTTCTCTCTCCAGGAGGTGAAGGTAAATTCCCCTCTGTTAAGTGTGGGCTGGACTGTGACTGTCTTCTAATAAATAGAGAACAGAAAGGAAAAAATAATGACTTTAGAGCAGAAAATATGGGCAGACACCAATTAACCTAGTGACCAAATTAAGGTTGCCAGTAACAAATCATTTTGACATCATACATCTTCTGATAAAATGTGATGAGACAGGCAAATCACCCTTACTGTATTTTTATAAAAATAAATTCTCCCTCCAATTTTTCCAAACTCCATCTAATCAAGGGACAACAATAGACAAACCCAAACTGAAGGACATTTTACAAGATACCTGACCAGTATTCTTCAAAAGCATCAAGAGAAATAAGACAGATTGATAAACTGTCTGATTAAAAAATATTTAGAAATGTGATGACTAAATGCAGTATGTGGTCTTGAGAAATCAGTGGAAAAATGGGTTACATTCAAATAAACTTTAGTTGATAGTAATGTATCAATGTTAATTCCTTAGTATTGATAAATGTGCAATGGTTATGTAAGGTAACACTGGGGAAATCTGAATGAAAGATAGATATAAAGAAACTCTTTGTACTCCTGGAAACTCTTCTGCAAATCTAAGTGAAACTTGTCTAAATAAAAATGTAAGTGAAATTTGTCTAAATAAAAATGTATTTCCAGATGAATGGATAAGAAAGCAGTGGTACATATACACAATGGAGTATTACTCAGCCATTAAAAATAATACATTTGAGTCAGTTCTAATGAGGTGGATGAAACTGGAGCCGATTATACAGAGTGAAGTAAGCCAGGAAGAAAAACACCAATACAGTATACTAACACATATATATGGAATTTAGAAAGATGGTAATGATAACCCTGTATGTGAGACAGCAAAAGAGACACAGATGTATAGAACAGACTTTTGGACTCTGTGGGAGAGGGAGAGGGTGGGATGATTTGGGAGAATGGCATTGAAACATGTATACTATCATGTAAGAAATGAACCGCCAGTCTAGGTTCGATACAGGATACAGGATGCTTGGGGCTGGTGCACGGGGATGACCCAGAGAGATGATATGGGGAGGGAGGTGGGAAGGGGGTTCAAGATTGGGAACTCACGTACACCCATCGCAGATTCATGTCAATGTATGGCAAAACCAATACAGTATTGTAAAGTAAAATTAAAAAAGTGTATTTCCAATTAAAAAAATTTTTTTTATAAAGCTTAACACCTTGCAAGTAGTATAAAAAAATCTCAGGGGATTTTTCATAGCAATATGATGTGCGTTTTGGAGACTGACAAACTTGACTTAAAAATTGTCTTTCACGACCCTGTATGCGGGACAGCAAAAAAGACACAGATGTGTATAATGGACTTTTGGACTCAGAGGGAGAGGGAGAGGGTGGGAAGATTTGGGAGAATGGCATGGTAACATGTATACTATCATGTAAGAATCGAATCGCCAGTCTATGTCTGATGCAGGATACAGCATGCTTGGGGCTGGTGCATGGGAATGACCCAGGGGGATGTTATGGGGAGGGAGGTGGGAGGGGGGTGCGTGTTTGGGAACGCATGTACACCCGTGGTGGATTCATGACAATGTATGGCAAAACCAATACAGTATTGTAAAGTAAAATAAAGTAAAACAATAAGAAAAAATTAAAAAAAAAATTTAAAAAAATGTCTTTCAGTAAAAACAATAGGGCAAAAAGACATACTTTACTTAAAACCAATAGTTACAAAAAAGCAAACAGGAGATTGTACAATACCATGCATAGGAAGGGATCTTGGGTTCATAGTATCCTGGACACTCGGGATCCTGGGCACTCCCACAGGTAGAAAGGTGCTTTCAATTAGCTTGAAACAACTTCACTTCAAAGTTGTTGTGAACATATCTCACAGCTTTGTGCTGTCCCTGAGTGCTGGGGGTGTGAGTCAGAGTGACTCTAGTCATTGTCCACATCTTGTCTTGAATCCTTGATTCTAAGACAATGGTCATAAAGACTGGATAGACAGCAAAGTGACACATTAGTTTTCAGAATTTTGAGTGTTACTGATTCCTGCATCTGTGGTGTTGCCTGTTTCCCTTTCTGGCAGCGGGGGTACTCAGAGCAGAGAACACCACTTGAGGACAAAGTGTTGCAGCTCACCTGGTTCTAAAGACCTTGTAATTCTCTGAGAGGGGTGGGAAGACTAGGCAGGTGCTGCTCTGATGAAGTCAGAGGAGTATGCAGGGAGGAAGACCTGCTCTCTGCCACTGTGTCCAGGTCTTACCCATCCCTCCCAATCTTGTCACAAACGTTTTTGTGACTTTCCAGAGGGAAAGACCAGATGAACCTTATCCCTCAGTGAAAGAGGAGGAAAATGGAACGTGTGCCACCTCCACCACAACAAAGATTGTGTGCCCCAGGTATGCACTTTCTGTCTAGCTCCTATTGGGTTCTCTATTTCTGTTGGCAGTAAACACTGCAAATGTTTTCGGAGTAAAAATCATTGTCATTTCTGAAAGTAATTGCCCCTGAAGGCTTCTTTTTCCTCTTTTCTCAGTCTCTAAAATATAGGATCATTCTTCAGATGCCTTTCAGTTATTGCAGACTTTGAGTACTCCCATGTTAATCTATTTCCTTATAAATCCTTCTTGTAAAAATCAATTTCTTCTTTTGCCCTCCTACTGTCTGCTCATATTCTTTAATTCAAACACTTATAATAATTTATTAATTCATCATACTACTTTTAGCTTCTTTAGTGTATCCTAGGAATAGCTGAAAAAAACAATTTTTTGTATAAGCTATGGCTTGACAGGCATATTTTTCTGGTCAAATCTGTGCAACACTCTCTATTACCTACAAGCACCCTTCTAAAAGTCTTGGTCTAGACGTCCAGCCTTGCTGTCCATTGTCTATAGTATTTTTCAACATTATGTCCATTGTTGCTCAGCCTGGTTTCCATGGTTACCTGCAGGATTCGCAGTAGGTAGTGAGGAGGCATAATTACCACAAACTGTATTTGTTGTTCAGTCACTAAGTCATGTCTGACTATTTGCAACCACATGGACTGAAGCACAGGCTTCCCTGCCCTTCACTATCCCCCAAAGTTTGCTCAAACTCATGTCCATTGAGTCAGTGATGCCATCCAACCGTCTCATACGGTTACCCCTTCTTCTCTTGCCCTCAGTCTTTCCCAGCATCAGGGTCTTTTCCAAAGGGTCAGCTCTTCACATCAGGTGGCCAAAATACTGGAGCTTCAGCTTCAGCATCAGTCCTTTCAATGAATATTCAGGGTTGATTTCCTTTAGGATTGACTGGTATGATCTCCTTGCTATCCAAGGGACTCTCAAGAGTCTTCTCCAGCACCACGGTCTAAAAACATCAATTCTTCAACCTTCTTCAAGGCCCAACTCTCACATCCATACATAACTACAGGGGAAAACCATAGCTTTGACTAGATGGACCTTTATAAGTAAAGTGATGTCTCTGCTTTTTGATACGTTGTCTATGTTTGTTATAGATTTTTCCAAGGAGCTAGCATCTTTTGATTTCATGACTGAAGTCACCATCCACACTGATTTTGGAGCCCCCCTCCCCCCAAAAAAATTCTGTCACTGTTTCCATTTTTTTTTTACTGTCTGTTTGCCATGAAGCAAGGGGACTGGATGCTATGATCTTAGTTTTTTGAATGTCGGTTTTAGGCCAGCTTTTTCATTCTCCTCTTTCACGTTCATCAAGAGGTTCTTTAGTTCCTCTTCACTTTCTGCCATTAGAGTGGTATCATCTGCAAATCTGAGATTGCTGAAATTTCTCCAAGCTCTCTTGATTCTAGCAGCTTGTGATTCATCCAGTCTGACATTTTGCATGATATTCTCTGCATATAAGTTAAATAAACAAGGTGAAAATATACAACCCTGAAGTATTCCTTTCCCAATTTGGAAACAGTCTGTTGTTCCAAGTCTGGTTCTAACTGTTGCTTCTTGACCCACATATACGTTTCTGAGGAGACAGGTAAGGTGGTCTGGTAGTGCCATCTCTTTAAGAATTTTCTACAATTGTGATCCACACAGTCAAAAAATTTAACATAATCAATGAAGCAGAAGTAGGTGTTTTTCTGGAATTACCTTGCTTTCTCTATGATCCAATGAATGTTGGCAATTTGCCCCTGGTTCCTCTGCCTTTTCTAAACTCACCTTGTATTTTTGGAAGTTCTCAGTTCATATACTGCTAATGCCTATCTTGAAGGATTTTGAGCATAACCTTACAAGCACATGAAATGAGTGCAATTGGTAATTGGAACATTCTTTGACATTGCCCTTCTTTAGGATTAGAATGAAAACTGACCTTATCCAGTCCTGTGGCCACTACTGAGTTTTCCAAATTGCTGACAAATTGAGTGCAGCACTTTAACTGCATAAATCTTTCAGGATTTGAAATAGTTCAACTGGAATTCCATCACCTCCCAGCAATCTTAGTATTAAAATGCATTAAACTTTATCCATTTATTTTATATCTATGTTGTCACATGAATCAATGGTTTGTTCCTTTTGTTAAAGAATAGTATTCCACTGTTTGGAAGTACCATGCTTTGTTAAACCACTCATCTGTTAAAGTACTTCTGGATTGTTTCTACTTTTGGGTGATTGTGAAAGAAGCTAGTTTTATAAACTTTTGAACTGGTAACTTTTATTCATTCACAAAATGGAACCAATGAAGGTTGGTTATCCCTACACATTCACCTTCCCTACTGGCCCTCCTGGCCACGAGCTGTATCTGAAGGAAGAAAGATAAAGGGAAATACGATTTTTCCCTGCCTGCTTCCTTGCCCCCAAGAGGAAAAGCAAATGGACCTGGAACAACAACAACAAAAACAAAAAACCTTAGGGGATAGCATCAAAATCATTACTGCTCATATAATCAAAGCTATGGTAAAATGTGAAGGTTGAATTCTCCTTCATAAAGTGAGAAACAATCAGTCAGAAAATAGAGACATATTGTGAATGAAGACTTAGAGTTTATTGCTGCTCCTGAGTCACTTCAGTCGTGTCCGACTCTGTGCGACCCCATAGACGGCAGCCCACCAGGCTCCCCCGTCTCTGGGATTCTCCAGGCAAGAACACTGGAGTGGGTTGCCATTTTCTTCTCCAGTGCATGAAAGTGAAAAGTGAAAGTGAAGTCGCTGAGTTGTGTCTGACCCTCAGTGACCCCGTGGACTGCAGCCTTCCAGGCTCCTCCATCCATGGGATTTTCTAGGCAAGAGTGCTGGAGTGGGGTGCCATTGCCTTCTTCCAGAGTTTATTGACAGGTATATTAGAGGAATGCCTCTGTCATACTTTGCTGTATTTCTATCCTTTGGAAAAATTGTCATTAAAAATGTCCCTCAAGTCCTCAAATTCTCACAAACTGTCCTAGAAGTTAGTTCTGGTTATATTTCCTTAAGTGTAGGTACAGGGTAATGAGAAATACAACGTTAAAGTTAAGAAATAGCATAGGTAAAAAAGCAATAATGTAAGACAACAGAGGGTAATTACATATAGGTCTCGAACTAGAAAGTAATCCAAGTTCTTAATTCATTTATTCTGATGCAATTTAATAAAGGACTGAGAACTCTTCAAAAAGTTATAGAGAAATGAGATACTGCAAATTAAATTTACATTTGAAATGTTAGCACATTTATCTAATATATATCCGCAGGATATTCTTCACTGAATAAATCTTAAGGGTGGATTTTTGATTTTATAAATTAAAACACTGATTCCCACTTAAACTGGATAGTTGGCCTTAAAAGTTGAGATCTGTGACTCAAATGAAATTGTCTCCAAGTCTCCTCCTCCTCCTCCTCCTCACCTTCTAGTGTCCAGGATATACTCCCCAGTGCCACCTCTGATCTTTGTTTTCTCTCATATGTTGACCTTGCCTTCTGTCTCTCACATTCATTCACAGCACATCAGTTATTATTACAGTTAGCAGTTAGATGTATGGTTCTTGGCCCGTAATTCTATCATGTCTTTATTCATTTTGAAAACCTCCACTGACTCCCTTTTACCTGGGCAATGAACCTGAATGTACTTGACATGCAAGGCCCTCTGCAGTCCAATCCCAGATATTTCCTAAATGCACATTGTACCCCACACTCCAAGCAAATCAGTCATCGAACTGGACCAGCAGTCAGCAAAAGTCACTGCAGGAAGCACTCTTCTCTGCCACTGTTTCTATGACTGGTTATAATGTCTGCTTAGAATGGCTCTTTCCTACCTGTACATATTCAAATCCTCTATATATTTCAAAATTCATTTTGCCTTAAAGGCTATTGCTATGGACTATAGGAAATAAAACTTTACGATATGAGCTAAAGCAGTAGTTCTTATACATGTACCACCTTGTGAACCCCATCTCCAGATTCAAATCATGCACGTCTGTGTCTTTTAAAATGTCTTTCTTAAGCGATCCTAAGAACTCCAAATCCAGCTCTGTGCAGGCTCTGTCGGTGTTTGGGAGGCACTGGGTTAAAAAGAAGAGGATGTGATTGATAGCACAGGTGTTCACATCAAAACTTTGGGGACTGAGTACTTTCATGAGTATAAAGGGAACGCGTTATGCTGGCTTATTTACTTTGTACTGAAGCTCCAATACTTTGGCAACCTGATGAGAAGATCTGACTCGTTGGAAAAAATCCTGATGCTGGGAAAGACTGAGGGTGAGAAGAGAAGGGGGCAACAAAGGATGAGATGGTTGGATGGCATCACTGACTCAATGAACATGAGTTTGAGTAAACTCCAGGAGATGGTGAAGGACAGGGAAGCCTGGCAGGCTGCAGTCCATGGTGTCACAAAAAGTTGGACATGACTTGGCTACTGAACAACAGCAAATACATTTCATATCAAACTAGGAATATAAAAGAGCTGTTAAAGGTAACAAGAAAGCCCTGCAGCTTAAACTCTACTTAATAATAAAAGACTGAAAGGTAAGGAAACAGGCAAGGATATCTGCCCTCCTGATGCTTATTCCATATTGTACTGGAAGTTTAGCAATTTCAATAAGTCAAGGAAAAAAATTTTGAAAAAGGAGGAAATAAAATATTGTTTGTAGACAACATGATTGTCTATGTAGAACATTATTATTGTTTAGTTGCTGAGTCATGTCTGATTCTTTTGTGACCCCATGGACTGTAGACCACA
The DNA here is from genome assembly GCF_042477335.2 of Ovis canadensis. Lineage (NCBI taxonomy): Eukaryota > Metazoa > Chordata > Mammalia > Artiodactyla > Bovidae > Ovis > Ovis canadensis. The sequence goes on along the minus strand of NC_091246.1, from coordinate 47,596,290 downwards.
AGAATTCTCTGTTAGTGAGATTTTCCAGGCAGGAAAACTGGAGTGGGTTGCCGTTTTCTTCTCCAAGGGATCTTCCCAACCTTAGGATTGAACCCACATCTCCTGCATTGGTGGTGAATTCCTCACCACTGAGCCACCAGGGAACCCAGAAAGTTCCTAGGACTCTACAAAAAAGTTCCTAGAATGCAAAAATGAGTGAGCAATATTGCAAGTTAAAAGTCAACTTGAAGAAATGAAATATACTTCTATATTTGAAAGAGTATTATTTATTCAATTCAGTTCAGTTTAGTCACTCAGCCGTGTCCGACTCTTTGAGACCCCATGAACTGCAGCATGCCAGGCCTCCCTGTCCATCGCCAACTCCTGGAATTCACGCAAACTCACATCCATCGAGTTGGTGATGCCATACAGCCATCTCATCCTCTGTCGTCCCCTTTTCCTCCTGCCCCCAATTCCTCCCAGCATCAGAGTCTTTTCCAATGAGTCAACTCTTCGCATGAGACAAGTACTGAGTTTCAGCTTTAGCATCATTTCTTCCAAAGACACCCAGGACTGATCTCCTTTGGAATGGACTGGTTGGATCTCCTTGCAGCCCATGGGATTTTCAAGAGTCTTCTCCAACACCACAGTTCAAAAGCATCAGTTCTTCGGCACTCAGCTTTCTTCACAGTCCAACTCTCACATCCATACATGACTACTGGAAAAACCATAGCCTTGACTAGATGGACCTTTGTTGGCAAAGTAATGTCTCTGCTTTTGAATATGCTGTCTAGGTTGGTCATAACTTTTCTTCCAAGCAGTAAGTGTCTTTTAATTTCATGGCTGCAATCACCCTCTCCAGTCATTTTGGATCCAAAAAAATAAAGTCTGACACTGTTTCCCCATCTATTTCCCATGGAGTGATGGGACCAGATGCCATGATCTTTGTTTTCTGAACGCTGAGCTTTAAGCCAACTTTTTTGCTCTCCTGTTTCACTTTCCTCAAGAGGCTTTTTAGTTCCTCTTCACTTTCTGCCATAAGGGTAGTGTCATGTGCATATCTGAGGTTATTGATATTTCTCCCAGCAATCTTGATTCCAGCTTGTGCTTCTTCCAGCCCAGCGTTTCTCATGATGTACTCTGCATAGAAGTTAAATAAGCAGGGTGACAATATACAGTCTTGACGTACTCCTTTTCGTATTTGGAACCACCAGTCTGTTGTTCCATGTCCAGTTCTAACCATTGTTTCCTAACCTAAGTTTCTCAGGAGGCAGGTCAGGTGGTCTGGTATTCCCATCTCTTTCAGAATTTTCCACTTATATATATATAATACTTTAATATAATATAACACTATATTACATGTATAATATAATATAATAATTTAAAGTATTATATTATATATATAAGTGATTATATATATATATACAAATATAAATATAATTCTTAACCAGGGGTTCATAATGTCTGAAGGCATTTTTGGTTGTCACAATGGGGGTATGCGTACTACTGACATCTAATAGGTAATTAGATCTATCTACTAGGTAATCACTGACTATGTTAAAAACCTAATGAAATATGCATAGGATCTATACGCTAAAAACTGTAAACAGAGATGAAAGCAATCAAAGAAGGTCTATAAATTGAGACACATACTATGTTCATGTGTTGAAATATTCAATACAGTTAAGATGTCATTTATTCTCAAATTCATCAATAGAGTTAAGGCAATCCCATATAAAATAGTGACATAAATTTTTATAGATAAGACAAGTTGATTCTAAAATCCACGTGAAAATTTAAAGCAGGGGTCACCACACTACAGCCCTTGAGTCAAATTGGGCCTGCAACCTGTTCGTATATGCCACATAAATGAAGAATAGATTTTATATTTTACAATGTTAGGAAAAAATCCAAAAAAGTATATTTTATAAGTTAAATTATTTGATATTCATATTTCAGTGATCATAAACTTTTATTTGAACACAATCAATCATACTCATTTATTATGAATTGTCTATGGCTATGTCAGGCAGCTATGCTCTCATAGCTGCCCTGGGTTTTGGCCACCTTTTGAAACTGGAGAAGGAAATGGCAATCCACTCCCACACTCTTGCCTGGAAAATCCCATGGATGGAGGAGCTTGATAGGCTACAGTCCATGGGGTCGCAAAGAGTCGGACACGACTGAGCGACTGCACTTCACTTTGAAACTGAAGTCGAGTGGACCTGTTCCCCGACCCCATCCCTGCTCTCTGGTCCTTGGGTGGGTGTGGCAGCCCTGATGATCTCTAAAGCATCTTCAGAGTCCTTCCTCTCTTGTCTTAAAGAGTAATGCATATTCATAGCTGAATATGGTCGACCATGTAGAGTCTAAGAAGCCTGGCAGTTTTCCTTCATTTTGTCTTATTTTCCCAGCTTGCAGTATACTTCCATTGGCACGATTCCATATCTGATCCTGTTTTTGCTAAGATGATTAAGTCCTTGGTTCTCACCCACTCTATCCTCATTATCAAAAAGTTGATTTACCACATTGTTAGTGTCCCTTCCCAAACACAAATTCTGTAATATGAACAGACGGATAATTTCTGCTTCCTTTTTGCTTAACAGTTCCATCTGCAATTTATTTTTCTCCTCTCCATTTTACTGTAAGCAGCCAGGAAGACCCAAATGACTCATTCAACACTTTGCTTAAAAATCTCTTTAGCTAAACATCCAAGTTCATTGCTTGGAAGTTCTACGTTCTACAAAATACCAGAGCACAAACACAGTTCAACCAATTTATTTGCCATTTTACACAAGTTTAAAAGTTGTAATGATTGTCCAATAACATGCTCATCATGTCCATCTGAGACTTCATCAGACTGGCCTTTACTGTCCGTGTTTCTACCAATGTTCTATTCACAGTAATTTAGGCATTGGATGACATCACCGACTCAATGGTCATAAATTTGGCTGAACTCCAGGAGTTGGTGATGGACAGGGAAGCCTGGCATGCTGCAGTTCATGGGGTCACAAAGAGTCAGACACGACTGAGGGACTGAACTGAAGAAGATGAAAACTTTCTCTACAGCTCTCTTTTCTTTCTGAGCTTTTACTAGAATCATCTTTGGAAGTCTGTTCCCAGCAATCTAGACTTTGCTAGCATGCACTTCAAAAGTCTTCCAGTCTCTACCCATTCTCCAGTTTCAAAGACATTTCTACCTTTTTTTTAATGGTATTTTGTTACAGCAAGACCCTTACCTCTTGGTAAACAATTTCTGTCTTAGACAATTTAGGCTGCTATAGTGGAATACCGTAGAGTGAGAAGCTTGTAAGAAACACACATCTTTCATTGCTCTCTGTATTCTCAGTACATGGGCATAATCTCTGTGTTCCAAGAGTGTGTCTTTGACCCAGATGCTCAGGTTAGGCAAGACTGGGATGGATGGTCTCCTGAGCCCCCTTAGTTTCTTCAGTGAACACAGAGACCCATCTACAAAAAGTTAAATCACCAATTCCCACTTTCCAAATGCTGTCGTATTCAGACATTGGCATTGTTGAGTATGAATATGCCAAATGTAGAAAGCTGTGCTAAAATGGTAAAGAAATGAACTGGAAGCATTTTGGAACTAAGCATACCAAAATAACTCATCTACTTTAAGAGGGTTAGAATGTCAAAGGACTTATATTTTCTCCTACACATATTTTTAAAATTTCAGGATTTTTATAACATACACTGATTTTGAAAATAAAAAAGTTAATAAAAAAATAATATATGTGGTTCATGTATAACTGAATCACCTTGCTGCACATCTGAAACATTGTAAGTCAACTATACTTCAATAAAATTTATGTATTATGGAATTACAAAAAATTAATAGTGGATTCCTATACAATATCAGACTTCGAGTGTTCAAAATACTTTTTGTTTGAATATGTAATTGTCATTTTCATTTAGGTTGTGGCCCATGCTCTATTACAAGTTTTGATTTACCCTATTGGGTCAAAGAGAAAATAGAAATTCCATCTGTGGGCAGTCAAGAATCCTGGGACTGTCCCTTTTCTTTTGGAGCCTCTGCCATGCACAGTGTCACACCCAGGTCATCATTCTCTTATTAACTAACATTTGTGCAGTGTTGCACAGATCTTGACAGCACTTTTCCGTGACTCACTCATGCCCAAACTTGGTTCTGCACTCATTCTACAAAGGGCTGTCCAGTTGGCAAGCACATTCGTATTATTAATTCATTCAGCATCAGTGGTTATCTAATTTAGGCAATAAATAAATAGGAAAAGATAAAACCAGTTTCTTGGCTCAGGGCAAGGAATGAGAAACATATTCCATTAGAGTAAGCATAAATATAAATATGGATACATATTTGTTATATTTATGCTGCATACCAAATAAAAAATACTCTGCATCTGCAGTAGTTAATGACTCCTAATTTGTGGTATCACTGTTGGTTTTTCTCTACTGAGAAATAAGAAAAGACCTTCCTCACAGTGGTTTTAAGTTCATCTTTGTTCTGGAGTTCACACTCACTCTGCCATGCCTCTCACCCTTGTGTGCAGAAGGTGTTGTTGGCACCTACATTTTCATGATGCTAAGGCTTTATTGCTACAACGCCCAGGGCTCTGTCTGAAACTTTCTCTGCCTATGAAAGAGCATGTCTAGCTTATATATATATATAAGCGTCCATATATATATATGGAAGATCAGAAGTGCCAGGAAATTAATGTCCCTGGGTTGCCGTCTCATTTCTCAGTCAATGATACAACTGGTGGTACAATAGCTACTTCATCCTTCAGCTGGGACAACTCTGAGGTGTGTTGTCCCTCAGGGTCCCCTGTGTGCCTGAGCCATTTCTCATATTAGCCACTTGCTCATCTGTGCATCTTGAGTTGCCTTCCTTTCTTCCCTCTCACTTTGTTATGTCCCCTTCTCATGCTTCTTTGGAACTGTCTCCTTAATATTCCATGCCCCTCATATGCTGATCTCGCGCTGCTTGGGAGAACATAGGCCTCTCTGGTCCCACGCAGGTCTGGTTACTGTGGCTGCCCTATGTATTCGAGACTTTCACACTCATTTCAGAGGTGGCTTTGTCTCTCTTTCTGTGGATCCTCAAAGTTTAGTCTTTAACGTTAGTCACCTAATGTGAAGAGCTGATTCATTGGAAAAGATGCTGAAGCTGGGAAAGATTGAAGGCAAAAGGATAAAGGGGCAGTAGAGGATGGAGATGATTAGATAGCATCACTGACTCAATGAACATGAATTTCAGCAAACTCCAGGAGATAGAGGAGGATAGAGGAGCCTGATGTGCTACAGTCCATGGGGTCACAGAGAGTCAGACATGACTTAGTGACTGAACAACAACAAGAAGAGAACTTTATTTTATTTACATCTAAAACTCCATTTTACCCCTATATTTAAAATAGAGAACCAAGAGGGACCTACTGTATAGCATAAGGCACTCTGCTCAATGTTATGTGGCAGCTCCGATGGGAGGGGAATTTGGGGGTGAATGGATACTTGTATAGGTGTGGCTGGGTCCCTTCGCTATTCACCTGAAATGATCACAACATTGTTAATCAGCCATACTCTAATAAAAAAAAAGTTTAATAAAAAATTGAAAATAAATAAACTCTGTTTTACTCAATAAAGTTTCAAAATACCTATTGGTGATCATAGCGCAGCCGCAGAATCCTTGGTAGCCAAACATTCAATGTTTTCTTTCACTCCCTCACCTTCTCCTGAGTCCATAGTTCAGTGGTGGAACTTCTAGCACAAAGAGATGGCCAGATTAGGCCCACATGACCAAGCTCCCAGGATTGAACTGGAGGTGTGTTTTGATGTTTGCAGTACTTTGCTATCAATAGTTCCCCAAGAGAATGCTGTTCAATATCTAGAGATGGGAGTTGAATTTGGTAGAGGAACCCCAGATCTTCTGACTCCTTAATCCTATTTAGTGGACATGGTTTTAAAAGTCTTTCTTGAGTTAATGTTTGAATCATGACCCAAATATCTATCACTCATCTGCAGGAATAGGCTGAATAAGACTGCTGCTATTGATGGGACTTTGTTATCACCTAGCAACACACAAGTATCTGTGACCACAGGCATTATCGAGTCAGGAATAACTGAAAGTCAGGTGATGCTGGTGTTATATGAAGAATATAAGGGTGTAAGGAAATTACTCTGTATTGGTTGCACCTTGGGGAGACACAACCTGCTTCACTACTTCAAATCTCATTCACATTTACTGTTGCTGAAACAAGACTCCAGTTCATTAGCGTCCTACTGCTTGCTAGATTTCTTCTAACCAAGGACTATTCAAGCATCTCACTGGCAGGACTCCCCGCTGCTGCAGTTTTAAATAATGAACACACAAATGGTTTTATCTTCCCATTTGCTAAAGATTTTAGAGTCTTTCCCATGGTAAGTATAAAGACTTCTAATTTTTTCATACTTTATAGCATAAAAATGCATCACTATGGAGTATACAGCAAGAGATTGGTATTATTGACCAAAATTTATGTTATTTATGCTATTTGCTTTTAACTGAACAGTCTTTTCCTAATCAATGTCTATGATACATGAAGGGGATAAACTATTTTTGGCCCATATCAATTTTTTGTTAGCACTTTTGTAAAAATACTTGGAGTTTTGGACATCTCATATTTTGCTGTTCATATCCTCTTTGGGTAATCTGTTAATATCCCCCTTGATATCTAATTTTCCAGCACTTTAATCAATGTCTGTCATCTTCCAAATCTGTTTACAAATGATTAATCACTTTCTCGGCCAACTAGAATTCTAAATAGCCACCAGTCAGTGGTCACTGAAGCTTTTAATAAAGGACTTGATCAATATTTGTTGTATCAATGAATAAGTCAATTAATAACTCAGAGCACTACTTTTCTCTAAAGTGACCTCTGACACATCAAGGACATATTATTTTCTTTATTCTTCAGGGTGAATATTTCTTGCATTGTACTCTTCATTTAATCTGTGCATGCATGCATGCATGCTAAGTTGCTTCAGTCATGTCTGATGCTTTGCAGCTCTATGAACTGTAGCCCTTCAGGCTCCTCTCTCCATGGAATTCTCTACACAAGAATACTGGAGTGGGTAACCATTCCCTTCTCCAGGGATCTTCCTGACCTGGGGATCAAACCTGGATCTCCTGCATTGCAGTCAGATTCTTTACCATCTGAGCCACCAGGGAAGCTGTGCATATAATTTAACTATTAAATTTTCTAAGCCATTATATATAATGTACTGAACTAGCACTCCACTCTAAAATAGCTATGCAAACATAACAAGCCAATTAATGAGTTATTATTCACATTAAAACATCCCTCTATTTTGCTAAGCAAATGAAAGCAATCCTGCTTTATTTATAGCTCATAGAAACAAATTAATAATTCATTTTTAAACCAGTTAGATGTCAGATTGCAAAGATGAGAGAAAGATGGTGTAGAGGGACTTTTGCAATGATATGTCTGTGCCTAGGGTGGAAGTACCACAATTTAAGAAAAATGTGAGATGTCAAGAAAAAGAAACAAAACAGGAAGTGACTCATTACAGGGACAGAGGCATTTGAGAAAAATCAGATGATATTTGTTTAACTTGTGCTTTGGGAGAATTAATAGTTAAAAATTATTGGGAAAATGTAGATGATATTATTATTATTTAAATATTTTCCATTTTTATTGAGATAAAATTAACATACAGCACTGTATAACTTAAGGTGTATAGCATGTAGATTTCATTTACATACATGATGAAATGACTATCACACTGAATTTAGTGAACATCCATTATTTCATATAGATAAAAAGTAAAGAAGTAGAAAAATTTTTCTTGTGCTGGAAATTCTTCAGATTTACTCTCTTAACAACTTTTATGTATAACATATAGCAGTCTCAATTATATCTATCAAGTTGTATATAATGTCCCTAGTATTTAAATATCTTATAACTGTTAGTTTGTACCTTTTGAACACCTGATTCAATCCTTCTCCCCCACCAACTCTGGTAATCATAAATCTGATCTCTTTTCCTATGAGTTGGTGTGTTTGTTTATTTGTTTGAAGTATAATTGACCTATGACACTATGTTAGTTCCTGTTATACAACGTAGTTATTCAATATTCCTATATACATTTCAATAAGTCTAGCTACAATATGTCACACTAAAAAGATATTACATAGTTTTATTGACTTTATTGACTATACTTCCATACATACACTTCATATTTGTGAATCATTTATTTTGCATCTGGAATTTTATACCTCATAATCTCTCTTATCTATTTCTCTCCTCTCTCATCCCTCTCTGGTCTGTGACCTCTTCTTTGTTCTCTGTATTTAAACTCTTGATTTTATTAATTTTTGTTCTTTTTTTTTTTTTTTGGTTCCATACATAATTGAAACCATACCTTATTTGTTTTTCTTTGTCTGACTTATTTCACTTAGCATAATACCTTCTGGGTCCATCCACATTGTCACACATGGCAAGATTTCATTCTTTTTATGGATGAGTAATATTCCATTGTGTGTATGTACACCACATATTCTTTATCTGCTCATTTCCTGATGGGCACTTAGGTAGCTCCCATATTTTGGCTATTGTAAATAATGCTGTAATGAACATAATGGTGCACATATTTTTTCTACTCTGTGTTTTTGTTTTCTTGAGAGAAATACCCAGTGGGCTTCCCCAGTGGCTCAGCAGTAAAGAACCCACCTGCAACGCAGGAGCACAGGAGATACAGGTTCAATCCCTGCATCAGGAAGATCCCCTGGAGAAGAGCATGGCAACCCACTCCAATATTTTTGCCTGGAAAATCCCACGGACAGAGGAGCCTGGCGGGCTACAGTCCATGTGGTCGCAAAGAGTTAGACATGACTGAAGTGACTTAGCACACACAGACAAATACTGAGGAGAGGAATTGCTGGATTTTATGATAGTTCTATTTTTATTTTTTTAAGGTATCACCATACTGTTCTCCATTGTGGCTGCACTAATTTACATTCTTACCAATAGTGCATGAGTGTTCCCTTTCTTCTACATCTTGGCTAACATTTATTATTTATTGTTATTATAACAGCCATTCTGACAGGTGTGAGGTAATATCCCATTGTGGTTTTGATTTGCATTTCCCTGATGGCTGGTGGTGTTGAACATCTTTTTAATGTACCTATTGGCCATATGTATATCTTCTTTGGAAAAACGTGCATTCAGATACTCTGCCCAATTTTTTAAATTGGGTTTTTCGGTTTTTTAATGTTCAATTTTATGAGTTCTTTGTAGGTTTTGGATATTATTTTAATTAGGAAACAAGGGTCAATGTTTTGTCTTTAAAGTGAAACCTCAAGGAATAACATGAGAACATTCTAGGATTCCAATATATACCAAAATGCACCATCAGTCTTGCTAACAATACCTAGAAAGGAAAGAATTACAAAGATTGTATTTTTAATTACATTGGAGGGCTATAGAAAGCATGAGAACCAGGTGAAGAACAATTGTCAAGAAGGGATGACAATTCCAGGCAAGCTGAAAGTTTCCCTACCCTTAAGGGGTATTTGCTAGTTCTGGGCATTGGCTGAGAAACTGGGCTTGGCCAAGGTCAAGGACAACCTCTGGGAAAAAGAGAAAGTGGCAAAGCTCTTGGCGGTTACACAGAGTCATACAATGGGAGTCCTCAAGGGTTTTAAGCACATTCTGGCTTTCCTCAGAAGACATTAGCTGAATTTTGCATGGAAAGTGAAAGAGCTATGCCAAAACTTCTGAGAAACATAGTACGGCTTCGGTAGTCTCAGGGTCTTTAGGAAACAAGGATCTATAGTAGTCAGGGCCTGGAAACAAGATATCCTGAGATGAGACCTCTAGGGGGAGGAGTGAGTTGACCCTGAGGCTCTGTCCTTGCTTCTAGCCTGAGGCTCTGTGCTACATTTGGCAGAAGACTTTGCTGGGACTAAAGTGACAGAGTTGGGAACTTGAGGGACCTGTAACATATAGTGGGTTCTTCACTCAAGACATTTATGAGATTTTGAAGCTGTTGTCTGGCTGGCTCAAGAGTAAGCTGTAAAGAGGATATGGATCTTCTGCAACCACTAGATATACTGGACTCTCAGTTGAAAGGAACAGAGGTAAACCGAACAAAAGTAGAAAGTTCACTAAAACCGCTACCCAGTCCTGATGGAGTGCAACTCTGACACGTGTAAAGTGAAAATGAAGTCGCTCAGTCGTGCCCGACTCTTTGCAACCCCATGGACTGTAGCCTACAATGCTTTTCCATCCATGGGATTTTCCAGGCAAGAATACTGGAGTGGGTTCCCATTTCCTTCTCCAGAGGATCTTCCCAACCCAGGGATTGAACCTGGGTCTCCTGCATTGTAGGCAGATGCTTTACCATCTGAGCCACCAGGAGAGACACGTGTAAAGGTGAGCATCATTTAAAAAAAAAAGTGGGGAGTGAAAAAGTTGGCCTAACGCTCAACATTCAGAAAATGAAGATCATGGCATCCGGTCCCATCACTTCATAGGAAATAGATGGGGAAACAGTGGGAACAGTGTCAGACTCTATTTTTTTGGGCTCCAAAATCACTGCAGATGGTGATTGCAGCCATGAAATTAAAAGACGCTTACTTCTTGGAAGAAAAGTTATGACCAACCTAGATAGCATATTCAAAAGCAGAGACATTACTTTGCCAACTAAGGTCCGTCTAGTCAAGGCTATGGTTTTTCCTGTGGTCATGTATGGATGTGAGAGTTGGACTGTGAAGAAGGCTGAGCGCCGAAGAATTGATGCTTTTGAACTGCGGTGTTGGAGAAGACTCTTGAGAGTCCCTTGGACTGCAAGGTGATCCAACCAGTCCATTCTGAAGGATATCAGCCCTGGGTGTTCTTTGGAAGGAATGATGCTAAAGCTGAAGCTCCAGTACTTTGGCCACCTCATGCGAAGAGTTGACTCATTGGAAAAGACTGATGCTGGGAGGGATTGAGGGCAGGAGGAGAAGGGGACGACAGAGGATGAGATGGCTGGATGGCATCACTGACTTGATGGACATGAGTCTGAGTGAACTCCAGGAGCTGGTGATGGATAGGGAGGCCTGGTGTGCTGCAATTCATGGGGTCACAAAGAGTCAGACACGACTGAGCAACTGAACTGAACTGAAGTTTAAAATTTACCGTGCTGTCCAAGATCAAAATAACTTCATCTTCCTCATTCCTCTTTTGCATTTTCTTTAGAAAATTTGAAATTGTAAGTGCTTTTTCTGTCTTTATGAGATGAATACACATTTTTTAACTTTATTTTTTAATTGGAGGAAAATCGCTTTACAATGTTGTGTTGGTTTCTGCCATGTAGCGTTAGTCACTCAGTCATGTCTGACTCTTTGCAACCCCATGGAGTGTCGCCCACCAGGCTTCTCTGTCCATGGAATTCTCCAGGCAAGAATACTGGAGTGGGTTGCCATTTCCTTCTGCAGGGGATCATCCTGACTCAGGGATTGAACCCAGGTATCCCCCATTGCAGGCAGCCCTAATTATATGCGTATCACCTCTTTGTAAAGCCTCCCTCCCCCTGTCTACCCACCCTTCTAGGTCATCACAGAGCATTAGGCTGGGCTTCCTGTGTAGACACATCTTTTTGAAAGTTAAATGAGACTCTTTCTGGTTTTACATGCTAGGAATGCCTTTCTTGGAGATTTTGGAGCTCTCTGAAATACCAACAACAAGAAGAAAGTCCTCCTTGTGTGTATTTCAAAGAGATGTCCTCCTGTCTCTGGGACCTCAGGCACTTAGCTTCAAGTTGTGACTTCCTGCTTATTGAAAAGATGACAGAAATTCATTTTTCTTTTTGATACATAAAGATGATTTACATGTATGCAATGGGTTGCGTCTACCTGCTTATATAAAAGGCCTCTTTTACATATACCTCTGTGGAGCTGTTTTCTGGGTTGGCAGATTTTAAGTATTTTTCCAGCACCCGACATAGGGAATCAACCTTCATGCTTTGTGTATAGGAAAGGAAAACTCCTTCAATAGTGGACAATGTCATTGGGTCCTTTAATGATGGGCCAGGCACACTCTCAAATTCCAGACATGTAAAGAAGCAAGATGATGTAACTGGTAATCATGAGGAAAAAGCAACAATAGAAACAGAATCACAGATAGTCCAGCTCTTACCTGTGGTTGACAAGGACTTTAAAATAACTAATTGAATTATGGATTTCTCTAGATATATGCCCAGGAGGAGGATTAAAGGATCATATTCGAAAAGATACATGTACTCCAGTGTTCACTGCAGCACTGTTTACAATAGCCAAGACCTAGAAGCAACCTAAATGTCCATAGGCAGATGAATGGATAACAAAGATGGGTACATATATACGATAGAATATTACTCAGACATATGAAAGAACAAAGGTGGGTCATTCATAGAGATATGGGTGGGCCTAGAGTCTGTCATTCAAAGTGAAATAAGTCAGAAATAGAAGGACAAATATTGCATATTAATTCATATATGTGGAACCTAGATAAATTGAACAGATGGACATTTTTGCAGGGTGGGCATAGAGAAGCAGAGGTGGAGAAGGGACATGTGGACGTGGAGGGGTGGTGAAGGTGGGATGAACTGAGAGGATACATGGTGCCATGTGTAAGATAGATAGCTAACGGGAAGGTGCTGTGTAGCACAGGGAGCTCAGCTTGGTGCTCTGATGATCTAGATGGGTGATTGGTGGGGATGGTGGGAGGCACATCTGTTTTGCCAAAAGTTTGCACTTTCATCTCAGATTCAAAGGATTTGTTAACAAACAGCCATTTGTTATATACAGATAAACAATACAAATATTTATCAGAGAACTATCTAGTCTACTTTCAACACACTAGTGTTAAAAGAAAAAAAAAAAAAATAGCAGAGGAGAGCAATAGTACATAGATCACCAAACTGGATCTGCCAACATCCAGACTTTGAAGCTCTGTGTAACAGCAGTCCAGAGTTCCGACTGGGAAAATGTCCCAGGCAGTCTGCTCCCTGGGTGAGACTTAGATTGCTGCATCTCAGGCCCTTGCTTATAATCCTCATGTCACAAACCTATATCATTATTAGCTTGTGAGCAAAACTGCAGCTCTGGTATTATGTTAAGTTTTTACAATCCTGTTTGCTTTGTCCTGCAAATCTTGGAATGTTGCTAAGTCCAGGGAGTAGTTGGACAGACCTCCTCTAGGCACTTAACAAATTCCAACATCCACTCCCTATCTATCATGTTTTTCTTAGGACACTCCCAGGAGGTGTGGCTGACACCCACAGAAGTGCTCTGGTCTTTTGCCTCTGAAGCCTGAATAAGACAATTTAATTTTACTGACAACATCCAAGAGGGAGGGGATATATATATATATATATATACACACACACACATACATATAACTGATTCACTTCATTGTACAGAAGAAACTAATGTACAATTGTTAAGCAATTATATTCCAATAAAAAAGAATAAATATATTCATATATATGTTTAACTGAGTCACTTTGCTGTATACTGGAAACTAAAACAACACTGTAAATCAATTATTGTTCAATTAAAATATTAAAATGTGAAGTAACTGATTCATTTAAGAAACAAATGAAGAAGAGAAAAATGGAAGGTTTATCAGAAAATTTCAGTCTATGAAAAAAAATCAAATGGTCATTCTAGAACTGAAAAATACAATATCTGAAATTATGACAACGGTAAGCTTAAGAGCAGTTTGAACAGGATTGTTGAACTAGAAAGCAAATCAATAGAAAATATCTAAAATGGATAAGAGAGTGTTGGAGCCAGTGTGGGAAAAGCAGGAGAGACTACATCTTGAAGCCTGTTATCCATCCCAAAGACAGGATGCGAACTGGGCCTGAACCCTGCCCAAGAGTGAGGAAATTGTTGCTAGTGAAACACAGGTCTCTTGGAGACGTCCCCCCCTACAGATGACAAACAGAGATTGTAGTTGAGGTCAGGCTGTCCCTGATAGATTAACCATGGAGACATCCCCCTTGATGTATAATCATTGTCCTCCCCCTCCCTTTAACCTTAATTGTTTGTTCTCTTAGCACCTATTTGTTGTAAAATTCAATCATATACAACAAAGAGGTTGCTAACATATAATCAGTCATGGAGCGAAGGGTATAAAACTGGGCCTCTAAGAAACATCAGAGTCCTTGTTGGAAACTGATTCCCCTTGGACCCGCTGGTATAATAAACTGTACTCCACTGCCTTGAGTGTCCTCTGAGGTGTGTTTTGAGACTCCAGATTCCACAACAAGAGAAGATAGGAATCAAGGAAAATAAAATCATAAGAGACATTTAAGATATCCTCAAAATTTCTAAGATATGTGTAATTGGTCTCAATAGGAGAAAAAATAATAAAACAGAGGCAAAAATCAAAGTATTTAAAGAGATACTAGCTGAGAATTTTCTATGATGAAAAATTTTAACACAGATTTTTGTTAAATCTTAAACAGGATAAGGAAAATAATACATTGGTACTTCCTAGTCTCAAACTATTAAAAGTTAGTGACAAGGAGAAAATATTATATGCAGCTAGAAAATAGTCAAAGCATTGAAACATGCCTTGCATTTCTCATTGCTTTACCAAATCATTTAAAATATAATTACAGAGGAAACTGCCACATAAAGAATAATCAATATTCTATTTGAAAATCATAAATATAAACTTTTACAGGTATTTTTTCCTAATGAGGAAGATTTTTAAATTAAATTTTGAGTTTATTTTGCTCATATGAACATGGCTCTGAGTGCAGGATCTACAACAAAAATGGTTCCTTTGAACAAGAAGGTAAAAATCATAAAGCACAGATACTGTCAGGTGGAAAATCATAAATATGAACCTCCAAATGGAAGTGTTCAGCATAAAAAGAAATATGAAGCAAAATCAAAAGTGGAGGTAGAAACTGGGACTCCAGATGAATTGGAGAGTTGGAGCTATACATTTTATTTCTCTGATTTATTGTGCAAGGCATTGCTGTGATTTTTTAAAATTTTCACTGAAAAGATATATATCTCCTTAAATTGAGTTATTTATAGATGTGAATACACTTTCAAGGAAAAGTGTACTATATGTCAAGAAAGTATGTGACATAATTGCTTGTCATCTGAATTTATGCAAATACAAATATCCTGAAGTTCATTGACTGATCTCTTTTGTATATCATATGTCCTCTCAAGTGATGACTACATAGGAAAACCGATGCCATTGATTCTGCCACCATCTTCCATAAAACCAAAAAATAGCCTTCAAAATGTATGGCAATTCCTCATTATTGTATTGCAACAGACACTCCCTGTAGATCAGAAAAAACAGGCTGAGAAGGCTCAAATTTGAAAGTGACCTAAAGGGTGATACTGGAGAGAATTGTAACCAGGCATGTGGACTGTTTTCATTGTTGCTATTGGACTGAATCTCAGGAGCTTGAATGATGGAGACATTGTTACACAAAGAAGCTCAGGACCTTGTAATATCAAAGCTTCATTTCAATGCTCCCAAAAGTATTAGTGCATATATTTAAAATTTTCATTTATCACAGAGAAATTTAAAATTGATTTGTAAAAAAAAAATCACAATTTTCAAGATTTCAAAGGACATGGAAAATTTCCCTCCTCTGATTCTGCCACCTCTGTCTATCTTATCTACTATTAATGAAGTTTTGTGCACATCCTGTTGGGTTTATTGATCAATTAATACTCAAGGCATTTTGGGGAATCTGTATATACTAGCTACAGATTTTTCTATGCAGTAAACACTGTTTATATATAAATCGTAAATTTATCCAACTAATCTGTTGAAATAATTCCAATGAAACTGTGAAGACTAAGGATACCCAAAATTTGTAGTTTCAAGTCCAAAGTAAAATAGATTTTCCTCTATTATATAGACAGGATTTCATCAATCTTATCTACAAAAGTGTTCATGTGGATATATTTCTTAAAACTGTATAAATGTTGCATTTTTATTCTTTGGCAAAATGATGTTACAAAGAAATTGCCTTATCTTCTGTTACTTTTCAGTTCTGTCATCTTCATATATGCTTAGTCCTTACCAGTCTCTTGCATTATTTCATTTTGCTCCTTTTTTTTCCCTTTCATTTTCCTTGGTATATCAATGTCTTAGTGTAGTGCAAATGAAATACCACATATTTTATTGCTGTCAATTTACTGTGGCATTTTGTATTTTGGTTGTGTATATTACTCAGATTCAACTCCACCTCCCTTTTCATTCTTTTACAATTTGGCATCAACATTTTAAAAACTCTTTGCTACATTAAATTTGTTTCAGAAAACTGTGATTTGACACAATTCAATTATGAGTCACATATATTCTCACCAAGTTGGTCTAATACACATTAAAAAAACAACAATAGACTATACTAATTTAGCTAAAACAATATGATAACTCAAGTCTTTGTGGTCAATTCTGAGCCTCCTGATAAAAACTGATCAAAAAGGAAGGCTACCAATGTATTCTCCTATTATCACTGAAGACAAAAACCATTACAACTCTCCTTTGTCTTTCTTACTTCCCCTTATAACTTTGTAATTTGTTTCTGGCTCATCTTCTCTGGCTCTGGTTGTTGCGAGAGCTGGATACATGAGTTCTAATGAGAACAACACTATATGCAGATTTGCCCAGCTAAGCCTGCAGTTTATGGTGACAAAAACACTGAATCTAAAGGCAATATACAGAATCAATAAAAATATTTTTTTGAAGATTAAAAAAAATTTATTATTGTTTTTAAATTTTACTTTACAGTGCTGTATTGGTTTTGCCATACATTGACATGAATCCACCACGGGTGTACATGAGTTCCCAATCCTGAACCCCCCTCCCACCTCCCTCCCCATATCATCTCTCTGGGTCATCCCAGTGCACCCAAGCATCGTGTATCCTGTGTCAAACCTAGACTGGCAATTCGTTTCTTACATAATAGTATACATGTTTCAATGCCATTCTTCCATCATCCCACCCTCTCCCTCTCCCACGGAGTCCAAAAGTCTGTTCCATTTATGGTGGATGTAAATAGTATATTTTATTATAGGAAATCTTTGAAAAGTAATACAAATAATCATATCATTTGACTATGAGGATACAGTCTCCATGTCCATGGAAACCTGGTATAGTAGAAAGAACATAAAATCAGCAGGAATTCAAAACCCAGTTCATTTCTTCCCGGGTATGTTATCTTTGCAAAGATGGGTCAGATTTTCCAAGTATTAATTTTGTTATAAATAAAATCAATGAATAATATTTACTTCCAGGGGATGTTCTGAGAACTAATAAAGAGAAATAATGAGAAATCTTTTAATACAGCACTTGACACAGGTTCCCACCAAACGTCATTCATTCTTTTATTCCCCATCCTACCTCATTCATACAGGTACACATACATAGAGAATAAAGTCATCATTGGAGAAAGGTAGCATTAAGACAAATGATCATATTTATATTGTTTATTAACTAAAGGATTTGAGAAGCATAGAGGTAAACTTCTCCCTCAGTTTGAGTTTTATTCCTAAATCTTGTCCTCTTGTTAGAAGACCTGCTTGGATTTAGGTAACTGGAAAAGAGAAAAATATCTATTGATAGAAGTCAATAGAAAAAATTCAGTCCAGAGTTAAGCTCTTACTTTTAAATTTAGGCTTTCCTCATGGAAAAAAGCTAAGTTATTAATGGCTACTGTGAACAGATGATTTAATTTGTTGTTGTTTAGTCGCTAAGTTGTGTCAGACTCTTTTGCAACCCCATGTACTGTAGCCCACCAGGCTCTTCTGTCCATGGGATTTCCCAGGCAAAAATACTGGGGTGGGTTCTCCAGGGAATCTTTCCAACCCAGGTTTTGAACCCATGTTCCCTGAGTCTCCTGCATTGGAAAGTGGATTCTTTATCACTGAGCCACCAGGGAAACCCAGTGATGCTCTAATATATGCCAGTAACTCTGGGTGTGAATGCACACTCATTAGCTCATTTAGTCTGCACACAGTTCTGTGATAAATGTATTGTCAACTTCAGTTTACAGGTGAGGAAACTAAAGCTTAGTGTGATTAGATAAATGTGTCAAAATCACACTCAACCTTAATCTTTTGAATTTTTTTTAACAGCATCTTTTTGATAGAGAACGCAAAAACACCAATATGAGGTTCAAAGCTTTCATAATAAAAAATCATAGTCGAGGGAATACTGTCATTAGAAAGGAAGAAAGGAAGGAAGGAGAAAAGGAAGGAGGGAAGAAAGCAGGGAAGAAAGGAATGAAGAAATTTTCTTTTTTATGGCTTAGAGTTTTTTGGTTTTGATTTAGTGATTTTCAATTTATAGCTATTTCTTAGACTCTCAAAAATATAGGACACTCCTTCTACTAAATCCAAGGCAAAATTAATATTTTGCTCATTTAACTGAACAATCAGTCTTGCGTGGCAGGTCAAATAAAGCTGGAATCTTGTCATTATTGTAAAGTAAGCAGGGGAGGATACCCCTGCTGGAGGATCCCACCATCAGGAGCAATACTACCAGGCTGTCAGCCCCCTTGCAGGGCTTACAGATGTTAGGGTTGCCAGAAAAGAGCAATTTACACAAGCACGGTATGGAACAATGCTTTACTCACATAAAGAAGAGACAGATCAAGATTAGCCTCAATAGTGAATGATCTCCTATGGCCCTTGGGTTTCACCTGCAGCCCATGTAAGGTGATGCTGTGCACGTGCCCCTCTGGGTTTCAGGGGAACCACTTCTTCCCTGGTGGGAACAGATAAAGCAGTGCGCTGGCCAGGTGTCATGTGATGTACACATTTAAACAGAACAAAGAACATGCTAAATTTAGAACAGGTGAAGATATTAGCAAACCAAGTAATAAGCCCAGTGCAGGCTATAAGGAAAGAAATGTTCCAAGCCTGAGGCCACACTTATTAGATTATATAAGAGTTGGCAGGTTATGCACTAACATCTTGCCCAACAATACTATTTATTGAAATAATACCTCTATTTTGATATTCATAGGATGAAAAAGATTATATTTTTCCTCTGAAGAGTATATGTAGGGTGATTTTTAAATTGGGTCAAGTAATTTTTTATAAAAAAATTAAAATATATATCATAAATATGATGGTAGGCACATCTAAAACTATCTAATTTGTAGTGATTTGTCTGGTAAAAGGAGTCAAGATAAATTAGAGTTGACAATACTAATTGATTGCAAGTAAAAATACTGAATCACAGTTTGTCAATATTGAAAATGGCAATATTGAAAATGGCAATATAAATATGCAAAATTTTATAATTGGTAGAAATAACTGGTCCAAAATAATACTGACAAAAGATAAAACTGCACATGGTAAAACATTTTGGATAAAAGTTGACAAATTTTAAATCTGTAAGACCTTGGGTAATTTCAACTGATTAACTAAAGCAATGTCCACACACACAAAAAATGCACTATGAGAAAAGCTAGACTGAGTAAAATATATGATGTTACAAAAGGAATAATTAAAAAATCAATCATTTATCTACAGTTAACAGAGAAAGAAAGGAATGGAAATATTTGAGACAGAATGAAATAAAAAATTTAAAAAATTAAATTTAAAAAATTAAAAATATTTAAACTACATTGCAAAGCCTTTTATCAAAGAATTAATAGGCTATAAATAATTTTTATTGGGAAAATAATCATTTCAGATCATTGCAATTGAACATTCTGTTTACTGTACCCTCAGGGAGGAAATAGCAAGGTCAAAACCTGAATTAAATGAAAATGACAGGGACTAAAAAATGAAATCAAGGCAGCTTATAACAGCAGGTTTCCTACCCTTTGCCTTCCATTTTAGAAGCTTTCATCTTTCCCTGATAAAATAAACAAACTTCAAAAGAAACGGAGCCCTTGACTTGTCTCTGAAGATATGGTGATGACTTTTTCCCCCCCTACCAAACCCAACACACTTTGTAATTTCTTCTCTTTTAAAATGACTTTTAAATTTTGGCATCCTTTTAAAAGATTTTTTCCATATTCAACTTGTTACTGTGAATTGGCCTCAATTCCTAACTCCTGAATATTTTTCAAAAACATCTGAGGAAACCTAGAAGTGTAAATTTACATTTTGGAAATGGCAAGGATAAGTCAGACTTGATTGAAAATCTGGCTGTACATCTTGCTAGTTATATGACTTCAGAGAATTATTTTCATTTCTTGATCCTCAATTTCTAAATTTGTAGTGAGAATTCTCGACATATGTGATAAGGATTAAGTAAGACAGTTCTTATAAAATGCTTTATGTGCAATTAATATTCAATGAGTGGGCATTTTTCTTTCTTCCCATAAGACCAGTGTGAAGCAGACCCCATTCATTAGCTGTTTACTTAAACATACCTTCATTCATCTTTACATTCCAAATGGCTTACTATTCATATTATAGTTTCAATATGTTAACTTACAAATTTCATTGTTAAATTCATGAACTCTTTTACATGTGTGATTCTGGGTTCCATGCATTCTTTGGATTAAGAGTCTCATTATTTCAATGAGTATTTGTTGTAGAGAGGTGTATGCTTTAATAGATTTTATTACTATTTAATTTGGGACTGCCAACAGATCAGCAGATGATGGTCATTGAAAAGATAGTTTATTATATTCACAGATTACAACAGGAGGGAACATGCAACACCATGGAGAGCCACATGAGAATCACCATAATGAGGGCAGGAGGCAGAGCAAGTGAATGGAAATTATGGACAAGAGATATTATTGTGGTTTCCTTGGGAAAGAACGTGCATTTCATGATAAGCAGGCTTAGGAGTGGCTACTTGAAATAATTCCAGTGGGCTCTGAGGCAGAGGAGTTGTTCTTAATTGTCAGCTACCAGGCCCTGGAGCAATTAAGGCAGGGGACTAGTGGGCAAACATGTGAAAGCCCTGTAAGGGAAATGATTAGATGTGCAGTTAATAAGCTGTTCAAGAGTGGGAACTGATTGGCCTCTAGCTAGAGCTCTCTATGCTGGATCAAGATAGCATTTTTAAAAGTACATCACAGTGTGCTGGCATCACTGACTCAATGGACATGAATTTGAGCAAACTCTGTGAGCTAGCAGAGGACAGCAAAGCCTGGTGTGCTGCAGTCTATGGGGTTGTAAAGAGTCAGACATGACTGAGCAACTGAACAACAGTGTAATAATGATGAGGACAAGACTCTCATTCTTTCAGGATTATAGTTTGTCCCCATGGAGGCTGGTTCTTAAATCAAGGAGCTCAGCTGACTTCAGGCTATACTACAAAGCTGCAGTAATTAAAACAGTATGGTACTGGCACAAAAGCAGACACATAGATCATTAGAACAGAATACAAAGCCCAGAACTAAACTCACACACTTTGGTCATTTAATCTATAACAAAGGAGGTGAGAATATACAATTGAGAGTCTCTTCAATAAGTGGTGCTGGGTAAGCTGGAAAGCTACATGTAAAAGAAAGAAATTAGAGCATTTTCTAACACTGTAGATAACAATAAATATAAAATTGATTAAAGACCTAAATGTAAAACTGGATATCATAAAACTCCTAGGTGACAACATAGGCAAAATACGTTTTGATATAAATCAAAGCATTATTGTTTTGATCTATGTTCTAAGGCAAAAGAAATAAAAACAAAAATAAATAGAATTTAATTAAATTTAAAAGTTTTTGCACAGTAAAGGAATCCATAAGCAAAATGAAAAGATTATGTACAGAACAGGATAAAATATTTTCAAGTAGTATGACCAGAAGGGATCAATAACCAACATAAACAGCTCATACAACTCAGTATTAAAAAAAAAAAAAGAAAACCAAATAACTTGATTAAAAAATGGGAAGAAGAACTGAGTAGACATTTTTTCAAAAAAGGGCATGACTAATAGGCACATTAAAAGATCCTCAACATTGGTAATCATCAGGGAAATGCAAATCAAAATCACAGCAAGATATCATCTCACAACTGTCCATCATCAAAATGTCTACAAATAAAAAATATTGGTGTGGATTTGGAGAAAACAGACCCTTTGTACACTGTTGTTGGGAATGTTGATTGGTGCAGCCCTGTGGAAAAGAGTATGGAGGTATCTCAAAAAATTAAAAACAGAACTACAATATGACTCAGCAATTCTATTTATGGCTGTATATCTGATAAAAACAAAAAGAGTAATTTGAAAAGGTACATTGCAGTACCCCAGTGTTCATAGTTGCATTATTTATAATAGCCAGACATGAGAACATCCTAAGTGTCCATCAACACATGCATGAATAAAGAAGTGATTTATATATATATATATATATATATATACACACACACACACACACACATACACACGCACACACACACACAATGAAATACTACTCAGTCATAAGAAAGGAAGAAATTTTTGCCATTTGCAGCAGTATCAGTGGACTTGAGGGTGTTATGTTAAATGAAATGTCAGAAAAAGATAAATATTTTATGTTATCTCTTATATGTGGAATCTAAAAATACAGTAAACCCTAGTGAATAGAACAATAAAGAAGCAGACTCACAGATATAGAGAACAAACCAGTGATTATGGGAGACAGGGGCAAGAGGTGTGCAGGAGTGGAAAGTACAAACTATTGGGTGGAAGAGGAATTCAAGGATATATTCTGCAACATGGGAAACATAGATAATATTTTGTAATAATTGTAAAAGGAAAGAAAACTTTAAACATTTTATAATTAAAAAAAAAACAACCAGAAACTAAATCAGGGAGCTCAGGAGGCCTAATGCAGCCTGAGAATTTGGGCTGTCTTATTGCCCCTTCTCTGGGGAAAGACACTGACACCAATGTGCCATTCTTAATAGTTGAAAAGTCACAGAATAAATTGTCAGACTCTTCTCTCATGCCATGTGCTAAAGACTGCACCAACAATTTGGAGAAGGAACGTAGGTAGATTTGCACTTCAGAGGAAAATAAATTTCTTCCTGGATCTTTGACTAAGCTAGAATGCATGAAAGAATATGGGATGCAAGAAATTAAGAAGTGCACCTCTTGGGAAAAGCATTTTCTGCTGAGAAAAGAGCTATGTAGATGTGATGTCTGTCTTTCCTGTGTGGCTGCTGGATTTTGTCTAAAAACAGTCTAGTGACAACAGGCATTGGCCAAAATATTGTATTGCTCAGTGAACACTTGAATCAAGTTAAAGGTAACCATAAGTGGTAGCACATTCCAAAGCAGTGTGCAGTTAACAACAGTTTCATCTGAAACTCCAAATAAGGCCTGAAATCTTAGTGTAAAGATGAAGAAAATGAAAATTCACAAACCTGTGTTGCATTTTTACCTTTTTCATCCAGGGCCTACTTATCTATGAGGTATGACAGGCCATTGAACTGGTTTAATTTTCATTTCTTTTAAAATTAGGAGAAAGCATGAATTAATAATAATGTGTTTCGTAAGAAGTTGAGCCTGAATTACATTTGTCTCTAGACTAAGACACCCATACAGTGTATCTGTTACTATTTTGTAATGGAGGAAGTAGCCCATCAGACAAAAATGCTCACTGTGTTAGAGTGGGCACCCTAAAGATGCCCACAGCCTAATCCCTAGAACCTGTGAATGTATCACATCCAACAGCAAAAGGGACTTTGCACATTGAGGATCCTGAGATGGTAAGAGAATCCTGGACTACCCCAGAGGCCTCAGTGTGATCACCAGGGTACTTACAAGACAGAGCAGATGTAAGAGAAAGCAGTAGGAGATATGATGATAGGAATAGAGGTGGGAGCAATGTGTTTCATAGGCTGAGGATGTGGCCATGGGCCAAGGAATGTGGGCTTTCACTAAAAGCTGGGAGTGGGTTTCCATTTCCTTCCATTTCCCCTCCAGGGAAGAAAATGGAACACAAATAACACAAATTATTATTGAACACAAATCCTGGAGGATGAATTTATGCAAAATTAATAATAAACATAAAAATGTTACTGTAAACCATAAATATGCTGATGTTACAAATCAAACAGTAGAAAGCAATAGTTGATAGAGATGCAATAGTTGATAGAGGCAGACTTCTAATTGGTGATAAGCTCAAAGATCAATGTTTAAACAGATACTCCCAAGTATTTTCTTAATCAAAACATGAGGGATCAATGGTGAGGAAACAATTAGAGTTTCTGTCCCCATGTAGTCACCAATTCCTAGGAAAGGTAGCCTCAGAAAGCAAATCTTTAAATAACACATCAGCAAGTTTTTTTTAATCGCAAATAATTTGAAGGTAAGAAGCAAGTTTAGGAGAAAATTGGGGAATCTTATTTGCATAAGCAAAAGAGATGTTCCTGTTCAGAGTTGAATACCATTTTGGAGCCAGTCAATCCAGGCTGAGGAAGCACATTCTAGGCAGAGGGAATAAATATTGTATCATTCTATCTACTTGATAATTAAAATCCTCCTCTGCTGAGATCACCCTTTGAGGAACATTCATATAAAACACAAATATCTTTGTGTCTTTCAACTATTCAAAGAAGTCTGTCCATATACCTCTTACCCGATTTTCTTTGTGACTAATTTACCAATCATGACTTTTTCAAGTCCTTGCTCATTCAGCATGTCTGGCCATTTCCCCTCCCAAGTGTTTCTCCCTCAGCCAAGCTCACTGCCTCAAATTCTGTCCCCAGGGAGGATTTCCCTTCACCACCATCCTTCAAAGATGTCCTAAAGATAGGGTGAGGGCAGCAGCTGTCCACTTTTAGGTAGTGCCTGCATATTGTGCAGAATCGTTCACAAGCCAGGCTTGCCTGAGCCTTCCCCTGTCAGTTCTCCACCATAGTGGGGAAGACCCCCATGGTCACAGGTACAGGATGGGAGAGAAAAGGTAGTGTAGCAGAAGTGAGGACTGTGGGCTTTTGAGCTACTTCCTCATGTAACTAATTGTGCCTTCTGGACCTGCTCTGGCCTGGTCACATATATACCACTTCCATTTGATGCTGGAGTGTTGCTATGCACATCCTGTATTGCAGCTTGGTGGTTAAGATATCACTTAGTTTGTGATGGGCAGCTCAGGTCATATGGTAACTTGATGGCCCAATGTGAAGCATTCAGTTTCTACAGAGGTTGCAGATGTTTTGTTTCTCTAAAGTAGACTGGTTACCTAGATGATAGAAGGATCTTGCTCCACAAAATTCTTAAGTCCTGTGCATCAATTCACTTTTAAGGGCCTTCAGAAGGCGCCAAAGGACGTCCACAGCTGCCTCAGACACATCAAGCACAATTGGATCTTCTGAATCTTATGGTCCAAAGCAGCCAGCATGGCAACCTGGACCTATTACATAGCCCTCTCTTGTTCTGAGTTCCATTCTAAACTAGCAGCTTTTGGAGTCACTTCATAAAAAAACCTGGAGTTACACATCCAAATGAGGAATATGCTGCTTCCAAAACCCAAAGAAGTCACTAGATGCTGTGCCTATTTCTTGATTGGGGCCAGATGTCACAGCTTATCCTTTACATTAGAAGGGAGATCTTGACATGGCTCACACCACTGGGCCCCTGGAAATCTCACTGATATAGAAGGCCACTGCCTTTTGTATGATCTATTTTCCATCCTTTGACACATAAATGCCTTACCAACAAATCTAGAGTAGTTGCTATTTCTTGTTCGTTAGAGCCAACCAGCGGAGAAGGCAGTGGCACCCCACTCCAGTACTCTTGCTTGGAAAATCCCATGGACGGAAGAGCCTGGAAGGCTGCAGTCCATAGGGTCACTAAGGGTCGGACACGACTGAGTGACTTCACTTTCACTTTTCACTTTCATGCGTTGGAGAAGAAAACGGCAACCCACTCCAGTGTTCTTGCCTGGAGAATCCCAGGGACAGGGGAGCCTGGTGGGCTGCTGTCTATGGGGTCACACAGAGTTGAACATGACTGAAGCGATTTAGCAGCAGCAGCAGCAGAGCCAACCAGCATAGAGGCAGCAATGTAACAGACCTGTGTGATATCTTCTGAAAGGGAGAGTCAATCAGTTTTAGACTAAAGTAAATTATGGCATCAGGCTGGAAAGTTGATATACCCATGAGGTAGAGCAGTGAAAGCATATTACTGACCTTGTCAACTGAAAGCAAACTGCTTCTAGTGGGCCTATGGACAAGGATAGATAAAAAGGTGTTTTCCAGATTAAATACATACACGTACATACCATTTACCAGGGTGAGTGTTCACTTGCTCAAGCAATGAAACCACATCTGGAACAGCAGCTACAACTGGAGTCACCAGCTGGTTAAGATTATGATAATTCACTGTCATTCTCCAAGATCCATCTGTCTTCTGCATAGGCCAAACAGGATGTGGTAGGAATTGCCACCCCTGTATCCTTGGTGGTGGAAGTAAACTCTGCAACCAACCCCTCTATGAATGTGTTGTTAAATTTTATTTACTATTTTTCTAGGTAGTTTTCATAGCTTTTACTTTGCCTTCCCCTCAATAATAACCCTCCCTCCACAAGTCAAGGAACAAATGTGAAGAATCAGATGCTGCTAAATATGTCTATTCCAAGTATACATTTCAGAACTGCAGAGATAGCCGCATGATTGGTTCAGACAGCCACTGGGCTCACCGTGAGACAGAACAGAGCTACAACTCCATTGATCAATTGACTTCCATAAGGCTGTATGCTGACTTTAGGGCCACAGCAAAGTTTTAGGTCTCCTAGAATTAGTATTAGTTCAAAGCCAGTCAGTAGTTCCCAAAAGGTCTAATATTTCCTTTTTCCCAATGCATAGTTACCCTGGTAAAAGGCCAAAAGTCATCTTGGGGAAGGCTGAGATAAGGATTGAGAGTACAAACTTTTAGTAGTGCACTGGGGTCCTTCCTCAAGCAGACCCAGCCTCACCTTCATTCCAGGGATTCTGGGTGCATAAACTGGCTTGTTTCTGGGAATGGATTGAAGGGATGTAATGATCTGTTTTTATGACTTAGGCTAAACTTTTATTCCTTTGCTGCTTTTACACATAAATATAAATTAGTAGGCTTCCCATCTACTTCACTTCCAGGGACACTGTGATCAACATTCTGATTGCTGCTTTGACCCTACTGTTCATTAAAGTAACCATGCCCACTTTGCTTTTGATAATTGAATATTGCCACTTGGCTCCTATCACCCCAGGATTCAATTACCTTCATTGCATTTAAGTTTCCCAATGCAATTACTGAGTGAAGCAACAACAGAGTCCTCAAGGTGTCAACTGAAAAAGAAAAAAAAAGCACAACCTAAAAGTGCAGAATTATGTTTTATTGGAATATCACTGAGGACTTCCTGGGCTACAACTTCTCTGAGGACTGTTTCAAAGAGAAATAGGATATATAGCAGTTTCTGAAAAAAAAAAAAAAAAAAAAACAAACCCAAAAAAACACCCAGGTAGTAAAATATCAAATGTCAATAAAAAGAAGACAAACAAGCAATAAAACAGAAGTCTCAAGTTAATGAATTTAGCACTTTTCTTTGTATGAGAAGCTGCAAGAGTCTGGGCTTAGTAAAATTACTCCTTTGATATACATCTCAACCATCTAGGGCCAGGGCTTCCCAAGTGGTGGTAGCGGTAAACAACCCATATACCAATGCAGGAGACATAAGAGATGCAGGTTCCATCCCTAGGTCAGAAAGATCCTCTGGAGGAGGGCATGGCAACCCACTCCAGTATTCTTGCCTGGAGGATCCCCTGGACAAAGGAGGCTGGCTGGCTACAGTCCATAGGGTCACAGAGTCAGACACAGCTGAAACTACTTAGCACACATGCACATCTAAGGTCGAATCCTGATTTTCTAACATCTTGAATACCCTCAGGGTACACTATCAGTGGTGGTTCCAGTGGCTGATGGCTTGATGGCTGCAATATCCTCTGTCTAATGGTATGGCAGGGGACATTCTTTGTCTACAAAGGATATTGATGTGGTCTTCTCATAAATTTATTCCTCATAGTATTGGTGGAAGGTAAAACTTCTGGATCCCACCTCCCCCTCCAGCACCCCCGGTCAGGTGTGTATGTCTTAAATGATAAATCCACCCTAACATTCCTCTCTCATTAAGCTTTTGTAGTTCTTCTCTCCATTAAACTGATGCAAGTCTAGCATTTCCAGTGTATCCATGCCGATGGGGGGGTGGGAGGTGACGGGGTGCCGAGAAGCCACCTTTTGGTCTATGTATCAGCTGACCAATCAGCCAAATTTTCCAGAGTGCTTTCTAAGCTGCAAATTAAATGCAGTCTTATTTAATGAACACATAAATTCAACCTCATCCAATCTTATAAGACATTCTTTCTTCCATCATCCCATGCCTTTAGTACCCATTTCCACACATTTCCCAATATTTTTTTCTGTGTAACTTAGAAAGTCATTATTTTGGAATTTAGCACCCTTCCTCATGAGTCAGAGTGTGTACCTTTTGGGACCTGCTGAGGCTAAGTCTAGTAAAAGTTCACAAGTAAAGAAATGTGGTAGGTATGGGTCCTGAGGAGAATAAGCATTGTCTTACATGACAGCTGTGTCAGGGGATGCTACTTCGACTGGGGTTGAAGAGGCCATCTACGTTGATGCTGGGGCCACTGGTAAGAAATATTTATCACAGTTTAGGAGCTGAGTGTCCCCAGCTTCATCAGGATCTTCCCACAAATCCCCATCCTAACTTAGAGGGTCTAGTTCTTTCCCAATCAAAGGCCTCGTGTTAATTCAACATGAGAGGCCCTTTCAGGCAGCAAGTTCAACTTGCACTGCAATTCAACTAGATGCATGTTGAGGTTCTGTGCTTGATTTTCAACCCTGTACTACAGGAAATAGTAGTGTCCTTTAGGGCACACATAGAACCTCTCAAGTCATTTATGAGGCACTTGAGCTGGGAATTCAGGTTCGTCCATTTCTTTCAGTGACATAAGGAGCAACAGAACAAAATAACTACATAAATTAGTTTTCCAAAAATGTCATTACATTCATCCCAGAGAAATTAAATCTTATGTCCATGAAAATATTTGTACATGACTGTTTCTAGCAACTTCATTTGTAATAGCTCCAAGCTAGAAACAACAAAAATGTTCTAGAATAAGTGAATGGTTAAACAAATTGTGGTACATGAATACCATGAAACACTGCTTAACAATAAAAAAGACTAACTGGAGAATACCCGGACAGCTCTTGTAAAACACTGTGCCAACCTTAGAGGTTATTATTTGAAGGCCATATATTACATGAATACATTATATAGCATTCTCAAGAAGACAAAAAAAGGAGATTGATAAGTGGTTGCCAAAAGTTTAGGGATGGTGCATGGGGGCCAGGGTGGGAAGATGGTAAATGTACCTATATAGGAGCAACAGGAAGGAGACCTTTGTGGTGATGGAACAGGTGTGTATCCTGATTGTGGTGATGCCAACACATGTGATAAAATGATACATCTACATTGTAGCAATGTCCATTTCCCAGCTTTGCTAGAGTCCTATTTTTATACAAAATGTAAGCAATTAGGAAAACTGGACCAAGATGACTTGAAGTCTCTGTCTTACTTTTACACATCCTTGGCTATCTGTAATTATTGCAAAACAAATCACTAAAAAATCAATGTGCTCAAATAAGAAAAAAATCTGCATAAAAGTTTTTTCTTGAGGGTGCTAAACTGTTCAAGACAACTTCAACTCTGAGGCAGTCATTTTATCATTGGTAACATAATAAAAGAAGCAAAAATTGTATTAAGGGATTCTATTTGGAAATTTTAATGTAATTTTTGACACACTGTATTAGAAACATTACTTTCTGCTGAATAATATTTTCCAACTTTTAAGGTAGGTTAACCACAGGTAGATAAATCTAGTAATCAATGAATAACATTAGGATAGAAAAACAGTCTCAAGATAAATTATATCATGCTATATGGAATTTTTCATTAATTTAAGCATCTCTGTAGATCTCTGATGTCAAGGTGACAAGGCCAAAGCTGCTGAAAACTAATGATGATTACAAGAGGTTACATGGTAAATTGTGAATCGATGAACACAAAGATTTACAGAGCTGATACAGAATTTAAAGCCTTCATGTATAGCTTGAGAAACTCTGAAATTATATTTCCAAGCTTGCTCAGGACTGGGGACCAGGCCAAACCCAGACTATTGGGCTCCTAAAATGTGATTGTCCCTGAGAGCCATACTCTGTTGCGTTCCTGTACATGCCCCTCTCCTCACAAGTTTAGCCCTCATAGCACTGTGACGCTTTGGCCAGATTTCAGGGCACAGAGGGGCCTTCCCAGGTGGCTCAGTGGTAAAGAATCTGCCTGCCAACGCAGGAGACATGTAAGACATGAGTTTGATTCCGGGGTTGGAAAGACCCCCTGGAGGAAGGACTGGCAACCCAATACTCTTGCTTGAAAATCCTATATACAGAAGAGCCTGGCAGGCTACAGTCCATGGGGTCACAAAGAGTTGGACACGACTGACCACACGCACACAGGGCACAGAGAGTCTGCCATGAACTGAGAGTATCTCTCCCACACAAGCACCTGAGGGCTGGCAGAGCTCTGCTTCTCTCTAAAGACTCCATCTTCAATGAGCTCTATTACAGTTAACGAGTGTCTCTGTAGCTTAAAATAGTTTGGAAAGAAAAATATTTTAGAAAGTATCTAATTGGAACTATCCCAATCACATAGTTTTCATCATCAGCCTTTGTGATTCCAGGCTTTTATAAGCCCAATTATTCTGACATATTTTTAGGGAGAAAGGAGAGTGGGTTTTTTCCCTACTTTAATTATACTCCTTAAGTCATCATAGTTTCATATTATTGAATGTACAGACAGAAAACATCCACATATTCACAGTTGGAAAGATTTACTTTAGAAATGCTCTTTGAATGCATTTTCACTACCAAAATCACAAAAATAGCTTCTGTAATAAGGAGGAAAATGTGACTTGTTTCTCTAAAACCAAATATGATATTGACCAAGTGGTAGGCATTCAATGAACATGATGCCTGAGACTATGTGTTGTGGGGATAAAGGCCTGGGATAGGAGTGCTGAACAGGTCCTTGGTCTCTGATTGAGTTCCCTTCAGCTTTTCCATTACCCTTCATTGTAATGGTGAAGGGGCTTGCATAACTCAATAAAGCCATGAACCATGCCTTGCAGGGCCACCCAAGATGGATGGGTCATAGTGAAGAGTTCTGACAAAATGTGGTCCACTGGAAGAGGGAATAGCAAACCTCTTCAGTATTCTTGCTGAGAAAACACCATGAACGGTATGAAAAGGCAAAAAGATATGACACCAGAAGATAAGCCCCTCAGGTTGGAAGGAGTCCAATATGCTACTGGGGAAGAGCAGAGAGCAATTACTAATAGCTCCAGAAAGAATGAAGCAGCTGGGCCAAAGCAAAAACGACAGTTGTGGCTGTGTCTGTGGTAAAAGTAAAGTCTGTCTGGTGTAGAAATTAAAGTTTGATGCTGTACAGAACAATATCACATAGGAACCTGGAATGTTAGGTCCATGAATCAAAACAAATTAGATGTGGTCAGGCACAAGATGACCAGAGTGAATATAGACATTTAAGGAATCAGTGAACTAAAATGGGCAGGAATGGGCAGATTTAATTCAGATGACCAGTATACCTACCACTGTGGGCAAGAATTTCTTAGAAGAAATGGAGTAGCCCTCATAGTCAACAAAAGAATCTGAAGTGCAGTAGTTGGGTGCAGTCTCAAAAACAACAGAATGACCTTGGTTTGTTCCCAAGGCCAATCATTCAACATCATAGTAATCTTAGTCTATGCCCCAATCACTCATGCCAAAGAAGCCAAAGTTGACCAGTTCTATGAAGATCTATAATAACTTCTAGAACTAGCACCAAAAAAAAGATGTCCTTTTCATTATGGTGGATTGGAATGCAAAAGTAGGAAGTCAAGAGATTCCTGGAGTAATAGGCAAGTTTGGCCTTAGAGTACAAAATGAAACAGGGCAAAGGCTAAAGAAATTTTTCCAGAGAATACATTGGTTATAGCAAACACCCTCTTCCAACAACACAAGAGACAACTCCACACATGGATATCACCAGATGGCCAATTCTGAAATCAGATTAATTTTATTCTTTGCAGCAGAAGATGGAGTCATTCTATATGGTCAGCAAAAACAAGACCTGGAATTGACTGGCTCAGATCATGAATTCCTTATTGCAAAAATCAGGCTTAAATTGAAGAAAGTAGGGAAAACCACTAGGCCATTCAGGTATGACCTAAATCAAATCCCTTATACAGTGAAAGTGATGAATAGATTCAAGGGATTAGATCTGGTAGACAGAGTGCCTGAAGAACTATAGACAGAGGTTCATAATACAGTGTAGGAGGCAGTGACCAAAATCGTCCCCAAGAAGAAGAAATGCAAGAAGGCAAAGTGGTTGTCTGAGGAGTCTACATATAGCTGAGAAAAGAAGAGAAGTGAAAGGCAAGGGGGAAAGGGAAAGATGAAATCCACCGAATGCAGAGTTCCAGAGAATAGCAAGGAGAGATAAGAAGGCCTTATTAAATGAATAATGCAAAGAGGAAAACAATAGAATAGGAAAGACTAGAGATCTCTTAAATAAACTGGAGATATCAAGGGAACATTTCATGCAAAGATGGATACGATAAAGGACAGAACCAGTAAGGACTTAACAGAAGGAGAAGAGATTAAAAAGAGGTAACAAGAATACACAGAACTGTACAAAAAGTCTTAATGACCCAGATAACTGTAGTTGTGTGGTCATTCACCCAGAGCCAGACATTCTAGAATGTGAAGTCAAGTGGGCCTTAGGAAGCATTACTAGGAACGAAGCTAGTGGAAGTGATGAAATTCCAGCTGAGCTATTTCAAATCCTAAATAATGCTGTGAAAATGCTGCACTCAATATGCCAGCAAATTTGGAAAACTCAGCTGTGGCTATAGGACTGGGAAAGGTCAATTTTCATTCCAATCCCACAGAAGCTTAATATATTAGAAAGTGTGAGGATTCTGTCATTCAGTTAAAAAATATTTGGAGCTTACTTTGTGATAGTCAGAATGAATGTATAAGGCTTGGATGGTGTTCCTAGGTAGCTCAATATTTAGTGTGGCATCTTCATTCCAGTTCTGCTATTAATTAACCATGTGAGCACTTTGGAGTCTGTTTCATTGGCACTAAAAAGGAAAATGAGAGCACACAGCCTGATTCTCACAATAAATGTGTTATCTATTTAACTTAAGTTTTAAAATTTGATTCTTCAATTACATTCTAATTCTAATAGAGTTTGTTTACAGTAGGCAGTCCTGTAGACAGCTCTCTTCTGGGAAGACATGAAAATACAGTGAGAATATTCAGAAAATGAAGATCATGGCATCCGGTCCCATCACTTCATGGAAAATAGATGGGGAAACAGTGGAAACAGTGTCAGACTTTATTTTTTTTGGGCTCCAAAATCACTGCAGATGGTGACTGCAGCCATGAAATTAAAAGACGATTACTCCTTAGAAGAGAAGTTATGACCAACCTAGATAGCATATTCAAAAGCAGAGACATTACTTTGCCCACTAAGGTCCGTCTAGTCAAGGCTATGGTTTTTCCTGTGGTCATGTATGGATGTGAGAGTTGGACTGTGAAGAAGGCTGAGTGCTGAAGAATTGATGCTTTTGAACTGTGGTGTTGGAGAAGACTCTTGAGAGTCCCTTGGACTGCAAGGAGATCCAACCAGTCCATTCTGAAGGAGATCAGCCCTGGGATTTCTTTGGAGGGAATGATGCTAAAGCTGAAACTCCAGTACTTTGGCCACCTCATGTGAAGAGTTGACTCATTGGAAAAGACTCTGATGCTGGGAGAGATTGGGGGCAGGAGGAGAATGGGACAACAGAAGATGAGATGGCCTGGATGGCATAACTGACTCGATGGACGTGAATCTGAGTGAACTCCGGGAGCTGGTGATGGACAGGGAGGCCTGGCGTGCTGCAATTCATAGGGTCACAAAGAGTCGGACACGACTGAGCAACTGAACTGAACTGAACATTAGCCCCAAGCCAGGCATTATTTCAAAAGCTTTAAATGTATCATTTCATTCAGCCCGACAATGAATGAAAGAGGCAGATTTCCCTTCTTGGTGTTCCTTGCAGCTGATGTAAGCGCATGAAACTTCGGCTCTGCCAATGGGATCCTGCAACCCAAGACCAGAGTTAGGAACAAGTGGAGCAAAGCTAAAGGAGCATGGGATTTTGCTGTGGTGACGTGGGTTATGGAGTCCTTTGAGGGCAGGCGGGTGCAGCCAGCAGGAGCCATGGCCTATTCAGGTATACAGATAAGTCCAGGAATCAAACCCCATGACTCCTGCTTTGCAGGTGGATTCTTTACCTGCTGAACCACTGGGGAAACAAAGTGTGTACATGAATAGATGTAAATTTGGGAAAACGGTGCTTATTATTTTTTTGACTGTCTGACACCCACTGTCCCCTGGCTCTGGGGAATTTCTCCAGATATGATTTTCTATTGAGAGGCAATATGCTTCCTGCTACTATGGAAACCATTTCATTCTCCCTGCAGATAAGAGCAGGGTTGTGACCTGCACTCTGTGTTAAGCAGGTTGTTAGCTTTTTCTTCCACCATTATTATTTGGGGATAAGAATACAATATAATATCTATCTCCTTAGCAAATTTTTAACAGCACAACACAGTGTCATTAAAACTAAAAAGCACTATGCTGTACAGATGACACCACCCTAATGGCAGAAAGTGCAGAGGAACTAAAGAGCCTCTGGATGAAGGTGAAAGAGGAGAGTGAAAAGCTGACTTAAAGCTCAATATTCAAAAAACTAAGATCATGGCATCTGGTCCCATCACTTCATGGCAAATAGATGGGGAAACAATGGAAACAGTGACAGATTTTATTTTCTTGGGCTCCAAGTCACGCTGCAAACTATGAGTGCAGCCATGAAATTAAAAAGCCCTTGCTCCTTGGAAGAATAGCTATGACAAACCTAGACAATGTATTAAAACCTGAGACACTTTACCAACAAAAGTCCATATAGTCAAAGCTATGGTTTTTCCAGTAGTCATATACAGATGTGAGAGCTGGATCATAAAGAAAGCTGAACGCCAAAGAATTGATGCTTTCAAGCTGTGGAGTTGGAGAAGACTCTTGAGAGTCCCTTGGACTGCAAGGAGATCAAACCAGTCAATCCTCAAGGAAATCAGTCCTGAATATTTGTTGGAAGGACTGATAGTGAAGCTGAAACTCCAGTACTTTGGCCACCTGATGCGAAGGGCTGATTCAATGGAGAAGACCCTGATGCTGGGGAAGAATAAGGGCAGGTGAAGGGATGACAGAGGATGAGATGGTTGGATGGCATCATGAACTCAGTGGATATGAGTTTGAGCAAGCTCTGGGAAATAGTGAAGGACAGGGAAGCTTGGCATGTTGCAGTCCATGGAGTCACAAAGAGTTGGACATGATTGAATGACTGAACAACAACAATGCTGTGCAGAAGATCTCTAGGATGTGTCCATCTTGCATAACTGGAACTTCCTTCCCTTTAACTAACACTTTGACTTTTCTGCCTCCCTTCAGCCCCTGACAATCACTATTCTACTCTATGCTTCTGTGAGTTTGACTATTTTTAGAATTCTTACATAGGCAATATCATGCATTATTTGTCTTTCTGTGTCTGACTTATCTCATTGAGCTTAATGTCTATCACCAACTCAATGGACATGAGTTTGAGCAAGCTCTGGAAGTTGGTGATGGACAGGGAAGCCTGGCATGCTGCAGTCTTTGGGGTTGCAAAGAGTCGAACATGGCTGAGCAACTGAACTGAACTGACTGAATGTTCTCCAGGTTCATTCATATTGTCACGAATGGCAGAATTTCCTTCTTTTAAAAGACTGAGTAGTATCCCACCATGTGTACCTCACATCTCTTTTATTCATTTGTCTGTTGATGGACATTTAGGTTACTTCAGTATCTTGGCTATTGTGAATAATCTTGTTGCAGTGAATATAGGTGTGAAGATGTCTTTATGAGATTCTTATTTTGATTCTTTTAAATATATGCCCAGAAGCAAGGGAGGTTCCTCAAAAAACTAAAAAGAAGAGGATTGTTAGCTTTTGGATGGTTCTGCACAAAGATAAAGAGTACAGCACAGTCCCACCCAAAGGCAAATACGCTTCTGCCCCTGTACCCACTCCCACCCTTTATCCAGGGTGTTTGGTTTCTATTTATTTCCCAAGTTCAGTCCTTCAGCCTCTCGTTGATTCTGCAAACTCATATTTTCATAAATTCTCCTTTTCTTAAGAAAAATTATCAAAGCATGTTGTTCCCAACAAAGAATTATATTGTTCCTTACTGTCAAAAGGAATTGTAACATTTATAATTGAGTTTACTGAATTGCAGTATAGTACAGTTAGGCTCATTGGAAAAGACCCTGTTGCTGGGAGGAATTGGGAGCAGGAGGAGAAGGGGACGACAGAGGATGAGATGGCTAGATGGCATCACCAACTAGATGGACGTGAGTTTGAGTGAACTCCGGGAGTTGGTGATGGACAGGGAGGCCTGGCGTGCTGTGATTCATGGGGTCGCAAAGAGTCGGACACAACTGAGAGACTGAACTGAACTGAACAGTCAGGGCTTGTAGTTTCATTATTAAGGAAATCCTGGTTTAGTCCTTTAAAAACTTGTGCCCTAAAGTAGGAGTTGAGCAAATAATTATTAGTAAAAAAGATGAGTTTTTTTTTCCTGTGAAGTTTTGATAAATGCCTTAAGGAACTTAAGGGTATCAAAGTGACTTAGAGAATTTCAGTAATGTCACCAAAACACATTTATAATGGTATTCATATTCTAAATTGAGAGATGTGTAATGCAGTTGTATTATTCTGTGTTGAAATTAGTAACACAGAGAGGTTTGTCCCATTCTTTTTGATCATGAAACTCCATCCCCAGGAATTCTGGCCTCTCAGTGAAACCAAAATACCGCATAAAAAAGAGCCTTGGGGTGGGACCT
Source organism: Ovis canadensis (assembly GCF_042477335.2). Taxonomy (NCBI): domain Eukaryota; kingdom Metazoa; phylum Chordata; class Mammalia; order Artiodactyla; family Bovidae; genus Ovis; species Ovis canadensis. Next base: position 47,559,305 of record NC_091246.1, on the reverse strand, counting down.
GGGGATCCTATTCCAGTGTATGCCTTTATTTGATATTATTATTTGTGTTGTCCTCCATCATTTTAGTTGCCTACAATAAAAAACAAACAAACAACAAGCTTCAAATATTGCATATGAGACTGAAATTCCAATTATTTAAATCAGATGAGAATCTCAGTCTATTATGAGTCCTTATGCCTTTTCCAGCTCCTAGTGTGTGGAATAGGCAATTACGTCACATGGTATTTCCATGCAAACTCTAGAAAAGCATAAGCATATAAGTGATGACAAAAACTGAAACTATGAATTACCTTTATAAAATACCTTTTGAGATAGAAAGATATATGTATAAACCCAGTTGTAAATTGAGGATGAATTCTGAAAGGTGGTTATTATTCAGACATTGAAAGTAGTTTTTTTTCCCCTTATTTGCTTATAGTTGATTTATAGTGTTGTGTTAATTTCTGCTCTACAGCTAAGTAATTCAGTTATACACATATATACATTATTTTTCATATTCTTTTCCATTGTAGTTTATCACAGGATATTGAATACTGTTCCCTGTGTGATACAGTAACAGTGTTGTTTATCCGTTCTGTATACAATAGTTTGCATCTGCTAATCCCAAACTCTTAGTCCATCCCTCTCTTACCCTCCTTCACCCTTGGCAACCACAAATCTATTCTTTACATTGAAAATGTTTTGAATATTTTGGATTAGATAAACAGGAAAACAAGAATTCCATATTCTACCAATAAGAATCAGAAAAAGGAATCATGTAGATGTGTTCCAAATTTTGAAATTTTAACTCCAATCTAATGTGAATACATATCCTGAGCTTCCCCTCCAACAGATTTACATTTAATTGAGAGTAAGAATAAAAAGTATGTTCCAAAAGAGACAGTTTATGGAAATTGAGGTGATTACTTCTGAGGGTGAGGACAGTATTTACAATAGTTGAATGCATTAGGATTCTGCTATGACCAGGCATTGTACTAAGTCTTTTAAATATATTGGTTCATTTAATGCTTACTGCATCTCTGTGAATCAGATATATTATTATCCCCATTTTACAAATGAGAAAACTGAAGCACAGACAGGTAAATTACTTGCCAAAAGTTGCATGGCTGCTACGAAAAGCTAATTTTCAAAATAAATATTTTAGTGCTATTTGACTTTTTTAAACCATGTACCTTGATTATTTTTAACTAAAATTTAAAAATTCCAATTGAATAGAGATTTATTGCTTGCATTATATCTTTATAGAAAAAATATTACTAACTTTGCCTCCAAATATCACTGAGTTGTAAAGTTGGTTTTTTTTACTTATACATTCAATACTTAATGTAACACTGAGATCTAAAAAGAATAGGCAATATTTTATTTATTTTTTAAAATTTATTTAATTGGAGGATACTTTACAATATTATGATGGTTTTTGCTATACATCAACATGATTTGGCCATACATGTGTCTTCTCCTTCCTGAACACCTCTCCCACCTCCCTGCCCACTCCATCCCTCCAGGTTGTCACAGAACACCAGCTTTGGGTTTCCTGTGTCATACATCAAACTCCCACTAGCTATCTATTTTACATTTGGTAATGTATGTGTCTCAGTGTTATTCTGTCAAATCATCCCACCCTCTCTTTCTCCCATTGAGTCCAAAAGTTTGTTCTTTATGTCTGTATCTCCTTTGCTGCCCTGCATGTAGGACTGTTGATACCATCTCTTTAGATCTCATATATATGAGTTAATATACGATATCTGTCCTCTTTCTGACTTACTTCACTTCTATATAATAGGCTCCAGATTCATCCACCTCATTAGAATGAATTCAAATGTGTTCCTTTTTATAGCTGAGTAATATTTCATTGTGTATACATAGCACTGTCTCCTTATCAATTCATCTGCCGATGGACATCTAGGAAAACGGGAAACATTTTACACTGGTATTTGTAATATCAAGGTGCAAACTTTTAGAAGTTAACATTTTGTTACCCAGCTCTCCTTTAACTAAATTCCATCCTGAAATTTCAGCCTATTATCTTAATGCATCTTTAAAATGAATTACCTGAGTGCCTGGACACATTTATACTTAAAACAGTTTGCTGAATTGCTTCTACTTAACTAAATATTTCATGTTACTACAGCATTCAAATTGATTTTCAATTTAATAATATTTAGTAAAACAAAACAAGGAGTAATATAAACTGAATTAGCTTGCTCCTTATTTTTGTTGTTTTGTTTTCTTCTATTTTTCCTTCAAGGAATTTCTTCAGAGAAAATCAGGAAATCATATACATGCTTAGAAAAAGTTTTATTCATATAATAAGACCCAGGACTTCACATGAAAAAGGTTTTATATAATCTTTCTCCTCTTGAACTATTTATAATAATTGAGGACATACCTTCTGGTCAATAATATCATCTAGATAAATAATAATTTTAGTTTTCATTACTTATTTAGTACCTATGGAGTACTATATAATGCAATTTAGTCCAATTTATAGGATGAAATACAAATTTAAATCATTGAATTTGGTTTATAGTGCATCTTTATTTCTTTTAAGCATAGACATATACTTTACAAGTCAAGCTTTATTAACTTTACATGGATGTATCTTTTTGGAAGTAGAATATTAACTAAATAGAATAAAGGTTTAGAAATGGATATTGGCTAATATATATACTTACATATATGCATATTTTATAAAAATAATTTTACTTTATTCTCTAAAACATCATGTCTATGATTTTACCCTGGAAATCATTCCAATATAAGTCAGTGCTTTAAAATATATATGCTAATAAACAATGCTCCATGTGCTACAAAAATAATTTAGCTATTTTTAAAAATGAATTTCCCTTCTAGTTACCTCATTTCAGTGTTTATAGATCATAGAAATGAAGTACAGGAAACTCTGAATTTTACCTTATGGAGACCTTGTATGCCGGAACACTATATCATAGCCTGCAATAATTGCCCAAATATGATTAAGAAAAAAAGTATGAACTTACTTGCATAAATTCTTCCATCTTACAGAACATTAAAAGTTGATCTATATGCATATATAACAAGAAAGTTTTTAATCCTACTTCTGGGCATGTGGAGAAAACCATGATTTGAAAAGATTCACGCACCTCAATGCTCATTGCAACACTATTTACAATAACCAAGATATGGAAGCAACCATCAACAGAGAACAGATAAAGAAGATGTACATACATTTGATGGAATATTATTCAGCCATTAAAACAGATGAAATAATGCCATTTGCAGCAGCATGGATGGGACTAGAGATTCTCATACTGAGGGAAGTCAGGCAGAGAAAGACAAATATCATATGATATATGTGGAATCTTGACAAAAGGGTACAAATGAACTTATCTACAAAACAGAGAGTTACAGATGTAAAAAGCACAATTATCAGGGGGTAAGAAGGTGGGGAGGGATAAATTGGGAGAATGGGATTGATATATACACGCAGCTGTACATAAGACAGATAACTAATAAGGACCTACTGTACTCTACTCAGTAATCCTATGGCCTTTATGGGAAAAGAATGGGCTATATGGGAAAAGAATCTTTAAAAGACTGGGTATATGTATATGTAACTATTTCACTTTGCTATACACCTGAAACTGACATGACATTGTAAATCAACTATATTCCAATAAAAATTTAAAAATAAATTTAAAAAGCTTAAAACTAAGAAAGCTTTTTAGAATGTACCTTTGAAATTCAGTTGTTCTATACAAATGTTTTTAGAAGAGTAAGTTTGAAAAATATGACAAGAATTTAGAGTACCAAAGTTTTTTTTTTAATTGTCAGATGGTTAAACATCTTTGTTATAAAGCTACAGTAAAGGCACTTATGTGAAATGTACATGTATGTACATGTTTGAGGTATAAGAAGGGGTCTCCTCTCCTGGTTTCACTACTGCCAATGGCTATTTCAGTCTTATGAATTCAAACAGATAATTGGTTGGTGTTCTAAGCTTAGAGTTCAAAACCATCCATGTGTCATTTTTCAAGTTTAGATTAAATCTCCCAGGATCATAGGTAATACCAGAACGAGGTTGGGAGGATGAAATGAAGTTGATCTAGAAATTATGGAAGAGAGAGTACAAAATCATCCCAAATACCAGTGATCTAAAGTTCCTGTTAAAAGTTGGATTCTCATAGGATATTCAAAAAGAATCAAACACATATATGCACTACCATGTGTAAAATGGGAGCCAGCGTGAGGAACTCGCCCATGGCAAAGGTCATGAGGAAGGAGGCTTCGGCATATGCAAAGGTGGCGTCGAGCCTCAGGAAACCCCCTGTTCCCGAGCATCTACCCCCAAAACCAGGGTTTGCCTACTTTACTGTTTTATGCTCTCACCTATACCTCTCACTTTACGGGGGACTGACCCCCATTACTTCTCTCGGAGAAGGAGTTAACTTACAGCTCCAAGTCAATAAAAATTCCTGGGCATGACAAAAGTGTTTCAACTTACAAACTCCTCTGAAGGTTATCTAGCCTGCCTGTACAGGTTCGTCCGGCCACATGTGATTGTTTACAGCCTCCCAACTGTGAGAGGCACGAGATGTTTTAGACTTACTAAAGGCAGATTCTTTTGGGAAGTTAGAAATTATTAGTATAGTGGGTTGGTTAGGAATTATATTGGTGAAGGGTTTTTCATTTGTTGTGCCAATAATTGCTGCTAAGCCTCCATATTCCCTGCCCTGGGTATGACAAGGGTGTCTCAGGTCAAACCTCTCTGCTGGCAGACTAGTTTGTGTGACAGGATTATCCATACTCCTGCCACTATGCACAGGATTGTTTACTACCTCTCAACCATAAACAGCACAGGGTTTGGAGTATTTTGAAAATCTTAATTAGCATAGGGCTTTTCTCATTGTTGAGTCAATGATTGCCGCCAGGCCTCCATATCCTTAGGCACCTGGGAATATATTAATGTATTTGGAATATAGAAAAGGAAATATAGTAGTTTTTGATGTTAGCAATACTAGACCTTTTGAGTTAATGAATTTTCTCTTTTGTTATAGATCACTGTACTTTGTTATAAATCACTGTGTCCTTGCTATGTATAAATGTAAATTTATCACTATCTTAAGACTAAATAGATCTTAAGGGGAACATTGGTGAAGAGTTTTCATTTGTTGGGCTGATGTTTGCTGCTAAATTTCCATATTCCTTGCCCTTATAATGAATATAATTAGCATATAGGAGAAATAAGTATTAACCTTTAAGATTAATCATGTTAACCTTAGGTTAAATAAATTCCTTTCTTGATTGTAACCCACTACACCCTCACCCTATAGGAATGCAACTTTATTTGGAGGGTGGTGCCTGGTTTAAGAAAAAATGCCCTTGGAAAAAATAAGTTTTTTGGTTATCAGAAAGAGAGGATCATAAAATGTCAGCAGGCCTCACGGCCAGAAGATGATGTAAAACCCCTAAGACCCTTTTTTTTAATACATTTATGTGAAGCACTGGATTTTGATAAAGGTCAGGACTGCTGGCCCCTGCGTGACTCTGTATTCATCCCTAAGTGTAACAAAAGGTATATAAGCAAACCTAAAAAATAAAGAAATCGGATCAGTTTCTGGAAAGACTGATTCCCCCATGTCATTTCTTTCTTGCTCCCCATTTTTCTGGCTGAATTCCCATCTGGAGTGTGGGTGCTCGCCACGTCTACTTACTTGCCCTGGCTTTTAAGTTCCACACAAGAAGGAGCCCAAGAGGGGCACCTTCCGATATTCAAGTGGCGCTGGTGGCCCAACGTAGATGGTGCAAATTCCTTGTCTTGGAATTTTACTGGTATCCCACGTAAACCAAGTTATTCAGCCTCTTTTTCTCCACTAATATTTCCTACTACACTATCCGTTTCTAATCTCTCTCTATCTGTAATTAAATGTTTTTTCCTAAGACGCCAACTCAGTCAGTCCCCTCTTCGAATTACCCTGGATCCACTGGGTCTGGACGCCTGCAGATAGCTAGTGAGAAGCTGCTATATAGCACAGGGAGCTCAGTTCAGTGCTCTGTGATGACCTAGAGGGGCAGGATGGGATATAGGGATGGGAGGGAGGCTCAAAGGGGAGAGAATATAGACATATATACATATGTATACATATATACAGCTGGTTCACTTTGTTGTACAGCAGAAACCACCATAACATTGTAAAACAATTAGACTCCAGTTAAATAGCAATCATTTTATCAATCTTAGTTCTTTAGCTTTTTAAAAAATAAGATAGCCTTAATTTAAATAATTGCACTAATTCAATTTCACTCATGTAAGAGAAGGCAGTTCTGTGCAATCAATCTGTCAAACATGCACTGCAAAATAAAACAACCAAAGAAAGTAATTAGATTCTCCAAAGCTTCTTCCTTTCTGTTGCTCTCATGTTTCTTCTAAAACCTAATTTCTTTCTGGAGGCAAGCCTTCCACCTAGGGCGATGCTTATTGTAGGTGTCCCTATAATCAAGATGTGTATCTGTTCTTTCTTTCTCTCAATTCCTTCTGATGATAAAGCTACTCATCTCTTACTGAGGTGATGACAGGCATGGATATTTGTAATGCACTCCGCATTTTGTATGTCCTTCATTAAAAGCAGCTGAGTTGGTAGCTTCATGAAGGAGGAGGCATTCTTCTGCATTTGTGTGTGCGCACATGTGTGTTTGGGAAGAAGGTTTTATTATTGTTTGCATTCAAAAGTAAATACTGAAAGCTTCACTCCAAATTAATATTGTCATCAGTAGTGACATATGAAAATCTTGCTCATTAGTCTGTGATCTGGAGGGAAAATATTTTAATGACTATCGGTCAATGCATCTGCGATTCTTGTAACTATTATTGAAAATTTAAAAAACTTGATGTTTACTTTGGAATTTTATGCTTTTAAATATTATTGACTTCCAAGAAGGAAGTCAGATGTTAGAACCTTATAGCATAAACTTCAGAAATATAAAAACTACTGTTACTTAATTAAATAACACAGATTTAGGGCTTTTAACTTTTTAGCCAAATGTATTAAGATATAATTGACATAGGACTACAACTCACCCATTTAGAGTGTACAGTTCAGTAATTTTTAGTATACTCACAGATATGTGCAATCATCACCATGGTTAACTTTAAAACAATTTTGTCACTGCAAGAAGAAATCCCATGCCCTCCCAACCCTAAGCTATCACTTACTGCATTTTTGTTAAATCTTTAAAACCTTCATGAATTAGCACTTTGATATGAATCTCTAACTCTCTCTGCTATTATTTGTAAATTAAAAAAACTTTTTTTGTTGAGCAATGTTAGGTTTACAGAAATATTAAGCAGATATGCATAGAGATATCATATATTTCATTGACAATACCCCTTCCCCCTTTCCCCTGTTACTAACACCTTGCATTAGAGGTACATTTTTACAGCTGATGAGCTTATACTGATATGTTGTGATTAATTAAATTTTGCATTAGTTCACTATATGTGTTTGTTCTGTGGATTTGAAATAAATGTATAATGACAGGTATTGGCCACTACAATCTCATACAGAATATTTTCACTGCCTTAACCTAGAAATTCCTATGATCTACCTGTTCATCTCTGCATCTCTTTCCCTAATTCCTGACAACTCCTAATCTTTTTACTGTCTCTATAGTTTTGCCTTTCCCAGAATGTTGCAGAGTTGGAAGATTTTCTCTTATATTATCTTCCAGAAGTTTTATAGCTTTGTGTTTCATATTTGTGTGCGTGCATGCATGCTAAGTCACTCAGTCATGTCTGACTCTTTGTGACCCTATGGACTGTAGCCCGTCAGGCTCCTCTGTCCATGGGAGTCTCCAGGCAAGAATACTGGAGTGGGTTGCCATGTTCTCCTCCAGGGGATCTTCCCACCCAGGGTTGGAACATGTTTCTTACATCTCCGGCATTGGCAGGCAGGTTTTTTACCACTAGGGCCACCTGGCCTTTTTATATTTGGATCTGTTCTTTACATTTAGGGCTTCCCTTGTGGCTCAGCTGGTAAAGAATCCACTTGCTATGCAGGAGACCTGGGTTCAATCCCTGGGTTGGGAGGATGCCCTGGAGAAGGAAAAGGCTGCTCACACCAGTATTCTGGCCTGGAGAACTCCATGAACTGCATAATCCATGGGGTCGCAAAGAGCTGGACACGACTGAGCAACTTTTACTTTTAAGTAAAATCTTCCCTGGTGGCTCAGACTGCAAATCATCCACCTGCAATGCAGGAGATGGAGGTTTGATCCCTGGATTGGGAAGATCTCCTGGAGAAGGAAATGGCAACCCACTCTAGGACTCTTGCCTGGAAAAATTCCATGGATGGAGGAGCATGGTAGGACTGTAGTCCACGGGGATGCAAAGAGTCGGACACAACTGAGCAACTTCAGTTTTATTTTTAATGTTTCTAAAAGGTATAAGGTTTATTTATAAATTCACTTTTTTTTTTCCTTTCTGCATGTGGATGTCTAGTTATTCCAAGATCATTTGTTGAAAAGACAATCTTGTTCTTCATATTGTTACTGTTCCTTTGTCAGAATCAGTTTATTGAATATGTCTGGGTCTATTTCTGGGCTGTCTATTCAGTTCCATTGATATATTTGTCTATTCTCATGCCCATACTACACTGTCCTGATTACTATCACTTTATAGTAAGTCTTGATGTTGTTGTTTCCAACTTTGCTCTTCCTCTTCAAGATTGTGTCAGCCATTCTGGGTTTTTATAAACTCTGGAATCAATTTGTCAATATCTGCAAAATAACTTTTGATTTTGATTGGGATTAATTAAATCTATGGGCTTCCCAGGTGACTCAGTGGTATAGAATCTACCTGCCAATGCAGGAGATGCAGGAATTGTGGGTTTGATCCCTGTGTTGGGAAAATTCCTTGGAGAAGGAAATTGCCATCCACTCCAATATTTTTGCCTGGAAGATTCCATGGAAAGAGAAGCCTGGCAGACTACAGTCCAGGGGATTGCAAAGAGTTGGGCGTAACTTAGCGACTGAGCACACACATATTAAATCTGTAGCTCAAACTGGGAAGAACTGGCATCATCATAACACTTTTTGTCATCTTACACATGAACATGGAGTATCCTTCCATTTATTTAAATGATTTGATTTCTTTTCTCAGAGGTTTGTGGTTTTTCTTCATTTAGGCATAGTACATAATTATATCTAAGTATTTCATTTTGGGTGCTAAAGTAAATGATACTTTTTTATTTTTAATTTAAAAACCAATTGTTCATTGCTCGTATATGGGGAAGCAATTAGCTTTTATATGTGAATATGTATCCTGCAACCTTGCTGTAATTGCTATAGTTCCCAAAGTTTTTTGGTTGATTCTGAAAGATTTTCTGCATAGCTGATCATGCCAGCTACAAATACAGCTTTATCTCTCCCTTTTCAATTTATATATTTTAAATTTATTTTTAGTTTAATTATATTAGCTGTGAATTCTAAGACAATGTTAAAAAATGTGTTGAGAAGGGATACCTGTGCTTTGTTCTTAATCTTAGTGAGAAAGCATCTAGATTCTCACTAAAAAATACTGTATTATCTGTAGATGTATTATAAATTCTCAGCTTCAAGTTGCAATAGCTCCCTTGTGTTTCTAGTTTACTGGAAGCTTTTGTCATGAATAAACGTTGGATTTGTCAAATCCTTTTTCTATATCTACTGGTATCACTTTATAGTGTTTTTTTTCTTTAACCTGTTTATATGATGAATTACACAAACTTATTTTCTTATGTTAAACCAGCTTTGTATACCTGGAATAGGCCCCGCTTGTTCATGGTTTGTGATTCTCTTCATACATAATTGAATTTGATTGACTAATATTTTGTTCAAGATTTTTGCAACTGTATTCATTTGTTTGAATTTTTCCTTTTTTTAATAATACTTTGTATTTTTTTGATATTAGGATAATGCTGGCCTCCTAAAATGAGTTAGAAGGTATTCATTCTAGTTCTATTTTTAGAGAAAAAGCATGCATTTTTTCTAAAATGTTTTGCTAAAATTCACCAGTGAACTCATGTGGCCCTAGTGCTTTCTCTTTGGCAAGTTATTAATTATAGTTTCAAATCTTTTAGTATATATAGGCTGGTTGAGATTGTCTATTTCTCTTTATGTTATTTTTAGGCTGGGACAACTGAATATCTACATGCCAAAAAAGTGAATCTAGACAAAGACCTTACGGTTCTCGTATACATTAAAAGGATCTCAAAACGGATCATGGAATATAATGTAAAATGCAATAGGTCTTAATTAAAATAAAATGCTTCTGCTTTTCAAAAGACACTGTTAATAGAATGAAAAATCAAGCCAAACACTGGGAAAAATATTTGCACAAAGATATCTGATAAAAGATTGATTTCTATAATATACAAAGAATTCTTATAACTGAACAATAGGAAAACAGTTAAAAATGGTCAAAGATATTAAGATACACTTCACCAAGGGAGATATACAGATAGCAAGTAAGTGTATGAAAAAAGGCTTAACATAATATGCCATTAGGAAATCATACACTAAGTTGGCCATGATGTACTACTGCATACTCTTTAGAAAGATGTAAAATCCAAATACTGCCAACACTAAATATTGATGAGGATGTGGAGCAACATAAATGCTTATTCCTCATTTGTGAGAATACAAGATGGCACAGTCACTTTGGAAGACAATTTGATAGTTCCTTACAAAATATTCATACTCTTAACATATAATCCAGTAATTATACTCCTTTATATGTGCACAAATGAGTTGAAAACTCATGTTCACATGAAAACCTGCACATGCATGTTTATAGAAACTTTATGCATAATTGTTGAAACTTGGAAGCAATTATGATGTCCTCAATAGGTAAATTAACTGTTATATCTGGACAATAAAATAATAGTAGCCATTGAAAGAAACAAGCTATCGAACCACAAAAAGACATGGAAGAACCTTAAAAGCATATTGCAAAGTAAGAAACCATCTTAAAAGACTACATGCTATATGATTTCAACTATGTGGCATTCTAGAAAAGGCAAAATTATGGAGACAGTTTAAAGACCAGTGGTTGCCAGGGGTTAGAGATCACACAGATTTGAACACGACTGAAGTGACTTAGCAGCAGCAGCAGTAGAGTTGAAGAAGGGATGAATAGGTGAAGCAAAGGGGGTTTTAAGTGAATAGAACTACTTTTTATATATAGGAGTGGGTTATATCATTATACTTTTCTTAAACCTATAGAATGTGCAGCACAAAGAGTGAACTCTACGTAAAGTATGGACTTTAGTTAATAATAATGTATTAACTGAATTGCAATGTATTGTATATTATATATACACAAAAGTAATTGTGATTTCAGATTGTGAATTTAAAATCATTGTAACTGAGCTCAAACCTGTTGGGGTCCTTTAATGGACTGGAACCTGGCGGTCCAGAGTAGATAAGAAAGTGAAAGAGAGAGAGAGAGAGAGAGAAAGAAAGAAAGAAAGACACAGGGACCCAAGCTTTAATGGAGCAAGGGTATTTTATTAGCAGAAATGTAGGCTTATATATATCTTTAGTAGGATGATTACTCAGCTATTACACAGGATGAAATTTTATCAATAGCCACAATATGGATAGTCTAATACATACAAGGTCACTGACCCTGAAAATAGTCACTGAAGGGAGTTACAGAAAGGAATCCAAGCAGATACATTTTCTCATGATCTCAGTTCTGAGAGCTGCGTGCAGCTCTGCTCATTCTTGGAATAGGAACTGATAAGGAATCCTTGAGAAATGGCCCACAAAGGAAGAAAAATGCAACATATTGGATTCCTTAAAGTTAAACGTCCCCTGACAAAAACCATCTTATTAATCAAAATAGGAACCATTACAATCAGAACATATTTGTCAATGAAAAATAAGTTTATTCCTGTAGCATAAAAATCTGTGCTTCAGGATTCTACAAAACTCTTGGAAAGCATTTTCTGCATCCTGTGGAATGGGTTTCCCTGCAAAAAGTTGTCTAGATGCTTGAAGAAGTGCTGGTCAGTTGTCTAGATGCTTGAAGAAGTTGTAGTCATTTGGTGGGAGGTCAGGCGAAGGTGGCTAATGAGGCAAACCCAATTTGTTCAACTTTTGAAGCATCGGTTGGTTGTGCAGTGTGTAGTCGGGTGATGTTATGGAGAAGAACTGGGCCCTTTGTGTTGCAATGCCAGCTGCAGGTGCTGCAGTTTTCAGTGCATCTCATTGATTTGCTGAGCATGCTTCTCAGATATAATGGTTTTGCCAGGATTCAGAAAACTGTAGTGAGTCAGATGGACAGCAGACCACCAAACAGTAACCATAGCCTTTTTTCTTGGTGCAAATTTGCTTTGAGACGTGCTCTGGAGCTTCTTTTTGGTCCAGTCACTGAGCTGGTCATTGCTGGTTGCCATATACAATCCACTTTTCATCACACATAGCAATCCGATTGAAAAATGGTTCATTGTTGTGCAGAATAAGAGAAAAGGACACTTCAAAATGACAATTTTTTATATTTTTGATCAGCTCATGAGGCTTTTTCACCATTCCAGTTTGCTTCAAATGCCCAACGGCCATAGAATGGTTGATGTTGAGCTGTTTGTTAACTCTTGTGTAGTTGTAAGAGGACCAGCTTCAATGATGGCTCCTGGTTATTGTCAACTTCCAATGGCCAGCCACTATGCTCCTCACCTTCAAGGCTCTTGTCTGCTTTGAAAAACTTCCTGAACCACCACTGCATTGCACATCTGTTAGAAGTTACTGGGACAAATGAATCATTGATGTTGTCAGTTGTCTCCACTGCTTCATGACCCAGTTTGAATTAGAATAAGAAAATAACTCAAATTTGCTTTCTGTCTAATATCATGTTCATAGTCTAAAATAATATAAAATAAACAGCAAGTAACAAATAATTAGCAAAAAAAAAATAAAGAGTGATATGTGCATTGAAATGATGTATAACATAACTGCATTTACTTAAGAATGTATTCCAATATCAACTGGCAAATTTCAACAGTGCAAAACTGCAATTATGTTTGAACCAACTTAAATATATAGTATTTCTTGTATATATGTTTTCTTTATAGAAAAACACAGAGAGAAAACAAACTAGGGAATTCATTTTGAGAAGGAAAATGGTGACAAGAAGAGCTACAAGGAAGTGTTTTACCACCTTTCACAATGGGAAATGAATTAACTGCCCCAAATGGTAAAACCTTAGAGGAGTGAACTCTGTTTCAAGCTGGCATTTATAATTAAATTTTGAATGCAGTGTAAAAAGCTATTCTTTGACTCATTTTCATATAAAGCCAAAACACTGGATTTTTTTTGTTTGTTTGTCTGAAAGGGTCAGTATCTATGAAAACTCTATTTATGTAGCTTAAAATGTTTTAACATTATTAGCTTTGAAAGTCAACCAGTTACATAATAACTTTCATTAATTTCATTGATACTGATTCTTAATAAAATACTCATAAAAAGGTAAACCATTAACATTTTCAAAGATTAGCAAAGCCTTTCCTAGAGAAGAAACTCTGATAACCATCATACTTGATTGAATCTTAATGAAATAATCGGTGTTTATCAATAATTTATAATTAACTGCTGAAGACATTGAAATTTTAATCAATAAAACTTTTAGATGTAAGAATTGTTTGAAAAGATGAAATGTCTGTATTCTGGTCTTCATTATACGTGTGATACATTAGACAAATTTGGGGGTGTAACTTCTAAAAACTTGCTCTCTTACTCTGTCACTTAACTCACTTTTACTTTTATTCTCACATCCAGCTGTATATGATTTCTTTGTAAGAAACCTGATATTAAAAAAAGAAAAGAAAAGAAAATTTCTATTGAGTTAAAGGTGTTATGCTTTTATTATTGTTATTATTCTTTAGTTCTGAAAAGTCTGTAATATCAAAGATAACAGCTTTTTCATCTATAAAATCTCTTGATTTTTAAATTTCTTTGTGTGTTTTATGTGTGAAAAAAAAGTGGCAAAACGACACTGTAAACTTTTGAAATAGTCGATCTTATAGTCATTGCATGCAAATGTGTGTGGAAGAATGCATCAAGTCATGCTGCCCTGCTGGGTTGGGAGAAAGGTGTTTCAGTGAAATTAGTGCAGATTGGTGAGTGGTTACTCTCACAGGCTCAGTTCATTTGGTGAAATCCAAAGCACATTATCCAAGGACAAAGACTTTTGCAATTCAGCCAACTTACAGAGTATAAGGTTCATAAGTAAAAGGACACACAATTTTTGCTATTTTTTATTGTCTTGGAAAAAGCAATAGTTAATTGAGGCAACTTCCAGAGTCTTGGATTCCTAAATTCATTCAGCACCAACCAAGGGACGTGTATTTGAACAAAGGAAAAGCAGTACAAACTAAGAGTTGATAGGGTACACTTAAAAGGCTAGACAGTTTACATAGGATTTCCTCATTTTAATTTCATAATAGCCATGTGCCATAGGTTATTTCACAGTTGAAAATATTAACATTAAAAAAACAGAGCTTACACAAATGGAAGACATGTGGTTAATATATACACAAGTAGATTTCTATATAATAGCAACAGTGAAAATACATAGTTTTAAATAACACATCCTTTCTGTGCAATCCCTGAATGTGGAAAACTATAAAAAATTTAATGAAATACATATAAAAAGAACTTAATGATGAAGTTTTAGCCCATCTTCATGGATATAAAGGCTTAAGGTCTTTAAGACGTCAGATCTCCTAAACTCATCTGTAGATTTGAAGAAATTCAGTAAAGATTCTATAGGGTTTTTCAAAGAACTTGGTAATATTATTGTAAAATACATATAAAAATAAAAAGGCCAAAGTGAAGAAAGCTCTGGAGAAAAAGAATAACGAATATATAAGTAACAAAAGCAAAAATCAACAGGTGGGACTACATTGAACTAAAAAGCTTCTACACAGAAAAAGAAACAACAAAATGAAAACGCAATTTACGAACTAGGAGAAAATCCTTAATGAGTATGCTAAATGAATCTCCTTGGAGGAGGATGTCAACAGTGTGGTGACATAGTTGTGCTCTTTGAGAAAGTTGGATACAGTTAAGATCTTGTTTGTAAAGATGGTATACAATGGCAGAGCAAGTGAGGTACTCCTGGGTAGCTGGATAAAGCTGGATGAAGCAGGTGTCCCTATGGAGATAAAAGCAAAGGGGCTGTTGAAAGAGACAAAGAATAAAACATATTAGCCAAAACTATATTAGCAAATGTTATCACATTCTGATATGATTGAGTTTGTGATTTCAATAATATTGGGCACAGGAGATTTAATAGATGGTAACATGGTGTTAATGTTGGGGTAATCCAGCATGAAGCACTATTCCCTCTTTCCAAGTATAAGAACTGGACAAACTGGGCTGTTCAGTGATGACTCAGTGGGGATAATCCTTGAGGGTTGAGTTTTATTTACATTGTACCATATATTAAATATTTTGACTAAGGAGATGGTTCATAGTGTTCCATTTTGTCAAGACACTTTAAAGTGCCAGTCTTAATTTTATTGCTCATTGAATCAGAAAGTCATGCCCACTATGAGATATTTTGGGGGAAAAGGCATGATGACTATGGGGAGTATAGACAAGACAATAGTTAAGGTGAGATACAACTGGTCTCCTATATTTTATGTTCAATAATTTCCCCAAGGTTAGAAATGGAGCCTTTTTAAAATTTGGTGGGAACCCAAGGTATAACTGTAGTCTTAGACCCAGTATTGATTAAGGCTATGAAGCTGTATTTCAGAAGATGTTAAAGTTAATTCAGAACCTATTTTGCAGAAGCACAAAAGTCAATCAACAACTTTTTATCTGTTTGTTGCTTAAGTTCTTTCAATAAATTTTGCATTTTCAAGTGGGTCAAATTGTGAACTTCTCTTTCAGTTTTTTTGTTTCTTCCTTCTGTATTCAGATTTCCTTCTTTCTCTTACTTCCTCTTTTTCTTACTTTTTATTTCTTTCTTCTTTTGCTCTTTCCTTGTCTCCTTTACTACTTCCTCTTTCTTTTTTCCTTCTTCCATAGTTACTGGGTATGCTTCAGTTCATAGATCCTGCTAATAATGATGTATTTCTTCCTTCAGAGACTCTCATATCACTATCATCACAGTAATGTGGTCAAATGCAGATTTGTATGCTTAATGCCCCCTGAGGCTAAACAAACTGAAACATCTGAGTTTAGAGCAGAGGAATATTTATTGTGAAGATGAAGCAAGAAGAACTGATAAATTGTGCTCAAAAGACATGAGCTTCCCAATGGTTTTCAAGGAAGAGTTTTTAAAGGCAAAATTTGGGGTGAGGGCTGCAGGGTATATGACTTCCTTCTAAATGGCTGGTAACAAGGTAACAGTATGATGTCTTTGGAATCTCAAGTTTCTGGTTTCAACTAGTCTGGGTTCTACTTACTGTGATCAGCTTATAGTCAACATCCTCCATCCACGATGTGTGTGTGTGTGTGTGTGGGGGGGGTAGGCAGAGGGTCTTAGTTTCTGTAGGATAATTTGAAGATAATCATCATATAATGTTATCATACCCCTGTAGGAGGAACTAGGAACCCTATGAATCTATTGTCTTATTAATTGCTTGAGCCTATTCTTTGGACTCAGGGAAGGCCTAGGAAACTAATGTCTTTTCTCCTATTTTAAAACAAGAAACAAGGTACACAGAGGGAGTTCTGTAGCCAGGAGGGACCTGCAGTTCCTTCTAGGTTTCAGCTGTGGCCTCTGCCATAAACATGGTTGATTAACTCCCGCACTGTGCCACAAGGATGTTGTACATTCTATAAACCTGAGGATCTATAACCTCAGGTTCTATAAACTTGAGGCCATGAACATTTCTGTGACAGAGCCACAGGCTGCAGAAACAGTAGCAGCAAAAGGTACTTGGTGAGGTCCTAGTGGGTCTCTTGCTTTTAAAAGTGCTGCCATCAAGACACATGGTCCTAGGCCCAAGACACATGACTTCTTTCCCTCAATGTTGATGATAACTCCTATTGCTGGTGAGTTAAAGGTTCTTTATTTATCAAGAAAGATTTCAGAGATGAAGCAAGAAAGCTAAGAAAGTAAAGTGAGAGTTTATTTGAACAAGAATATGCTCTGAAACAGAAAGTAGGCAGACAGATCAGGAGCTGCTGCCCTGTGTTTCTTTAGCAAGCCAGTAATGAGGGGCATACAAATGAAGGGGTGGAATATTCACCGGGGAAGGAGGAATTTGGGTGTTGTATTCCCAGATTTTCATCCCAGCTTGATCTCCCCAAGGGGAGGAGGGAATTTCGACCTTATTTAGCTTAGATCAGAAATGTCATGGTGTCATTGCATGCAGGGGAACTTCTTATCTACAAGGCTAATTTAATTGGAGATAGTGAAGGAGAGGGATACAGATTATGGGGTTGCAAATAGTTGAACACGACTTAGTGACTGAACAAAAACAAATTTCTTTGTAATAAAAGCATAACGAGAAACATGTTACATTTGGATGCAGGAGATTCCCATCTTTATTTACCTTTATTTTTGTCTACTTTCCAACACGTGTGATTTCCAGTCAGTCTGGAGAGTGCTGTCTGTCTGCCCATGCACCACTGCTGTTTACAAGATGCATGATTTCCTGCTACCTGACCTGTGTCCCCTGCTCTTTCTTTGCTCATATTTAGCTCCTGTTTGCTCTAATATCCTGACTCAGTTCAGTTCAGTCACTCAGTCATGACCAACTCTTTGTGACCCCATGAACTGCAGCAAGCTAGGCTTTCCTGTCCATCACAAACTCTTGGAGCTTACCCAAACTCATGTGATAGAGTCAGTGATGCCATCCAACCATCTCATCCCTTCTCCTCCCACCTTCAGTCTTTCCTAACATCAGGGTCTTTCCCGAAGAGTCAGTTCTTCACATCAGGTGGCCAGAGTATTGGAGTTTCAGCTTCAGCATCAGTCCTTCCAATGAATATTCAGGACTGATTTCCTTCAGGATAGACTGGTTGGATGTCCTTGCAGTCCAAGGGACTCTCAAGAATGAGAGACAGGAGATAAATGGGGCCTTGGGGCAAACAGTTGGAGTCCCTTCTCTGTTGACAAATACATCAAGTTGAAATTACCTGGACAATTGAGGGTAGAGGCTGAGCCCTGCACAGGTAGAAGATAAGAGACCATATATTTCCTATTCTTGAAGTCAGGAGATCTCCCTGACTACACAAGCACAGAAAGGTTCCTTGGAGGTCAAAAGGGGAATGATACTAACTACCCATAGATCTCGTAGGAGGATTCTGAAATATACCAAATTCGGACTCTGAACCAGGAAAACCAAAATTATTGGAGAAAGGAAACTTGAAGAATTGCTCTATATAAGATATTTAAGCTTCCATGAGGGCATGAATCTGAATTTGGGTATGTCTATCCAAATGCATTGTACCCTTTTCCTCGTGATAAACACTTTTCTTATTTCACTACTTTCTGTCTTTGCAGGAATGCTTTTCTGCAAAGCTGAAGAGCCCAGGCCTTGTCATTGACCACTGGTTTAGTGGTTAGGATTTGATGCTCTCACTGCTACCACCCAGCCTCAATCTCTGGCTGGGAAACTAAAGCCTTGCTTCAAGTAACTGCAGGCCAAGGCCACCAGAGATGATGTTGGTATAGATGGGAAATTCAAGCCAAATGAAAATATTTTTTCCAACTCCAATTCCCAATAGTCACAAAAATCCCAGGTCATCTTTTTTTTCCTTGCTCTTCTAAGTAGTTTTTGGACCAGCTGGAGAAGGCTTCTTTGCTCTTTTCAGAAAACCTCACTACGTATCACTTCATAACCTTTTGCTGTGTGTATGTGTTTGTATGTGTCTGTGTGTTTGGGAAGAAGAGTCATCATTTTTGACATACAAACCAAAATCTGAGTGGAAGTTCATCCTGTCTCTGCAATTTGTGGGAAACAAATGGTGTTGGAACATGCTGTCTAGATGATGACCACCACCACTCCAGGTCTGTATCTTCTTACTTGGCTTGCTAACTTGCTCTGTTGCCTGCTAGTGCTTCATTGCACTTTGTTGCTGACTGCTGGGAAGTTTCCATGTTTAAAGCTGTGCTATCTTGTCCTGCATTTTCTTAGTTTTACTGAGTCTCTGTTACCAATATATCTAACTAATCTGAGTCATGGAAGTAAAGTCGGATGCTATAAAGAATAATACTGCATAGGAACCTTGAATGTTAGGTCCATGGATCAAGGCAAATTGGAAGTGGTCAAACAGGAGATGGCAAGAATGAACACTGACATGTTAGGAATCAGTGAACTGAAACGGACTGGAATGGGTGAATTTAACTCACATGACCACTCTATCTACTACTGTGGGCAAGAGTCCCTTAGGAGAAATGGAGTAGCCATCTAAGTTAAACAATGAGTCTAAAATGCAGTACTTGGATACAGTCTCAAAAATGACAGAATGATCTCTGTTCATTTCCAAGACAAAACATGCAATATCATAGTAATCCAAGTCTACGCCCAGACCAATAATGCTGAAGAAGTTGAAGTTGAACGGTTCTATGAAGATTTATAAGATCTTCTAGAACTAACACCCAAAAAAGATATTCTTTTCATTATAGGGGACTGAAATGCAAAAGTAGGAAGTCAAGAGATACATGGAGTAACAGGCAAATTTGGCCTTGGAGTACAGAATGAAGCAGGGCAAAGGCTAATACAGTTTTGCCAAGAGAATGCACTGGTCATAGCAAACACCCTCTTCCAACAACACAAGAGAAGACTCTACACATGGACATCACCAGATGGTCAATACTGAAATAAGATTAATTATATTCTTTGCAGCCAAAGATGGAGAAGCTCTATACAGTCAGCAAAAACAAGATAGGGAACTAACTATGACTCAGATCATGAACTCCTTCTTGGCAAATACAGACTTAAGTTGAAGACAGTAGGGAAAACCACTAGACCATTCAGGTATGACCTAAATCAAATCCCTTACGATTATACAGTGGAAGTGACAAATAGATTCAAGGCATTAGATCTGATAGACAGAGTGCCTGAAAACTATGGACTGAGGTTCATGACATTGTACAAGAGGCAGTGATCAATACCATCTCTAAGAAAAGAAAGTGAAAAAAAGGCAAATAGGTTGTCTGAGAGGACTTACAAATAGCTGAGAAAAGAAGAGAAATGAAAAGCAAAGGAGAAAAGGAAAGAGATGCCCATTTGAATGCAGAGTTCCAAAGCATAGCAAGGAGAGATAAGAAAGCCTTCCTCAGTGATCAATGCAAAGAAATAGAGGAAAACAGTAGAATGGGAAATACTAGAGATCTCTTCAAGAAAATTAGAGATACCAAGGGAACATTTCAAGCAAGATGGGCACAATTAAGGATAGAAAGGGTATGGGTCTAACAGAAGCAGAAGATTTTAAAAAACAGTGGCAAGAATACACAGAACTATACAAAAAACATCTTCATGACCCAGATAACTATGATGGTGTGATTACTCACCTAGAGCCAAACATTCTGGAATGTGAAGTCAAGTGGGCCTTAGGAAGCATCACTACGAACAAAACTAGCAGTGGCAATGGAATTCCAGTTGAGCTATTTCAAATCCTAAAAGATGATGCTGTGAAAGTGCTGCACTCAATATGCCAGCAAATTTGGAAAACAGCAGTGGCCACAGGACTGGAAAATGTCAGTCCCAATCCCAAAGAAAGGTAGTGCCAAAGAATGCTCAGACTACCACATAATTTCACTCATCTCGCACTCTAGCAAAGTAATGCTCAAAATTCTCCAAGCCAGACTGCAATAGTAAGTGAACCATGAACTTCCAGATATTCAAGCTGGATTTAGAAAAGTTAGAGTGACCAGAGATCAGATTGCCAACATTCGCTGGATCATCGAAAAAGCGAGAGAGTTCCAGAAGAACATCTACTTCTACGTTATTGACTATGCCAAAGCCTTTGACTTTGTGGATCACAACAAATTGTGGAAAATTCTTCAAGAGATAGGAATACCAAACCACCTCACCTACCTCCTGAGAAATCTGTATGCAGGTCAAGAAGAAACAGAACTGGAGGTGGAACAACAGACTGGTTCCAAATTGGGAAAGGAGTACTTCAAAGCTGTATATTGTCACCCTGCTTATTTAACTTATATGCAGAGTACATCATGAGAAATGTTGGACTGGATGAAGCACAAGCTGGAATCAAGATTGCCAGGAGAAATATCAATAACCTCAGATATGCAGGTGACACCACCCTTATGGCAGAAAGTGAAGAAATAAAGAGCCTCTTGATGAAAGTGAAAGAGGAGAGTGAAAAAGTTGGCTTAAAACTCAACATTCAAAAACTAAGATCATGGCATCTGGTTTCGTCGTTCCACAGCAAATAGATGGGGAAACAATGGAAACAGTGACAGACTTTACTTTTTTGGGCTCCAAAATCACTGCAGATGGTGACTGCAGCCATGAAATTAAAAGACGCTTGCTCCTTGGAAGAAAAATTATGACCAACCTAGACAGCATATTAAAAAACAGAGGTATTACTTAGCCAACAAAGGTTTGTCTAGTCAAAGCTTTGGGTTTTTCCAGTAGCCATGTATTGATGTGAGAGTTGGACTATAAGGAAAGCTGAACACTGAAAAATTGATGCTTTGAAACTGTGTTGTTGGTGAAGACTCTTGAGAGTCCCTTGGACTGCAAGAAGATCCAATCAGACCAGTCCATCCTAAAGGAAATCATTCTGAATATTCATTGGAAGGACTGATGTTGAAGCTGAAACTCCAACACTTTGGCCACCTGATGCAAAGAACTGTCTCATTTGAAAAGACCCTGATGATGGGAATGATTGAAGGTAGGAGGAGAAGAGAAGACAGAGGATGAGATGGTTAGATGGTATCACCAACTCAATGGACTTTAGTTTGAGTAAGCTCCGGGAATTTGTGATGGACAGGAAAGACTGGCATGCTGAGGTCCATGGGGTCACAAAGAGTTGGACATGACTGTACAACTGAACTGAACTGAACTGATATTCCACTATGTTTGAGCTCTTCTGCTGAACTAAAACCCCCACCCAAGGAAAGATATTAACTACCTGAAAGCACCCTCCATTCCAGAGAGGTCGCAGTTTGCCATCATCAGCTGTTGCCAAATACATTCAGGAAGAAGGAATGTGGCCCCTGCAGACACCTTGCTCCTTACCTGCAATCCTTCCTCTTGACTATAAAACTCACCACCACTACCCCCACAACCCAGGTTTGGGCACACAGTTTTGAGGGCATTTGTCCACTGTGCCCCCGTTTTCCTGGCAAAGCAATAAAGTTACTCTTTTCTACTCTATCCAAAACTCTGTATCCAAGATTTATTTTGGTGTCAGTGTACAGAGGCTGGATTCGGCTTTAAAATCATGTTGATGTATGGCAAAAACCACCACAATATTGTAAAGTGATTAGCCTCCAATTAAAATGAATTAATGTTTTTGAAATGTGATACAATTCTGCAGGACAAACTGAGCATATCATGCAAAAACACTGTTGAGTGGAAAAAGACAACACTTATTGTAATACCCTTTAAAAAAATTCCAAGAACAAACAAACTCAAATAATATGCTATTTAGACATGCACATGTATTAACAACAGGGGACATTATGAGGAAAAAACACATTGAGGATGTTTTACTTCTTGTACTCCAGGGTAGCCTCAAAATATTTACTATTTATATTATTTTCTGTTATCTTAACAGAAATATTTTATATTTATTAAATATTATATTTGCTAATAAATTGATTAAAATAAGTCAAATTAAGTTAACAAAATTAAATTCAGGCAATATATGAACCAATTACCACTAGGATTAGAGTGGTAAACACTAATTATCTATTCAGTCAAAGCACAGTCTGAATTGCTTTGTAGGCTTAAGATTCTTAATAAAAAGGTAAGCTAAGATTCTGGGAGCTCCAGTTACCCGTTCTGTAAGGTTCAAATTCATTGTCACAACTCCTCACTGCCCCTTATGCATCCTTCTAAAGAGTTCTTTCTAGTTTTTTCACCATATTCATTTTTACTATATTTACTTTTATTTTAAAGGATCGTGTGACCGAGTTTTTAAACCTGTCAGTTACACTGTTTATCTGGCATGATCCTGGCAGTGTAATATGCCACAAAGTCTCCTGGAGTCCCTGTCATGCCATCTCCTACAGTAGAGTAGATGCAGAGTCAGAATTCCCACGTCACTCAGGAAGGCCTGCTACTGCTGCTGCTAAGTCACTTCCGTCGTGTCCGACTCTGTGCGACCCCATAGACGGCAGCCCACCAGGCTCCCCCGTCCCTGGGATTCTCCAGGCAAGAACACTGGAGTGGGTTGCCATTTCCTTCTCCAAAGCATGAAAGTGAAAAGTGAAGGCCAGGGGGGGCCATTCAGATTGAACCAGAAGAGCCACATGCTTACAGAGGGGCAGTCAACAATGAAATACTGATGGTGTACTTTTTATTTACATTTTTAGAGTTTAATTCTTTATAAAGGACAGATAAGAATGATTCAACCCCAGGAAGCTACAGAAAAAGGCCTGGGGAAGTTGGATACCTCCTGAGAATGAGTTTCTTTTTCTTCAGATTCTAGCTTTGATGGGTTTTTATTTGGTCATTTTCAATACCAGGAATATAACTTTTTTTTTTTTAATTACAACTCCTTCCTTTGTGGGGAGCTTCCTTTGATTGAATGGATATATTGTAATTATCTTAACTCCTAAAGTTGAATGCAAGCTTAAAGTAAAAGGCATTTCTATTTTGTTTTCTTCTGTTAATTTGTCAGCAGGAAACAAAATTACTCTCTAATGACTTTTGGACTAAAAAATAAATAATAATGTATGATTATGTAGCCATTATGTGCTTAGATTTTTGTACAGGCACTTGAAAAGGCATAATGAGACTTCAAAATCTTTTATTCACTTATATAAACAGAAGCCAATTTACATTTTAGAGGATGCTTACTGTATTCAGAATATACCATATATATTCACCAACACCAAGACTATACTAATTTTGTCAGAATAATTTATGGAAACATTAAATTTTGTTTCTTCTCCTGCATTTTCCCTTCCTCTCTCATTTATTCTGGCAACCCCGTTTTCCAGTTCCTTGCTTGGGGCTCTCTGCAGGGCCTCATGCAAGAGAAGACAATCTTCAGGAGCAAGTCTGGTGTCTGAAAGAGTCAGGGAGAAAAAGGAGAGAGGGACGGGAAATCTAAGATGGCAGCCAGGTTTCAAAAGGTGATTAATGTGTATACCTGCAGAGGCTGTGTGCTAGGAGAGGAGATCCCTTGGAACTCATTGCAGGAGCAGCTGGAACCTTGATGTGATTCTGGTTGGAGGGAGGGAGGGACAAGAATAATGGGATGTTACTTTCTCCCACCTAGGTCACTGAAACCTGAAATCTCAGCTGAGTGGATTTAAGGAATATAAATATTATAAATGTTGTAACGTTTCCTGAACTCCTGAGTTTTGGAACTGAGAACACTATTTGTTATACAACCTATAGTATTTTAAATTATGACACCAGGGATCTATATCTATACTATTTCCCTGTCCTTTAATTTCTTTACCTCTTCCATCAGTTTCCACTGCGTCACACCCTTAGAACTGTGATCATCACTAGAATCTGTACCATTTCCAAAATATGTTTATTAAGTAGTCCAAATTTCAACCACATGTTCTATCTTTCTAGTGCAATAGCTTCAGCATCTCTACCCCCAGATCTCCATCTCACTGGGAAGCCGGACCGAGCACTAGGTGACATTTTTCAACAATACTTGCTTTAATTCCCTCCTTGTTCAGGTTACACTCCAGCATACAACACTATGATCTCTTCCTCATAAATACTCTTAACTCTTTAAATCCTTTCTGCCTCCATACATTTGCCTCCCCCTAAACCCAATCCTACCTAACAACAATGTGAGTCTTTCTACACTTGGGGAGAAGAAGGTAGAACAGATCTCATCACTGGATTGATCAAACTGACTTTAAATTTTTGATCACTAATCAGAAACAGACAATTAATTGTGCTATGTAATCATACTATACTTTCCAGTAAGTTGCTTTCTAAATGTCTATGAAAACGTCCTACCAACTAGCTTCTCTTTCACTCCCAGCTAATAGCTTTAGTTCACACTTAATTAAGAAAACAGAAGCATTTTTCTCTCATCAGGTCCTTCATTCCTACTGGCAACTGCAGCAGAATCAGATACGACTGAGCGACTGAACAACAAAAACAAACAACAACAAAAATCCCTGTATTTTTCAGTCCTTTACTGTACAAATTCTCTTTCTTCTTCTGGGTAAAATGTTCATGAAATATTTGTTCATGTTTGTTGTGTCAGTTTTCTTAACCTTTATTAACTGTTCAACTGACTCACATATAGTTTTTGTCCCAGGACTCACGTGAAATGACAAGGTCACCAAGGTCACCAAGATCACCCATGACCTCCGTGTTGCCAAGCACAAGGGACACATTCATTTCTTTCTCATCTTACTCAGCCCATCAATGCTCTTACCTTCTGGAAACATTTAACTGTCGTGTGTGGAAACAGATGCAGACCAGCCAAATTAAAACAAACTATTGATTCACTACAGCAAAGAAGTCAGCTACTATCACTTGTGTTGGGTGGAGATGCAAAGGCAGACAGAAGGGCAAGTGGAAAGTAAAGGGAAGGCTCAGGTGGCCCTGAGTGGAAGCTCTTGGTGTGGATAAGTTGCAGATAGCTACCTAGCATGGTGGCATTCCAGGTGATTAGTTAGGGGAACATATTTGGCTTTCTCTGGTGGGTCTGAAGATGGAAGTAAGACACAATTTTTAGGGAAGCTGCCAATTATTAATCAAGTCCTTAGCATTTTGAGCTGATTATTGTAGAAGTTATTGTTTGGTTTCCTGTATTGCTCATAGAGTTAAAAATCTGACTTACAGCAGAATGCCTTGTTGGGGTGGGTATTAACAGAAGTGGTTGGTTTCCTGGTCAGGTCACTGCAGGTAGTGGATCAGAGTTCTAGTTTTATATATGGTCTGACCAGTTTTCTATTTGTATATTCAGTCTCAGGGTTTTATCCTGCATTCTTCTGATTTCCTTTACCAACTGCCCTTCTCAAGAGTCTTGCTGCCATTCCCCCTCATCTACTCCTCCTTCTTTCCATGGTGAAATATCTTATGAATGAGTTCAGTGTCCTGGGTTCTGTTCTTTTTCTCTTTACACACCCTTTCTTGCTGATCGCCTATTATCCTGCACCTTTTCATGGAGTTCAATAGGTTTCCTATAATCCTGCATTCTCTGACAGGTTCCATTTTTATTTCTACAGCACCAGCTTCTCCCCAGAGCTTCCAATCCAGGTGTGTATCCACCCAATCCATCTCCCCAAATCTCATTCTACCAGTTAAACTCCCAAGTTTAGAGAGTCCATTTGTCAAACTGGGACTCAAAACCATTTCTCCTGGTTTTTAATCTCCATGGTTCCATGTGACCTTGAGAATTTTCACTGTTTATATTAACAGAAGATGGGTGACTTTGGAAGCAATAAGAAAATGAAAGAGAAGGCCAAATATTCCAGTTGGTTCTGAAGGTTCTACACATGTTCATGCTGCTCCCACTTGGCATATTCTTGGAGACCACACAGCTGCACCTCCTGCTCTAGGCCCTGGCTGCTCCTGGGGTAACATTTCTCATCCTATAGTGGATGTGGAAGAGGCTGCAGAGGGGGATAAAGCTGTTTTGAAATTAGGGAAATCATAGTTTTTATGGTATGTCTTTAAAGAGGCACACATTTGGAAATATTTTTTTTTAATTTTTTAAAGCATAGTTGATTTATAATGTTGTGCTAATTTTGGCTATATATCAAGGTGATTCAATTATATATATATACATATATATATAATACAAATATATATTCTTTTTCATATTTTTTTCTGTTATGGTTTCTCACAGGGTATTGAATATAGTTCCCTCCCTATGCTATACAGTAGGATCTTGTTGGAAGTGTTTCTTTTAATCAAAATCAAAAAGTGATGACACTTTGGAGGGGATCTGATTTACACACAGCTTCAGTCTATTCTATTTTTTTTTTAATAAAAATGTCTTTTGAATAATAACACAGCTAAGAAATCACTATCACTGAAGGTTGCATTTTTATGAGACTTGGAAAATAAACAGGCTTTCAGATCTTTAACAGGATGCTTTTGCATCTGGATGTCATTTCTGCCTACTCAGATTTTGACTCACCAAATTCCAGGTGATTGCTGAAAGCCCACCACAATTGTAATGCCCCCTGTAAATCTGTCTAGATTCTTTCAGTGATGTGTTTCTCCCTAATTTTGCCTTACTTTTACCTGGTTTCTACCTTATAATATTTATAAAATAAATCTTGTGTGCTATGTGTATATGTCTATCAACTCAGTTGAACTATGACCTGGTTGAGGGATGCTGAGATGGCTTATTCATCTTTGGTCCTAGTTCAACATTTGTTCTGGTGCAGGATAGTAAGTGGAACATATTCTTTGAATTGAATAATGCAGAGTCTGTGTTAGTTTAAAATTCAGTTTCATAGGCATACAATTGCTAAATATAGGGATGTAAAACTTCATAACCAAAAAATTCACAAGTACATTCATGGAAGTAGTCTCCTCTCAGCTCTTAGCTCATAAGAGTGGAATCAATCCCCACTCATCAGATTTGATGTTTGATTAAATCTTTTTGATAAGAGGATGCTACCAATATTCATCAATCAAAGTAATTGCAATTAAGTTGACTGCAAGAGAAACAGCTCCATCAAAGGAGGATGTTTAGACTTGTTAAAAGAGGGGCAAAGTGAAGGGAAAAGGAGAAGCAGTAGTGTATAAGAAATCTCCCTAAGAAAGGGGGAAGACAAAAAAGAAGGAAGTGATAGAGGTTGTCCCCAGGCTAACAGTGGGAACAACCACGCCATGGAAGTGCTGGTGAGTAAGGACATCTCAGAATTGAGGAAGTGTGGATTTGTAGGCTGGAACTTTCCAGAACAAATCTCAGCCTTGGATGGGAGCCTGTTATCAGACACACTTCAAAGCACTAGGCATTAATTCTTTTGTAGAAAAGGGCAGAGTCCAAAGTCTCAATTAAAAAATATACGAGTGTAAAACAGATCTAAGCCTGCACAGTTTTAACAGAGAAACTTCACATATCTACTAGATATTGCAAAGCTCAGCTTTTACGAACCAAAATTAAAGCAGGGGAAAGATGGCAGAGATACTGTTTGAAATGACCAGTTTCCCAGTGTATGTGTCCATGCAGGTGGCTCTTTGTATGCCCATGGTTTATTGACTCGTACACCTGATGCTACTCACAAGGGCTCTTTGTCAAGGTATCATTTTCATAAATTAAACTCATGACTCTCATGCAAATGTAAATGAGTCTATGTCACAGATTTAATGAACTCATTAATAAGAGACCCGGCATGATGGTAGTGCTGATTTGAAAGAACTGGATGGGGTAGAAACATTTATAGTCGCTAGAAAGGAGAATTCTTAAATAGGATTACTGCTTTTAGATAAAAAATAGCTAATGATCTATAGAGAAAATCAGCTAAATTTTTGATTCAGATCAAAAATCACTCTGAATTTTGGAGATTATCTCTATCAGACAGGAATCATTTGTATTCAAACTGGACAGAGTTTATTTGATTTTCTATCTGACAGAAAGCAAGGTAACCCCTTCAGAATTACAACATACTTTTTATCAATAGTGAATAGCAAGTTCTTTAAGCAAAGGTACATGCCTAGAGATTCAGATAATCTACAGGCAGGCCTCATAATAAAGTCCTAGCATAATATAGAAAGAATAGGCAGAAGTCCCTTTAGTTTTTTTTCCCCCCATCTGGCTTTGGATAAGTTTTCTTAGCACCATTTTACAAAGATTTTTCTCTTCCTTATCTTACTGATATCAAGGAGACTAGAATTACTGGGAAGAGTATTCCCAGATACATTATCAAGCTGCCCTACTATAAAAAACAAAACAACAACAACAAAACCCTATTGAAGCTATCCACATGATTAAAGAAAAACCTTGCCATGTGGGGGATACTTTTGAGTGAGAGCAGAAACTTCTTTTAGAAAGCACAGTATCAGTGACTTCTTAAAGGCTTCCAGGTATCTGCGCTTAGTCGTTCAGCTGTGTCCGAGTAGCACCAACAGAAGTATTTTACCCGTGTTTGGTGAATATGAAGGAGTGCAGAATTGCTTTTGGTGCAATCGAGAGGCTGACATTGATATCATGTCTGAGATCCATAAGCATGTGGTGCTCTATCAAGACTCTGCTATGTGAACTGTACTGCCTTAGAGCTTAAAACAAGAATTCAATGGCTTTAGCTTGAATAAGATTAAAGGGAGGTATGGAAATAGTTTCTAAAATAATATCAGCATACAGGCCTGGTGCTGGAGAAGACTCTTGAGAGTCTCTTGGATAGTAAGGAGATCAAACCAGTCAATCTTAAAGGAAATCAACTCTGAATACACACTGGAAGGGGTGATGTTGAAGCTGAAGCTCCAATGTTTTGACCACTCGATGCAAACAGGGACTCATTGGAGGGCTTCCCTTGCAGCTCAGCTAGTCAAGAACCTGCCTGCAATGCAGGAGACCTGGGTTTGATCCCTGGACTGGGAAGCTCCCCTGGAGAAGGGAAAGGCTAGCCATTGGAAAAGACCCTGATTCTTGGATAGACTGAAGGCAGAAGAAGAGGATGACAGAGGATGAGATGGTTGGGTGGCATCACCAATTCAATGGACGTGAACTTGAGCAAACTCCAGGAGATGGTGAGGGACAAAGAAGTCAGGCATGTTGCAGTCCACAGGTTTGTGAGGAGTAGGACGTGACTTGGAGACTGAACAACAAGAACAACGAAGGCCTCGCATCGGAGAGAGCATATTGCCTCTCTGGACACTGCAGTACTACCAGATAACATGAGAAATAGCAACAGAAAAGAATACCAAGGGAGAGTTGCTCAGAATACAAGAATGTGACAAGATGTGTTGCTCAGATTACAAGATGTGACCATTGAGGTGATTTGATCAACTCCAAATTTTATCCCCATGTCACTACTAAAACATTTCCCCCTCTCTATTGCTAATGTCTGAGAGGAAATTTCTTGCCTCAACCCTCTTAAGCTTATCTTCAGTTCAGTTTATTCATTCAGTCATGTCTGACTCTTTGCAACCCCATGAATTGCAGCACACCAGGCCTCGCTGTCCATCACCATCTCCCGGAGATCACTCAGACTCACGTCCATCGAGTCCGTGATGCCATCCAGCCATCTCATCCTTGGTCATCCCCTTCTTCTCCTGCCCCTAATCCCTCCCAGGATCAGAGTCTTTTCCAATGAGTCAACTCTTCTCATGAGGTGGCCAAAGTACTGGAGTTTCAGCTTCAGCATCATTTCTTCCAAAGAACACCCAGGGCTGATCTCCTTTAGAATGGATTGTTTGGATCTCCTTGCAGTCCAAGGGACTCTCAAGAGTCTTCTCCAACACCACAGTTCAAAAGCATCAATTCTTTGGTGCTCAGCTTTCTTCACAGTCCAACTCTCACGTCCATACATGAATACTGGAAAAACCATAGCCTTGACTAGACAGACCTTTGTTGGTTAAGTAATGTCTCTGCTTTTTAATATGCTATCTAGGTTGCTCATAACTTTTCTTCCAAGGAGTAAGCATTTTTTAATTTCATGGCTGCAGTCACCATCTGCAGTGATTTGGGAACCCAAAAAGATAAAGTCTGACACTGTTTCCACTGTTTCCCCATCTATTTCCCATGAAGTGATGGGACCAGATACCATGATCTTCGTTTTCTGAATGTTGAGCTTTAAGCCAACTTTTTCACTCTCCTCTTTCACTTTCATCAAGAGGCTTTTTAGTTCCTCTTCAATTTCTGCCCTAAGGGTGGTGTCATCTGCATATCTGAGGTTATTGATATTTCTCCCAGCAATCTTGATTCCAGCTTGTGTTTCTTCCAGTCCAGCGTTTCTCATGATGTACTCTGCATAGAAGTTAAATAAGCAGGGTGACAATATACAGCCTTGATGTACTCCTTTTCCTATTTGGAATCAGTCTGTTGTTCCATGTCCAGTTCCAACTGTTGCTTCCTGACCTGCATACAGATTTCTCAAGAGGCAGGTCAGGTGGTCTGGTATTCCCATCTTTTTCAGAGGCTTGCAAATTAAATTATCAGAAGACAGAATAATGGGAGAAAAAAACCATAACATTTTTATTATTTCTTTATATTTCATGTGTAGGAGAGTCCAAAAGAAAGGAAGTGAAACCAAAGGAAGCAGTTAGTCTCGAGGATTTATATTCCATGTTTAGCAAGAAAAAGGGATTTGGGGCTTTGAGATTTGACAAATTACATAAAAGTGAGTAGGAAATACATGGGGAAACTGATGGGAGATAAATGTTAATTTCATAAGATTTGCTTATGTAGACTCATCTCAGCACTCATTCTCCACCTCTGGTAACAAGAGTCGCTCTCTTTCTGGTTTGGAAAAGGAGAGCACTGTCATAGGGAAAATTCATGCCCTGCTTTCAGGTAGAAAAGGTGAAGTAAGAGTTCTTCCTGCATCTGTTGATTCTCAGTTTCTTTCAGTTCAAAACCATCCTTATGCCAAAGTGGCATATTTTGAGATGGCATGTCCTGGTCTCCTTCACTAATCTTTCAAGCATGTGAGAAGGCCATTCTACTCTCTGGCAGGAAGGATGGATTTTGTTCTGTCTTCAGGAAGATCTGTTGAATGTTTATTAGTGAAGTTATAAGTTTTTATCCCACTACTTCCCTACAAAGAGGAAAGTTTCCTGGATGCTGTCCTGCTCTTTCTCAACAGGCATTCGGCTAGTTCCCATGAGCTTCCTGTTTCCATTTCCCTGGTTCTGCAAGTCTTTTTCCTTAGCAAACTAGATGATTTGTTTTTCTTAGTGTAAGACACACTTTCACAGAGTGGAGAGTGTTATCTGACCCTTTGAAACGTGACTTAGGGGCTTATTTTTTTTTAAGACCAAGGAGGACTCATTGGAATGTTTCACTGAAAAGTACCATTTGACAAAGTGTCTTTGGGGATCAAACTCAGGAAAAATAATAATGCTAATTACCTACTATTTTAACTTTTTTTTGTAAGGAGATAGTTTCTTTTTTAACAACTTTTTTGAAGGTATAATCAATTTTAAATAAACTGCACATATTTGAAGCATACAATTTGATGCTTTGAAATCAAAGCATGGCACCATGGCACCATCTTCCCATCTCTCCAAAAATATCCATCTCTCCAAAGATTTTATTGTTCCTTTATAAACTTTTTCTTCCACCCCTCTTTGCTCTTCCCATCAACTGACCACCAAGGATGCCAGTTTAATTTGCACATAGAATTTTATAGAAATAGAGTTATATCATATGTACAGTTTTCTTTTTGCCTCATTTCTTCCACTATATAGTTATTGGGTAAGTAATCTATGTCCTATAATTTACCTACAATGTGTTTATCCTTATTATTGAATATTCTAGTATATGGATATGTCACAATTTATCTATCCTTTTAACTACTGATAAATATTTGTGTCATTTCCAAAGTAGGCACTATAAATGAAACATTTGCTCTCATCAGTCTTTTCAGTTTTAACCAAATAGATATGTAGAAGAATACCATTGGAAATTCCATTTGCATTTCCCTAATGAGTATGATATAGAATAGCTTTTCATGTGCTAATTTGCATCCCATATAACTTTGGTAAAATGCTTGTTCCAAATTTTTGAACACTTTTTCAAAAGATGTGTTATTTTGTTTTTACTAATTTTTTAAAAAATTGAGATATAATTGGCATACATTATATGAGTTTCAGGAGTACAACATAATGATTAAACACTTGTATATATTGAAAAATGATAATCGCAGTAATTCTAGTTAACACCTGCCACTATACATAGTTTCACAATTTTTTTCTCTTGTATTGAGAACTTTTAAGATTTACACTCTTAGCAACTTTCAAATATGTGCCACAGTATTTTTAACTATAGTCTAAGTGTTGTACACTGCATTTAAATGACTTATTTGTTTGAAATGTAACTGCAGTTGTTAACCTTTTGATACCATTTACCTATTTATCCATTCCCCATTCTCCACTTCTGGCAATCCACAATCTCTTCTCTAAATCTATAAGCTTGCTTTTTTTTCCCTTCTGTTTTCCTTAGACTCCACATATAGCTGAGATCATATAGCAATTTTCTTTCTCTGACATATTTTTCTTAGGATAATGCTATCAAAGTCCATTCATGTTAGCTCAAATGGCAAGATTACTTTCTTTTTTAACCACTGAATAATGGAATGTTTCATTATATATATGTGTGTGTGTATATATATATACACACACACATACATACCATGCATCTGGTCCCATCACTTCATGGAAAATAGATGGGGAAACAATGGAAACAGTGAAAGACTTTATTTTGGGGGGCTCCAAAATTGCTGCAGATGGTGACTGAGCCCCTGAAATTAAAAGATTCTTGCTCCTTGGAAGAAAAGCTATGACCAAGCTAGACAGCATATTGAAAACCAGAGACATTTCTTTGCCAACAAAGGTCCATCTAGACAAAGCTATGGTTTTTCCAGTAGTCATGTATGGATGTGAAAGTTGGACTAGAAAGAAGCTGAACACTGAAGAACTGATCTTTTTGAACTGTGGTGTTGGAGAAGACTCCTGAGAGTCCCTTGGACAGTAAGGAGGTCCAGCCGGTCCATCCTAAAGGAAATCGGTTCTGAACATTCATTGGAAAGACTGATGTTGAAGCTGAAACTCCAGTACTTTGGCCACCTGATGCAAAGAACTGACTCATTTGAAAAGACACTGATGCTGGGAAAGATTAAAGGTGAGAGGAGAAGGGGACAACAGAAGATGAAATAGTTGGATGGCATCATCGACGTGATGGACATGAGTTTGAGTAGGCTCTGGGAATTGGTGATGGACAGGGAAGCCTGGCCTGCTGCAGTCCATGGGGTTGCAAAGAGTCAGACAAGACTGAGCAACTGAACTGACTGACCACAGTTTCTTTACATATTTATTCATCAACGGACAACGTAGGCTATTTCCATATCTTGGCTATAGTAAATAATGCTGAGTGATGGTGGGATGCAGTTTTTTTGGGGTTACTGCTTTTATTTTCTTTGTCTACAAACCCAGAAGCGGAATTGTTGGATCATATGGCAGTTCCAATGTGATTTTTTTGAGTAACCTCATACTGCTTTTCACAGAGGCTGCACCAATTTACTTCCTCCTCAAAGGTGCAAAGGGGTTCCCCTTTATTCCAAATCCTTGCTAACTCTCATCTCTTATTGTTTTGATGATTTCCATACTAACAGACATAAATTCATGTCTCATTGCAGTTTTGATTTCCATTTACTAGGGATATTAAAATGCAGGAAGTCTTTTTCAGGCTTTAGAAACAGGGGATCAGGCCTCTGACCTGCTTCTGACCTGCTTCTGGCCTGCCTGGGCACTGCCCAGGTTCTGTGCCTGCCTGCAAACACAGCAAGTCAGGCTGCACTTTAGATAAGAAAGAAAGTGGATCTTGGGATTATTGAGTCCCTGGCTAATCCCTTAGGGTCTAATGAAATCAAATGACTCTTTAGGTGAAACAAATAGCATTGTAAAAAGTTAAAATTAAACCAGAGCTGCATTTTTGCACATGCATACTGATGACGATATCAGTTTTTGGTCTGAGAGTATAAGTAGGAGCCCCTGAAACTGAAATGTGAAGTTTGACCTGTGAGATGGACTCACTGCCTGGGATCCTTTCCCAGTTGGGACACTAGATGGCTGTTAACAAGGGAATTTTCAGCACTGTTTAAGTCTGGATGTAGGTTGACTTAATCTGGTGATGTATACACTGGTACTTCTCTCCATTCTTTCTATTTTTCTTTTTTAACTAACTGTATATTGAAATTAAGTCAAAATATGTTCTATAAAGAATTGAAGTTGTTTATGTGTGTAGCAAGTGGCTTCTTTTGTTAATAATCCTTTGAACCTAAAATGAAAGTAAACTTTCTGCAAAATACCATTTCCCTAGTGATCAGTGATATTGAGCATTTTTTACATACTACCTATTGGTTGTTTGAATATCTTCTTTGGAAAAATGTCTGTGTAGCTCCTTTGTTCATTTTTCAGTTTGGTTAAGTTCAGTGGCTCAGTTGTGACACCATGTGTCAACTCTTTGTGACACCATGAACTGTAGCATGTCAGGCTTCCCTGTATATCACCAACACCTGGAGCCTACTCAGACTCATGTCCATCACATCAGTGATGCCATCCAACCATCTCATCCTCTGCTGTCCCCTTCTCCTCTTGCCTTCAATCTTCCCCAGCATAAGGATCTTATCCAGTGAGTCAGCTCTTCGCATCAGGTGGCCAATGTATTGGAGTTTCAGCCACAGCATCAGTCCTTCCAATGAATATTCAGGATTGATTTCCTTTAGGAGGGACTGGTTGGATCTCCTTGCAGTTCAAGGGACTTTAAAGAGTCTTCTCCAACACCACAGTTCAAAAGCATCAATTCTTCGGTGCTCAGTTTTATTTATAGTCTAACTCTCACATCCATACATGACTACTGGAAAAACTATAGTTTTGACTAGATGGACCTTTGTTGGCCAAGTAATGTCGCTGTTTTTTAATATGCTGTCTAGGTTGTTCATGGCATTTCTTCCAATGAGCAAGCATCTTTTAATATCATGGATGCAGTCAACATTTGCAGTGATTTTGGAGTCCTCCCAAATAAAGTCTGTCACTGTTTCCATTGTTTCCCTATCTATTTGTCATGAAATGATGGGACCAGATACCATGATCTTAGTTATTTGAATGCTGAGTTTTAAGCCAACTTTTTCACTCTCCTCTTTCACTTTCATCAAGAGGCTCTTTAGTTCTTCCTTGCTTTCTGCTGTAAGAGTGGTGTCATTTGCATACTTAAGGTTATTGATATTTTTCCCAGCAATCTTGATTCCAGCTTGTGCTTCATCCAGTCCAACATTTCTCATGATGTACTCTGCATATAAGTTAAATAAGCAGGGTGACAATATACAGCTTTGACATACTCCTTTCCTAATTTGGAACCAGTCTGTTGTTCTATGTCCACTTCTAACTGTTGCTTCTTGACCTGCATACAGATTTCTCAGGAGGCAGGTCAGATGGTCTGATATTTCCATCTCTTTCAGAATTTTCCACAGTTTGTTGTGATTCACATAGTCAGAGGCTTTGGAGTAGTCAATCAAATATAAACAGATGTTTTTCTGGAACTCTCTTGCTTTTTCAATAATGCAATGGATGTTGGCAATTTGATCCTTTATTTCTCTGCCTTTTCTAAACCCAGCTTGAACATCTGGAAGTTCATGGTTCATGTACTGTTGAAGCGTGGCTTGGAGAATTTTGAGCATTACTTTACTAGCATGTGACATGAGTGAAATTGTGCGGTAGTTTGAACATTCTTTGGCATTGCCTTTCTTTGGGATTGGAATGAAAACTGACCTTTTCCAGTCCTGTGGCCACTGCTGAGTTTTCCAAATTTGCTGGCATATTGGCACTTTCACAGCATCATCTTTTAGGATCTGAAATAGCTAAACTGAAATTTCATCATTTCTGCTAGCTTTGTTTGTAGTGATGCTTCCTAAGGCCCACTTGACTTCACATTCCAGGATGTCTGGTTCTAGGTGAGTGATCACGCCATCGTGGTTATCTGGGTCATGAAGATCTTTTTTGTATAATTCTCCTGTATATTCTTGCCACCTCTTCTTAATATCTTCTGCTTCTGTTAGCTCCATACCATTTCTGTCCTTAATTGTGCCCATCTATAGAAGACTCTACACATGGACATCACCAGATGGTCAACACCGAAATCAGATTGATTATATTCTTTGTAGCCAAAGATGGAGAAGCTCTATTCGGTCAGCAAAAATAAGACTGGGAACTTATTGTGGCTCAGATCATGAAGTCCTTATTGCCAAATTCCGACTTAAGTTGAAGAAAGTAAGGAAAACCATTAGGCCATTCGGATATGACCTAAATCAAATCCGTTATGACTATACAGTGGAAGTGAGAAATAGATTTAAGGGACTAGATCTGATAGATAGAGTGGCTGATGAACTGTGGATGGAGGTTTGTGACATCGTACAGGAGACAGGGATGAAGAGCATCCCCAAGAAAAACAAATGCAAAAAAACCCAAAATGGCCATCTAAGGAGGCCTTGCAATAGCTGTGAAAAGAAGAGACGCCAAAAGCAAAGGAGAAAAAGAAAGATATACCCATTTGAATGTAGAGTTCCAAAGAATAGCAAGGAGAGATAAGAAAGCCTTCCTCACTGATCAATGCAAAGAAATAGAAGAAAACAACAGAATAGGAAAGACTAGAGATCTCGTCAAGAAAATTAGAGATACCAAGGGAACATTTCATGCAAAGATGGGCTCGATACAGGACAGAAATGGTATGGACCTAAAAGAAGCAGAAGATATTAAGAAGAGGTGGCAAGAATACACAAAAGAACTATGCAAAAAAGATCTTCACGACCCAGATAATCATGATGGTATGATCACGCACCTACAGCCAAACATTCTGGAATGTGAGGTCAAGTGGACCTTAGGAAGCATCACTATGAACAAAGCTAGTGGAGGTGATGGAATTCCAGTTAGCTGTTTGAAAACCTTAAAGATGATGCTGTGAAAGTGCTGCACTCAATATGCCAGCAAATTAGGAAAACTCAGCAGTGGCCACAGGACTGGAAAAGGTCAGTTTTCATTCCAATTCCAAAGAAAAGCAATGCCAAATAATGCTCAAACTACCGCACAATTGCACTCTTCTCACATGCTAGTAAAGTAATGCTCAAAATTCTCCAAACCAGGCTTCAGTAATACATAAACTGTGAAATCCCAAATGCTCAAGCTGGTTTTAGAAAAGGCAGAGGAACCAGAGATCAAATTGCCAACATCCGCTGGATCATCGAAGAAGCAAGAGAGTTCCAGAAAAACATTTATTTCTGCTTTATTGACTATGCCAAAGGCTTTGACTGTGTGGATCACAATATACTGTGGAAAATTCTGAAAGAGATGGAAGTACCAGACCACCTCATCTGCCTCTTGAGAAACCTGTATACAGATCAGGAAGCAACAGTTAAAACTGGACATGGAAAAACAGACTAGTTCCCAATTGGCAAAGGAGTATGTCAAGACTGTATATTGTCACCCTGCTTATTTAACTTATATTCAGGGTACATCATGAGAAACGCTGGGCTGGGAGAAGCACAAGCTGGAATCAAGATTGCCAGGAGAAATATCAATAACCTCAGATATGCAGATGAAACCATCTTATGGCAGAAAGTGAACTAAAGAGCCTCTTGGTGCAAGTGAAAGTGGAGAGTGAAAAGTTGGCTTAAAGCTCAACATTCAGAAAACTAAGATCACGGCATCTTGTCCCACTGCTTCATGGCAAATAGATGGGGAAACAGTGGAAACAGTGGCTAATTTATTTGGGGGGCTCCAGAATCCAGATGGTGATTGCTGCCATGAAATTAAAAGATGCTTACTCCTTGGAAGGAAAGTTAAGACCAACTTAGACAGCATATTAAAAAGCAGAGACATTACTTTGTTCAACAAAGGACCGTCTAGTCAAGGCTATGGTTTTTCCAGTATTCCTGTATGGATGTGAGAATTGGGCTATAAAAAAAGCTGAGCGCTGAAGAATTGATGCTTTTGAACTGTGGTGTTGGAGAAGACTCTTGAGAGTCCCTTGGACTGCAAAGAGATCCAACCAGTCCATCCTAAAGGAAATCAGTCCTGGGTTTTCATTGGAAGGACTGATGTTGAAGCTGAATTTCCAATATTTTGGCCACCTGATGCAGAGAGCTAACTCATTTGAAAAGACCCTGATATTGGGAAAAATTGAAGGCAGGAGGAGAAGAGGACAACAGAGGATGAGATGGTTTGATGGCATCACCGATTCAATGGACATGAGTTTGGGTAAACTCTGGGAGTTGGTGATGGACAGGGAGGCCTGGCGTTCTGCGGTTCATGGGGTCACAAAGAGTTGGACATGACTGATCGACTGAACTGAACTGAACTTCCATGAAATGTTCCCTTGGTATCTTTAATTTTCTTGAAGTGATCACTAATCTTTCCCATTCTACTGTTTCCTCTATTCCTTTGCATTGATCACTGAGGAAGGCTTCCTCATCTCTCCTTGCTATTCTTTAGAACTCTGCATTCAAATGGGTAAATCTTTCTTTTTCTCCTTTGCCTTTAGCTTCTCCTTTGTTCATTTTTCAATTGGATTATTTGGTTTTTCTACTATTAAGTTGTATGAGTTCCTTATATATTTTGGATATTCATTATTAGCCAGATGTGTGGTTTGCAAATATTTTTTCCCCATTCCATACGTTGCCTTTTTTTATAGCTTACTTAAATAAGCTGCTTCTGTGCTGCTCAGAAGCTTTTCATTTGATATAGACTCACTTGTTTTTCACTTTGTTTCTTGT
Organism: Ovis canadensis; assembly: GCF_042477335.2. Taxonomy (NCBI): domain Eukaryota; kingdom Metazoa; phylum Chordata; class Mammalia; order Artiodactyla; family Bovidae; genus Ovis; species Ovis canadensis. Next base: position 47,519,767 of record NC_091246.1, on the reverse strand, counting down.
GCTTTCGTTGTCATATTGAAAATATCATTGTTAAGACACAGGAGAAAAAGTTATTTTTTTTCTATGTTTTCTTCTGGTAGTTTTATGGTTTCATGGTTTGCATTCAAGTTTTTAATCCATTTTGAGTTAATTTCTGTGTATGGTGGAAGAAAGTAGCCCACCTTCATTCATTTTCATGTGTTGATCCAGTTTCTCCAGCACAATTTATTAAAAAGACTGTCTTTCCCCATTGTATATTCTAGGTTCCTTTGTCACACATTAATTTACCTTATAATTGTGGGTTTATTTCTGGGCTCTCTGCTTTGTTCCATTCTGGGCAGATGAGTTCTTTACCACTAGCATCACCTGGAAAACCCATGTTTATTGTTCAACAGAGGTCTTTGGGATAGAAATGGGAGACCCCAGATGCATTAGGTTATAAAACATATTCTTATTATATTCTTGGACTTACTTGTATTAGTATTTCTATGAGCCGTCTATTGATTTTATTTATTTATATATTGGAGTACTTGTCTGGTTTTGATATCACAGTAATGCTGTCCTCATAAAATGAGTCTGAAAGTAGTCCTATGTCTTCTATTTTTTAGAAAAGTTTAAAAAGGATTGGCATTAATTCTCCTTTGAATATTTGGTAGACTTTACCAGTTAAGTAGTCTGGTTCTGGACCTTTATGTTGGGATGTTTTTGATCATTAATTTCATCTCCTCTTAGCCTATTCAAATATTATTATTGAGTTTTATTAATAAGATTTCATTAAATGTTCTGTATAGATACAAGTTCTTTGTTAAGTATGTTACTTATAAATATCATCTCCAGTCCATAGTTCCTAAATTTTCTTAACTGTGAATGCTTCTTTTGAAGAGCAGATATTTTTATCATGATGAAGTCCAGTTTATGACTTTTTTTTTCTTTTATGTATTGTTGTTTGGTGTGCCTACTCCAAGATCACAAAAGATTTTCTATTATCTTTTCTTCTAAAAGTTGTATCATTTTAGGTTTTGCATTTAGGTCTATAGTCCATTTTTAACTAATTTTTGTATGAAATGTGAATGAGTGAAAGTTTATCTTTTATTTGCATAAGGATTAAATTGCCCCATAATTGTTGAACAGACTATCTTTTATCTACTGAGTTGCTTTTGTACCTCAGAATCAAAACTATTGTGTCATGAATTTTGCCTAAAACCAGTCACATTCCCATTTTGAAAAGTCCACCTTAAACCGTTTATGTTTAGACCTCAAGTCTTGTAAACATGTTCCCACAACTCCTGCTTCTGACTGCTACTAAGATTCTGCCAAGGTGGTGTTCTTACTCACTGTTGGAGGTCTCATAAACTTAGCGGTGCTTCATAGAAGGATAACCAACTGACAAGTTCCAGTTCCACTCAAAAATTTCCTTATTTTAAATTGAAATAATCATTTAAGACTATGTTTAGATGGAGATGTCATGCTTAAAGTTCATTTTGTCAAGTGTTATTTCACAAGAAAATTTTAAATCATAACTTATGATTTACTGTTGTGAAGAAGATTTGACAGTAGGTTTTGAAAAGCACAATTAGTCGAATTTGCACTTAAAATTATAATTCTTTCATTTTTAAACTAGAACTGCTTATGCTTTAATATTTAATAAAGGCTCCATATGAGTGTTTCTCACTTTTATTTGTTTATTCATAGAAAAATTACTCTTGGGAGACATCAGTCTGTAACATTGCAACAGGAAACTACAGGAACCATAGGACCAAAAACACTAACATTTCATCATAGCAACTACTGGAAAACATACAGTTTAGGGACCACAATGGTATAGATTAAGTCTCTGAGATAGAAGCAAGTTAGGTGATAAAACATGTTTTTATTAGATTATTGTATCTATTTCTGTTAGTAAATATATAGGTGATTATATTTATTGAATCTCATGATATTTCTGACCCTCACTATTTTCCATGAAGGATTTTTATAAAATCCAGAGATGATTTTATTCTCATATCAAAAATGTTAAAATAAATGGACCCTAATTTAATGCAAATGCTTTTGCACAGCAATGGAAACCATAAATAAAATGAAAAGACAACCCTCAGAATGAGAGCAAATATTCACAAAGAGAGCAACTGACAAGGGATTAATATCCAAAATATGCAAATAACTCAATATCAAAAAGCAATTCAATCTAAAAAATGAACAGAAGATCTAAATAGACATTTCTCCAAAGAAGACATGGAGATATGCATGAAAAGATCCTCAACATCACTAATTATTAGAGAAATGCAAATCAAAGCTACATGAGGTATCTATCACCTCACATCAGTCAAAATGGCCACCATCAAAATATCTACAAACAATAAATGCTTGAGAGGGCGTGAGGGAAAAAAGGAAGCCCTCCTATACTGCTGGTGGGCATGTAAATGTGTATAGCCACTATGGAGAACAGTATGGAGATTCCTTCAAAAACTAAAAATAAAGCTACCATACGATTCACCAACCCCATGCTTAGACACATATCTGGGAAAAACCATTTTTCAAAAAGATACATACACCCCAGAGTTCACTGCGGCATTGTTCACAATAGCCAAGACATGAAAGCAACCTAAATGTCCACTAACAGAGGAATGGATAAAGAAGATGTAGAATACATATACAATGAAATGTTACTTAGCCATAGAGCAGAATAAAATAATGCCATTTGCAGCAACATGGGTGGACCTAGAGATTGTCATACTGAGTGAAGTAAGTCAGACAGAGAAAAGACAAAGACGATATGATATTGCTTATACATGGAATCTATAAATGGCTAAAAATGAACCTATCTACAAAACTGAACTAAAGTACATTTGTAGAAAATAAACATGGAGTTCCAAGGGAGTAAGAGGGGAGGGCTAAATTGGAAGACTGGGATTGACACATATACACTGCTACATAAAATAGATAACTAATGAGGGCGTACTGCAGAGCACAGGGAACTCTACTCAATATGCTAATGACCTATATGGGAAAAGAATCTAAAATGGAAAAAGTGAATCTGTTACACAAAGTGAATCTGTTACATAGCACATGTATTTGTATAACAGATTCACTTTGCTGTATATCTGAAACTAATGCTACATTGTAAATCGGTTATACCCCAATAAAAAGTTTTTGAAGTGTGGAGACAAATTTAGTGCCCTCTGGTGAGGAACAGAGCTCCAACACATTTGTCTGCTACCCTGTTGGACTCTGTACCGTATTCTTCCTTAAATCCATGTAACCTCAAGTCTATTGAAAAAGATTTGGTCCTCTCGTCTCAGTATCAACCATCCTGTTTTCTTTATTATGTGTTCCAGTACAGGATCTAGGTCAAGGCTTGGAAGATTTGCATGCAGGGTTATTTACCACACACGTTTGGGAAACCCATCCATGTGTCTTCTTTGGTCTCTGGTTGTGGTGTTGGCAGTAGGCTGGGTTCACTCCAACACTGTTGCTGAGCCTCTGGGTCAGAGCCCTGGCAGCTGAGGCACTGTCACGCAGGACTGCCTTTCTCCTTCAATACTTCATAGTCTGAAAATTAAATCCACACCTTTCACAGGTAGATTAGAAACAGAATTTTCTTCTCTATACTTTTTGCTGCCAGACTAGGTTTTAAAGCCTCTAGTCACTGTGTGAACAGTCTCTGCCAGCTGTCTGCTTCAGCAGTACGGGGTGACTCTGATTGCCATACCTGTCTTATGCTATCCACCCACCAAATGGCTTCAGCCCAGGGTCCCAAGAGTGTGTTGGTTTCCTGAGGAATGAATCTTACCTTCTAATAGAAAGGTTACTTCCAGCTACTCACTGGCACATTACAGAATCTGCATACCTTGCTTTTCTTCTTACTATGTAGAGATTGTTCTTCTTACTATTTAGGGTGTTAGAACAAAGCCCTCATTCTTCCAGAACCATAGTTTTCCACATGAGGTTAAACAAATGCCCCTTTATGCCATATTGAGCCACATCTGGTAGGAAGTGTTGTACTGAAGACTGGAAGATCTAGTGGATGGATTTGATTTCCCTGAATCTTTTAAAAATATTCTTTCCTTTATTGTGCTGAAAAATGAAAGTTTATATTAGGCTGTCTGAGTGTGAAACACAAATGTTGACATATGGAAAGATTTCTCAAAGCTCTTTTTATTTTCCTTAAAGTGACAAAATTGCCTTATGTTTAAACTTATTGAGTAAAATAATATTGTTTATTTAATAGCATACATATTTTCAGTTTTATAATATCCAGCATGACTATGGAAAGAAGTCTTACATTAGAGATGGGAAACTGAGTATTTAGAATAACAGTGTCATTTTCGGAGTTCAACTGGGACAAGAGATTGGTCTTTTTTTTTTTTTTTGCTGTTGTTAAAGGGCCAGATAGTAAATATTTGGGGCTCTGTTGGCTTGCAACTACTAAACTCTGTCACTGTATAGTGAAAGCAGCATTGAACTGTACCTATCAAATGGGTGTGATGGTGTTTCAGGAAAAGAACAGAATGGGAAAGACTAGAGATCTCTTCAAGAAAATTACAGATACCAAGGGAACATTTCATGCAAAGATGGGCTCGATACGGGACAGAAATGGTCTGGACATAACAGAAGCAGAAGATATTAAGAAGAGGTGGCAAGAATACGCAGAAGAACTGTATAAAAAAGATCTTCACGACCCAGATAATCATGATGGTGTGATCACTCATCCAGAGCCAGACATCCTGGAATGTGAAGTCAAGTGGGCCTTGGAAAGCATCGCTACAAACAAAGCTAGTGGAGGTGATGGAACTCCAGTAGGGCTGTTTCAAATCCTGAAAGATGATGCTGGGAAAGTGCTGCACTCAATATGCCAGCAAATTCAGAAAACTCAGCAGTGGCCACAGGACTGGAAAAGGTCAGTTTTCATTCCAATCCCAAAGAAAGGCAATGCCAAAGAATGCTCAAACTACCACACAATTGCACTCATCTCACACGCTAGTAAAGTAATGCTCACAATTCTCCAAGCCAGGCTTCAGCAATACGTGAACGGTGAACTCCCTGATGTTCAAGCAGGTTTTAGAAAAGGCAGAAGAACCAGAGATCAAATTGCCAACATCCGCTGGATCATCAAAGAAGCAAGAGAGTTCCAGAAAAACATCTATTTCTGCTTCATTGACTATGACAAAGCCTTTGACTGTGTGGATCACAATAAACTGTGGAAAATTCTGAGAGACATGGGAATACCAGACCACCTGACCTGACTTTTGAGAAACCTGTATGCAGATCAGGAAGCAACAGTTGGAACTGGACATGGAACAACAGACTGGTTCCAAATAGGAAAAGGAGTACGTCAAGGCTGTATATTGTCACCCTGCTTATTTAACTTCTATGCAGAGTACCTCATGAGAAACAGTGGACTGGAAGAAACACAGCTGGAATCAAGATTGCCAGGAGAAATATCAATAACCTCAGATATGCAGATGACACCACCCTTATGGCAGAAAGTGAAGAGGAACTAAAAAGCCTCTTGATGAAAGTGAAAGTGGAGAGTGAAAAAGTTGGCTTAAAGCTCAACATTCAGAAAACAAAGATCATGGCATCCTGTCCTATCACTTCATGGGAAATTGATGGGGAAAGAATGGAAACAGTGTCAGACTTTATTTTTGGGGGCTCTAAAATCACTGCAGATGGTGATTGCACCCATGAAACTAAAGATGCTTACTCCTTGGAAGAATAGTTGTGACCAACCTAGATAGTATATTCAAAAGCAGAGACATTACTTTGCCAACTAAGGTCTGTCTTGTCAAGGCTATGGTTTTTCCTGTGGTCATGTATGGATGTGAGAGTTGGACTGTGAAGAAGGCTGAGTGCTGAAGAATTGATGTTTTTGAACTGTGGTGTTGGAGAAGACTCTTGAGAGTCCCTTGGACCGCAAGGAGATCCAACCAGTCCATTCTGAAGGAGATCAGCCCTGGGATTTCTTTGGAAGGAATGATGCTGAAGCTGAAACTCCAGTACTTTGGCCACCTCATGCGAAGAGTTGACTCATTGGAAAAGACTCTGATGCTGGGAGGGGTTGGGGGCAGGAGGAGAAGGGGACAACAGAGGATGAGATGGCTGGATGGCATCACTGACTCATGGACGTGAGTCTGAGTGAACTCCGGGAGTTGGTGATGGACAGGGAGGCCTGGCGTGCTGCGATTCATGGGGTCGCAAAGAGTCGGACACAACTGAGCGACTGAACTGTACTGAACTTAGATAGGAACAAAGCAGATTTGATCCCATGCCAGAGTTTGTTGACTCTTGCCCTAGAAAAAACTCTGAAATTTCACATTCATTTTTTATACTCCCTCTCCATGACCCTCCTTTTTAAAAGCATCTTTCATCTGTGTGGTACAGTCAAATATTGAGTTACCAGATATATATTTATATGTTTATGTGTGTGTGCTCAGTCATGTCTGACTCTTTGTGACTCCATGAACAGTAGCCTGCCAGGTGCCACTGTACCTGGGATTTTCCAGGCAAAAATATTGGAGTGGGTATCAAATTCCTACTCCAGGAGATCTTCCCAACCCAAGGATTGAACTCATGTCTCTTGTGACTCCTGCATTGGCAGGCAGACCCTGGTGGCTCGGGTGGTAAAGAATTTGCCTGCAATGCAGGAGACCCGGATTCAATCTCTGCGTTGGGAGGATTTCCTAGAGAAGGGAATGGCAACCCACTCCAGTATTCTTGCCTGTAAAATCCCATGGGCAGAGGAACCTTGTGGGCTACAGACCTTTGGATTGCATAGAGTCAGACATGACTGAGCAACTAACACTTTAGTGCCACCTGGGAAGCCCTTTACATATTTATACATTGATCATGTTTCCCAAACTACATATTTATATGAAATTCAAGCTTATCTGGCTATGGTGTATTTATCTGGCAACGCCATCCCAATGGTCGTGTTTCCACATATCCCACCTTAATCTGGAGTTTGATGTCCTTTTCTAGATCACAGTCTTCTCTGGAAAATGAAAGTTCTTAGAGAACGGATGAGGGGAAATTTAGGGCCACATTGCCTTTTCTACAATTGCCTTTGTCACAGGTTAGGAACATTAATGAGGAAAAGGAACAAAGTTTTTGTCTCAGGCTAAATACAAGCACATCTGAACTTGGCAAGAGAAGTTTGGTGGCGCCTGAACTTTATTTCCATTCCCTGAACATCTTCCCTGTTCATAGGTTACCTATTGTTTCTAGGTAAGGTGAATCCTGATGGAATCTACATGGAGGACAATATTCAGAGAAGAGGAGTCATAAAGGACACCTATAGACTGTTTTAAATTCTAGTGTTTGGTGGCGTTATGGTATGATACAAAAGAGAACCTACCTAGTACAGAGTAAATGCTTTAGTGCATATATGTTCCTTGGGCTTCCCAGGTAGCACTAGTTGTAAAGAACCCACCTGCCAATGCAGGAAACATAAGAGACCCAGGTTCAATCCCCTGGACAAGGGCATGGCAACCCACTCCAGTATTCTTGCCTGGAGAATCCCCATGGAGTCTGGAGCCTGGTGGGCTACAGCTATAGGGTTGCAAACAGTCAGACACGAATGAAGCAACTTAGCATGCATGTATATATGTTCACTACTATTCTCTCATTCTTTAACATCCCAATTATTTCAATTCATCCAACATAAAAAATTCAAAGAAAAATTCTACTTGTATACTTTGTGCTTGCCTGATTAATAAACACAGTTAAAGCTAAAATTTAGAAAAATGTGACTATACAACGTAGTTTGCCGATCTCACAAGATTAAGGTATTATTTCAGTCATTCTAAATGATATTGGTATTCGAGTTCAAATTACACTCCAGGCTGGCTCTGAAATGGGCAAAATTGTTTTCCAGAAAACATTGGTAAAAGTCTGCTAGACTGTGAGAAGTCAGTTCTCATGTTCTCTGGGGTGTGAGAGAACACTGTGTCTTTCTCCATAAACACGGAGGGAAGTCTAATGGGCTCTGGGGACTTCCTGACAGGGAAGATAATGAAAGGTGCCTTCATACCTGGGCTGTTCAGCACCATTAACCTTCCCTGTAATTGAAACACATGAAAGGGAGTGGTAAGTGAGAGGCAAGGCTCCGGTCTGTTTCCTGGCAGGTACAGTTACTTAAGCCTCCAAATAAAAGAGTGACTTTAGATTCCCACTTCAAGGTACTGCTTTTAAATCATTCTTTACAAAAAAATCAACTAAAGCTACCACTTATTGTTTTTTAACTCTAACAATATAATCATTTCTTTCTTTTGATCTGTGTTTGTGGATTAAAAAGCATATCCACCTCAGTAGGGTAGGTGGGTGTTTTCCACTTAATTAATGTAACTAATACAATCCACCGTGTAGAAAATGTTACCAGAAAAAAAAAAAAGAAGTCTTAAAGGTTTACCATAGGAGACCAATATAGGATTTAAAGCGGTTTTAGACCGACAGGCAAAAGTAGTATTTCATTTCCCACACATGAAATCACTTTATGGAAATGAAAAATGGAAATGCAAAATTTTAACCTAGTTTAAACTGAGGAATAACATCATTTTGTAATCACAATACAAGGAAAATAAACCTAATCCTATAAATGTGTGTATGGACATAAAGACAGACAGTTTATCATCATTATGTCAATGATAAAACAATAGAGCAATGGAATTGTATGTGTGTGTGTGTGTGTGTGTTGGGGGGGAGTTGTTATTAACAATTCTCTATGCCAATTATACTTGTACATACAATGATGTATTTCTGTGATAAGACAAAAACATCTAGAAAAGCATTTTAAAAAGTAGTTATCTTTGCAAAATCTACAAATTCTTGTAATTAAAAAGTCATTCAGCTCATGTCAAATACTCAGAGTATCATCTAATGGCATTTATATCAGAACTTGCTATTATAAGTTAGAGTCTATTTGCTTTTAAATCTACGTGAATTATGCAGAGATTATTTGCAAGAATACATAGAAGAACTATACAAAAAAGACCTTCATGATCCGGATAATCATGATGGTGTGATCACTCATCTAGAGCCAGACATCCTGGAATATGAAGTCAAGCAGGCCTTAGAAAGCGTCACTACGGACAAAGCTAGTGGAGGTGATGGAATTCCAGTAGAGCTCCTTCAAATCCTGAAAGATGATGCTGTGAAAGTGCTGCACTCAATATGCCAGCAAATTCGAAAAACTCAGCAGTGGCCACAGGACTGGAAAAGGTCAGTTTTCATTCCAATCCCAAAGAAAGGCAATGCCAAAGAATGCTCAAACTACCACACAATTGCACTCATCTCACATGCTAGTAAAGTAATGCTCACAATTCTCCAAGCCAGGCTTCAGCAATACATGAACCGTGAACTCCCTGATGTTCAAGCTGGTTTTAGAAAAAGCAGAGGAACCAGAGATCAAATTGCCAACATCCGCTGGATCATCAAAGAAGCAAGAGAGTTCCAGAAAAACATCTATTTCTGCTTCATTGACTATGACAAAGCCTTTGACTGTGTGGATCACAATAAACTGTGGAAAATTCTGAGAGAGATGGGAATACCAGACCACCCGACCTGACTCTTGAGAAATCTGTATGCAGATCAGGAAGCAACAGTTGGAACTGGACATGGAACAACAGACTGGTTCCAAATAGGAAAAGGAGTATGTCAAGGCTGTATATTGTCACCCTGCTTATTTAACTTCTATGCAGAGTACCTCATGAGAAACACTGGACTGGAAGAAACAGAAGCTGGAATCAAGATTGCCAGGAGAAATATCAATAACCTCAGATATGCAGATGACACCAGCCTTATGGCAGAAAGTGAAGAGGAATTAAAAAGCCTCTTGATGAAAGTAAAAGTGGAGAGTGAAAAAGTTGGCTTAAAGCTCAACATTCAGAAAACAAAGATCATGGCATCCTGTCCTATCACTTCATGGGAAATAGATGGGGAAAGAGTGGAAACAGTGTCAGACTTTATTTTTGGGGGCTCCAAAATCACTGCAGATGGTGATTGCAGCCATGAAATTAAAAGACACTTACTCCTTGGAAGAAAAGTTATGACCAACCTAGATAGCATATTCAAAAGCAGAGACATTACTTTGCTGACTAAGATCCATCTAGTCAAGGCTATGGTTTTTCCAGTGGTCATGTATGGATGTGAGAGTTGGACTGTGAAGAAGGCTGAGCACTGAAGAATTGATGCTTTTGAACTGTGGTGTTGGAGAAGGCGCTTGAGAGTCCCTTGGACTGCAAGGAGATGCAGCCAGTCCATTCTGAAGGAGATCAGCCCTGGGATTTCTTTGGAAGGAATGATGCTGAAGCTGAAACTCCAGTACTTTGGCCACCTCATGCGAAGAGTTGACTCATTGGAAAAGACTTTCATGCTGGGAGGGATTGGGGGCAGGAGGAGAAGGGGACGACAGAGCATGAGATGGCTGGATGGCATCACTGACTCAATGGACGTGAGTCTGAATGAACTCTGGGAGATGGTGATGTACAGGGAGGCATGGTGTGCTGAGATTCATGGGGTCACAAAGAGTCGGACACGACTGAGGGACTGAACTGAACTGAACTATTTGAACTAAATTAGAAAATGTTAAACATTTCTATTATCTAAACCAAGATGAAACTGAAAGAAAGCAAGATGTTTCAAAGTTTCTGATACAATTTTAAGTGAAAATGGGGAGTAAGTGAAGTTGCCAGGTGGGAAATATTCAGATGGGGTATAAAACAATAAAGGCCCTATATGATAAGCCCTTTACTGACATTATGCTTAATGAAAGCTTTTCCTCTGATATCAGGAAAAAGAGAGGGATGTCCACAGATGCCACTTTTATTCAATATAGTATTAGAAGTCCTACTCAGAGTAACTCGGCAATAAGTCAAAGGCACCCAGTTAAAAAAGAAAAAGTAGCATTCTCAATGTTTGCAGATGATGTTATTATACATACAAAATACTAAATACTCCACCAAGAAGTTCTTAGAACTAATAAACAACTCTAGTTTCAGACTACAAAATCAATATATGAAAATTGGTTGCATTCCTATATGCTAATAATGAACTATTAGTAAAAAAAATTAAGCATCGCATCAAAAAAAATAACATACCTATGAATAAATTTAACCATGGAGGTGAAAGACCTGTACTCTGAAATCTATGATATTGATGTAAGCAATTGAAGAACACAGAAATAAATGGAACAATATTCTGTGGCTCATAGATCAGAAGAATTATTGTTAAAATGTTCATACTACCCAAAGCAATCTACAGATTCAATTCAGTTTCTATCAAAATTCCAATGGTAATTTTCACAGAAATAGAGCAAAAACAAAAAACAAAAAACAAAAAACAAAAAAAAACAACAAAAAACAAACAAACAAAAATCCTAAAATATGTAAGGAGCCATGAAAGACCCAAATAACCAAAGCAATCTTAAGAGAGAACAAATCTGGATGTATCATGCTTCCTGATTTTAAATTGTATTACAAAACTATGGTATGGTATTGGTATAAAAACAGGCACATTGATTAAGGGAACAGAATCGAGAGCCCCAAAACAAATCCACACAGATATAGTCAACTTATTTATCACAAAGGAGCCAAGAATATGCAATGGGAAAGGACAATCTCTTCAATAAATGGTGTTGGGAGAACTGGACAGCCACACCCAAAAGAATAAAATTGGGCTACTATCTTACGTCATACACAAAAAATAACTCAATGGAATAAAAACTTGAATGTAAGACCTGAAATCATTAGACTCCTAGAATAAAACATACACAGCAAGCTCCTGCATATTAGCCTTGGCCATGATTTTTTTATATATGATGCCAAAAGCAAAGGCAATAAAAGTACAAATAAACAAGTAACACTACATCAAACTAAGAAGCTTTTATACAGTGAAGGAAGCCATCAACACAATGAAAAGGCAGCCAGCTGAGTGGGGGAAATATTTGCAAATAATGTATCTGATAATGGGCTAATATCTAATATACAGTAAGATCTCACACAACTCAGTAGCAAACTGGCAATCTAATTAAAAATGGGCAGAGGATCTAGATAGACATTTTTCCAAAGAACACATACAGATGACCAACATGTATAGAAAAAGTTGCTCAACATCAGTAATCATCAGGGAGATACAAATCAAAACCACAACGAGCTATCACCTCACACCTGTTAGTATGATCATCTTCCAAAGATAAGAAATAACAAGTGTTGACAAGGATGTGGAGAGAAGGGAACCCTCGTGCACCCTTGGTGGGACACATTGGTGCAACTACTATGGAAACTCATATGAAATTTCCTCAAGACATTGAAACTGAGAATACCAAGTGATACAGCAATTTCACTTCTGTGTATTTATACAGGAACAAAGAGGAAAACACTAACTCCAAAGGGTATGTGGCAGAGGCTGGGGTGGGAGGGTGGGAAGTAGGTGACATGTGTAAAGGGAGTTCAAAAGGTATGCATTTCCAGTCATGAATGAATAAGACATGGGGCTGTAATGTATAGTATGGTGAATATAGTTAACAGTACTGTATTGCGTATTTAAAAGTTGCTGAGAGTAAATCTTAAAAGTTCTCATCACAAGAAAAAAATCTATGACTGTGTATGGTGATGGGTGTTAACTAGACTTACTGTGATGATTATTTTGTAATACATACAAATATGAAATGATTGAATTGTATATCTGAAACTAATATAGTGTTCTATGTCAATTATACCTCAATAGAAACATTCTTATATCAAGATCAGATGTCTATTTTGATTTTAAATTAGAAAAGAACTTTGAAGGATACACTCAACTCTGCCTCTCTCTTCCTTCCCAATAGAAGTAAAGAAAAACTATTACCCTTATGCCTTTCATAAAATTAGAAATTTTGTTTAAAGAGTGTATCTTAATTTTTTTTAATTGAATAAAAAGGATACTTTCCCCTGGGCACTCATGTTGATTCTGTGAATTTATCCTTTGTGATGTGACTGAAGGAAGTTCTGAAGTGAAGTGAAGTCACTCAGTCGTATCCGACTCTTTGCGACCCCATAGACTGCAGCCTGCCAGGCTCCTCTGTCCATGGGATTTTCCAGGCAATAGTACTGGAGTGGATTGCCATTTCCTTCTCCAGGGGATCTTCCCAACCCAGGGCTTGAACCCGAGTCTCTCACATTGTAGACAGAGGCTTTACCATCTGAGCCACCAGGGAAAAGAACCTCCCTTTTCTTGACATGTTTGCACCTTAGCTTCTGCCGTCAGTGCACATGTGTGCAAGATGATATTGGAGACTGTGGTGATTGACTTGGGTGGAATGCTGGCTATCTGACTCTGTATTTCATTTTAATTTTATGTTTCTCTGATTCTATTTGTGCCAGAATGTCAGGAAAAGTATCGGTGTTGTTTATCTGTGTGCAATCATATGAAATGTTTATTAAGTACTTTTGGAAATCCCAAGAAGTATTGCTTTTACACTTTAAGATCTTAGCTTCGATTTTCCTATCTTAGATACCAGTATCTATTTGAGATGTGCTAGTCATTTCAGCTGTGTCTGACTCTTTGTAACCCCATGGACTGTAGCCCACCAGGCTCCTCTTGTCCTTGGGATTCTCCAGGCAAGAGTGCTGAAGTGGATTGCCATGCCCTTCTCCAGGGGATCTTCCTGACCCAGGGATCGAATCCACAACTCCTGGGCTACAGGATTCTTTCCTGCTGAGCCACCAGAGAAGCTGGTATCTATCTTAGATACCAGTGTTAGTCCCCCAAAGTCTTACTAGATTGAAAAGGGCTGAACTGGAAAGAAATATTGTAAGCAGATAAGGTAGGTGGTTCGTGATGTCATAGCTTTCTTGACAAAAGAGAAGCCATTTTTCGTCCAAGTCATTTTCTAATCAAAGTCTGGCCACAATACTTGCCCTTGAACAGGTCTCAGTGACTAAGGATCTTAAGTGGAAAAAAGAATTCAGACTGTTATCAGGTAAGACGAGTAACAATAGCAAAGATACTATCAGTTTTAAAGACTCCCAGTTCTGTTTCAGTGGTAAAGATTAGCCTGAAGTGCTCAGCCACCCGATCAAGTGCAACCTAAGAGATGATAGTGTTGACTTTTTCTGACCCTCGAGATTTCAGTCAACTAAAGGCTGGACTCTGCCTACCTCCCAAGCCTCTTTATGAATACCCACACACCCTTAATATAAAACTTCCCCAGTTTTGCTGTTCAGGGAGACACTTCTTTGGGACCTGTTGCTGGTGTTCTACTTACCTGCTGCAAGTAATAAATCTTTCTTTCTTCCACTCTTTGCCTTGGTTGTGTTTTTTAAGCTCAACATCCACCAACTGGCAGACCCAGTTTTTCGGGTAACAATATGAGGTTGACAATTCCTGTAGCTGAGATTTACATAATTAGATGCATTATCCTTTGGTTGTTAAAACCCAGGCTTCCAAGGACTAATTATAGAGAACACAGCTCATCGGAGAGAACCTGCAAAGATGCTGTGCAGTGTGTGTTTTATATTGTGCGTGTGACATTTATTCTCACTGGAGTCTGTCTCTCCATTATTGTTCTTCAGGATTTGTTGCCTGGGGGCTTATGGGAAAAATTATTCCTAATAGAAATACTATTATATTTTATTCACAGTATTCTAACTTTCAGAGGATTTAATAACAAAACTGTTCCCATTACCAGAGTGAAGCTAAACATATTTTCAGACTTAAATACAACATGCAGAAATAATTTATAGGGAGAAAACTATTGAATGAAGAAGAAAAATGAATGGAGTCATGTTTGATCTATGGAGAGCACTGAGAAAGGAATTCATTCGGGTGGGGCAAGCTGATCTTTCGTCCTCTCAGGGTAGGGAATTCTGAGTGCACAAACTGCTCCCAGTGAGCAGGAAAGAGGAAACCAGAAGACTTTAGTCAAGAATTGCTACCAGTGTAGTTTCCGTTAAAATATACTTTCCTAGGCAGCCTGTCTGCTTTTACACATACAAGAGTCCACATACTTCTGAACATCTGCAGCTGATTTCTTGCCTTCTATTTTGTGACTCTTGCCAATTTCAAGTCCTCTTTTTTGTTTGGTGTGAACTCTGCAGTCACACATACACACACCCCCATGATTTTTAGAGTTTGAATCATCACTTATAGAAATGTGCAAGATTTTGTCTACACATTTTCTTCATCTTTTTTTTTCAATTTTTAAAAGCATTTAATTTAATTTTATATTTGAGTTGTGTTAGTTTCAGGTGTACAGGAAAGTGATTCAGTTATATATACATATATTCATTTTTTTCAGATTCTTTGCCCATATAGGTTATTACAGAATGTTGAGTAGAGTTCCCTGTGCTATACAGTAGGTCCTTGTTGATTATCTATCAACCTTCTTATATAAAAGAACAAAGTGTTGTAGAAAGTGGTCAGGGAATGTGGCAGACTGTCCCTGACCTGTGGGGATTTAGCATGGAGAACTTGGTGGTTCTGTTAGGCATCCTTTTTCCTCTGTGCCTATAGCTCTACCTGATCTAGGTCCCTATGAATGTACATGGTGTTAAGTATTTGACATTCCATTTTCTCCTGTAACCCTTGGATCAGTCCTCTGTTGGTAAGACTTCTATCATCTTATGAAAAAGACAATGAAGCTGAGGATCACAGGTGTTGAGCAGCTGTGAGGGTCTCACAGGTGGGTATCAACCTCCAGGGCAGCTGTGTGGCTGGTATATGGAATACTCAGTAGGCTGCAGCACTTCGTGGGGGTTTCATATCTGTAATTTCACAATGGCTCTATGATTGGTTATGATCACCATTTTACAAACAAGAAAAGGGAAGCCACAAAGTCTCCAACTAAAGAAAGTGTTGGTTGCTTAGTCGTGTACCACCCTTTGGGACCCCATGGACTGTAGCCCGCCAGGATCCTCTGCCTGTGAGATTCTCTAGGCAAGAACATGGGAGTAGATTGCCATTCCCTTCTCCAGTGGATCTTCCTGACCCAGGAATCAAAGCCGAGTCTTCTGCATTGCAGACAGATTCTTAATGTTTGAGCCACTGGCGAAACTTGACTAAAGAAGGCAGCTCTAAAGGGTAAAACCAGGAGTTTTACATCAGCTGTCTGCTAGCAAGTCCCTGCTTTTGGCGCTGCTTTCAACCTTCCTCACTTAGGGCTGCCCTTGTCTTAGAAGGTCATGAAATGGCTCCAGTGCTGATGTGTTGTACACTGCACATGGGCATCTGCCTGCAAGTTTCAATCTCTTGTATGTTGTGTTTCATCTCTTATTTGTGAAACTCCATCCTGAATGTCCGCTCAAGTACTTTAGCAGCATTGCCCTTTTTGATTTTAATTGGCATCAATTACTGAGGTGCCTACTAACCCATTTTAAATGGATTTTCTGTTAAAGATTAAACAGTTTTCACAGGTGACAACTTTTCTGTTTCAGACACCTTAGGGCCCATGAGAAGGGGTTTCAGAGCTCAGCTGATCTAGTTTCTAAGTCTGGCTTGCTTTGTGACACATCCTTTAAACTCTCTGAAATTAGTCTGCCTATTCATTAAATGGGCATATAACAGTTACTTCAAAGGGATGCTGTGACCATCTATTTAGATCACACACACACACACACACACACACACACACACACACAGACAAACTGGTGTATAGGCTTCAAAAAATAATGAACACTTAATGTAAATCATTACTTTATTTTAAAATTAGAAATAAAATTTTCAGGTCCTGGGATACGTAGTAGGTACTGAAAATATGTGTGTTTAATGAATACAGGTCATTCTACTGCTTGTGGCTTTTTTCACGGTTCTAAATGCACCCTTCAAGCAAGATTTGCTGTCAGTGTTTCCCCAGGCCTGTTGATTAATGGGGTGGCTAGGTGGGTGGGAAGAGTTCATGATTCCCAGGGGCCCTGAACATGAATAGAAAATCTAGAAAGTTGAGATCATAATCTCCATACTTGGGTGAATTCTCAGGAGTTCTACTTGTAAACTCTTGTGACCTTGCCAAGATATTTTCACTTTCTATTCCTGTTTTTGTTTTTTTACTCAGATTGCAGAATAGAAATAATAGAAACACCTTCTCTGCTTTGTGTTCAGGCATATAATACCCTGCTCAGAGCTAAAGTTCCTTTCATGTTCTGATCACTTTGGATGGTGCAAGAATGCCTGGAGCCTGTTCATAAGTCTCAGCACATTGCTATGAGTCTGGTCGCAGTTTTAGGAGAGTATTGATCCTAGTGATGCTATGCTCACACTGCCTTCATTTACACCTGCTGGCCGCCTCTTCAGAAAATAGAGGAGGCCATCAGGCTTACTTCAAAGTCATGGATGTTGAAATCCTTTTGACTCCATGGAACAACAGCCCTCTATCTGTATACTCTGAAATCTTTATTTATTTGTGATGCCTCTATATTGCTTTATTTTTCAGTATGATGCTTTTGGGAATTGTTATTGAAGAATTTGAGTGAAAACCAATACACACACAGTATACAGAAGTTGATACAAAACTCTTCATTTATCAATTAAGTTATTCAGCTTACCTCCTTAATGTAAGGTCACTTCCATGATGATGTTTAGAATAAGATTCCCTCTCCCAGGGTGCCAGTTTTTAGTTTTCTGTGTCTGCAGACCATAACTCTCAAATCTCCAAGTAAGAATACACATAATAAAATGATGACATTATAGTAGAAGTGGGGTAGTTTTTAAAATTATTTAATTTTATTTCCCCTTTATTGAAATGTGTTTTGACATATATCACTGTATATATAACTCTACATATTTTGAAATGATTACTATAATAGGGTTTTTAAAAATTCAAATCATTAAATGAGTTGAGAAAACAAAAACAGTCTTTTTTATAACAGTTCTCAATACATGTAAATATTTCCTTCAAACGCGATTACTCTTCCTACTTTCTTTTCAACTAAAAAAACAAACAAACAAAACCACTTTTCCTAGCATCAGTGTTCGTGCTCAAGCATCATCACCATGCTGGGACCCCGGATCAAGAGCGACCTCCCCAGCGTGTCTGTAGAGAGTTCAGGTTGAAGACCTTCAACAATCTGACTCGCACTTCCGCCCGCCACCGCCAGGGGCGCCCGGGCCTCTCGGAGCTTGCAGCGCGGCAGGAGCCGGTGGACCGGGGACGGGGGTGGGGGGGCGATGGGGGCCGGCGGGTGGGGTGGGGGTGTGGCTGCAGGTTGGGGCTCCCGCTCCGCCGGCTGCGCGGGTTCGCAGTGCGCTGAGGAGGAAGCGCTGGCGAGGAAGCGCTGGCGACCCCGAGAGGGAGGGAGCAGGACGATCCCAGCTCAGAGCACCTGCCTGGACACCGTGGGTTTTTGGGGTGGAGGAGCCCCGGCGACTTTGAGCATGGACCCCGTCGCGGGAACCTTTCTCAGGATGCTCTTTCTTTTGTCTGCCCAACCCTGGAGTACATTAGCAGCAGGGAATACTTGTGAGTACAGCACATCTTTTAAAACTTATGCTGACAACTTAGAATTCGTGTTATTAAAAAATAATAATTGAATTTTACAAATGGACTAGCTGGCCTGTTTCTGAAAATGAGGCATTTAAAAAACATCGCGAAGTCCCAACGCTTGGATAGGACAGTTTACAATGGTTTTCCCACTTGTCAGGTCTATGAAACACAAAGCCTGTTTGACTTTTTTTCTGTGAGCTGAATTTTGTCTGTGTTCTGTTGTTTTGAATATTCATTGAGAAAGCTCAAGTTCTAGTAAAACCTAAAATTAGCATGAGGATATTGAGGCGGACAGAAACCGAAGAGAGGAAGAAGGAGAGAAGATCGTGCCGGTGTGGTCATTTGTTTCTTTTTAATACCAATGCATTTTGTTGGGTTTATGTAAGAAAGAAAATCGCTGGCCGACCTGGCCGGGTCCTGTGTTAGCATAGATGGTTGCTGCTGGGGCTCTGCGGAATTGGGTACCAAGAATTCGGGCACTGCACAGGCGGGCGGGCTCCGCAGCACAGCTCAGATGGCAAACCTGGATAGTCAGAATTCCGGTAAGGACAGACCCTTCAAAGGTAGATGCCTTTTACTGAAAGGAAAAATAAAACCTGCCATTCAGGTTCATTTGCAAGTGTACATGCTTGTATATTGTGATCTGTTGTGTTTCTGATTTTGTTGGTTCCGTGAAGATGTATTAACCCCTCAGTTCTGAACTAGCACCGTTAAGTGATCTGAAGATGTTAGCCAAATTAATTCAGCTGACCTCAGGGCATTTTAATCTGAAAATCAGAAAAAGTTTTCCAAGTGTTATTCAGATTAAAATCTCCATCACAGGGCTTTTCTTTCCTTGAGGGATTTTAAGAAAGCCCCCACGTCCTCCTTCCACACCCTATTCCCTTGAAGAATTTTTAAAAAATCAAGTTGTAGGGAGTAAGGTAAGCTAGTATGCATTTCAAGAAAGTGTTAGTAGGCATGTTTAGAAACTGACCTTGTTTCTGGATATCCAGATTTAGCTGGAGTGGGGGAGGGGAAACAACTCTGCCCTCACAGTGAAGTTTGCACTAAAGTGAAAAGGATTTTGTACAAATACATTTACCCTTCCAGCATTCATCCATATATGCCCAGTCTGTGATACTTTTGTGCTGTCATCATTTAGTATTAGCTCATTTAATGCCATATTATATGAGTCACTCCTAAAAACGAGCGTTAGCAAATACTGCCCTGTGTTTCAGACACAATTTTAATTATCTTTGTGTACAACTTCCGTGAGTTAATTAAAATGGGGCATTTACATGAAATCCGTAGGTCCTGCAAGTCACTTTGTCACTTTGCTGAGAACTTAAAAATGACTAGTACTGAGTGATTTGCTAGTATGAAAGAATTATAGAATAATTTAATGCAGTACCCTGAGGTGCAATTAAAAAGTCACTGGAGGTCACTGTTACTTAAAGGAAGCAGCTTCAACAGTCCTTCCCTTGTAAGATAAGCAGAGTTTTGTGCTGCCTTCTTGTTTCCTTAGTTGTGGTTACAAGATACTGGCAAGATCAGTTGTTTGCATATTTATTTTTTTCTGTTTGTGTTTTGTCCCCTGAAATCCACAGAGGTATACTGTTCTTCATACTGAGCATCTTTTTTAACAGCTCTGAGGTGCTCCCTGTCTGAATAGCCAGGCAGATATCCCTTTCTGAGCTGGATGTGTCTCCCAGCTCAGTCCACCTGGATCTCTGGCTGACTCTTCAAATATCATTGCTAGTTTTAACTTTTCAGCCTCTGTTTTATTTAGATGTATTTAGTACTCTTGTTTAAAGTTCAGTGAATTAAAAGTACCTATGTAAATTTGCATTGTTAAGAACATTTGAGATTCTGTAGTTAAAATCCTTGATCACCACACAGATGGGTGTTACAGATGATCAAGTGTGAAGTATATATTTAAATGACTTTGTAGACTTAAAGGTTCATAGAGACTACACAAAGATAGTTTCTTGGTAATCGCATTTGACAGTATCCTTTGTAACCATAGCTTTAAAGCCCAGTGAATCTCATTATAATCCATATTAGCTAATTGGATCAACTGGATTTTTCCTTAACTCTAGAATGTTTGGGAGGTGTTTGTATATGTAGATTTATATACAAGCAAGGTGTTTCAAGCATGTATTTGAAATTTGTTATTACTTAAGTCAAGGTAGAGATTTTTTTGTTTTTTTTGTTTTTGTTTTTGTTTTTTTTTTTCAGTCCTGTCCCATCATTTGAGAAATTCTAAAAAGGAGTTTGCCACCAGGATGGGATTTAGGCTTATGAAGGAGAAATCATAAACATCAGCATTGCTGAAGGCTTTTGATGGCTAACCTTTTTATTCCTAAGAAGTATTTTAAGAACTCAAGTAATCCTTTCAGATAAGATTGTAAAACTAACAAAAGTGAAATATTCCTGAGGCCTAATAAGAAAATAATGATAACTGTATGTAAATTTTTAAAAGGTACAGATCTTTCCCTCCAAAGTATCCAGAGACATTTTTACTCTGTTTACGTGTTCTCAGTAGTAAATCATACAGAGGGGTCAGCCTGGGTGAAGTTCTGGCATAAGACATCCTCTCAAAATATAAGACTTGCTTGAAACATTTGGCATCTCAGAAATTACCCATGTTTTGAAATGAATCTTTACAATTAATGGCAAGTTTCAAGTCAGGAAAAGTCTGCATGGAGAAAGTAATATTTCTAAACAGCCAAAACCATGGACTTTGTGTGTGTGTGTGTGTGTGTGTGTGTGTGTATGTGTATGTATATATGTATTATCTGCCTTTTTGAAGATAAAACAAGTTGAATGGCAGCATCTCCAAATTTTGACCTAGGACTTGATATTTTAAAATCATGTATCTCTGCTTGGTTTGCCTTCTCTAACTCTCTGTACTTAGTCAAGATGAAAGTGTTATTCTAGTGAAGCTCTCCTCTTAACTGGAACTGAAGAGGAAAGTTAGAATATAGATCCCAAGTTAGAGTCCTGTTTGTGAGATGTTGTGAAGACAGTGGTTGGTTCACTTACTTTCCACTATGAGCCACAATTGGAAGAAGGCAGTAGCTCTCTGCTTTAGGATTATCCCTGTGAATCTACTATTTCTTTGTGAATTTCCAGATCTTTGGGTGAAGGGGGAGGAGAAGTAGAAGAGGTATAATCTGAAAGAAAATGTCAATATTTTGATTGCATATTTAGTGTTGTAAATCTGTCTCCTGGATCACATATCGCTTTGAGGAGTAATGGTCAGTCTTTCCTATTAAGGAACAATACAATTGGAAGTTAATTTACAGCTGAATTATTTTCCTGGAAGTTGATGTCCTCCCTCACCCTACTCCCCACTGAAAAGAAAAAGGACTGAAGCCTGTGTTAGACATTTCAACTGCTGTTGATGGTGATTATTTAACATGAATGATGACATTTATAGATGAAGGGATTCAATTTAATGAGTATGACCCACTCAACTCCACCTTGCAATTTTCTCTAGAATCTTCATTTGTTTCCTGCCTCTGTCAAAAGTGTCCTTGTTATGAGGGGGGAAAAGATATATTCTGGCCCACGACAGGTGGGGCATACAGTTTGAATGACTGTTTTAGGAGTGATAATCAGGATTTGTTTTTATCCATCAATATCTCTTCTCTTAACTCCTGCATATGGTGTGAGAGGTCTCTGCCCATGATTGAGGGTGGCTGGCCAACATGGAAAACAAACCTGTGATCTTCATGTGGTACCTAATGCTTGATCTAAGCAACACATGTATTAACATCTCAGTGTGAAGATTTGTATCAGATTTGAATCCTTTCTTCATTGGAGGGTTGGCTTCCTTATGTGCTAAAGTGTTATTGTATCATCTTTAAAGTTTATTATTATATTCCTCTAATAGAAATTATCACACAATATTATTATTTTGAAATAAAAATAATATAGATAGTATAATATGGGACACATTGTATGAATTATCCTAACCCAATAATATGATTAACCTGAAGAATTTGCTAAAAAGGTAAATGCAAGCAGAATGGAGGAACTGAACATAATGCTACAACTGCTAAGAAGTATAAAATCACGAAAATTAAGGTGAATGTCTAATAGTGCGTTTATCACATGTGCCTTCTTGAGGATATTGTTTTCAGAACTCTTTGTCATGTCAGTGGGCACTGATTCTGTGTAATTATTTGCTAAGTGTCATCTACATACTTTACTGCTAAGGGAGCACCATCAATCTCAAGTAATGCTATGTGTGCTATGACTATATAGTCCATAAAGAAGTTTTCACCTTGGATAATATGGACTAAAATCCTGCTAATGTTTCAGCTGGTGCAGGTTTCTTTTTGTCTCATAGTGTGCTTAATGTTATTCTGAAGTGTCTGCTTCTCCAAATTAATCAGGATTATCCCTGTAAATCTACTCTTTCTTTATGAATTTCCTTATCTTTGGGGAGGAAGAAGAGATATAATCTGAATAGGAAAATGTCAGTATTTTGGTTGCATATTTAGATTGAATTATTTGTGACTGCCCATTTCTGAAAGGCATTAGACCATCCGTAATATGTTCCTTGATTTAGGAAGAGAGCTTATCAGAGGATGTGCCCCTGGAACAAGTGAACAGGGAATCCATTCGTGATGTAGTGAAACGTGTTGAGGAAAATGAGCATGGAATATGGACAGAAGCATAGTAAGCAATGGATCAGTCTTTTTGGAAAGAATCAAAAAACTAGTAAACAGACTTTAAAAAATATATCATATTTGAATAAACTTCCCAGAAATACTGAGGTCAGGATATTTTTAAAATTTAGGGAAAACAGTGGCAGTTTTTTCCTCAAAAACAAAACAAAACAAAACAAACTTCCTGAGTCCATGTGACTATCAACATGGAGTGACAGGCAAGGCTAGAGCTGTGCTTTGCGGGGCCTGACGCTTATGCAGTTTGGGGAGACTCTTTAAGCAAACAAACATAATGACTCTAAGGACAGATTATCAGTGACCCTACCACACCTGGAAACCTGTTTTGCAGAGAAGACTGGAGCTCAAGAAAATCTGCTCCTTTGAGTAAATCAACCAAATCAGGAAGGAAAGAAGGAAGGAAAGTCGCTCAGTCGTGTCCAACGTTTTGCGACCTCATGGTCTCTACAGTCCATGGAATTATCCAGGCCAGAATATTGGAGTGGGTAGCCTTTGCCTTCTCCAGGGAATCTTCCCAGCCCAGGGATTGAACCCAGGTCTCCCACATTGCAGGTAGATTCTTTGCCAATAGAGTCACAAGGGAAGCCCACCAAATCAGGAATCCACTCGTTAAAAAAAAAAAAAATCAAAAGTACTAAATAAAGGACATTCTCAGTAACAAAAATCTCAATTAACTGAGCAAGTTTTAACTTGAATTTTCCCCTTTAAACTTAAATCAGAATTTCAATATGTAAGTATATTTATAGAAGTTTAAAAGAGCTCAAACAATTTGGAACTAATAGAGCCAGGGTTTACCTGTAATTCTGATTTAAATCTTGAAAAGCAAGTATGAAATTAACCTCTAGATCTTCTCCCTACTTTTATTTTAGAGCCCTTAAAGGCTTGGTGTCAACATCTAGAGCTCTTTAGAGCAACTTCTGAAGTGTTCCCACTCCATCTGCCACCTGTGGCCCGCTGTAGCACTGATTGCTTTCAGTGTCTGTTGCACAATATTGGATAACTTTAAAAAACTGAATTACTTATGTCTGCACATTTCTGAACAGCATTAGACCATGTGTAATACATTCTTTCAAAATATCATGCTTGTTTTTCCCAGTTTGAATTCTATGGCATAATTTTAAAGTCAATGTGCTAAGAACAATTATACATAACTTTTAAGTTAAGCAAAAATTAATACATTGCAAGTCAACTGTATTCCAATACAAAATGAAAGATAATATGATAGCATGATCTTTTGATATTATGCAGGAAAATTGTTTAATAGACTCATGTGACTGTTAAGTGTCTAGAAGAATGCACCTATGTCTGACTTGGTCATTTAGTATTTGATTAGAGTTTGGATATTACAATCGATGATTTCTTTTTCCATCAGGTATGTATGATAACTACAAGTTTGTATTGCCTTGTAGAGCACTGATCAGCTTTTATGTAACCTAGTAATCTCATTCTAACCTTCCTCTAGAAATGCTTGTAAATTCCTAGTTTCTCAAAATACTCTTTTACTGGACTAGGCATTAATGAGTTTATAAATCTTTAGCATACATTTGTTCTATATTTGTACATGTTGTGTTTTTAACTTTTTGAAAATATTGCTTTGACATATGGATTGCACATATCTGGCAGGTAAAAATATAATCTTGTGTGATAATAAATATGCTTAGTTTGGTTGTTGCTTTAAAATTACTTTTCTTTCTAGTTCATTGGAAACTTCCCTTTTTAATAATAAAATAGGGAGTCTGGCTCACAATAAACAGTAAAAATATTCTCCTTAGTTTCCAGGTAATGGGTATTTTCAAAGTACTGATTTGAAATAGAATTGAAACATAAAGTACTTGACATTTTAAGTAGTTTGAAGTTAAAAGCTTTATAATTTAAACTAAATAATTTTTATTTAAAAATATATACCAATTTCATGGGCAAATTAAAAAAAAAAATTCCTCCAAGGCTGTTAATCATAAATGAAAAACAAAAGGTATATCCTACCAGAATATGAATTTTATTAAGTTTTTATTCAGTAGTATGCCAGGATACAATACTCATGGAAGATGTGTTAGTTATACCTGACTTATTCTTTGCTTTTTTAACTGGCAAATATATTTTCAGATGTGTCACTTTAGTGATATGATAAATGGTGTATCAAATATTTAAATTTATCTGTTCCTAAGTTTTATTGAGGGCTTCCCAGGTGGCACAGTGGTAAAGAATCCACCTCCCAATGCAGGAGACTCAGGAGACATGAGTTTGATCCCAGGGTTGGGAAGATACCCTGGAGGACAAAATGGCAACCCATTCCAGCATTCTTGCCTGGAGAATCCCATGGATAGAGGAGCCTGGTGGGCTACAGTCCATGGGGTCACAAAGAGTCAGACATGACTAAGGAACTGAGCATATATGCACACCCAAGTTTTATTGAGATGTGGCTTTGATAACGTATCACTTGTGGTTCCATCACTTGCCTTAGTTGCTATCACCTGAAGAGAAGGGATTTTTATGCTGCATATTCACTGGACCACTCTGGGAGAAAGGGGCTTATTCCAAATAAGATTCCACCTTATTTTGAATCAGTGGCAGTTTAAATAACCTCAATAGCCATATAACACTGTGGCTTAGACCTTGTGTTCCCGCATCCTCATTTCAGCATCATCTCACTGCTTACAGTGTTCAAGACTCAACAGAAAGTTTCTCTGGAGTTTAGAAACAAGCATGATATTACTGTTTAGATGAATATGGAATGACCTGCTGCCTTGAGACGCAGATCAGGTGCCACCTGCACCTCTCAAGGTTGTAATTAATTTTTTTATTTTAACATTTTTAAATCCTCAGGCAACCAAAGAGCTTGATAAGGTTAAGCTGAATGAATACATAAGGAATGGTGAATTGGTGGGGAAGTGTCAGAATGATGCTTATGTGTACAGATATGTCTATGTGTCTTAGGGGACAGACACACAGTTCTCTCTGGTAGGGCAGAGAGAACTGCTGATGGAATTAAAAACTGTCAATAGTTATAAGAGAGGCACAGACTGAATTAGGTGACAATCCAGTTATGTGGGATGAAACTATTTCTTATTTACTATCATGCAAAAGCAAATATAACTTACTTAGGATTTCTGAGTATGTGAGCAATCAAGAAATATAACGACATCTGTCCTGACCCAATTGAACCCAGTTGAAACTATTGCCTCCATATGTCTGAGGTGTTCTGTGTTCTAGGATATTGGTATGCAGTCACCCTTAGAAACAGCAGCACTTAACCTGCCCCTGAGGCCTTCCCAGGTCCTGGTTCCTGTTAATATAGTACTAAGGGATGGCTGGTAGGATTTTCATTTAAAGGCCAGTAGATATAATAAAGGGAATCCGATTAGCACTAGAAAATAATTCAATAATTTGATTCAAGTCAAAGAAAGTCATTTTAATCAAAACTATTATAGAAGAAAATATTTTAACAACTGGTGATATTTAAATGTCTCAGATTTGGCTGATTTAAGAAAAATAATATGTATCTATTGACATCTGTTTGAATGTTTGGAGATTATAAAAATTAAAGATTTGTCATGTAGCTTTACCTTTGCTGTGTTTTGAGATTTGAAAACTTGAGAATAAGGACATTGCTACACTATAAGTAATACAATGTAAAAAGAAAAAATAAATAGCTGTGTAATGTCATCAAGCTAGCCAGCTGCTGTGTGTGAGTAATTCTTAGGCTTCTCTGCAACGTTGTCTTGATTCAGGGACATTCGGATAAGAAAACCTGTGAGCTTGACATTTCAAGGATATCCTTCTCTATGTGTGAACTGTTCCATTACTGTGAGGGGTTAAAAAATTGGGGGACTGAAGAGGATATGGAGAGTTCAGTTAGATATATTTAAGAGAGTTTAAGGGAGCAAACACCAATTACTTTTTGCATTCTTAAATTTACAGGGAACATTTCTGAAAAAAAAAATTGAGGAGCATAGAACACAGTAGAATTGACAAATCTCAGAGTCAGTTACCAATTAGAGCAAGTTGAATGATCTATTTTGAACTCTGGTACAAGGTTAAGAAACGTAATATCAATTTTCTAGATTATAAGAATAAATGTTTCATCATCGTAGTTTACTATTCTTTGTCATGATGAGCTACTGATCTCTTTTAAGAAACATGAAAATCTAATCTTTGGGAGATTTGCATTGCTATTGACTGATTTCACTTGTTCTTCTTATAGGTGATATTAGTAGGATTTAGTTTTTGGAAGAGAGCTGCATGTTTGTCTAGAAAACAATGCTTTTCCTCATGAATTTTGTTGTAAGGTGAGGCAGGAGTGGGAAGATACATCCTGCAGACTATTGTGCACTTGAACAGGAAAAGGACATATGGTGGATATTAATCAGCATCCCAGCTTCCTAGGAATAAGACTGGGTTGCCCACCCTCCTTTACCCTCCCTCCCAACCCCCAGCATCCACATGCCAGAGCCTCCCATTTTCTTGGATGAGGTGATGCTGAGTGACTGCCTGGGCCGACTTGCATGGGTTTTGTCTGCCAAAGAATGGTCCTTCCTCTTTCACTACTTCCTCTGGGCTCCATCCTGAGGCTTTCTGCTGCTACTCCATTTTACAGGTGTAAGGACTGAAGTGGGAGGATGGCAGTGAGAATGAGAAAGTGACACTGCACATAAAAAACACTTTCAGAACTTAATGGTTGTTTGATTGTATGTGGAGTAATAAGAAATGCAAGTGTCAAGGATTAGAGTATTGGCAAGTGACTTAAACAAAAAGGGGAATTGTTCACATCATTTCATTTCAAGCAAGATTAGATCCAGGTGAGGTGATGCCATCAGTGTCAGCCTCTCTTCATCTTTCAACCCTGTCTTTCCAGTGTTGGCTTGATGCTCAGGCAACAATCTGCTTGGTAGCTCCATATCCAAGGTCAACCTTCCTAGCCAAAGTGATAGAATGCTTTCTTCTACTTGGACTTTGGTCCTTATCACCCTGAAGCATTAAGCATGCACTTATTTATTTATTCTTTCAACCAAAGCTCAAAGAAAGCAGAGACTTCCTTTTTCTTTTTTGTTGTTTCTACTTCATGGTCCCCAGAGCTCAGGGGTAAGTCCTGGAAGACAGTGGGTTCTCAATACATGTTTTTGGGTAAGTAAAAGTGTGAATGATTCTCTTTCGCAAAACATCCAGCAAGATCCGCAGGTCTATTATAACTTTCACTGTTTTGACAGTGTTGTGATTGCTCTTTTCCAGCTACTATGACAGGAAAGGGTGGCTTTCTTGTGACCAAGGGAGGAGCCAGGAGGTGACTGCAACTTGATCCTTGACCAGGTGCTTTGACTGCATCACTTTGAAAAGAAAGCAAAATGCACCATCCATTTATGTAAATAGTTTAACATCTATTATGAAAAGTATTAGCTTCCAGGCTCTTATCGGCTTCATAGAACAGATGGTTGGATAAGTGTCTTCCTCCTTAATCAGATTTTAAACTTCTTGAAAATAGAATCTTCTTTCTTTGTCCCTACATTGCTCTGCTGTTGGTACTCAGTAAGTACCAAATAAATGGAGAAATTAATATATTTTAAACATGCTACCTTGAAAGTATATGGAAGGTCTGCAGAATCCCCCCGTGTATTTGATGATTTTTTAATTTTAGGTGACCTAATAAAAATGAATTTTCATGTGACTGTCCCTGAACTATCAGCCACTGATTTGCTCATGGAAGCATCCATTGGCTCATTGTGAGTGTCTTATTTTCTTTTAGTAGCAAAATTTCTGACATAATTTCTGGCCCAAGGCTTTGCTAAAAAGCATGTTACGTGCTCCAAGAGTTGCTGTGAAGTCCTAAGGGAGGGCTTGAAAAGGTCAAGTGTCAAGAGAGTTACCAAGGACCAACAAGCAGCAAAGAAGAGAACTTCCAGCAAGTGTTATTAGACAAGATGACTGTATCTAAGGAGATCTTGGTCGAGTCTGATCTCAGTCAGGCTCCATGTTCAGGAGGAGCCTAAAACGGAGGTGTCTGGAAGCAGTGTGAAACTGGCATTCTCCACAAGTCTGGTTCATAGGGTCTGCCTGATACTTGAAACAGTATCTAATCCAGGTGGGAAAGGCTCACTGAATGTCAGGGCAAAGGACATACAGGTGGCCAGGTGGCTGTTGCAGTTCAGTGAGGTGTCCAGTTATTTCCTTGACACCCACAAGTCTAAATTTCTCTGAGCCATACCTGTCTCTGGAAGTAGGAGCTGTGGACTCTGTCCAGTAACTTATGACATCAGGAGGAAGTTCCCACTGGGCTTGCAAACTTGACCCCCACCCCCGCCCCCAGTCTGGGCTGAGGGATTTCTGAGTCTGGTTATTATTGTCAACAAAATCTGTTATTATCTTTGAAGGTTTTTATGACTAGCTAGCTCAAGGGCATGACAATATACACATGCTGTCACATAGAGACTATCTGTATTTTCAAATTAAGATTGTTTCTATTTTGAGAATTACACAGAAGGGCATGGTGGAGGTAATATAAATGAAGACGATTCCAGCAGCACTCTTTCAAACAGCATAAAGCTACGAAATTCAACAAAACATACTAATGTAATGAACCACACTTTTAGATAGGCAGGAGAGAGAGGAATGTTTGGATTGGAATTCTGACTTCACAGGTTAATGCCAGCTGTATGACCTTGGGTAATAGAGTTATCCTTTCTGTATCTTGGTTTTCTTGTCTCTAAAAATGTAAGCAACAATTATAACCCATCTCGTAGGATTGAAGATTAAATTGGGCTTCCCAGATAGCACTAGTGGAAAATAACCCACTTGCTAATGCAGGTGATGTTAGAGAGGCGGGTTCACTTCCTGTGCTGGGAAGACCCTCTGGAGGACAGCATGGCAATCCACTCCAGTATTCTTGCCTGGAGAATCCCATGGAGCCTGATGGGTTACAGTGCATAGGGTCACAAAAGTTGGACACTACTGAAGAGACTTAGTATGCATACATGAAGGTCAAATTAATTAATGTATGTAAATATTGTCCTCAGTGAAACATATTAAGTCCTCAAGTGAATTTTAGCTATTATTATTATTGTTCCTGTTGATCTCAAGTGTAAAGTCAGAAATGTGACTTTGTTTCATGACTTAGGGTAGAATAATTAGATAAGCAATTTTAAGGGAAGATGTAAACGTTTTTGGGTATTTCTGTAATCCAAAGTGTTGTCACTAATAGTGCAGATTAAGATATTATTACAAAAGGATAATATTAAAAAGAAGTTTATGTTACAGAATTAGAAACTCTAACAGTATACGGAAATGTTTCAGCTTTCTATAATATCATAATTCTAAACAAGAAAACTTTTCTGATTTGGCTATTTGGATTAATTTGGCATTAGCAACTTTAATCTTTAAAACTTCTTTCAAGTTTTTATATTTTTTCATTAATTGAGAACAACTCCCCAGATCAAGACAATATACCCCTGAAACATTAACTTCTTATCTGGCTGTTTTCTTAAAGTCTTCTAAGACATGTAGTATATGACCATCAATATAGATAGTCTAACATTTATGATTGTGAAATGAGTGTTAGTCTCCCAAGTAAAAAATACTTCGGATGCTTTGGGATGTCATCTCTATTAGAATGGGTATGAAAACACTGGTGTGGATCTTTGGAAAGAGAGCATTACTGGTTGATTTTTAAAAGGGTAAGTTTAGCTCTGTGTCTTGAATTTTCTTATGTCCGCTTTTCTTGAGTTATCCCATCACTGCCTTGTTCAAGTTCTCTGTATCTCTGGCATTTACTACTGTTTTCCCCATGATTTCCTGTCTGTGCCTTACCTCCTTCTAATCCATTTGCCAGCCTGCTGCCAGAGTAATCTACCTAAAGATGACTTACCTGATGATCTTGCGCTTCTGGTAGGGCTTTTCAAGTCTTCCCTCATATCACACACTCATTCACTCATTTATTCCTTGAAAGGGGACTTGTCTTCACTCATTGCTCCCAATCCCTCTTTTAACTGACCCTAAACTACAACCACCTACCTACACTGGCGTTCTTACACAGGACTTTCACTTTCCCCTCCCGTTACTTATGGCACTTTCTCCTCATGTCTTTCTGTTGAATGCAGTCATCTAGGCTTACCGATCCATTTCCAGGAAACATATGCTCACAATAAAAATGAAAACACAGAATGCATGAGGAAACAAGTCGCCATGAGTAAAAATCAGCAGAAATAACAGACTACGAAATCAAACCAAAGTAAATGTAGATATTGAAATAGATTTAGGATGCAAAATATTTTATATATATATAAAGAAATAAAAGATTAAAAGAATGGAAAGACTAAGAGACTATCAAAATGATCAAGTAGAACTGACAAAGAGCAGTATAGAGAAATGAAAAGCAGAATCACTGAAATAAAGAATTTAGTAGATGCTGAAACAGCAGATTACACCCAAGTAAAGAGAGACGCAGCAAATTAGAAAACAAATTTGAGATAAATAACCAGTGTAAACTACAGTCAGATAAAGAGATGTAAAATAGGAAAGCCAAGTTAAGGGACAGGGTGTAAATATTCTACATGTAAAGTCTGCAGACTTTTCAACTACTTACGGAATATTTATATTTTTTACTTAACAATAAACCAGTTTCAATAATTAAAAAATTAGTAGCAAAAAAAATTTCTTAAAACTACAAAGAATAATGTGCCTCAATTATAAAAGCTCATATTATGCTGAGTTAGATCAATGGAAAACAATAATTAAAACGGAAACACACACACACATACACACACCTAGAAACATGGTCACATTTTAAACCACTAAAAATAATGATATAAACTGATTTTCTATAAAAGAATGATAGCTAGTTTGACCTCAGCAAAGCAGTAATATCAGAAGCAGAAAGAAATATAGAAATAAATATGAGTTCTGAGGAAAATAACTTTTTAACTAGAAACTGTTGTTTAAACCATCATAAAACATGAGCAGAGAAGATAAAAGGGGAGTCTAAATTCTTGCTAATATTCTTGGAGAAATAGATCAAATTTAACTTAAAAAATTGAGATTAAAATTGTGTTATAATAGAAGGATGGATCAGTAGAAATAAATTTCATGTGATATTCTCTTTGCTTTTCAAAATCATGAAACTGATTTAACTCTTTAGAGAAATGTCATGTTTTCTATTTCTTGTTTTAATATGATTGCATGTTTTTTAATGAAAAAATTCTTCCTTTCATCTGCTAGCGAGATTATTCATGGCTTACAAAGGGGTGCTTGTATTTCAGAATGAGTGAAAGAGTTTATTTAAGCATGTGGGTTTTTTTTTTTTAATCTGGCTTGTCTCTTTTATTTTTGTATTTTATTTTTATAATGAGATTTTCATGTTGAGTCTTTATTTTTATTTTATTTTTTAATTTTAATTTTTACTTTATTTTACTTTACAATACTGTATTGGTTTTGGCATACATTGACATGAATCCACCACGGGTGTACATGCATTCCCAAACATGAACCCCCCTCCCACCTCCCTCCCCATAACATCTCTCTGGGTCATCCCCGTGCACCAGCTCCAAGCAGGCCGTATCCTGCATCGGACATAGACTGGCGATTCGATTCTTACATGATAGTATACATGTTTCAATGCCATTCTCCCAAATCATCCCACCCTTTTCCTCTCCCTCTGAGTCCAAAAGTCCGTTATACACATCTGTGTCTTTTTTGCTGTCTTGCATACAGGGTCGTCATTGCCATCTTTCTAAGTTCCATATATATGTGTTAGTATACTGTATTGGTGTTTTTCTTTCTGGCTTACTTCACTCTGTATAATCGGCTCCAGTTTCATCCATCTCATCAGAACTGATTCAAATGTATTCTTTTTAATGGCTGAGTAATACTCCATTGTGTATACGTACCACAGCTTTCTTATCCATTCATCTGCTGATGGACATCTAGGTTTTTTCCATGTCCTGGCTATTATAAACAGTGCTGCGATGAACATTGGGGTACATGTGTCTCTTTCAATTCTGGTTTCCTCAGTGTGTATGCCCAGCAGTGGGATTGCTGGGCCATAAGGCAGTTCTATTTTCAATTTTTTAAGGAATCTCCACACTGTTCTCCATAGTGGCTGTACTAGTTTGCATTCCCACCAACAGTGTAGGAGGGTTCCCTTTTCTCCACACCCTCTCCAGCATTTATTGCTTGCAGATTTTTGGATCGCAGCCATTCTGACTGGTGTGAAGTGGTACCTCATTGTGGTTTTGATTTGCATTTCTCTAATAATGAGTGATGTTGAGCATCTTTTCATGTGTTTGTTAGCCATCCATATGTCTTCTTTGGAGAAATGTCTATTTAGTTCTTTGGCCCATTTTTTGATTGGGTCGTTTATTTTTCTGGAATTGAGCTGCATAAGTTGCTTGTATATTTTTGAGATTAGTTGTTTGTCAGTTGCTTCATTTGCTATTATTTTCTCCCATTCAGAAGGCTGTCTTTTCACCTTGCTTATATTTTCCTTTGTTGTGCAGAAGCTTTTAATTTTAATTAGATCCCATTTGTTTATTTTTGCTTTGTTTGTTTGTTTTACTCAACTTAGTTTTTTCCTGGACTTCTGTTGGCTTGTGGGAGCTTACCCATGAAAACTATAAAGGTTGATGAGTAGCACCTCTGGGAGGATTTGGCTGACACAATTTAAGTCACACCTGTACCATCATACTAGTGTACTTAGAAACGATCACCAGTTATTATTGCTGAAAACTAATTGAAGCATTTTTCCGTGACTGATTAAAATATTTGGGTATTTCTCAGACTTTTAAATAGAATGAATTTGGATCTTATTATGCATTTTCTGTAAAAATGTGGCGTTCCCTGAGGTTAACAGATTTATAAAAGACATTTTTTATAAACTAATTTTAAGTACTATAGTCTTATATAATGCTTATATGTAGTCTTATATATAAACTATAGTCAGGTTTATGAAAGAAAAGGCTATTTTCATATTTGGTAAAGTTCAACAAATCCTGTGAATCTTTAATTTCTACTTACTGCTGAATTAAAACATTTTACCTTCTAACTGACATAAGTGCTGCACACCATCACAGTTTGGAAGGTTAGTAAAAAACACACTTTTCAGGCACATTTTTAAAGAAATGTTTACTGTACCTTGTGAAAATAATACCAAATAGGTATTTTATCTTTATACTTGAATCTAATGAGATATGAAAATGCACTTCTTTATTCAGTAATAATCTAATTTTGTATTTACTTAAACATATGTGCTCATGACTATGCACACACACATACACAATTGCTAAAATGATTGGATTTTTCACTCTCATAATAACAGTTTACTTTTGAATAAACATGAACAATTAAACAAAATGATTGTTTTATGGAAATTTTTTGGGCGGAGACTCAAGTTTTCAAAAACTGTTATTATTAATATTTACATATTTTTTAGGTAAACATTGCATTAAACAGTAATGCTATATTGTAATAACAGGGTACCTCAGTGAATTAAACCAGAAAATATTTACCAGGAATTAGTTGTATTAAAACTTTAAGTATCATTTGAATCCAAATTCATAATATAACATTTTTCTTTTTCTCCTATGTCATTTGTACACATTTGGAACTCTACAAAGAAATTACTATCTTGCTTTTTCTTCCCTCCAATAAAATGAGAAAAAATAGCATTTTATGGAAGGGTCAATAACAAATACTTGTGCTTTGAATGAATTGATTGCACTTCCTGCCAGTAGCTATGGACATCATTTTGTCAGCTGTCCCCTATTAAATCTCATGGAGAAAAGAAAGAAGAGAGGAAAGGAGGAAGACAAGGAAGAAGGAGCGGGCGGGAGGAACAAAAGGAAAGTGTGTCAAGATTATAAGACAGCAGGTGAATAGACTTTTCTCTGTAGTTGGACAAGCTTTCTGAAAGTCCCAGTTGATTATTTAAAGCACCAAATACACATTTCTTTGCAATGATGTATATTCTGTTTTCTTATTCTACAACAAAGCAGTAAATCTTTACTTTGGAATATGTTAGTTATTTTATTTTAATTTTTTCCAATGAAAATGCCCAAACTACCAAATAGAGTGTAAAAAAGTTTCTTGTACAATCTAAGTTTTGTCCTAAAAATGTAACAATGGCTATTTATGAATCAAGTATTATAGTACCAGGTGTTATATTTTTGTTAAATTTTGTCAGTTTTTAAAGTCACATGGCATTTTAGAAAAAACATTCCTATAAAAATAAATGAACATCTAAGCTCTTTATTTTCATGGGCTCCAAAATCACTGCAGATGGTGACTGCAGCCATGAAATTAAAAGATGCTTACTCCTTGGAAGAAAAGCTATGATCAACCTCAGTTCAGTTGCTCAGTCGTGTCCGACTCTTTGCGACCCCACGGACTACAGAACGCCAGGCTTCCATGTCCGTCACCAACTCCTAGAGCTTGCTCAAACTCATGTCCATTGACTTGGTGATGCCATTCAATCACCTTATCCTCTGTCGTCCCCTTCTCCTCCTGGCTTCAAACTTCCCAGCATCAGGGTCTTTTCCAATGAGTCAGTTCTTTGCATCAGATGGCCAAAATATTGGAGTTTCATCTTCAGTATGAGTCCTTCCAATGAATATTTAGGGTTGATTTCCTTTAGTATTGACTCATTTGATCTCATTGCAGTCCAAGGGGACTCTCAAGAATCTTCTCCAACACCACCATTCAAAAGCATCAATTCTTTGACACTCAGCTTTCTTTATAGTCCAACTCTCACATCCATACATAACTACTGGGAAAACCATAGCTTTGACTATACAGACCTTTGTTGGCAAGTAATGTCTCTGCTTTTAAATATGTTTTCTAGGTTGGTCATAGCTTTTCTTCCAAGGAGTAAGCGTTTTTTAATTTCATGGCTGCTGTCACCATCTGCAATGATTTCAGAGCCCAAGAAAATAAAGCCTGTCACTGTTTCCATTGTTTCCCCATAATTTGCCATGAAGTGATGGGACTGGATGCCATGATCTTAGTTTTTTGAATATTGAGTTTTAAGCCAGCCTTTTCATTCTCCTCTTTCACCTTCATCAGGAAGCTCTTTAGTTCTTCTTTGTTTTCTACCATAGGGTGGCATCATCTGCATATCTGATATTATTGATATTCCTCCCATCAATCTTGATTCCAATTTGTGCTTCATCCAGCCTGGCATTTTGCATGATGTACTCCGCATATAAGTTAAATAAACAGGGTGACAATATACAGCCTTGATGTACTCCTTTTCCTATTTGGAACCAGTCTGTTGTTCCATGTCCAGTCCTAACTGTTGCTTCCTGACCTGCATATAGGTTTCTCAAGATCTATATTCATTATACTGTTAATTAGACCTCTATTTCTGCTTTATTGACTATGCCAAAGCCTTTGACTGTGTGGATCACAATAAACTGTGGAAAATTCTGAAAGAGATGGGAATACCAGACCACCTGATCTGCCTCTTGAGAAATCGGTATGCAGGTCAGGAAGCAACAGTTCGAACTGGACATGGAACAACAGACTGGTTCCAAATAGGAAAAGGAGTATGTCAAGGCTGTATATTGTCACCCTGCTTATTTAACTTCTATGCAGAGTACATCATGAGAAATGCTGGACTGGAAGAAACACAAGCTGGAATCAAGATTGCCAGGAGAAATATCAATAACCTCAGATATGCAGATGACACCAGCCTTATGGCAGAAATTGAAGAGGAACTAAAAAGCCTCTTGATGAAAGTGAAACTGGAGAGTGAGAAAGTTGGCTTAAAGCTCAACATTCAGAAAATGAAGATCATGGCATCTGGTCCCATCACTTCATGGCAAATAAATGGGGAAACAGTGGAAACTGTGTCAGACTTCATTTTTTTGGGCTCCAGAATCACTGCAGATGGTGATTGCATCCATGAAATTAAAAGATGCTTACTTCTTGGAAGAAAAGTTGTGACCAGCCTAGATAGTATATTCAAAAGCAGAGACATTACTTTGCTGATTAAGGTCCGTCTAAGTCAAGACTATGTTTTTTCCTGTGGTCATGTATGGATGTGAGAGTTGGACTGTGAAGAAGGCTGAGCACCGAAGAATTGATGCTTTTGAACTGTGGTGTTGGAGAAGACTCCTGAGAGTCCCTTGGACTGCAAGGAGATCCAACCAGTCCATTCTGAAGGAGATCAGGCCTGAGTGTTCTTTGGAAGGACTGATGCTAAAGCTGAAACTCCAGTACTTTGGCCACCTCATGCGAAGAGTTGAGTCATTGGAAAAGACTCTGATGCTGGGAGGGATTGGGGGCAGGAGGAGAAGGGGACGACAGAGGATGAGATGGCTGGATGGCATCACTGACTCAATAGACGTGGGTCTGAGTGAACTCCGGGAGTTGGTGATAGACAGGGAGGCCTGGCGTGCTGCAATTCATGGGGTCACAAAGAGTCAGACATGACTGAGCAACTGAACTGAACTGATGGCTTATTTGTGCCTTGATGCAAGTTTGTACCCTTAAACACCTTCACTCTTTTCTCTGCCCATCCCTTGTTGCTGCTACTGCTGTCGCTTCAGTCGTGTCCGACTCTGTGCGACCCCATAGACGGAAGCCCACCAGGCTCCCCTGTCCCTGGGATTCTCCAGGCAAGAACACAGGAGTGGGTTGCCATTTCCTTCTCTAATGCATGAAAGTGAAAAGTGAAAAGTGAAAGTGAAGTCGCTCAGTCGTGTCCGACTCTTAGTGACCCCATGGACTGCAGCCTACCATGCTCCTCCCTCCATGGGATTTTCCAGGCAAGAGTACTGGAGTGGGGTGCCATTGCCTTGCCCATCCCCTAGTAACCATTTTATTATTTTTTTTACAGGTTTCACGTTTTTAGATTCCATAAATAATGACCTCATATAGTACTTGCCTTTCTCTGTCTGACTTTCTCTCTTATGCTAAGTGAAAGTGTTAGTCACTTAGTCGTGTCCTGTTGTTTTGTGACCCCATGGACTGTAGCCTGCCAGGCTCCTCTATCCATGGAATTCTCCAGGTAAGAATACTGGAGTGAGTAGCCATTCCCTTGTCGAGGGAATTTTCCCAACCCAGGAATTGAACCTGGGTCTCTCGCGCTGCAGGCAGATTCTTTACCATCTGAGCCAACAGGGAAGCCCCTTTCTAAACGCTGGAAGTGAAAGTCACTCAGTTGTGTCTGACTCTTTGTCCATCCCATGGACTATACAGTCCATGGAATTCTCCAGGCCAGAATACTGGAGTGGGTAGCCATCCCCATCTCCAGGGGATCTTCCTGACCCAAGGATCAAACCCAGGTCTCCCCTATTGTGGGTGGATTTTTTACCAGTTGAGCAACCAGGCAAGCTAAAAAATACTGGAGTGGGTAGCCTGCCCCTTCTCAAGGGGAACTCCTGACCCAGGAATTGAACCAGGGTCTCCTGCATTGCAGGTGGATTCTTTCGCAGCTGAGCTACCAGGAAGTACCTTAGCATTATGTTGCAGCAAATAGAAGAATATCTTCCCTTCTCATGGCTGAATAGCATTCCACTGTGCATGAATACCACTATTCATTCATTGATGGTCTTTTGGGTTGTTTCCATATCTTGACTATTGTGAGTAATGCCATGATAAACATAAGGGTGCACATATTTTGTCAAAAACTTTTCTTTTCTCTTTTTGGTGGGCAAGAAAAGGAAATTTATTAGAAGGGAAATGAGAGGGTGACTGACCCTTGAGAAGAACCAGTGTCCTCCTTTTGTGATGGAGTCTTTCTTATACTCTGCCAATGGAAAATTCTCTGAGGGAGTGATTTTTAAAATTTAATTATTTTAATGTGTTCTTGAGTTTGTTTTGCTAACATTTGGTTGAGAATTTTTGCATCTATGTTCGTCAGAGATATTAATTTAATTATTATTTAATTTTCTTTTCTTGTAATATCCTTGTCAGATGTTATCTCTTTTTATGCTCTAATTTCATTACCAAGTTGTAGTATCTATGAAAAAGTGTAAGTGTTAGTCTCTCAGTCGTGT
The DNA here is from genome assembly GCF_042477335.2 of Ovis canadensis. Taxonomy (NCBI): domain Eukaryota; kingdom Metazoa; phylum Chordata; class Mammalia; order Artiodactyla; family Bovidae; genus Ovis; species Ovis canadensis. Next base: position 47,480,681 of record NC_091246.1, on the reverse strand, counting down.
TCAACTCTCAGGGTCCTCTGTCCATGGGATTCTTCAGGCAAGAATATCGGAGTTGGTTGCCATTTCCTTCTCGAGTCTCAACCCATGGACTGAACCCGGTTCTCCTGCATTGTAGGCAGATTCTTTACTGCCTCAGCCACAGAAGAATTATTTTTAATACTCTTCTCCTTTAAAACTTATAGTTAAGAGTTTAGCATACTATTCTAAAATAATTTGCAGCATTCTATTTCTTATCTTAATCAAAGTTTTGTATACTTTGATCTTTTTGTTTCAGCTTGAAGAGTGCCTTTCAGCATTCCTTGTAAGGCAGGACTACTGGTGTGGTGAATTCTCTCAGCTTTACTTTGTCTGGGAAAGGCTTTATTTCTCCTTCATTCTGAAGAATAACCTTATTGGATAGGGTATCTTGGATAGAAGTTTTTAATATGTCTTTTTTTTTCCTGGATGCCTTGAAAATTGTTTATTTATGATTGATTTTTGACTTTTGATAGCTTCATTAAAGTACGTCTTGGACGAGGACCTTTTGTGGTGAGATAATAAGATATTCTGATAGCTTCCTGGATTTGTATATTTAGCTGTACCCTAGGTTTGGGAATTTCTCAACTATTATTTCTTTAAATAAACTCTGCTCTTACTCCCCTTTCTTCTCTTTCTGGGATAAACATTATTCTTATGTTGGCCTTTCCAGTGGAATCAGATGGTTCTTTTAGGGTACACTTTTTAAAAACCATAGTTCTCTTTCCTCTTCCACCTGAATTATTTCTATATTTCTATCTTTAAGCTTGCTAATTCTCTCCGATCTGCTCTATTTCTAATGCATTATAATGCACTCTTTATCTCATTTATTGAGTTCCTCAGCTCTAGAAATCTGATTCCTTTTTAGAATTTTAATCTCTTTGGTAAAGTATTCCTTCTGCTTGTTATTTTTTACTTCTGATACCACTGAATTGCCTTTATGAGTTTTCTTGTAGTTCATTGAATTACATCATATCAGCTACTTAAAATTCTTTATAAGTTAGATCACAATATTCCATACCGTTGGGTTTGGTTGCTGGAAAATTGTCATTTTCTCTTTTGTGATATTGTATTGCCATGATTCCCTAAGTTAAAAAGGGAACACCGTTTTTATTTAGGTAAGACTCTTTAATCCTAAGAATTGAGCAGGTTGGTGGTTAGGAGATTTCCTTTTGTTTTCCAGAAGGTGGCGTTATGGCACAAATTTTTGGTTAATTTTAACCAGAGATGATGCTGTGAAAGTGCTGCACTCAATATGCCAGCAAATTTGGAAAACACATCAGTGGCCACAGGACTGGAAAAGGTCAGTTTTCATTCCAATCCCAAAGAAGGCAATGACAAAGAATATTCAAACTACTGCACAGTTTCTCTCATTTCACATGCTAGTAGGTTATGCTTAAAATACTTCAAGCTAGGCTTCAGCAGTTCTTGAACTGAGAACTTCCAGATGTACAAGCTTGAGTCTGAAAGAGGCAGAGGAACCAGAGATCAGGTTGCCAACATTTGTTGGATTGTGGAGAAAGCAAGGAAATTCCGGGAAAACACCTCTTTTTGCTTTGTTGACTACACTAAAGCATTTGGCTGTGTAGATCACAACAAACTGGACAATACTTAAATACATGGGAGTACTAGACCACCCTACCTGTCTCGTGGGAAACCTGTATGTAGGTCAAGAAGCAACAGTTAGAACTGGGCCTGGAACAACAGACTGGCTCAAAATTGGGAAAGGAGTACGGCAAGGCTCTATATTGTCAGGCTGCTTATTTAACTTCTCTGCAGAATATATCATGTGAAATGCTGGGCTGGATGAATCACAACCAAATTTAACCAGCAGTTTCCAAGACTGGAAATTCACACAGTTAAGAAAACAACAACAAAAGGAAGTGTGCGGGGGAAAAATATCAACAACCTCAGATATGCAGATGATCCTACTCTAATGGCAGAAAGTGAAGAGAAACTGAAGAGCCTCTTGGTGAGGATGAAAGAGGAGAGTGAAAAAACTGGCTTGAAACTCAGCATTCAAAAAACTAAGATCATGGAATCCTATCCTATCACTTCATGGCAAATAGAAGGGGAAAAAGTGGAAGAAGTGATAGATTTTGCTTTCTTGGGCTCCAAAATCACTGTGCACAGTGGCTGCAGCCATGAAATTAAAAGACACTTGCTTCTAGGAAGGAAAGGTATGACAAACCTAGACAGTGTTTCAAAAGTCAGAGTCATCACTTTGCTGATAAAGATCCATATAGTCAAAACTTTGGTTTTCCAGTGATTACATACAGATGTGAGAGTTGGATCGTAAAGAAGGCTGAGTGCTGAAGAATTGATGCTTTCGAATTGTGGTGCTGGAGAAGACTCTTGAGAGTCACCTGGACAACAGGGAGATCAAACTAGCCAATCCCAAAGGAAATCAACGCTGAGTAGTCACTGGAAGGACTAATGCTGAAGCTGAAGCTCCAATACTTTGGCCACCTGAGGCAAAGAGCTGATTCACTGGAAAAGACCATGATGCTTGGAAAGATTGAAGGCAAAAGAAATGGTTAAATAGCATCACAGACTCAGTGGTCATGAATCTGAGCAAACTCTGAGAGGTAGCGGAGGGCAGAGGAGCCTGGCGTGCTGCAGTCCACAGGGTCACAAAGAGTCAGACATGACTGAGCGACTTGACAACAACCAAAGTTAACCAGCAGCTTCTAAGAGTAGGAATTCACACAATTAAAACAACAACAACAACAACAAAACAACAAAGCCTGGTGGCAAATGAGGAGGGAATGAGATGTGGATAGTTAGTACAGGGCTTTGTGAATGCCCATGGTGTGGTAGAGATAGCCTCAATGTGAGGGGAGCCCCAGATGCCTGTGGGTGATCCTCTTGCCTCCAAGGGCAGACAGCAGGAGAAACTTTCCTTCAGTTGTCTATTCGCTTACCTTTCTTTCTGCATTCACTGGAGTCTTTCCTTAAAGAGAGCAACTGGTCCCTCCAGCTGGGACACACGTGGCTGGGCAGGCTTCCACTTACTGCCTTCACTCTCCATCTCTTCTGGCAGAAAGGTTGTGCTTGCTCTGGGCCAGAATAGCCACCTCCTTTTCTCCTGTCACTGCCTCCTGCCACTAGTTCCTCTGCTACCCTCACTCAGCCAACTACTCCATGGTCCAGTCCACCCACTTTGGGTGCACAGATGGATGGAGCTCTTGGATGTCCACGCATGCTGTGCAAAGACACTTTTCCCCCCTGGTTATGGATGTCCTATTCACTGTCAATCAAAGGAGAGAGGAAAAAATTAAAAAAGGAATGATTCAGTATCAGTGCCATGATACTGTTGTTGTTGTTTAGTTGCTGAGTCGTGTTCGACTCTTTCGCAACCCCATGGACTGTAGCCTTCCAGGCTCCTCTGTCCATGGATTTTCCAGTCAAGAATACTGTAGTGGGTTGCCATTTCCTTCTCCATGATACTGACATCACTTCAGAATTGCATATTTTATTGCTCTGTGACTATTTCAATAATTTGAATAAAGTTTGTGAAATGTTAAACTTTGCTCCTTAAGTGGACATTTCAGGTTTATATGCAAGCGAGGAAATTCTCCAGTTAATGAGCTGTGGATAGTTAACATCTTTTTAAGCTACATGTTTAACTTAATATCAATACTAATGTGAGTCAACAGCTGATTTTCCCAAGCGCATCCTTCTAGACAATAGCTTGACAGGATTTTGGATTTCTGAATGTGTGTCTTTTACACTGCCCAAGTCTTCAATTCTAGTTTAATAACCACAAAACACAATACAGATGCCAGGGCTACTCATATGAAAACTGCAATATAGTCCTGGTGGTCATGTTGATGGTCTTTTCAGGAACCGTTGAGATTTTCATCCACTGCAGAGATTTCCCAGCATGTGCCCTCAAGCAGCGTACATTCCCTTCTCTGAAGAACAGAGTGTATTTGCCTTAAGTACACAAGTATCACAAATTGTATCTCAAATACTCTGGTTTGGTGGAACTCAAATGAAATCCTCTCACAAATCAGAATCTCAGGGGCAGAAGCGGGGAATTATCCCGTGGGCAGTTTCAGTGTATGAAAAACTACTATGTCTGTTTCTCCCCTGAATTTTATTGCACAGAATTTTACAATCTTGATAAATCTAGACATGTGACTTCTAATGCAGACATGTTCTAATCTTTCCATTTGTGAATTCTTTCTGAAAAATATCTGAGTGTGGTGGACTGTTAAATTTTACCGACATGCCCTATTTAAGCAGGAACAAGAATGTCTTCTGAAATAAATGCTTTGTTGGCAGTCCTTTCCTATTAGTTAGATCTCACGTCTTTTCCTGGGTCCCACTGTCACACACCTACTCCACCTCCGTGGACATTAAGGCCGCATGAATTTGCGGTTAGGATGAGCTTGGCTGTTTCAATGTTTTAAGCTCAATATATGTCAGGGTTGAAATATAACTAGGATATGGAGATTTAAGAAAGTTCTCTCAGACTTGTGATCAATTTAATTCAGCTAACATTTATCAAATGCCTACCATGTACCAGGCACTGTGATAGAAATAAAGATAATTTTTTAAAAATTGCTGATCCTGTATGAGAAACAGGTTGATTCATTAAACTGGCATGAGTTGTAATTTTAGAACCACTCCCATCATGGAGAATCTGTTCATTTTGTCGAATATAATTTTTCAGTGGCCATGGGTGAATAATAATTGAGATAATTAAAATTGACCTTTCAAACAGGTTTAAATCTTTGGCTGCTTAGGGTGCTGAAGAGGACAGTCCATGAAAACTGGAACCATTCTCTTTCCAGGTATTTGATTCATCTGAAGGTTGATAAAGTCACACCATTTTGCATAATTTTAAAACCATGAAGGGATATACTGGATTCTTTCAGTTGCCAGGCTAAGAGTAAGAAGTAAGTTTTATAAAAAGGCTCCTGGATATGTAACACAGAAAAAAAAATCAATGGAAATGTTATATCTTTTCTCAGTGTTATTTAAATATAGCCTTTATTTTTAAATTAAATTTATTTTTGATTGGAGGATTATTGTTTTACAATAGTGTTGACATTTTGCCATATAGCCAGCATGAATCAGCCATAGATATAAATGTGTTCTCTCCCTCTTAAACCACCCACCCACTTGACAGATGACTGGATAAAGAAGCTGTGGTATATGCATACAGTGGAATATTAGCCATAAAAAGGAACACATTTGACTCAGCCCTAATGAGGTGGATGAACCTAGAGCCTGTTGTACGAGTAAAGTAAGTCAGAAACAGAAAGACAAATCTCATATATTAGTGCATATATATGGACTCTAGAGAGACGGTACTAATGAACTGCAGAGCAGCAATGGCAACAGAAACAGAGAGAACAGACTTGCGGGATAAGGAGACTGTGGGCCAAATAGGTCAATTATAACTTTTGTTTTTAAGTGAATTCTCAGGGTTCTTGATAAAGAGAAAGCTCCCCTGTCCTTTTAAAAGAGCAAACTTTATTTTTTAGAACAATTTTAGGCTTATGTAAAATTGAACAGAAAGTACAGAGATTTTCCAAATAGCCCCTTCTCTCACACATGCTTAGCCCCTCTGTTATTGGCAGCCTTCTCAGAGTGGTGCATTTTTTATAATTAATGGACCTATACTAATGTGATAATCTCCCCAAGTCCATACTTTATGGTTTGTTCTTCTTGTTGTACATTCTGTGGAACAAATGTATAATTTCATGTATCCAGGGTTACATTATTGTACAGAATAGTTTTACTGCTCTAAAAAAAATCCCTCATGCTCCTATTCATTTCTTTTCCCATCTAAACACTGGCAGTCACTCATCGTTTTACTGGCTCCATACTGTTGGTTTTTCTAGGATATCATGTAGCTAAACTCTTACATTTCTCATGCTTTTAAGACTGGTTTCTTTCACTTAGTAATATGCATTTAAGTTTCTCCTGTGTCCTTTTATTAATTGATGGATCATTTCTTTTTTGTTACTAATATTTCACTGTATGGATGTACTACAGTATGTATATCCATTCCCTACTAAAAGATGTCTTGGTTACTTCCAAATGTTACAGATGAATGGCTAAAGCTGCTATAAACATTTTTGTGCATGTTATAGTGTAGACATGAATGTTCAACCATTTTGAGTAAATACCAAGGAGGAGGTTTTACATTGCATGGTACGAATATGTTGAGTATTATAAAAACTTGGCCAGATGGTCTTCCAAAAGGGCTGCACCATTTTGCATCCCCACCAGCAATAAATGAGAGTTTCTATTGCTCTACATCCTCAACAGCATTTGGTTTCATTTGTGTTCCGGATTTTGACCATTTTCATAGGATTGCAGTGGTATCTTATTGTTATTTTAATTTGCATTTCTCTGAAGACATATAACATGGAGTATCTTTTCACATGTTTCTTTGTCATCTGTGTATCTTCTTTGGTGAAATGTCTGTTAAAGTCACCTTTGGACCATTTTATTTTATTTTTATTTTTATTTTTTTTATTTTATTTATTTTTTTTAATTTTAAAATCTTTAATTCTTACATGCATTCCCAAACATGAACCCCCCTCCCACCTCCCTCCCCATAACATCTTTCTGGGTCATCCCCATGCACCAGCCCCAAGCATGCTGCATCCTGCGTCAGACATAGACTGGCGATTCAATTCACATGATAGTATACATGTTAGAATGGCATTCTCCCAAATCATCCCACCCTCTCCCTCTCCCTCTGAGTCCAAAAGTCCGTTATACACATCTGTGTCTCTTTCCCTGTCTTGCATACAGGGTCGTCATTGCCATCTTCCTAAATTCCATATATATGTGTTAGTATACTGTATTGGTGTTTTTCTTTCTGGCTTACTTCACTCTGTATAATCGGCTCCAGTTTCATCCATCTCATCAGAACTGATTCAAATGAACTCTTTTTTACGGCTGAGTAATACTCCATTGTGTATATGTACCACAGCTTTCTTATCCATTCATCTGCTGATGGACCATTTTAAAATGGATTTGTTTGTTTTCTTATCATTGAGTTTGAGTTCTTTGCATAATTTGGATAACAGTCCTTTGTCAGATGTATCTTTTGCAAATATTTTCTCCCATCTTTTGGCTTGTGTTTTATTTCTGTTGACAGTGTCTTTTGCAGAGCAGGCATTTTTAATTTTAATAAAGTCCATCTTATGAATTTTTTCATGGATTGTGCCTTTGTATTTGCAAAATCTTTGCAGAACACACTTTCATCTAGATTTTCTCCTATGTTACCTTCAAGAAGTTTTATAGCTTTGTGCTTTACAGTTATACCTGTGATCTCTTTTGAATTAATTTTTTAAAGGTGAAAAGTCTGTGTCTGGATTCATGTTTTTGCTTACAGAAGTCCATTTGTTCCAGTACCATTTGTTGAAAAGACTCTCTTTACTCTGTTGTGTTGCCTTTGCTCCTTTGGTAAAGGTACATTGATTGTATTTCTCTAGATCTACTTCTGGGCTCTCTATTCTGTTTCTGTTGGTCAGTTCTTTTGCCAATATCCTGTCTTGACTGCTGTAATTTGATGGTAAATCTTACAATCAGGTAGTATCATTCATACAACTTCTTTAATATTGTGTTGACTATTCTGTGTCTTTTGCCTCATCCCACAAAGTTTAGAATAGATTTGATGATATCCACAAAATAATTTGCTAGAATTTTGACTGAGATTGCCTTGAATCTATGATCAAGTTGGAAAAAATTGATATCTTGGCAATATTGAGTATTATTGTCCATGAACATGGAGTATCTCTCCATGTATTGATATTTAGCTTTTCTTTGATTTCATTCATCAGAGTCTTATAGTTTTTGTCAAATTGTGTTGTTGTTTTAGTCATTCAAACATGTGTGATTGTTTGTGACCTCATGGACTGTAGCCCACCAGGCTTCTCTGTCCATGGAATTCTGCAGGCAAGAATACTGGAGTGGGTAGCTATTTCCTTCTCCAGGGGACTTCATGACCCAGGGGTTGAACCCAGGTCTTCTGCATAGTAGGTAGATTTTTAGCATCTGAGCCACTAAGGAAGCCCTTCCTCAAATAGATCGAGTACATATTTTGATAGATTTATACCTGAGTATTTTTATTTTTAGGTGCTAATATAAATGGCAATAAGGAGTTCATGATCTGAGCCACAGTCACTTCCCGGTATTATTTTGCTGACTGTATAGAGTTTCTCCATCTTTGGCAGCAAAGAATATAATCAGTCTGATTTTGGTGTTGGCCATCTGGTGATGTGCATGTGTAGAGTTTTCTTTTGTGTTGTTGGAAGAGGGTGTTTGCTGTGACCAGTGTGTTCTCTTGGCAAAATTCTATTAGCCTTTGACCTGCTTCATTCTGTATTCCAAAGCTAAATTTGCCTGTTACTCCAGGTGTTTCTTGACTTCCTACTTTTGCATTCCAGTCTGTATAATGAAAAGGACATCTTTTTTGGGTGTTAGTTCTAAAAGGTCTTGTAGGTCTTCATAGAACCATTCAACTTCAGCTTCTTCAGAATTACTGGTCAGGGCATAGACTTGGATTACCATGATATTCAATGATTTGCCTTGGAAATGAACAGAGATCATTCTGTCAGTTTTGAGATTCATTCCAAGTACTGCATTTCCGACTCTTTTGTTGACCATGATGGCTACTCCATTTCCTCTAAGGGATTCTTGTCCACAGTAGTAGATATAATGGTCATCTGAGTTAAATTCACCCATTCCAGTCCATTTTAGTTCACTGATTCCTAAAATGTCGACGTTCACTCTTACCGTCTCCTATATGACCACTTCCAATTTGCCTTGGTTCATAGACCTGACATTCCAGGTTCCTATGCAATATTGCTCTTTTACAGTATCAGACCTTGCTTCTATCACCAGTCACATCCACAACTGGGTGTTGTTTTTGCTTTGGCTCTGTCTCTTCATTCTTTCTGGAGTTAGTTCTGCACCGATCTCCAGTAGCATATTGGGCACCTAATGACCTGGGGAGTTCATCATTCAGTGTCCTATATTTTTGCCTTTTCATACTGTTCATGGGGTTCTCAAGGCAAGAGTACTGAAGTGGCTTGCCATTCCCTTCTCCAGTGTGGTCAGACCTCTCCACCATGACCCGTCTATCTTGGGTGACCCTACATGGCATGGGTTAGGTTCGTTAAGTTAGACAAGGCTGTGGTCCATGTGATTAGATTGATTAGTTGTCTGGGACTGTGGTTTCAGTCTGTCTGCCTTCTGATGCCCTCTGTCAGTGCCTACAGTCTTATCGGGGTTTCTCTTACCTTGGACGTGGCGTATCTATGGCTGCTCCCGCAAAGCTCAGCCGCTGCTCCTTACATTGGTTGTGGGGTATCACCTCTTGGCTGCTCCACCACTCACCGCTCCAACTCCTTATTGCCAAATTCAGACTTAAACTGAAGAAAGTAGGGAAAACCACTAGACCATTCAGGTATGACCTAAATCAAATCCCTTATGATTATGGAATTTGAAATACATTTGAAATAGTGGAACTGAGAAATAGATTTAAGGGACTAGATCTGACAAACTGCCTGATGAACTATGGATGGAGGTTTATGACGCTGTTACAGGAGACAGGGATGAAGACCATCCCCAAGGAAAACAAATGCAAAAAAGTAAAATGGTTGTTTAAGGAGGCTTTACAAATTGCTGTGAAAAGAAGAGAAGTCAAAGGCGAAGGAGAAAAGGAAAGATATACCCATCTGAATGCAGTTTCAAAGAATAGCAAGGAGAGAGAAGAAAGGCTTCCCCAGTGATCAATGCAAAGAAATAGAGGTAAACAATAGAATGGGAAAGTATAGAGATCTCTTCAAGAAAATTAGAAATACCAAGGGAACATTTCAGGCAAAGATGGACTCAATAAAGCACAGAAATGGTATGGACCTAACAGAAGCAGGTGATATTAAGAAGAAGTGGCAAGAATACACAGAAGAACTGTACAAAAAAGACCATCATGACCCAGAGAATCACGATGATGTGATTACTCACCTAGAGCCAGACATCCTGGAATGTGAAGTCAAGTGGGCCTTAGAAAGCATCACCATGAACAAAGCTAAAGGAGTTTATGGAATTCCAGTAGAGCTATTTCAAATCCTAAAAGATGATGCTGTGAAAGTGCTGCACTCAATATGCCAGCAAATTAGGAAAATTCAGCAGTGGCCACAGGACTGGAAAAGGTCAGTTTTCATTCCAATCCCAAAGAAACGCAATGCCAAAGAATGCTCAGACCACCACACAATTGCACTCATCTCACATGCTAGTAAAGTAATGCTCACAATTCTCCAAGCCAAGCTTCAGCAGTACAAGAACCGTGAACTTCCAGATGTTCAAACTGGCTTTAGAAAAGTTAGAGGAACCAGAGATGAAATTGCCAACATCCACTGGATCATCACAAAAGCAAGAGAGTTCTGAAAAACATCTACATCTGCTTTATTGACTATGCCAAAGCCTTTGTGTGGATCACAATAAACTGTGGAAAATTCTAAAAGATATGTGAATAACAGACCACCTGACCTGCCTCTTGAGAAATCTGTATGCAGGTTAGGAAGCAACAGTTAGAACTGGACATGGAACAACAGACAGGTTCCAAATAGGAAAAGGAGTACATCAAGGCTGTATATTGTCACCATGCTTATTTAACTTATATGCAGAGTACATCATGAGAAATGCTGGGGTAGATGAAACACAAGCTGGAATCAAGATTGCCGGGAGAAACATCAATAGCCTCAGGTATGCAGATGACACCACCCTTATGGCAGAAAGTGAAGAACTAAAGAGTCTCTTGATGAAAGTGAAAGAGGAGAGTGAAAAAGTTGGCTTAAAACTCAGCATTCAGAAAACTAAGATCATGGCATCTGGTCCTATCACTTCATGCCTAATAGATGGGGAAACAGTGAGAGACTTTATTTTTGAAGGCTCCAAAATCACTGCACATGGTGACTGCAGCCATGAAAGTAAAAGACGCCTACTTCTTGGAAAGAAAGCTATTACCAACCTAGACAGCACATTAAAAAGCAGGGACATTTTTTGCCAACAAAGGTCCATCTAGTCAAGGCTATGGTTTTTCCAGTAGTCATGTATGGATGTGAGAGTTGGACTGTGAAGAAGGCTGAATGCTGAAGAATTAATGCTTTTGGAACTGTGGTGTTGAACAAGACTCTTGAGAGTCCCTTGGACTGCAAAGAGATCCAACCAGTCCATCCTAAAGGAGATCTCTACTGGGTGTTCATTGGAAGGACTGATGTTCAAGCTGAAACTCCAATACTTTGGCCATCTGATGCAAAGAGCTGACTCACTGGAAAAGACTGTGATGCTGGGAAAGATTGAAGGCAGGAGGAGAAGGGGATGACAGAGGATGAGATGGCTGGATTGCATCACTGACTCGATGGACATGAGTTTGAGTAGGCTTTGTGAGTCGATGATGGTCAGGGAGACCTGGCATGATGTGGTCCATGGGTTGCAAAGAGTCGGACACGACTGAGTGACTGAGCTGAACTGAACAGAACTGAATATAAATGGCATTGTGTTTCAGATCCTTAATTCCATTTGTAAATTGGTGGTATATTGAAACGCAATTGATTTTGTATGTTAACATGTATCCTTTGGCTTTGTTATAACCACTTCTCAATTTCAGAAGTTCTTTTTTTCTATTCTTTTAGATTTTTTTATAGAGATAATCCTGTCATCCATGAACAAAGACAGAGTTTTCCTTCCTAATCTGTGTCTTTTTAAATTTCCTTTTCTTGTTCAATTGTATTAAATAAGCTTCCAGTAGGATTTGAAAAAGGTGTTTTGAGACGGAAAATCATTGCCTACTTCTTTATCTTAGTGGGAAAACTTCAAATTTTTCACCAGTAAGTGTAGTGTTAGCTGTAAGTTTTTTGTATATATTCTTTATCAACTTGAGGGTGTTTACCTTTATTCCAAGTGTACCAAGAGTTTTTGCCATTAATAGGTGTTGGATTTTGTCAGATGCTTTTCTGCATCTATGCTTGTTCATATGAAGGATTATATAAATTGATTTTTGAATGTTAAACCAGCCCTGCATACCTGGGTCAAATTCTACTTGTTTGCAGTATGTAATTATCCTTGTACATTGTTGGATTTGATTGCTAATGTATTGTTGAGGATTTTGCATCTGTGTTCATAAGAAATATTGGTATGTAGGGTTTTTTTCTTGTAGTATCTGTGACTGGTTTTTATATTGTGGTAATATGGGCCTCATGGAATAAGGCATAAATTATTCCCTCTGCTTTTATTTTCTAAAAGGGATTATGGAGATGTGGCATGATTTCTTCCTTAAATGTTTTGCAGAATTCACCAGTGAAGCCATTTGGACTTGGTGCTTTCTGTTTTGGAAGGTTATTATTATATATTTTAAAAAAATATTTGAAAACAAATATTTGAATTATTGTTTCAAATTCTTTATTAGATATAAATTATATTTTCAAGGAATTGGTCCATTTCATCTAGATGATCAAATTTATGGACATAGAGTTTCTCATACTATTCCTTTATTGTCCTTTTAATCTCCATGGAATCTGTAGATATTAATAAGTTGTGGCTTTTTAATCTAAACTAGTCTGGCCAAAGGATTTTCAGTTCTATTAATCTTTCAAAGAGTTAGTTGTTGGTTCATTGACTTTTCTCCATGACTTCCTATTTTCAAATTCATTGATTTCAGCTCTAAGAGGAAGGGTTTTCAAAACTGACTTTTTGTGTTAGAGTTCCTGATTTTCTTGAAGTTCAAAATCAGATCACTAGGCAGGAAGTACTTTTTATTAAAAGTACTTACCTAGCTACATATTCTCTGCCATTTAGATATCAGACTTTGGAATGCACTATTTTATAATTTAAACTTTTCTCAAAAAATATGCAAGGTATTTAACAGATGCAGTGATCTGAAAAAGAAAACTCTACCAGTATGAAACCACTGTGGGGAACATGATGTATAATTTAATTATAATAACAATGATTGTTTTGGATTTATACCACAGGCAACCTAGTAATAGTTTTAATTAATGGGTATTACATTGCTATGTTGCAGCACTAAAATTAATGACAGACTGTTGTTGTAATGTTGCTATTTGATTTACAGTGAAAAGTGAAAATTTTAACCCTGAAGAATAATTTTACATGCAACTTTCAGGTCTAGATTTATTTGTTAAAAGGAGCCTAAAGAAGTAAAAGAAGGCTGAGCGTCGAAGAACTGACACTTTTGAAAACTAAGATCATGGCATTCTGTCCCATCCCTTCACAGCAAATAGATGGGGAAACAATGGAAACGGTGTTGAGGCTTTATTTTTGTGGGGCTCCAAAATCACTGCAGATGGTGACTACAGCCATGAAATTAAAAGACACTTACTCCTTGGCATTTTCCAGCAGTCATGTATGGATGTGAGAGTTGGACTATAAAGAAAGCTGAGTACCAAAGAATTGATGCTTTTGAACTGTGGTGTTGGAGAAGACTCTTGAGAGTCCCTTGGACTGCAAGGAGTCCAACCAGTCCATCCTAAAGGAGATCCGTCCTGGGTGTTCATTGGAAAGACTGATGTTGGAGCTGAAACTCCAGTACTTTGGCCACCTGATGTGAAGAGCTGACTCATTTGAAAAGACCCTGATGCTGGGAGAGATTGAGGGCAGGAGGAGAAGGGGATGACAGAGGATGAGATGGTTGGATGGCATCACTGACTCAATAGACATGAGTGTGAGTAAACTCTGCGAGTTGGTGATGGACAGGGAGGCCTGGCGTGCTGCAGTCCATGGGGTCACAAAGAGTAGGACATGACTGAGTGACTGAGCTGAACTGATAACCAAGAGTCTTCATTAAAGAAAGGAGTGTTTATGACTTGATGAAATGATTATGATGCAAAATTAGGGAGGGAAAGAATATTTATTTGTAATTGAAGAAACGATACTGAAGCTGAAGCTCCAATACTTTGGCCACCTGATGTGAAGAGCTGACTCATTAGAAAAGACCCTGATGCTGGGAAAGGTTGGAGGCAGGAGGAGAAGGGCAAGGCAGAGGATGAGATGGTTGGACGGCATCACTGACTCAATGGACATGAGTTCGAGCAAGCTCCGGGAGATGGTGAAGAACAGGGCAGTCTGGTATGCTGCACTCCATGGAGTTGCAGAGTCAGACACAACTAAGGGGCTGAACAACAAAGAAGTAAAAATAAACGTGCTCATCTTTGGACTCTGCTAATGGCTAGGCATAATACATATGCATGTGTGAATTAAATAAATTAACCAGGAACATGGTCTAATGCTCCCTTTCTGACTTTGTTCTGGCGAAGATATAAATATGTTCTACTATTAGAAAAGTGGAAGTGTGAGTTGCTCAGTTGTGTCTGACTCTTTGTGACCCCATGAACTGTAGCCCACCATGCTCCTCTGTCTGTGGAATTCTCCAGGCAAGAATACTGGAGTGGGTGACCATTCCCTTCTCCAGAGGATCTTCCCAGCCTGGAGATGGAACCCAGGTCTTCTGCATTGCAAGCACATTCTTTACTGTCTGAGCCACCAAGGATGCTCTACTATTAGAATGCATAACTTATTGGAAAAAGCAAGAAATTAGAAATCACCTCTGCTGTCCTCCACCCTATTTCCTACCAGAGTGGGCATTGAGGGTCATGAAATTAAACAACTGGATCTAATATAGTTATGCAAGCTCATGGCATGCAGAAAGGTGCCAAAGGTAGACCCATATTGGATAGCTGCAGATATGAACACACTGGGACCTGCTGCCGCACATATTTTTGGGAGCAAGTGAGGGTGGTGGCAGATGACTGAAGCTGGAAAATTATGCAAGGGTTGCTAGAGTGTCCTGCATGCCAGTCTTATAAGCTTAGAATGTCCTGTAGATTCCAAGGGTTCATCAACTCCCCTGCACTGTGTAGCTGAGGGTTAGAAATTGGCCAGTGCCCCTAGAACAGTTGGCTAAATTCAGAACTGGAGTCCAAAGTAGTGAAGACATGGATTTGGAATCTGCATGAAAATGGAACCCCAGTTATGTGGATTAAGCACAACACAGTGTCCTTTTCATTCCAGGGAGTATGCCTGGTTATTACAAAGTGGTTATTATTATGAGTGGTTATTACAAAGAGAAATAAACTTACTTTAGCCTATTTAACTGTAATATTATCTATTTTCACTTGTTAATTCTTATAAGTTTATTACTTGTACTCACTTCTTTTTCCTGCCTAGGTGGTAAATAGTTGTACTTACCAATTGTTTTGCTATCTCAGTTGTTAAAAACAATTGTTTATGAATAATTCTTGTAGCTTTGAAGCATTTCGGGATTCATCCTTATTGGGGGATAGAAACAGTATTTATCAGAATATTGATAAGAATGATAATCAGTGGAAATCAAATATTTTTTAATAATTCCAGACAAAAATTAAATTGGGTCTTTACAATTTTGTCTCCAGGA
This sequence comes from Ovis canadensis, assembly GCF_042477335.2. Taxonomy (NCBI): domain Eukaryota; kingdom Metazoa; phylum Chordata; class Mammalia; order Artiodactyla; family Bovidae; genus Ovis; species Ovis canadensis. Next base: position 47,465,221 of record NC_091246.1, on the reverse strand, counting down.
ATTATAGCATAAAATATAGACATTTCAGATAGAAAACAATAGTTAGGGAGATTTTGGGTGGCATCTGAGCCTTCATGTTGCTTGAATATTATTTACTTAGAAACACAGTGAATGCATGGAAAGCATATGCAGAGTTGCTCTTCTATGTAATGGGACATGGTAATGTTTTTTGATCGTGTGCATTCTCAGATTTGACTGTGTGAAATTGAATTGGAACAATTAGGGTTGCAAAGAAAGCTATTACTTTTAAAATTGTTTCTCAAAAACAAATATTGTATCACAAAAGTGATAACATCTCACTCTTTTTAAAAAAGACTAAGATTCATATGGTTTCTTTTGAAGAAATAATAAAAAATGAAAATATGACTTGGAACTCTGAATGCTGCCTTATATATCTCTCTATGGGGAAAATATGCTTATAGACTATTTTGAAGAAGTTTATTTGATGACTTGTGTTACCATACTGAAAGTAATAAAAACAAATACTTTAGTCCTCATAGAAACTCTATAGTTGTATGATTTCCTTTTGTCCAGTTGTGTTATTCAGTGGTGTAATATCCTCATTGTACAGATGATATAACTGAAGCTTAGGGAAGGCCACTGACATCCCAATAGTAGGCAGCGTGGTAAACGCCAAACCCACACCCCATCTGGCTCCAGAATCCACACTTGGTCCTCGTTAAGTTTACAATTCAGTAAGGAGAGATCCCAAAATGGTGAGATGAGAAAGATGTGCTTACGTGGGGAGTATCTGGCCAGATTTAGAAAGCTGTGCTGGGGTGAGGTGGAAGCTGGGAAAGGAACAGGCTTTCCAAGTTAAGCAGTTGATGGAAATAATCCTCACTTATCCTCAAACAGCTTTGTGACTTTGAGGAGGTTACTTAGATCCCAGGAACCCCTTTATTTAAAGGAGGAAATGATGCAGGCTCCATCTGCTCAACAGGCTGTCACCCCTGAGAAAGTGTCGTGTTAACATTTGAGTTAGAACAGCTGACTATGGATTGTGGATGATCCCCATCTTCTGGAATTTTCTGAAAAATGTCCCAGTAATGATAATGTCCCAGTAATGTCTTAACAGCTTCGTACCTATAATGCACACACTCACTATGGGAGATTCTTTGCTCTTCTTTGTGCCATGGATTCTGGCACTTTGCTGAAGCTGTGACGGCTTTTCAGAGCAATGCTTGTAAATGCATAAAATGTATACATCTGGTTACAAAGTAAATAGTTATATTGAGATACTGATATCAATATATTAGAAATTATAATATGTCTTAATTATTAAGCATTAAATAAAAAGATCTAGTGGTGATTTTAATAAATACTGTTATTTTGAAGTAAGGAGGACCATAAACAATATTTCTAGGTATCTGTAACTTATGTTGGTAACAAATGCATAGCACTACTGAACAGTCTCTTTGGTCTACATTTGTGATTGAAGAATATGCAAGAGTTTAGCTAGAGGTTAGTGAAAATTAAGATGTAATATTTTCTTTTCATCTTAACAAACCTGCTAAATCGTATCTGTACTGCATGTTCTTAAGAATCCTTGAACTGTGTGGTTCAGTGTTTCAAGTTCTATGAAAAACCCTCCTGGGCTTTTGATTGAACCTCTAATGAATCTTCAGTTCAAACTAGGGAAAACTGATATCTTAGATATACTATCTTCCTGTTTGCGATCATTGTAGTCTGAGCTTATGTTCAGTTCAGTTCAGTTCATTTGCTCAGTCATGTCCAACTCTTTGTGACCCCATGAATCGCAGCAGGCCAGGCCTCCCTGTCCATCACCAACTCCTGGAGTTCACTTAAACTCACGTCCATCGAGTCGGTGATGCCATCCAGCCATCTCATCCTGTCTCCCCCTTCTCCTCCTGCCCCCAATCCCTCCCAGCATCAGTCTTTTCAAATGAGTCTACTCTTTGCATGAGGTGGCCAAAGTATTGGAGTTTGAGCTTTAGCACTAGTCCTTCCAAAGAACACCCAGGACTGATCTCCTTTAGAATGGACTGGTTGGATCTCCTTGCAGTCCAAGGGACTCTCAAGAGTCTTCTCCAACACCACAGTTGAAAAGCATCAATTCTTCAGCTCTCAGCTTTCTTCACAGTCCAACTCTCACATCCATACATGACTGCTGGAAAAACCATAGCCTTGACTAGATGGATCTTTGTTGGCAAAGAAATGTCCCTGCTTTTTAATATGCTGTCTAGGTTGGTCATAACTTTCCTTCCAAGGAGTAAGCATCTTTTAGTTTCATGGCTGCAATCACCATCTGCAGTGATTTTGGAGACCCCAAAAATAAAGTCTGACACTGTTTCCACTGTTTCCCCATCTATTTGCCATGAAGTGATGGGACCGGATGCCATGATCTTCATTTTCTGAATGTTGAGCTTTAAGCCAACTTTTTCACTTTCCTCTTTCACTTTCATCAAAAGGCCCTTTAGTTCTTCTTCACTTTCTGCCATAAGGGTGGTGTCATCTGCATATCTGAGGTTATTGATATTTCTCCCAGCAATCTTGATTCCAGCTTGTGCTTCTTCCAGTCCAGCATTTCTCATGATGCACTCTGCATAGAAGTTAAATAAGCAGGGTGACAATATACAGCCTTGACGTACTCCTTTTCCTATTTGGAACCAGTCTGTTGTTCCATGTCCAGTTCTAACTGTTGCTTCCTGACCTGCATATAGGTTTCTCAAGAGGCAGGTCAGGTGGTCTGGTAGTTATTCTTTAATGTCTTTCAGTACAATTTTATCATAATCTCCATAAATGTCTTGCAAATTCTGTAAGATTCATTCTTAGGTATTTTATACATTTTGTTACCGTTTGCTATTCTATTTAATTTATTTTCTAACCATGAACGAGTTTAGCAATGTAATCAGCTTTTGTATAAGGAAATATGAAGCTAGCCCATGACTTTCAGAATTTCTACCTATATAATTATAACATCAGAAATGATAACAGGTCCTTTTTTCCTGCCAATTTTGTGCTTTTATTTTCTAAATTTTCATTTATATCCTAATAGGACTTTTAGTGCAGTGTTCAATAGAAACAGTGGTTAAGGTGTTCTTTCTGACTTTCAAGGAAGTAGTTTTAATATATTCCCATTGGAGAGTATTGTGCTGGAGCCAATTTTAGGCAGCTATCAAAACCTAATCATTAAATTTCAGTGAATTTTGTATGAAAATACAATCATTATAAAATTAAATTACTTATTAATTTAATAATTAAATTAGCATAATAAAGTAAATCATATAAAAACAAAGTAATACATTCTGAAATTTTGACACTTCTTACTTTATTTCATGGCATCTTCAGTTCAGTTCGGTTCAGTCACTCAGTCATGTCCAACTCTTTATGACCCCATGGACTGCAGCATGCCAGGCCTCCCTGTCCATCAACCACTCCTGGAGCCTACTCAAACTCGTGTCCATTGAGTCAGTAATGCCATATAACAATCTCATCCCCTTTCATCCCCTTCTCATCCTGCCTTCAATCTTTCCCAACATCAGGGTCTTTTCAAATGAGTCAGTTCTTCGCATCAGGTGGCCAAAGTACTGGAGTTTCAGCTTCAGCATTAGTCCTTCCAATGAACACTCAGGACTGATCTCCTTTAGGATGGACTGGTTGGATCTCCTTGCAGTCCAAGGGACTCTCAAGAGTCTTCTCCAATACCACAGTTCAAAAGTATCAGTTCTTTGGCACTCAGCTTTCTTTATGGCAGCCCACTCCAGTACTCTTGCTTGGAGAATCCTATGGAGGGAGGAGCCTGGTAGGCTACAGTCCATGGGGTCGCAAAGAGTTGGACATGACTGAGTGACTTCACTTCATTTCACTTTCTTTATAGTCCAACTCTCACATCCATATGTGACTACTGGAAAAACCGTAGCCTTGACTAGACAGACCTTTGTTGGCAAAGTAATGTCTCTGCTTTTTAATATGCTGTCTAGGTTGGTCAGAACTTTCCTTCCAAGGAGTATATGTCTTTTAATTTCATGGCTGCAGTCACCATCTGCAGTAATTTTGGAGACCCAAAAAAATAAAGTCTCTCACTGCTTCTATTGTTTCCCCATCTATTTGGCATGAAATGATGGGACTGGATGTCATGATCTTAGTTTTCTGAATGTTGAGTTTTAAGCCAACTATTTCACTCTCTTCTTTCACTTTCATCAAGAGGCTCTTTAGTTCTTCTTCACTTTCTGCCATAAGAGTGGTGCCATCTGCATACCTGAGGTTACTGATATTTCTCCCAGAAATCTTGATTCCAGCTTGTGTTTCATCTACCCCAGCATTTCTTATGATGTACTCTGCATAGAAGTTAGATAAGCAGGGTGACAATATACAGCCTTGACGTACTCCTTTTCCCATTTGGAACCAGTCTCTTGTTCCATGTCCAGTTCAAACTGTTGCCTCCTGACCTGCATACAGATTTCTCAAGGGGCAGGTCAGGTGGTCTGGTATTCCCATCTCTTGAAGAATTTTCCAGAGTTTGTTGTGGTGCACACAAAGGCTTTATCATAGTCAATAAAGTAGATGTAGATTTTTTTTGGAAGTCTCTTGCTTTTTCAATGATCCAGCGGATGTTGGCGATTTCATCTCTGGTTCCTCTAACTTTTCTAAAACCAGCTTGAATATCTGGAAGTTCATGGTTCACGTACTGTTGAAGCCTGGCTTAGAGAATTTTGAGCATTACTTTACTAACGTGTAAGATGAGTGCACTTGTGCAGTAGTTTGAGCATATTTTTGGTATTGCCTTTCTTTGGGACCGGAATGAAAATTGACCTTTTCCAATCCTGTGGCCACTGCTGAGTTTTTCTAATTTGCTGGCATATTGAGTGCAGTACTTTCACAGTATCATCTTCCAGGATTTGAAATAGCTCAACTGGAATTCCATCACCTCCACTAGCTTTGTTCGCAGTGATGCTTTCTAAGGCCCACTTGACTTCACATTCCAGGATGTCTGGCTCTAGGTGAATGATCACACCATCGTGATTCTCTGGGTCATGAAAATCTTTTTTGTATAGTTCTTCTGTGTATTCTTGCCACCTCTTCTTAATATCATCTGCTTCTGTTAAGTCCATACCATTTCTGTGCTTTATTGAGCCCATCTTTGCCTGAAATATCCCCTTGGTATCTCTACTTTTCTTGAAAAGATCTCTTGTTTTTCCCATTCTGTTGCTTTCCTCTATGTCTTTGCATTGATCACTGAGGAAGGCTTTCTTTTCTCTCCTTGTTAGTCTTTGAAACTCTGCATTCAAATGGGTATATCTTTCCTTTTCTCCTTTGCTTTTGGCTTCTCTTCACAGCTATTTGTAAGGCTTCTTCAGACAGCCATTTTACTTTTTTACATTTGTTTTTCTTGGGGATCGTCTTCCTCCCTGTCTCCTGTACAATGTTATGAACCTCCATCCATAGTTCATTAGGCACTCTGTCTATTAGATCTAGTCCCTTAAATCTATTTCTCAATTCCACTGTATAATCATAAGGGATTTGGTTTAGGTCATACATGAATGGTCTAATGGTTTTTCCTACTTTCTTTAATTTAAGTCTGAATTTGGCAATCAGGGGTTCATGGTCTGAGCCACAGTCAGCTAACTGATGTTTCTGCTAACTGTATAGAGCTTCTCCATCTTTGGCTGCAAAGAATATAATCAATCTGATTTCAGTGTTGACCATCTGGTTTTGTCCATGTGTAGAGTCTTCTCTTGTGTTGTTGGAAGAGGGTGTTTGCTACTTTATTTTATGGCATCTTACTCTTATCTAATCTCTTGAGGTTATTTACATACCTTGAATCTGCATGGTGAAAATACTATATCATGATGTAATACATACATTCTCTTTCCAACTTCATGATTAGTGACATCACATTGATAGCCTTGAATTGACCACAGTATAAGTATTTACACCAGTGTTTTTGTTGTCTGGTTGCTCAGTCGTATCTGACCCTTTAATGACTCCATGGATTGTAACTCCTCTGTCCATGGAATTTGCCAGGTCAGAATACTGGAGTGGGTTGCCATTTCCTCCTCTGGGGGTTCTTCCTGACCAAGGGATTGAACCCAAGTCTCTTGCTTGGCACGAGGAACAATATACACCATGGGGAAGTGACAAATGCTACCACTCAGCCCGATGTTAAACATTTGCTAATAAACCTCTGATCAAGACTAATGTTTGCTATAGGCTCTAACGCTTTCCTAGCCTGTTGATTAAAGGAAAGGAAATTAAGGATGAAAAAGATGGAGAGTGGGAGGGGAATGAGAAGGAAATGAAAGTAAAAGGGAAGGAAGAAGACAGGAAGAGAAGACAGAAAAGCGTCAATCAGTGTGTTAACCAGAATGTGGTGTTTTTCCCCCCAGATAACTGTGATGCTCCTCTGGCGTCCTCCTTGCCCCGGGCTTCCTTCACCAGTTCCTCAGAGCTGTCTAGTAGCCATGGCCCTGGCTTTGCAAGTCTTAATCGCAGGGATGGTGAGTCTGAAACTGTTTGCTTGTTCATCTATGTTTTTAGTTTTAGAACAGGTTATAGAAGGGTGACTAAGCAAGTGTGCTGGTCAGGAATAACTAAAACAAGACACGAAGAGCCAGGGTCACAGCCACTGGGGAAAACTGAATAGGCCACTGCATATGTCTGTGAGATGTGAAGCTGCCATAGGATGTGATGGGAAAATGACTTCATCCCAGGACTTGGCCTGAGGAGACCAGGTGAAGACTGCTACTGAAAATAAAGATCCCCTTCCTATTAGTGGGAAAGGAGTTAGTGATTTATTTTTTGGAAAGATACTCATCCACTTTTGCTACTTGAATGTTGTTGAGTAAATTACTTTTTCTGTTGCACAAATATTAATTCAGTGGTTTAAACACATGAATACATACACGCAAAGCTCAAATGTTTTGATGTTTTTTAAGAGATATAGATTTTTTTTAAATGAAAGATTTATTCAGAAAGTAAAAGTTAAAATTAACTGTCTCGTGTAAAAGCACTGCTGTAAACTCTGGAGATACTACTAGGAGATTGACTGTGTTTCTCTCTCTTTGACATTTTCTAAGATTAGCGTTTGAGTCTAACTTGAATTACTGTGTCCTTAAGAATCAAATTCCAAAACCTAGTAAGCGATGGGCAGGGAAAAGTAAGAAAACAGGTGAAGAAACTCATTCAACTCATGGTGGAAAGGCATGTCTGTTAATTTTCCACCTTTATGATCTTTGCCCAGGAAAAGGGATTTTTATGGGCAGATATTTACTCCTCAAAGCATCATCCATAATCTAGATTTCAATGAGATCAATTAAATTATCAAATTACCCATTTTTGGTCTGATGGTTACTCTAATATCAGCTTATCATATAAACTTTCCAGTGGTAGCCTTAAAATTGTAAAACCTAAATAAGCCATATTTTATTAGTTTAAAGAAGCTCAAGGGGCTTGTGTGTTGTGTTTCAAATTTGCATATGTCAAATTGTTTTATGATTCAGGACTCTACTACTGTCAGTATGGTAGCACTGGAAAGTTTATAAACATTAGGCGGGAAAATCCTGAAGTTTGAGATGAACTTATTTCTATTATATTTAATTAAAAAATTAATAACTCAGAGTATGATAAGCCATCATTATAAAATGCTAAGTACAAAGCTTACCTTCTATATTTAAACTACTCTCTTTGCAAATTTAAATTAAATTTAAATTAATTAAAGAGAGTGGCAATCAGCTAATGAGGTTTTTTTTAATGGTTGCTGCTATTCTGATTGCGTATATGTAGAGTTCACTAAATATTTCTAGATGCTACCACCTGATTTCAGACGCATTTCTAAAGCATGCTTTAGATAGCACAGTTTATCAATATTCCTTCTAAAGGATTATTTACGTGTGTTTTCTGTTAAAAGTCAGCATCTTGGAGTCTTTTTTGGCATTTCCTTTGCCTTGGTGAATGCTGGAGAACATATTAGTTCACTCTAGATTACTGTGAGGTAAAATATGGATAGTATAAAATGTGGATGAGCAGAATGAGCATAATGATGATGATGGTGCTTCATATATAGTAGTTTTAGCTTTAAAAAAATATTTTGTGTATCATATAGCAATGAAAATCATGTTGGACTCCCTGATATATGGTTAAAGTTCCCTTGGTCTATGTTATGATATTCGCAGGTTTTAAAGAAGGTGGCCTGTCTTACATTCCTAGTTTCTTATTTTGCCCAGAAGTCACTGAACTTCTAGAATGTTCACTAGAATATTACAGCATCCACCAAGAGCTTTATACATAATAGCCTATCACTTCATCTACCTGATATATAAAGGTGATAAGAGAATAATCTATGTATAACATTTGATTGTGTGAGTGTGTATCTATCTATAAATTTGACCCCCTGTATAAACCAAAGTCAAAAAATTCAAAATTGAAGGTATCTGATGATTTTAAAATACATCAGTGATTCAACACATAACAATACTTATTTATTAGAATTTATTGCACATTTAATATTTTTCATTTTATATATTTTTTTGCATTTACATTTTATTTATGTATTTATTTTGTTTTCTATTAATTTATGAAAAGGAGTAGACTATTTCTTAGAGAAGACTTTACAATAAATAGAAAAAAGAGGTCTGTGAAGGATATTGAGAGGGATGAGCAGAGAAGTCAGGGTAGATCCATGTGTTTCCAGGGACAGGCAGAACCCAAGCAGAGAGTCTAATGATATTGGCTGCTTTTGTTTCCATTAATATTAAGTTGATATTTCCTAGAATTATGTTACCAAATATTTCTCATAAAAATGAGATTGCTGAAATCTGTATATTCTAAATAAGAATGTTGTAATATGACTTCGTTTTTTTCATCTAAAGAATCTCCTAAGGAAACTTTATCCAGTTTATCCAAGTTTTTCCAGATGAAAGTTAAAAAAGCAAAACCAAACCAAAGACTATCTTAGGGTAAACCATGCTGGACTTTCATTCTGTATCTTGCATATAAAAATAGCCTTTTGTTTTTACAATTATTTCAGATTCCAACATCGCTGTGTTCTCTTTAATCATGTGATCTGTAAACACAGGTGTGATAGTGAAATGTGTGGTTCTGACCAGAAGCTAATTGAAGTTGATTAGAAGGAAGTATCGGAGAAGGCAATGGCAACCCCCTCCAGTACTCTTGCCTGGAAAATCCCATGGGCGGAGGAGCCTGGTAGGCTGCAGTCCATGGGGTCACTAAGAGTTGGACATGACTGAGCGACTTCACTTTCACTTTTCACTTTCATGCACTGGAGAAGGAAATGGCAACCCACTCCAGTATTCTTGCCTGGAGAATCCCAGGGATGGGGGAGCCTGGTGGGCTGCCGTCTATGGGGTTGCACAGAGTCCGACACGATTGAAGCGACTTAGTGGCAGCAGCAGCAGAAGGAAGTATACACACCTTTGGGCTTCCCTGGTGGCTCAGCTGATAAAGAATCCACCTACAATGCAGGAGATCCCAATTCAATTCCTGAATTGGGAAGATCCCTTGGAGAAGGGGATAGGCTACCCACTCAAGTATTCTTGGGCTTCCCTGGTGGCTCAGATGGTAAAGAATCTGCCTGCAATGCAGGAGACCTGGGTTTGATCCCTGGGTTGGGAAGATTCCCCTAGAGGAGGGCATAGTAACCTATGCCAGCATTCTTGTTGCAGAAGGGGGACTCCTTCCAGAGCCCGAAAGTGGGCTCTTGTCTAACACTCAGAATTAAATTGTCCAAAGAGACACATGTGCTGATTGATAAAGCAAGGAGATTTTATTGGGAAGGGGTGCCTGGATAGAGAGCAGTAGGTTAAGGGAACCCGGGAGAACTGCTGTCACGTGGCTTGCAGCCTCCGGTTTTATGGTGATGGGATTAGTTTCCAGGTTGTCTTTGGCCAATCATTCTGACTCAGAGTCCTTCAGGGTGGCACACTCATTGCTCAGCCAAGATGGATGCCAGCAAGAAGGATTCTGGGAGGTGGTTGGACATATGGTGTCACCTTTTGACCTTTCCCAAACTCTTCCTGTTGATGGTGGCTTATTAGTTCTGTGTTCCTTACCAGGACCTTCTGTTGTAAAATAACTTATGCAAATGTTTACTATGATGTCTGGCCAGGATGGGCAGTTTCAGTCAGTGTGCTTCCCCTATCATTTTTGGCTGGAGAATCCCCATGGACAGAAGACTGGCAGGCTGTAGTCCATGAGGTCCCAAAGAGTTGGACACAACTGAATGACTAAGCACAGTAGCATACACATATTTTGTTTGAGGCCAATAGCTCAGTTTCTCTGTATACTGGTGCTGAATTGAATCTAAGAGGTAGAGTGAAAGGCTGTTGTTGAATCACGCAAAGATACTGGGATTCTTGGCTTCTGGAGGAGAAGAATTCAATCCGGGGTCAGAGATGAGGCTTGATGGCTCAGAGCTTTTGTGTAATAAGGTTTTATTAAAGTATAAAGGAGATAGAGAAATCTTCTGACATAGACATTAGGAGGGGGTAGAAAGAGTACCTGCTTGCTAGTGTTAGCAATGGAGGTATATACTCTCCAATGAATCCAAAGAATGTCTGGAGGTCGTAAAGACCTCACCACACCTACTCCCATAATTTACATTTTAAGATAACAGGATTAGCCAGAAGGTTTAATCCAGAGACTGTCCTCAGGAAGGATACATTATTGTTATATAACCCTAAGGAATGTAGAGGGAAAAGAAGTTTGTCCTTTCTTCTTCCTTGAGAATTCCAGACCCCTCTCCCCTTGGGAACCCCTAGACTTCTTATCAACCTGCCTAAGAAATGACTCTCTCAAGAATTTGGGGTGAAGTGGTAAAGGATATCTTTATTACCTTGCCAGGCAAAGAGGGCTGCAGTGGGATTAATGCTTTTAAAATCATGTGTCCACACTTTGGAAAGATAATGAGAGTTTTTATAGCAGTTGTTCAAAGAGGATGTGATCAGCTCATGGATGCTCTTCTGATGGTTTGGTGGTGAGGTAAATGGAGTCAACCTTCAGGTCCAATTGGCCTGAGGTCTCCAGACTTGTGGGCAGCATACTGTCATTAATCGTTAACTTCTCCCACCTCGAGGCAGCTTCAATATCTGCGAAATAGCTCAAAGATATTGTTGTGTATATCCATTGATGGGGGAACGTCTTTGTTCAAAGGCTGCTCTTGACTGTTTCTTCCTGGTCTCACATCCCTCCCTTCCCTAATTAACAACTGCATGAATCTGCCCATTGGAACTCAGGGGAGGTCATAGAGGCTGAATGAAGGCTGTTTCCAGTAATCAAAGAAATGAGGGACATAGAAAGTTGTGCCCAGGAGCCCCATAGGGACCTGCATGGTATCATGTTCTTTTCTGTTTTTCCAAAATGCTTGCCTAAGCCATTATTCCCAGAAAGAGGAACCACTCTATTCATGGCCCAGATGCTGAAATTCATGCACTCTACTGCAGCAAGCCACTCGTCAGTGACAGTGCAAATGAGATTGCTTCAAATTTAACTTGATCAAAAATGACATTTCAGATCGCTGTATTGTGTATTGCCAACAGAAAGTAGATGGAAACAAGCTGAAATGACTGGATGTTTTCTTTTCTCTTTGTAATTCTTCACCTTTCTCATACTGAGACATTGATCCCATTTCCTCAAAATAGACATATATTTTGGTGGAGCCAAGAAAGATTTTTTCTAAAGTTCCTACACAGTGAAAGACTAAGCATTTTAGAACTATTCTCAGTTTTAAGATACATGTTTTTCAAGTTAGGAAGTACATTTACTAGTACAAGTTAATGCAATAGGTTTTAGCAGAAAATAAAGATGTATGATTACATTAGGAGAAAATGCTTAGACCTGGGCATTAGACAGTGAACATTTTCTTATAACCTGCAATGTCTGATTATTTGGATTCTGCAGTATCCCAAATAAGATATGATATAAAACTCACTCTTTGTTATAACAAAGTTAAAAAAAGGAAAGAGTGAATAATAATTTAAAATGTCTAAAAGTATGGCAATTCCTGATATAAATCAGAATATTACATCAAAAATTTCTGATGCAAATCTTATAATAATTAACTTTCCCCTCATATTTTTTCATAGAATCATAGTTCTCAAATATTCCTATCTTTTATTCGCAGGCTAGAAGCCTGGTGGAACTGGTCAGTATTCCAAAATACTAGTCTGAGCAATTCAAATTGCCATAAAAGAGCTTATGAATCAAATTTTTATAGATATATGAATATACTGGGAAATTGTTGCCTCTGGATGTCAGAGTTTGCATTCTGTTTGTCTGTGCTTATAAAAGTTTTTAGACCAATTAAGCCCAATGCACATTTTTCTTGAAGCCACCATTTTTTGCTGTTGTTATTATAATTTTTTAAACAAGTGATCCTGCACATGCACTGTGGTTGTTGAGTGCAATGAATAAGCCAGTGTAACAACATCTGTAAAGTACACCCACATACTAAGGCCTGGGCAGCACTGTCCTGACAACCATGTAACTTCATTAAATCACAGCTCCTCTAAAGTGCATGACTGTAGGGACTTCCTTGGGATCCAGTTGTTGACTCACGCTTCCAATACAGGGGACTTAGGTTCAGTCCCTGGTCAGGGAACCAAGATCTCACATGCCATGGAGCAAGGCCAAATAAATAAATAAAATCATAAAATGCATGTTAGTAGCATGTGGGAGGAGAAACCATCAAATCCCAGAGTTTGTGCAGACTGGGCCATAGAGTTGTCATATGGAATTGCACAGAACTCATCTTTTCTGATTTTTCCATGGTCCTTTTCAAGATCTAGAGTCTTCAGTGCACCCCCATAGAGCCTAAGGCACTAGATGACACAAACCAGAACAAACCAAGCATGTTTTCAGTGTTGTCAACAACCTCCAGGGAGACAGTGTTGTCGTTTCTGTCTATTATGTAGCCCAAATTATAGAACTACCCCCAAAATAATAATAATCTTCAGTCTTTTTTGGATTCATAGCCTCTTTTGAACAGAAGAACATCTTCCAGGGATGCTCAGATTTCTTTGCTCCTACTTCTTTCCAAGACAGTGTTTGGGTTTTCAGATGGGCTTCTGCCCTCATGGAGCTGAACAGTGGGAGGGGTGCCCCATGTTGGGGTTTCAGCTCCTTGTTATCTGCTGAGGGACGTTTGTCTGCTCTTAACACTGGGGATTACTGGGCACCCATTCCTGAAGCCTGTGGCAGATAGACCTCTTGGTAAGATCATGTTCCCAGGGAATAAGTCGCTGTCCCTTCAGGAATCTGTCTGGTGTCACTCCTTGCCTCCCTGAAGCCTGACCTTGAGTCTTATTTGGTTTCCAGCCTGAGTTACCTTGATTACAGATTTAATTTGTCTTTGTCAAGTTAACCTGTTCAGATTCAGTCAGACTCTCATTTAACTTCTATGCCCCATTTTGGTGGCCTGTGGGGAATTCTGGGTCACTATGTGGGGGATGGAGTGGGGCAGGGAATCCTTTGAATGGTTTTGTCCTATCCAGAAGTGACCTATCGTGTCCACTCAGCTTGTTGGCCAGAGGTGGTCACATAGCCCCTCTCAACCACCAGGGGGCATGGAAGTGCAATCCTCCTTGTGCCTGGAAGGGAGGAAACCAGAAATTGTTGGAAACTGTTAGTAATGACTGCACAGTCCCTACAAGGTGATCGCCCCAAATTCCAAATGGGCCCCAAGAAAGCCTCTCTTCTGCTTGTTTATGCCTCTCACTTTCTTTATCCCCCTGGAACTTCATTCCTGAACAAGGTGTCTGAATCACTTCTCCCACCACCTTTTAACCTTCCTCCATTTCCCCTCTTTCCCACAGTCCTCTGGGCTTCCATCTCTTCTTTCTGACAAAGAGGGAGACACCGCATGTACTGTTGCCTATTTTCTGAGTTGGTCTTTGTCCTCGTTGGCTTCTCTAGGGCATAAGGGGATAGTGATCACTGGCTAACAGGATTTGCTGGAGAGAGGAGTGAAAAACACAATGGATTATCTTTGCAGAATTATGTCTGTGTTTATAATCTGCACAGTAAGTATCTCAAGGTGGCAACAATTTTGCCATAGTATTTTTCCAAGAGTAAATACTATCTATGACATACTTGGCAACTTCCCCAAAGGTATGTAGAAGCTCTTCTAAGCACTATCCAAATTCTAAAATAGTTGTCTAGCAAATTCAGCTTCTTTTTTTGCCCCAAAGCAATTCACTTTTATGTTGTGTGTAATATACAGAAATGTTCATGAAAGTTATTTACTTAACAGTACGTATCCTTGAGATGAATGAGGGCTAGTCGCTTAGTCAGTAAAGAATCTGCCTGCAATGCAGGAGACCCAGGTTCAATTCCTGGATCAGGAAGATCCCCTGGAGGAGGGAATGGCCACCCACTCCAGTATTCTTGCCTGCGAAATCCCATGGACAGAGGAGCCTGGTGGGCTACAGTTCACGGAGTCGCAACAGTCAGACATGGCTTAGCGAGTAAACCATCGCCATCCTGAATACACTATGATGTCACCGTTTACTCCACTTTTAATATTGGCATTCCTATGAAGATATGTTTTGTCCCACCACCTCATACTGCTTTACTTATACAATGTAATTCCATTGCTTCTTGTGGGGATATTCCTTTTTTCTTTTTTGAAGTCATGAGGAAAGACATCCCAATTGAGGTGGTCTTCAATCCTGCCAAAGGGGTGAGGTTCAATTAGCAACCGTTCATGAGGCATCTGGTATCGCTCAAGATACAAGAGTCCCATGTTAAAGCACAGAGCAACCCTGAATTGCTAGTTTAACTGGTGACATAGAAACTGGTCCAGAAAGACCATAGCCAGTGACTAAGGCTGATGGAATATCTTAGTGGGACCTTTTGTCAGTTGCTCCTGCCTTTGCTCTGAACATAATGAGGAGCTTCTGGATCAGTTGCTGACTGGAAGATGTTATTTCAGGGGTTCCTTTTTCTCTCTACAGTGTGATTTTTGCAATGGATTCCTCCCTTGTTGTTGTGCTTCCTTCAGGGAAATCCAGTGGAGGGGCTTCGCCATGACAGATTGGGGATGAATGCCAACTCCCCCTCCCCCAAATGCTCCTATATCAGTTGTATTTGCATTTTGTGATGCTTAGGTCTCATCCTTTTTGCAGTCTCACTTTACTACTCTATTTTATATAACAAGTTGTCGGTACATACTCTTTTTATCCAAGGCTTTCACAGTGTGCTTACAAAGTGTAATGAATTCAGCTAAATAACATAACTAAAGAAAATGTAACTTTTACCATCAATGGAACTTTTCCCAGAGACTTCTGGCTGAGTGAGCAGTCAAGTATGGACGGATAATTTAGTTCTCATGGTTATTTCCCTGACATGATCCTATACTGTATTTAATTGAAAAAGGAGCCATTGACTTCAGTGTAATGGTGAGTCCGTGGGAAGTGGTGGGGGCCTTGGAGTAGAGTGCCTGGCCTCCTGGCCTTCTGGACATCCTGGATTCCCTGCTGTTCTCTACACATCAGAGGGAAATGATGCCTATTCTGAATGACCCCACGAATGATCCATTACTCTGAGTAACTCAGGGGCCCTCTGAAAGATGCACAATGATGCTTTTATAGAATTAGATCAGATCTCAGAGCTGCACCTTTGGTAAATGTGAAGATTTCACAGGAGATGAACAAATAAGCTTGGTCATACATGTCATTCAGTCATAGTGAAGTACTACATGCTTGCATGGCTTAGAAGCTTGCTGGGAAATTCTCATTTTATTTCTAAGATGAGAAATTAGCAAAAGCATCTTATACTCTTGTCAGTACAGAAATTCAAACAAATAACTGAAGAGCTAAAAATCACCTCAACTCTGATTGTCTCTCTACTGTATGTTTTCTAACACTTGGTTAGGAGTGTCAGGTTGGTTTACAAAGATTTGGAAGGATGGACTAATTACAGCTCATGCAGGCAGGATGTCTCAGGCTCCTGTCTTGTTGTGGCAAGAATTTGAAACAACAGACTGGTTTACAGCTCAGTTACAGCTCAAGCAGAAGATCTTTTATTAGACAATGAATAGTACACTCCTGAGAGGAGGGAGTACCTGACCCTGAAGGAGTGGCCACGATCCCTCTCGACTTTCCCTTTTTAATACTTCCCATCTTCTCCTCTTGGTTCTGCCTTGTGCGAGGTAGGTCTTGTACCAGCCACCAATCAGGAAAAGGAATGCAAATAGATGTATGCTCAAGGCTGGCTGACAGTTGCAAGTTATATAACAGTAGGCTTTATTGCACATGACTTTCCCATAATTTAGTCTGTTATAATCAAATGGATATATGTATAGAATATTTATGAACCACCACCCTTATGGCAGAAAGTGAAGAGGAACTAAAAAGCCTCTTGATGAAAGTAAAAGAGGAGAGTGAAAAAGTTGGCTTAAAGCTCAACATTCAGAAAACAAAGATCATGGCATCCGGTCCCATCACTTCATGGGAAATAGATGGGGAAACAGTGGAAACAGTGTCAGACTTTATTTTTGGGGGCCCCAAAATCACTGCAGATGGTGACTGCAGCCATGAAATTAAAAGATGCTTACTCCTTGGAAGAAAAGTTATGACCAACCTAGATAGTATATTCAAAAGCAGAGACATTACTTTGCCAACTAAGGTCCGTCTAGTCAAGGCTATGGTTTTTCCTGCGGTCATGTATGGATGTGAGAGTTGGACTGTGAAGAAGGCTGAGTGCCAAAGAATTGATGCTTTTGCACTGTGGTGTTGGAGAAGACTCTTGAGAGTCCCTTGGACTGCAAGGAGATCCAACCAGTCCATTCTGAAGGAGATCAGCCCTGGGATTTCTTTGGAAGGAATGATGCTAAAGCTGAAACTCCAGCACTTTGGCCACCTCATGTGAAGAGTTGACTCACTGGAAAAGACTCTGATGCTGGGAGGGATTGGGGGTAGGAGGAGAAGGGGACAACAGAGGATGGCTGGATGGCATCACGGACTCGATGGACGTGAGTCTGAGTGAACTCTGGGATTTGGTTATGGACAGGGAGGCCTGGAGTGCTGCGATTCACGGGGTCACAAAGAGTCGGACACGACTGAGCGACTGAACTGAACTGACCTGAACTGAATGGGCCCCTGGCTGCCTGAGGTCACTTGAGGACACATCTGTGCATCAAGGGCACTGTGTGCTGGAGTTGGAGAAGCCCCTGTGGTTAGTTTGTATCCATTATGTGCCTTGAGTTGCTGGTGCAGCAGTTGGAAAAGTCTCTGGTTATTTTTGTAGCATATCTGTGAGCTTTCCTGGGCATGTCTGGGGTGAGATTTAGAGATCAGCTTGCATCCCTTTAGGCTAGGCCATTCCTTGTTGCTAATGCCTAACTCCCTACCTAACATTAGTGTATATGAGAAGCAAAACAAAACACACAGTAGCAGTGGATATTTCTTTATTTTATGCAGAAAGAGCTGCAGCAGTGAATGTTAAATGCCACGGGCATTGAAAGTTGTCCCTTGGGATGTTTCAGACAGAACTTCAGGGAGTCACAGGTGAATAGTCACACTGTGTTTTTTCCCCCCTTAATACTACTGGCATTTAAATTAATCAGTATACACTTTTTAATTTTATTTTGAATTATCTTCTTACAAAGCCATTACAGAGTATGTTTGCATTTAGGAGGGAATGTGTTTTACTGGGCTGCTGTGTGAGTCCCCTCCGCCCCTCCCCCCTTTATGGATGCACTTTTTGGAAAGCGGTCTGTTCTCTCCTGCTCAGGTTGCTAGCAGGTTTCTGGGAGTACAGCAGAAAGGGGATCAGAGGTTACCTAGACAGGTCCCAGAGGCCAAGTTTCTGTGTTTTCTCTGCATCTTGATAGTCAGGAATGGTATATGTAGACAGTTGAAACTGCTTCTTAAGAAATCAGAGCTGGAGCAGATGCTTAAATTTTCCTCAGCACTGTAGGTGGGGTTGTGACAAAAGCATCAGCATTTAAAGCCCAGAGATCTCTGAGCAGGCAGGTCAGAGAGCATCCCCAGAGCCTGCCCACCCATCAGCCCCTCTTTCCTGGAACATCTGTCATTCCTGCTGCTCTCATCCTCTCCCTACTCACCCAGCCCCACCTGGAATCAGTAATATGTCTCCTGTGAAGTTGCTGCTGTTGTTCAGTTGTTAAATTGTGTCTGACTCTTTATGATCCCGTGGACTGCAGTACGCCAGGCTTTCTTGCCTTCTCTATCACCCGGAGTTTGCTCAGATTCGTGTCCATTGAGTCAGTAATGCTATCCAACCATCTCATACTCTACTTTCACCTTATCCTTTTGCCTTCAGTCTTTCCCAGCATTAGGGCCTTCTCCAGTGAGTTGGCTTTTCACATCAGCTGTCCAAAGTATTGGAGCTTCAGCTTCAGCATCAGTCCTTCCAATGACTATTCAGGGTTGATTTCCTTTAGGATTGACTGATTTGATCTCCTTGCAGGCCAAGGGACTCTCAAGGGTCTTCTCCAGCACCACAATTCAGAGGCATCAATTCTTCGGCACTCAGCCTTCCTTATGGTCCAGTTCTCACATCCATACGTGACTACTGGAAAAACCATAGCCCACCAGGCTCCTGTGTCCATGGAATTCTCCAGGCAAGAACACTGAAGTGGGTAGTCATTCCCTTCTCCAGGGAATCTTCATGACCCAGAGATCAATCCTGGGTCCATCTGAGTCACCAGGGAAGCCTCTTCTGTGAATTACGATGCATTTAAATGAGGAAAAAAACCACATAGAGCTTGATAAGATCCATTTGAGACAATGTAATGGAGATCTTAAAGGGAAACTTTCCTTGGTGACAGTTTCAATTTAGCCATTTACTTACTTGACACATAGATGCCCTGGAGATGGGTGGGTCTCTTCACTTCAAATTAACCCATTTGACATTGGTCCCTTGGGTATCTCTCTGCTCTGAATCTTGTTGAAAGTTGAGGAAGGCATGAAATTATTTTTCTTTTCAGCTCTGGGTAATTTCCCTCTCAGCACAAAGCTGACAATCTTTATGACAGTTCATGCCCCATGGTCACCAGGAGCAGGGGTCATTGTCTTTGTGGTCAGTGACCAGGATAATTAAGGCCCCAGCTGAGAGTTTCCTGTTCAACCTTTCCTCTCCTCCAAAGACACAAGTCACTGCCTGTGTCTGAGCCGACCAAAGGTGGGGGAAGAAGTCACACAGGAATAAGTGGAGACAAACCTTCCAAAATATCTGCCAATTGTTTGCTATTTTAGTCCCTGAATCTTGTTCAACTCTCTGGGACCCCATGGACTATAGCCTGCCAGGCTTCTCTGCCCATGGGATTTCCCAGGCAAGAATGCTGGAGTGGGTTGCTGTTTCCTTCTCCAGAGGATCTTCCAGACCCAGGGATTGAACCCGAGCCTCCTGCATTGTCAGGTGGATTCTTCACCACTGAACCACCTGGGAAGTCCATGTCTGCCAGTATAGCAATATTAAATACAGTCTGGCTATCAATAAACAAACAGTGCTGAACAACTGACAAATCACAGAGATGTGTTTTTCGAAGGGGTAGAGAATGAAAAGGGAGCTAAGCTTTAATAAAACACCCTCATCAGAACCTAAAATGGTTGTTTCTTCTTTGCAAAGCAGAGACTGTATCACCTGTCTTACTAGCAGGGTGTGTGTCAAGTAACACTTGGAGCATCTGGGAGGGTTCTTAGCACATCCTATGCTTGTGAGAAGTTTTGGCTACTTCATTTTCTCTCGTTTATCTCGTTTATTGCAGAACAGTGGTTCAGCTCTACTGGTCAGTTAGATTGCTTGGTGCTCCCTAACAGTGTTCACGTTATATTTGTGTATTTCTCACTTTTTTCAGTCATTAGAAAAAGAGGCAGTCACCTCTGTGGACTATGTGAGTGAGCAAGAGCACAGTAACTCACATCATCACCCAGCAGGTATCTGGGGATTACCCCATGGCTGTATTATCTAACTGAAATGAATTGCCCCATGGCACGGGGGATTCTGCAGTTTCATTACTTTAGCAGTGTACCTACTTAATCAAATAGCTTAATTTGCATACCAGTAGCACCTCCTCACCACAGGTAAGGGATATGAAGTGTTCAAGGTAGATTACCTGCAGATGTTGAAGACTGGTTGACAGAGATATAGATGTATCTGTGAGAGAGGCTGGTCCCAAGGCAACATGCTGGAAACATGCTGATACTTTTTGGTCTTTTGTGCTTCTGTACATGTGGTACTCATAACATGTTAATGTTACTTCCTGACTTCAAAAGAGATTAAAGATGACACAGAAAGATTGTGAAGTTTTTTAAGAAGTGTATCATCAGTACATCCTCTGATACTAATATAAGTCAGAATACAGGACATTTAATAGTTTCTCAGAGGTTCAAAAGGATTCATAAAAAATTTTGTAAATAGAATCTCTAAGTTAAAGTGACAGCTAAATGCCAACACCTAATATTTGACTTATTTTGGTTACAAAATTACAGGTAATTGCCAAGTAATGTTACTTGGGACTATTAGTTAGCCCTCAGCTAGAACTCAGAGGGACTTCTCATTCATCAGATACTAGTTGGGACCTTTGCACAAATGAATAGAAGTAGCAGGAAGGTGTTGGGTGACAATCAGTCCTGTAATTAAAGACAAAGAAAGATTGAGAAAGTTTCACAGGTTGTAGAACTCTAAGGAGACACAGTGACTAAATGCAACACAGGATCCTGGAACAGAAAAGTGAGTTAGTAGAAAAACCGGAGACATCAAAATAAAGTTGATCATTTCCTTAACCTTGTACCAGTGTTAATAGCTTAGGTTTGAGTAAAGTGCCATGGTGATGTCAGAAATTAACATTAGGAGACAGGAATTCCCTACCCATCTTTGCAACTCTTTGGTAAATCTGAAATTATTTCAACATAGAAAGTTAAAAAATGTATTACAGAACAACCAAAAATGTGGCATATTTAAAATTCTGGATCAAAGGAAAAGATATTGTGCTTGGGACACAGTGAGAAGAAAATTTATAATATTGGAACAAAGATTTACTACAGGAAATGAGGAAGTCACAGAAAGAATGTAAGCTTCAGACTTAACTAAGGGTTATACATGCAGTGCAATTTACAGAGGACATAGTGAAGCGATAGATGTGCCCACTTGCTGGTGACTTGCTGGTGACGGCTCCACACACTGATATAAGTACCCCACTTCCATTTCCCTTTGAGCTGTCCTGTAACCATGTCACACATCTCCTGATGTGCACTGAGTCATAACAGTTTTAGTAAACAGGGTGTGGATGTTAATAACTGCCCTTAATAAGAAGATAATAAATGTTGCCTACAGTATCAGGCTTTATTATGAGAGTCTCAAATTAGGTGTAAGAATAATGGGAAAAAATTTTTAAAGCTACTTTTTTCATGTTAGGGGTTGTTTACATGGCATTGTTTTCTAGACATGGATAATTAGCAAAATATCAGTTCTAGATTTCATTTCAGATCTATTTCCCAATTTTATATTGCATAATAATTTAAATGAACAAAACATATTATAATATGATATCTAAACCCAAATTCAAAACTCATCTTTCTAATAAATGGAAGAACAAAATAAACCAATAATACATTCTCAGAAATCTGTAATTCATTGGTTTCTTACAGGCACTGGCAAAAACAAAGCCCAGTAATTTCTACTCTGCACCTATTTTTATCAATATGCGAGAAACTCCTTATCGTTAGCCTCCTCTGGATTCTCATTCATCCTACCTCCTGCCTGTTCAGAACCCTCGCTCCCCTGCACAGAAATTAGTTTCATCTTCACCACTCCCATGTTGCCTTTCAAGTTATTCTCTGAATTGTTCTCAAGTTATTCTCTCCATTATGAGTCTGTGAGCACCTTGAGTGCAGGGCTATACCATAACCATCTTTGTTATCCCAGTACTCAGCACTGTAGTTCCTCATGTTAAGAATCCAAAATTAAGATTTTCTAGTTCTGCCATGGTCTGGGTATTTTCCTTATGGCCAACAGAGGGCAAGTCATGCATTAAAGCCAATAAAGACACTAGTTCCAAGCACTGATGTGATGGCCTGTTGTCCACCTGTTATATTAAGCACTTTCACTTAGTGGGACCCCCAAACCACAAAGAGTCAGGGGTTACGGACAATCCAGTTAATATAAGCTTCATTCATTTACACTTAACTTGTGTTTTTATTTTTTGTTTGTATAAGTGTGTGTAATTATGAGACATTATATTATCTTATAATTATATTATATTATAACATATATTATATAAGGAAGAATGTGAAACTATGATTTTTATAAATTTCATTTATGATACTATTCTTTCAGGTTAATAAAAATTTCAAAATTTCTCCATCTGTATCATTTTTCTTTTTTCTATTCCCCACAAAAAGGAGCTGGTGGCTGGTCTCCTCTTGTGTCAAATAAATACCAGTGGCTGCAGATTGACCTTGGAGAGAGAATGGAGGTCACAGCTGTGGCCACCCAGGGAGGATATGGGAGCTCCGACTGGGTGACCAGCTACCTCCTGATGTTCAGTGATGGCGGGAGGAACTGGAAGCAATATCGACGAGAGGAAAGCATCTGGGTATGTGCATCTATTGAAAAGCAGTCTGTCAGAGTATGAACTATGCCAGGTACAACATTTTGCTGCCCATCTATCAGGTCAACTACAGAAACAGAGCCTCCTAAATTACTCAAAAATATTCCCACTGAATGTAAGGCACAGGTGACATTTTCGAATATACTGTCTATGTATAATTTACGAAATAAGTAAAAAGTAAAACAATGTAAGGGAAATGTCTTCCCATTATTTCTTTAAACAGTGTGTAGTCTAAGGTTTAAATAAATCACATGCAGCTCACTTTATTTTTTTTAATATCAGGCATAGTAGTTTGTATTGCCTGAGCATTTTTTTTTAATTTTTTTTATTTTTTTTTATTTTTTAAATTTTAAAATCTTTAATTCTTACATGCATTCCCAAACATGAACCTCCCTCCCACCTCCCTCCCCATAACAACTTTCTGGGTCATCCCCATGCACCAGCCCCAAGCATGCTGCATCCTGCGTCAGACATAGACTGGCGATTCAATTCACATGATAGTATACATGTTAGAATGTCATTCTCCCAAATCATCCCACCCTCTCCCTCTCCCTCTGAGTCCAAAAGTCCGTTATACACATCTGTGTCTCTTTCCCTGTCTTGCATACAGGGTCGTCATTGCCATCTTCCTAAATTCCATATATATGTGTTAGTATACTGTATTGGTGTTTTTCTTTCTGGCTTACTTCACTCTGTATAATCGGCTCCAGTTTCATCCATCTCATCAGAACTGATTCAAATGAATTCTTTTTAACGGCTGAGTAATACTCCATTGTGTATATGTACCACAGCTTTCTTATCCATTCATCTGCTGATGGACATCTAGGTTGTTTCCATGTCCTGGCTATTATAAACAGTGCTGCAATGAACATTGGGGTACATGTGTCTCTTTCAATTCTGGTTTCCTCGGTGTGTATGCCCAGAAGTGGGATTGCTGGGTCATAAGGGAGCATATTTATGTTTTTCTGTGTCCTCTGATAAATCGAAATTTCTAAAAGACTCAGAACATTTAAAAATTGATGTAATGGAGAGTCTTTCTGTGGAGGACTTCTTGAGGCATGTGTTGAATTCCTTCTCCAACAGGACCCTGAGCACCATGTGGCTCCTTGTAATTTATGGACAATATATGGTTAGGATTCTTTGAATCATAACTACTTTAATTTACATCAGTGACATAGTTTCTATTTTGATCACATGCTCATGCTCCTTTTAGAAGAATTAAGTTTTGTTTGCTTAGCTTTTGGAATTTTAAAATATATGTAATCGACTACATAGTTAGGGTTTCATATCTTTAAATCACAGTTTGCTTCAAGTGAAAAGCTTCCAAAGAAGAGTGTTGTAAAGATCCGCCCAGGGTTTGCAACTGGGTGGTGGGGCAACCAATGGGCGGGGTAGGGGTGTGTGGCCTGAAGATTTGTCTAATGGAGACAAAATTACTTTTTTCCTTTTTATTAAAAATGTAATTTAGGAATTCGGGGGAGCAAGGAATGAACTGTTAGTGTTCAGTGGGGACAGGGTTTCAGTTTGAGAAGATGAAAAGTTCTCGAAATGGGTGGTGGTCATGGTTGCACAGCAGTGTGAATGTTAATGTCTAGAGTTGTGCATTTCAAAATGTCTAAGGACTAAACGTTATATTATATATATTTTACCACGATTAAAAAATATACAGTGTGTCTTCCATTTAACTTAGTCTAAGGATGTTGTGTAACTTTATTTTTTTCTTCTGAATTGTCATGGTAAGAGGAAAAATGTCAGCTAAAAACCTATTATCAATAAGGCTAATAGGCAACAAAATGATAATATGTGTTGGGTAACAAATTGCCCTCGTTTGAGTCTCCTTAGACACTAATGTTATGTTAAGACCTAATAGATTGTGGTCTACTTAATTTTTTTTGTCTCTGGAGCACTTATTATTAAGTTTGTCAGTAAATGTTGATGTAAATTGAATCAAGAACTAGTTAATTATCTAACACTAATTAAAAGAATAAAATGGGAAGGAAATTGTGAGTGTTTTTAGGGCTGCCTGACAAAGTTTCCAAACAAGCAGTTGCCATGTATATAATTGGAAGCAGTTATTCAGTTCAGTTTACTTCAGTCACTCAGTCGTGTCCGACTCTTTGCAACCCCATGAACTGCAGCACGCCAGGCCTCCCTGTCCATCACCAACTCCCAGAGTTCACCCAAACTCTTGTCCATCGAGTCAGTGATGCCATCCAGCCATCTCATCCTCTGTTGTCCCCTTCTCCTCCTGCTCCCAATCCCTCCCAGCATCAGAGTCTTTTCCCATGCGTCTACTCTTCGCATGAGGTGGCCAAAGTATTGGAGTTTCAGCTTTAGCATCATTCCTTCCAAAGAAATCCCAAGGCTGATCTCCTTCAGAATGGACTGGTTGGATCTCTTTGCAGTCCAAGGGACTCTCAAGAGTCTTCTCTAACACCACAGTTCAAAAGCATCAATTCTTTGGCGCTCAGCCTTCTTCACAGTCCAACTCTCACATCCATACATGACCACTGGAAAAACCATAGCCTTGACTAGACGGACCTTAGTCAGCAAAGTAATGTCTCTGCTTTTGAATATGCTATCTAGGTCGGTCATAACTTTTCTTCCAAGGAGTAAGCATCTTTTAATTTCATGGCTGCAATCACCATCTGCAGTTATTTTGGTGTTGTGCTAATTCTAAGAGCACCAAGTCCAAACCAGAGTCAGTTCAGTTCAGTCACTCAGTTGTGTCCAACTCTATGCAACCCCATTGACTGCAGTGCGCCAGGTCTCCCTGTCCATCACCAACTTCTGGAGTTTACTCAAACTCATGTCCATTGAGTTGGTGATGGCATCCAACCATCACATCCTCTGTTGTCCCCTTATCCTCACACCTTCAATCTTTCCCAGCATCAGGGTCTTTTCAAGTGAGTCAGCTCTTCTCATCAGGTGGCCAAAATATTGGAGTTTCAGCTTCAACATCAGTCTTTCCAATGAACACCCAGGACTCATCTCCTTTAGGATGGACTGGTTGGATCTCCTTGCAGTCCAAGGGACTCTCAAGAGTCTTCTCCAACACCACAGTTCAGAAGCATCAATTCTTCAGCACTCTGCTTTCTTTCTAGTCCAACTCTCACATCTATACATGACTACTGGAAAAACCATAGCCTTGACTAGATGGACCTTTGTTGGCAAAGTAATGTCTCTGCTTTTTAATATGCAGTCTAGGTTGGTCATAACTTTTCCAAGGAGTAAGCATCTTTTATTTTCATGGCTGCAGTCACCATTTGTAGTGATTTTAGAGCCCCCCAAAATGAAGTCTGTCACTGTTTTCCCATCTATTTGCCATGAAGTGATGGGATGGATGCCATAATCTTAGTTTTTTGAATGTTGAACTTTAAGCCAACTTTTTCACTCTCCACTTTCACTTCATCAAGAGGCCCTTTAGTTCTTCTTCACTTTCTGCCCTAAGGGTGGTATCATCTGCATATCTGAGGTTATTGATATTTCTCCCATCAATCTTGATTCCAGCTTGTGCTTCATCCAGCCCAGCGTTTCTCATGATGTACTCTGCATATAAGTTAAATAATCAGGGTGACAATATACAGCCTTGACGTACACCTTTTTCCTATTTGGAACCAGTCTGCTGTTCCATGTCTAGTTCTAACTGTTGCTTCCTGACCTACTTACAGATTTCTCAAGAGGCAGGTCAGGTGATCTAAGGTGTTATTTAAGCATAAGCAGGTTTAACTGTATAGCACAGGGAATTTTGCTGAATATTATGTGGCAGCCTGGATGGGAGGGCAGTTTAGGGGAGAAAGGATACATGTATATCCATGGCTGAGTCCCTTTGCTGTCCACCTGAAACTATCACAATATTGCTAATTGGCTATACTCCAATATGAAAGAAAAAGTTTTTGTTTTTTTTAAAGAATAAGTTAAAGTTAAATGAAGGACCTACTTATAAAGAGAAAATTTATTCAAAATTGCATATTATTTTTCAAAATTAGGTAACTAATGATTGTGCTTATTCTCTCAGTCATGTGCAACTCTTTGAAGCCCATGGACTGTAGCCTGCCAGGCTCCTCTGTCCATGGGATTTCCCAGGCAAGAATACTGGAGTGGGTACCCATTCCTTTCTCCAGAGGATCTTCCTGACTCAGAAATCAAATCCTCATCTCCTGCATTGCAGGCAGATTCTTTCCTGTCTGAGCCTTCAGGGTGCCTGCTTATTCTTAGTTGTATGAATTAAGGTTTATGTTTTTGCCACCTTCAACTCTATTTGATTGAGAAAGTGAAAAATCTTCTTGTTCAGTGAATCAGGTTCTAGGGGAACCACATCTAAACATCACCTTCTATCAGTCTGTTTAATGATCAAGTGCCCTGTGGAAGTAGGGTCAAGAATGGTGACACTGTTAATACTAGACCATACAGGTGAGGACAGAAGGATCCCTCAGACCTATGCATCGTATCACACAGAAAAGACTGGTGAAGCAGCCGGCCTCCCATTCCTGAACTTGTGTAAACAGAGACCTGGCCTGCCCTGCCTGTGCCCCCAGCACTTCATGGTGCCTGAGTCTGAGCAGAAAGTTGGTCAGTGTTTGCTGAATTATTGAATGAGTGGACTCTATCTTCTGGCAGGTTGCCTTTCTTGAGCTCTCTGCTCTGTACTTCTCAGTAGCCCTTTTTTCCAGCTGGTAGCCCTTGGTCCTTGAAGGTCTAGTGTAGGTGTTTCTCCTGTCTTAGCATTTTTAGTTCCTTTAGGAAAGGGGCTTATCCTTGCATCTTCAGCGTTCATTATCATGGGTTAAGTGAATTTACCTCCTACTCTGGGCCCATTGTACACAATTGGCATTGACAGCAGTCTTACTACTTGATAATTATGTTATATTTTTAGTTACTTTAAAAACATTAGGCACAGTGAGCCACCCTTATCATGAGTCTTGGGAATGGGCCAGCCTTGCAAGCAGGCCTTTCAGATGGTAGCAGTTAGAATTTCCTTGCTGACTCTTCTGTATACATGCTGACTTACTTCCTTGTGGGTGTAGGACTGCGGCCCTGCAGGCTGTTAGCTGGGGGCTGGTCTTTGCTCCTAGAGGTCTCTTACCTCCCTATGCTTTCTGTGTGGCCTGATCTTGCAGCAGCAGATCAACTCTCTTTCACCTGGTGATATGTTTCACATTAACATTTATTGATGAGTGTTTGCTTCCATGGCTAAATTAGATTTCTGTTTGAAACTAACCAAATAAATTACAGTACTCAGAACTGTAAAATACACTCTAAAAGGATTTTATTTAAATGAAATACAGGACTGTGTCTTAAATGAAGGCAAAATTATTGCCATCTCTTGCCGAGTGGTGCCTTACGTCTTAGGACACACACACTCTTTTGATGTGCAGAGTAAATATCCTCATTTGAAATGCAGTGGAAGAGATATCACTGAAAAAAAAAAAGGTGAGAAAAAGGGGTTCATTTCCTATAAGATGTGAACAAGCATGGATTACATCAGTCCATTGGGAAACCAGGTGGCTTGACAAAGCTTGATACTGAACATTCATAGGACTTAGAAGATGTGTTTGCAAGTTTAGTCCAACTAAATCAGGAAATGGCCATAGAAGAGGATTGAAGTGAGCAATACAACAGATCAGTGATCACTGGCAAAGTTCAGTAACGTTTATTTTATTTTTATTATTAACTTATTTATTTTTTGATTATTTTATTTATTAATTTTTGGCTGCACTGGGTCTTCATCACTGCATGGGTTTTCTCTGGTTGCTATGAGCAGGGGCTACTCTTCCTTGCAAAGCATGGCTTTCGTAAGTGGTGGCATGTGGGCTCAGTAGTTGCAGCTTGCGAGCTCTAACTCACAGGCTCAGTAGTTGTGTCACACACGAACTTAGTTGCTCCCTGGCATGTGGGATCTTCCCAGACAAGGGATCAAACCCTTGTCCCCTGAATTGGCAGGCAGATTCTTAACCACTGGACCACCAGGGAATTCCCAGTAATGTTTATTTTCTACTTTTCCCTGAGAATAAATCGACTAACACATATCAATCTACTGTGATTCTTGGATTCAGACAAGAATTTTGTGAGGCAGTGCTTGTGGATCAGAATTCTTATCTATAGGGTAATGTGAGCTCTGAGTTCTATGAGGGCCTCTGGACCAGGTTGGGGAGAGGCATGGGCTCTATCTACTCTCCTGCTCCGAGGTTGTGGTCTGTGAGCATGCTTGGAGGGCAGGAGAGGTCTGTGCGTGGGCAGTCTAAAGCTCTGACAGTATTCCAGGTAGATGTCAGGGCTCCAACTCCATCACTGCCTACCTGGACATCTGTTAGGTCTTCCTAGGGCTCTGTCACAGACTTTGACCAGTTATCTTTCTCAGGTTACCAGCCTGCCCTGACTTTGTCTCTTCTCCCTCTCAGTTCCATTTGGTGGGAACAGTGGGCTGACTCTATGAAAGCCAGGCTGATGCACCCTCTCCTGTCAGGCGACCATGGCTAATAGCTTCCTCTGCAATGGTGCCCTTTGTCAAGGCTCATCTGGCCCATGACCACTGGGTCCCTGCTCAGCCATGGGCACCTTTCCTCCTGGAGGGTGTTTTCTTCTTCTATCTTACTTTGGCTTCACTCTCATCATCTATTTCTCCCTTTTTTCTTCTATCCATCTGTTCTTTATTTTTTCATCTATCATTAAATATTTTTCTCCTCATTTCTCTCTTCTCTCTCCATTTCCCCCTATATTCTCCCTTCTTTCTTTATTGCTACAAACTCTAGACAATCAATTCAAATCAGTCTAGGTACTTGGGAATCCAACTACACAGAGAAGGGGAGGATTTAGCTGGGTCTCTGGCATGGTTTTTTTTATGGAACTCTCTTGCTTTTTTCCATGATCCAGTGGCAATTTGATCTCTGGTTCCTCTGCCTTTTCTAAAACCAGCTTGAACATCAGGAAGTTCACAGTTCATGTATTGCTGAAGCCTCGCTTGGAGTTGGACTGTGAAAAAGGCAGAGTGCCGAAGAATTGATGCTTTTGAACTGTGGTGTTGGAGAAGACTCTTGAGAGTCCCTTGGATTGTGAGGAGATCCAACCAGTCCATTCTGAAGGAGATCAGCCTTGGGATTTCTTTGGAAGGAATGATGCTAAAGCTGAAACTCCAGTACTTTGGCTAGCTCATGCAAAGAGTTGACTCATGGGAAAAGACTCTGATGCTGGGAGGGATTGGGGACAGGAGGAGAAGGGGACGACAGAGGATGAGATGGCTGGATGGCATCACTGATTCGATGGACGTGAGTCTGAGTGAACTCCGGGAGTTGGTGATGGACAGGGAGGCCTGGCATGCTGCGATTCATGGGGTCGCAAAGAGTCGGACATGACTGAGCGACTGAACTGAACTGAACTGAACTGGCATGGTTGTAACTAAGAATCAGCCCGGCCTTGTACCTTCTGTGAACTGGCTTCTGGTATTCATTTACCCTGTACTGGCTCAGAAATCTGAGGAAACAGACTGACTTCTGTGGCTCTGGCTGAGGGTCATCTCAGATCTCATGGCCTGTGGCCAGAGAAAGAGCTGGTCTGATCAGGAAAGCTCTCAGACTACCCTACACCAAGCACCGAAACCCCTGGGTTGGTAGGTGGGACCGTATAAGGACTTCATGTCCACCCTGATGGGGGCACTTAGGAGGAAGAGATGTTGGGAGGGCCATATTATCACATTTTCTGTTTTTTTTTTTTTTTTTTTTTGGTCTCTCTTTCACTCTCCCCCCATGACCTTTTGCTTTCTTTTCTATTTTTCTGGTTTCATCTTCTCACACATCTTATCTTTCTACTCCTCTCTTTCCAATTTTCTCTACAAAAGAAAGGACCTAGACTGCTATGGGTCCTGCTAATCTTCAGGTGGCCAATGGACCAGCAGCATCACTTGACAGATCTTGATAGAAATATGGCTTTTCAGCCCTCACCCAATAGAATCTGCATTTTAACAAGATGACCAGGTGATTGCAGTGCAGTTTAGACTGTGAGAAGGACAGACTAGAATGACCGAAGTCCCATCTGTGGGGAAAATTGTTTTGCACCTTAACCTAACCTCCAGCTTTCTGGATCAGAGGGGAATGTGCTCCCTGCTTGAAGATGTAGCTCATCCCACCCATGTGTTAGCCTGGGTGGGTGATACTTTCTGTATCAAGACTTTAGGAGGCTTGCTTCAGTGCCCTTTGGCTATAGGCCATCCTCTTTATCCCTGATAGTCACCAACCTCATGGGGTGAAGCCCAGGTATTTTTTCACTGTTATCAATAAATAACAAGTGGTTAAAGTTAGTCCTACCTTTGAAAACTATAATATATCCTGAATCTCCTCACTCTGCATTTGTTAAGGGTTTATTCTTCATATTAAAAACTCATCAGAACTCTAGTTCAGAAGTTACACTCTATGAATTTAAGATGGAAGTTGTTATTTGTAAGGCAATGAACTTAGATTTTTAAGTGGATAAAGTGGATTTTTCTTCCAATGCAGGCCCTTTGCATGAAAAAGGCATTCTTCTAAGAAAGGAATGGCAAAGTATATTTGAGAAAGATAAGAAAAGAAATTATTTGAAATAAACATAAGTTCTAGTATAAATAATTCCATTTAATAGATTTCTTTTGCCTTGAAAAAATAAGTAGCAGTAGGTCCTTAAATGAATATAAAATAGAGCAAATCATTTGAAATTTTGTTCTTCTTTGGATAACTTCCAACCTAGAACACCAAGTAGACTAATTAATGAGATTAATTAATATTGAATTGAAAGATTCACAACAATCTCAAAGTGTTCTAAGAGAGCAACAAAGGTGAGCCCAAGGGTGTAGGGTAGAAAAAAGACAGAAATATTGGAAGCATGAGGGTTGGGTTGCAGGCCATTTGTTTGTTATATATGCACCAATTTATTTATTTTAGAGAAAGAGCTGATGCACACATGGCAAAATATTTACCTTGTTAAAATAGGTCTATATTGTTGATACATGTATATCTGTTTCGGCAGGGATGTTTGAAATGTTGCATAATCAAATTAATAAACCATATTAGATTCAAGTTTAAATGAATTATGTTTACTTGGTATAAATAGAAAGATCATACGACTGTGTGTAGTTTCAAAATAAAGAGGGGGTAAAAGCAGTGTTGAATCAGAATAAGAAAAACTGGGCTCAGAGACAAGGAGGAGGGTTCGTGTGGAAGGAAGTAGGTACTATGCCACATGTGAAGCTCTGTCTGGAGACAGAAGGAGCAGAAATTCTCTTGACAGAGATTTCTGCTAACTCAGTCATTAAATATATGTTGGTTTATTTCAGGTCTAGGTTAATACATTTATTGCTAATGAGTTGATGACTCAACAGAGCCAATCCCTGCATCAGGTAGGAGGTTGCTCAGAAGGGTCTGCCAAGTGTACCTCGGCTGTCTGAGGCTTGTGCTAGTTCTGGACTCACTGATTTCAAGTGTGGCTCTGATACTGGATGGTTTCAAGCACAACAGGAGCAACACTACAGTGATTCTGTATCCACGTCCTTGGCCTTTGTGAGGACACGGCCCTCCGCTTCCTAACCATCCACCTCATGAACATGGAGTGCATTGATTCCTAAGGCAATGACTGTGTGCTGTGGTGAGTCTTGTTGATTGCATTTACCATCACAGACCACAGTTGAATTTTCTGTACACATCTCCCCTTCTTGGGCTCTGAGAGCCATAGGTCAGGGATTGATTGCCCCAGAAGGCCAGGCCTATTACAGTTTCTCAATAAGGAGTTGTTAGATTGAGTTAAGGAAAAGTTGCTGTTCTCAAATAGACCTCAACTCAGATGGTTAGTTAGGTTAAAACTTAGCCAACCGTGTGATGCTGCTGATGTGATGCAAGGCTTTCAGTGCCAGGTCTAACCAGAGGCTTGACACTTTTCTCCCACAAAGTTGTACCAGGATGATGCCCTATTGAACCAAAGACAGAGGTAGCCCCATTTGGCCTTCACTGCAGGTCTCAGTGACAATAGAGATGAACACTGGATTTGGTCTGTCAAAACTGTTCAGAGTTGGAAAGTTTGAGGCAGAGAAGTGAATGAATCTGATCTGTGACCACAAAGTAATTGACGGTTGCCCAGAAGCCTGGGATCCAGTATAACAGCTGCTTCTTGCCAGGCTGACTGGATCCAGTGGGTGTGGAGCATCCTTCCTTCCATTTGTCAATTACAGTCCTTTGCAAGCTGAAAACCTTCGCTCATCCCTTTCTCCTTGTATGAAAATTGCTTAGACTCTCCCTTCTTTTTCTACTCTTAGGAATTTTTGTTTTTATTCCTCAAGTATCACTGTTCTTTCACCATATTTATTCATCTCATGCCTATTTCACATCAATTCTGACATCACGGACTACAGTTTGTTTATAACTATATCCCTTGTACAGACTTTATTGCTTTGCAAAAGTAACAATTTTGCTTATCTGAATTGCCATGTGTTGTCAGGTTGAGAGGAAGGGATGTGGTGGCAAGTAGAATTTTAAATATGTAGCAGGATAAACAGCAACTCTTGAGACATCTTACAAATTACAATTTTACCTTTCATAGATTGAAGTTGCAGAAGTGGTGTTATTGGAGATCTATGTAAATTAGGGTATATTTTATGAAAAAGGTAAATCTTAAACAGTAATATGGACAGAGTATGGCAGAGTTGTGGGGGAAATAGCTTTATAAGTAGAATTTTTTTACCCATTTGGGAGAGGACACTGTTTTTAAGCAAGAAAGTTGTTTTTAAGCAGGAAAAGTATATGATGGGAAAAGTAAATTTTTACCAAGAAAGGTACTCTGGCAGCACACTCATTGAAAGGAAATGTTGCTGAGCTGACTTTTAGGAAGGTGGAAGAAAGGGCAGCTCAGGGAGCATCCTGCCAGGATTTCATGGAAATTCTTCCTACTGACTGCAATTCTGGCACTTAGCTTCATAAAATGTGTTAATACTGAGTTTCATAGGGAATGGCTGTTAAAGTCTACCAAGTCTACAACTTTCACACACAATATAAACATAAGAAATGCACAGATATGTTGTGTACTTCATGGGAGATTTCCTGGTCTGCAGTTCTGAAAAGACAGGTAGTTTGGTACCAGACTAACTGGGCTCGTGGGAAATGGCACACAGTAGAGGTGGCGTGATTAGAGCGACGCCATGTTCACAGCCCTCTGAGGTTTCTGCACTTCCAGTTAGAACAATTTTCTGCCTTTGATGCGGACCACAGTTTATAAATTTGTACAAACAAAGGCACTAATGGAATTTTTATTTATTTATTTATTTATTTTTGGTCGCACTGGTTCTTCGCTGCTGTGTGCAGGCTTTTTCCAGTTGCAGCGCAAGAGCCTGTCTTTGCTGTGGCTTCTCTTGTTGCGGAGCACAGGCTCTATGCACATGGGTTTCAGCAGTTGCAGCATGTGGTGTCAGTAGTTGTGACTCACAGGTGCTAGAGCTCATAGGTTTCGGGAATGGTGGCTTGTGGGTTTAATCCTGGACCAGGGATGGAATCCATGTCTCCTGTGTTGGCAGGTGGATTCTTATTCACTGTGCCACCAGCGTGGGACACAATAATGAAATTTTAAAATTTTGCCAACAGAAAGACAGGCTTTGAGGATTTTTTAAAAATATTAATATCGGAGTCTCAAAATTTTGAGAAAATAAGAATTTCTGATGAGCAAACATCAGACTTTCAGAGCAGTTATGGTTAGGACAGCAGTTGAGAAGCTGGATGTTATTCAATCATGTTTAAAGGTCTCAGAAAGAAAGAAATATTGGTTTGACCAGGGGCCAGACAAGTTCCCCTGTGAATGGACAGATAATAAATATTTTTGGCTTTGTAGACCATATAGTCTCTCTTGTGACTGCTCAACTATGCTGTCCTGTGAAAGTAGCCACAGGTAATATGTGCTAATAAATGAAAGAGTGTGGCAGTGTTCCGATAAAACTTTATTTACAAAGCTATGCAGTCAGCTGGTTCTGGGTTTAGGTTGTTTACCCCTGGTCTAGTCCATTTAAAAAAATCTATTTAAGGTGTAATGTAGGGATCCAGTATGAGAAATGAAAATTATAGCATCAATGTGATATAGTATAACCTCTCAGACTTGAACTCCACAGAACTTTTGCTAATACTCCTGCTTAGGACAGTACTTTTCAAATTGTATCCTAGGAAAACTTTCTTTTCAATGTAAATGTATGCATGTGATTTGATGTCTTTCAGGATAAGATATAAATACTACACATCTGACTTATGATATCATTACATCACACTTAGCATAAGACTAAGTTTAAAAAAAAAGAATCAGTTTAAAGAAAAATGTTAAAACAATAAGAAGTGCTAACCCACACTGAATACTTAGCAAGCGCCTGACACTACTTCATGTGTTTTATACATGTTTATTAAATATATCCTCACAACAGCCCTCTAATGCCCAGTTTACAGAAAAGGACACTGAGGTATGAAGAGTTCAAGTTCAGTATCCTAAAATCACAGAGCTTGTTTGTGATGTCACAAAGGTTTAAACTCCAGCTGTTTGGCCATAGGGCCCACATTCAAACCACCTCACCACAGTACAGAGGGTTCATGTTGGACATGGATAAAATGATGGTGCAGGTGGGGATCCTCTTCCTTAGGACATGGGAAGCAGACACTCTCAGACAGTGCTAGTGGCATAAAATGTCATAAAATGGGTTTATGTTCAACTCATGTCTCCTGTGTTGGCAGGTAGATTTCTTTACCACTGAGCCACCAGGGAAGCCAATATGCCCAAAACGTGTCCCCAAAGCAGGATCTTGAAGAGATGTTTGCACACCCATGTTTATCTCAGCATTGTGCACATCCTTAGATGATTTCTACAAACTTAAGTGTTCAAAGGCACCCACAAAAATACAGTCACTATTTAGAGTTCTGAAGATGACAGTCCAGAAGGAGTGGTGCTATTAAATTCCATCAATATATTGTCTACACCAAGTAACAATTCTACTTCTACGAGTTAGTCCCACCAGAATACTAAGAAAGTGAACAGAAAGTGCCTTTGAGAAAATTAAGTACATTGTTTACAGTCATGATCCAGTTGTCTGTCAATCGGTGAATACATAAATACTTCATTTTATGGAATGATATAATATATGGTATACTTTCCTTTCAAAACAAATAAGTTACTTAATCAATCTGTCTATTTATATGAAGTAACATTGGTTTAAAACATTATATAATTTTCATGTGTACAACATTATCAAATACATTTACTGATAAAGGGCTTTAAGAAATAATTTTTTACAGTAAGGAAAGAGTATGTATTTATTGTGCTTCCATTAGAAATTTCCAAGATGAACATATACATATATGTGCATGCAAATAGATATAGACTATTTCTGGAAGCACATAAAATAAATTATGAATAGCATTTCTCATTTTGGGTAGATATGCAATGAGTAGGCAATGAATGCTATTTTTAAACTACATGCATGTATTGCTGCTCAATTAGATACAAATTTTGAAAGGATTGAAGGAAAAAACAAAGGAAATACAAAGTAGTATCTTAATCCTGGTAAAGAATTGTTGTTCAGTTGCTAAGTCATGTCCAACTCTTTATGATCTCATGAACTGCAGCATGCCAGTCTTCTCTGTCCTTCACTATTTCCCTGAGTTTGCTCAAAATCATGTCCATTGATTGAGTCAGTGATGCCCTCTCATCCTCTGTCACCCCCTTCTCCTCCTGCCCTCAATCTTTCCCAGCATCATGGTCTTTTCCAGTAAGTCAGCTCTTTGCATCAGGTTGCCAAAGTATTGGAGCTTCAGCCTCAGTATCAGTCCCTCCAATGAATATCCAGGGTTGATTTCCTTTAGGATTGACTGGTTTGATCGTCTTGCAGTTCAAGAGACTCTTAGGAGTCTTCTCCAACTCCACAGTTCAAAGCATCAGTTCTTTGGTACTCAGCCTTCTTTATGGTCCAACTCACATCCATACATGACTATTGGAAAAAATCATAGCTTTGACTATAAGAACCTTTGTCGGCAAAGTGATGTCTCTGCTTTTTAGTACTGTCTCTAGTGCTGTCTAGGTATGTCACCAACATTTGCTGGATTTTAGAGAAAGCAAGGGAATTTCAGAAAAATATCTATCTCTGTTTCATCAACTACACTAAAGCCTTTGACTGTGTGGATCATGACAAACTGTGGAAAGCTCTTAGAGAGATGGAAATACCAGACCATCTCTCCTATCTCCTGAGAAACCTGTATGCATATCAAGAAGCAACAGTTAGAATCCTGTATGGAACGACTGATTGGTTTAAGATCAAGAAAGGAGTGCAACAGGGCTGTCTGCTGTCACCCTGTTTGTTTAACTTATACACTGAGCACATCATGAAAAATGCTGGGCTACATGAGTTACAAGCCAGAACCGAGACAGGAAGGAGAAACATCAACAACCTCAGGTATGTGGATGATACCACTCTAATGGCAGAAAGTGAAGAGGAACTAAAGAGCCTCTTGATGAGGGTGAAGGAGCAAAGTAAAAAAGCCGGCTTAAGACTAAATATTAAAAAAATACCATGGCATCCAGCCCCATTAATTCATGCAGATGGAAGGGGAAAAGGTGGAAGTCATGACAGATATCCTCTTCTTGGGCTCCAAAATCACTGTGGATGGTGACTGCAGCCGTGAAATCAGAAGACGATTGTTTCTTGGCAGAAAAGCCATGACAAACCTAGACAGTGTGAAAAGCAGAGACATTATTCTGCTGACAAAGATCTGTATAGTCAAGGGTATGGTCTGCCCAGTGGTCACGTAAGGTTGTGAGAGCTGGGCCATAAAGAAAGCAGAGCACCAAAGAATTGATGCTTTTGAACTGTGGTGTTGGGGAAGACCCCTGAAAGTCCCTGAATATTCAGATCAAATGAGTCAATATTAAGGGAGATCAACCCTGAATATTCTTACTGGAAGGAAAGATGCTGAAGCTGAAACTCCAGTATTGTGGTCATCTTTTGCAAACAAACGACTCATTGGAAAAGACCTTGATGCTGGGAAAGATGGAGGACAGAAGGAAAAGAGGTGTCAGAGGATTAGATGGCTGGACAGCACCACTGATGCAATGAACATGAACTTGAGCAGTCTCTGGACGATGGTGAGGGACAGGGAGGCCTGGCATGCTGCAGTCTATGAGGTGGCAAAGAATTGGACATGACTGGCAGACTGAACAAAAACAACTAGTTTTGTCATAGCTATTCTTCCAAGGAGCAAATGTCTTTTAATCTCCTGGCTGCAGTTAACGTCTGCAGTGATTTAGGAGCCCAAGAAAATGAAATCTGACACTTTCCATTTTTTCCGCATCTATTTGCCACGAAGTGATAGAACCAGATGCCATGATCTTCCTTTTTTGAATGTTGATTTTTAAGCCAGCTTTTCCACTCTCCTATTTCACCTTCATTAAGGGGCTCTTTAATTTCTCTTCACATGCTGCTGCTGCTGCTGCTGCTGCTAAGTTGCTTCAGTCATGTCGGACTCTGTGCGACCCCATAGACAGCAGCCCACCAGTCTCCCCCATCCCTGGGATTCTCCAAGCAAGAACACTGGAGTGGGTTGCCATTTCCTTCTCCAATGCATGAAAGTGATAAGTGAAAGTGAAGTCGCTCAGTCGTGTCTGACTCCTAGCGACCCCGTGGACTGCAGCCTACCAGGCTCCTCTGTCCATGGAGTTTTTCAGGCAAGAGTATTGGAGTGGGGTGCCGTCCTCTTCACATACCAGCCATTAAAGTGCATGGAACCTGCACATCTTGCTGTTACTGTTCAGTCGCCCAGTCGACTATTCTCTGCATTCA
This sequence comes from Ovis canadensis, assembly GCF_042477335.2. Classification (NCBI taxonomy): domain Eukaryota; kingdom Metazoa; phylum Chordata; class Mammalia; order Artiodactyla; family Bovidae; genus Ovis; species Ovis canadensis. The sequence goes on along the minus strand of NC_091246.1, from coordinate 47,426,858 downwards.
GTTGGGTATATCTTTCCCTTACTCCTTTTCCTTTCATGGTAAAGACTATAACATTAAATTTACCATTCTTACCATTTTTAAGTGTACAGTTCAGTAGTGTTAAGTATAGTCACAGTGTTGTGAAATAGATCTGTACAACTTTCTCATCTTGTAAAACAAACAGTAAACACAAATTTCCCTCCCTACCCCTAGCCTTTGGCAATCCCCTTTCTACTATCTGTTTCAGTGGTTTTTGGTGCCTTAGATTCTTCATATTAGTGGAATCCTACAGTATTTGCCCTTTTGTGATGATTTATTTCACATAGCATAATGTTCTCTGGTTTATCTATATTATGTGAATGTGAAAGTGAAAATTGCTCAGTCATGTCCAACTCTTTGTGACCCCATGGACTGTAGCCTGCCAGGCTCCTCTGTCCATGGAATTTCCCAGGCCAGAATACTGGGGTGGGTAGCTGTTCCCTTCTCCAGGGGATCTTCCCAATCCAGCTATTGAATGGGATCTCCTGCATTGCAGGTGGATTCTTTACCAGCTGAGCCACCAGGGAAGCCTGAATGTATGTAAATAGATTCTGTATCATTTTTACAGTGAATATATTCCTAATACAGGCTTTTAGATGGCATGGATAAGAAAAAGTACTATTTCAACTTAGAGAAAATATTTTAGGTGACTTTCTCTTTTTTAAACATGTGTTATTGAAAAGTAGTTGATTTATAATGTGTTAATTTCTACTGTATAACAAAATGATTCAGTTATATATCTGTATATATGCATGTGTGTGTGTACATATCCCTGGGAATGGTTACCTACTCCAGTATTCTTGCCTGGAGTATTCCACAGAGAGAGGAACCTGGCAGGCTACAGTCCATGGTGTTGCAAAGGGCTGGACGCACCTAAGTGACTAGTACACACACACACACACACACAAATAGATATAGATTAGATATAGATATAGATATAGATATAGTTTTAGCTGTCAAGTGATGCTCAACTCTTTTGCGACCCCATGGACTATAGCTCACCAGGCTCCTCTGTCCATGGAGATTTCCTAGGCAAGAATACTGGAATGGGTTGCCATTTCCTTTTCCAAGGGATCTTCCCAAAACAGGGATTGAACCTGAGTCTCCTGCATTGCGGCAGATTCTTTCCTGCTGAGTCACCAGGAAATATATATATATATATATATATAAAATTATTTTTCATATTCTTCCCATTATTATTTATTACAGAATGTTGAATATAGTTATAGGACCTTGTTGTTTATCCATTCTATATATAATAGTTTGTGTCTGCTAATCTCAAACTCCTGCTCCATCTCTCACCGACCTTCCCTCCACTTTGACAACCGCAGTCTGTTCTCTGTGTCTGTGAGTCTGTTTCTGTTTCATAGATAAATTCATCATTTGTGTCATAGTTTAGATTCTGCACAGAAGTGTTGTTATATGATATTTGTCTTTCTCTGACTTACTTCGCTTAGGAGGTCCATCCATGTTGCTGCAAATGACACTATTTTATTCTTTTTTTTTTATGACTGAGTAGCATTCTATTGTATATATGTACCATATCTTTATCCATTCATTTCTTGATGATCATTTATATTGTTCCCATGTTTTTTGGTTATTGTAAATAGTATGCAATGAACATTTCAGTGAATTTGTCTTTTTTTAATTATAGTTTCCTCCAGCTATATGCCCAAGAGTGAGACTGAAGAATTATATAGCTACTCTATTTTTAGTTTTTTGAGAAACTTCTGTACTGTTTTCCATAGTGACTGTACCAGTTTACATTCTCACCAACCATGTAGGAGGTTTCCCTTTTCTCCACACCCTCTCATTTGCTATTTGTGCTTTTTGATGATGGCCATTTTGACTAGTGTGAGGTTTTACTTCATTGTAATTTCTTGTGTAGTTTTGATTTGCATTTCTTTAATAATTAGCAATGTTGAGCATCTGTGTATCTTTGTTTGTCTTCTTTGGAGAGATGTCTATTTAGGGCTTCTGCCCATTTTTTAACTGTGTTGTTTGTTTTTTCTCATTGAGTTGTATGAGCTGTTAGTGTGTTTTGGAAATTAAGCCCTTGTTGGTTGCATCATCTGCAAATATCCTCCTCACTTCCATGTGTTTGTTTTTCATTTTGTTTATAGTCCCTTTGCTGTACAAAAGCTTGTAAGCTTGATTAGATCTCATGTTTATTTTTGCATTTATTTCTATTGTCTTGGGAGACTGACCTAAGAGAACATTGGTATGATTTATGTCAGAGAATGTTTTGCCTATGTTCTCTTCTAAGAGTTTTTTGGTGAGGTGATTTTCTTCTTGCATATAAAAGAGCGAGCTGTCTCTGGGATTATATTACAGAGATTTGTGCATGTGGACAGAAGTGCACTTGTCTACCATGTTGTGTAAGTATCTATAGAGTGAAGCTCCAGACATGAAGCACATGACTCATCTTCCATTCATATTCCCAATTACTCTTTTGCTGTGCTGGAGATTCTGTCTTATTTCTTTAGGAGGGATCAGTTAAGAGCTAAGGAAGAGAAGTTTTGAAAAAGAGTTGAAGGTCAGGGCATTTTTCTAGAATGGGCTATGAGCAAGAAAGAAGAAGGTCAGGCAGTGGAAATACGAGAACTCATCTTCACACTGCATCTGTGACCCAGAGAGAGAAGTTCAAAATAAATCAGTTTTGATTCATATTAGGCAAGTGGAGTTTATTTGAATTTGAACTCCTGTCTTCTTTTTTGTGTGTGTTTTTTTTTAATGTTCCTAATCATTCAGCCCGAGTGGCTTATCTTCCTTTCAGAGCTTTGAACATTTTAATGATTCAATATCCTACTTTTATTAAAAAAGAGAGAAGAGAAAAATTATGTGAGCAGTAGAAAGAGCTCCCTGGGGAGCTCTTGTGTATGCTGCAGCAAAAGCTTTATTAGCTAAAGTTCCCACTGATGGAAAATTCAGACATAGGCAAAGCTCCTGCATATTGTAAGCAAATTTGAGAGCTACCAAAAATATCTTCAGAATGCAATGCAAAATTACTGTGGCAACAGGTTTTCATACTCATATCCCCAAGTAATAAAAAGTGAAATGGTCAGTGAATTATATCATCAATAGGCTTTTTATCCTTCAGTTCAGTTCAGTCACTCAGTTGTGTCTGACTCTTTGCGACCTCATGGACGGCAGCACACCAGGCCTCCCTGTCCTTAGATTAAATAAATAAATAAATAAATAAATAAATAAATAGATAAATAAATTATTTGAGGAACCTGGCAGTGATATCCAGGGTCTTTTGTAAAAATGCCTATCAAACACACTGTATGTGTGTGTGTGCTTAATCGCTTCAATTGTGTCCGAATCTTTGTGACCCTATGGACTGTAGCCCACCAGGCTCCTCTGTCCATGGGGATACTCCAGGCAGGAATGCTGGAGTGGGTTCCCATTCCCTCCTCCAGGGGATCTTCCAGACCCATGGATTGGACCCACATCTCATGTCTCCTGCATTGGCAGGCGGGTTCTTTATCACTAGTGCCACCTGGGAAGTTCCGTCAAATACTCTAGGGCACGTTTAAATGGAAAGGGATTAAATCTACCCCTGTACTACTTGCCTAGGGCTGCTGTCACAAAGTACCAGAAAGTAGGGGGCTTAAAACAACAGAAATTCATTGTTTTAAGTCCCCTCCTCTCATAATTCTGGAGGCTAGAAGTTAAAAATCAGTGTCTTGGCAGGGCATGGTCAGGATAAAGGTCTCTGGAGAAGCTCTTCCAGGTTGTCTTCTTAACTTACGGTGTTAATAGTAATTCTTGGAGTTCTTTGGCTTGTAGATCATCATTGCAATCTCTGCCTCCATTGCCATATGGCTTTCTTCCTCTGTACCTTTATCTCATCTTCCTTCTTTGTATGGTAAAGCGTCTGCCTACAATGCAGGAGACCCAGGTTCGATACCTGGGTTGGGAAGATCCGTTGGACAAGGAAGTGGCAACCCACTCCAGTACTCTTGCCTGGAAAATCCCATGGACGGAGGAGCCTGGTAGGCTACAGTCCACAGGGTCTCAAAGCCTGGTAGGCTACAGTCCATAGGGTTGTAAAGAGTCGGACACAAATGAGCAACTTCACTTCACCTCACTTCCTCTTCTTATAAGGACCCAGGTCATATTGGATTAGGGGCCTCTGTCATGACCCCATCTGAAACTGATGACATCTGCAAAGGCAAAAGTTCCAAAGAAGTTCACATCCGCAGGTTCTAGAGTTAGGGTTCCAATGTATCTCATCATGGCACTTGTCTAGAAGGACAGAGGTGTGCATGTGTACTAAGTTGCTTCAGTCATGTCTGACTCTTTGCAACCCTATGACTATAGTCCGCCAGCCTCCTCTGTCCATTGGGATTCTCCAGGCAAGAATATTGGAGTGGGTTGCCATGCCCTTCTCCAGGGTATCTTCCCCATCCAGGGATCAAACCAGCATTTCTTAGGACTCCTGCATTGGCGGGAAGGTTCTTTACCACTAGCGCCACCTGTGGGGTGAAAGTGAAGTCTCTCAGTTGTGTCTGACTCTTCGACCCCATGGACTGTAACCTACCATGCTCCTCTGTCCATGGGATTTTCCAGGCAAGAGTACTGGAGTGGATTGCCATTTGCTCAGAGGATCTTCCCGACGCAGGGATCAAACCTAGGTCTTCTGCACTGTAGGCAGACACTTTACCATCTAAGCCACCGGGGAAGCCACCTGGGGGGTAGCTGTAGTCAAATTATGCTTATTGAAAAGAAAATGAAGCACTTTCTCATGTTGCTTGTTGTGCCCACTCTTTGTTAGGGAAGAAGAGGATTAATCTGGAATTGATCAGAAATATTTGTGGACCTCATAGCAAATAGAATCTGAGAAAATGAGCAAACAGCACCCTGGAATGCTACAGGGAATAGGATCTAGAATTTGAGTCAATGTGAAGATCAGTGGTTGGTATCTAACATTTACTGAGTGTTCATTGTGAGCCAGGCATGATTTTAAGCATTTCAGAGGCATCATATCATTTAATCTTTCTCCATGAGTGTCTTCATTTTACAAAGAAACTCTGAAGCTCAGAGTTACACAATGGTCAATTTCTATGTTACTCTGGAATATTCTAAGGTATGATTGAAGTAGCCCTTTATTTTTCTATTATTATTATTTATTTTTTTATTACCTTCAATGAGATAAATTCCCAGAGCTCACAGAAGAAAGAGAAGATGAAAGGGAGGAAGACTTTACAATATCATCATGTTTGTAGTGAGGCAGAGGCAAGTCTGAGTCACCTGAGGGCTGAGTTTAGGAGGTAAGAGTGTGCCTAAGGATACTGTTCAGAAGTGGTACAGAGAATTGCTTACCTCGGGATACTGAATGAAAGTCTGTGTGCTGTGGTTTTGTGGCTATCCCAGCTCAGACTGTGCCTCTGTACTTAGCGGTCTACCGTCCTTGTTCAAGGTTCCAGACAGAAACAAAGACACTGAATTTTTGGTGCCTTTGTAAATTCTCTTTACTGGGAGTGAGATGGAGACTACACCCAGATGTTCCTGCCAGGTTTGGAGGGAGTTTAATGTTGAACAAAACACATTCCCTGCTTCATAAAAGGGTGCTCAGCTCAAGACTTGGGGCATCTTGGTTCATGGAAATGAGAAACAGAGCAGTTTTAGGTCAGGCTTTGCTTTTATGCACTTTTGTCTGGGCACAACATCTCTGAGCATCTGTTTTTCCAGTCTCTGTCCTTTACTGGTCCTTTGCTCAGTCACAGGAAGCCCTCAAGATGCATCCAGATGTATGAGTGAGTGAGTGCTCAGTCATGTCCAACTCTTTACAACCCCGTGGACTGTAGCCAACCAGGCTCCCCTGTCCATGGAATTGTCCAGGTAAGAATACTTGAGTGGGCTACTGTGTCCTTTTCCAGGGGACCTTCCTCATCCAGGAATTGAACCCATATCTCTTGTGTCTCCTGCGCTGGCAGGTGGAATCTTTGCCACAGAGTCACCTCAGAAGCCCATCCAGATGTATACTATTCCCTAAATCAATCTGAACCCAAAACCTGGTCCTCAAGTACTACCATAGGCCAAAAAACAACCAGGAAAGGGGAGGAAGGATGAAGGGAGGATGCAGGTGGGAGGTGCACAGGTAAGGGTCCTGGGTCAGCTGTCACCTGCAGAACAGAAGCCAGTTGTCACACCTTACTTTCCCTGCCTCCAGGTTGGAGCCTGGAGAGCTTGACTGGATTCAGTTCTCTCTATTAAAAAGTTGCTAGGTCATTTTCAAATTTCATTTTATTTTCTCATTTACACTTAGTTTGCAGTTGAGCTTGTTTGGGTTTTATTTTCTCCTTTTTTTCCTCCTGATTTTGGCTTTATTACTTTCAAGTAATACTTTTCTTTTAATCACCATTTCCTTCTTATTAATGCTGTTTTACATTGCTTGCTGAGGGCTGATTTTGCTACCCTCACTGCTGTTTTGTCTTCTTGGCAGCCCCCGGAGACGATCTATTTACTACACTGTGTTCTCCAAGAAACTGTGGAGAGGCTGCCTAACAGACAATCTCCTGAGACATTCTGTTACCCATTTTCAATGGGAAGCAGTTTCAGCCAGAACTGGGTAATTACCCAGTTTCATCATAGCTGGGTAATACAAGCATCCAAATCATAACAGGTGGGAGGATGTGAATTCTGAGCATTTATTTTGATCGAATCATGGGTGTAACTTTCCCTCTTTCAGCTCCTGATGTGGATTAATGATTCAGAGGTCACTGTGTGTGTGCTAAGTTGCTTCAGTCGTGTCTGACTCTGTGCAACCATATGGACTGTAGCCTGCCAGGCTCCTCTGTCCATGGGCTTCTCCAAGCAAGAATGTTGGAGTGGGTTGCCATGCCCTTCGCCAGGGGATTTTCCCATCCCAGGGATTGAACCTGGCTCTCTTATGTCTCCTGCATGGGCAGTCAGGTTCTTTACCACTAGCGCCACCTGGAAAACCATCAGAGGTCATTCAATTCAGTTCAGTTCACTTCAGTCGCTCAGTCGTGTCCGACTCTTTGCGACCCCATGAATCACAGCACGCCAGGCCTCCCTGTCCATCACCAACTCCCGGAGTTCACTCAGACTCACATCCATCAAATCAGAGATGCCATCCAGCCATCTCATCCTCTGTCGATCCCTTCTCCTCCTGCCCCCAATCTCTCCCAGCATTAGAGTCTTTTCCAATGAGTCAACTCTTCGCATGAGGTGTCCAAAGTACTGGAGTTTCAGCTTTAGCATCATTTCTTCCAAAGAAACCCCAGGGTTGATCTCCTTCAGAATGGACTGGTTGGATCTCCTTGCAAGCCAAGGGACTCTCAAGAGTCTTCTCCAACACCACAGTTCAAAAGCATCAATTCTCCGGCACTCAGCTTTCTTCACAGTCCAACTCTCACATCCATACAATATTAAAAAAAAGTTTGCGGCTCTCACTGTGTGTTTATGATCAATATATTCCCTGGCAAGGAATGAGAAATTATGCCATGTGTCCTGCCACTGAGTGACACCAAATGAGGTGCAATGTCAGTGGGCTTCACGTGACACAAAGCTGAGAATCGGTGTGTTGGCAGCTGCCCAGAGTGCCTAGGAAATCTACAACCATGGCTGGGATGAGTGGTTGTCCATTACCACAGAGGGTTCATATGCAGGAAACTTGGTGTTTCTCTTTGTATCATCAGTCTGGGTCATAGTGATGACATTCACATAACTTAAAATCCTCTTTTTCTTTGTTTAAATTTTTGTTATTATAAAATATACATAACATACAATTTACCATTTTAAGTATTTTAAGTGGCATTAAGTACACTTGTGTTTCTGTCACCCCCCCCATTCATCTTCAGAATTTTTGAGAGATAAAAGAATTGATATTTACTGAATATGTGTATTTTTATATAATTTTAAAGGTTACACTCTGTTTATAGTTATTACAAAATATTGGCTATAGTCTTCGTGGCATATAATCCTTGTAGCCTATTTTACATCAATAGTTTATACCTCCCACTTCCCACTCCTATTTTGTCCCCCCTGCCCTGGCAAACACTATTTTTTTCCTCTGTATCTGTGAGTTTGATTCTTTTTTTGTTTTATTTACTAGTTTCTTGTAAGTTTTGGATTCCACATGTAAGTGAGAAAGAGAAAGACAAGAGCTCCAGAGAAGAGCAAGGAGAGATAAGAAGGTCCTCTTAAGTGAACAATGCAGAGAAGCAGAGGAAAGCAAGAATGGGAAAGGTTTGAGATCTCTTTAAGAAAATTAGAGATACTCTAATGCTAAACTCTAACCCTAACCCCTCACCACAACCCTAACTATAACTCCTTAACTTTTGTCCATGCAAAGATAGACACAACAAAGGAAAGAAATGTTAAGACTTCAGAAGCATAAGAGATTAAGAAGAGGTGGCAAGAATACACAGAATAACTATACAGAAAAGGTTGTAATGATCCAGATAACCACGATGGTGTGGTCATTTACATAGAACCAAACATCCTGAAGTGTGAAGTCCAGTGGGCCTTAGGAAGCATTACTATGAACAAAGCTAGTGGAGGTGATAGAATTCCAGTTGAGCTATTTCAAATCCTAAAAGATGATGCTGTGAAAGTGCTGCACTCAATATGCTGGCAAATTTGGAAAATTCAGCAGTGGCCACAGGACTGGGAAAGGTCAGTTTTCATTCCAATCCCAAAGAAAGGCAATGCCAAAGGATGTTCAAACCACCATACAACTGCACTCATTTCACATGCTATCAAGGTAATGCTCAAAATCCTTCAAGCTAGACTTTAGTAGCACATGAACTGAGAACTTCCAGATGTACAAGCTACATGTAGAAAAGGCAGAGAAACCACAGATCAAATTTCCAACATCCATTATGTCATAGAAAAGGCAAGGGAATTAAAAATATATCTGCTTTTACTTCATTGAGTAGGCTAAAACCTTTGACTGTGTGCTTTCCTGTGCTTAGTAGCTCAGTCATGTCCAAGTCTTTGTGACCCCATTGTCCATGGGGATTCTCCAGGCAAGAATACTGGAATGGGTTGCCATGTCCTCCTCTAGGGAATCTTCCCAATCCAGTGATTGGACCAGGTCTCCCGCATTGCAGGCGGATTCTTTACCGTCTGAGCCACCTGGGAAGACTTTGACTGTGTGGCTCACAACAAACTATGGAAAATTCTTAAAGAGTTGTAAATATCAGACCACCTTATCTGTCTCCTGAGAAACCTATATGCAGGCCAAGAAGCAACTGGACATGAAATGATGGACTGGTTCAAAATTGGGAAAGGAGTACATCAAGACTGTATATTGTCACCCTTCTTATTTAACTTATATGCAGAGTCCATCATGTGAAATGCTGGCTGGATGAATTACAAGCTGGAATTAATATTTCTGAGAGAAATATCAACAACCTCAGATATGCAGATGATAACACTTTATTGGCAGATAGCAAGGAGGAACTAAAGAGCCTCTTGATGAGGGTGAAAGAAGAGAATGAAAAAGCATGCTTAAAACTCAACATCTGAAGAACTAAGATCACCACATCTGGTCCCATCTCTCCATGGCAAATAGAAGGGGAAAAAGTAGAAACAGTGACAGATTTTATTTTCTTGGGCTCCAAAATCAGTGCAGACATTGCCTGCCACCATGAAATTAAAAGATGCTTGCTCCTTGGAAGAAAAACTGTGACAAACCTAGCAGCATATTAAAAACCAGAGACACCACTTTGCTGACAAATGCCCATATAGTCCAGGCTATGGTTTTTCCAGTAGTCCTGTATGGATGTGAGAACCGGACTGAGCAGTGAAAGATAGATGATTTCAAATTGTGTTGCTGGAGAAGATTCTTGAGAGTCCCTTGGACTGCAAGAAGAATCAACCAGTCAATCACAAAGGAAGTCAACTCTGAATATTCATTGGAAAGCCTGATGTTGCAGCTGATCCTCCAATACTTTGGCCACCTTATTGGCAAAGACCCTGATGCTGAAAAGATTGAGAGCAGGAGGAGAAAGGAGTGACAGAGAATGAGATGGTTAAATGCAACACAGACTCAATGGGCATGAGTTTGAACAAACTCTAGGAGATAGTGAAAGATAGGGAAGCCTGGTGTGCTGCAGTCCAAGGGGTCACAAATAGTTGGACAGGACTTAGTGACTGAACTCCAACATTCATGTAATACCATTTTAGTCTGTTTCTTGTAGTTTACTTAATGCTTCTATGGAGAAATGAGGCCTTCAGTTTCCTTGTCTGTTGCCTAGCTCACATCACTGACCTTTATTTTTAAAGTATCACATCTTTTTCCGTAAGTGCTGAGGTGTACATTTTCGCATTTTGTAATTTTTGCCTGTCTTTTCCTATATTTTTAAAATGGAAATAAACACAGGAACATATCCTAGTCACTGCTGGAATAAAAAGAAGCTTTACTCTACCAGAATACCCTGTGCGGTGTCTATAAAGGCCTTTTAAACTACATGTATCAGTTTTTCAGAGAACCAGTTGACCTTGTATGACTGGCGATGCTTCCCCTCAAACACAGGTCTGCTCCCTCTGTTGAAGGTGGTGTTGGTCTCTCCAGATGTTGCTGGAAATGGAACCCAGCATGCTTGCACACCCCCACAGAAATTCAAGGGCACTGACAATGCTCCCAAGCCAGTACTTGTTCAGGAGGTGACAGAAGTACTATAACTACAAAACATGCCAGTTTCTAAGGCAGCCTTCAGTCCACATAGGAAGTATGTGGCCAGAATTTGATTTGATAAAAAATGAGTATCAGTTAGAAGCCAGCATTGACCCCTTGCTCCTTTAATGACTTCATCTAACATCTTGTTTGACCCACCCAGACGTGTCTTATCCTGTGTCCAGCTATCATTGGCTCTGCAAGTCCCCTAAGACTTTCCCTGCTCCGGTATCTGCTCCCTTCAGGTGACCTACACGTGACCATTTTCTATTAGACATTTCCTGAAGGCCATCCTGATATGATTCTAACAGCCTGGGCTGAGCACTGTCACTTCATGAACTCACTAAAAGACACATTCCTGTGGGTCGTGTCCTCCCAGCCCAATGACTCTAAGAAGCTCCAGCACAGAGGCTGCCAGCAAATGCTGGGAGGAGCCCTTAGTGCCACAGGGAGGCACCCATGGCCCCCAATCAAGGGCTTCTTCCAGGAGAGACCCCCCAGGAGGGAAAGGCGGGTGTCTTCTCATGTGGACAGAGGGACAGCTCACCTCTCTGACCTCAGGCTGGAGAAGGTAGAAGGCTCAGGACTGCAGAAGTCTCTGCATGGCACTTGCCTCCTTCCTGAGAGTCTGTGTGATCCACATACAGGCAAGGAGGTGAGATCTTGTTCATGTCTCTCCCTCAAGACTGGAGCCACTGTTACTGGGAAATCTACCCTCACTCTGATTTGATTGTGGCTGTTTAGAAAGCAGGGAAAACAAGCAAAACCAAAACATGACTGTGCTCCAGAAGATACATGAAACTGCATCTGTACATTCAATTCAGTTCAGTTGCTCAGTCTTGCCTGACTCTTTGCAACCCCATGAATTGCAGCACGCCAGGCCTCCCTGTCCATCACCAACTCCCGGAGTTCACTCAAACTCACATCCATCGAATCAGTGATGCCATCCAGCCATCTCCTCCTCTGTTGTCCCCTTCTCCTCCTGCCCCCAATCCCTCCCAGCATCAGGGTCTTTTCCAGTGAGTCAACTCTTCCGCATGAGGTGGCCAAAGTATTGGAGTTTCAGCTTTAGCATCAGTCTTTCCAAAGAACACCCAGAGTGATCTCCTTCAGAATGGACTGGTTGGATCTTGCAGTCCAAGGGACTCTCAACAGTCTTCTCCAACACCACAGTTCAAAAGCATCAATTCTTCGGCGCTCAGCTTTCTTCACAGTACAACTCTCACATCCGTAATGTGACTACTGGAAAAACCATAGCTTTGACTAGACGGACCTTTGTTGGCAAAGTAATGTCTCTGCTTTTGAATATACTATCTAGGTTGGTCATGCACCTTGTAAAAACAGAAAAGTGAAAGTGTTAGTCACTCAGGTGTGAGTGACTTTGAGACCCAATGGACTGTAGCCCACCAGGCTCCTCCATGGGCTTTCCCAAGCAAGAATACTGAAGTAGGTTTCCATTTCCTTCTCCAGGGGATCTTCCCGACCCAGGGATAAAACCCAGATCTCCTGCATTGCCAGCAGATTCTTTATCATCTGAGCCACCAGGCTTATTATAGCACATTCTAAGGATTGGAATTCTAATTCCAAATGAAATGGTCTCTATTTTAACTCATTACTGATTAACACATTACTCATAACTTTCTTCATTTCAGATACAGTCTTTAACAATAGATCCCTGTTCTGCTTTCTGAAGCAAATCCTCTAGCCTAGCCTCCCAACCCTGTGGGGCCAGGAGAGGCATTTTCCCCTAGAAAAGTGGGAGTATTCTGTCCCACTCTGTGCTTCCCTGAGTGCCCTCTCTCCCCGTCTGTTCTTGGGACTGCGGTCTCCCTTCCTTACTCTGATCCTTACTCTGACACTCCGGAGCCCTCACAGTGTGGCCCTGACCCAGACTCTTTTTTCTTAGCCATCTTGTTTCCTACGCTTCAGCTGGGTAGAAGCAGGAAGTTCTGCCCAGCATCCTGCTTGTCCTGAGAGCACTCCACCTCATTCCAAGTCTTGGCCTTTGCATGGAGGTTCCCTTTACCGGAAATGCTCTTCCTCTCCTGGTAACAGTTTAAATTCCTCCTCGTGATTGAAGTCAGAAATCTGTGGCCTCTTTCTCCTCTGAGCATTGCCTGATTTCCCAGCAAACGCATCTGTTGTGGTTCCCTTGAGTGTCAAGTCAGGGGCCATGTGATGCTAGCTTTGGTTCCTGCATTACCAGCCTGCATGTCCCTGAGCGCACAGCACTGTCTCATTGGTCTCTGCCTTGCGTGTTTCCTCACCAGTTACTCTTTGTAAATGTTGTGAGTGAAATATTTACCACATTTCGGGCTGTTAGCTGCTGCTGCCTCATAAGATAACTTTATTAAAAGAAGTGGTTCATAGAGTACAGAGATTATTATAGCTTAACCAATGATGGGGGACAGGGTTGATACAAATTTCTTCTTGTTTTTAGTGCCAGATCACCAGAGTGATGCTTAAAGGCAAGGACAGTTCTGCTAGTCTTTGCAGAATAATTTTGTAGTTCACAAAAATCATTCATTCTAAGCCCAAAAAGTAGTATGTGAGATAAGCGTATGGTTAATACATCCAAAAGCAAATTTTTACAGTCCATGGACATTGTGATGCACTTGAATCCTCTTGGAACAGGTTGAAATTTAAACTGCATTGACAATTTCTGAATTGCTGATACAGTAACATACCATAGTTCTGTAGTTCACCTGATTTAATAGAATGAGATTTCAAAATCACGTGCAAAATGGAGCAAAAGCCAAACTGACTCTTTTCATATTAATTAAATGATAACAGTGAGAAGTATGATTGTCCTTTTCATGAAACATACCAAAATTATATGTTATATTACGTTCACTTAGCACAAAACGTCTTTAAAAAATAAATTGTAAGCACAAAACAACCTGAGGCACACACTTGCACAGTTTTAGTTGCATGTCTGCCTGTGCATGACTGACGTCCCTGACAGCTTGCAATTCATGTTTACAAAATTATTCACTGTTTAAAAAGGATATAGCAGAAGGATGGCTTCTTATGCCTAAATCACTTGTGCATGGTCCACACTCTAGTGCGTTTTACACAACAGAATTCTATTAGTCATAAACCATGGATGATGGTCATGAGCACTGGGGTTAATGGGGGAAATAAAAATAAAGATGGGCAATGACGACCCTGTATGCAAGACAGGGAAAGAGACACAGATGTGTATAACGGACTTTTGGACTCAGAGGGAGAGGGAGAGGGTGGGATGATTTGGGAGAATGACATTCTAACATGTATACTATCATGTGAATTGAATCGCCAGTCTATGTCTGACGCAGGATGCAGCATGCTTGGGGCTGGTGCATGGGGATGACCCAGAGAGATGTTATGGGGAGGGAGGTGGGAGGGGGGTTCATGTTTGGGAACCCATGTAAGAATTAAAGATTTTAACCAGCCACATTTTTCACAGAACTAGAACAAATAATTTCAAGCTTTGTATGGAAATACAAAAAACCTCGAATAGCCAAAGCAATCTTGAGAAAGAAGAATGGAACTGGAGGAATCAACTTGCCTGACTTCAGGCTCTACTACAAAGCCACAGTCATCAAGACAGTATGGTACTGGCACAAAGACAGACATATAGATCAATGGAACAAAATAGAAAGCCCAGAGATAAATCCACACACATATGGACACCTTATCTTTGACAAAGGAGGCAAGAATATACAATGGAGTAAAGACAATCTCTTTAACAAGTGGTGCTGGGAAAACTGGTCAACCACTTGTAAAAGAATGAAACTAGATCACTTTCTAACACCGCACACAAAAATAAACTCAAAATGGATTAAAGATCTAAATGTAAGATCAGAAACTATAAAACTCCTAGAGGAGAACATAGGCAAAACACTCTCAGACATAAATCACAGCAGGATCCTCTATGATCCACCTCCCAGAATGCTGGAAATAAAAGCAAAAATAAACAAATGGGATCTAATTAAAATTAAAAGCTTCTGCACAACAAAGGAAAATATAAGCAAGGTGAAAAGACAGCCTTCTGAATGGGAGAAAATAATAGCAAATGAAGCAACTGACAAACAACTAATCTCAAAAATATACAAGCAACTTCTGCAGCTCAACTCCAGGAAAATAAACGACCCAATCAAAAAATGGGCCAAAGAACTAAATAGACATTTCTCCAAAGAAGACATACGAATGGCTAACAAACACATGAAAAGATGCTCAACATCACTCATTATTAGAGAAATGCAAATCAAAACCACAATGAGGTACCACTTCACACCAGTCAGAATGGCTGCGATCCAAAAATCTGCAAGCAATAAATGCTGGAGAGGGTGTGGAGAAAAGGGAACCCTCCTACACTGTTGGTGGGAATGCAAACTAGTACAGCCACTATGGAGAACAGTGTGGAGATTCCTTAAAAAATTGCAAATAGAACTACCTTATGACCCAGCAATCCCACTTCTGGGCATACACACCGAGGAAACCAGAATTGAAAGAGACACATGTACCCCAATGTTCATCGCAGCACTGTTTATAATAGCCAGGACATGGAAACAACCTAGATGTCCATCAGCAGATGAATGGATAAGAAAGCTGTGGTACATATACACAATGGAGTATTACTCAGCAGTTAAAAAGAATTCATTTGAATCAGTTCTGATGAGATGGATGAAACTGGAGCCGATTATACAGAGTGAAGTAAGCCAGAAAGAAAAACACCAATACAGTATACTAACACATATATATGGAATTTAGGAAGATGGCAATGACGACCCTGTATGCAAGACAGGGAAAGAGACACAGATGTGTATAACGGACTTTTGGACTCAGAGGGAGAGGGAGAGGGTGAGATGATTTGGGAGAATGACATTCTAACATGTATACTATCATGTGAATTGAATCGCCAGTCTATGTCTGACGCAGGATGCAGCATGCTTGGGGCTGGTGCATGGGGATGACCCAGAAAGTTGTTCTGGGGAGGGAGGTGGGAGGGAGGTTCATGTTTGGGAATGCATGTAAGAATTAAAGATTTTAAAATTTAAAAAATAAAAAACTAAAAATTAAAAAAAAAAAATTTAAAAAATAAAAAACTAAAAAAAAATAAAAAATAAAAAAAAATAAAAAAATAAAGATGGGGTCTGAGAAGCTGAGCTATTGTGAGCGAATGTCCAGGAAACAGATTCTCTAATAGCTTATTAGGTATCTAGGAGCCAACAGAACCTTCTAGATAGTCTGTGTAGAAAAGAATGTAGCTTTCCCAAACTGCATATATTTGGAATTAAAATTCCATTTGCGGCCTGTATCATTGTAAATGAAGGAGTAAGTCTCCCGTGTAGGGTCTTAAAGGACCACTGCAATATTTCTACGAAAGAAATTAAAGGGTTTATTATACTCACAGATGCTTGAGAGGGAGGCAGGGCATACCTCACCACACAGTAGCCTGTGGGGAGTTGAGAGAGAGGACCTCAGGCAAGTCTTGGAGGAGAAAGGCTTGAGAAGATTTCATTGTTTCCTGGAATGTCTAAGTAATAGTCAGTGTATGTGCTCAGTCACTAAATTGTGTCCAACTCTCTTGCGACTCCATGGACTGTACCCCACCAGTCTCCTCTGTCTATGGGATTCTCTAAGCAAGAATACTGGAGTAAGTTGCCATTTCCTCCTCCAGGGGATCTTCCTGACCCAGGGATCCAACCTGCATCTCTTGCACCTCCTATATTAGCAGGCATATTCTTTATCACTGCATCACCTGGGAAGCCCAAGGTTACAGTCAGAGGAGGGCAAAAAGGAAATGTTGTAGCAGGAAGCAGCCTGAACGCGCTGGTGCACCGGGTTCCCTGGGTGGACACTCACAGCCTGTTTGTGTTGAGGCAGCAGAGAACTGGGAAATTTAAAACAATTTACAGTCCAATCATCTTCATTCTCTATTCTCCTTTTCAACCTTATTTTCCTTCCTCAAGGTGAGAGAAGCAAGACTTTGCTATTGCTCAGGAAAGTTCCAAGATGTCCAATCCTTAGTCTTCTGAAAGTTAGGGAGAGGAAACTGACTTCTTATTAGTTAATGGTGATGTGGCATTGAAACACCAGACATCCAGCTGAGGTTTCTATGGTGCCCACTGGGCTCATCAACACCCAGCTACAGGCATTTTTCAAACTCTTCAGTGCATTCATTATAGTGCAAAAGAAAAGAACACCTTGTCTTTCTGTTTTTGGTCCTTCGGTCACTGTTTTCACTCTTGTTGTTGTCTTTCAGTCGCTAAGTTGTGTCCGACTCTTTGTGATCCTGTAGACTGCAGTACGCCAGGCTTCCCTGTCCTTCACTATCTCTTAGAGTTGGCTCAAAATTTTATTCTGCCTTGCCTCATTCTATAGCCTGTTGGCCATGGAACTCTGGTGTAGTTTTTCATTTTATATATAGCATCAATATATCTTCCTTCCTTGGCAGGGGTAGTCAGGGAGTCACGGTTAACCTCTATTTTGTACAAGAAATTGGAAGTTCATGGAGATTAAGAGATTTACCCAAGTTGGAATCACAAGAGGTCAGGAATTCTTAGTTCTTGTGACTTAAAAAAAAAAATTGTCCTCTCCATAAATTCATCGCTACCTCACTAAGTTTATATGAATGGCAAACCTGGGCAGAAAAGGCTCTGAGGGCTTCAGTACCTGGGCATCCATCACTACCTCCAGGTAGGGAGTCCAGGGGCAGCAGTGCTGAGAGGTGTCACTGCCCTCAGTTTCCCTCTTTACTCTCCTGGGCTGAGGTAGGACTCTGTGGGCAGCTCATGTGGTCCCCCAGGGCTCTCCTAATGGGTCCAGCTTTGAAGCCAAGATGCAGACCCCCTGGGGCCTGTAAACCGCCTGCCAGTTTGCACAAGGATGACAGGCACTCAGTGATGGGACAAGCAGAGCTTGCACAGAAGCAACAAGGCAGTGAGCTGCTCCTCTGTGCTTTCTTGAACCTTTGAGGAACACATAAGGAACTGAAAATGCCATCCTTCTATCATGACATCTACCACACTTGTATTACTTTCAATATATAGCTTACTCAAAAACACAAACTAAAATCTTCTTCAAGGCAGAAGAACAGGAGAGTTCTGTCCTTGAATATTCCTACAATATCTGAAGTTAGTATTTAAAATGAGAAAAAAAATAGTTGAAGTATTGTTCTTAAAACACCCTGTAAGCAGCTATAAAATTCTTTAAGAAAAATAGCTCAGGACAGAAATATAATAGAGACTGCACACATTCATGAATTTATCTGCCTCCTAACAAGCCCAACCTGTGAAGTGTAGAGCATTTTATATGTTAGAGGCATAATTATAAATTGCTAAAATACTCACTTGATCACGCTGCAGTACATTTTTATTGCTTTACTTGAATGCTCACTTAAGGTTTTTCTCTGAAATGTACTCAGAGCTGAGACAGTTACACAATAAAAGTGAGGAATTGTAAGAGCATAACACTGTCTTAGAAATAGTCCATATAGAAACCACTTACTCAGGCACAGCCTTTCCATATGTTTTATGTTCTGTCCACGGAGCTAGCTCAGGGCAGAATAGTGAGGCAGTCAAAGAAAGTGTCCTGTCATTTCCCTCTTACCAACTCAGACATCAACATTTTCTCCCACGCTTTCAGTGCCAGTTGCTCTCAGGTGAGAATAAACGAGGTGAAAATGTGAGCTCTTCTGGGAAAACTCTTTCTCTTTCTCTCCCATCCTTTGCAGAGCCTTGCCTCATGCCTGCTGGCAACTGTGGTCCAATAATATTGTTGGATGGATAAATGGATGAGAGACCTTGACTTAGAAGAATGCCGCAAAGGGTAGTTCCGTTTCAGAAAGACACTTCTTAAGATTGAAAAGTCTTTGAAATTCACAGTAAATCAATATTTCAATGCCATGGTGGCTCCTTAGGAGGAATAGAACAGTTATTTTGAGAGACAGTGGCCATTTCTGGTATATTTCAAGTCACACCTCATAGTTTGCTAAATGTTTATAAATTTCATGCAATTCATCATATCATCCTTTTTTATAGTTTGTCTTCTATAGACCTTTAATCATTTGCACTACCTATAGTAGTCAGGTGTCAGGTTTGAATCGTTAATCTTGTTATTTATTTATTTTTTAACATATTCATGAATGATATAAATCTTTGCTTTTATTTGTTTGTAAAGAATATATTATACTACATTGTATTATACTTGCATTTCTGAAATTTTTATAGGTAAGATGTGATAAAAATAAAGGAATATCTCCTAAACTAAAACGGGGAATTTTCTTCTAACACTTCAGTCTAATGTCTGCAAAATAATCCAGAAGAAAAGTGATAATAAGCAATGTTCTTTACAAACTAGGAAACATCAACAAATTCCTCCTTTCCTTTCAGACAGTCAGACTGATTGAATTCATGTTTAGGTGAGAAAGACTATGTCGCTGAGAAAATTAGGTGAGGTTATATAAGCACTGTATGGATGTAAGAGTTGGACTATAAAGAAAGCTGAGCACTGAAGAATTGATGCTTTTGAACTATGGTGTTGGAGAAGACTCTTCAGAGTTCCTTGGACTGCAAGGAGATCCAACCAGTCCATCCTAAAGGAGATCAGTCCTGGGTGTTCATTGGAAGGACTGATGTTGAAGCTGAAACTCCAGTACATTGGCCACCTGATTCGAAGAGCTTACTCATTTGAAAAGACCCTGAGAAAGGTCTTTTGGGAAAAGATTGAGGGCAGGAGGAGAAGGGGACAACAGAGGATGAGATGGTTGGATGGCATCACCGACACAATGGACATGGGTTTGGGTAGACTTTGGCAGTTGATGATGGACAGGGAGGCCTGGCGTACTGCAGTTCATGGGATCGCAAAGAGTCAGACACGACTGAGCGACTGAACTGAACTGATATAAGCACTTGTGCTTGGCTCAGGGCTTCATTTATGGGAAGCACTCCACAAAGACACAGTGAGATGGTTACTTCTCTTGGTAGCTCCCATATATATGAATAAACTTTTCCCCTTGTTATTTGGTCTTTTGTCATTTTAATTTGCAGACCCCTAATTACTAAACCTAAGCTGGCAGAGGAAAAGTCTGCTTCCTGACAGTAGTAGTTGTTTGAAGAATAATGCCATCATTTCCTGTGACTATGAAATCACAAGGTCACGGATTAACCTGCATACTTAGCAAATATAGAACATTCTTTGAGTTTAAAAATAAGATCATCAACACATACTGAAGTATTGATATAAACATTTTGAAATGATAAAGATCTGACTGTACAAATAACATAGTATGCCATGCCATGCTCAGTTGCTTCAGTCATGTCTGACTCTTTAGGACCCCATGAACTGTAACTCGCCAGGCTCCTTTGTCCGTGGGATTCTCCAGGCAAGAATACTGGGGTGGGTTGCCATGTCCTCGTGCAGGGATCTTCCTGACTCAGGAATCGAAACTGAGTCTCCAACAATGCAGGCGGATTCCTTACCGCTGAGCCACCAGGGAAGCCCATAATAAACTATAAAAAATGGTTAAATTTAGTGCTGGATGAAAGAGTGGCTTCTTCATTCTTTAAGCTTTTCTGTATTATTTAAGTTTTCTAGCTGGGCATGTCAGTGTCTATTACTTATTTTATATGTCACCAGGGATTTTCTGACTAGTGAGATCATAGACTATATTTTTATTGTTATTTTCTATCAAAAAGCAATGTAAGACATACTATTTTAAAAAAAGGAAGCAAAGGAGAACTTCTAATCATGCATCAATAAAAAAAGAAAAGAGAAGAAATGTATAAAATAGCAGATCAATGTTAAAATATATAAACATTCCCATGGTGACTTGAATTAAATAGATTATGTAGTTGCAGACATTTTCATACACATTCTCTAGGAAGTCTTCTGGGAGACAAACTTTAATCTTTTCATCCAGAACTTTGGAGTGTCTGACCCTTTGCTCTATTTGCTACATGTTAACCTGCCATTTTCATGGATGCCATAGAAGACAAGAGACTTCTGGGTCCGAGACAGTGGTCTTATTTCCTACTTGGTTACTCATCAAACATCACAGGCAACACGAGTGTCAGAATATCTGCCTTGGTTCTCCTTCACCCTGAGTCACACAAAGGCCAGGTGGGTAAGCCCAGATGGATGTCGGCATCCACAATGGGTTATGTTGCAAGATCTCAGGGAATCAGAATCTTTGGGGAGGTAACCGTGCTTGCCTTTTGCTTTGGAAGAAGACGTTATCTTACAAGGCTGTTTTCTATATAAACATCCTTGGAAAGAGAGATGGGAATAAAGGGCAGTTGGTGCTCTTTTAGTACGATGGGCAGAAATGTGAGAAACCCATGGCAAATTGTCTTACCTCTGCTCTGACACATTCACAGACTTTTACTTTTCTTATAAAATCTCCATCTGTTAAGCATGAAGTGATAGGACTGGATGCCATGATCTTAGTTTTCTGAATGCTGAGTTTTAAGCCAACTTTTTCACTCTCCTCTTTCACTTTCATCAAGAGACTCTTTAGTTCTTCACTTTCTGCCATAAGGGTGGTGTCATCTGCATACCTGAGGCTATTGATGTTTCTCCCGGCAATCTTGACTCCAGCTTGTGTTTCATCTACCCCAGCATTTCTCATGATGTACTCTGCATATAAGTTAAATAAGCAGGGTGACAATGTACAGTCTTGACGTACTCCTTTTCCTATTTGGAACCAGTCTGTTGTTCCATGTCCAGTTCAAACTGTTGCTTCCTGACCTGCATACAGATTTCTCAAAAGGCAGGTCAGGTGATCTGGTATTCCCATCTCTCTCAGAATTTTCCACAGTTTATTGTGATCCACACAGTCAAAGGCTTTGGCATAGTTAATAAAGCAGAAGTAGCTGTTTTTCTGGAATTATCTTGCTTTTTCCATGATTCAGTGGATGTTGGCAATTTGATCTCTGGTTCCTCTGCCTTTTCTAAAACCAGCTTGAACATCTGGAAGTTCACGGTTCACGTATTGCTGAAGCCTGGCTTGGAGAATGTTGAGCATTAGTTTACTAGCTTTAAATGCACAATTAGTTTAAAAACAGCTGTTTGATCTTGACATATTTTTAAACATATTTGGCTAAATCATACTTAAGTTAACACTTCCTTTGAAAACAGAATTGTGACAAGCACTTTGAATGCATTATTATTTTTCTGCAGAAATGATAGCAAAATTTGTGGCAGTAGTATGTCTCTCTTATAAACACAGTGTAGGATAAATCAAAATATTCTGATTTGAGAAGAAAGTTTTGAATGGAGGAATTTTTTATTCCACTGCTGCAGGACTGTCTGTATGTTGTATGTTTAGTTGCTCAGCCATGTCCAACTCTTTGCAATCCCATAGGCTGTAACCCACTGGGCTCCTCTGTCCATGGGATTCTCCAGGCAAGAATACTGGAGTGGGTGGCCATTTCCTATTCCACAGGGTTTTCTGGACTCAGGGATCAAATTCCTATCTCTTGAGTCTCCTTAACTGGCAAGTGGATTCTTTGATCACTAGCACCACCTTGGGACTCTTTTTCTTTTCTTTCTTTTTTTCTGTTTTTGGACACAATATATAGCCATTTATTGTTTTAGGTCCATTTCTAAAATTTCATAAACAAAGGATAGATGTAAAGTCATGAATTTTGAAGAAGCATAATTAGAATAATAGAACATAAAATACTTATCATTTTGAAAATAATTCAGAGACAGGATTACATTATTTGTCTATCTGGCTCATTAACCCAGATAACATTGTTCCATTTTTAAGCCATCCAGTAATAAGGGAATAGAGAGGGAGAGAGAAAAGGAGAGAAAGAGGGGGAAGAAGGGAGGGAGAAAAGAGCAGAGAGAGAGAACCCTAACAGTATGTACATTCTTGTGACAGTAAGTATCATAACTTTTCATGGACTGATTTTGAAAGACAGCTAAGGAGTGTCATAGATATGTTAAAGGTTTGTAGAAATGTGACGGTTTTGAAATGCTACAATTTCTAGTTTTACTTGTTAAAGATTTTCAGTATTTCTTGCAACTAAAGTAAAATTTGATAAAGAGTAAGCTTTTAGAAAGTACTGATTTACAGATATGGTAAAGAAGAAAAATATTTCTTCAAGATATTCCAGTGGGAGAAGAATTCATAAGTGATATTAATATGTCTGTGCTTCAATCTCATCTGTAAAGTATATGGGATAGAGTTGAACAATCTCAAATTTCTTACATCTTTTTCATACTCCTATAGAAATAAGAAGTCCATAACAGACTCACTGATCCAAGTCACTCAGCAAGACCACCAGAGCCCAGTCCAGAAGCTAAGAGTATTATTTTGCTCTACCTATGGTCACAAAATACCACATTCAGATGGTTTAAACAACAGAAATCAGTGTTTTCACACTTCTGGTGGCTAGAAGTCCCAGATTAAGGTGTTGACAGGGTTGTTTTTTTTCTGAAACCTCTCTGCATGGTAACAAATAGCTGCCTTCTTGTTGTGTGCTCACAACTGTTGGTCTTTCCACTGCATGCAGAATTCCCTGATACCTCTCTGTGTTCAGACTTCCTTTTCTAGTAAGGACACCAGTCAGATTGAATTAGGACTGATGCTAATGGCCTCATTTTACTGTTAGTCACGTCTTTAATGACCCTTTCTTCAAATACAGTCACAGTCTGTGATACTGGGGGTTAGGATTTCAACCTATAAATTTGGGGGTGGCATGCAGTTGGGCCCATTCTCTACCATTTGAAGTATTTTAATGTTGAACTAAACTCATGTTGGTATCACTTTAAGTCAACAGAACTTCTTAATGGAAATCTTCCTGCTGCTGCTGCTAAGTCGCTTCAGTCGTGTCCGACTCTGTGCAACCCCATAGATGGCAGCCCACCAGGCTCCACCATCCCTGGGATTCTCCAGGCTAGAACACTGGAGTGGGTGGAAATATTCCTAATTGTATACAAATCACCCAATTTGCATATTACTATTTTCAGTGTATACAGCAGGCCACTGGGTTAGTGCTATTATCCTAGTAGTCTCAAAATGATCTACACTCAGAGTTAAATACTTCAATTCTTTTAATTTTATTACTTTATTTAATTCCTTGAAGCTGCCAATAGAGTATGCACACCATCCAATACTCATTTGAGGCATTCCTTATAACACTGCTGCTGCTGCTAAGTCGCTTCAGTTGTGTCCGCCTCTGTGCGACCCCATAGACAGCAGCCCATTAAGCTTCCCTGTCCCTGGGATTCTCCAGGCAAGAACACTGGAGTGGGTTGCCATTTCCTTCTCCAATGCATGACAGTGAAAAGTGAAAGTGAAGTCACTCAGTCATGTCCAACTCTTAGTGACCCCATGGACTGCAGCCTACCAGGCTCCTCCATCCATGGGATTTTCCAGGCAAGAGTACTGCAGTGGGTTGCCAGTGCCTTCTCTGCCTTATAACACTAACTACATTTTATTCACTAACTACATTTAACTCTTGAAATGTTGGAAGCTAATTATTTGTCAAAACTAAATGTGTGCCCATGTATCAAATTACATGTAGTTTTATTTGCGGTGTTCTTGCACTGTTTTCAATAACAATACATTGATTTTAAAAATATGGTCTTAATGTCACTGGAAATAATTTTTCCTGGCTTTTTAAAAATCTCTTTTCAACTGCCTTGTCCCCTTCCCAAACGTGTTTTCAGATGTCTTCTGAAATGTTTTCTTCATGATCATTTAGAAAGATTGGGAAAGAAAGAATATTGAGAAACTTGGCCTGTGCTTTTGCTGCACAGGAGGGTGACTTGTCTTTCATCCTGGTGTTCAGTTGCCAATTCATGTCTGATTCTTGCGGACCCATGGACTGTAGCCCATTAGGCTCCTCTGTCCATGTGATTTCTCAGGCAAGAATACTGAAGTGGGTTGCCATTTCCTTCTCTAGGCGTCTTCCTGACCCAGGGATCGAACCCACATTTCTTGTGCCTCCTACATTGGCAGGTGGGTTCTTTGGCCCCCCCTGGGAAGTCTATCTTTCACCCTAGATTAATATTTCAAGCATGAGGGAAAAAACAGTAAAAATCTGTAACTTTAGCAATGTGTTTGAAAAATATTTGATTTCAATGATATTTCTTTATTTCTTACACTGCAGTTTAAACAGTACAGCGGTTAACTAAAGCATGTCAATTAAAAGTAGCATTTAGGACTTAATTTCACATACCTGCATTGGCCCTGGTTTTGGGATTATTCCAGGCCCAGATGCTGTGGATTCCTGTGTGGTGTAGCTGTGCTCTGCTACGGGTCAGCTAGGTTCCCTCTTGCTGCAGAAGAAGGTGGTGGGACACATGGAGATGGCTATCTCTTTTTGCTTTGTTTTTGTTTTGTTTTTTGCTTGGTGACTTGCTTCCACCAAGAGGCTGTAAACCAAAACTGAAAATATGGATTAAGTGCATACTTTTCCTGGACTTCCCAGGTGACTCAGTGGATAAAAGAATCCACCTGCAATGCAGGAGATGCAGGAGGTGCAGGTTCGATCCCTGGGCCAGGAAGATCCCCTGGAGAGGACATGGCAACCCACTCTAATATTCTTGTATGGAGAATCCCATGGACAAAGGAGAGTGAAGGGCTACAATTCATGGGGTCACAAAGAGTCGGACATGCTGAAGCAAATGAACATGCCCACACACGTACTTTCCCCAACACATTGACCACAACCTGACATTTTCACAGCAGAATATATTATATAAATGTCTGGAAAGAAAATGTTTAAGTTTACTTTAGGTAGATGTTTGCTTAATCAAGTAGAAGCAGAGATTATTCTGTTATTTTCTGGAACATGTTGAGGTAAACGTATCTATGCAAGAGAAAACTTTAGAGTTCCTCTGGTACAAAGCACCCTTCTTTGGATGAATTGAAGTCTGAAGGAGTGAGTAATCAGTCCAGGTCACATATTTGACATCATGAACCATGTTACTGAATTTTCAGCTCACTTGATAAAACTAAACTGAAAGGAGGATACTTTCCTCAATTTTATTCATGTATAAATAATGCAGTATTTGCAGTTCATGAAGATGCTAAAAATAATTAACAAGAACATTTGTTTTAAAGCTATTGAGTAGAACTTTTTCATGGTCCAATTATAGGAAATCATTTGAGTATACATTTTTGTGGTCTGTGAGTGTCTGGAAATAACATGGACAAAATATTACTATTTTGAACAATTATTGCTATTCCCACATGACTCATGAAGAAGCTGAGAGTTGGGAATGTAAAATGTTTTGTCTAAGACCTTCATAGTCCAGCAATTTAAAAGGTCAGAATTAGAACTTGGGGATTCTTGTGTACCCTCTTCATCCCAGCAACATCCTACCCCTTACCTCAGGGATGGCAAATACCATTAACATTGTGCTTGAATTATGGATGCCAGAATTCCTAGTGGCACAGAGTAGAGACAGTCTTCATTTATTTCTAATGCATTGAGACCTATTTCTATAAACAGTGCCTCTCACATCTTGAAATAAAGAATTGATAAAAATCTTTAAGACACAAATACTTCAAACTTAAAATGATGAATGCATTATAGGCATCTTGAAGGTCATTCAACACAGAATTGTGATGACTCACATTACACCAGAGACCTTGGCCCTGCAAGAGCCTCTTACCAATTTTATTTCATGTTTGTTTAGATGCCGCTGATGTGATTGCTAAGCAGACTAAATGTGGACTTAGAAGCTTTTCAGAAATATCATCAATTTCTAATTAAATTATTTTGGAAACACTATTATAGCATGTGAGTGGACCCCAAGCCACAGATTTCAGTCACTTTCATGCATAGTGAAATAACCATGCTTGTGGAAACAGAAAACTTTATCAAACGATGTTTGTTCTTAATTGTTGTTGCTGTTCAGTTGTTTAGTTGTGTCCAACTCTTTGTAACCCCGTGGACTGCAGCGCACCAGGCTTCCCTGTCCTTTACCAACTCCTGGAGCTTGCTCAAACTCATGCGCATCAAGTCACTGATGCCATCCAACCATCTCATCCTCTGTCCCCCTCTTCTCCTCCTTCCTTCAATTTTCCCAGCATCAGAGTCTTTTCTAATGAGTTGGCTCTTGGCATCAGGTTGCCAGAGTATTGTAGCTTCAGCATCTGTCTTTCCAATGAATATT
Source organism: Ovis canadensis (assembly GCF_042477335.2). Classification (NCBI taxonomy): domain Eukaryota; kingdom Metazoa; phylum Chordata; class Mammalia; order Artiodactyla; family Bovidae; genus Ovis; species Ovis canadensis. Next base: position 47,400,061 of record NC_091246.1, on the reverse strand, counting down.
CAGGACTGATTTCCTTTAAGATTAACTGGTTTGATCTCCTAGCAGTCCAAGAGACTCTCAAAAGTCTTATCCAACACCACAATTCAAAAGCATCAATTCTTCAACACTCAGCCTTCTTTATGGTCCAACTCTCACAGATATACATGACTATTGAAAAAACCATAGCCTTGAATAGATGGACCTTTGTGGGAAAGTGATGTCTCTGCTTTTTAATATGCTGTCTAGTTTTGTTATAGCTTTTCTTCCAAGGAGCAAGAATCTTTTAATTTTATGGTTGCAACCACCATCTGCAGTGATTTTGGAGCCCAAGAAAATAAACTCTGTAATTGTTTCCACTGTTTTCCCACCTATTTGCCATAAAGTGATGGGTCTGGACACCATGATCTTCATTTTTTGAATGTTGAGTTATCAGCCAGCTTTTAAACTTTTCTCTTTCACATTCATCAAGAGGGTCTTTAGCTCCTTTTCACTTTCTGCCATAAGGGTGGTGTCATCTGCATTTCTGAGGTTATTGATGTCTCTTCCCATAATCTTGACTCCAGCTTGCACTTCATCTAGCCTGGCATTTCGCGTGGTGTATTCTTCATATAAGTTAAATAATCAAGGTGACAATATACAGCCTAGACGTACTCCTTTCCCAGTTTGGAACCAGTCCTTTGTTCCATGCCTAGTTCTAACTGTTGCTTCTTAACCTGCTTACAGGTTTCTCGGAGGCAAGTAAAGTGGTCTGGTATTCCCATCTCTTTAAGAATTTTTCAGAGTTTGTTGTGATCCACATTGTCAAAGGCTTTAGGATAGTCAACAAAGCTGAAGTAGATGTTTTTCTGGAATTGCTTTTTCTATGATCCAGCAGATGTTGGCAATTTGATCTCTGGTTCTTCTGTCTTTTCTAAATCCAACTTGAGCATCTGGAAGTTCTTAGTTCATGTACTGTTGAAGCCTAGCTTGAAGAATGTTGAGAATTATTTTGCTAGAGTGTGAAATGAGTGCAGTTGTGCAATAATTTAAACATTCTTTGTCTTTGCCTTTCTTTCTTTGGGATTGGAATGAAAACTGACCTTTTCCAGTCCTGTGGCCACTGCTAAATTTTCCAAATTTGGTGGCATATTGAGTGTAGCACTTTAATAGCATCATCTTTTAGGATTTGAAATAGCTCAGCTGGAATCCCATCACCTCAACAAAATATTCAATTGGAATGCCCTTAAGTTATTGAATATTGAGTCTATATCATACTAAAGAGGTTCTGGTGATCAATAATGGAAAACATTATGTTGGCTTTTTAAAAAATTATATGATAACTGACAGGATAATGTTATTAAGAAAATGGTTAGATGATAAGCCTTTTAAATTCCTTACACTGACTCATAAAAATTCCAGGATAGATAGTCTTGTTCCTACTTTACACATGGAAATACTGACTCCCGCAAGGTCACACAGGTAACAAGATGGAGAAAAGATTTTGTTGAAGCCTGTTGCCACATGTTCATTCTGCACAACATTGACTCACCCACTATCAAATCTCGGAACCTACAGTAGGGCTTCTGAGGAAGCACCAGTGGCTGATTTTTCTATGAGGATTTTCATCCTATTCCCTTAGTTCAGTACAGTTCAGTTCAGTTGCTCAGTCGTGTCTGACCCTTTGAGAACCCATGGACTGCAGCAGGCCAGGCCTCCCTGTCCATGACTAACTCCTGGAGTTTATTCAAACTCATGTCCAGTGAGTCGGTGATGCCATCCAACCATCTCATCCTCTGATGTCCCCTTCTCCTCCCACCTTCAATCTTTCCCAGCATCAGGGTCTTTTCCGATGAGTCAGTTCTTTGCATCAGATGACCAAAGTATCAGAGTTTCAGCTTCAGCATCAGTCCTTCCAATGAATATTCAGGACTGATTTCCTTTAGGATAAACTGGTTGAATCTCATTGCAGTCCAAGGGACTCTCAAGAGTCTTCTCCAACATCACAGTTCAAAAGCATCAATTCTTTGGCACTCAGCTTTCTTTATAGTCCAACTCTCACATCCATACATGACCACTGGAAAAACCATAGCCTTGACTAGGTGGACCTTTGTTGGTAAAGTAATGTCTCTGCTTTTTAATATGCTGTCTAGGTTGGTCATAACTTTTCTTCCAAGGAATAAGTCTTTAATTTCATGGCTGCAGTCACCATCTGCAGTGATTTTGGAGCCCCCTCAAAATAAAATCTGTCACTGTTTCCACTGTTTCCCCACCTATTTTCCATGAAGTGATGGGACCGGATGCCATGATCTTCATTTCTGAATGTTGAGCTTTAAGCCAACTTTTTCACTCTACTCTTTCACTTTCATCAAGAGGCTCTTTAGTTCTTTTTCGCTTTCTGCCAAAAGGGTGGTGTCATCTGCATATCTGATATTTCTCCCAGCAATCTTGATTCCAGCTTGTGCTTTATCCAGTCCAGCATTTCTCACAATATACTCTGCATATAAGTTAAATAAGCAGGGTGACAATATACAACTCTGACGTACTCCTTTCATGATTTGGAATCAGTCTGTTATTCCATGTCCAGTTCTAACTGTTGCTTCTTGACCTGCATGGAGGTCAGGTGGTGTGATATTTCCATCTCTTGAAGAATTCTCCAGAGTTTGTTGTGGTTCACACAGTCAAAGACTTTGGCATAGTCAATAAAGCAGAAGTAAATGTTTTTTCTGGAACTCTCTTGCTTTTCTGATGATCCAGCAGATGTTGGAAATTTGATCCCTGGTTCCTCTGCCCTTTCTAAATCCAGTTTGAACATCTGGAAGTTCATGGTTCACCTACTATTGCAGTCTGGCTTGGAGAATTTTGAGCATTACTTTGCTAGTGTGTGAGATGAGTGCAATTGTGAGGTAGTTTAAGCATTCTTTGGCATTGCCTTTCTTTGGGATTGGAATGAAAACTGACCTTTTCCAGTCCTGTGGCGATTGCTGAGTTTTCCAAATCACTGGCATATTGAGTGCAGCACTTTCACAGCATCATCGTTTAGGATTTGAAATACATCAAACTGGAATTCCATCACTCCACTAGCTTTGTTCTTAGTGATGCTTCCTAAGGCCACTTAACTTCACATCCCAGGATGTCTGGCTCTAGGTCAGTGAACATACCATTGTGATTCTCTGGGTCATGAAGATATTTTTTGTATAGTTCTTCTCTGTATTCTTGCTGCTTGTTCTTAATATCATCTGCGTCTGTTTAGGTCCATACCATTTCTGTCCTTTATTGTGTTCATCTTTACATGAAATGTTCCCTTGGTATCTCTAATTTTCTTGGAGAGATCTCTAGGCTTTCCCTTTCTATTGTTTTCCTCTATTTCTTTGCATTAATTGCAGAGGAAGGCTTTCTTATCTCTCCTTGCTATTCTTTGGAACTCTGAATTCAAATGGGTATATCTTTCCTTTTCTCCTTTGCCTTTCACTTGTCTTCTTTTCATAACTGTTTGTAAGGCCTGGTCAGACAACCATTTTTCCTTTCTGCATTTCTTTTTCTTGGGGATGGTCTTGATCACTGCCTGTTGTACAATATCATGAACTACCATCCATAGTTCTTCAGGCACTCTGTCTATCAGATCTGATCCCTTGAATCTATTTGTTGCATCCCCTGTAAGGGATTTGATTTAGGTCATACCTGAATGGTCTGGTGGTTTTCCCTACTTTCTTCAATTTAAGTCTGAGTTTGGCAATAAGGAGTTCATGATCTGAGCCACAGTCAGCTCCCAGTCTTGTTTTTGCTGACTGAATAGAACTTCTCCATCTTTGGCTGCAAAGAATATAATCAGTCTGATTTCAGTATTGATCATCTGGTGATGTCCATGAGAAGAGTCTTCTCTTGTGTTGTTGGAAGAGAGTGTTTGCTATGGCCAGTGTGTTCTCTTGGCAAAACTCTGTTAGCCTTTGCCCTGCTTCATTCTGTACTCCAAGGCCAAATTTGCCCCTTACTCCAGGTATCTCTTGACTTCCTACTTTTGCATTCCAGTCCCTTATAATGAAAAGGACATATTTTTTGGATGTTAGTTATAGAAAGTCTTGTAGGTCTTCATTGAACCGTTCAACTTCAACTTCTTCAGCATTATTGGTCTGGGCATAGACTTGGATTACTGTGGAATTGAATGGTTTGCCTTGGAAATGAACAGAGATCATTTTATCATTTTTGATATTGCATCCAAGTACTGCCTTTTAGACTCTTTTGTTGACCATGATGGCTACTCTATTTCTTCTAAGGAATTCTTGCCCACAGTTGTAGATATAATGGTCATCTGAGTTAAATTTGCCCATTCCAATCCATTTTAGTTTACTGATTCCTAAAATGTCAATGTTCACTCTTGCCATCTCCTGTTTGACCACTTTCAATTTGCCTTGATTCATGGACCTAACATTCCAGGTTCCTATGCAATATTGCTCTTTATAGCATCAGACGTTACTTCCATCACCAATCACATCCACAACTGGGTGTTGTGTTTGCTTTGGCTCCATCTTTTTATTCTTTCTGGAGTTAGTTCTCCACTGATCTCCAGTAGATATTGGGCACCTACTGACCTGGGGAGTTCATCTTTTAGTGTCCTATAGTTTTGCCTTTTCATACTCTTCATGGGGTTTTCAAGGCAAGAATACTGAAGTGGCTTGCCATTCCCTTCTCCAGTGAACCACGTTTTGTCAGAACTCTCCACTATGACCCATCCGTCTTAGGTGGGTCTACATGGCATAGCTTATAGTTTCATTGAGTTAGACAAGACTGTGGTCTGTGTGATCAGATTGGTTAGTTTTCTGTAACTGTGGTTTTAAGTCTGTCTGCTCTCTGATGGAGAAAGATAAAAGACTTATGAAAGCTTCCTAATGGGAGAAACTGACTGAAGGGGAAACTGGGTCTTGTTCTGATGGGCAGAGCTATGCTCAGTAAATCTTTAATCCAATTTTCTGTTGAAGGTTGGGGCTGTGTCCCCTCCCTGTTATTTGACCTGAGGCCAAACTATGGTGGAGGTAATGAAGATAATGGTGATGAATGCTATACTCAGTGCCCCCAACCCTACAGCAGGCCACCGCCAACCCACGCCTCCACCAGAGACTGCTGAACACTCATGGGCAAGTCTGGGTCAGTCTCTGTGGGGTCACTGCTCCTTTCTCCTGGGTCTGGTGTGCACAAGGTTCTGTTTGCGGCTGCCAAGATTCTGTTTCCTCAGTCCTGTGTAAGTTCTAGTGGCTCTGTGGTGAGTTAATGGCAACCTCCTTCCAGAAGGCTTATTCCACACTCAGATCTACTGCACCCAGAGTCCTTGCCCCTGCAGCAGGCCACTGCTGACCCATACCTTCACAGGAGACACTCAAACACAGTTCTGTCTCAGTCTCTGTGGGGTCTCTGAGTCCTGGTGTGCACAAGGTATGTTTGAGCATCTCTGGTGGTTATGCGGTTTGATTATAAAGGTGCTTTTGCCCTTCCTACCATCTTGCTGGGGTTTCTCCTTTGTCTTCGGACATGGGGTATCTCCTCAGAGTTGCTCCAGCACCACACAGCCACTGCTCCAGTGGCTTCCCTGGTAGCTCAGCTGGTAAAGAATCTTATTTCCTACAAGCCTCATTTTTTTCTTTTTTTTTAACTTGTTAAGACAAGGCAAGAGTAGACCTTTGTTCCTGACATTCTGTGCTCAGCCTGTGCGTTTATGTCTGTTCTGAAAACACGAAAGCAAAATTATATAATGATAGATTATGCCACATTTAAAAAAGAATAAATGTCAGCTTAGTAACAAATATGAGATCATTTCAGTAATAAACCCCAGATGTCAGAGTGGAGTGTTACTAGAGATACGTTCTACTCCAAATTAATTTCACTTAAATTTCTTTATCTTAAAGAAATGTGTCATTTATTTATTTTCAAAGGAACTATTAATAGTTCTATATAAGACCAAATAATGTAATTTCCTAAAATTAGAATGATTTAAGATAATCACATGGGTACCAGTATGTATGTGCTGTGCTTAGTCGCTCAGTCATGTCTGATTCTTTGTGACCATAGCCCACCAGGGTCATTTGTCCATGAAAATTCTTCGGACAAGAATATTGGAGTGGGTTGCCATTCCCTCCTCCTGGGGATCTTCCCAAACCAGGGATTGAACCCAGCTCTCCTGCATTGCAGGCAGATTCTTTACCATCTGAGCCACCAGGGAAGCCCATGAATACTGGAGTGTATAGCCTATCCCTTCTCCAGGGGATCTTCCACACCCAGGAATCGAGCCAGGATCTCTTGCATTGCAGGCATATTCTTTACCAGCTGAGCTACCTGGGAAGCCCACATGTATGTATATATACATACACACATACAATCCAAATATTGATTAGGATTAAAATCACATATAGTGAATGTTTTGTATGCAGATCTCAGAAACTGTAAACAGTAAGTTCTTAAGCTCCTGTATTCATAGACTATTAGTATTGATTATTCTCACTTGAAGTATTTCTCAAAGAGTATTCTGTCTTAAATTTCAATAAAACAAAACGAGAAATCCCTTTTGTTGTAGAGCATTATCATCATACCAATCTGCAATACAGTTTGTATTCAATAAAAAGAGTACTTCAGAAAGAAGTAATAATGTATAAGGAAAGTTTAAAAAGTTAAATATCATTCCTAGCAAATAATTTCATTTCCTAGCTAAAATAAATATCAACTTTGCTTCTTAGCGTCAATTATAATGTTGGAATTACAGTGAATGTAGAAAGTGATGTTCCTTTCCAGTTTACCTGGATATCATAGATATTATGGAGTAGGAAATGGCAACCTACTCCAGGATTCTTACCTGGAAAATTCCATAGACTGAAGAGCCAGACTTCAGCAATACGTGAACCGTGAACTTCCAGATGTTCAAGCTGGTTTTAGAAAAGGCAGAGGAACCAACATCTGCTGGATCGTGGAAAAAGCAAGAGAGTTCTAGAAAAACATCTATTTCTGCTTTATTAATTATGCCAAAGCCTTTGACTGTGTAGATCACAATAAACTGTGGAAAATTCTGAAAGAGATGAGAATACCAGACCACCTGACCTGCCTCTTAAGAAACCTATATGCAGCTCAGGAAGCAACAGTTAGAACTGGACATGGAACAACAGACTGGTTCCAAATAGGAAAAGGAGTACATCAAGGCTGTATATTGTAGATATACCCTGTTTATTTAACTTATATGCAGAGTATATCATGAGAAACACTGGGCTGGAAGAAGCACAAACTGGAATCAAGATTCCTGGGAGAAATATCAATAACCTCAGATATGCAGATGATACCACCCTTATGGCAGAAAGTGAAGAGGAACTAAAAAACCTCTTGATGAAAGTGAAAGAAGAGAGTGAAAAAGTCGGCTTAAAGCTCAACATTCAGAAAACGAAGATCATGGCATCTGGTCCCATCACTTCATGGAAAATAGATGGGGAAACAGTGGAAACAGTGTCAGATTTATTTTGGGGGGCTCCAAAATCACTGCAGATGGTGACTGCAGCCATGAAATTAAAAGACGTTTACTCCTTGGAAGAAAAGTTATGACCAACCTAGATAGCATATTAAAAAGCAGAGACATTACTTTACCAACAAAGGTCCGTCTAGTCAAGGCTATGGTTTTTCCAGTGGTCATGTACGGATGTGAGAGTTGGACTGTGAAGAAGGCTGAGTGCCGAAGAATTGATGCTTTTGAACTGTGGTGTTGGAGAAGACTCTTGAGATTCCCTTGAACTGCAAGGAGATCCAACCAGTCCATTCTGAAGGAGATCAATCGTAGGTGTTCTTTGGAAGGACTGATGCTAAAGCTGAAACTCCAATACTTTGGTCACCTCGTGTGAAGAGTTGACCCATTGGAAAAGACTCTGATGCTGGGAAGGATTGGGGGCAAGAAGAGAAGGGGACGACAGAGGATGAGATGGCTGGATGGTATCACCGACTCGATGGACATGAGTTTGAGTGAACTCCAGGAGCTGGTGATAGACAGGGAGGCCTGGCTTGCTGCAGTTCATGGGGTTGCAAAGAGTTGGACACGACTGAGCGACTGAACTGAACTGAACTGAAGAGCCTGGTGGGCTACAGTCCATGGAGTCAAGAATAGTTGGACACGACTGAGCACACACATGCAAGTGCTTGGATATTGAACCTCAGATAAAATATTAAGAACAGCTTGCAGAGTCTGACAGATGAGCTGTCTCTGCCAGATGCAACAATGATATCCCAATATCAGCCATGGCCAAAGTCCTCACAGCCATGACTTTTGAAACGTTTACCTATAGGTAGGCAGTGGGTGGCTTACATTTCAGATATTTTTCTCAATTAATACTCTAAACATTTTATCAAACTGGTTTTATAGACAAAAGAACTGTTACTTCAACAGACAATATCAGCTTAGTACCACGTCCTAGGCAGTGGTGGAGCTGAGAAAATGCTAGTTCTACACATATCAGCCTGGGGTCCAATATAAAGTTGGGGAGTGGATGTTGTTGAGTTCTTCTTTGGAGTAGAGAGGCTGTAGAAAAGGTTTACCTGATCTTGGCGTAGCAGTTGTAACATTTGAAAGAAAAGATGATATAGGTCAAAGAGTTTACTTTCATTGAACAGGGAGGCCTGGCGTGCTGCAATTCATGGGGTCGCAAACAGTCGGACATGACTGAGTGACTGAACTGAACTGAACTGAACTGAACTGAACTGAAGAGCCTGGTGGGCTACAGTCCATGGAGTCACGAATAGTTGGACACGACTGACTAACTATTCAAAAGACCTTGATTCAACTAATCAAATGACCTTATGGTGACATTTCGTTCATTAGCCAAGAAGCAGCACCACAACCTCTGGAATATGCATTCTCATTACATTTGAGTCTTCTCTTTTCTTATTTCCATTTGTTTATACCAAGGAAATCTCCCTGGTGGTGATGGTTCACAAACTTGATTACCAATTTGGCTCGGTTTGATCTGGTTGTTAAACCTGGCCCAGCATTTTGCAAAGCTAAATAACTAGGCAGACACCATTCCCGGCTGATTTAAGGAGTCTTGCTCTTTGGTGGCATAAATACATCTGGCTGTTTATATTAACTGCCTGGCAGGTTAGGTGGGTTTGTCCTTGTACTGCAAGTGAGCATGAGAAAGCATCAACCTCCTTTTGTTCCCTGAGTTTATTATTATTAAATGGAGGTCTGTTGTGTGACATCTTTGATTTCTGAATAATGAAATTTTGTGAGATCGAAGAGTGTAGAATTTGAAGGTAGCCCATCCCAAAATAATTCTATGTTTTATGTTTTGATTATGGGTTCCAAAAATTTGGTGGAATTTAGATAGCTGTAACATTTGACAGTAGATTTCAAAAGAGACACATATACCTAAGAGACCTTAGTCTTTGTTTTCAGAGCTTAAACTGGTCAGGTCTGTAGATGGGACAGCGTTTTCTGTTAAGATGCTGTGTTATACTTAAGAATACCTTATGTGGTTATGGCTTCCCTGGAGCACAGACCACCTGGGAAAATTGGTTAAGAATATTATGAAGAATCAATGGAAACAATTTTAAAAAGAGATATAGAGCGATTCATGGTGTCACAAAGAGTCGGACACGACTGAGCGACTGAACTCAACTGAACTGAAGAGTTTTAAGCACAGAAACTGGGACTTGTGACTCTAAAATTCTCAAGGTGGAAAGAGCTGGTAAAAGTCCTGGTTCATTGGAGGCTATAGGAGGTCCTAGGGCTCAGGTGGAGAGAAAGAGGAGCCCTGCAGTTGGATTACAAACCAAACTTGGATCCACTTGCCCACATGCAGTAAAGCCAATCTGCTGACATTGAGTTGTGGTGAAGGAAAGTAAAACATTAACTGCAGGGTGCCAAGCAAGGAGTCCCGGTAGGTAGTGCTTAAAGAGTGATTAATATTATATATATGAAATCTAGAAAGATGGTATTGATGAAATCATTTGCAGGGCAGCAGTGGAGACAGACATAGAAAACAGACTTATGGACACAGTCGGGGTGGGAGGAAGGAGAGGGTGGGATGTTTGGAGAGAGTAACATGCAAACATCTATTAACATATATAAAGTAGATAGCCAATGAGAATTTGCTGTATGACTCAGAGAACTCAAAAACTATGTTGATGTTTGGCAGAAAAAAAATACAATACTGTAAACCAATTATACTTCAATTAAAAATAAATATATATGTATTTTTTAAAGGACTCAAACTCCCCAATGGCTCAGGGGAAGATTTTTTAAGACAGGTAAGGAAAGGGGGTTGTGAGGTATGTGATCAGCTCATTCTTCTGACTGGTTGGTGATGAGATAATCAGAAGTCAAATCATCAACCTTCTGATTCCAACCAGTCTGGGATCTATGTGCTTATGGGCAGCTTATAGTTAACTTCTTCCACCTGATGGAGGTTTTTATATTTTCAAAACAGCTCAAAGGACATGGCTCAAAATAATATTTATAGCCCTTGAGGAGGTACTAAAGGTCTTTAACTCTAATAGCTAAACTTATTATTTTGCTTTCTTTCTTTCTTTTTCCTTTTTCTTTTTTTGCATTTTTTCACTTCTATGATTAAATTTACTCTTTGGAACTCAGGGAAGGCCTAGGAAGCTAAAGTTTCTCTATAGATAGGAGACAAGTGGAGGGCATGGTGCAGGGGAGTCTCTTCCAGGAAGGTCCCATGTGATCCTGCTTGGTTTCACATGGTTTCTCTTTGAAAGCAGAGTCAAAAGGAATTCTTTACAGATGACTTGTGATGCTCTTTCAGATTGTCATGAAACTTCGGGACAGAGATTGATGTACAGTTGTTAATGTACCAAGATTGGCAAGAGGGCAGAGGTGAGAGGGAAGTAGATTCTATAATATGAGGCAGCTAGATTCATTTCATCTGAAACCCACCCATCATTTTTTAAAGTACAGTAAACTCTGGGGCTTCCCCAGGGGCTTAGTGGTAAAGAATTCACTTGCAATCCAGGAGCCGCAGGAAATGCAGGTTTGATCTCTGGGTTGGGAAGATCCTTTGGAGAAGGAAATTGTATTCTTGTCTGTAGCGTCCTATGGACAGAGAAGCCTACAGGGGCTACAGTCCATGGGGCTGCAAACAGTCAGACAAGACTGAAGCTACTTGGCATGAGCTCATGCACAATAAACTCTGGGCTTCCCAGGTGGGAAGCCTGGGAAATGGTAAAGAATACACCTGCCAAGCAGGAGAAGAGGATTTAATCCCTGGGTCAGGAAGATACCCTGAAGAAGGAAATGGCAACCCAGTTCAGTATTCTTGCCTGAGAAATCCCATGGACAGAGGAGCCTGGTGGGCTACAGTCCATGGGGTCACAAAGAGCCAGGTGCAACTAAGTGACTAAACAGCAGAACAGTACACACTATTAAAGAGGCTGGCCAGGATGACTGGCGAAGTTGCATTGGAATGCACTTCCTGTGTGTCGAAGTTGGTGCTGTGTTTATGCAAGCTTTCTCACCTACATGTAAGTCTTTTTAAAATGAATAAGTCATTAGTAACATTTCTATAATTGATGTATATGCATACAACAATATCCATTTTTTGGTTTCCCTACTTTCTGATATTTACATTAAAAAGAACACCATGAAAAAGAAGTCATACTCCTTATAACAAGTTTCTTTGCTCTCATGCTGATCCCTTCTAGCATGAAGCCAGATGCCACTGTTGAGAAATCACACCTCTTATCTTGTGGCAGGTGGCGTTGGTGTGTTTCCCCAAGCACCTTTTAAATACTGATGACTTGGGGCAGCCTGACAAAGCACAGTGAACACAGACCAAAATTTGAATCCCCACGATCTTGTCCTGGCCACAGTGGAGACAGCTGTCATGCCTGCACAGACTCTTCATTTTCTTGGGTTTGAGTTTTGCATTGGTGGTTCAGCAGTGAAGAATCTGCCTACAGTGCAAGAGATGCAGGTTCAACCCCTGGGTGGGGAAAATCCCCTGGAGGAGGGCATGCTAACCCACTCCAGTATTCTTGCCTGGGAAATCCCATGGACAGAGAAGCCTGGCAGGCTACAGACCCTGGAGTTGCAAAGAGTCAGACATGTCTAAGTAACTAACGTTTTTGCATTTATAAGTTAAGGGTTTTGAACTAGAACACTGGTCAGATCCCCCCACCTCTCAAGTTTTAGGGTCTAGGATTCTTTTTGTACATCCTGCAAGCTGGCATTGTGCTTGTTTGTCCTGAAAGTGAGGCTGTGTATCTTGACTACTTGGAGATTAGAAAATGATTTAGGTGGGGGCTGAGCAACTTTCTAAAAGCAGGTCTTCGAAAGCAGCAGGTTTATAGCCAGTTTAATGGTGCCATTGAAGCTTAAACTACCGTACAAATAAGGAAAGTTTAGATGATGATGACTAATCCAGGCACTGAAGAGAGATTGTCACATGCCTCAAATGTTAGCAGAGTTGCTCTAAAGCAGCCATGAATTTGCATACTAACAAAGTGAAGCATTGTTTGCTCATTATTAGCCTGTGAGGTGGAGAAGGCAATGGCACCCCACTCCGGTACTCTTGCCTGGAAAATCCCATGGACTGAGGAGCCTGGTAGGCTGCAGTCCAAGGGGTGCTAAGAGTCAGACATGACTGAGCGACTTCACTTTCACTTTTCACTTTCATGCATTAGAGAAGGAAATGGCAGCCTAATCCAGTGTTCCTGCCTGGAGAATCCCAGGGATGGGGGAGCCTGGTGAGCTGCCGTCTATGTGGTCGCACAGAGTCAGACACGACTGAAGCGACTTAACAGCAGCAGCAGCAACCTGTGAGGTGATAGCAGGAAGATGGTATTATGCAGACACATTGATTCCTTTCTCTGTTTTCTCTCAGGGTTTTCCAGGAAACACAAATGCAGACAGTGTGGTGCACTACAGACTCCAGCCTACCTTCGAAGCCAGATTCCTGCGCTTCCTCCCCTTAACCTGGAACCCCAAAGGCAGGATTGGGATGCGGATTGAAGTATATGGGTGTGCCTACAGTAAGTGGCGGTTTATTCCTCAGATGAGATTTTTGATGGAATGTTGTGTCTAAACACTAAACTGAAAACGGAACTTTACTTTTTCAGCCTTTTAAATATCTGTGCAGGCAGAACTGATTTTATGGAAAGTCTTGAAAATATTACAGTTATTTTAAGGTTAAATTCAGAGGAGGAGCCGAAATGAGCCTTAAAATCTTAGATTCTCAGAGGTTAGCCGAGTATCTGTTATATAGCGGGCACTTCATAAAATGAACAAAGCTCACAGCAAGAGCAGTTATATTTAGTGTGATTGATGGAATGATCCTCCTGGGGGAACACAGGTAAGAACAGATGTCCCCATGTTCCCTGGTCCTCATGGCGATTCCCTTTTCTCTCTACTTGGGTTGCTGTGGAAACTTCTTTTGAACATCATTTATGTTTTATGTCTTCCGGCTTTTCCCCACTGTCAATAAAAGCAAAGATGCTGGCAGTCAATTTGAGCATAAAGACAAGCATAAAAACATTCCATGAAATACATGGGGGATCAAATCTACAGCTGCCATTTTGAACGTCTAGAATATACTGGTATTTTGTAAGCGAACACAAAAATGGAAAAGTTAATTTAAAATATAATCTTCTGGAAAACTGGAAGAGTGATCTGAAGAATAAGTTGGCTGGGAACACCTTGGGGTTTTTGTCACACTTCATTCTGTCCCTGATCAAAGGATTAACTTTGTAGAGAAGTGTAACCATAAGATGTACCATACACAGGATATTTAATATGTCAGATCCTAGCTCCTGCAACAGTTTCTCATTCAACTCCCACTCTAACCAAATGAATTCAGTATAGTGGTAACCTCACTACTTCAGAAAAGAAAGAAACCAAACCTTTGAGAAATTAGATGTTTGTGAGAGCTATTACATACTGGATCTAAGATTTAAAACTGTCTTTTTTCCTCATTCTGTATTCACGACTACCATACTATTCAGACATTGAATTCTTTATTCCCTCACTGGTCATATATGAATTTACCTGCAGAGAACTGGATTGTATGTGGAGGATGCTTCTGAGATTATTTATTTCTTTGTCAGGAGTTTATGAGAAGTCATAAAATTATACAAAGCAAAGATATTGTAACATGATCATGGGGCATGGGGAATAGAGGGGTTGGGTTGGAAAAGGAATCTTTTTGACATTCAGTTTTCGAAGTAAAGGTTGTGGGCAGTAAGGTGGGGGTAGGGATCGTGCTTGTAAGATGAAACAACATATATAAACTGGGGGAGTAGAAATTTAGTGTTCTTGTGGTACAGGGATGGGTGTGGGCATGAGTTGTTGAACAGCAGAGATCAGTTCCACTTTGATAACCCCCACAGACAATGGGTGGTTCTGGAGCTGAGGCTCACCCAAGCCACCCATCCCACATTCAAGGGTTACCTTCAGCCTCTGTTTCATACCCCTTCCTAATGGCATGTTCTACTCTGGCTCTGCTTTCTAACCCCACCTCAGCTCCCTAGTGTTTATGAGTCCATGGACCATGCAGCATAGGTGGTGCTGGGTTGCCATCAACCTATTTTCCCTCTTTCTGTTGATCATTTCCTTCCATCCTTTTGGTTCTGGGGTCTGTCAGTGTGCTCACTGCTGTGATGGTTAGGATGCCTGATATTTAGAGTTTCTCTTTGATCCCATGAAATTAATGTCTCCTTCTCCCATTACTCTGGAAGCAACTTCAGGTTTACTGACTTCAAAGCAGAACATGCTCTTTGATGGGGATTTGCCGTTAGCTTGATGTTTTTCGTGAAGAGATACTACTCCAGTTTCTTGGGTTAGAGGTCAGTACCAGGAAGATCAAAGCTGTGTGTCTGGTGCCTGAAAGGGCCAGTTGACTGTACAACTGTCAAGAAACCTGCGTGCATCCTAAATTCAGCAAACATGAATTGTTGGACACAAGGGACTCCTAGCATAAAAATGCAAACAGGAAATAATCATCAGTTGTAAAACAACACAAAATATATTTCTCAATATTAGTGGCTCTGTTTTGTCTTCATTCTTATTGTTAATAATGATTCAAGTGTAGCACTTTGCATTTTTATTTTTGGCAGTAATTTAATGTGATTTGCTTTATAGCTCAAAGTGATAATTATTATCTTTTTTTATGTGTACTTCCTCTGCCCTGTTGTTAGTGAGAGAATGTCCAGATTGCTTATCTCTTTTCAGTTTCATCTTTTTACATTCTATTTACAATGATATTTACTATTCCTATAAACACTGCATATTTTCATGGCTTCTTGGCTTGGCATATATATTTTCACTAACTGAAAAGCCCTTCCCCCATTTCTAGAGTAAAAGTGAAAAGTATCAGGTCTTCTTAGAGTCCCTATTGACCTACACACCAAGGCCAGGATCTGGCATGGGACTCTTCACTTTCCCCTGCCCCTCCCCTCTCTAGTATTCCCATCCATTCAATGTTAACATTTCCTATGTACTTGTTCTAGGCTCTATATTCTACCCCAAATTGGTCTCTGAGCTTTCATCCCATCTCATAAGTTTTCAACAACATTTACATACAGTCTGATTAATTCCAAGTTGACATCCTTGACACAGGTCCAGAAGCCCCAGACATCTGGCTGCTGCTGCTGCTGCTAAGTCGCTTCAGTCGTGTTTGACTCTGTGCGACCCCATAGACGGCGGCCCACCAGGCTCCCCTGTCCCTGGGATTCACCAGGCAAGAACACTGGAGTGGGTTGCCATTTCCTTCTCCAATGCATGAAAGTGAAAAGTGAAAGTGAAGTCGCTCAGTCGTGTCCGACTCCTAGCGACCCCATGGACTGCAGCCTACCAGGCTCCTCCATCCATGGGATTTTCCAGGCAAGAGTACTGGAGTGGGGTGCCATTGCCTTCTCCGCAGACATCTAGACAATTCTCTGCAGTTTCACCATCATTTCTTTAGTGAAGTTGTTAGTCATCTTTTGGGTCTTTTCTGCCATTTACTTTGACTCCACATGTTCGTATTGAGTGTCATTTTCAAGTGCTCCCTTGTCATATTGTGTTGTATTGTAATGTAATTTTATATTGTAATGTAATTACACAGTTGTAATGTAATTTTATATTCATCACTGTGTTTACTGTTGAGGTGAGAGAGGGAAGAAAGGAAGAGAAGAAAGGAGGGGAGAAGAAATGAATTCATAGTTCGTGAATTCAGAAATGTAGACTAGATAGGCACAGAATGGGGACCCCCATCAGGGTCTACAGTCATCCATGTGGCACTTCCGTCCTGTGTCAAATCATGCATTGAAAATCAAATGGGTTAAGAGGGAATGGAACATGTACTTGCCTGTTTTAAAACCTTGTGTTTATTTTACTTAAAAAACTACATTGATTGTTGCAGTGAAAAATGTTCTATGTAACAACTGCGCCATGTGTCAATGTTTATAAACCTGTTCTTAATGTTTTACAAAAATAAAGAATGTTTATTTTGTAATATTTGGGGAGAATGTTGAGAGAAAAGTCTGCATATGGAACTTCCTTCTGTTAAGCACTGATTCTACTTGAAATAGATTTCAGTTTAGAAAATGCATTAATAGGAATAGAGGAACATAGGATGAAAGGATAAGTAGTCACCGTGACAAATAAAAACTCTGGAAGTTAATAATGATCTTTAGTCATATGAGAGAATGTTGCATTATCCGTTACAATTATGGAGAAAGTAGAAAATATTCAAACTAGATTAGAAAAAGTATTAGTTCAATACATGTTTACAAAACTTTTACCCCATGCAAGCCACCCTGCTGAATAAAGTGAATGAGGCGCAATCTCTGTCCCCAAGATACTAAGGAGTAAGTAGAGGTGAAGGGAAATGCCTATTCTTTGTAGATCAACTAAATTTGGGCATGGATTTCTTGTTCTCAATTTGTGTCCAAGTATAAAGATTCCCTGGAGAAGGGAAAGGCTACCCACTCCAGTATTCTGGCCTAGAGAATTCCATGGACTGTATAGCACATGGGGTCTCAAAGAGTCAGACATGGCTGAGCAACTTTCACTTCACATAAATAGAAGACGGGGCTTCCCTATTGGCTTAGTGGTAAAGAATCTGCCTGCGATGCCAGAGATGCAGGTTTGATCTTTGAATCAGGAAGGGCCCCTGGAAAAGGAAATGGCAACCTACTCTAGTATTCTTGCCTGGAGAATCCCATGGACAGAGGAACCAGGAGAGCTACAGTCCATTGGGTGGCAAAGAGTCAGACATGACTGAAGTGACTTACCACTAACAATAGTGATGTAGCCCATGCCAATTGTGGACTAGACATGTTTCAGACATTGCTGTACGGACATTGCTGTATAGATATTAAGTTTTTTAGTAACAATATAATTAGTGTTGTGTGGGAGAGAGTTCTTTATCCTTTTACAGGTGAGGAAACTGAGGCACAGAGAGGTTGAGTAAGCTTCCAACTATGGAACCAATATTCAAATCCTTACAGGACAACTTCACAGATTCTTTCTCTGAGCAACTGTTCTGTGTTATGAAGGGCTGTTTGTGGGACCAGATCCAGAGGCTCTAAAGACATCAGCATTAACTTATTCTCCCTGCTGATAAAATGGCAAGCACGTGTGGGGTTTTCTTTAATAATATTGTTCAGTTCAGTTCAGTTCAGTTCAGTCGCTCAGTCATGTCTGACTCTTTGTGACCCTGTGAATCGCAGCACGCCAGGCCTCCCTGTCCATCACCAACTCCCAGAGTTCACTCAGACTCACGTCCATTGAGTCTGTGATGCCATCCAGCCATCTCATCCTCGGTCGTCCCCTTCTCCTCCTGACCCCAATCCTTCCCAGTATCAGAGTCTTTTCCAATGAGTCAACTCTTCGCATGAGATGGCCAAAGTACTGGAGCTTCAGCTTTAGCATCATTCCTTCCAAAGAAATCCCAGGGCTGATCTCCTTCGGAATGGACTGGTTGGATCTCCTTGCAGTCCAAGGGACCCTCAAGAGTCTTCTCCAACACCACAGTTCAAACGCATCAATTCTTCGGCACTCAGCCTTCTTCACAGTCCAACTCTCACATCCATACATGACCACAGGAAAAACCATAGCCTTGACAAGACAGACCTTAGTTGGCAAAGTAATGTCTCTGCTTTTGAATATACTATCTAGGTTGGTCATAACTTTTCTTCCAAGGAGTAAGCATTTTTTAATTTCATGGCTACAGTCACCATCTGCAGTGATTTTGGAGCCCAAAAAAATAAAGTCTGACACTGTTTCCCCATCTATTTCCCATGAAGTGATGGGACCAGATGCCATGATCTTCGTTTTCTGAGTGTTGAGCTTTAAGCCAACTTTTTCACTCTCCTCTTTCACTTTCATCAAGAGGCTTTGAGCTCCTCTTCACTTTCTGCCATAAGGGTGGTGTCATCTGCATATCTGAGGTTATTGATATTTCTCCCAGCAATCTTGATTCCAGCTTGTGTTTCTTCCAGTCCAGTGTTTCTCATGATGTACTCTGCATATAAATTAAAGAAGCAGGGTGACAATATACAGCCTTAACGTACTCGTTTTGGAGCCAGTCTGTTGTTCCATGTCCAGTTCTAATTGTTGCTTCCTGACCTGCATACAAGTTTCTCAAGAGGCAGGTCAGGTGGTCTGATATTCCCATCTCTTTCAGAATTTTCCATAGTTTATTGTGATCCACACAGTCAAAGGCTTTGGCATAGTGAATAAAGCAGAAATAGATGTTTTTCTAGAACTCTCTTGCTTTTTCCATGATCCAGCGGATGTTGGCAATTTGATCTCTGGTTCTTCTGCCTTTTCTAAAACCAGCTTGACCATCTGGAAGTTCATGGTTCACGTATTGCTGAATTCTGGCTTGGAGAATTTTGAGCATTACTTTACTAGCATGTAAAGATGAGTGCAATTGTGTGGTAGTTTGAGCATTCTTTGGTATTGCTTTTCTTTTGAATTGGAATGAAAACTGACCTTTTCCAGTCCTGTGGCCACTGCTGAGTTTTCCAAACTTGCTGGCATATTGAGTGCAGCACTTTCACAGCATCATCTTTCAGGATTTGAAACAGCTCAACTGGAATTCCATCACCTCCACTAGCTTTGTTCATAGTGATGTTTTCTAAGGCCCACTTGACTTCACATTCCAAGATGCCTGGCTCTAGATCAGTGATCACATCATAATATTGTTACTGATGCATTTATCAAAATATAGCCTCAGTTAATAAAGCAAATGTTTATAACATGTGACATTGGGAAAACACTTCCTATTTTCAGCTAAATATCACATTTCCTCTACTCTCTTTGGAATGTAGGTTCTGTACTCTTACAAAAGAGGAAACTATTGCTTTCTATTTCAACACATAATGAGTGACTTCTGTGTCAAGTACCCCAATTGTTTAAATAATTGAATTACATACAAAAGCATTTTATAAATATGAGGATTTCTTGTAAAAGTTAAGTATGATGCTAATTGGTAATTTGATGCACTATTTTGGTGTTTTCATTCAAATTAATATAGCAGATTATTTGTATTAGTTGTGGGCATATAACATTTGATTTGCTCTTATAGGAGTACAGTAGCAAAAATTGTATGCTTAGTGGACTGGTGGAAACAAGTTCATCTTAGCATTCATTACCACTAAGCCCTGAGACATGAAAATTGGCTTCTGCAGGTCATAGCATGATTGATGATTTGAAGCTAAAGGGGGCCTCTACTTAGTGGAGATTAAACTCAAGGAGGATCACCTAGAGTTCTCTGCCATTCATACTTGGAGAGCTCATTGCTACTGACCTACTGAACAAAATACTCTCTACCCCAAAATATGACTATCTTTAAAATTTTTACATTTAGCTTTTACAAATCATGTTTCAGTGTTTAGTGCTAAATTTTAAAATATATGTATATATTGACTTGCCAATTTGTTTTCAATATTCAGATTAGTTTATGAACACTTGGTAGTGAATGATATTTTATAAAATAGATCCTGTTCAATGACGCTTATTATAACTGAGTTTCCAATCTAAATATTCTATGTGATCATGTGTATTCTTATTTGTTGTGGGGGCTTACCTGGAGGGCTTCTTGGTTAACACTGCAGCCCAGGTTTTGAACCACGGTTGGCGACTTTCCAATGACTATGTGTAAATTTTGTATAAAGAGTATTTATTGTGTGATAGTTTGATACCTAGATGATCTTGATTCTTTGCATTCTTTCTTTCCAAACACTTTCACCAGAGAAGAGTCTTTGTTTCTCCTATTGCCATCCTGAGCTCTAAGACATTTCCTTGTCACTTTAGTTTCCTAGCAACCCACAGTAAGACATTAGGTATTACAGGTGCAATCTGTTTCTTCATGATAGTAGAAATGAGAAAGTGAGGGAAGAACTGTCAGTTCCAGGAGGGCAGGCCATATCTGTCCTCTCCTGTTTTGTCCCAGCATCCAACAGAGTTTATGATACTTGCATCAATATACACTGCAAATAAAGCTGTGCTTGTGGAATGGATGGAAATTAGTTTGAGGTTGGGGGATAGGGAAGATGGAAAGAAGTGGTTTTTTAATAAGAAAGTTTTGTTATACCAAAGCAAAATCCTTGCCAAAATAGAATTTGAAGCTATGGAAGACTGTGTATAGAAACCAGTCTGTTATATTATATACAGAAATATATAGCCAGGAGAAGAAATATTGACCTATTCTTTACCCCATAAAATATATATTCGAGAATAGTCAGAGTCTATTGAATTATGTAATAGGAAAGTCAACAAAAATAATGACATTTGTGATTTCCTATATGAAATAGGATTTTTTGATATTTCAATCATAGAAAAGTCACAAAATGTCTGGTTGTGAGTTCATTCTTACTGCTTGACCATCAGGAGCCAGGTCCAGGAATAATTGCTAAGTGGTTCTGCTGAGTGGGGGATGGCAAACTTCTGTAAAGGATCAGCCAGCAAATGTTTGTGGATTTCCAGGTCCTTATACTCTCTGCCAACTCTTCTTTGTTTTCAAGCTTGATTCTTTTTAAATGAATCTTGAAAAATTAGCTCATGGGACTGTACAATAACAGGCTGCAGCGTGATGTGGAAGGTTTCAGATGAAAGGAAGCTTAAAAGTCTGGATTTCTAAAAGCAGTTTTTGAATTTTATCTCTTTAGTAGCCTCTTCAATTGAGCTCAATTATTATCATTTAAGATTTTAGTTAAACTGTTATAAGATACATGATTTTTAAGTGGTTACATATCTGTATTATAATTTAGTCACTTTAGGCTTAAAAAAATCTGTCAAAATACGTGTTGAATCTGACTCATAAAATATAATTTGATGACTCGCAGGTGGTTAATTGTTCTAGAAACTAGTGTTAGTGGTCACATTAGAAAGAGAGTCAAAACATTAGGATAAAAGAATTTTTTCAAAGCTATGTTTTTGTGTTTCTATCACATAATACATTTTTCATGATTCCATTTTGCCTGAGGAGAATATTCCGGGAAATATAATTTAGGTGCTTTAGAGCAGTGATTCTCAAAATATAGGCATAGATCAGCAGCGTCAACATCCCAGGGGACTTTTTAGAAA
The DNA here is from genome assembly GCF_042477335.2 of Ovis canadensis. Taxonomy (NCBI): domain Eukaryota; kingdom Metazoa; phylum Chordata; class Mammalia; order Artiodactyla; family Bovidae; genus Ovis; species Ovis canadensis. The sequence continues at coordinate 47,378,562 of NC_091246.1, read as the reverse complement.
CCCAGATACTCAGGGCCGCCCCCTCACACATACACACACCTGGTCAGTCAGAAACCCTGAGATAGAACCCAGCAGTCTGTGTTTGACAAACACTCCAAGAGAGTCTGAGCCATAGAAGATGAGTATTACTATTACAAAGCAATACAGCAAGAGGGAAGATGAGGAAAAAATAATTCAATCAAAATAATCCTGGGAAAATCACTTACAGAAACAAATTTATTAGCTGACTAAAAAAATAAGCCTTAATTATTAGCATTGCCTTTCAGTGACACATAAACTGCACTGCAAAAATGTGAAAGCATTTAAATTCTTTACTATCAAGTTTTCATTAGTTTATTATTATCTAATACTCTAAGGCACACATTTGAATTTAACAGAGTTATGTTTTGATTAATCATGTTTATTTAATTATGCAACAAAGAATAATTATTTGATTATATGGCTTAGAGACAGAGTTCAGTGTTTATATATTTTACATTTTGTATGTGAATCAAAGAGAAGAGGTGGCAAGAATACACAGAAGAACTGTACAAGAAAGATCTTCATGACCCAGATAACCACAATGATGTGATCACTCACCTAATAGCCAGACATCCTGGAATGCAAAGTCAAGTGGGCCTTAGGGAGCATCGCTACGAATAAAGCTAATGGAGGTGATGGAATTCCAGTAGAGCTATTTCAAATCCTAAAAGATGGTGCTGTGAAAGTGCTGCACTCAATATGCCAGCAAATTTGGAAAACTCAGCAGTGGCCACAGGACTGGGAAAGGTCAGTTTTCATTCCAATCCCAAAGAAAGACAATGCCAAAGAATGCTCAAACTACCGCACAATTGCACTCATCTCACACACTGGCACAGTAATGCTCAAAATTCTCCAAGCCAGGCTTCAGCAGTACATGAACTGTGAACTTCCATATGTTCAAGCTGGTTTTAGAAAAGGCAGAGGAACCAGAGATCAAATTGCCAACATCCATTGAATCAAGGAAAAAGCAAGAGAATTCCAGAAAAACAGCTACTTCTGCTTTATTAACTATGCCAAAGCCTTTGACTGCGTGGATCACAACAAACTGGAAAATTCTGAAAGAGATGGGAATACCAGACTACCTGACCTGCCTTCAGAGAAATATGCGTGCAGGTCAGGAAGCAACAATTAGAACTGGACATGGAACAACAGTCTGGTTCCAAATTGGGATAGTAGTACATTAAGGCTGTATATTGTCACCCTGCTTATTTAACTTATATTCAGGACATCATATGAAATGCCAGACTGGATAAAGCACAAGCTGGAGTCAAGATTGCTGGGAGAAGTATCAATAACCTCAGATATGCAGATGACACCACCCTTATGGCAGAAAGCGAAGAAGAACTAAAGAACCTCTTGATGAAAGTAAAAGAGGGGAGTGAAAAAGTTGGCTTAAAACAACATTCAGAAAGCTAAGATCATGGCATTTGGTCCCATAACTTCATGGCAAGTAGTTGGGGAAACAATGGAAACGGTGAGAGCCTTTATTATTTTGGGCTCCCAAATCACTGCAGATGGTGACTGCAGCCATGAAATTAAAAGACACTTGCTCCTTGGAAGAAAAGCTATGACCAACCTAGATATCATATTAAAAAGCAAAGACATTACTTTGCCAAAAAAGTTCCGTTGACTAACGCTATGAGGAAATTGACTTTAACTTTTTTCCTGATCTTTGTTATTTACAGGATGGAAATAGGCCAGTAAAAGATAGGAGAAATTGAAATTAACCAACATTTCTAGATGATACATTTTGGGGAAGATGTGAGAAAAGGCAAACAGTGGAGTTTAGATATGTCAAATATGTTAGATATGCTAAACAAGCCAGAGATATGCTATGTATGTATATGCGTGTGTTGACTTACACATTTCAATGCACTGATAAGACTATATTATAATTAGACCACATTAATGTCTTCCATTGTAGGATCCGAGATGGTTCATTTTGATGGGAAGAGTTATTTGCTGTACACATTTAATCATAAATCCGTGAATCCAATCAAGGAAGTTATTTCTCTGAAATTTAAAACCAGAGAGAACAATGGGATTCTACTCCACAGAGAAGGACCAAATGACAAACACATCACCCTGGAGTTAATTAAAGGAAAACTCATCTTATTCCTTAATTCAGGTAAAAGAAAAAAAAAAAAGGTGTTTTGGGAAATACTATTTAGATGAAAGTATCTTTTGTGATGAATTTTTCTTCACAGTTAAGTAGGTAATTTAAAACCAGAGTACTTTTGGATGTGAGGGTGATCTGGCTTGGCTAGAAAGGTGTTCCCTTCCTCCCTCACAGCTCCATGTGCATTCTTCCCAAAGCTGTGCGCTTGGTTGAAGAGGACCACCTTCTCCTCTAGAGGAGGGCCATTCTTTGGCCAAGGGTATATGCATAGGTTTGCTTCTCTGCTAGAACCTCAAAACAAGCTCTTAAGGTCCATTTGCAGGAGAATGTAGGGTTGTCAAGCTTCCAAGACTCCAGACACATCCAAATGAGGCATTCCATGTGGCAGTCTGCCTTTCTTTAAAAAACAAAACAAACATACAACAAAAAAGAACACTTTTGTGAAAGAAAGCAGACCTTATAAATAATTATTCTGAAGACCAGAACTGTCCAGGCAAATGGACACGTGGTCACCTACAGTTGAGCTATACTAAGAACAGCATGTGTGATCTTCAGTATGCTTTTATGTAAAAAATTTTATTTCTTGATAATCATGTAAGATCAGTAGTAGATGCTCAGTAAATAACCTGATAATATCATGATGACAAGGGTGGCTTATCATAAACTTTTGAAGTAGTCCTATGAATGAGGACCTAGAAAGAAAATATTTTCAAGAAAAATGAAAATTCAGTACATAATAATAATAAAACAAGTTAGATAGAAGATGTTACTCAATATCAAAGAAGATTGTATAGATTGTAAGATTAAGATAAAAGCAGCTCGCCAGTTCTTGGGATAAAAGAATGTAAGGAAAGTGTAACTGGTGTGAGCAATGCTAAACCTGAAGACGTTGATAGAAATCATGGTATTGAGCTAGATGGAACAGTGTATTTACACTTCCTTTCTTTTCAGGTCATGCTAACTTGCCCTCACCTGATGCTCTCATGCTGGGCAGTTTGCTGGATGATGAACACTGGCATTCTGTTCTCGTTGAGCTCCTCAATACAGATGTCAACTTCACTGTGGACACGCACACTCATCATTTTCGAGGAAAAGGAGAGTCCAACTATGTGGATCTCAATTATAAGGTGTGAAATGACTTTTTAAGTATTACAGATTTTATCATTTGATTGCAGCATAATCTTCTAGAGAAAATACTAATACATTGAAAAATTCCCTTTCCTAATAATTCAGAATTCTGATAAAATATTTCCCATGTCTGGTAACTTCACACTGGAAGATACATGCTCAAGCTATTGAGACATTTTATTTCTTACAGATGTTAGTCTTCACATTAGAGTAAATAGTTGTTAAATTTAGGAAATCCATACATAAAGAGCTACCAGTTCAACAAAGAATATTTTTAAATCCATTTGTTCACATAGTTCTTCTGTATTCCATCTGGTGTTTGGCTGCGAATATTACCTTGGAGATTTCTTTGTTTTAGGGCAATCCTAAACAGAATTAGCTACTTAGAATAATTTAGAGAAGTAATCCACATATATTCCAATCTGAATTTTTTAAGTAACAAGAAAGCCAGATGCACACATCTCAGAATACTGTTTCTTGGGGTTTTTAAACACCTGAGGATATTTGCAGCATGTTGCCCATGTGTGTCTGACATACACTGAAATGCATTGTTTGTTCTGCCAGTTCTGCTGAGCACATCTGTCAGCAAACCAGGTTTCAACATTCACTTGATATGAGTGGCCTCAGCAGCAAGGACCAGCTGGAGATTCTGGCCTTGAATGATATTATTAGTGGCTTTGTAATTCTAATCTATTAGAGTCATGGCAAAGAGCAGGATCCCACAGTCTAGTTTATAAAGTAGAATATCATCACAGTAGGCTGCCTTGTCACACAAATCGGAATTTACGGTGGGCATAAAGATGCAATATTCCCCATCAACAAAAATGACAGAACTATATGAGTAGCAGCAAATCATAAGAAGGATATTTAATATATTTATCTCAATGTAATAAATAGTAAATACATATAAAACATCCTTTGAAATTAGCATGATAATATAAAATAATGCCAAGCAGATTTGAGCCAATTACCATTATACCCGATAATCATACATGTTTAGGCAGATAATCAGAAAATCATTAAACAATGTTATTTATGTCATTTTTTTCTTTCTAAGATCAGCTTTGGAGGGATTCCTGGACATGGAAAATCAGTAGCATTCCCACATAAAAACTTTCATGGCTGCTTTGAAAATCTCTATTATAATGGAGTGGATATCATTGATTTGTCCAAGAAACACAAGCCACAGGTCCTCATCATGGTAAGAGAGTCTATACACAAGTTCAAGAGAAAAGGGAACTGCAGTTTGATTGATTCAGCTTTAAAATATACCTCTTCTGAAGGCAGGAAAAGGTACAAATCATGTGTATCATTATCCCTATATATCCTTGGGGAATTGGTTCCAGGACTTCTGAATTGGAGCAATGGATGCTCAAGTCTCTTGTATAAAATGGCACAGTATTTGCATATAACCTACTCATATCCTCCCATATACTTTAAATTGACTCTAGATTTATGTATATTACCTAACACGATGTAAATGATATGTAAATAGTTGTAAATACAATGCAATTGTCATGTGAGTAGTTGCTGGTGCTGGTCAAGTTCAAATTTTGCTCTTTGGAACTTTCTGAAATTTTTCTTTCTAAATATTTTCCTGGTTGGTTCGTTGTATATGAGGATGCAGAACCTGGGTATACAGAGAGCCTACTGTACTTTTTTAGCTTACATGTGGTTTCATTTTTATGTGTTTGTGGAAATAGATGAATAGTTTCACAAAAATGTTACAGTGCAATCATATTAAGGCATTTTAAGGCAGTGTCTTTCTTTTCAATTGGTTTCTCGTTTCTTTTTCCATATTTTCCACATGGCTACAGTCCCTCTGTCAAGCTGGGATGTTACTAAGCTAATATTTGTCCTTCCTGTTTGGTCCAAAGTAATGGAATCCTCTATAGATAGATAGATTCATACTCACACATGTATTTATGAATCTGTATGCTTCCACATTTGACATTGTTTACAAAAGAAATAATTTTATAAAAGTTTTTCTCCATCTGGATTTTTTGATTCAACAATACCTTGTAAGAATTATTTTCCATTATCAGGAACAGTTCTACATTAGAATGTCTACATCACTATCCATTAGGAAAACGTGCCATTATTTATCTAGTCATTTCCTACTCAGGGCATTTGCTTTCAGTTCAGTTCAGTCTCTCAGTCATGTCTGACTCTTTGCGACCCCATGAATCGCAGCACGCCAGGCCTCCCTGTCCATCACCAACTCCTGGAGTTCACTTAGACTAACGTCCATCGAGTCAGTGATGCCATCCAGCCATCTCGTCCTCTGTCGTCCCCTTCTCCTCCTACCTCCAATCCCTCCCAGCATCAGAGTCTTTTCCGATGAGTCAACTCTTCGCATGAGGTGGCCAAAGTACTGGAGTTTCAGCTTTAGCATCATTCCTTCCAAAGAAATCCCAGGGCTGATCTCCTTCAGAATGGACTGGTTGGATCTCCTTGCAGTCCAAGGGACTCTCAAGAGTCTTCTCCAACACCACAGTTCAGACGCATCAATTCTTCAGTGCTCAGCTTTCTTCACAGTCCAACTCTCACATCCATACATGACCACTGGAAAAACCATAGCTTTGACTAGACGGACCTTTGTTGGCAAAGTAATGTCTCTGGTTTTGAATATGCTATCTAGGTTGGTCATAACTTTTCTTCCAAGGAGTAAGCGTCTTTCGATTTCATGTCTGCAGTCACCATCTGCAGTGATTTTGCTGCTGCTGCTTCTGCTAAGTCGTTTCAGTCGTGTCCGACTCTGTGCGACCCCATAGATGGCAGCCCACCAGGCTCCCCCATCCCTGGGATTTTCTAGGCAAGAATATTGGAGTGGGTTGCCATTTCCATCTCTAATGCATGAAAGTGAAAAGGCAAAGTGAAGTCGCTCAGTCCTGTCCGACTCTTAGCGATCCCATGGACTGCAGCCTACCAGGCTCCTCTGTCCATGGGATTTTCCAGGCAAGAGTACTGGAGTGGGGTGCCATTGCCTTTGGAGCCCCCCAAAATAAAGTCTGACACTGTTTCCACTGTTTCCCCATCTATTTCCCATGAAGTGATGGGACCAGATGCCATGATCTTCGTTTTCTGAATGTTGAGCTTTAAGCCAACTTTTTCACTCTCCACTTTCACTTTCATCAAGAGGCTTTTTAGTTCCTCTTCACTTTCTGCCATAAGGGTGGTGTCATCTGCATATCTGAGGTTATTGATATTTCTTCCTGCAATCTTGATTCCAGCTTGTGCTTCTTCCAGCCCGCCGTTTCTCATGATGTACTCTGCATATAAGTTAAATAAGCAGGGTGACAATATATAGCCTTGATGTACTCCTTTTCCTATTTGGAAGCAGTCTGTTGTTCCATGTCCAGTTCTAATTGTTGCTTCCTGACCTGCACATAGGTTTCTCAAGAGGCAGGTCAGGTGGTCTGGTATTCCCATCTCTTTCAGAATTTTCCACAGTTTATTGTGATCCACCCAATCAAAGGCTTTGGCATAATCAATAAAGCAGAAATAGATGATTTTTTGGAACTCTCTTATTTTTTCGATGATCCAATGGATGTTGGCTATTTGATCTCTGATTCCTCTGCCTTTTCTAAAACCAGCTTGAACATCTGGAAGTTCACGGTTCACGTATTGCTGAAGCCTGGCTTGGGGAATTTGGAGCATTACTTTACTAGAGTGTGAGATGAGTGCAATTGTGCGGTAGTTTGAGCATTCTTTGGCATTGCCTTTCTTTCGAATTGGAATGAAAACGGACCTTTTCCAGTCCTGTGGCTGCTGCTGAGTTTTCCAAACTTGCTGGCATATTGAGTTATGCCAACATTTTTACCACTATAAGCTGGCAGTTGCACATGTGTGCTCAGTACAGGGGCTTCCCTTTCGATGGGATAAAATTCCAGAAGTAGAATTTCTTGGTCACAAGTTTTATACAGTTTTATATTTTAATAAATGTTGTTGGATTGCTTTCCATAAAGCTATAATATGACATTTGCCACCAGCAATGTATGTTAGAGCCTTCCATCTCATATCAGCCAGCCCTCATACACCCCTGCCAGTTCAAGGAACATGAACTAATATTTAATATCTCTTTGTTACTTTGTGTTTATGGGACTACTGGTGAATTAAATAATCTTCTCACCTGTTTTTTGTCCATTTGGACTTCTTTTTCTGATTGTTGTTCACTCTTATTCTTTTGCCTAATTTTTATTTTATTTCTTTAATTTTTGGTCAATTTACAAGACAGTTTTATATTTGAAAGATAACCCTCTGTCATTCGTGGTCCATATATTTTTTCAGATTTATCAATCTTCTATTAAATACTTCATAATATGTTGAGTATATAAATATTTTTACTTATATGTGGTCATTAGGTCTGTATATTTCTTTATAGCTTTGGAATGTCTCTAAAACCCTATAATCTATACATGGTCTCATGGATTTTCCTGTAAGAACTTTTAATTGGTTTTATTTAGTTTTTAAATTAAAAAAACTAAATCTTTGACATTTATTCTTTATGTGATATAGGATTAATTTTTGTATTCTACCTGATAGATATCCATTTGGTCCTATGCTATTTAATAACTAACCCACCCTTTATCCCACATAGTTGAATTTCCTTACATACTAAGTTTTACCAGGTGGCTCATTGGTAAAGAATCCACCTGCCAATGCAGGAAATGTAGGGGATGAGGGTTCGATAGCTGGATTGGGAAGATACCCTGGCCGGGGGAAATGGCAATACACTCCAATATTCTTGCCTGAAAAAATCCCATGGACAGAAGATCCTGGCCAGCTAAGTTCATGAGGTTGAGAAGAATTGGACATGAATGAGCACACATACATGCCAGCTTTATTATCATGTAACTATATAATGTATACTGTATATTATATATGTGTATTATAGCTATATATTATATATTAATATATAACTAGTATATTCTCAGATGTTTTTGAGTTCCTTATTCTGTCTCACTGCTATGTCTATTCCTGTACCAATAACACACTGATTTGCTTACAGTAACTTCATAGTATGCTTTGCTATCTGGTAAGTTAAGCTCTGTCTCACTGGCTTTTTATTTGCATTGTTATTATTTTTTTTTTGGAAAGGAAGAGTAATGTTTGCGTATGTATTCTGCTATCTGAAATCTACAAAAAAATTTTTAATTTCAGACAAAATTCTTGTAGAGGGTATAATTGGAATTATATTGAGCCTGTCCCATCCAAACACTATGATTAAAAATAGTTTGTTCCTGGAGTAGTAGACATATCATAAGGATTAAAAATACCTTTAAAAACAGAAGTATATACAAATAAAAACAGCCTGCTAGACAGATCAGATCTTAGGCTGGGTGATAGCCTTGGGTGATTTGGTTTGTAAGAACTTCAGAGAAGAGACCAGCCTACCTGTGGCAGGACCAGCCTGGCCCCATTCTTTTCTTCAGACATGCAAAAGCACATGTCCTACCTATAGTAAGATGTAGCTATCACCTGAGTGACACACTTATAATCATATTTACATAATCAAGACAAGTACAAGAAAGTTCTTGGAGTAACTTATCCTTTGTGCTAGCCTTCACATTGGAGAAAAACATCTAGCACTTCAAGAGAGGAAAATTGTTTTTTTTTATGTTGTATCCCACACCCAGCATTGTTGCTATTGTTGTTCAATAACTCAGTCGAGTCTCTTAGGACCCCATGGACTTCAGCATGCCGGCTTCCTTGTCCTTCACTATCTCCCACAGTTTGCTCAGATTCATGTCCGTTGAGTCTGTAATGCCATCCAGCCATCTCCCATCCTCTGTTGCCCACTTCTCCTCCTGCCCTCAGCATCAGGGTCATTTCCAATGAGTTGGCTCTTCACATCAGGGGGCCAAAATATAGGTGTTTCATCATCAGTCCTTCCAATGAATATTCAGGGTTGATTTCCTTTAGGATTGACTGGTTTGATCTCCTTGCTGTCCAAGGGATTTTTTAGAGTCTTCTCCCGCCCTATTCAAAAGGATCAATCCTTTGATGCTCAGCCTTCTTTGTGGTCCAGCTCTCACATTGGTACGTGACTACTGGAAAGACAGTAGTTTGGACACCCAGCATTAAGTCTGGGAAAGATGTGGCTCAGGATTCCTTTGCAAATGCTTAGTAATGGAGATAAACAGTTCATCAGAGACTCAGAAATAGGTTTGCTGAGCTGAACAGCACTTTTTCTTTTCATTTTTAAATTCATTTATTTTTGGCTGCACTGGGTCTCCATTGCCCTTTCGTTGCTGTGCATTCACAGGCTTTCTCTAGTTGCGGTGAGTAGGGGTGGCTCTCTAATTGCATTGCATGGGCTTCTCATTGTGGTGGCATCTCTTGTTGCAGAGTGTGGGCTCTAGGGCTCACAGATTTCAGTTGTGGTGCATGGGCTTAATTGCCCCACGGGATGTGGGAACTTAGGTCCTGGACCAAGAGTCGAACCCATGTCCCCTGCATTGACAGGCAGATTCTTAACTACTGGACTACCAGTGAAGTCCTTGAACAGTGCTTTAAGGGACCTATAAGGTAAATCTGGATTTAAGTTTGATGGGGAAGCCTCATTTTAAAAATCCTAGATTGCTGAATTGTTGATAAGAAATTCAATTAAGTCTTGGAAAATCTGTTGTCTGTGAAATGGAAGCATTACAACTGTGCCTTCCTAAAGTCTGTTTCACTGTGTTCACAGGGAAATGTGTCCTTCTCCTGCTCACACACGCAAACTGTCCCCATGACTTTTCTGAGCTCCAGGAGTTACTTGGTGCTACCAGGCACTTCCAGAGAGGACAAAGTGTCTGTGATCTTCCAATTTCGAACATGGAACAGAGCAGGACTGTTGCTGACCAGTCAGTTTCAGCATAGGTCAGGAGCTCTCATCCTTGTTCTTAGTGATGGAAAACTCAAGCTGAGTCTCTCCCAGCCTGGACATCCAGCCAGGGACATCACAGCAGGTAATAAACGTCCTTCCTGAGATAACGCTTAGGTATTTATTGTGACTATATCGTCTTGCATGTAAACCTAAGATGGGTAATCTTTAAAATGAATGAATGGCTGAATGCATAAGATATTCATAATCCTACTGGAGAGAACTAGATTGCTTTCTCCTTTGAAACAGGTAACTACAGGCTGTTGGTGTATCAGTCAGTATGACATAGCATAATTATCAAAAAGTTTAAAAATAAATGATCATAAACTTGTGGTTACCAAAGGGATAAATTAGGAGTTTGGGATTGACAGATATTCACTACTATTAATAAAAATGGATAACCATCAAGGACCTACTGTTATAGCACAGGGAAATTTACTCAGTATTTTATAATAACCTATAGGGAAAAGAATATGAAAATGAATATATATATTTATATATATATGTGTGTGTGTATATGAATCACTGCTGCAACTTGAAGCTAACACAACATTGTAAACCAACTATACTTTCATAAAAAATTAATGAAAAAAACTTATTTGTGAATTTGAGTTAGAACCTAGAAGTAAACTTGAATTACTAGAAGGCATTAGACTATCCTACGGAGTCTCAAGAAAATAGATTTCTTTGAACTTTTTTTTCAACCTATATACACATTGATTTTCAAAATATTGTAAGTTACTTTTCTTTCTTATGTCTGAGCCATTGCTTCCTTTGTTTCTCCTTGTTTTTGGTGAGGCTGCTTCTAAGTGGGTGAATGTTCTGTAGTTTTTTGAGAAGAACCTGTTTATTTCTAGACTCACTTCTGAGTCGTGTTATTTTTTAACTTTGGGGACTGCTTTACATTTAAAACTGATAAAATTTAAACCTAGGTGGACTCATGGCATGTCATTCCTTGAAGGTTTCATGTGGAAGGCCTGTCTTGTCTGATTTATGGTTATCAGTTTGGGACTGAAAAGCTAAGAATGAAGACTAAAATTTCCTTTCTTTTTATAAAGAAAAAATATGCATATATGACGATTAGCATGCAAATGAGCAGAGTTGACAGTGTCAATTCAGATTCAGTCAACTGCTTAAATCTTGGCTCAGCAGTAAACTATCTGCCTGCAATGCAGGAGCCACAGGTGACGTGGGTTCAATTCCTGGGTCAGGAAGATCCGCTGGTGGAGGAAATGACAACCCACTCCAGTATTCTTGCCTGGAGAATCCTATGAACACAGGAGCCTGGCAGGCTTCAGTCCATAGGGTTGCAAAGAGTCAGACATGACTGAGGCAACTTAGCATGCACGCATAATTTACATGTAATATGAACTAAAAGAGATAGCTTTTTAGTGTTGTTCATGTGAGTACACACTGTCCTTACCCTCCCCCCCACGTATATATGTCAGGTATTGAATTTTTTGTAAGCTGGCACTGACACAACACATAAATATTTTATTGCACTATTTTTAAAGGTTTTTACAGTGTAATGTGCCATTTCTCAGAAGCAAACCGAAGGTGAATTTCTCATGATACTTGCTTCTTACTTTAGCAGCATTTGAAAGGGAGTCTTTTATGTGGTTGAAGTAGAGGGAAAGTAAGACAGGCTGCAAAATTTTTTCATTTTAAATGTTGTATCAAGTACCCAAATGTGTATCAAATTGAAACTTAAATTTCATTAAATGATACTGAAAAGGCATCTTGTATCCTATTTCCAGGTTGTAGATAATTTTTCCTAATAGTTATCTCAAGATAGTTCGGAAGAACTGGAGAAATGCACCAAAAGTGTAGATTCTGATGCATGTTTGTTCCTGAGGCAGGGCTAAGGAAGTGGGTCATAGAAACAGAGGAAAATTGGGGGCGATAAAGGAAAAGGAAAAAATGAAAGTCTGTATTCATCCTTTACGACTGAGGATGAGATGGCTGGATGGCATCACCGACTTGATGCACATGAGTTTGGGTGAACTCCAGGAGTTGGTGATGGACAGGGAGGCCTGGTGTGCTGCGATTCACTGGGTTGCAAAGAGTCGGACACGACTGAGCGACTGAACTGAACTGAACTGATTCACCCTTTATAAGAAAAGACACAATTCTACCCTTTGCCAAGTTGTGTGTAGTGTTGTGGTCATTATCCTCTGTTATTAGAATAAATTATTTGATTTATGAGGTGGTGTGTGAGAGGACTCCTCTCCCTTGCATATTTCCAGGTCTGCCTTTGATAAGCAGCCCACTTGTTCTCATGAAGCCTCAGGGTCATCTTTAAAATGACACTAATAGGTATTATGGTGAGAATGCAGGGATATAACATATCTAAACCCTTGGCACCATAGTGTCAATCAGTAATAACACAACAACCATTAATTATCAATATTTCAACACTAGCACTGCAACCATGGCATCACCCCCAAGATTGAGGCCTTTAAAGGTATTGGAAGGGTGTGGTAGAATTAGCATCATATTTATAAATGCACAAATCAAAAGTCCAAAATCTATTTTCTGGTCTCCATCCATCCTTTGACAATCATGTTGCCTGGGAAACAGACTGTCCTTTCATCAGAAGTGGACTGACTTGAAATCACACTGAAGAAAAACAAAGGATGAGATTTATAATGGAGAGCAGGAGACAATAAATATAAATGCCTGAATTTTATTTTTAAATTAGAATGGCCAATGTTTGCTAAGAACAGTCTTGTGTCACATAGACGGATGACGTCGACTACAAATTCAAGATATTCTGGAATGCTTTCTGCAAATTCTCCATGTGAAATACCTCAATATGCTAGATCAGCAGTCCCAGCCTTTTTTGGTGCCAGGGACTGGTTTTGTAGAAGACAGTTTTTCCACAGACCTAGTGAGGAGGATCAACTCCACCTCAGATCATGAAGTATTAGATCCCAGAGGTCGGGGACCCCTGTGCTAGATAGAGAAAGAGAGAGAGAGAGAGAGAGTGAGAGAGAGAGAGAGAGAGGGAAGGAAAAGGTGGTCAAGTAAGAGAGAGAAAGGAAATATTTCACAAAATCAAACTAGGTTTTAATGATAGATTTTAAGTGAATATAGTTATCATACTGATAGGTATATGATATAACAATTAAGAGAAACCCTAAATGATAAGGCTGAAAAGAACATGTAGAGATTTTTTTTTTCTGGTTCATCCTCTTTAGCTCTAAGATTATGAACTTCTTTCAAAACGTTATATCAGGTTCAGTGTCATAATATATGTTTTAAGTGTCTAACTTGAATCCTCCATATTCTATTTTTCAACTTTTCTCATGATTTTTCATGAACGAGTGTTGAATCTTTGAAAATGTTTCTGACTTCACCAATAACAAACAGAAAGGAAGAGTGCAGCATTTTTACTGTCTGCACATGGTAGTAGTAACTAGTGACTTTAAAGCTATTGACACGTGTACCCCAATGTTCATCGCAGCACTGCTTATAATAGCCAGGACATGGAAGCAACCTAGATGTCCATCGCAGATGAATGGATAAGAAAGTTGTGGTACATATACACCATGGAGTATTACTCAGCCATTAAAAAAAAGAATACATTTGAGTCAGTTCTAATGAGGTGGATGAAACTGGAACCCATGAAGTAAGCCAGAAAGAAAAACACCAATACAGTATACTAAAGCATATATATGGAATTTAGAAAGATGGTAATGATAACCCTGTATGTGAGACAGCAAAAGAGATACAGATGTATAGAACAGTCTTTTGGACTCTGTGGGAGAGGGAGAGGGTGGGATAATTTGGGAGAATGGCATTGAAACATGTATAATATCATATATGAAACTAGTCGCCAGCCCAGGTTCAATGCATGATACTGGATGCTTGGGGCTGGTGCACTGGGACAACCCAGGGGGATGGTACGGGGAGGGAGGAGGGAGGGGGCTTCAGGATGGGGAACACATGTATACCTGTGGCAGATACATGGTGATGTATGGGAAAACCAATACAATATTGTAAAGTAATTAACCTCCAATTAAATAAATTTATTTAAAAAGAAAAAAGCCATCCCCTTCCTGAAAATGAAAACGTTTTGGGATGCATTATAACTAACATTTAACAGTATGAGAAAAACAAAAATTTAGCTGCTTCACAGCAGGACCTTTGACCTTCTGGGTCATGCTGGAAACATTTCTGGCTCAAGTGGATCTTACATGTATGCTAAGTCATGTCCGACTCTGTGTATCCCTATGGACTATAGCCCACCAGGCTCCTCTGTGCTTCGGATTATTCAGGCAAAGATACTGGAGCAAGTTGCCATTTCCTGCTCCAGGAAACAGAGTGGTTTGGAGTGGACTAGATTGGAGTGGATATTGGAGTGGATTGCCATTACTTCCTCCAGGTGATCTTCCTGACCCAGAGATCAAACCCGTGTCACCTAAGTTCCTACGTTACCGGCAGACTCTTTATTGCTGAGCCACAGAGGAAGCCCCAAGTAGATCTTGGTGGTGGTAGTTTAGTTCCTAAGTTGTGTCCAACTCTTGTGACCCCATGGACTGTAGCCTGCCAGGCTCCTCTGTCTATGGGATTCTCCAGGCAAGAATACTGGACTGGGTTGCCATTTTCTTCTCCAGGGGATCTTACCCACCCAGGAATCGAACCCAGGTCTCCTGCATTGCAGGCGGATGCTTTGTCAACTGAGCTATGAGGGAAGCCCCAAGTGAATCTTGAGTCCAAGTCATTAATGAGAGATCCAGCAGGGAAAAAAAAAAAAAGCTGGTTTGAAGAGCATTTGAAGGACATGGATTTACATGGTCACATGGGTTGTAAATACCAAAATGTGATATGAATTAGGTGGGACTGGTTAACTTTCTACCAGAAATATGCACTTATTTTTGAGGGGTAGACTAAAATCCCCAGTATTCTCTAACATAACTTCTAATTCATAAGGTTGACTTCTAAACTTACAGAGCTGTAAAGAGTCTGTACCTTTAACATTCGTAAAATGTGTTAGTTAAATATATTGGGACATACCAGAAGATGCTCAGATTGGAGTCATTCAAGCTCACTAGTACGCTCAGTCATGTCCAACTCTGCAACTGCCTGGACTGCAGCATGCCAGGGTTTCTGGGCCATCACCAACTCTTGGAGCCTACTCAAACTCATGTCCATCGCATCGGTAATGCCATCCAACCATCTCATCCTGTCTTCCCCTTTGCCTCCTGCCTTCAGTCTTTCCCAGCATCAGGGTCTTTCCAATGAGTCAGTTCTTTGTTTCAGGTAGTCAAAGTATTGGGGTTTCAGCTGCAGCATCAGCCTTTCCAATGAATATTCAAGGACTGATTTCCTTTAGGATTGAGAGGTTGGATCTCCTTACAGTCCAAGGGACTCTCAAGAGTCTTCTCCAACACCACATTTCAAAAGCACCAATTCTTTGGCTCTCAGCTTTCTTTATAGTCCAACTTTCACATCCACACATGACTACTGGAAAAAAAAATAGCTTTGACTAGAAGGACCTTTGTTGGTAAAGTAATGTCTCTCCTTTTTAATATGCTGCCTAGGTTGGTCATAGCTTTTCTTCCAAGGAGAAAACATCTTTTAAATTTCATGGCTGCAGTTACCATCTGCAGTGATTTTGGAGCCCCCCCAAATAAAGTCTGTCACTGTTTCCATTGTTTCCCCATCTATTTGCCATGAAGTGATGGGACTGGATGCCATGATCTTAGTTTTCTGAATCTTGAGTTTTAAGCCAAGTTTTTCACTCTCTCTTTCACTTTCATCAAGAGGCACTTTAGTTCTTCTTCACTTTTTGCCATAAGGGTGGTGTCATCTGCATATCTGAGGTTATTGATATTTCTCCCGCAATCTTGATTCCAGCTTGTGCTTCTTCCAGCCTGGCATTTTGCATGATGTTCTCTGCATATAACTTAAATAAGCAGGGTGACAATATACAGCCTTGACCTACTCCTTTCCTGATTTGGAAGCAGTCTGTTGTTCCATGTCCAGTTCTAACTGTTGCTTCCTGAACTGCATACAGATTTCTCAGGAGGCAGGTCAGGTGGTCTGGCATTCCCATCTCTTTAAGAATTTTTCACAGTTGTGATTCACATAGTCAAAGACTTTGGCATAGTCAGTAAAGCAAAAGTAGATGTTTTTCTGGAACTCTCTTGCTTTTTCAATGACCCAGCAGATGTTGGCAATCTGATCTCTGGTTCCTCTGCCTTTTTTAAATCCAGCTTGAACGTCTGGAAGTTCATGGTCCACGTGCTATTGTAGCTTGGCTTGGAGAATTTTGAGCATTACTTTGCCAGTGTGTGAGATGAGTGCAATTGTGCAGTAGTTTGAACATTGTTTGGCATTGCCTTTCTTTGGGATTGAAATGGAAACTGACCTTTCCCAGTCCTGTGGCTACTGCTGAGTTTTCCAAATTCGCTGGCATATTGAGTTCAGCACTTTCACAGCATCATCATTCAGTAAATGAAATAGCTTTACTGGAATTCCATCACTTCCACTAGCTTTGTTCATAGTGATGCTTCCTAAGGCCCACTTGACTTCACATTCCAGGATGTCTGGCTCTAGGTGAGTGATCACACCATCATGATTATCTGGGTCATGAAGATCTTTTTTTTACAGTTCTTCTGTGTATTCTTGCCACCTCTTCTTAGTATCTTCTGCTTCTGTTAGGTCCATACCATTTCTGTCCTTTATTGTGCTCATCTTTGCATGAAATGTTGCCTTGGTATCTCTCATTTTCTTGAAGAGATCTCTAGTCTTTCCCATTCTATTGTTTTTCTCTATTTCTTTGCATTAATTGAAAGGAAGGCTTTCTTATCTCTCCTTGCTATTCTTTGGAACTCTGCATTCAAATGGGTATATCTTTCCTTTTCTCCTTTGCCTTTAGCTTCTCTTTTCTCTTCCTTTGTAAGGCCTCGTATGCCAACTATTTTGCCTTTTTGCATTTCTTTTTCTTGAGCATGGTGTCAAAAAAATCAAGCAGTCATCTCACTGTTGCTTTTCAATGAATGAAAGTTGATTTTTTGTTTAATGACCCTCTTCCTTGTTGACCAAGACAGTTCTAAAGATTCCAGTTATTCCTGCCCCCACCCCCTCAATTGAAACATTCTTGTCTGGGACCTGCTGTGCAAGCTGCAGTGACCTCCTGTGGAGAGGACAAATCCCTTGCTGTTGGCCAAATAACTCATTTTGGCCACTGGCATATGAGCAGAAGGGGCCTGTGCCACATCTGAGTAGAAGCTGCCAACACCGTAGCAAGATTCTGCCAAATGCTGTTTTCTCTCTGCAGAAAGACAGGGAGTAGGCCTGTGTATTAGCCTTGGTGCTGCTTGAATGAATGCCTAGAGCACAAAGGATAGAGAGCCAGATGGCCTAGGGCCAGATCAAGAAACAAACCCTCGTTGTTACTCATTGAAACTTTGCTGTTGTTTATGGTCCACAAGATAACCTAGTAGAAGCTAACACACACACACACACACACACACACTGTGTGGGTGAGTGTACTGGGACACCTAAGGCTTATTGATGTATTTGCATGACACAGCACTGGGTTTTCATTCAATAGAAGACCCTACAAGTTGGTCTATAGTAGATGTTAGAGTCATGCACAGTTGGTGGGCAGTCAGTGATTCAACTAATTTATCATTCCAGCTCCATCACTTGAAGAAAATACAGATATTTCATCTCATAGATTCAAGAGACAATGACTGCTTTGAAGGAATTAATAGTAGTTTTAAAAATTGATAGGCTTCCCAGGTGGCTCAGTGGTAAAGAATCCATCTGCCAATGCAGGAGACACGGGTTCGATCCCTGGGTCAGGAAGATCCCCTGGAGTGGGCAATCCACTCTAATATTCTTGCCTGGAAAATCCCATGGACAGAGGATCCTGGAAGGCTGCAGTTCATGGGGGAAAAAGAGTTGAACACAAACATGACTGAGCATGCCGGCATGTGGTGTGATGATAGCTGGAATACATTGTATCTTATTTGGAAAGAAAAACAGAAAATGTAAAAATGACATAAAATGAAAAACAATTCCCACAACCAAAAATGAAGGTTAATATTTAAGAATATTTCTTGCCACTCTTTTCCATCTTTATCCAATGTTTGAATATGTACAGACACACTTTAATGCAATGCTTTTATAAACTTTTATTCTATTCTATGAATTTTCACGTTTTATTAATACTTAAATTGTTATTTTTAAAGACTGTCAGAATGTATTTTTTTAAATAGTCTGCCAAGAATATTATAGATAATGACAATATATGAAAGTGAGAATAAGTTTTTATTTTTATAACTTGCATTTTTGGAAACTACCTGTACTTCTCACCATCACAAACTATCAGTGGGCTAGATGAGGCTAAAATATGTCCAATGCCATGTAGTTGGAAATACTTTATGATTTCATGGTTGTTCAGGGTCATTCATAGAAATGTTATTCTCTTAAGGCCCTAGGACTGAAACAAACCAATGCTGCGGTTTTCAAAGCAGGATGAGTGATCCACTCTTATTTTCACTTTACCCCTTCATTCTGATTTCTTTCTTTGCCCCACCCCCCTGCTTTTTTTTTTTTTTTTTTGTATTTGCACCCTTTTGACTAAACTGAATGATGAGAAAGTGAAGTATATCCCTGGCACTGTGCATAGAGGCCATAGTAATCCTAGCTGAACATAATCATTTTTGTTATTACATAAACAAATACCAGACAGGCCAGCCCATGACTGATGGATCAGACATAAGGATCCTCTGCAACCACAAAATTTACTCAACAAGACCCTCTTCCAGTTGACATGGGTAGCACCTGCTTCTAGATAAGCATGACCAACATACCACATAACCTAATTGCCTGCTTAGAAGCCCCCAGACAAGTCCACATCTATCCTTCACCTCTCTCTGTCTCTCTGTGTCCCCTGTGGTGCATTCTTCATTGGTCAACCAACTAAGTGACGTAGGTGGGCTTCAGGTGAGTTCTTGGTGGTCTGTGGAAGGTGGCCCAAGGTATGCATCATATTCTTTTCAAGTACTTGCTCTGTTGAGGTATTAACAAGGTTTATAGGAATTTATTTTAACCCATTTTGTTTACTTCCAGGCGCTGGACTAAATGATGGGCAGTGGCATTCTGTGTCCTTATCTGCAAGAGGGAATCACCTGAGTATGATGGTGGATGGTGAGGCAGCCTCCATGGCTCATTCCTTGCGTGGGCAGATTGAGTCAGGCGACACCTACTATTTGGGGGGTAAGTGAAAGGAACTGGGCTGCATTGGCAGTCAAACCATCTTTACCTTTTATGGTCCTGCCTTCTAAGGCAATTCATATTTTTACACGAATATTAATAGTGAAGAATGATTTTTCTCTTTTCGTTATAGTCATTGAGAATGTCGAGTGATCAAAGATGATAAATTGTGGTCTAAAAATGGAAGTCAGATAGATGGCCCTGTTTAAAAATGCACATCATAATGTTGATGCTTATAATCTTTCCTTCAGCTTTTATGTGCCAGGTTTTTTACTGCATGAGGGTGTTCTTCTATCTATTGGGTTCTTTTCTGCCCAGGGCCTGGCTACTCAAAGTATGGTCCATGGACCAACAGTATCAGCATCACCCAGAAGCTCTTAGAAATGCAGACGTGCCATCTGGGCTTCCTGAACCAGAATCTGCATTTCACCAAGATCCCCAGGAGGTCTGCTGCATTTTAAAATTTAAGAAACTTGGACTTCCCTGGTGGTCCAGTGTTTGGGATTCTGCCAATGCAGGGGACACAGGTTTAATCCCTGGAATGGGAAGATTCCACATGCTAAGGCAGCTAAGCCCATGCACCGCAACTGCTGAAGCCCAACGCCTTAGGGCCCATGCTCCCCAACCAGAGAAGGCACCCCAATGAAAAGTCCGCAACCACAACTAGAAGGCAGCCCCTGCTCACTGCAACTAGCAAAACCCATGTGCTGCAATGAAGACCCAGCACAGCCAAAAATAAATAAGTAAATAAATATTTTTTTAAAGATATCTAGTCCCACTGCCTAATACAGAAGGGCATAATTCTATACAACAGAGGAAGAGATTAATTCAATGGCTGTTAACATGTCATGCATGCATGTTCAGTCGTATCCAAATCTGCGAACTCACGGACCCTACCCCCCAGGATCCTCTGTCCATGGGATTTCCCAGGCAAGAGTACTGTAGTGGGTTGCCATGCCCTCCTCCAGGGGATCTTCCTGACCCAGGGATTGAACTGTGTTTCCTGCACCTCCTGCGCTGCAGATGGATTCTTTACTGCTGAGCCACAGGAGAAGCCCATTAATATGTCACTCATTGCTTAGTGACGGATTTTACCAAGACATCACCAGTCCATCTCCCCGGGATGTAGTCAGTGGGTGTTTTGCCTGTTTAGTGGAACTTGATTGAGTCCATCCAGGATCTTTTCCACCAGGGAGGGGGAACTTCTGAGGGTAATAAATCTCCATCCCTGGAGCATTCAAGTGAAAAATCCTCAGCCACTGGAAGCTTAGAACTGTCAATAGTAAGACTTATTCTTAATCTTGGCTTGAAGCCCTCTCTGACATTATTACTGTTTTGCATTTTATACTTTTTATTTTTTTTTGAAAATAAGTTGGTGGAGATAGCGTGATAGCTCAACAAGAAAGTATAAAATTCTCCCTTGAGAATTGACAATAAGTACATCAACCGTGAATTGGGTAGTTTAATCTTTGAAGTCCCCTAAAGCAAACTTCATGGGGAAAGGTGGAATTATGCCAGCAGCTTTAAAAGTTAGGATTGCTTGCTTTTCTTGTTTGCTAAATGTGATGCATTTCTGACCCAGATACTCTTTCAAACCTCTACACTTAAATGATGGGTTTTATAGTTCAGGAGAGGAACAAATTCCTTCAAAGCTAAATAAAGAATTTATCCAAGAACTTTAATTTAAAAGATAAAATATTTTGAAGCACTGACAGATACAGAAAGAACAATCTGTGTCTACTGTTCAATGACACAAAATAAAATACCTTTAACATTTTGTATTAAAAAGTAAAAGAAAAATACTTTCCAAATCATCCATCATATTGAACATACTGCATACTCAGAATGCACGGCTAAAGTAGGTACTTTCCCATAAATATTTACATACTGATGCAACATGAGTCAGTTGTTACTGTGAAATAGATCATATGCACACACTTTAAAAAGACTATAATATTTCATAAAAATAATATATATGGGTGCATCCTCTTGTCTACAAAATTAGCCACTACAACACTTGAGGCTTCTGTTGCTCATCTAGACTTTCATTCCCCTAGTTAAGTATTACCCTGCTCTTTTAAAGCCAGTCTTTGTATATTGCTTTTTTTATAATCTATCATCTATGTAGGTAGCTTTAAACAATAAATTGTCTTGTGTTGCCACGCTGTTAACTTTTTGAAGAGGGTAAACCTGGATTCATTCTTCTGTGACTTGCTTTTTCTGTTCTACATTAGTTTTTGAAATCTAGCCATGTGGCTATGAATAGCTGAATTTAATTAATCTTCATGGATGTGTGGCTTTTTGATGCATATTGTACCGTATTTTACTCTTCCCTTTTACCATTTTATGTTGATGGACATTTTGATTATGCCCATTTTTGTTTTAAAAATGCTGTAAATATTAATGTAGCTGCTAAGAGACATCTTGCCAGTGATTTTTCAGTTTTTTCTTATGCATAAACTATCTGACTCCTAATAAATGCAGTTAATTTAGTGAAACAACATTCAGTACTGGGGTTTTAGTGGCATGCTCCAATGGTTAAGATGAATGAATGCTCAAGAACCCACAGCTGTCACACTGGTTGTGCACATACACCTGGCCTTTGGCTTCATTACTATCTACTTAAGGATCCTAGAGAGCTAGAGGAAATGTGTTGAAAAAGGTGTAATAAACCTTATGTATTTTCATAAAATTGTGTTGATATACAGAGACCTGTCTTGTTAATATGGTTTCTGAAAAGAGACAGTGTCCCTAAGATGAGTGGAATTGTGAAGTTTAAACATCCCACGCGATGATATAATGACTTTTCTTCATTACCACTTTCCTATTTTTTTAATGTAATTCTGTGTTGGCACTGAGTGGCAAAAATAGAACTTGCAATCACAGCACTTTCTTCCTAACTAGTGTATAAATTTAGAGTAGCCTCTATAAGCATAGCTATAAATATCTAGTTGATTCCTACAGAACAGTTTCAGACACTGATTCAAATGAAGCCAGTCAACTGTATATATCTTGCATCAACATAACAACATCTTTTTTCCTAGAGAAAGAATATATATTGCTTTTAAAATTCAAGTAAAGCCTTTGCCAGATTAAAACAAATAAGTAAAACCAAAATGGACTAATTTACTGATGTTAAATAAAAAGATAGATACTATTTTTACTCAAGGAAAACCATGAGAGGCAGGTCTAGGACCAATGAGCATGGAGTTCTGATTCTCAGTAGATTTATTATGTTCACAATTTTTACGCACATGTAGAACCTTTGCTCAAGGTTTCCATATTTGTCTCCATGACATGTTGGACTTTCCGATGCTATTCTGCGTAAAGTAGGGTAGGTCAGCTACAGCTTGAGCTCTACTCCTGAAAACTCTAATGTCCAAAGGGTAGCTTCTGTCAGTATCTGTTTACTTACTTCCCTAGTGGCTCAGACGGTAAAGCGTCTGCCTACAACCTGGGAGACCCGGGTTCGATCCCTGGGTTGGGAAGATCCCCTGGAGAAGGAAATGGCAACCCACTCCAGTGTTCTTGCCTGGAGAATCCCATGGATGGAGGAGCCTGGTGGGCTGCAGTCCATGGGGTCGCAAAGAGTCGGACACGGCTGAGCGACTTCACTCACTTCACTCACTTATCTTCTTGCTCAGTGTCTGTCAGTACCAGAATATGTATGATGTTGACAAAGAAGTGAAGTTCATCCAATCTATGCTCTGTAGCAATATTGGGACTAATAAAGCCAGTGTTCCTGGGTCATCTAGGTGAAAACCAGTTAATGATATTCGACTTTTCAAGGAAAACAATACTCCCTGTTCTGAAATACTACTTGACCAGGTTTCCTTCCCATTACTATTTTTCCTGATGGACAGTCAACTGCAAGTTTCCAAGTATCATTATATGGTCAGTCGAATTTTGTTGTGATGCTTCCCCATGAAAGCAGACTAGTATGGCTTGCTATTACAGTTTCTTTTTTTTTTTAAATTGAAGGATAATTGCTTTATAGTATTGTGTCAGTTTCAGCCAAACATCAACATTTTTTGTGTTGTTCAGTTACTAAGTCATGTCCGACTCTTTGCGACCTCTTGGACTGCAACATGCTAGGCTTCCCTGTCCTCCATTATCTCCCAGAGCTTGCTCAAACTCATGTCCATTAATTTGGTGATGCCACCCAACCATCTTGTCCTCTTTGTCCCCTTCTCTCCCTGCCCTCAGTCTTTCCCTGCAGCAGGGTCTTTTCTGATCAGTTGACTCTTCGTATCAGGTGGCCAGAGTATTGGAACTTCAACGTGAGTCTTTCCAATGAATATTCAAGGTTGATTTCCTTTAGGATTGACCAGTTTGGTCTCCTGCTATCCAAGGGACTCTCAAGAGTCTTCTCCTGCACTACAATTTAAAGGCATCAATTCTTTGGGGTTCAGACTTCTTTATGGTCCAACTCTAACATCCATATATGACTACTGGGAAAATCATAGCTTTAACTATATGGACCTTTGTCAGCAAAGTGATGTCTCTGCTTTATAACACACTGTATTGGCTTGTCATAGCTTTTCTTCCAAGGAGCAAGCATCTTTTAATTTCATGGCTGTAGTCACTGTCCACAGTGATTTTGGTACCCAAGAGAATAAAATTAATAAAATCTGTCACTGTTTCCAGTTTTTCCCCATCTAGTTACTATTAAGTGATGGGACCAGATGCCATGATCTTAGTTTTTGAAATGTTGAGTTTTAGCCAGCTCTCCTCCTTATAGTTAGGGTGACAATATAATTTCAGGACACATTAGCAATGAAAGAGGTGATTTCAGTAATTATTGCAGGACCACAGCCTAAACCAAGGCTCTCTGGCCACCTGAAAATCTATTCCATCTTTGGCCTGGCAGTCTCAGAGCACACTATCTTACAGTAAAAAGGGTCATCTATAAAATAACAATATTTCTAAAAGTCCCATCAGAGTTCTGTGATCTAGGTATCACTTTTTAAAATTTTATACACCCTCCTGGGTGTCTTTTCGGGGCTGTGCTGGGTCTTTGTTGAGGCATCCAGACTTTCTCTAGCTGTGGCACACAGGCTTAGTTGCCCCGCTGCATGTGGGATCTTCGTTCTCTGGCCAGAGATCGAACCCACATCCCCTGCACTGGGAGGCGAATTTTTAATCACTGGGCCACCAGGGAAGTCACAAGCTATCCCTTTTTCCTTTTTGCCTTTTCTTAGTCTGAACTTTTTTTTGTAATTTTCCTCCAACAGCAGTTTCACCAATAGTCTGTTGTACATAAATTTTTGGTGCCTGCTATTAGCGGTAGTGGAAAGTAAAGCTTTAATAAATTCCCTTCTATTGAATCTTTGTACTGCTCGATAGCATACTTGCACTATGGAGTTGGGGAATATTAAGTTATGTTCAAAATCCCCTGAGTGTCCTTCTGTAAAATGTTAACAGGCCAGTGAGCCTATGACACGTCTAATGAAGTCTCATCTGAGGACCCATTCTGGTGTATTGACATAAATGACAATTTATCTGACATCCTCAGAGGCACTTAAACTTCTGAGTCCCTCAATCATGATGGATATCTTTCATTAATTTAGTAGTAACTACTCATTGTCCACTTCACTGTACATCCCAAATCAGGTCATTGATGAATGGCCCACTAGGGCTTTGGGGCAACCATCTGTATGGAAAAATGTCTCCTGCCCCAAGCTTCTCTTGGGCTGTGGTACCCTTACTTCTTGACTTTTATATCATACCTGGAGAATAGAACACTCAATGGTTTGACCTTTCCTTCTCTGAAGTTTCACTTTCAGAAAGTTTTCCTTGTAACTACTGGATATGGTTTTTCTTTGTCCTAACAGGTATAGTTAGATACTGTGACGTGTTCTGGATGAGTTTGAGGATGGCGATCTGGAGAAAAGGAAGAAAACAGAAAAGGATTAACAGGGATTTCACAAAATTATTTATTGATTTCATGTTTCCTATGTTTTATCCTAACAGTCTTGGTTACTAAGTGCAGTAAGTAGAAGTCACCTAGAAGATGCAAGGGCTTCCTAGGTGGCTTAGCAGTAAAGAACCTGTCTGCCAGTGCAGGAGTTGTAAGAGACATGAGTTCGATTCCTGGATCAGGAAGATCCCCTGGAGGAGGGTATGGCAGCCTACTTCAATATTCTTGCCTGGAGAATCCCACAGACAGAGGATCCTGGCAGGCTATGGTCCATGGGGTCGCAAAGAGTTGGACATGACTGAAGCAACTTAGCACAGCACACAGCACAGCATATAACATATAAACATATACCAAGTTTCTTCCAAATATATCCAATCCTTCAGAAATCCCCTTATAAATGAAAATGTGTGTATTTTCACATAAGACAAGAAAATGGTAAAGGAAAGCTGCAGAGTTAAACACTTCTTTATGATATAACATTAAAATTGAAATGTCAAAGTCCCTTTGAAGTTAATTTCTGAGGTTTCATTGTGCCTTCAATGGTTTCAACCTGATGCAGTCCTTGGTTTGTTTTGAATTCTATTTGTCAGAAATACAAACCATTAAAGCCTCAGTCACTGAAAGAAAAGTATAGAAAAACTGTGTGTATTTTATGAAAATTCTTAGGCAGAAAAGCTAGCATCCATTATGCAGGAACAAGAAGAGGCTCTGTCTTCAGTTCTTGCTCTTTGAAAGTACACCAGCAATTTCAAGACACAAGTACAAAGAGAGATGAATGAAAAACACATAAGTACAATGAGAAAAATCTTTACTTTATAAAATTACTTATTCCTTTTGATTTAAAAAATAAAAATCTTATAAAATAACCCCAAACTGTAAATATTAACATAAGAATTTCTGAATATTAAAATTATCGGAAAATACAAAGCAAAATAGTTAAAATAGTTCTATAAATGATATAAATGAAACATTGTAAGGCAAAGAATAAATAAAATAGGTAAATTTCATGTCAAGCATAAAATTTGCTTGACAATTTTTGGGAACTATTACAATGTTAATCATTTAGAATATTGTCCTTGTTTTATATTTGCAGATGAAAATAAAGTGTTCAATTCAGTAAACACTTTGCGCTTTTTTCCTATGTAGAGTTGTAGCTTTCATTCTGTAGGAAGCTGCCTCTGCATGGGAGTTTTGCATGTGGGTGGGTTGCTGCTACTGCTGCTGCTAAGTTGCTTCAGTTGTGTCCGACTCTGTGCGACCCCAGAGATGGCAGCCCACCAGGCTCCCTGGTCCCTGGGATTCTCCAGGCAAGAACACTGGAGTGGGTTGCCATTTCCTTCTCCAACGCATGAAAGTGAAAAGTGAAAGTGAAGGCGCTCAGTCGTGTCTGACTCTTCGCAACCCCATGGACTGCAGCCTACCAGGCTCCTCCACCCATGAGATTTTCCAGGCAAGAGTACTGGAGTGGGGTGCCATTGCCTTCTCTGGTGTGGGTGGGTTAGTAGGGGTAATTCTTTGCAACAACACCTGGAAGGTTGAAAGAGTAACTGATGGGCAGAGAGACAAGTTGAACTGCAGTGCAGTTGCAGCAGAAGCCTCTGAAGGCCCCAAGGGGTTCTCTGAAACAGGCATGCACTTTAAGGAGGTCCCAGTTGAAAAAAATGGTGTGCAGCCACTGTGTTGCACCACTCCATTGCATCCTCAGGCACTGTTGTTCCTGAGGACAGACACAGCCTTATGAGAGCTAGCTCTCTGAAGCCTAGCTGTTCCTAGGGAGGGCCTCAGTCTTAAATAGAGGGGAGTAATAGCATCTGGACTCTACAGCAGGTTTCTCCAAATTGTTGCCTTTTACAGAAGCGTTTCACGGTGACGGCATCCTCTTAGCCTAACTTTCTCCATCCTCTCCTACACTGGCAGTCTTGCAGTAGGCAAATCTAAGAACCTGTGATTTCTTTAGGAGACAATTCAGGGGAGGGTGAGAGGACACTCAGAACCCTGCTGGCCCTACAAGAGGAAAAGAAAGCGGCTCTGGACCCCACTTGCTTTGATTTTGATTTTAAAGTCTTGTCCTTGTTCATAATCATCCTAAGAACATTATCTCTTGGGAGACCCAGGAGGATAAAACAGAACTACTCTGTAGGAATTGTGGTTGGTAACTGTACAGCAAACCAATTAATGGCTGTAACAGAATTTGTAAATTTGACTCTTATTATTGAAATTAATCAAAGGTTATTTCTTTTTTTCCATAGAACATTGTGCTGCTTGTTTTCTCCATTATTCACAATGCTGTATGGTTATGAGATATTGTTAATTTGTTTGTGTATTCATGTTGAAATATATTTGACTAAAATGCCTAATTAAAAAAAGAAAAGTAAGTATAAATTGCTATTAGACCAGTTATTATCAAAAGTGTTTTAAAATATGCCTGTGAATTCACACATGTGGATATTTAACAATATTTAGATGAATGGAGGGTATCCAGGTCAGTTTTCAATTTAAGATTATTTCCAAGCATTTGAAATTTATTAAGTCCTCTTATGCCTATATTTTTTTTTTCCTGATTCTGCTCTCACTTGCCTTTAGTTCATCTAGTTTAACATCATGCTAAAAGGAGTGATGTCTTAAACGTGCTTTCAAAAAAGAAATCAGACTGCTTAAATTAAAAGTGCAGTAACTCTATTTGTCAGATTTCACATCTTCCCTTCCTCTCATCTCTCTGTAAGCCTGGCTTTAGTCATTATTTTTACAGTTTACCAATACCAACACATTTTGTTCTTGTCAGCTCTCCACCACCCTATCCATGGGTGATGTGACCTTCTCAAATGGTGTTGTTCAGTAACTAAATCATGTCCGACTGTTTGGGACCCCGTAGATTCCAGCGTGCTAGGCTTCCCTGTCCTTCAGTATTTCCCAGAGTTTGCTCAAACTCGTGTACATTGAGTCGGTGATACCATCCAACCATCTCATCCTCTGTTGTCCCCCTCTCTTCTTGCCCTCCATCTTTCCCAGAATCAGGATCTTTTCCAATAAGTCAGCTCTTCAAATCAAGTGGTCTAAGTATGAGTGCTTCAGTGTCAGTCCTTCCAATGAATATTCAGAGTTGATATCCTCTAGGATTGACTAGTTTGATCTTCTTGCTGTCCAAGGAACTCTTAAGAGTCTTCTCCAGCACAGTTTGAAAGCACCAGTTCTTCGGCTCTTGGCCTTTTTTATGGTCCAGCTCTCACATCTGTACATGACTACTGTACAAACCATAGCTTTGACTAAATGGACCTTTGCTGGCAAAGTGATGTGTCTGCTGTTTAATATGCTGTCTAGTTTTGCCATAGCTTTTCTTGCTTCAGGTATCTACTAGCAAACGGAGGTAACAATTTTTGCTAATGAGAAATACTGTACAATATTTTTTCATAAAACTGTTCTTTTTTTTCCTCCTCTGTCTCCCTGTTCATTCAGGCTGTCCTGACAACAACAGCTCTCACCCTGGATGTACTAACTCCCTGGGTGGATTTCAGGGCTGCCTGAGGCTAATTTCCATTGGCGACGAAGCAGTGGATCCCATCTCCGTACAGCAGGGGGCGCTAGGGAGTTTCCGTGACCTCCAGATAGATACCTGTGGCCTCACAGATAGGTAGGCAATCTCACGTCAGCATGCGTTTTCAGGGTGCTTTTTGTTTGTTTGTTTGTTTTAATGTTTAATTGGATGGTATTTGTTTTACAATGTTGTGTTGGTTTCTGCCATACAACAATGTGAACCAGCCATAAGTATACATGTGTCCCCTCCCTCTTGAACCTCCCTCCTTCCCCCACCCCATCCCACCCCTCTAGGTTGAGCACCAGCTTGAGCTCCCTGCATCATACGGCAAATTCCCACTGGTTACCTCTTAATGTTTTATATATGGTAATGTATATGTTTCAATGCTACTCTCTCAGTTCATCCCACCCCCTGCTGTTTTCAATTTTTGATAGTAGATTAGAAACAAATAAACTGGTGAAAAAGAGCATCTTCTTGCCCTTTCTCCATTCCCAATATTCTATTCCATAGGGGAAAATTATATTTATACAGAAAACAAAAATGAAAAACTTTAAGTAATCTTTTCTTTTTTTTTTTTTACATTTTTTATTTTATTTTATTTTTTTAAATTTTAAAATCTTTAATTCTTACATGCGTTCCCAAACATGAACCCCCCTCCCACCTCCCTCCCCATAACATCTCTCTGGGTCATCCCCATGCACCAGCCCCAAGCATGCTGTATCCTGCGTCAAACATAGACTGGCGATTTGATTCTTACATGATAGTATACATGTTAGAATGCCATTCTCCCAAATCATCCCACCCTCTCCCTCTCCCTCTGAGTCCAAAAGTCCGTTATACACATCTGTGTCTTTTTTGCTGTCTTGCATACAGGGTTGTCATTGCCATCTTCCTAAATTCCATATATATGTGTTAGTATACTGTATTGGTGTTTTTCTTTCTGGCTTACTTCACTCTGTATAATCGGCTCCAGTTTCATCCATCTCATCAGAACTGATTCAAATGAATTCTTTTTTACGGCTGAGTAATACTCCATTGTGTATATGTACCACAGCTTTCTTATCCATTCATCTGCTGATGGACATCTAGGTTGTTTCCATGTCCTGGCTATTATAAACAGTGCTGCGATGAACATTGGGGTACATGTGTCTCTTTCAATTCTGGTTTCCTCGGTGTGTATGCCCAGCAGTGGGATTGCTGGGTCATAAGGTAGTTCTATTTGCTATTTTTTAAGGAATCTCCACACTGTTCTCCATAGTGGCTGTACTAGTTTGCATTCCCACCAACAGTGTAGGAGGGTTCCCTTTTCTCCACACCCTCTCCAGCATTTATTGCTTGCAGATTTTTGGATCACAGACATTCTGACTGGTGTGAAGTGGTACCTCATTGTGGTTTTGATTTGCATTTCTCTAATAATGAGTGATGTTGAGCATCTTTTCATGTGTTTGTTAGCCATCCGTATGTCTTCTTTGGAGAAATGTCTATTTAGTTCTTTGGCCCATTTTTTGATTGGGTCGTTTATTTTTCTGGAATTGAGCTGCATAAGTTGCTTGTATATTTTTGAGATTAGTTGTTTGTCAGTTGCTTCATTTGCTATTATTTTCTCCCATTCAGAAGGCTGTCTTTTCACCTTGCTTATATTTTCCTTTGTTGTGCAGAAGCTTTTAATTTTAATTAGATCCCATTTGTTTATTTTTGCTTTTATTTCCAGCATTCTGGGAGGTGGATCATAGAGGATCCTGCTGTGATTTATGTCTGAGAGTGTTTTGCCTATGTTCTCCTCTAGGAGTTTTATAGTTTCTGATCTTACATTTAGATCTTTAATCCATTTTGAGTTTATTTTTGTGTGCGGTGTTAGAAAGTGATCTAGTTTCATTCTTTTACAAGTGGTTGACCAGTTTTCCCAGCACCACTTGTTAAAGAGATTGTCTTTACTCCATTGTATATTCTTGCCTCCTTTGTCAAAGATAAGGTGTCCATATGTGTGTGGATTTATCTCTGGGCTTTCTATTTTGTTCCATTGATCTATATGTCTGTCTTTGTGCCAGTACCATACTGTCTTGATGACTGTGGCTTTGTAGTAGAGCCTGAAGTCAGGCAAGTTGATTCCTCCAGTTCCATTCTTCTTTCTCAAGATTGCTTTGGCTATTCAAGGTTTTTTGTATTTCCATACAAATCTTGAAATTATTTGTTCTAGTTCTGTGAAAAATGTGGCTGGTAGCTTGATAGGGATTGCATTGAATTTGTAAATTGCTTTGGGTAGTATACTCATTTTCACTATATTGATTCTTCTGATCCATGAACATGATATATTTCTCCATCTATTAGTGTCCTCTTTGATTTCTTTCATCAGTGTTTTATAGTTTTCTATATATAGGTCTTTAGTTTCTTTAGGTAGATATATTCCTAAGTATTTTATTCTTTTCGTTGCAATGGTGAATGGAATTGTTTCCTTAATTTCTTTTTCTACTTTCTCATTATTCGTGTATAGGAATGCAAGGGATTTCTGTGTGTTGATTTTATATCCTGCAACTTTACCATATTCATTGATTAGCTCTAGTAATTTTCTGGTGGAGTCTTTAGGGTTTTCCATGTAGAGGATCATGTCATCTGCAAACAGTGAGAGTTTTACTTCTTCTTTTCCAATTTGGATTCCTTTTATTTCTTTTTCTGCTCTGATTGCTGTGGCCAAAACTTCCAGAACTATGTTGAATAGTAGTGGTGAAAGTGGGCACCCTTGTCTTGTTCCTGACTTTAGGGGAAATGCTTTCAATTTTTCACCATTGAGGATAATGTTTGCTGTGGGTTTGTCATAGATAGCTTTTATTATGTTGAGGTATGTTCCTTCTATTCCTGCTTTCTGGAGAGTTTTTATCATAAATGGATGTTGAATTTTGTCAAAGGCCTTCTCTGCATCTATTGAGATAATCATATGGTTTTTATTTTTCAATTTGTTAATGTGGTGAATTACATTGATTGATTTGTGGATATTGAAGAATCCTTGCATCCCTGGGATAAAGCCCACTTGGTCATGGTGTATGATCTTTTTAATGTGTTGTTGGATTCTGATTGCTAGAATTTTGTTGAGGATTTTTGCATCTATGTTCATCAGTGATATTGGCCTGTAGTTTTCTTTTTTTGTGACATCTTTGTCAGGTTTTGGTATTAGGGTGATGGTGGCCTCATAGAATGAGTTTGGAAGTTTACCTTCCTCTGCAATTTTCTGGAAGAGTTTGAGGAGGATAGGTGTTAGCTCTTCTCGAAATTTTTGGCAGAATTCAGCTGTGAAGCCGTCTGGACCTGGGCTTTTGTTTGCTGGAAGATTTCTGATTAGAGTTTCAATTTCCGTGCTTGTGATGGGTCTGTTAAGATTTTCTATTTCTTCCTGGTTCAGCTTTGGAAAATTGTACTTTTCTAAGAATTTGTCCATTTCTTCCACGTTGTCCATTTTATTGGCATACAACTGCTGATAGTAGTCTCTTATGATCCTTTGTATTTCTGTGTTGTCTGTTGTGATCTCTCCATTTTCATTTCTAATTTTATTGATTTGATTTTTCTCTCTTTGCTTCTTGATGAGTCCGGCTAATGGTTTGTCAATTTTATTTATCCTTTCAAAGAACCAGCTTTTGGCTTTGTTGATTTTTGCTATGGTCTCTTTTGTTTCTTTTGCACTTATTTCTGCCCTAATTTTTAAGATTTCTTTCCTTCTACTAACTCTGGGGTTCTCCAATTCTTCCTTTTCTAGTTGCTTTAGTTGTAGAGTTAGGTTATTTATTTGACTTTTTTCTTGTTTCTTGAGGTATGCCTGTATTGCTATGAACTTTCCTCTTAGCACTGCTTTTATAGTGTCCCACAGGTTTTGGGTTGTTGTGTTTTCATTTTCATTAGTTTCTATGCATATTTTGATTTCTTTTTTGATTTCTTCTGTGATTTGTTGGTTATTCAGAAGTGTGTTGTTCAACCTCCATATGTTGGAATTTTTAATAGTTTTTCTCCTGTAATTGAGATCTAATCTTAATGCATTATGGTCAGAAAAGATGCTTGGAATGATTTTGATTTTTTTGAATTTATCAAGTTTAGATTTATGGCCCAGGATGTGATCTATCCTGGAGAAGGTTCCATGAGCACTTGAAAAAAAGGTGAAATTCATTGTTTTGGGGTGAAATGTCCTATAGATATCAATTAGGTCTAACTGATCTAATGTATCATTTAAAGTTTGTGCTTCTTTGTTAATTTTCTGTTTAGTTGATCTGTCCATAGGTGTGAGTGGGGTATTAAAGTCTCCCACTATTATTGTGTTATTGTTGATTTCCCCTTTCATACTTGTTAGCATTTGTCTTACATATTGTGGTGCTCCTATATTGGGTGCATATATATTTATAATTGTTATATCTTCTTCTTGGATTGTTCCTTTGATCATTATGTAGTGGCCTTCTTTGTCTCTTTTCACAGCCTTTGTTTTAAAGTCTATTTTATCGGATATGAGTATTGCCACTCCTGCTTTCTTTTGGTCTCTATTTGCGTGGTATATCTTTTTCCAGCCCTTCACTTTCAGTCTGTATGTGTCCCTTGTTTTGAGGTGGGTCTCTTGTAAGCAGTGTATAGGGGGGTCTTGTTTTTGTATCCATTCGGCCAGTCTTTGCCTTTTGGTTGGGGCGTTCAACCCATTTACGTTTAAGGTAATTATTGATAAGTATGATCCCGTTACCATTTACTTTATTGTTTTGGGTTCGGGTTTATACACCCTTTTCGTGTTTCCTGTCTAGAGAATGTCCTTTAGAATTTGTTGGAGAGCTGGTTTGGTGGTGCTGAATTCTCTCAGCTTTTGCTTGTCTGTAAAGCTTTTGATTTCTCCTTCGTATTTGAATGAGATCCTTGCTGGGTACAGTAATCTGGGCTGTAGGTTATTTTCTTTCATCACTTTAAGTATGTCTTGCCATTCCCTCCTGGCCTGAAGAGTTTCTATTGAAAGATCAGCTGTTGTCCTTATGGGAATCCCCTTGTGTGTTATTTGTTGTTTTTCCCTTGCTGCTTTTAATATTTGTTCTTTGTGTTTGATCTTTGTTAATTTGATTAATATGTGTCTTGGGGTGTTTCGCCTTGGGTTTATCCTATTTGGAACTCTCTGTGTTTCTTGGACTTGGGTGATTATTTCCTTCCCCATTTTAGGGAAGTTTTCAACTATTATCTCCTCAAGGATTTTCTCATGATCTTTCTTTCTGTCTTCTTCTGGGACTCCTATAATTCGAATGTTGGAGCATTTCATATTGTCCTGGAGGTCTCTGAGATTGTCCTCGTTTCTTTTAATTCGTTTTTCTTGTTTCCTCTCTGATTCCTTTATTTCTACCATTCTATCTTCTATTTCACTAATCCTATCTTCTGCCTCCGTTATTCTACTATTTGTTGCCTCCAGAGTGTTTCTGATCTCATTTATTGCATTATTCATTATATTTTGACTCTTTTTTATTTCTTCTAGGTCCTTGTTAAACCTTTCTTGCATCTTCTCAATCCTTGTCTCTAGGCTATTTATCTGTGATTCCATTTTGATTTCAAGATTTTGGATCATTTTCACTATCAATATTTGGAATTCCTTCTCCGGTAGATTCCCTACTTCTTCCTCTTTTGTTTGGTTTGGTGGGCAACTCTCCTGTTCCTTTCCCTGCTGAGTATTCCTCTGTCTCTTCATCTTGGTTATATTGCTGCGTTTGGGGCGGCCTCTTTATATTCTGGTAATTTATGGAGTTCTCTTTATTATGGAGCTTCCTCACTTTGGGTGGGGTTCTATCAGTGGCTTGTCAAGGTTTCCTGGTTAGGGAGGCTTGTGTTGGAGTTTTGGTGGGTGGAGCTGGGTTTCTTCTCTCTGGAGTGCAGTGGAGTGACCCATAATGGGTTATGAGACATCAAAGGTTTTGGGATAATTTTGAGCTGCCTGTATATTGAAGCTCAGGGGAGTGTTCCTGTGTTGCTGGAGAATTTGAGTGGTATGTCTTGTTTTGGAACTTGTTGGCCCTTGGATGGAGCTTGGTTTTGGTGTAGGTATGAAGGCATTTGATGAGCTCCTATTGCTTAATGTTCCCTGAATTCAAGAGTTCTCTAATGTTTTCAGGCTTTGGATTTAAGCCTCCTGCTTCTGGTTTTCAGTTTTATTTTTACAGTAGCCTCTAGACTTCTCCATCTATACAGCACCGATGATAAAACATCTAGGTTAAAGATGAAAAGTTTCTCCACATTGAGGGACACTCAGAGAGGTTCACTGAGTTACAAGAAGAAGAGAAGATGGAGGGGGTAGTTAGAGGTAACGGGAATGAGATGCGGTGAGATCAAAAGAGGAGAGAGCAAGCTAGCCAGTAGTCACTTCCTTATGTGCGCTCTATAGTCTGGACCGCTCAGAGGTATTTACAGAGTTATACGGGAAGAGGAGAGGGAGGAAGTAGACAGAGGTGACCAGGAGGATAAGAGAGAGGAATGAGTAGGAGAGAGACAAATCCTGCCAGTAACCAGTTCCTTAGGTGTTCTCCACCGTCTGGAACACACAGAGATTCACAGAGTTGGATAGAGAAGAGATGGGGGAGAAAAGAGACAGAGGCCACCTGGTGGAGAAAAAGGAGAGTCCAGAGGAGGAGAGAGTGGTCAAGCCCGTAATCTCGCTCTCAGGTAAACTTGGGTAGTGAAGTTTGGGTTTTTAAATGTACAAAATTGACAACAAAAACCTAACAGCAAAGATTAAAAATCTGTTTTTGAAGACAATGTTCTGCTTTTCTGGTTGCCTGATGTCCTCTGCCAGCCTACAGAAGTTGTTTTGTGGAGTTTGCTCGGCGTTGAAATGTTCTTTTGAGGAATTTGTGAGGGAGAAAGTGGTCTTCCCATCCTATTCCTCCACCATCTTTCCCTGGTCCTAATCTTTTCTTTCCAATGATACTGTTTTAGAATACACACTGTCATGAATTTTCCTTGTATATGCCTCCAGGCTACTTAATTCATACAGAATACTACTGATGCTGTTATACTTATTGATGACTATATACTTTAGAAATTTTTAACACTTTAGAGAACAGATTAGAATATTCTTAAGAGATCATGGAGGACCCAGAAATAAAAATTCTGTGTGGTTAGCTGCATTCACCTTACATTCTCTATTCTATAGGAAAAATGAAAAGCAACTCTTTCTTTGATAAAAATCGAAGCTTTAGGGATTTCTAGTGATGGACACGACTGAGTGACTTCCCTTTCACTTTTCACTTTCATACATTGGAGAAGGAAATGGCAACCCACTCCAGTGTTCTTGCCTGGAGAATCCCATGGACGGGGGAGCCTGGTGGGCTGCCGTCTATGGGATCACACAGAGTCGGACACGACTGAAATGACTTAGCAGCAGCAGCAACAGTGATGTTGTAAACACAGCAAAGAGTGGAGAGTATTCAGTTGCCATATACTGAGCATAGTACCACTTTACTGGAGAAGATAAAGGCAAAGCTTTTAAAAGCAAAGCTTTAAAACAATAACATATTAAAATTTCTAAGTATTGCAACTTTACCAAAGTTATTTGTTAGCCCTACTATCAGGCTTTTAAGTAATTTTGGCTAAAAGGGATGGCTTAATCATAACACATGCACCTTTTATATGTGCCTCGTATGTCTGACTTCTCTGCAATAGCAGTACATTAAGTTTGTGTTGAACAAATGTACACACCCCAGACATCCCCACACATCCACACACAGGGCACTTTTCAAAAGTTCACACTGCACAGAGTCCGTTGTGGAGTAAATCTAATCCAAATTTAACACTAATTGAAATTCCCTGTCATTGCCAATTAACTACAAGTTACAGCTCAATTTAGCAATGTATGAGAAGATCACAAATTCCCAGTATGTAAAATACTGACTCACAAGAACTTGATGCTTTAATGCAAATGCCCATGGCCGTATGTTCACATTCTATTCATTTGTAGTGGAAAAGATGATTTAAATAATTTAGAGGAAACTCTTAATACTAATTTTCAGATTATTAAAAAAAATTGGCACAGAACTATAGCATCATCTGTAAGTTTTAATTGCAGTCATCTCTGGAATCTTGAGTCTTGGGAGAGGGCTAGAAATGTTCTTTTGGACATAGAGTGCTGCCCTCACCCATGGGAATGACTTAGTAGGGCAAGAGGGTGAGAGGTCAAGTTCACAGGCAGTGGCAGAGTTGTCACTTCAGTCAGGAAGCTCAAAGAAAGTTATTTTAGTCCCTGGAGAATTCCATCCCAGCATATGTTGCAATCACAATATTTTTCTCATATAATGGTGGTCCCTTTGTGCATAAAAATTTCTTGTCCAAAAATAAAAAGGGAAACAAACATATCTATGTGTGTGTGACCAAAATAGAAACATTTTCCACATCACATTTTAAGAAGATTTTCAGATACATGTACTAATCTATGGAGACTACTGTAGTGTCAAGCTATCTTCTATAAAATTCAGGTTCATAGCAACTTTGTAAGTGGGTATAAAAATAGCTGTTGGCACTTTGGATGGCCTATATAGTCACTAATTGTAATTTTTTATGGCTCAACATCTAAAGACATGTCCTTATTCTCCATTCTTCTTATTACTAAAAATGTTCATTTTCCTCAGCCCTTTAGTCCATACCTACTAACTGCATGTCCAATGTACCATGAAATAGATTCACTTAAAAGCTCAGCCAAGCAGACACCCACGCCTGGGCTGTCTTTGGGCGCTGTGCACTGTGCTCTGTGCTCGGCCATCCGCCTAGCCCACAGCTCTGCTGCCCTGAGCAAGTCCTAATGTGCTCAAGTGAAGCTGAGCTTTATTATTAAAACACAGCTAGTTTTATAACTTCTATCCATCAGGCACAGGAATTGATAATTCATTGTGGCATTCCTCCTCACACTGCAAATACTGCAAAGATGTTTGAAATCTAAGGTGTGCTTAGAAAACTTTCCTGAGCCACACAAGGACTTGTCCTCATGACACTCTGCCTTCCTGTGGCTCTGATGTCACTTTACAGGGAAGAATTCCCTGTCCTTTGGGACGGGGCTGTGGGGTAAGGATAGCAGTGAGGAGAGATTGTGTCTTACACTCTTTGGATTTTGGACATTAGGATTTCACGTGGTGTGACTCAGGCTACATAGCCCGTTGCAGGTTCCTCTTAGGCTCAAGAATTTGCCATCCACAGCCATGGACTGTGTTGATGGGGTCACTTTTTCCAGTTCCACTGCTTTTGATCTAACATTAACCTAGATGCTAAATGCAAAATTGTGAAACATACCTCTTGTTTTTTAACAAATAATACATTTAATAGAAAATTAATTACCACAAACTCAAACATTTTGTTTTTGAAAAAATCTTATACCCAAACAATTTTAGATAACCCTATAATATGCTTTATCATAGAAGAGTCATCTTCATCCTATTAAAAAGTATGGAATCTATTTGAGCAAGATTTTAGAAAGTTTCAACTTGTCAAAGAAAAAAAAAAAAAAAGGCCAAGAAGCCGCTTTGTTCAAATGAGGGGCAAAGGGGATGGGCCCTGCTTGGGTCAGGCCACCTCTTCAGCCCCAAGAGGGTCTGCAGAACACCATCTGAAATACCACCTCTCCAGATACGTGGCGACTTTGCCCTTGACTGTCCATTTCTTTATTATTGTAATTTTCTGACTGTCAAGTTATGGATAAGGGCTTCCCTGGTGGCTCAGTGGTAAAGAATCCACCTGCAGTGCAGGAGACTCAGATTGGATCCCAGGGTTCGGGAAGATCCCCTGGAGAAGGAAATGGCAACCCATTTCCAGGATTCTTGCCTGAAAAAATTCCATGGACAGAGGAGCCTGCCAAACTACAGTCCATGGGGTTGCAAAAGAGTCAGACACAATTTAGCAACTAAACAACAACAACTAAGGTATGGATGCCCCATCCTATGCATTCACCTAGTAGAACTCTTCAGAAAGATAAATAATGTGGATACCATTTATTCTACATGTGAATCCCATTGGTATAAACTGATTTTGAAACTCACAATCTTAAAGTTGACAAATTGTTCTGAAATTTGTCAGTAATTAACAATAAGCATGTCCAGGAAATATTTCAAAAATCTAATATTTATCCTTTTATTTTTTAAGTAAAAATGAGTTTGCCTATTTCTAGTTCTTACTGACAGCTGCGATTTTTTTCTATACTTTTGCAAAGAAAGTCAAAATAATTGTTTGGTTACATCTACTGGAATTTCAGTGTTTGGGTGCACAATTTGTACAGTATTAGAGGAGAAAAAAATCATACAATAGCCAGATGTTCCCTTTCATCTTTTGCTTTTCCTACTTTCTTCCTAATGATGTTTGTTTTGCCTTTTCTGATTTCCAGATAAGTGACGGTAGGGGAGCAGAGTGGGATGAAATAGGGGGTGTATATTGATCTCTGTGCATTTCTACATGTTCACACTGTACTGTCTTCCAAGCAAAGTTCCTTTCATTATTGTAAATCTCTCTTGTTCTTAGTACAATTTGTAGTAGTTTGTTATGGCACTGCAAGAAAAATAATACAATATTCATGTAAAATTATTTATAAATTTATACACACATATTTTGGAGAAGGAAATGACAACCTGCTCCAGTATTCTTGCCTGGGAAATCCCATGGACAGAGAAGCCTGGTGGGCTACAGTCCATGGGTTTGCAGAGAATTGGACATGACTGAGCAACTAAGCATACACACACTTTTTTTTTTTTTAGTAAATTTCATATACTTGCCTGTATTGATTGAGTCCCTTACAATGAACATTTTAAATTAATACACTTCATTTTTTAGAGCAGTTTTAAGCTTACAGAAAGTATAGAGAGTTCTCCTCTATCTCTTTTTTCCCAGTCTCCCCACACACAGTTTCTGTATTTTTAACATCTTGCATCAGTGATGTACACTTATTAGAACTGATGAAATGATACTGATACATTCTTGTTAACCAAAGTCCCTGCTTTACATGGGCTTCCCAGCTGGTAAAGAATCCACCTGCAATGCGGGAGACCTGGGTTCGACTCCTGGGTTGGGAAGATCCCCTGGAGAAGGGGAAGGCTACTGCTCCAGTATTCTGGCCTGGAGAATTCCATGGCCTATAGTTAATGCAGTCACAAAGAGTTGGACACGACTGAGTGACTTTCACATACACACTGATTTACATTATAGTTCATTCTTTGTGTTAGACAGTTCTATGTGGTTTTACAAATGCATACTGTTATGTCTTCACCATTATGGTATCATACATAGTAGTTTCACTGCCCTAAAAATCTTACATGCATCACCTATT
Organism: Ovis canadensis; assembly: GCF_042477335.2. Taxonomy (NCBI): domain Eukaryota; kingdom Metazoa; phylum Chordata; class Mammalia; order Artiodactyla; family Bovidae; genus Ovis; species Ovis canadensis. The sequence continues at coordinate 47,338,450 of NC_091246.1, read as the reverse complement.
CAATCATCCCTCCCTTTTCCCAGCCTCCAGCCTGGAAATCACCAATCATTTTACTCTCTTCATAGTTGTGCCAATTCCAGGATGTCATGTATAGGAATCATGTGCTACATACATAGCCTTTCATTTAATAACATGAATTTAAGTTTCTTCCATGTGTTTTGTGACTGGACAGCTCATTTGTTTTTAGAGCTAAACAATATTATAAACCACAAGTTTATCCATTCACCCAAAGGACATCTTGGTTCCTTCTAGGTTTTCACAATTAGCAAAGCTACTATAAAAATTTACGTGCAGGTTTTGTATGGACGTTTTCAGCTCATCTGAGTAAATATCAGGGAGCCCAATTACTGGATCATGTAGTAAGAAGATGTTGAGTTTTGTGAAATATTGTCAAACTGCCTTACAGTTTGAATGAATGAGAGCTCCTGTTCTCCTCATCCCTGCCGATATTTGGTGTTGTCAGTGTTTTGGATTTTTTCTTTCCTAACAAGTCTATAGTATTATCTCATTGCTTTAATTTGCATTTCTCTACTGACATATGATGCTGGAGATCTTTCTGTCTTTTTATTTGCAGTCTTGGTACCTTCTTTAGTCAGGTGTCTATTCAGATCTTTTGCCCAAGTTTTTAATTGGTTATGTTCTTCTTGTTGAATTTTAAGTGTATGCATGCATGCTCAGTTGCTGTTGTGTCAGATTCTTGCAAACCCATGGACTGTATAACCTGCCAGACTCCTCTGTCCATGGGAATATTGTAGCGGGTTGCCATTTCTTTCTCCAGTTCTTCCTGTATTTTATACCCCAATCTTTGTTAGATATATGTTTTATAAAAGCTACCTATTAGTCTATAGATTATCTTTTCATTCTTTTAGTGTAATTCATAGAAAAGATTTTAAAAATTTTACTGAAGTGCAAATTACCATTTTTTTTCTTTTGTTGACTGTATCTGAAAAGTCATTGCCAAACCAAGGTCACTTAGATTTTCTCCTGTTATATTCTGAGAGCTTAACTGTTTTGCATCTTGCATTTAAAATCTCTGAGATCTAGTCTGAGTTCACTGTTGTGAAAGATGTAAAACCTGTGTTTATAATATTATTTTTTTGCATGTGGAGGCCCAGTTGTTTTAGCTGTGTTTGTTGAAAAAATTGTCCTTTTTCAGTGAATTGCCTTTGCAGCTTTGTTAAAGATGAGTTGATTATGTTTGTGTAAACCTGTTTCTGGACCTTCTATGCTATGCCATTAGTCTCTTTGTTCTCTTGCCAGTGCCACATGACCTTGATTTCTGTAGCTTTATAAAAAATCTTGAAGTCTGGTAATGTTAGTTCTTTGATCTTTTTCAGTTTTAATATTCTCTTGGATCTTTTACTTTTACATATAAACTTTAGAATTAGTTTGTTGACATCCATAAAATTACATGCAGTGATTTTGATTAAGATTCTTTGTCTCTATAGATCAAATTGGGAATAACTGAAATCTTGACAATTTTGAAACTTACTCTCCATGAACATGGAATATCCCCACTTATTTAGATTATTTTTGTTCATCAGAATCTTATAGTTTTTCTCATATATATCTTGCATATGTCTTGTTATATTTGTATCTAAGTATTCTGTTTTTTGATGGTGTTAATGTAAGTGCTGTGTTTTTTATTTTAGATTTCAGTTCATAGTTCATTTATAAGAAATAATTCTGCACCTTTGCTCCCATCACTTATTAGTTTCAGAAGTTTTTCTATTATTTCAGAATTTCTACATAGACAATCATGTCATCTGTGAACAAAGATAGTTTTATTTCTTCCTTCCCAGTCTACATATCTTTTATTCCATTTTTTGTCTGATTGCATTAGCTAAGACTTCCAGTGTGATGTTTAAATAAGAGTGGTGAGAGCAAATCTTTGCTTTGCTCCCACACTTAGAAGAGAGCATTTTTGCCCCTACACTTAGAAGAAAGCATCTTGTTTCTCTCCAATGATATGACATTGCTCTAGGGTTTTGAAAGGTTTTTTTAAATCAAGTTGATGAAATTGCTCTCTATTACTAGTTTCCCTAGGTGTTTTGTTGTTACTGTTTTTGTTTTGTATTTTATCATGAATTGGTGTTAGAGTTTGTCAAATACTTTTTTTGCATCTACTGATATGAACTTATAGTTTTTCTTCTTTAGCTTATTTGTATAATAGATTGCATTACTTTTCAAATTTTTTTTTTCAGATTTTGGAGCAGCCTTTATACTTGCAATAAATTCCACTTGATTATGTTGTATATATTTTTATACATATTTGAATTCAATTTTCTATTACTTTGAGGATAGCATTTATGTTTGATAATGAAAAATTAAATAACCTCTTATAATTAAAATTTTAATCTTATAAACAAACATTAAAATCTCACCTTTGATTTTGATATGTGAGATGTAACAGTATCTATGAGACATAAGTGGTTATCTGGTTTACCTGAGTGATTTTGTGGTTTATTCAATTATGTGGGAAAAAATAAAAATAAGGCCCTCCATCACAAGTGCTCTCTAATTCCTGTGGGCATCCTCAGTTTGACTAAAGTAGATGACATTCAGAATCCCTGGCACTGTGATACTACATGGATAAAAAAAGTGTCTCCATTTTCCTGCCTTCTTCCCTTCTCTTTAAAATGTTTTCTTATGTACTAAGTCAACATGGCAATATATTACAGTGTGGTATACATAATACATCAGCTAGTTTTGGCTGCGCAATAGATTATCTTTAAAACTTACTAGCCCAAAACAGCAGCTGTTTGTTTATCTCACAATTCTGTATTTGCTGCTGGGCTCTCTTGTACATCTGTGGTTGCCTGAAGGTTCAGCTGACAGCTGCTAGACTTATAATCCTCCCATTCACTTGTCCTATGGTTTTGAACCCACCAGAGTGACTGGACCACATGAACCAACCCAGGTTTCTTCATGTGGTTGTGCTTTCAGGGTTCAAAACTCAGTAAGAGAGAAAGCCCACTGCCCAAGCACTTTTCTAGCCTCTGCTGTGTCAGTTTGCTAATGCCTCATTGATCCAAGCAGGTCACATGCCCAACCCTGATTCAAGATGGAGAAGTAAGCTATACCTTTTTTTTTTTTAATTTGTAAATAAATTTTATTTTTTTTTCTTCTTTTTTTTTAAATTTTAAAATCTTTAATTCTTACATGTGTTCCCAAACATGAACCCCCCCTCCCACCTCCCTCCCCATAACATCTCTCTGGTCATCCCCATGCACCAGCCCCAAGCATGCTGTATCCTGCGTCAGACATAGACTGGCGATTCGATTCTTACATGATAGTATACATGTTAGAATGCCATTCTCCCAAATCATCCCACCCTCTCCCTCTCCCTCTGAATCCAAAAGTCCATTATACACATCTGTGTCTTTTTTGCTGTCTTGCATATAGGGTCGTCATTGCCATCTTTCTAAATTCCATATATATGTGTTAGTATACTGTATTGGTGTTTTTCTTTCTGGCTTACTTCACTCTGTATAATCGGCTCCAGTTTCATCCATCTCATCAGAACTGATTCAAATGAATTCTTTTTAACAGCTGAGTAATACTCCATTGTGTATATGTACCACAGCTTTCTTACCCATTCATCTGCTGATGGACATCCAGGTTGTTTCCATGTCCTGGCTATTATAAACAGTGTTGCGATGAACATTGGGGTACATGTGTCTCTTTCAACTCTGGTTTCCTCAGTGTGTATGCCCAGCAATGGGATTGCTGGGTCCCGTAATAACAAAACCTGACAAAGATGTCACAAAAAAAGAAAACTACAGGCCAATATCACTGATGAACATAGATGCAAAAATCCTCAACAAAATTCTAGCAATCAGGATCCAACAACACATTAAAAAGATCATACACCATGACCAAGTGGGCTTTATCCCAGGGATGCAAGGATTCTTCAATATCCACAAATCAATCAATGTAATTCACCACATTAACAAATTGAAAAATAAAAGCCATATGATTATCTCAATAGATGCAGAGAAGGCCTTTGACAAAATTCAACATCCATTTATGATAAAAACTCTCCAGAAAGCAGGAATAGAAGGAACATACCTCAACATAATAAAAGCTATCTATGACAAACCCACAGCAAACATTATCCTCAATGGTGAAAAATTGAAAGCATTTCCCCTAAAGTCAGGAACAAGACAAGGGTGCCCACTTTCACCACTACTATTCAACATAGTTCTGGAAGTTTTGGCCACAGCAATCAGAGCAGAAAAAGAAATAAAAGGAATCCAAATTGGAAAAGAAGAAGTAAAACTCTCACTGTTTGCAGATGACATGATCCTCTACATAGAAAACCCTAAAGACACCACCAGAAAATTACTAGAGCTAATCAATGAATATAGTAAAGTTGCAGGATATAAAATCAACACACAGAAATCCCTTTCATTCCTGTACACTAATAATGAGAAAGTAGAAAAAGAAATTAAGGAAACAATTCCATTCACCATTGCAACGAAAAGAATAAAATACTTAGGAATATATCTACCTAAAGAAACTAAAGACCTATATATAGAAAACTATAAAACACTGATGAAAGAAATCAAAGAGGACACTAATAGATGGAGAAATATACCATGTTCATGGATCGGAAGAATCAATGTAGTGAAAATGAGTATACTACCCAAAGCAATTTACAAATTCAATGCAATCCCTATCAAGCTACCAGCCACATTTTTCACAGAACTAGAACAAATAATTTCAAGATTTGTATGGAAATACAAAAAACCTCAAATTGCCAAAGCAATCTTGAGAAAGAAGAATGGAACTGGAGGAATCAACTTGCCTGACTTCAGGCTCTACTACAAAGCCACAGTCATCAAAACAGTATGGTACTGGCACAAAGACAGACATATAGATCAATGGAACAAAATAGAAAGCCCAGAGATAAATCCACACACATATGGACACCTTATCTTTGACAAAGGAGGCAAGAATATACAATGGAGTAAAGACAATCTCTTTAACAAGTGGTGCTGGGAAAACTGGTCAACCACTTGTAAAAGAATGAAACTAGATCACTTTCTAACACCGCACACAAAAATAAACTCAAAATGGATTAAAGATCTAAATGTAAGACCAGAAACTATAAAACTCCTAGAGGAGAACATAGGCAAAACACTCTCAGACATAAATCACAGCAGGATCCTCTATGATCCACCTCCCAGAATGCTGGAAATAAAAGCAAAAATAAACAAATGGGATCTAATTAAAATTAAAAGCTTCTGCACAACAAAGGAAAATATAAGCAAGGTGAAAAGACAGCCTTCTGAATGGGAGAAAATAATAGCAAATGAAGCAACCGACAAACAACTAATCTCAAAAATATACAAGCAACTTATGCAGCTCAATTCCAAAAAAAATAAACGACCCAATCAAAAAATGGGCCAAAGAACTAAATAGACATTTCTCCAAAGAAGACATACGGATGGCTAACAAACACATGAAAAGATGCTCAACATCACTCATTATTAGAGAAATGCAAATCAAAACCACAATGAGGTACCACTTCACACCAGTCAGAATGTCTGTGATCCAAAAATCTGCAAGCAATAAATGCTGGAGAGGGTGTGGAGAAAAGGGAACCCTCCTACACTGTTGGTGGGAATGCAAACTAGTACAGCCACTATGGAAAACAGTGTGGAGATTCCTTAAAAAATTGCAAAAAGCTATACCTTTTGATGGAAGTATCTATAGGACGCACTGCAGGGACATGGAAGCAAGGACAGAAAATGTGCTATTTGTGGCCACTGCAGGCAATTTATATCCTTAGTCATGTATGAAATTAATCTTGCCTTATTTGTGAAAAAGCAAACACATTTTCTGATGTAATGAGATGTGTAGAAAATTTGCCTGTCATAAATACATGACAGTTGTTAGCATCTAATGGATTTTTTAGTCTGTAATTGATATTACATTTGGAAATTTCTATGACAGACCCAGCAAGTGTTGTCCATGTTGTTTTCTTGTCAATTCACTGCTGTTATCTATCTTTAATTACAACATTTTAAGATACGATTTATCATGACCAAATGTGAGAAATAGTGCTGTGTCTGCTTTCTCCTAGGTGTTTGCCCAGCTATTGTGAACATGGTGGTGTATGTTCCCAGTCCTGGAACACCTTCTCCTGCGACTGTACACACACTGGTTACACGGGCGCAACCTGCCATTCCTGTAAGCCTCATACTCCTCTGTCCTGATTTCCATGTAGCTCTGTTTTTCTTTCCATTATTTTGTGTATATGTGCATGTCTGTGCAACTCTGTGCTAGAAAGCAACAACAAAAATAATTACTTTAGACATTAATTTTTGTCTGATTTATTTTTTTAACCTTTTATACTTTTCATTTTGCATTATTTCATATGAGTGGTAAGGCAACTTACAGAAATACATGTATCCTAAGACAGGAAAAATAGTAGGTAAAAGAAAATAAAATATAGTCAAAGGTAAAAATAAAATCTAGAATTCATGTTTTATAAACAATGTTTATAAAATTAAGCAGGAAGAATCTCAGAAGTGCAGGGTGGAAGCTAACCTGGTTGGGTTTCTCAGTATCAGTAAGAAGCCAGGTGAATACTCAGGTCCCTTTGGAATCTTGATGTTCTTTATGATGATGGTGTGGTATTGGTGGTGATGATGATGATGGTTAATATACTGGAACTGTACTTGCATAATTCTAGCTCTCTTCTTATTTCAACTCCTTTAATCCTTGAAACAACTCTAGGAGATAAATGTACAATTATCTATGTTTTGCACTTGAGAAGCTAAGTTGTTTACCCAATGTCACACTCTCGATCACCTCTCATTGGTGTTTCTTTTGTTTAGAACATCAGTCTCTTTTCTGAAGAATTATTCTTTCATCTTTAAAGCTAACAAATCTTTATGGACAACTAATCCATTATCTATAAGAAACTTATGACAGAAAGCCCTTAAATGTCCTTGGTTTTCTAATTATTGGCTGTTGTTTAAGCTTTTGTTTTATTGTTTTCCTTATTTCCTTTTCATTACTGACACTTCTGAAGCCCTTCTCTCATAGCACCCCTCCCTCTTGGTCTTTAGAGACAGCATGATATGAAAATTCACTCATCTCACTACATTCAGTCCCTCCTACTGGGAGAATACATTGCACTGTTAAGAACTCTTCCCTGTGAATTATTTAATTCTAGTTCCACATATGGGAGAAAGGCAGAAATTAGATTGGCATAAATTTGTCATTTTGGGAAGTGAATCCCAGGGAGGCAGGCACTGGGGTGAGACCTCTGAGTCCCTACCACCGAGGGTTCTGCAGAGGAACTCAAAGTCTCTTGGAAGACCAAGGGAGATGATTCATGCCCTAAATATCCCCTAAACAAGTTCAGCCAGAGTGATCCTACCTGCAACTCAATTTGCTATACTAGTGTCAAGTAAGAATTTGCCAGGGTAACTCTTTATTTGAAAGGACCTAGACATCTGGGAAACCTGAAGCTAAATGATTTTGCCGAGTCACAGTTTGGAACAGGGTAATCTCTTTCTTAGAGTGTTCTTCATCATACTTATATGAAGCAGATATCAACTGAATATTAATGATTAAGGAGAGATGGCTAAATGTTATCAGTAACTATGATCTAAATATCATTCCAAACAGCTCTGTAGCATAAAGATTTAAAACTACAGACATACATTATGTATTTTATACATATTATACATCCTGTTACACATATGTAAGGTTTTCTGCTTGTGGCCCATGATTTGGTCTAATAATTGAATTGACTTTCTTGAAATTCTGCAATTGATCAGTCACATGAAGATGAGATATTGCCAAATCAATGTAAGTGATCACAAGACCATTATTTTGGAGTCTAAGTACACAATTAGTACATGTGTATGTTCTTGTTTAACGCAAGTTTTCTCCTTTGTCATTCCTCCACTTCTCTTGTTTTCCTAGGCAATTGCAGCCCCAACACAACACAGACACTGTTATCAATCTATGTGTATCCCTCTGGACACTTTCCTAGGTGGTTATAACCATGTGTATATATGATAGAAATGTCAACGTGAGTGGCCAAAATGCAAGCATGGTGGAAAAGCAATCCATATTACTTTTCTATCAGTGTCTCTGTGTCCATCAGTATAAATGATGGTAACCATGACGTTGATTTGGGGGCAGTCTAACCTGATACATTTGATACTTGGCCATATTTAATAAAAGGATTTTTTCCTTTATAAAATCTCTGGACAAAAAGCATTCCCTTCATGTTCTTGTTCTTTGAGATGAGAGAACAACAACCTCTAAACTTCTCCCAGGATTTTTCTTGATTATTTGAAATAAGCAAAGTTAGAAATGTAGGTAATCCAGTCATTATAGCACGGCATAAAGCCATATCCTACTAGGATCACTCTAGTTTGTGGATCTTGTCTAACTACCACCCGAGTCTCTCTGTGTGGATGCCAGGTGTGATGCTTAGAGCTGACTTAAAGATCCAGTCCAACTCTGTGCCAGAATTAGTGCCACACTTCCCTCCCAGCAGCCTTTAGCAGCTTTTCAGGTTTTCAAAGGGTTTGTCCTGTCAAGGCAAAGGGTGATGCGCAAGAGAGCTGTTACTCAATTGATCATTCATTTCCATGTATGCTGAATATTAACTGAGTTCATCATCTACAGATGCTAATCACTTGCCTTGTAAAACATTCATTGTATATATAGAAAATTCATTTATGAATTAGGATAAATTGAAACTGCAGAGACTTTTCATATATATTATATATATTTCTTTGAATTTTGATTTTCTTGAATAATCATTTCCAAAGCATTTTAGGATGTTTCTTTTTATTTTTTAAATTTTTTGAAGTTTATTTTTATTTTATTTTATTTTTTACTTTACAATACTGTATTGGTTTTGCCATACATCAACATGAATCCACCACAGGTGTATATAAGTTCCCACTCCTGAACCCCCCTCCCATCTCCCTCCCCATACCATCCCTCTGGGTTATCCCAGTGCACCAGCCCCAAGCATCCTGTATCCTGCATCAAACCTAGACTGGCGATTTGTTTCTTATATGATATTATACATGTTTCAATGCCATTCTCCCAAATCATCCTGCCCTATCCCTCTCCCACAGAGTCAAAAAGTCTGTTCTGTACATCTGCGTCTCTTTTGCTGTCTCGCATACAGGGTTATCATTACCATCTTCCTAAATTCCATATATATGTGTTAGTATACTGTATTGGTGTTTTTCTTTCTGGCTTACTTCACTCTGTATAATCGGCTCCAGTTTCATCCACCTCATTAGAACTGATTCAAATGTATTCTTTTTGATGGCTGAGTAATACTCCATTGTGTATATGTACCACATTTAGGGAACGCATGTAAGAATTAAAGATATTAAAATTTTAAAAAAAATAAAAAAGAAAAAAGAAAAAAAATAAAAAGAAAAAAAATGAACTTTAAAAATGGAATGAAGTAGAGCTGCTGATTTGTGAAATCCATCTCATTGAAAAAAATGCGTTTCATGTAGAAATTGTCTTAAGTAAACAAAGAGTATAGTTACTGAGTAATTGTTTTAAAATAGCATGATTATTTGATAATAACATATCATTTAGGGAGATTAAGCCAATGCATTTCGGATGCTTAGATATTGTGAAACAGCAAAGAATTAGACGAGAGTAAATCCAGTTACCCTGATTTTGACAGGAATTCTGTGTTTCTAGAGCATAAAGTATTCAGATCCACATGTCCCATAGTGATACTTCTTAAAATCTTTCACTCTGTGCCTGAGAATCTTGATGCTACCCGAGGGAAAGAGGGGAACACTCCTCTAGAGAATACGTCCCTGAGAGCAAGGCAGAACGAGTGTCACTGGGGAAAGTATCACTTAATTAACAACGTGGAGGGATTCATTCTATTGTCATTCCTGTCTGAGATCTCTGTCCTCTGCAGCTCTCTACGAGCAGTCATGTGAAGCCCACTGGCACAGAGGAAACTCTTCAGGGCTCTATTATATTGACTCAGATGGAAGTGGCCCCCTGGAACCATCCCTGGTATATTGCAACATGACAGGTATGCTAATAAGCATTTTTAATGAAAAACTCATGTAAATACTTGCTGTGTATGAAAAATCCAGATGCAGTAAGCAGAGTTTACCTAGTGGCAACTTTACTTAGATGTGCGCTTTGATTGTAATTGTAATACGATTGCTAAGAAGTATTAAATGTAATGTTCTAAAATAGTTAAGAGGTGGTAATTAAAAGTTAGGTCATTATTTTCCTGGAAATGTTCTTTCTTTATGCAAAAATTAGCAATAAATTGCTGTTTATTAATCTATAACGTAAAAGGGTAAACTTTATTTCTTAGTTCATGTCAATAAGTGCCAAAGTCTTAGGAGAATGTTCACTTCTTAAATTTATGAAAATATCCATTTATATTCTTTTGAATCTGTAGTCAGGTGAGTTTATCTGCGTGTATGTGTGCTAAGTCACTTCAGTCATGTCTGACCCCTTGTGACTCTATGGACTGTAGCCCAGCAGGTTCCTCTGTCCATGGGATTCTCTAGGCAAGAATACTAGAGTGGGTTGCCATGTCCTCCTCCTGGGGGTCTTCTGCACCCAGGGGTTGAACATGCATCTCCTATGTCTCCTGGGTTGGCAGGCAGATTCTTTACCTCTAACACCAGCTGGGAAGCCCTGAGTTTATCTAGGGAATAATAAATGTTTTTAAAGTGTATAGGGACTTCCCAGGCTGCACAGTGGTGAAGAATCCGCCTGCCAATGCAGGAGGCACAAGAGACCTGGGTTCGGTCCCTGGGTCAGGAAGATCCCTGGACTAGGAAATGGCAACCTACTCCAGCCTTCCTGCCTGGAAAATTCCTTGGACAGAGGAGCCTGATGGGCTACAAGTCCATGGGGTCACAAAGAGTCAGACACGACTGAGTGACTAACACACACACCAAGCGTATATACTTCATCTAATAATACTATTCATGTGCAACTATATAAATAATATTACATCTTCCTTAAAAACCTGATTATTAATATGTTAAAGGACTTGTATATTACGTAGTGTTTATGACGCCTTTAATTCTTTAAAACTTTTTAATTTAAGCTCTCTGCCTAAATGTATAGGAGCACAAAGGACCAAAACTTCCACTGCAATGAATGACAACTGCCCTGATGGAACTGAAACAAATTTTTTATACCTCTTATCTACCTGTATCTGTATGTGTGTGTACCCATAAATTTTTCTCCATGCTTATATAAAGTTTGCCCAATAAAGAGGACAAACCTTTTTTAGAAAACTTTCTGTTACTCTAGCAGTGTAGCCCCAACAGATACTTCAACAACCACAGAATCTGAGTGCAAATTCTGAGATAATTATCAGAAAAAAATCAACTGTAGATGGTTCTTAGGTAACTATACATTAGTCATAATTTGGTTTCTCTGTTGTTATGGCTCCACATCACTGGGGAAGGGTTGCAGATCTCACAAGGAGGAAATTATTTATGGGTAAACTTACAATGACGGTTTGTGAATAGCTTGCAATGAATATCAATACCTATTGTCATTTCATACATGAAAAAAATCTAAGCATTTTTGGCAGTGGTTAATATGTGATCTGATCTAAATTCAGTCAAATATGTATTCCAGTCCCAAAACCACCCCCGAGGTTGTTGCAGAAGATGCAGGAACTCCCAGGGCATTGCACTGGGTGTAAGTATGGCTGGTTGGGGCTTTTGGGCAAATATCTTATCATAAATACTGACCAGAATATTGCAGTGTGATGACAGAGTTAAATACATCAACTTACTTTTACTGAAAGAGATGTGATCAGTGAAATATGTGAGGAAACGGCCCAGGGGATCTTTCTAGATATACTTGATTCCAGTGGTTTATAACCTTCAAGTGATTAAATTTCTGCTTTGATTTGCTTTCATTACCATGACTCAAGTGAATGCCAAGAACAAAGAAAGCTAAATAAAAAGCATCCCAGTAATACATTTCCTTTATATCAATTAGGTTCTTAATTATCACAAAAGTCTAGGGCATGTTAAAGATTTTCATATATATTATCTTGGGTTAATCCTATGAGCAGAGTGCCATATACACTGAAAAGTTCCAAGAATCAAAGGAAGGTAGCCGCTGCTGCTGCTAAGTCGCTTCAGTCGTGTCCGACTCTGTGCGACACCATAGACGGAAGCCCACCAGGCTTCCCCATCCCCCGTCCTGGATTCTCCAGGCAAGAATACTGGAGTGGGTTGCCATTCCCTCTCCAATGCATGAAAATGAAAAGTGAAAGTGAAGTCTGTTAGTCGTGTCTGACTCTTAGCGACCCCATGGACTGCAGCCTACCAGGCTCCTCCGTCCATGGGATTTTCCAGGCAAGAGTATTGGAGTAGGGTGCCATTGCTTTCTGTGATAGAAAGATAGAAATAATCCCAAATAGCATGAACCAAGATGAGTAAAGTTTCAAAGATATTTGTTGATAATTAACTGTTGGCAGGCTTGGTAAGGCTGAGGTCAAGTTTATAAGTCTGCCAGGAGAAATAACCGAGAGCTGATTGCCTGATTTTCTCCAGTTTATGGTTGTAATAAAAGAAAAACATTTTAATCATCATAGTGAACACATGATCTAAGCTTTGCCATGAAGCTTTAGTTGTGTATATTTCTAAAGCCCATTTGGAATGTGTAACTATCTCAAAGGTGTTCTGTTTTGATACTGATTGCTGCAATATTGGATACATTTTGATTCCCTGCAATTGCTATTACCTCTTCAGAGTGAATGTAGGTCCCTACCACGGTAGACAAGAATAGTTATCAAAATGCAAAGGGACAGTAAAAACAGCTTTTGATTTCAATTAAGTTAGGATAATACTTGATGATATATAAGCATGTTTTTCTTACCCTAGAGATAAAAAAGAACCTCTGAATAAGGGAGGGAAAGGTAAAATCTACTGATTACCCATCCTGATTAATTTATACACATGATGGCCTTGAAAATTGTCTGCCAAGAACATGAATCATTCCCTTTCCCAGGGCGACTTGAAGAAATGTCCAAGTTAAGACACAAAACTGAAGAGATGCAAGAAAATTTCTGACAACATTGAACACGTGTACTCAGTGCCTGCCCTGAGCCAACACAGCTCGGGTCATAACAGACTGTGAATCTGAACACCTCCCTCCCATGGTCTGGGGCACTTTTTCGGATGGGGAACGAAACCCTTGACAGAAGCAAATCAAATACATGGCATGTTATAAGGCAGTGGGTGCTGTGAAGCAGAACAAAGCAGGGAGTAGGGCCCAGACTGCAGAAGGATTGGTTACAGTTTTAAATAGAGAGATCAGGAAAAGACTCAGTTGGAAAGTTGACATTTGCACTTATTACATCAAAGCAGGAGCACTGAGGCAAGAGGAAGTGGAGCCTTCATGGGGAGGGAGGAGACAAGGGCAGAAGGCCTACAGCCACAGGGAGCCTGGCCTGTTGGACAGACCCAGGTGGAAGGACCAGGAGGTGGCCTTTCCTCAAGTCATGAGGCTGGAAAGGGGCTGGTCCAGATTTCACACAGTTAGGACCTTTAACAATCATGATGCACCAAGGGGAGGCAAGGAGACCAGTTAGGACTTAGCTCTAGCAGTTTAGCCAAAATGGTGGTGATGGTGGGGAGCAAGGTAGGAGAGAGGAGGAGGAAAGATTGCTTTAGAACCACTGGACTGGATATGGACAGACAGAAAGAGAGGCATCAAGCAGGGCTCCCCTGTTTGGATCTGAGCCCTGGAAGGAAGGTGCAGTTATTGTTTATGGAGATGGAAGGGCCATGTTTTAATGGAAGACCAGGATTCCAGTTGTGAGCATGTGAAGTTTGGTTTGCCTGTTGGTCATTTAATTAGATAGTAGGGATCTCTTGTTTATAAAAACAAAAACCTACTGGGTGGTTATAATATCCTTGGCAATACAAACTTTAAAAAATATTATTTGGACTGTGACTTTACAAATTAACCTGACCAGCAGGCTGTCATGAGGCTTTTCCTGGTCCCTATATGTTTGTCCTCCTAGGGAAGCTCTGCTTTCCACGGAATAATCCTTTGGCAGCATCCAGGAAAGGCTGTATTATTATTATTAAGCTTCTCTACAGATGTTTAGGGTTTTCCAGGTGGCACTAGGCTAAAGAACCGGCCTGCCAAGGCAGGAGACATAAGAGATGTGGGTTTAATCCCTGGGTCTGGAAGATCTCCTAGAGGAGGGCATGGCAATTCACTCCAGTACTCTTGGCTGGAGAATCTCATGGACAGAGGAGCCTGGGAGGCTACAGTCCATGGGGTCACAGAGAGTCAGACACGACTGAGCACAGCCCAGCCCAGGGATGCTTATTTGCACACAGGTTTAGAAACCACAGTTGTGAAGCTGGGGAGCTTTGATTTCAGTGAGCACAGCCTCCTCTATCTTCAAAAAATTAAAACGGAAAGGGAGAAAAGGGCACCACACAATGGAGAAATAAAACTAATGGAGATGTAAAATTTTGATGCTGCTATTCATTTCACAGTCCAAGCAATTATTCTGTTGTTTGTATTGATGTAGGTTGCTGTGGGTGAGGTTGCATGATCCATCATTGAATCCTTGTGGCTATGATTTGTCCACAATGCAACAAGAATTGTTCACATGTGTTAAGATAAAGTCTAAGACATTAATTCTCTAAAGTAAATATTTTCTAAACACTCTAACTTAATCTTGGAAAGTTTTAAGAGCTCTAAGGTGTATGTGTATGTGCTCATGAAAATCATTGCTAAGAATTTAATGATTTGCATTGATATGTAAATGTCTATCATTAAAGCATACTTAGTAACTATGCCTTTATATTACATTGCAAATGAACATTAAGTCCAGATTATTGTATCACTGTGACTTTTGCATAATTAAGTTTTTTTAGAAAAGTTTGTGGTTGCCTAAATCTTATCTAAAACTCCTGAAATTAGTATAGTCTTGTTCTATGTGAAAAGATTAATATTCAAGAGTTCTATAATTGCGATTAAGGTGGAGCATCAAATGGATCATGGAGATGGAGTACAAGAGTTAAATATTTCAGTGAAGATTTCCAAATAATATTAAATGCCAAGGATTTTTCTAAAATTCAAAGCCATAAAGAAAGCAGTGTGCTGAAGATATACAGGCCAAATGACCAATGACTACCTCCAACAGCCAGGCAACAAAATATGTAACTGAAAAATTAAAAACCCTTTGTTCCTAGAGAAAATCCAAAGAATGAGCCAGGGTTATAGCACAGTGGTAAAGAATCTGCCTGCCAATGCAGGAGACTTGGGTTAGATCCCTGGGTCTTGAAAATCCCCTGGAGTAGAAAATGGCAACCCACTGCAATCTTGCCTGGAGAATCCCTTGGACATAGGAGCCTGGTGGGCTACAGTCCATGGGGTCACAAAGAGTTGGACACTACTGAGCATGCACACACACATAGCTAAATAGTTCTTACTGATCCAGGGGTCACATGAGTTGCCCTCAAAGTCTTTGTATTGATAGAGGAAAGTTCTTAGGGTCTTGATTCTGTTCTTCCAACCTGGAAATATTTACATTATAATAATTTCTCCTCCATAAGGCTGCAGTGCCTGTGGACAATTAAACATTCTTTAATTATTCAAAAAAACCCAAGTATTAACACTTGGAAAAATATACCCAAAACAAAATTGTAAACCAATTATTAAAATTAAATCCTTGGTGATAGCCTCCAGAAATGTAGTCCTAGGAGCTACAAAAAGTCCTACAAAAAGACACTTCAAACCTTTTTTAGTACCTTTAGTACTGAGACATCCAAAACAAGACAGAAAATGAAACTATTTTGAATGGACTGCTTGTGAAATTTGTTGACGGGTCTATTCCCTTTCTAAACAGAAGGAACAGAATGTAATTTCTTTGACGACAATATGAGGAAGGTCAATATCTCTCCCCACTGAGACGGAGATGACTGTGTCCACGGTATACCAGGATGTTAGTCAGTCTAACTCACTGTGACCTTATCAACTGTAGTCCTCCCAGCTCCTCTGTCCATGGAATTCTCCAGACAACACTGGAGTGGGTAGCCATTCCTTCTCCAGGGTTTCTTCTCAGTGCAGGGATTGAACCACATTAAAGGCAGATTCTTTACAAACTAAGCCACCAGAGAAGCCCCAGGTTAGTTGTTTGCTATTATAACATCATAGTTGTGAGGTTCAGAAACTGGGTCTCCGACACTGCATTGTGAGAATGACTGTTGCTGGAAGAAAATGGGTTGCAGTCAGAGCAGTGACTCAACTTCCAGTCCATAAGAATCCCTGGAGGCTTAATGAACAAGCTGAGGACTGGGTCTATTGCCTCTCTGACCATTCCCCCTTCAGATCTTAATTTATTGACTAGCCAGTTAATAATGCAGAACTTTTTACTCATTATTATTGCTGAGTCACTCGTCTTCATGCAAACCAAGTAGTTGTGTTTCTTTTCTTGAGACATAGTTGATTTACAAGGTTGTGTTAATTTCAGGTGTACAACAAAATAATTTAGTAGTACAGACATATATATCTATTTTTTTCAGATTTTTTCACCTTATAGGTTATTACAAAATATTGAATATAGTTCCCTGTGTTGTATAGTAGGTCCTTGTTGATTATCTATTTTATATATGGTAGTGTGTATTTTGAAGAAGGCAATGGCACCCTACTCCAATACTCTTGCCTGGAAAATCTCATGGACGGAGGAGCCTGGTAGGTTGCAGTCCATGGGAACACGAAGTGTCGGACATGACTGAGCAACTTCACTTTCACTTTTCACTTTCATGCATTGGAGAAGGAAATGGCAACCCACTCCAGTGTTCTTGCCTGGAGAATCCCAGGGATGGGGAAGCCTGGTGGGCTGCCGTCTATGGGGTTGCACAGAGTCGGACACGACTGAAGCGACTTAACAGCAGCAGCAATGTGTATTTTGTTGTTGGTTCAGTTGCTCAGTCATGTCTGACTCTCTGCAACCCCAGGGACTGCAGTATGCCAGGGTCCCCTGTCTTTCACTATCTCCTGGGGTTTGCTCAAACTCATGTCCGTTGAGTTGATGATGCCATCCAACCATCTCATCCTTTTTACCTCCTTCTCCTCCTGCCCTCAATGTTTCCCAGTATCAGGGTCTTTTCCAATGAGTCGATTCTCCGCTTTAGGTGGCCAGAGTATTGGAGCTTCAGCATCAGTCTTTCCAATGAATGTTCAGGGTTGATTTCCTTTAGGATTGTCTAGTTTGATCTTGCTGTCCAAAGAACTCTCAAGAGTCTTCTCCAGCACCATAGTTCGAAAGCATCACTTCTTCAGTGCTTAGCCTTTTTTATGGTTCAACTCTCACATCTGTACATGACTACTGAAAAAACCATAGCTTTGACTGTTCAGACCTTTGTTGGAAAAATAATATCTCTGCTTTTTAATACACTCTCTAGGTTTGTAGTATGTATATTTTGAATCTAAAAAATGATACAGATGAACTTATGTACAAAATATAAAGCGACTCACAGACATGGGAAAGAAAATTGTGGTTACCAAAGGTGAAAGGAGGGTATAAATTAGGAATCTGAGATTAAAATATCTGCTATTGTGTTTCTTCAACAGCCATTTTCCTGTGTCAGAAATTGTTTCAGGTCTCCAGCACTGTGGTTTAGCAAAGGGCAGTCAGTCCAGTTGTCTTACACACAACACACGCTATTTTTGAGGGGTGAGAAGTAGATTTATTAATATAAGAACACTTATAAGAGATGTAAGCAGTAAAGAGAAGGGATTCTGTCAAGCTATTTTTTAAGTCCTTTGTAGAGTGGGCGCTGCTGGCCCCATACTGCTATGTGTTTAACGTTTGTTTATTAGTATAGATTTTCTTCCTTTCTTCTCTCTTTTGCTTGAATTCCTGTCTCTGCATAACCAGACAGCTCCCTGTTCAGTTACCCATTCAATTCATGCTTTCATTCAATCATATACACTTTATACTGTGATGTTGCAGGCACTAAGCTATATGTGAGGAATGAAAGGGAAATTAACTGTTCTCATAGACCTTCAGATGAATGAGATAGACAGATGTTAATTCAATTAACTAATAGTGTTATGAATATCATTAGTTCTACATTTGCTGTTTTAAGTAGATATCAGCACTTGTTGGAAATTTGTCAAAAAGAGGTGGTAAGTATAGACTGGAGAATTCATTCATGAGTAAATGCATAGTTGCTGCAACATATATTTTCTTTGCTTGTAAAAAGTTGCGATTTCATTGTTCTCTGCTTTGCTCTTGAAAATTGAGATTGGCAGGAACATAGCATTATTGTGCATTCATCACATGTAGCAAGTTTTGTTTGGAACTAGTGTTTCTCACAAAAAATGTTTTAAAGTTGAAATGTTGGAATTTTTAAGGAAAATGAAAGAAGACCTGCACTTTGTTGATTATCATACATAGTGAACCTGCATTTCTTTTATACTGGCTTTTGCCTGGAAAGAACTCTTTTCCACCTCCACTGGGGAGACATTATTCTGACTTGCCTCTTGACACTTCTAAAGGTAGTTCATAAGACATGCAGCGTGATGTGGTTGGCGATGCAGAATTTCTGGGGCAGGTCCAATCATTGTGCCCAAAGGGTAAGAAAACAAATGCTTCAGGAAAGCTTATTTTCCTGCTTTTCTGTCAGCCACGCAGTCTGCCCCAACCTTGTGGGTGGGCATAGTGAATGGTCTGGATGAACAATAAAAATATAGATGCTCAGAGGGCAGCTAGGCCAGAAACATGCTGGGTTCATGGCCTTAGCATTCAAAGGTGGCTAGAACGATAGCATTTGGTCTTCAGCATTTACTAAATACAGAATTGGAGGCTCAGATATTTTTCTTACTTTTCTAAGACCATTCCTCCCCTGTGGCTCAGCAGTAAAGAATCCTCCTGCAATGCAAGAGATATAGCAGGAGCTGCAAGTTCAATCCCTGGGTCAAGAAGGTTCCCTGGAAAAGAAAATAGCAACCTACCCCAGTATTCTTGCCTGGAAAATCCCCTGGACAGAGGAGGCTGGTGGGCTACAGTCCATGGGGTTGCAAAGAGTTGGACATGACTTAGTGACCAAACAAGACCATAGATGATAACCCATATCTCTTATTGACCACGACCCTGTACTCTGTCTGTATCTAATTTTATGAATGAATTATATAATATGCTCTTTGAGAAAATTATTTTGCTCTGGAGTTGTATGATGGGCTGACACACAAGGGGAGACACTAATATCTTCCAAAAACTGAGCTCCTAGGGGGTTCCAGATACGGGGCCAGGCACATATATGTATTGCCTGAAGACAATGTAAGTCATGTTGAGTAAATGTCCATTCTTGCTAAATAGCAGATATCTGCCCTTATGAATGAGCAGACACACATTCAGTGTGACCTAGTAAGTGAAAGCATCATCCTTTGAAATTCCAGGAAAGAAGGCTGTGAAGTAGCTACGTTCCCTTGAAGCTATCAAGTTGTATCCTATAGCATTTTCTTGTGTTCAAAATATTAAAGTAAGCCAGAAAAGCCTCAAGGCCCCAGAACTATGGCAGAAAGAGCAACCCTTATGAGGATGCTCCTATAAATATTAATCAGGAGGGACCTGGGATGTGGGGCCAAGATGAATGCTATCTCTGGGCCCCCCAGGGCCTGGCAACTGTCTCCTTAGAGCTGTCATTGCTTCTCTTCAGTAAAATGCACACACCAGTCATCCTCAGCTTTGACAGATGACATGGTAGGACCAGGGCCTCTGCAATCTAGGGCAGGGCCAGGTGAGAGGGTGTCACTCGTAAAGGAAATCCACCATGAATATTCATTAGAAGGACTGATGCTGAAGCTGAAGCTCCAATACTTTGGTCACCAGATGTGAAGAATTGACTCACTGGGAAAGACCCTGATACTGGGAAAGACTGAAGGCAGGGGGAGAAGGGGCTCATGGAGGATGAAATAGTTACATGGCATTACCAACTCAATAGACATGAATTTGAGCAAACTCAGGGAGATCGTGAAGCACAGGGAAGCCTGGCATGCTGCAGTCCATGAGGTTGCAAAGAGTCAGACACGACTTAGGGACTAAACAACAACAGAGACCCAAGACAGCCTCCTTAGAAATTGTCTTCCTCAGGACACCCTCTGAACATCTGGAGTAGCGGACTTGGCCTTTACTGGCCCTATGAACACATAAATGACCAGGATCCAGTTCTGTTTTCATTGGAAATATAGGAGAGGGCTCAGGTGAGTAAGACTGTCTGGGAAAATTACAGACCTTAGCACTCTTTGAGATGTTTACTCAGAAAGCTCAGTGACTTACACTGTATTACTTAGAAATCTGTGGCTAAATCACATAGTTTCATGAATTTAGTTTTGCAAGTGAATTTTTCTAGACTTCCGCTTCCTTATCTGTGTGGCAAGAGGGTTGAGGTGAATAAAAAGTGAAAGTTAGTTGTAATGATATTTCTGTGCAGTAACACAATTTCTAAGGAGGCTGTCTTGGGTCTCTGTTGTTGTTTAGTCCCTAAGTCGTGTCTGACTCTTTGCAACCTCATGGACTGCAGCATGCCAGGCTTCCCTGTGCTTCACGATCTCCCTGAGTTTGCTCAAATTCATGTCTATTGAGTTGGTAATGCCATGTAACCATTTCATCCTCCATGAGCCCCTTCTCCCCCTGCCTTCAGTCTTTCCCAGTATCAGGGTCTTTCCCAGTGAGTCAATTCTTCACATCTGGTGACCAAAGTATTGGAGCTTCAGCTTCAGCATCAGTCCTTCTAATGAATATTCATGGTGGATTTCCTTTACGAGTGATTGGTTTGATCTCCTTGCTGTCCTTGCTGTTCATCTAGAGACTCTAGTTCTTCCTCGAATTCTGCTATTGGGTGGTATCATCTGCATACCTAAGGTTATTGATATTTCTCTATTGTAGTATTCAGATTATCTTTGTGGGTTCAGGAATGGCTGCTAGTGTGTGCATCTGTCTATCCTTATTTATCACCCTGATTGCATCTTCTTGACTAGCTCTATCTGGAGATAGATGTGACAAATTAAATCATCTGGCATTTTGCCTTCTTAGTCTTCTCAGAACATGTACCCTCTTCTCATCAGAGGAAACAAAGGCAGAGGGCTTAATTTCAAAAAATGTTCTATTTGGACACAAATGTGAAATGCTGGGCTCAATGAAGCACAAGCTGGAATCAAGATTGCCAGGAGAAATATCAATAACCTCAGATATGCAAATGATACCTCCCTTATGGCAGAAACTAAAGAGGAACTAAAGAGCCTCTTGATGAAAGAGGAGAATGAAAATGTTGGTTTAAAACTCAACATTCAAAAAACTAAGATCATGGCATCTTGCCCCATCATTTCCTGGCAAATAAATGGGGAAACAATGGAAACAGTGACAGACTGTTTTTTGGGCTCCAAAATCACTGCAGATGGTGATTGCAGCCGTGAAATTAAAAGGAGCTTGCTCATTGGAAGAAAAGCTATAATAAATCTAGACAGCATATTAAAAAGCAGAGACATTACTTTGCCAACAAATGTCCACCTAGTTGAAACTATGGTTTTTTCAATAGTTATGTATGTATGTGAGAGTTGGACTGTGAAGAAAGCTGAGCACCAAAGAATTGATGCTTTTGAGCTGTGGTGTTGGAGAAGACTCTTGAGAGTCCCTTGGACTGCAGGGAGATCCAACCAGTCCATCCTAAATCAGTCTTGAAATCAGTCTTGAATATTCACTGGGAGGACTGATGCTGAAGCTGAAACCTCAGTACTTTGGCCACCTGATGCAATGAACTGACTCACTGGAAAAGACCCTGATACTGGGAAAGACTGAAGGCAGGAGAAGGGAATGACAGAGGATGAGATGGTTGGATGGTATCACCAGCTTGATGGACTTGAGTTTGAGGAAGCTCTGGGAGTTGGTGACAAACAGGGAAGCCTGGCGTGCTGCAGTCCACTGGGTCCCAAAGAGTCACACGTGACTGAGCAACGGAACTAACTGAACACAAATTGGACTTCATTTCAGGCATCTGTGGGAAAAGGAATTTTTACCTTCACTTTCTTTGAGGTTAATTTCCAAATCATGAGTGATGAACCCACCAACTATAAACACATCAGATTTTTCATAATGAAGCCTCATTTTCTGTCTACTTCTCAGAGAAATGGAAATGGTTTCAATGTATATTTACCTTAATGTGTAAAATAAAGAGCTGGTTCTTTTTCCATAACTGATTGTTTTGCTATAAAAGACTCCTTGTATAGTCCAGAGGTCTATTATAAAGCGTAAGAAGTGTTGCCAGTTGCAAAATGGATATAACTTGGCAAAAAGAAAAAGCAAATCAAACTGAAAGATAGCATATGATATGGTCAGTGTGATTATTATGAAACATCAAACCAAACCAGCAAATTGACTTGGCTACAGGTTCATTTGTTCAGGCAAAATGGTTGACCAAGTGCCAATGGTCTCCCTGCTCCTGTGCAGAGGAAAGACCCCACTGAGTTCGATTAATCTGTTCCGAAAGGGTCTAGTTTAACGATAGTTCAAAATTCGTGTTTAAATTTGCCCATGATTAAAAAGTAGCTCAGTCGGTAAAGAGTCTGCCTGCAACGCAGGAGACCCGGGTTCGATCCCTGGGTCTGGAAGATCCCCTAGAGAAGGAAATGGCAACCCATGCCAGTATTCTTGCCTGGAGAATTCCACGGACAGAGGAGCCTGGCAAGCTACAGTCCATGGGGTGGCAAGAGTCGGACATGACTTAGCAACTAAACCACCACCACCAGCAAAACTAATTACTTTAGGTCCAAAATTGTGCTTCAGACTACCTTGAATAACATGTAAGTAGAGCAAACTCCAGGAGATAGTGGTGGACAGAGGAATCTGGCATACTGTAGTCCTTGGTGTTGAAAAGAGTTGTACACAACTTAGTGACTGAACAACAGTTTTTCCATCATGCTGGTCACTTTAATTCATTAGTCTGTCTCCTTGTGCTTGAAAATTAAGGTTATGTGGCATGTCAAAGGTTCATGGTTTTGAAATCTATGAAAATAATATGTTATTGGAATATTAGAGAAATATAATGTGTTGTTGTTGGGGTCTTTTAAATAACATTTCTAGAAAGAGCAGTCATTTAAAGTATTTTTGAGAAGAGCAGTTTTGAGGTTCTTTTCAACTGTTTCCTTCTCTCCACTCGAAAAGATTTCTATTATTATACCTTAACCATGCAAGACCATAAATCTATCATACTGACCACTAGCCTATATGAACCATTCAGGCACATCATTTTTCTTTGTGCCCTAAGCCATGAAAATAACTGATGCGGTGGCACTGGAATTGATGAACTCCCAAGCCTAACAGAGTCTTCTGCGTGACTCCCTGTACCTTCATTTCATTTGATGGAAGAAAGCCTGGGGGTGAATAGGAGTAGGTAATTACCAAAAATAATACCAGACCCATTTAAGTAATTTTCCAGGAAAATGTTGAAATGTAAAATGTCTAGTGAAAACATGATTAAGGAGGAAACATAATCTATGGATTTCAAGTTGCCATGGGAACACTCACAGCCCCCTCTAGTGAGCAGATACGTGGGTGATCCATTAAGTCTTTTTTTTAATAGAATATAAAACTGCATTGGTCATGTTGACTCACAGTTTGTTCCTGTTCTTGCTAATTTTTGCATATTTTATCATGCTTTTTCCCATAGGCTTTGAACCAGAGTTTTTTCCATGGCCCTTGGGGTTCTTTTCCAAGTCTCTCAATGTATTTCATGTGTTAAGGGTTGTGAGCACCAGCACATCTGTTAGGTTTTTCCCAGACCCACATCCCCAGGGTAGGAAAGGAACAGGGACCTGTGGGGACCCCCTAAGTGAATTCCTTGTGTTATTGTTTTGGTTTTTTGCTCTTTTGCTCATATATTAAGAAATAATATAAACTCAGTAAGACGGTTTCCTGCTCTGTAATATAGAAAGTTTGTGTGCAGACTGATCATTTATCAAATACATATTACAGAGAAAGTTAAATGACATTGTAGAGAGAGTTGGATTAAGGTAGCTGGAACTCAGCCTTCTAGCACTGAGCCATGGCTTTCTATACTGTGGGAGCTTCTATACGTTTATGGACGGAGGTATATTGGGGGAGGTATTTATGGTGGGATGTATGTTGAGGGGAAGATAAAAGAAGTCAAGTTGTTTTTCTTCTGTTATAAACGTTATGAAATGTGCACTGTATTTTAAATCTCTTTGAAAAATATAGGTAATCAACGTAATAGAAATATGTGAGTATTTTCCAACAGACACTGATGTAGCTATGATTACTGCTGGGATAGTCATATTCCTAGGCTCTGTGTTTTTTTTAGTGCTGGCCATTGAACAGGTTGCTGACACACTATTAGTTAATTTTTGTCAAAAATACTTAGTTTCTGTTATTTTCATGATCATGTTTGCAGCTTATTCCTCACATATGTCTTTTACACATTTCTCTGATTATCAGAGGAAAAGATGCTCAGTCAGATGACAAATATACTTGTAAAAAGATAAATATATACACAGTAACCTTTGGCTTTCTCCTTAAAGTAATGGAAAGAAAAATATTAGGGCCATAAAGTTATATTTATAACTTTGAGTATTATAATGCAGAATTTTAAAAAGTCAAAAGCACAATGAGGTACCACTTCACACCAGTCAGAATGGCTGCGATCCAAAAATCTGCAAGCAATAAATGCTGGAGAGGGTGTGGAGAAAAGGGAACCCTCCTACACTGTTGGTGGGAATGCAAACTAGTACAGCCACTATGGAGAACAGTGTGGAGATTCCTTAAAAAATTGCAAATAGAACTACCTTATGACCCAGCAATCCCACTGCTGGGCATACACACCGAGGAAACCAGAATTGAAAGAGACACATGTACCCCAATGTTCATCGCAGCACTGTTTATAATAGCCAGGACATGGAAACAACCTAGATGTCCATCAGCAGATGAATGGATAAGAAAGCTGTGGTACATATACACAATGGAGTATTACTCAGCCGTTAAAAAGAATTCATTTGAATCAGTTCTGATGAGATGGATGAAACTGGAGCCGATTATACAGAGTGAAGTAAGCCAGAAAGAAAAACACCAATACAGTATACTAACACATATATATGGAATTTAGGAAGATGGCAATGACGACCCTGTATGCAAGACAGGGAAAGAGACACAGATGTGTATAACGGACTTTTGGATTCAGAGGGAGAGGGAGAGGGTGGGATGATTTGGGAGAATGACATTCTAACATGTATACTATCATGTGAATTGAATCGCCAGTCTATGTCTGACGCAGGATGCAGCATGCTTGGGGCTGGTGCATGGGGATGACCCAGAAGGATGTTCTGGGGAGGGAGGTGGGAGGGGGGTTCATGTTTGGGAATGCATGTAAGAATTAAAGATTTTAAAATTTAAAAAATAAAAAACTAAAATTAAAAAAAAAAAAAAGAAAGCTGTGGTACATATACACAATGGAGTATTACTCAGCCGTTAAAAAGAATTCATTTGAATCAGTTCTGATGAGATGGATGAAACTGGAGCCGATTATACAAAGTGAAGTAAGCCAGAAAGAAAAACACCAATACAGTATACTAACACATATATATGGAATTTAGGAAGATGGCAATGACGACCCTGCATGCAAGACAGGGAAAGAGACACAGATGTGTATAATGGACTTTTGGACTCAGAGGGAGAGGGAGAGGGTGGGATGATTTGGGAGAATGACATTCTAACATGTATACTATCATGTGAATTGAATCGCCAGTCTATGTCTGACGCAGGATGCAGCATGCTTGGGGCTGGTGCATGGGGATGACCCAGAAAGATGTTCTGGGGAGGGAGGTGGGAGGGGGGTTCATGTTTGGGAATGCATGTAAGAATTAAAGATTTTAAAATTTAAATAATAAAAAACTAAAAAAAAAAAAGATAGAAAATAAAAAAAAATAAAAAAAAATAAAAAGTAGCTGCCTGACAATGTTGCCTATAATAATGGTAGTGAAAATTTCAACAAAGAGAATCCCTCCTGTTAAACATTTTGAGAATTCCACTCATTGATTTTAATTGCAAAGAGATCTGATGACTACCAAAAAAAAAAAAAAAAAGAAAAGAAAAGAAAACTGAATTCAGATGCTCTGCTTTCCATATTTACATTTAATGATTCCATCCTCATTACGGTCTCCTTTCTTTCTCTCAACCCCTCTTCTGCCCACCAGACACTGCTTGGACCTCAGTGCAGCATAACGGCTCCCACTTGGTCAAGGTCAAAAGCTTGAATGGAGAAAGCCCCCATCCAGTATTTTTCAAGTACATAGCCAGCATGGACCAGCTCCAGACCATCATTGACTATGCTGACAACTGCCAACAGGAGCTGACTTTTCACTGCAAGAAGTCAAGACTTTCAACTCCCCAAGGTGAGTAATCAGAGTAATTAGACATCATGAGCTTTTGTCCCCACAGGTCACAATGGCTTGCCACAGATGCATGAGAATCTGTGCCCATAGCACCCAGGTCACAATCTGAGATACTTTTTCTTGGAGCAAAGACCAAAATCTTTGCCCAAAGCCATAAATGATCTGAAGTTCCCTCCCATCCCTAGACCCAGCTGGGCGACTGAGCAATAAAAGCCTCTTAAAGAGGCCCCTGGAGGGCTCAGTACTCACCTGCCATAAAGGGCAGGGACATCTCAATCCTGTGGTATCTTGGGAAGCATTGCTAACAACAACATGGCTTACTTATCTGGAGGTGATTATTTGGTGAGATCCTTTTTCCTACACTGAATGTGATTAGTGTCTTGGCTAAATATTAAGTAGGGAAAAATATTGGTATCACCAGTTCTTTCACATGATAAGTGCTAGTAGTTTATTTTACATATCTTTTCTTCTTTCGAAAATTTTTGTTTTTGATTTTCTATTTTCTTCCTTTGAAATACCTCATTTTGTTGGAATGTGCAACCTGCCTGCATGAAGCATGAAACTGCTTGGTTTTCTGGAGGCTGGCCTGGCGCTCCTCTGATCAGGCATCTGGGGATTGGAATGAGCAGAGAGTGCTAGGCAGGTCCTCAGAGTTCAGGCTTGTCACTCAACAGCTATGGGACTTAGGAAATCATTTTTTCTGAGTCTTTAAGGCTAAGGCACTAACTCTGCTAGAACCTAATTGCACCATACCTATAAATGGCATGAAGTAAATGCTACTTATTTGCATCTCTCTGGTTTATTGAATTTATAGTTAGTGCTAGTGGGTTTAGTGCTTACTGTTAGCTGATTGCTAACTAGATTGCTAATTAGATATTGCCAAATAGATCACTGAACTAAAATTCTATGTTCCCAGAAGAATGAGAAAGCTGCCTCAGGGAAAGTATTGTTCATGGATTCTCTGACCAGGGAAAACAAGGCAAAGACAGAGTAGCGTTGAAACCAACCACTAACAAGGCCATAAAACAAAGCTACCCAGTGAGCCAGGGAGCAAACTCATACACAGAAGCAGAAGGTCTATTCCAGAACCTGGACATGACTGAGATCACCAAAGGATTCCCACCTGGAAGGCCAGTGTCTATTTGTATGTGGTTACTCAATTGTTATCCCTTTCATATAAATACATAAAATAGCATCGCCACTACCACCAACAGGTATTCAAATGCGTATTTAATTGAGGCTAGGGGAAAAGATGGAAAGAGAAAAGACTTATAAACTTGATAAACACCTACTAAAGAAGCAAAATAAAGGACTTCATTAAATATACATGCTCAAGTTATTTGCATTTCTTATATGCTGCTGCTGGAGAATTTTTAGTACAAACTTAATTTAACAAATTCACTGCAGACCTGCATATTTCCAGATGTGCTTAATTAAGGTTGAGATGAGGCAAGCAAATAGTGTAGCCTGATACACCTTAAAATTTTTGCACTAGTTTGTTCGGTATTATCAATAGACACAAATGAGCATGCAGAGCTTTGATGTTACACTTGTGTGGAAGGAGTGAAAACAACAAAGCCTGGGTCCCTCGTTGCTGCTGTTTAGTTGTTAAGTCTTGCCTAACTCTTTGCAACCCCACAGACTGTAGCTCCCCAGGCTCCTCTGTCCATGGGATTTCCCAGGCAAGAAGAGTGGAGCAGGTTACCATTTCTTTCTTTAGGGGATCTTCCTAACCCAGGGATCAAACCCACATCTCATGCATTGCAAGCAGATTCTTTACACTGACCCGGGGTCCCTCCTTAGATGGCTGCAATGTGAAACAGCACAAGGGGACTGCAGTATGGGAAGCAAGTAGCTTAGGAATTTTATAGGACAGATTGGGGGCCATCAGTCAAATTTCAGCCTTCTCTCAAGACCCTCATATTCTCAGAAGTTATCAGGAGACTGAGTGGTAGTGGTCATCTTGAGAGGAGATATAACAAGCCTGGGTTCTCAGTGCAGCAGCCCTTGTGTTGATTTTGATTTCCAAGAGGGCTGGGGAGGAGCAGTGAGCCTAGGATCTTGCTCGGGTCCTGGAACATTTTTCCTTCAGCATCTTTAAGGTCTCTGTGTTACAGATAGTTTTGGGGATATGATTACAGGTGGCTAAAGCGGAAGTTGTGTGACTGTGTTGACTTTAGGAAACCATTCCATCACCATACTATGAATGCTTCAGGTCATTGAGGAAGGTAGCAGTGGCTGGTGAAGACAGTGACCCACAGGCTAAAATAATTGAGAAAGTGGAGCCGTGAACCCTGGTCATTGGTATCTTTCCTGTTCCTTTTCATTTCAGCCTCTAATTCTTCTTCCTGTTATTCCTAATGCTTTCTTATGCAAATTCTCTAGGTTACTCAAAGGAATTTTGAATGGAGCCACATACATTTTGTACCTTTAAGAACCCTTAATGGTTCTCATTTTAGCGAGAAAAATGTAAACACAGTTGTGCATTTGCATATAATGATTTCTTTGCTCTTCAATCAATGAAAGAAGATGTTGAATAATTGCATTTTTAAGATGGAATTTTGAAAAATACCTATTAAATATTAAGCTGAAAAGATCTTCCACCCCCTAGAGATGTTTTCAACACATTTAAAAAAATGATGGTTGATACTGATTTCTTGGCTCACATTGCACCCACTGGGCCTGCAGTGCATGGTAATGAATGCAGTCTATGTGTTTACAAGCTGGGAGGTTGTCAGCAGAAGCAAAAGTCTTATTGAATAGGGAGCCATAATGAGCAGTGGCGATTGTAAGTTACGAAGAAGCTGCTACAGATTCTTGATGGGGGCGTGATGGGGACAACTTAAGAGTGTGAAAAACACAGGCATCTTTACAGATTTAATGTCACTTCCATTCTCTGCGCGGCCCCCCCCCCGCCCCCCCCCCCCCCCCGCCGTGCCCTGAATCTCTGTTTACGAGGGACTGTTTCCTTTCCACCTTCCTGTGTGCTCCACCTTTTCTGAACATCCTCCTCCAGGTGCTCTATAATCCCACAGTGGGGTTTCGGCAGCATCTTCAGCATAAACAAGCAATCTTGCAGAGCTGAGGCAACCTCTCTCCTGTCACTTATGCATTGTACTGAGGAGTGGGTTTTGCTGAAGAGCCACTCTGTAATTGTCTCGGATTTGTCCAAACCGAAGGCTCACTTCAGGCATGAAGAAGGCTGATTACTGGCATTTCTTTAGTTTCCAAACAGAGTAACCCATTTAGTATAAGTACGTATCCCCAAGAAACTTTAAAGATATGCTAGGAAGTGCCAGTGTTTTTAGCTAATACGTAAAGTGAAAGAATTCTCTATTTTGCATAAATGAAACATTTTAATCACATTTTATTAATAGGATCGCAAACAGATTTTAGATTCAATGTATAAATTACTCTGGTGTCTATTTTTATGACAATTCTTTCTTGAACATTATTTCTGCAGAAATGATGTAATTGGAGTCCTCAGGAGAAATATGTAAACATCATACTTGAATGATTTAGGGACAATTTGCTCATTTTCTGATAAAAGAAAAAAATGGTTAATGATGATGTGACTTGACATTAAAGTATATATTTTTAAACAGTTGGGAGTCCTCCTAAAGATGATCCTATTGCAAAGTTAAAATATAAAATATACTTCTAAAAGAGTCTCTCTATGCTTTAAATAAAGAGGAGTAAAAGAACTATTTTGGGGAGGCAGGTTAGTGGGGGTCAAAGTAGGTGTCACCTTTCTCATACTTGTCTTTCAGATGGAACCCCAGTGAGCTGGTGGGTTGGAAGAACCAATGAAACACACACTTACTGGGGAGGTTCTCAGCCTGATGCTCAAAAATGTACTTGTGGATTAGAGGGGAACTGCATTGATTCTCAATATTACTGCAACTGTGATGCTGACCGGAATGAATGGTGATTTCCATATAATTTCCCTGTGCAAACTGTAATTTTTTTGTTGCTTAAACTATGTACCTTAGGCAGACATTGGACATGACAGTACAATAAAGAGAATAAATTAAAGTATGCCCTAGCAACTTAAAAGTATACGCTGTGATGTGTATAGTGTCATTAATCAGGAGCCTAAAATATTAGGTAGCTAATTTTGTTTACCGGTGAATAACTAAGCATGTCTGTTCTATTTTTCTACTAAGACAAAATAGGAATGAATGTTTTTCATTCACTGAAAGTGAAATATAAGAATTCTTAAAGTTAATTCAGTTAATAAAATGACCACCGCATGACTCACCTGGGATTATTTACTGACTTTCTTAAACTTCAAGCTGATTTCTTGAATGGCCACAAAGGGGAAACCAGACAAGGCCTTGAGTCCATGAAAGAGAATACAGAGAACACAAAATTCTCCATGCAGCTGAAGGTCTCAGAAGGCTACAAACCCCCAAAAAGTGAATGAGGACAGATCTTCTAGTTAGCACTTTGAATAGAAAAAAAAAAATCTCCCTGAAAACGCATGTCTACAGGTCTGCTCTCACACAGACTTGGTGCCCATATTGACATAACTTGGATGCTCCTTAAATTGGTTAACTTGGCCACTGGTTGGCAGCACCAATGGCTCATCCTAAGATAACATGATATTCTCACTGGAGACCTGCCCTCCCCCTTCACACAAGTCTCACAAGATTCCTACAAATAAAATGCTACCAAACATGAACTCACAATCCAGGGTTATACAACACCAGAAGACACAGTTGAGAGGCAGAAGAAACACCAAAGAGTAGATCCAATGCCTAAAAATCTCAGATTACAGATATGTTAAAAACATAAAATAAATATGTGAGCTGCTCAAAAAATTAACACTGGAATTGAAACATGAGAATCTTCCTGTTAACAAAGAAGTCTATGATTTACCAAAGAACCAAATGAATGCTTAGAAATGAATATACTATCATATATATCAATATATTAGAAATATATAGAATATATTGATAAATTCTTTATTGATATAAATATATATATTCTTTATTGATACAAATATATCAATATTAGAAATGAATATATTGTCATTAGCAATGACAGTATTACTCAGTTTAAAACTTTGGGATCACATATTAGTAGAAAAGGTGTGTAAATTAAATAACACACAAAATGAATGGAGAAAAACAAAATGGGACCTAAGAAAGTGGTGGCATTGAAGAGTCATGTGAATAAGATCAAACGTGTGTGATTAAAGTTTCAGGAGAAAAGATTTGAGGTATAATAATTAAAAAGAGGCAGTACTCAAAATAGCTGAGAAATTTCCAGATTGAGAAAATATTAAAATACCAAGCAAAAAGTAAATAAATAAAAGTAAATCCGTATCTAGACACCCAGGTGAAATCAAAGAACACTAAAGAGAATGTTTAAAGGAGGAGAAAGGAAAGGAAGACTCTTTAAAGGAAAGACAGCCAGACAGCGGACCTTCCCTGACCAGCCCAGAGCTCAGCCCACAGAGGGTGGAGCATGCCCCTTACAGGGCAGAAGCGATATATCTGTCAGACTCCCAGTGTTTACCAAGCTGATATTTTAAGAAGTGGGATAAAATTAAGATCTAGACAAACAACACTGGAGAAATTTACCAGCAGCAGACTCCACAAAAGGGATTTTTTTTTTAAGCAAACCATAATTTTTTAATCACAGGCCACTAAAAAGTTCTGTAGCATCTGTGAGATTTATTTAAACAGTTGCTAGGAAGAATTTGTTTTCTCAGTAAACACAGCAAACCTTAGACAAAGTTTTTTTGATCGAGTCTTTGGCGGCGTTAGCATTAACACATGAGACCATTTGCTTCATTGTGATGGTCTCTAAGTTGACCGATTATACCAGCAACTCATCAACCCATTAACTATTGCAATGTTACCACACTTAAGCATTTTAAAACTTCATGATGCTGTTTTTGCTATTGTTTGTTTGAAATTAAGACTTAAAAAAAAAAAAAAAACCCTCACGTAACCAGGACTATTTTTGACAAAACAAAATAATGTAGAAATCTAAATGTTCTCCCCCTACAGCTTTTAAGATGAAATTACACAAAAGGGACTTTTAAGAATGATTTTCAGAATGAAAGAAAGTGATATTACAAGGAAGGTTTCAGAAGCAGGAAGAAATATTGAGGAAAAAAATTGTAAACATAGAGGTGGAAAACATGTGCTGATAACGTATGACTATATGTTTGAAGCTGAAGTGTAAGAAAGCAGTCAGATCCTATTAAGAATGATGATTGTGGTTTACAAAGGCACTAAAAGACTGCTTAGAAATAAAAATATTGTTGAAATTTAAACTTGTTTTCTAAATATTTATTAGAATTAAATTGCTTAAAGTGTATATATTGAAATTTATGTAACCCTTAAAAAATTATTTCAATTCAGCAGAGGGAAGAAAGAAAAAATGGGATTTTAAAAACAGTTAATGCAAAAGAAGATAGAGCATGAGATTGAAAAAGAAGAGAAAGCAACAAGTCTGAGATAACAATGTGTGAACAATCATGCACAATAAATGTGACAAAAATAACCATTTAGATCCAGATCTACATCTTGTTTGTACAAGTGGAAATATTGAAAGCAAAGAATTACCAGCTAAATATCACAAAGTCAGCAAATTTTAAAGGTTTTTTTTAGGTGGACTAAGATCACTGTTACTATGTAATGATACTACTTAATTTCACCAGAGAAAATTAACAATCCTAAACATGTATGCTTCCAATAAAAATGACTAGAAATATATACAGAAAAAATTTGACAGAACTGAAAGAAGAAATTCACAAATCAACCATGATAAGAATATCTGTTTGTAATTGGTAATCAAATGAACAAAAATTAGTAAGAACATAGAATATTTTCAAATTAAGTTAACAGCTTGATTTGTTGGGAACATAAAATTATAGAACACATAATTTTCTCAAGCACTTGTGGTGCATTTCTGCAAACTGATTTTCCCAATGTTCCATAAAGCAAAATTCAAAAACTTTCAGTGTAGTTTCATCCTATGGACAGTTTCTCTGATAGCAATGCAATTAGGTTAGAAATGAATAATAGAAAGCTGAAAAATATATATGAGTTAATTCAAAACCGCCATTGAAAAGATTGGAAACAAGGAAATAAAGATTATATTACCATAGAAAATGTGGTTCTCAACAAAGAAAACCTAAGAGAACAAACAGAAATATTATTGAAATTAATGAGAGCTTAGTAAGACTACTTACTGAGTCGTAGAATAACTGAATTCTTATCAAGAATGTGTTATAAGAAAGTCCTATAAAAACCAGTTGCAAAAGCAACAAAATAGTAATGTATCTTGAAATAAAGATAGCAAAAATATGCAAGACTTTGATTAAAAAAGACTTTAGAAAACTTTATTATGAAAATCAAGAAGACCTAAATAAATGGAGACATCACACTGTTGCCATGAATAGGAAATCTAAGCATCTCTCTTCCGAATAAATTTCTTGATTCCATTTAATGCCAAACAAATGCTAGACATTTGGTTATTATTTTTAAGTAGTGACAAAATGGTTCTAAAACGTATTTTGGAAAAGAATGGTACATAAATAGTTAAGACAACTATGAAGATGAAAACAAGGTGGGGAGACCAGCCCTAGCAGACATGAAGAAGTCTTAATGATACCTCAGTAATTAATACAGCATGACTTAGCCAAAGGGCTGAGCCAGTAGAATAGCAAAACCCGATAAAGAGCTTGGAACTTTCAAAGTATGTAATTCTGGGTGATGAAAACTGTACTGTCACCGGTCCCTCTTTCTCCCTAGTGATTATAACACTTAAAGTTGACACAGTATTTCTCCCCTGCAACTTTCCCAACAACTCAAAGTTCTTAAAGCTCTATTATACCTCAAAAATATCTAACGACAAACAGCAAACAGTAAGAATTTCTAAAGCAATACACTCTCTGAAAAAAAGTGAGTTTGGGAATTCTCTTACAAATGTTTAAAACTGTTGTGAGAAATTTTTGTGCCTAGAAATGCAATCTTTACAAATTTTTGGAAAAATTGAAAAGCAAGAAAAGTGAGATATAATCATAAATTAGGCAGTTTTGAATGAGTCTGGTGACCATAGCGTTGCAGAGTTGAGCACAACTGTGAGACTGAGCGTGAGCACGAGCTGTTGATCATGAGTTACAGTATTTTGCATAAAGCATGGGCAATTGGGAATGATCTATACTAATAAAGGATTTTGAAGTAAGAATTGTTTAACATTTTCTCAGATTCAGGGAGGTACTTTATGATATTATCTACCTTAATACACACTATTTGCATTATGATTTTTTAAAGATTTTTTAAGTTTGTGAATGCATTGTTAGTGTTAAAAACAGAACTATAGTGTACCTTTTTCCTATATTAGCATAGCTTTTAAAAGTTTCCTTAAAATTCAAAGTTTCTCAATAAAGAACTAATACACTTACATTTTTCCTCTAAGATACCTGCCAAAATAGCAGTCATGGGAATTAAAATACTTATTTGTAATACTTACTGATATTTAATACCAGGAATTAATTTGGTGTGCTAGTCCTGTGTTTATAACAAAATAACTTTCCATACTGATCGCCCTGTGATTCAGTGGCACCTTCTAGCTTGCGATCCCAACAAAGTCAGGTGTTTTGTGTTTAGATGAAGCTTGTGTGCTTCTCTCGGCAGCAGTCGCAGGGATTTCCCCAGATTAAACCATGTGGCTTAATTCAGTCTGATTTTTTGAAGCAATTTGATTTTTAACATTTGTTTCTTCAATTTTAGGGTGTTTAGTTCCTATTTTTCATATCTTACCCCATGCACTGCCAGTGGCTGTGCTCAAATTTTTAAATAACACATCAATCTTAATAATTTTTAGTTTTCCAACTTACAAGAATATTTTGATGCCTAACAGCACTGGAATGATTAACTATTAAGTTAAGAAGATTTTTTTTTTTTTTTGCAGCAAAGCTGTGAGGTGACCTGCACTATTTTTGATAATGCTTCAACTTATATAAATACATATATAATTTGGAACAGTTACTATATATATGTATATGTATATATATTAGTGACTGATGATTTTGTAATTGTTAACAATGAAAACTTGCTAGGTTCTACACAGAACAATAGACAAACCAGTATTTGTCCATAAATTAGAAGTACATATGTAATTGAAATATACAATGAATAATAGGAACAGCTTACAGAAACCTTTCTACTTTGTTCAGAGAGGACATTGGCAGTACAAACAGCTTACCAACAAGGTCCTCTGGCTTTTGTTCCAGTCGTTAAATTGTACTGAACCACAGATTTTAATATGTCCCCAAATAGTCACTTACATGATGATATTATTGTTATTTCTGTTATTTATAACATCCACTAGGTTTCTGGGGGACATTGACAATGGGTTTTCTGTTCACTTCCCCAACACACAGGGCATGACTAATAGAGGATGTGTAATAAGTGTTTGTTGAATGAATGGATGGTGAAAATCATTGGCAAAGCACTTTCCCATGCATTAGCCCATTTATTAATTTTAAGAATACTTTGTATCATATCTTCATCATGGTTTTGAATCAGTATTTCGTTTTAATTTTATTTTTAAATTCAAGACTTTAACAAATAAGGAAGTGCCTCATAGCCACAGTAGCAATTTCTGAAACTTTTAGTGAAAAAAAAAAGGTCCAAAAATTGAAAACCTATTTCTTGTCAGTCAGATGGTTTTGGTTTTTGTCTTTTGCTTTTTTTTTTTTTTAAATCAAGGCAGACTACTCTTGCCTCTGTAAATTTTACATTCCAGTATGACACACGGCTGAATTGCAAACAGCAATAAGCTGCTTAATTGCATTGAAATGTAATTTTATGTCTGTTCCTATGACCACAATTTTGGACCTGCCTGCTTTCTTCCCTATGGTCCTGTAGATGAGCAAAGGTCTCTGGTCGTCAGAAGACCTCATTAGTATGTTTGTAAGTGTTCAGGTGAGCTGTTTGATTTCCCTACTGTTACATGTTTACAAATTTAGCTTAATATCCCTTGAACTGCAATAAAATGCTTTTACTTTTCTGTACATTATTGAGAATAATGTTAAGGTGGTTGTGTTTGTTTTCTAGGACCAGCGACACAGTAGTCCTTTCCCATAAGAAGCACCTGCCGGTTACTCAGGTTGTGATGAGAGACACAGGGCAACCACATTCTGAAGCGGCTTATTCACTGGGTCCTCTGCTCTGCTCGGGGGACAGTAAGTAGTGGCAAGAGGAACTGCCTTGATCCCTGCTAATGTATTTCAGTGTTTTATGAGAAATCTAGCTGCCTGGGTTCATAGAATCACTGTCTATCCTGATAATCTGTACTTCATTAGGAATGTATTAACCTATAAAATAAGTGTATATTGCTAATATAATTGAAAAAATACTACCTCTGGATTATGCATTTTGGGCTTCCCACGTGGCACTAGCGGTAAAAAATCTCACCTACCAATGCAGGAGACATGGGTTCGATCCTTGGGTTGGAAAGATCCCCTGGAAAAGGGTATGACAACCCACTCCAGTACTCTTGCCTGGAGAATTTTAATCCCATGGGCAGAGGAGGCTGGCAGCCTAAAGTCCATAGGGTTGCAGAGTCAGACATGACTGAAGTGACTTAGTACACAGGCACACATATAGCATTTACATCATATTCTGCTGAAACATTCATGGAATTATTTGAAATACCATGTAACTTGTTCAGCAAGCATCTAATATGTACCTACTAAGTATAAGACATTTTGCTGAAGGCTGAGATGCCTGAAATTGGTAAAATAATGAGAAAATGAGAGGACAGAATCCATCAAGTATCAGTTCAGTCCAGTCGCTCAGTCGTGTCCAACTCTTTGTGCCCAAAGCACGCCAGGCCTCCCTGTCCATCACCAACTCCTGGAGTTCACCCAAACTCATGTCCATTGAGTCGGTGATGCCATCCAACCATCTCATCCTCTGTCGTCCCCTTCTCCTTCTGCCCTCAATCTTTCCCAGCATCAGGGTCTTTTCCAATGAGTCAGCTCTTCGCATCAGGTAGCCAAAGTATTGGCACTTCAGCTTCAGCATCAGTCCTTCCAGTGAACACCCAGGACTGTTCTCCTTTAGGCCAGACTGGTAGGATCTCCTTGCAGTCCAGAGGACTCTGAAGAGTCTTCTCCAACACCACAGTTCAAAAGCATCAATTCTTTGGCACTCAGCTTTCTTTATAATCCAACTCTCACATCCATACATGACCGCAGGAAAAACCATAGCCTTGACTAGATGGACCCTTGTTGGCAAAGTAATGTCTCTGCTTTTTAATATGCTATCTAAGTTGGTCATAACTTTCCTTCCAAGGAACAAGCGTCTTTTAATTTCATGGCTGCAGTCACCAGCTGCAGTGATTTTGGAGCC
Organism: Ovis canadensis; assembly: GCF_042477335.2. Classification (NCBI taxonomy): domain Eukaryota; kingdom Metazoa; phylum Chordata; class Mammalia; order Artiodactyla; family Bovidae; genus Ovis; species Ovis canadensis. The sequence continues at coordinate 47,300,621 of NC_091246.1, read as the reverse complement.
CAGAAAAATAAAGTCTGACACTGTTTCCCCATCTATTTCCCATGAAGGGATGGGACCAGATGCCATAATCTTAGTTTTCTGAATGTTGAACTTTAAACCATTTTTTTCACTCTCCTCTTTCACTTTCATCAAGAGGCTCTTTAGTTCTTTTTCACTTTCTGCCATAAGGGTGATGTCATCTGCATATATGAGGTTATTGATATTTCTCCTGGCAATCTTGATTCCAGCTTGTGCTTCCTCCAGCCCAGCATTTCTCATGATGTACTCTGCACAGAAGTTAAATAAGTAGGGTGGCAATATACAGCCTTGATGTACTCCTTTTCTTATTTGGAACCAGTCTGTTGTTCCATGTCCAGTTGGAACTGTTGCTTCCTGACCTGCATATAGGTTTCTCAAGAGGCAGGTCAGGTGGTCCGGTATTCCCACCTCTTTCAGAATTTTCCACAGTTTATTGTGATCTACACAGTCAAAGGCTTTGGCATAGCCAATAAAGCAGAAAGAGATGTTTTTCTGGAACTCTCTTGCTTTTTCGATGATCCAGCAGATGTTGACAATTTGATCTCTGATTCCTATCTATGCATTAATGCCTTTTGATAGTTCTGAATATTTACACTAGAAGACTTGATGCTCTTAATTCCACTTACCCCTCCAACTGCAACTTAATTTCTTTCATATCTTTCACTGCCCCTAAATAACTGAAATAAAATAAGAGTTCTATCTTTAATTTCCCTACTTCTAGTCTCCCTTGAATATAAGACAGATATTGTCCTTCATCACTCCTCGGAAACTGAGGTCACCAATGAGAACTCGACATTGCTAAGTCCAGTTCTTATTCTCTGATTAATATCTGAATTGACCTGTCAGCCACTTTGGAATTCTCCCATGATTCCCTCTTCTTTAAGTCACTTTCTTTACTTGGTGGCCAGCATACTACAAAATTCTGTTTTTTCTCCCCTTCTCTCCCTAACATTTCTTCATCTTGCCAGTGGGATAATGTTGGGGTTCCCCAAGGCTCTATTCTCTGCCCTCTTTCCTGTCTATTCTCCACTGGTGGTCTTTTCCCATCATCTCATGGCTTTAAATACTGCACAGATGGGATTCATGAAGCAATTATCTCAAGACTCTGAAAAGCAAACAGTAGTAGGGAACAGAAAGCAGAATTCACCATGCACTTTCCTCCAATATCTCTTAGCCATGGGATCACAAATGGAGAGAGTTCCAGGAGAAGTCCTCTAGTCCTGATTGGAGGAGGGGACAAGGAGCTTCAGTCAGTGAATACAGGAATCTCAGCCCTCTCCCCCTTATCTCTGTTTTCTGAGGTTCCAGTTCCCAGGCAACCCCATGGCAACAGTGGCAGAAACTGCCTCAAGAGCATGCAAGAGCCAGAGCTCTGAAAAAGGAATTTTCTGCTCTGGACAGGGCAGCCCTGACTCCCAAACAATGGCAGACTCACGTTACTTTTGTTTTCTTTCTCTGTTCACCCATCACTTGGCAATGGATTTAGGTACAGGAACAGAAGTAAATAGGAAAGCACAATAAAACAGGCTAAATAGAGCCCTAGTTTTCTGGCTGTGTGCATGAAGAGAGAGCCCCAGGGAACTGGAAAGTATTGGAAGAGCATAGAGAGGAAAGAGTTCAAGAAAGTGATGTTATAACTTGTTTATGAAGTCCTGGGTTTACCTCCAAGCTACACATGCCTCAGACTGGTCCTAATTATAGACCAAGGATTGAGAATGAGTGAAGAAGCTATCACCCAGGACTCAGACTGGCCACTGTGTGGTGCAAAGGTGAGGCAGATCTGAAAAGTACTGCAAAAACTGAAAACTAGACTGCCATAGGCGCCATGGACCACAGAGCGAAGGTTGAAATGTGTGGGCAGATCATAACCAGGCCTGAAAAATAAAAATATCAACATACTCCTTGAATTTAAACAAAGCTCCCAGTTTGTTAACATAATATTGTTAATATCTAGAAAATAATCCAAAATTACTTAACATACAAAGAACCGGAAAAATCGAAGTTTGCGTAAGAAAATGTAATCAATAGATAACCAATAACACAGAGGTTAAAATTAACTGATAAAGACTTTAAAACAACTGTTACACAAAAACTGTAAGGAATAATAATAAATGCTTTTGAAACAAATAGAAAAAGAGAATGTTTCAACAAAGAAATAAGCTATATAAAGGAGAGTTAAAAGGAAACTTTAGAACTAAGAAGTATAGCAATGGAACTAAAAAGATGCACTGGATGGGCTAAGTAGAAAATTTGAGATGAAACAGCCAGGGCCTTGAAGATAGATAAATAGAAATTATCCAATCTAAGCAAAATAAAGAAAAAAAGACTGAAAAAAATGGATAGGGTCTCAGGGACCTGTGGGTTAATAATAAAAAAATATATATAATATTCATGCAAGTGAATTTCCAGAAGAAGAGAGGAAAAGTGTTGGTCCTGAAAAAACATTTGAAAATATAATGGCTGAAAACTCTCCAAGTTTGGCAAAAGAGAAACTGGGAAGTTGAATGAATCTGAAACAGGACAAACTGAAAGAAATTCACATCTAGACATATTGTAAGCAAACTGATGAAGACTAAAGACAATGAGAAGAATTTTTTGAAAGCAGCCAGAGAGAATAATAATGTGTTGCCTATAGGAAAACACCAATTCAAATGACAGTAAGTTTCTCATCAGAAATATGGAGGCCAGAGGAAATGGAAAAATATTTCTATTTTGAAAGTATTTTCAGTTAAGAATTCTGTGTTCAGCAAAAATATCCTTTAGGAATGACAGTAAAAGTTTTAAATATCTCCAATGAAAGAAAACTAAAAGCATTCATCACCAGAAAGCATCCTTTAAAAGAATTTCTAAAGGGAGGTTCTTAGAATGGAAATGGTATCAGAAGGAAATTTGGAACTTCAGGGATAAAACAATCAGCATAAGAAATGGTAAATACCTGGGTAATTTAATAGGTTATTTTCCTATTCAGTGATTTAAAATGTATCTGAGGACTGAAAGCACAACTCTATCTCACAGGGCTTTTATTTTATGCAGATGTAATACAAGTAGCAACAACATGAACAGGAGTAGATAAGGGTCAAAATTGTTTCCAAGGTTTTTACAAATCACTTAAAGTGGTTAAAATATAGATTTTAAGCAGACTGAGAAAGTAAGTATATATATTTTAATCCCTAAAAGAATCAGTTAAGAATTTGCTACAGGCAAATACAAATAGAATACTGAATAGTATTCAAATAATCCAAAAGAAGGCCGAAAGGGGGAAACAAAGAATGAAAATTAGGACAAATAGGAAAAAATAATGAAATGAAGAACTAACATATCAAAATTTGTATTTAATATAAGTGGTCTAAATAAACTCATAAAAGACACTCTTAAGACTTACCTGTATACTGTCTATAAGAAGTTCAATTCAAATATAATGACATAATAAAAGAAAATGATGGCAAAAGATATACTACACAAACACTGGAGTTTCTATATTAAAATTTTTACTTGAAAGCAAAGTAAATTAATAGATATAAAAAAGAACTAGGAGACCTAAAAATCTTAAATATGTGTGCAAATAACTGAGCTTCAAAATACACACAGCAAAATTTGACAGGATGGAAAGGAGAGATAGAAAAATGCATAATTATAATTAGAGTCTAATACTCCTTTCTCATTAATATATGGGACTAATAGAGGGAAAGTTAGTAAGGGTATGGAAGACCTGAATGACACCAGAATCCAACTGACATTTATAGAATACTCTACCAACATTAGAATACACATTCTTTTCAAATGCACATGAATCTTTAACCCAGACACAGCATATTCTGTGTCATAAAACAAACCTTAGCAAATATTAAATAAGTTAAAACATATAAAATGCATTCACTAATACAATCAAATTAAATTAGAAATCATTAAAAAAACAAGAAAATCTCCAAACACTTAGAAATTAAACTTCAGATCCTTAAATAATACCCAAGTCAAGGACAAGGTCTCAATAGATCTGATAATATATTTTGAACTGAATGAAAATTAAAATACAGACTATCAAAATTTGTAATATTAAATTTTGTGATAGCAGTGGTCAGAGGGATGTTTGTAGCAATAAGTACTTATATTACGAAATAAAAAAGATCTCAGTTCAATAAGGTAAGCTTTCACCAAAAGAAACTAGAAATAGAAGAGAAAATAAACCTTAAACCTAAAACAAGCAGAAAGAATAAAAAGGCAAGAAAGATAAGACAAGAATAGAAATCAATTAAATTAAAAGCAGAATATATATTGATCTATAAAAATTGAAAGCGATTCTTTTTATACTGTTTTAAAATACTAATGAAATAGTTAAGCCTCTAACAAAACTATCCCCAAAATGATAAAAATTACCAGTATGGAAATTGAGTGTTGGGATAACACTGCAGACACCACTGACATCAAGAGTATAAAAAAGTACACTACAAACAACTGTACAAGTATTAAATTTATTATACAGATGAAGTGGACCAGTTCTTTGAAAACCACTAACAACCAAAACTCACTTAAGATGAATGAGACAACTGGAATGAACCTAATAGTATTAATGGGACTGAATTTGTAATTGAAACTTTCAAAAAAATCCAGACCAAGCTTGATTCACTGATGAATTCTACCCGAGAAATAATACCATATCTATAAAATCTCTTTCAGAAAGTAGAAGAGGAAATTCCTTGCAACATTTAAAGCAGAATGTTGTTCTGATATTGAAACTAGACAAAGACAGTAAAAAAAAATATATATATATATATATGTACTAACAATGTTATTACTAACACAGATGCAAAAAATATTGACAAAATATTAACAAATAACCCTGGGATATATGTATTTTTAAATGCACCACCGCCAACTGCAGTTTATCCAGGCTGCAAGGCTGATTCAGTATTTGGAAGTTGATCAATGTAATCTACCATGTTAACATGGTTAAAGGAAGAAAAATCATGCCAGATGCTTTTTCTGTATCAATTAATATGAACATTATAATTTAAATTACTAAAATAACAAATTAAAAATTATAATTTATATCATAATAGCATTTATAATGAAATTCTTAGCAAAATAGGTATAAAAGAAAATTCTTCAGCCTAATAAGACAGTGTATATTACAAAAGTATCATAATTATTGGTAATTAAACTGAATGCTTTTCCCCTCAGGATGGGAACAAGGTTAGGATATCCAATCTCACCACTTTTATTCAACAATATTTATCATTGTCTTAACCAGGACAATAATGTAAGAAAGAAAATAAGTTCATAAAGACTGGAAAGCAAGAAAGAAAACTCTATTTGCATATGCACACTTGACTGGTTGGTTGGTTGGTTATTTAGTCACTAAGTTGTATCCAACTCTTCTGTGATTCCATCATGAACTGTAGCCTGCCAGTTTCCTCTGTCTATGGAATGTTCCAGACAAGCATACTGGAGTAGGTTGCCATTTCCTTCTCTAGGGGATCTTCCTGTCTCAATGACTGAACCCACATCTTCTGCATTACAGGCAGATTCTTTGCCACTGAGCCACCAGGGAAGCCTACATATATGATTGCCTACCTAGAAAATCTCAAGGAATGTACTACCCAAAACAGAAATAAAAACCTTACTAGGTCTTATAAGTGAGCTCAACAAGATCTCAAGATGCAATGTCAACAACAGACAGATCAGTTATATATGCTAACCAAAATCTATAAGAGAATATTATTTTCAGTATCTCCAAAGAACATATAATACTCAGGTATATGTTTAACAAAAATATGTATAAAATCTGTAAACCAAATAAATGACTAAATACTGAAGAATCAAACAATCTGAATAAAGGAAGAGATATACTGTGTTCATGGATTGGAAGACCAACATAAGAAAGATGTCAGTTCTCCCCAAGCTGAACACACTCTTCACCAAAGAGGACATAAAGTGGCAAATAAGCACATGAGAAGATGCCCAACATCATTATCTATTAGGGAAGGAAAATTAAAACCACAATGAAATACTACTTTATATCAATTTGAATTGCTAAGATAAAAAAAAATGTATGCTAACAATGTAAAATGCTGGTAAAGATGTAAAACAATTATATCTGTTACACACTGATTATGGGAATTAAAAATGGTATGATCACTCTGGAAAACTGTTTGGCAGTATCTTATAAACATATACTTGCCATATGAACCAGGAATTACGCTCCTGGGAATTTACCCTAGAGAAATGAAAACATATCCTCACACAAAAACCTTTCACAAATGTTTGTTCTTGTGGTTGTGCTCAGTCGCCCAGTCATGTCTGCCTCTTTGCAACTCCATGGACTATATAGCCCTCCACCAGGCTCTTCTGTCCATGGAATTTTCCAGGCAAGAATACTGGAGTGGGCTGACATTTCCTACTCCAAGGGATCTTCCTGACCCAGGAATCAAACCTATGTCTCCTGCATTGGCAGGCAGATTTTTACCACTGTGCCACACAAATTTTTAGAGCAATTCTATTTGTAATTGACCAAATTTGGAAACAACTTTAGTGTTCTTAAATATGGATAAATAAACTATGGCACATTCACCTGGTGGAATACCGCTGCTACTCTTGCTGCTAAGTCGCTTCAGTCCGACTCTATGCTACCCCATAGAGGGCGGCCCACCAGGTTCCTCCGTCCCTGGGATTCTCTAGGCAAGAATACTGGAGTGGGTTGCCATACTACAGAGCAGTAAAAAAAAGGATAAATGTTGACATGCAACATCTCAAATGAATCTCAAAGGCTTTATGTTATTGCATACTGCTTGACTCCATTTATATGTTATTTGGGAAAGGTAAAACTGTAATACAGAGACTAGTTCATGACTGCCAGGCTGAGGGATGGGTAGAGGGTGTGACTATAAAGAAATAGCAAGAGAGAGTTTTTTAGGGGTGATGGAGCTGTTCTTTATTCTGATTTTGATGATGGTTACACAAATCCATGCATATGTTAAAATTCATATAACTAAAAGTCTGTAAACTTTATATAACTCTAAAACCCTAAAAAGTCAATTTTACTCTATGATAATTTAGTTAAAAAAAGAGAACAACTCCCCCCACCACCCGCAGGCCTTTATCAAAGTGATTATCCATCCACTCACTTGCAGCCATGTCCGTATTCTTAATCCTCAAAAGAATCACTATTTAGACATTCATCTCATGGCCACATGTTCAGAAGAACTCCCACAAGAAGGCTTGTATGGATAAATAATGCTTTGAATGGATAAATAATGCATCAAACAGTAAAAATGCTAGAAATATTAAAGGCAATTGTTACTTATATTTTACTGCTATTGCCATTGTCTTTTTTTTTTTCTTTTTGTAAATAGATTCATTTTGGAATTCAGCTTCCTTCAATACTGAGACCTCATACCTTCATTTCCCCACGTTCCGAGGAGAGCTTAGTGCTGATGTGTCTTTCTTTTTTAAGACCACAGCCTCTTCAGGGGTGTTTTTAGAGAACCTGGGAATCACAGACTTCATCAGGCTAGAGCTGCGAGGTGAGTTGTCCGCCCTGCACAAAGCCACTGGGGTACTCAGTAATTAACATTAACCTTGCTGGTAACCTAACTCCTAATACACTGACATGCTTCCTTTGTCAGTTATATTTTTTCTTAAATACTAAGTGGAAAGTGAAACAGTGATTCCTGCAACATACAACAGTCTGTACAGTTCCTTGTTGTCTTAATTCTATGTGCAAAAAGGGTATTAAACCAAACTGGTCAAATAACTTCTTACTAAATCACAACATTATGTGATTTAATTGACTAAATACATTGTTTGTATATATGTAGACAAAACTTAATGTCTTGCTATCTGAAATTCACCTAGTGCTTTTAAAACTACATAAAGGTTTAAACCACCTTTTTAAATAAAATCACTTCTATGTATAAAGTCAGATAAAATATTAGTTTTGTTTCTGTAGGTAAATATCTCTATTGCTTAGGGCTTAGCAGGATGAACAAGTAAACTCTGGGGAGAAGTACACTAAAATCAGCTTCACCTTTCTTTCTCCAGCATACAGGTTTATTCTCCACCCCAACCCCTCCCCAACCAACTCAGACTGACATCTGTCTGCATCCCTAGCCTGTCTTCTTTCATAAGGAGCAGGGCATGGTGGTTTTTTCAGATCTACTCAAGACTAAACTTTCTCTCCTGTGAAGGAACTCGGGCATCTCTCATATTTTTATTTCCAGCCCCAACAGAAGTAACCTTTTCCTTTGATGTGGGGAATGGGCCCTGTGAGGTCACGGTGCAGTCTCCCACTGCCTTTAATGACGATCGGTGGCACCACGTGAAGGCAGACCGGAACGTTAAAGAAGCGTCCCTTCAAGTGGGTCAGCACCCTCGCAAGACCCAACCTGCCCCAGCTGACGGGCACGCCCGCCTGCAGCTCAACAGCCAGCTTTTCGTGGGTGAGTGCTGCTGGCGGCTTCTAACTGTACGGTGCTCTGAGTGCAAAGACGCACCAAGAGGAGATCGCAGCTACAACAGTAGTGATGATAACAGCTGCCGCGACTACTATAGGCACTGGTGCGAGAAGGAGATACTGAATAAAATCCTCTTTACCGCTCTCCTTCTCCCACTCAGTCCATAAGTGTGTTCTCTACATCTGCGTCTCCATTCTTTCCCTCAGATAGGTTCATCAACACTGTTTTTCTAGATTCCATACACATGCATTAATATACAATATTTGTTTGAGCCTAGCCTGGTGCACTGTGATTCTGTGATTACCTAGCGAGATGGGATGAGGGATTGGAGGGAGTCTCAAGAGTGAGGGGAGATATATATATATATATATATATATATATATATATATATATATGAGTGAAGTGAGTGAGTGAAGTCGCTCAGTCGTGTCAGACTCTTTGCAACCCCATGGACTATAGCCTAACCATGTTCCTCCGTCCATGGGATTTTCCAGGCAAGAATACTGGAGTGGGTTGCCATTTCCTTCTCTAGGAGATCTTCCCGACCCAGGGATTGAACCCAGGTCTCCCGAATTGTAGGCAGATGCTTTACCATCTGAGCCACCAGGGAAGATCCACATATATATATATATATATATATATACATACATATATATATGTGTATATATATATGCATAGATATATATGTATAATTATGACTGATTCACATTGTTGTGTTGTGCAGCAGAAATCAATACAACGTTATAAAGAAATTATCCTCCAATTAAAATGTAAATTAAAAAGAAAAAATGTTCTTTTTTTTTAAATTAATGATTTTATTATACATTATGTATTAACTTCTTTGCGTCATTACTGCCTTTATATTTTATGTTTAACAACAACAACAAATCCTTCTCTAAAGCCTACAGACAATAAGATACAGCATTAGTCACAGTATATGGAAGTCTCCTATTGGTGATAAAATACACAAACCTCTCCCCTCACCAAAGAACTTTGTACAGCCTAAAACAGAAATAGAAAAAGTTAGAGATAATGCAGGATAACATAGTTTTCAGACAACTAAAACTAGATGTTGGTCCAAAGTTGTTAAAGTCACCACCAACTGGTGGTAACTGGCTACATCAGAATCATCTTGGGGGACTTTTAACTGTTCAGGGTAGGAAGAGAGTTAGTCACAGGTGTTTCTAGCACAGAACAGATTTAAGAGCTACTGACCCACAGACAAGATCCACTTTAAAATCAATCAGAAGTGCCATTGCACAAGCCAATTTAAAAATATGTATGAGATGAGGACCCAATTCAGTGGCTTTTCAACTAGTCACTGAAGCTGACATAAACACTTTACTTAGGACTACACAGAGAGCTGGAGCAGAACAAAAAGTATGTCTCATTACAGCAACTGATGGCAGAGTTGTTCCATCTCATTTCCCTGGTCCACCAAGTTGGTTCTAAACTGATGAATTACTGACTTTTCAAACAATTAGACTGCACGGAACAACAGCAATAAGCATGCAGGCAGGCTGCTGCTACCAAATCCACAAGGCCCCAAACATCGGTGACACCAGTGCATCTACATATTATCGAAATAGAAGGACCAAGAAATAATTATATAAGACACACTGATAGCCTGTGGGGGCAGAGGGGTAGCGGTATCAGTTATCAATGCTGATTCTACACTGCTGAAGTTCTGTAATGCACAATTGAAAAGCAGACCCATTTCAATACTTCATAGACAGTCTGCAGATACTCCATTTCACCACCTCAATTACCTCTTTTGCGTGACCTTTCACTTAAATTCCTACCATGAAATCTCTCAACAGTGTGACCTCAAACGACTTCCATCTCTAGTTGCATTCCCTTACTGCAGGCTGGCTTCCACCAAAAGACCTAGAAGGCGGCCACCAAACCTCTCACCTTATGCCCTGTTGCGAAAGAAAGTGACCCATACTTTCTCCTCAAGTGAAAAAATTAGAAGACAACAAGATTAGGTAGATCACCCATTACATACTCAACTGGATCAGCCACACAAGAAGGCTCATTCCGGTCATGGGTAACCAGCATGAAAAACAGAGCATATGGGCAGCCAATGGATAAATGTACACTAAAAACGATGAAAATTATTTTTAGAGACACTTCTTTTGGTTCTAACAAACAATCTAAATTAGGCTACGTACAGGTAAAAATCACAATGAGCAGCATTATTAAACAATTCCAAAAGCTAGTGATCTTGGCTAAATAATTATACATTAGAACCTTCTAAGAAGGCTGCTAATAAACTAAACTATGTCAAAATTTGCAAAGAGTTTTAGTCAGACTTGAAAGCCAAGATAAGCAACTCCTTTGTATGGTTATTACCTCTGACCAAAGCACAAGAATTCACTCAGACAAAGAACTTTCATAACCTACCTAAAAATAGGATAGCTCATAAATTTTCTAAACTGTTCTTTCCTGCTGTGGACAGCCCTTGATCTCTGACTGTAAAACTTAGCAAGCTTTGGCATATACTAATGTTAGTTTTACAAGTTACTAAAAACCTCTATAAATTAAGCATCATCTCTCAAATCTGGATAGTTCTCTCATTCTGAATGCCTAAACATTTAGGTCACAAATTGAAATACCAGTAGAAAAATATTCATCTTTAGGCAGGTTGTATAGTTACCACATAACAAGAAACTGACAAGAAAATTTAAACAGAGTATAAAAATACTTCAAAGCATTATGAACTTTGAATTTAGCACACTTTCCTAAATTTTAGTATTTCCAACAAGAAAAGAAGACTGGGGTAGCATTTTAGATGGTTTAAGCTAACTCAAAAATTTCCTGATTCCTGACATCAATACTAGATTTATATAGTTTTATTATAGTAACAAACAGCTGTTACAGTGGGATCTACAAACATATACAGAATTATTATATTTAAATTCATATAGAACAGTATTTACATTTTTTAAGTTACTTTTGAAATCAGAAGATGAAGTACAGATTAAGTTTTACAACGAAGAAAAGAAAAATACACAGGACAAAAACAGATAGGAACAGTAAAAATACAATTATCTGCTCTTGACACAACACAGGAAAATTGTCAGAAAGCTACATCTTCTTAATTTGACTGTCCAAATCATTAAAGTACGGATGATTCAGTGCCATTTTGCCAGAAATTCGTTTGGCAGGATCATAGATTAACATTTTTGAGAGCAGATCCAAGCCATTTTCATCCAAGTTTTTGACATGGGATGCTAAGCTTCCTGGTTTCCACTTGGGAAATGTACTCTTGTAGTCCTGTAAAGATTCCACTTCTGGCCACACTTCATTATTAGGCGTGCCCAAAGCTCTGAAAATTCTGAAGAGTTGATCAATTTCTGAATCCCCATGAAACAGTGGTTTCTTTGTTGCTAATTCAGCAAATATGGTACCTATACTCCAAATGTCCACTGGAGTTGAGTAGCGAGCTGACCCCAGCAACACTTCTGGAGATCTATACCAGAGTGTCACTACCTCATGTGTATACACTCTAATAGGAATTCCAAAAGCTCTGGCAAGGCCAAAATCTGCCAGTTTAATTGTTCCTTTATCATCAATCAATAGATTCTGAGGTTTTAAGTCCCTGTGGAGAACTCTTCTAGAGTGACAAAACACAATCCCTTGTAGGATTTGGTACAAATAACTCTTAACAAGTGAAGAATCCATGAACTGACCAGGAGGGATAGAATCCAAGTATTTCTTGAGATCCATGGAAAGGAATTCAAAGATGAGATACAACCTAGAATCCTGCATAAGCACATCTTGAAGACTGACTATATTTGGATGACGAAGCTCTTTTAATAGAGATATTTCCCGAATTGCAGTACTAGGAACCCCTTCCTCTTCACTTTCTAGTCTGATTTTCTTCATGGCTACCACTTGACCTGTAGTTTTGTGTCTACCCTTATACACAACTCCATAGGTACCTTCTCCAATTTTCTCTATTTTGGTATAGTCTTCCATAGTTAATCAGTGGGTACGGTAGATCCTCACCAACGCTACCCGGCTTTATCCCGCGGCGAAAGCTGCGGCGGCTACCAAGTCGGCGACGCTCTCCCTAACTTCCAAGCGCCAGCTTTGGAGCTAAGTGCCAGAAAAAATGTTCTGAACTGAAAAGGAACCTTGAGACTGAAACTCAATGCAGGTAACTCCATAAAGTACAGTTCTGATGTTTGCTCTGGGTAAATTACATCAAGGGGATGATGAACCAGAGGCATTCACAGTGGCATCTCGTGCATGGAAAGGGATCCTGGGGGAATCTGAAGGGGCAAAGCTAAAAATAGAATCTGACTACCAAGTGAGAAGGACGCACGGCCCAGTCCCAGGATTTTTCTGCCCCCATGGAAGTCTCATGATCACCTGCATCAGCAAAAGACACTGCTAGTTTTCATATCAGGTGAAGGCAAGGGTAAAGGTTGGTAGGGAAATATCTGGCTGGGATGCTTTCCTTGTGAGTAGGCTAAAGATCAGTCATCCAAAAAGAGGGGGGCAGGGTGGGGTTGCAGGGCTAAGATGGAGCTGATTAAAAAAAAAAAGTCAGTGTGGATCAGCCACACAGACACTGTGTACCAAGAACTCATTCAATATGAGTATCTCTGCCATAGATCATGTGACTCAATGGCTCAGTCATGTCCAATTCTTTACAGCCCCATGGACTGTAACCCACCAGGCTCCTTTGTCCATGGGATTCTCCAGGCAAGAACACTGGAGTGGGTTGCCATTTTCTACTCCAGGGGATCTTCCTGACCCAGAAACTGAACTCACATCTCTTGCATTTCCTGCAATGGCAAGTGGATTCTTTACCACTGGGCCACAGATTATTGTACCCAATTTACAGATGAGATCATGGAGGTTCAGAGAGATCAAGGGACTTGATCACAGAAACCCAACTGGAAGGGAAATCCAAACCCCTGTTGGACTGATTCCCTGGCTTGCACTCAATATAGATGATTTATGTTTGTTTCAGTTAACTATATTTATTTAAAAAATTAGCATTTTTTATCCATTTCTCTCACTTTTTAGTGAAGTTAGAGAATCAGACTTGTAATTGGGACAAAATCCTCCAATGTCCCCCCAGAATCAGACAATAGGAGGCCAGGCCGACAGAAGCAGCCTCGTGTGACTCTGCAAAGCAGTATTTAATCCAGCCCAGCTCCCGATTCCTCTTCGCCCTGCTCCTTCTCTGCTGCTCTCATTGCAAGCTTCATGTTTAGAACCAGAGTGGACTCATTATTCTGCTGTCCCTTCTTTAAAGATAAACACTCTGGGTAGTGGAAGTCTTCCCTCTAATTTACTTGCTTAGTCTTTATTATTGTTTATTTTCCCCAAAGGGAGGAATAAGTTTTGCTACATTGCTTTTTAGACAACTCTATTCTAATTTGGAAACTAAGCAGTTTAATGAAGTAGCTCTCACTTGGTCTGATCTCACGTATTTTAAAGTAAATAAGGACATAGTGCAATTAAAAATTGATGTAAATCACAAATTAGCACAGAGTCTGTTTTGCCAGAAGTTACCTACTACAATGTCCAGGAACGGATGCTATTGAATGAATTTGTGTGTGTGCGTGTGTGTGTGTGTGTGTGTGTGTGTGTGTGTGTGTGGTGTAGCCCATAGCACCGTTAAACTCAGCTTCAAGCACAGTTAGTTCTCACTGAGTCGAGGAGGCTTCCCTGAAAGTTATCAAATTGTGAATCAAACTAAACAGTTCTATTTTCTGATTTAAATTCTGAGGATCAATGAACAGAATTTCTAGGAACAAAGTTTGAATGGGAACCTACCTAGAGCTAGTGTTTCCGTTATGGCTATGTTTCTAAATCCTGAGGTGTTAGTTGAAAATTCAGTGAATCAGGATCTTTGGGAATAAATCCAAAATCTGTTTTTAGCAGGTACTTCAGATGACTCCTGTGCTCCCATATTTATTATGTTCACATGATAAATGATATAAAAATAAGGAGGTATATATTATTTGGTTAATGTTATACCACCTAACCTCAGAGCTTCCAGGATGGAGTGTGAAAGGCCTGAGGTCCTAAATTTTGGTTTTACCTCTTCTGCCTTCTCTTTCTTTGGTCTCTTCTCAGTTCCTTTTCACAGCTTTATTATTCAGAGCTCATCTAAGTAAGAATTAGCATTACATAACACACACAATATATAGGGTTGGCCAAAAAGTTCATTTGGCTTTTTCTATAAGTTGTTACAATAAATCTTAAATGAACTTTTTGGTCAATCGAATACATACATTTGTAATACATCTATTATACAAAAATATATGTGTGCAACAATTTTAATATATATAAAATACATGTACAAATTTATGTACAACATATTTATAATACCTATTACATTGCAAAGATTTTAAACTATATAACGTTTATTATACATGTCATTGTTTATAAATTTAAACTTTAAAAGGATCAGTGGTCTTCATTTTGTCCTTTAAGAGAGGAACAAATGTAAAAATGTAAGTCTTTCTAAATATTTTAGAATAAATATTACCAAGTTCACCTTAAAAAATATTTTCATTAATGCTTTTAACTCAGTGCCATTTGATGATTAACATTTGATCGGACACGACTCAGCGGCTTCCCTTTCAATTTTCACTTTCCACTTTCATGCATTGGAGAAGGAAATGGCAACCCACTCCAGTGTTCTTGCCTGGAGAATCCCAGGGACGGGGGAGCCTGGTGGGCTGCCATCTATGGGGTCACACAGAGTTAGACACGACTGAAGTGACTTAGCAGCAGCAGCAGCAACATTTGATCACAGACTATGTTTTCAGAATTGTATTTGTTCATAAAACTTTGAGCAATGACTTTTTTGTCATTATCTATATGGCGCTTCCCTGGTGGCTCAGCAGTAAAGAATCTACCTGCAGTTCACGGGGCGCAGGAGATATAAGTTTGATCCTTGGGTCAGGAAGATCCCCTGAAGGAGAGCATGGCAACCCACGCCAGTGTTCTTGCCTGGAAAATCCCATGGACATGGACAGAAGAGCCTGGTGGGCTACAGTCCATGGGATCGCAGAGTCGGACATGATGACTGAGCAGAGAGCAGACATAAGGCCTCAGTTCAGCATGAAGGTGAAATCTTGAATAAGACACAGAGGAACGTGTTTGCATTTGCAGTGTTTCCCTTGTAGGTGGAACCGCAAGCCGACAGAGAGGCTTCCTGGGGTGCATTCGGTCTCTGCGATTGAACGGGCTGGCCCTGGACCTGGAAGAGAGAGCCACGATGACCCCAGGAGTGGAGCCAGGGTGTCCAGGACACTGCAGCACCTATGGCCATCTGTGTCGCAATGGAGGGAGGTGTAGAGAAAAGCGCAGAGGGATCACATGTGACTGTACCGTCTCTGCATATGACGGGCCGTTCTGCGAGAACGGTGAGTGTGCCCAAGGAACAGGGAAAGGAGGGAGCACGAGAACTCCATGAAGCTGCCTCTGGCATTGACTCTGTAATGAAAAGATAAGGCACTTCTCTGTGATTAGCTGAAATAGAATGGTTTCTATCCCAAATGCCTCCATTTCCCTTGGGAGGAGGTAAGCGTGTATCCTTGACAAGGCTTTGACTACTTCTAGTAGATCGGAGGGGCATCAGTGAGGTCTCCTTGAGGAGAGCAGTAAACTTTATGCATTTAAGCTGGACATTTAATTTTGCATTTTTGAGGCAATAATAAAATACTGTTACTCAATTCTGGGTTATAGGAATATGGAGGGATTATCTCTTTACTTAAGCTTTATTATTTTTCATCTTAATTTTTTTTAAATTAAAAAACTGCAAAGGAGGAGTTCCCTGGTGGCCTAGTAGTTAGGATTTGGTGCTTTCACTGCCCCATGGCCCCGGGTCCAATCTCTGATCAGGAAACTGAGATACTGCAAGCTGTGTGTCACAGCCAAAATAAAAACAAATAATACTAAACTAAAAAACACCCAGCACAGCATGACATTATTGTTTTTCCCTTTTGAAATATTTGAGGATAAGAGATATTCTTTGCATATATAGAAATATACATAACAAACACTTACATATTGCTGATACAACAAAAATTGCTTGCCATTCCAGACATTTCTGCTTATTTTGGAGCTGGCTCCTCGGTGATCTACAATTTTCAAGAACATTACAATGACACCTTTAGCAAGAACTCCAGCTCCTTCACAGCTTTATTTCATGAGGATCTGACATTGACAGGAGAAATGGCTACACTGAGCTTCCGGACCACAGGGACACCTAGCTTACTGATCTATGTGAGCTCATTCTATGAGGAATACCTTTCAGTTATCCTTGCCCCAAACGGTGAGTGTCTTTACTTTTAGAACAAGAAGACTGACTTGGGTGTTGTCCATGTCCTGGCTATTGTAGATAGTGCTGCTGTGAACATTGGGATACACGTATCTTTTTGAATTATGATGGTCCATCAGCAGAGGAATGGATAAAGAAGATGCAGAGCAGATATGCAAAAAAATATTGAGTGAGTGAGTGAAGTCACTCTGTTGTGTCCGACTCTTTGTGACCCCATGGACGGTAGCCTACCAGGCTCCTCTGTCCATAGGATTTTTCAGGCAAGAGTACTGGAGTGGGTTGCCATTTCCTTCTCCAGGAGATCTTCCCAACCCAGGGATCGAACCCAGGTCTCCCACATTGTAGGCAGACGCTTCACCATCTTAGCCACCAGGGAAGAGCCCCCCCCGCCGCCAAAAAAATATTACTCAACCATAAAAAGCAACAAAATTGAGTCATTTGTAGGGATGTGGATGGACCTAGAGAGTGACATACAGAATGGAGAAAGTCAGAAAGAGAAAAACAAATACTGTACATTAATACATATATGTGGAATCTAGAAAAGCATATAGATGATATTACTTGCAAATAGAGGCACAAATGTAGAGAACAATTGCATGGTTACCAAGGGGGAAAGGGTGGGGGCGGGTAAAATTGGGAGGTTGAAATTGACTTATATACATGGTTGATACTATGTATAAAATAGATAACTAATGACAACATACTGTATAGCACTGCAGTGGGGGTGAGGGAGTCTTGTCTTCTGAAATGAAATAATTAGTTTCACTTTACAGATATGCAGCAACACAAGAGATGACTCTACACATGGACATTACCAGATGGTCAATACCCAAATCAGATTGACTATATTCTTTGCAACCAAAGATGGAGAAGCTCTATACAGTCAGGAAAACAAGACCAGGACCTGACTGTGGCTCGGATCATGAACTCCTTATTGCCAAATTCAGACTTATATTGAAAAACGTAGGGAAAACCATTAGGCCATTAAGGCATGACCTAAATCAAATCCCTTATGAGTAAACAGTTGAAGTGAAAAATAGATTCAAGAGATTCGATCTGATCGACAGAGTGCCTGAAGAACTATGGATGAAGGTTTATAACATTATACAGGAGGTGGTGATCAAAACCATCTTCAAAAAAAATAAATGCAAAAAGGCAAAATGGTTGTCTGAGGAAGCCTTACAAATAGGTGAGAAAAGAAGAGAAGTGAAAGGCAAGGGAGAAAAGGAAAGATATACACATCTGAATGCAGAGTTCCAAAGAATAGCAAAGAGAGAGAAGAAAGCTCTTCTAAGTGAACAATGCAAAGAAATAGAGGAAAACAACAGAATGGGAAAGACTAGAGATGTCTTCAAGAAAATTATAGATACTAAGGGAACATTTCATGCAAAGATGAGCATGATAAATGACAGAAAGATATGCACCTATTAGAAGCAGAAGAAATTAAGAAAAGTTGGCAAGAATACACAGAAGAACTATACAAAAAAGATCTTAATGACCCAGAAAACCATGATATGATCACTCACCTAGAGCCAGAAATCCCACTCACCTAGAGCCAGAATTCGAAGTCAAGTGGGCCTTAGAAAGCATCACTAGGAACAAAGTTAGATGAGGTAATGAAATTCCAGCTGAGTTATTTCAAGTCCTAAAAGATGATGCTATTATAATGCTGCACTCAGTATGCCAGCAAATTTGGAAAACTCAGCAGTGGCCACTGGACTGGAAAAGGTCAGTTTTCATTCTAATCCCAAAGAAAGGCAATGCCAAAGAATGTTCAGACTACCACACAATTGCACTTATTTCATGTTCTAGCAAAGTAATGATCAAAATTCTTCAAATGAGGTTTTAGCAGCACCTGAACCATGAACTTCCAGATGTTCAAGCTGGATTTAGAAAAGGCAGAGCAACCAGAGATCAAATTGCCAACATCCATTGGATCGTAGAAAAAGCAAGAAAGTTCCAGAAATGAAAGCTTCATTGACTACATTAAAGCCTTTATCTGTGTGGATCACAACAAACTGTGGAAAATTCTTAAAGAGATGGGAATGCCAGACTACTTTATCTGCCTCCTGAGAAATCTATATGCAAGTCAAGAAGCAACAGTTAGAACCAGACTTGGAATAATGCACTGGTTCAAAATTGGGCAAAGGAGTATATCAAGGCTGTATATTGTCACTCTGCTTGTTTCACTTATATGCAAAGTACATCATGTGAAATGCTGGGGTGGATGAAGCACAAGCTAGAATCAAGGTTGCTGGAAGAAATATCAATAACCTCAGATATGTAGGTGACCATCCTTATATGGCAAAGTGAAGAGGAACTAAAGAGCTTCTTGATGAAAGTTAAAAAGGAGAGTGAAAAGCTGGCTTAAAACTCAACAATCAAAAAAAGAAGATCATAGCATCCAGTCCCATCATGTCATGGCAAATAGAAGGGGAAACAATGGAAACAGTGACAGACTTTATTTTCCTGGGCTCCAAAATCACTGCAGATGGTGACTACAGCCATGAAATTAAAAGACGCTTGCTCCTTGGAAGAAAAGCTATGACAAATCTAGACAGCATATTAAAAAGTGGAGACATTACTTTGTTGACTAAGGTCAGTATTGTCAAAGCTATGGTTTTTCAGTAGTCATGTGTGGATGCGAGAGTTGGACCATGAAGAAGGCTGAGTGCCAAAGAATTGATGTTTTTGAACTGTGGTGCTCAAGAAGACTTGAGAATCCCTTTGGCAGCAAGGAGATCAAACCAGTCAATACTAAAGGAAATCAACTCTGAATATTCATTGGAAGGACTGATTCTGAAGCTGACGTTCCAATACTTTGGCCACCTGATGTGAAGAGCTGACTCATTGGAAATGACCCCGGTGCTGGGAAAGATTGAGGGCAAGAGGAGAAGGGGATGACAGAGGATGAGATGATTAGATGGCATCACCAACTCAATGGACATGAGTTTAAGCAAACTGCAGATATAGTGAAGGACAGGGAAGCCTGGTGTGCTGCTGTCCATGGGAGTTGCAAAGAGTGACTGAGTGACTGAACAACAACAACGTATGTTAGAATTGTATAATAAAGAAGGCTGACAGCCAAAGAACTGATGTTTTCATACTGTGGTGCTGGAGAAAACTCTTGAGGGTCCCTTGGACAGCAAAGAGATCAAACCAATCAGTCCTAAAGGAAATCAACTTGAATATTCATTGGAAGGACTGATGCTGAAACTGAAGCTCTAATACTTTGGCCACCTGATGCAAAGAGCTGACTTATTGGAAAAGGCACTGATGCTGGGAAAAATTGAAAACAGGCAGTGAAGGGGATGACAGAGTACGAGATGGTTGGATGGCATCACCTATTCATTGGATCTGAGTTTGAGCAAACTGAGAGATGGTGATGGATAGGGAAGCCTGGCGTGCTGCAGTCTGTGGTGTCACAGAGTCAGACACGATTGAGCAACTGAACAACAACAACACTGTTCATTCTGAAAGACGGTATCTCATTTTATATATGGAAAATGTTTCCTCCTCCTTGGAAATGAAATCATGAAGTGCATTAAATCATATCAAACCCAGTTTCCTTGAGCATCCGATAAATGTGATTGTTCTTTACCCATCAGTGGTTGGGAAGTCAGTCATGCCCTGTTGCCTGCGTGCATGCTAAGTTACTTCAGTTCATGTATGACTCTGTGACCCTGTGGATTTCAGCCCTCCAGGCTTCTCTGTCCCTGGGATTCTCCAGGCAAGAATACTGGCAGTGGGTTGCCGTGCCCTCCTCCAGAGGATTTTCCCAACCCAGGGATCGAACAAGAGTCTCTCATTTCTCCTGCTTTGGCAGGTGGGTTCTTTACCACTTGCACCACCTGGGAAGTCCCCATGCTCTATCCACGTGTAAAGAAAAGTGGAATGAGTGTTCTCTAACCCATGGTCACCAGGAAAAGTGCAGAACTAACACACTCCCAGTAGAGAACAAAACTAAGCTTTAACCCTTTCTCATGGAGAATAAAGGGAGAAACTTCTGGAAAAGATTTCTACAATCACTGACTGATAGAATCTATTACAGGTGATACCACAGTGATGGGTGGAGAGTGCATCTGTGAAGAAGAGCAGTGTGTGGATTGGGCAATTTGAATATTGTAGCAAATCACTCACTTTTCTCTTTTTGCTATATCTTGATTATAGTAGAAACATTAGAAAATATTTCTGGTTGTGCAAAAAAAATAATGTAAATGTCAGTGATACATTAAAATGCATTAAAGTAAGTCACATTAAAAGAAGTTATGCTTGTAGAAACTGAAAGTTAATACAAAATTGCTTGAGGTTTTACCATTTAATAATACGAATACCGCATGAATAATTAACTTCAAGCCTCACTTGGTGTTTTCATATGCTTAACTTGGACTTTTTCCTCTGGTTCAGGAAAATGGAAGAACTTGGAAAAAGACTGTTTGGTCTTGGCTTTTAAGACTGTGTAACTGGATTCTGAATTTGGCCCCAGAACAGCACATAAATAAGTAATTGCTAGTCCGGGACAAGTGACTATATGCACTCAAGTAAAGGCTCCATAGATTCAAATTTTATTAATTTTTTTTAATGTGTGTTAGGACCTGCATTGCCAGTTTTTATAAAATTCTATTTTAGTTAAAATGTCATTTTTTCTCTTCTTTAGGAAGTTTGCAGATCAGGTATAAGCTAGACAGACACCGAGAACCTGATGTTTTTAACTTTGGTTTTAAAAACCTGGCTGATGGGCAGCTTCACCATGTGAGGATTAACAGAGAAGCAGCAGTGATGTTTGTAGAGGTAAGGTCATAAATTCAACAACAGCAACAGTAATCAAAATCATGATGCTCAGAACATATGACTTAAAGCCAAAATTCAATAATAAATCCTAATAAGAGAAATACACATTCGGCACTGTCCTTCCATAAGTCTAGGATAGGAAATGTAGTCAAGGTGTTTTATTTCATTTAGCAATGTTAGTTTATCAAGAGACCATCAAAAGTTTTTATTAATATTTGACCTTTTAAAATACCATGCTCTCCTTGCTGGTTTCACTTTATTTGATTGGGAAATATTGCCTAGTTTTTCATAGGGACTATTGGAGATATTCCAATGGGAACCTATTCCCACTGGATTACAAAAGAACAAATGCTACTGAAATTTAAACACACAGAAAAAGCAAGATATTGCTTAAAGTGGAACTACATTTTGAAAAACAGCGGAGTCTTTAAATTATGCATTGTCACTGGGTTTTGAAGAGTAATCTTTTATATTGAATCTGTATGAATAATACATTTTTTCTGTTCATGTTATAAATTTCCTCTAAATAAGTAAAAACTTTGAGGTTCAAAGTAGCTCTTGCATCTCTTCGGTGCACTGTATCAATTATGATACTTAAATCATGAAGACAAATGTAGGGGGAAAGGATGGGGTAGAGTGGAATTTGAGGTGCTATAGAAGTTGTTTATAAAATACTTTTTTAACCTTTGTGATAGCTTGAACATATGGATTATTTTTTATCATTTTTCTTGGTTTTCCTTTGATTTCCATCCTTTTATCGAATTGCTTTCCATTTTGATGTTTACATCTTGTGGAACATTTAATAGGTTAACCAGAATGCAAGGAGACAAGTCATCCTGTCTTCAGGGACAGAATTCAATGCTGTCAAGTCCCTTATGTTGGGGACGATTTTAGGTAAGTGGAAGAAGGAGGGCCCCTCTCCCCCTACCACCCTATGACTGAGATCAGAAGTGTTAAGTTGCAAATATGGGAAGCATTCATCATGCAGAAAGAAGCTCCTTGACATATTCATGATTTCTCAGTGAGTGACAATCAAGGTAGAAGCTTGCACTCTTGTCTGAGTGCACATATAATCACGACTAAGTGCTGCTTGCGAGTTGAACAGGAGCATTCCTTGAAAACTGCCTCCACACTTACCCTCTCACTTAGCAATCAAGCATAATGAAACTTTGCATTTTTCTAACAATTCAGGAAAGACAAAATCAAAGCAGATAGCAAGTTCACAAACTCTTTAGTAATCAGAGGTCAAATGCAGAAGTCATTTTAATGATAAATCTAGACTTAGGCTTAAGAAAAAGCTGCTCTTCGCCAACAAATAAGCTTTGAGCTGTGGCCTGGGCCCTGCCTTGTCTGTGGGCTGAGGTGAAATGTTTTCATTACTCCCAGCTACTCTTGGAAAATCACACTCTAAATATCCCACAGACGTCCTGTCCTTTATGGCTGCTAGTTATTCTCCATAAAACTGCCAAAGTAAAAGCATACTTTACTATTTAAATGTCAAAACCTTGATGCCCTTTCCCCCCCTCTTCACCGAGTATTACATTGAAATAAAAATAAATATTGAAAGGTATTTCTTTTATTTTGATTATTTATAAACTGCATGTTTTATTGATATTTAAATGTTATCTAGGGGAAATTCTCCATGGCATATTTATTATTCCTTCTCTAGCACTTGTTATTCATATAATTTTGTTTTGTCCCATTTACACATTGATTCTTTTGGTCATTTCTTCTGCCCTACATATATATATAGTACATCACAAACTTGAGAATGTTAGAGAAGGTACATGAATGGATGTTCCAAATATGTCAAGAAGCATAGTAACTATTAAAACTATCACATCTTTCAAATAGATGGACAATAAAACGATGACTTCTAATTTTTCAGATAGAGGAAATGTTATGAATCCTAGTGCTTTCCAAGGGTGCTCTTGTAAATGGTAATAACAAAAGTGTAAGTTTTAGATACTACAACCTAACTGTTAAAAAGCCCAGCTGTTAAAATGGCTGATTAAGCCAATGAAGAAGGATAAGAATATAGTTTTAGCTTGGTATGGTGAATAACAAATTTATGCTGAAGTGGTGATGGTCCTGCACTGTAATCATCCCTTAAAGTTGGATATAGAATCAACCTAGCCTTGATAATGTATTTGATAGGCAGCTTGTGCTGAATATCTTTTCCTGTGGTTCGTTGTTCTTCACACTCCCCACATGTGGGATAGTGGTGCTATAATTAACACAGAAATAAAAAATATTTGTTTCCCATTGAACCCCGGGAGATGTTTACACCTATCATAGCCTATTGTAGAGGTGAATATTCCAGTCTCTAATGTGTCATTTGGATGTTTACCAGGCACTTCTGACACCTGTTTTCATGATATTAGTAAATTTTTTATTCTGTTTAAACAGTGGCATAATTTTAAAAGAATGGGAAAGCAAACAAAAACAAATAAGGAAAAAGACTTGGAAAAACAATTCAAAAGAAAAACTGCTCTCTCAACTTTCGTCCATGAGAATGACAGTATATGTTTAAATAGATATTATGAAATTCCTAAAAGCTCAAAGACCACCTTGAGTTTTAGAGAACAGGGAGATAAAACCCTATCTTTGGTTGTCAGCCTAACTTATTTTTAATATCCAAATGGAGAACAATTTGCTCCCTTTTTATCTGATTTTGAGCTCCACTCTCTGGCCCTATTGATCCTTGGTTTGAGAAAAGTAAGTAATCAATCACCTAAAATGAATCCAAGGGGCTTCACTGGCAGCTCAGCTGGTAAAGCATCTGCCTGCATTTTGGGAAACCTCAGTTCTATCCCTGGGTTGGGAAAATCCGCTGGAGAAAGGAATGCCTACCCACTCCAGTATTCTTGCCTGGAGAATTCCATGGACAGAGGAGCCTGGCTATAGTCCTGGAGCCACAGAGTCAGACACAACTGAGCAACTAACACTTTCACTTCAATTTCAAAGGATGTGCAAGCTTCATAGCTGCATGTTTGTCAAGTGGGTGCAAACTGTGAGTGGAATAATTGTCCTGTCTGCACCTAGATCTGACCCCTCCTCCACTGTAGAGGAGAAGTCTGTGTGTACTCTTTTCCCAGTCTAAAGAACACATATGGTCAAAACAAACACATCACACGCAACTCCATGCCCTCAGTGACTACCGCGTCCAACAGGCGTGTTCAGAGATGCCCATATCCCCGAGTAGAAAGTTGCCATCAGTAAGTATGAAATTGACAAAGGAGTATTTTAAAGGCAAATTAGGTTCAAATGTCTGATCTATAAAGAAATAGGCAATAGATTATGGAAATCAACTTAATTACTAAACTGTATTATATGAAAAGGTTCACTTTAATTAAAAAGTAGAATAGGCTTTGTTATATGAATTTGTATTTTTTTGTGATCTAATATATAGAGAACAGTAGCATGGAATTGAAGGCGTTAATGTTTTTATTCAAGGATCTTTTTATTCAAATGCATCTCTCTCAGGCCATAAAAATTAAAGTTGAAACTCAGCAATGAAGTTTATAGCCTGAAGCAATTGAATCTAATAAAATTATAAATATTCATTTCATCTGTACCTAGAGGTATGTATCTTGATCAAAGGCTAATAAAACTTTTCATGTTTTGGATAACTTTATTTTTGGATGGCTTCTGTTCTTCTACCACTCTCAAAATCAGTTATTGAGAATAAGACTACAGTTTTGTGTTCGAATTTGGCAAGTAGGTAGAACTTCACTTCATTAACATAGTAAAATAGACCAACAGATTGGTTAATAAATAGCTATTAATTTCTCTGGAAAGTTGTCCCAAACTATGATGAGATATCTAGTACTTACTTTTGTGTGTGTGTGTGTGTGTGCGTGTGGAGGTATTTTTATAATCTCGTAGAGGAGAAAGTCATTCCAAACATGTTAAAAAAAATCAAGAATTATTAAATTAAAGAGTTTAAAATTACAGCATGAGATTTAATAACATCTATAAAGAAAAATATAAATAAGGTTAAGGGGCTAAAAACAATAAAGTGGTCAAAATTTTGTAATACAAAATAATAATTAAAGTTTTATAACACAAGATAATAAAATATCCTTAACATACATAATTCTCAAAATCATTAAGACTCTGTTTAATGCAAAACTATATAGCTATTAAAGACAATAGAAAACTATATTTATTATCATGTACAACATTGACATTAAGTAAAAGAAGCAACGTAGAAAGCCCTACATAGAGTATGACCTCAGTATTTCTTGTTAGCTATTTTGACTCTTGGATTTATCCATTCTGAAATGTTTGGTGGTTCCTAGAATGTGCTTGTATTTCACTGGACATTTTGAATGCCTCATAGCAAAACACATACTGTATCTGCCCTCAAAACACTTGTGATATAATACAAAATATAAACAATAAAATAGTGTTCTAATGATTAACTAATCTAGTTAGTTATTATTATTGTTTTCCCTAGTGAGTTTTGGAAAATGCTTTGAAAGCGACTTCTGATTAACAACCCCTACGTTCTTTCCATTCTTCAAAGATCGTATTAGTGATGACCAATCAGGTTAAGTTTTCCCAGTTACTATAAAATAATTTCAGTATAATCCTACTTTAAATGGAAATCTTTGGATTCCTAATGTTCTTTGTAGTTTAGACTCTGATAGGACTTATAATCCCAAAGTATGAGAACTTTAAAATACTGAGT
This sequence comes from Ovis canadensis, assembly GCF_042477335.2. Lineage (NCBI taxonomy): Eukaryota > Metazoa > Chordata > Mammalia > Artiodactyla > Bovidae > Ovis > Ovis canadensis. Next base: position 47,274,349 of record NC_091246.1, on the reverse strand, counting down.
AAGGTACCCTAGTGTTTTTGCTATGTTTTATTTCTCTAAAGATTTTATATAATTGGTATTCTATTCATTTTGGGTTTTGAGCATTAAAAAAAACAACCAAAATAGCAAGCCTGAAATATCAGAACAAAACAAAAATCTGTTCTTGAAGTGTGCAAACTAAAGATATATCTTCCTGTCTCTTCCTAGGGGAGAATACAGTTCAAATCAATATAGTCATACGAATAAACTTTAGTAGGCCAATTATCTGAGTGGGAGAAGAAATCCACTGAAGTACTGTATGTGGAAATGGAACTCCATATATGATAATTGGATAATAAATAATTCATGGAAATTACCTACTGAGATCTGCATGGAGAAACTAGAGTTTAGGTATTAAAATTCCCTTGACTTATGTGACATGTATTAGTCTTTCCTATACTCTCCCTAAGAATTTATCTCATTTAGAAAAAATTTATGTAGAAAGACACAAAGAGTTTATAAAATTTCAGGAATATGAGTGTAAATGCAAAAATGCTCAGCAAAGTATTAGCAAGTCTAATGTAATAATATATAAAAATTATTATATGCCATGACCAAATAAGATTTCTTCCAGGAATTTAAGGTTGGCACAACAGATAAAAATCAATGTAATTCACTATATTAATAGAGCTAAGGACAAAAAACACAGGATCGCTTCAATAGACACAGAAAAAGCATTTGAAAAAAATCCAGTATGCTTTCATAGTAAAAACACTGAACAAATTAGGAATGAAAGGAACTTCCTCATGTGTAAAAAAGGCATCTGCAAAACCCACAGAGCTTTGGTGAAATAATGGAAGTCTTCCCCTAAGATCAGTAATGAGAGAAAGATGTCCACCCTTATCATTTTTGTTCAAGACTGTAGTGCAGATTTGAATGAGGGCTACTAAGCAAGGAAAAGAGCAAAAAATATCCAGATAAAAAGGAAGTAAAATTATCTGTATTTGTAAAAGACATGATCTCCATGGAAAAAGCTATTAGTTTTGGCAAAGATGCAAGATCAACACACAAGACTTTATTGTATTTCTATATACTAGCAATGAATAATACAAGGATAAAATGAATGAAATATAAATTCTATTTACAATAGCATTAAAAAGAAGCAAATACTTTGAAATAACTTTAACAAAAGACGTACAAGACATATACAATGAAAACCATAAAATATTGTTGGAAGGAATTATGCAAGAGTTACATAAATAGAAATATATCTGTGTTCATGGATTAAACGATTCAGTGTTGCTAAGATGGCCGTCGGGTGGTCTGGTCAGGTGGTCAGGTGGCCAGACCACCTGACGGCCATCTTAGCAACACTGAATCTTTTAATCCATGAACAAAGATAGACCAGCCTCTTGAGAAATCTGTATTCAGGTCAGGAAGCAACAGTTAGAACTGGACATGGAACAACAGACTGGTTCCAAATAGGAAAAGGAGTATATCAAGGCTGTATATTGTCACCCTGCTTATTTAACTTATATGCAGAGTACATCATGAGAAACCCTGGGCAGGAAGAAGCACAAGCTGGAATCAAGATTGCCGGGAGAAATATCAATAACCTCAGATATGCAGATGACACCACCCTTATGGCAGAAAGTGAAGAGGAACTAAGAAGCCTCTTGAGGAAAGTGAAAGAGGAAAGCAAAAAAGTTGGCTTAAAGTTCAACATTCAGAAAATGAAGATCATGGCATCCAGTCCCATCACTTCATGGGAAATAGATGGGGAAACAGTGGAAACAGTGTCAGACTTTATTTGGGGGGGGGCTCCAAAATCACTGTAGATGATGATTGCAGCCATGAAATTAAAAGACTCCTTGGAAGGAAAATTATGACCAACCTAGATAGCATATTGAAAAGCAGAGACATTACTTTGCCAACAAAGGTCCATCTAGTCAAGGCTATGGTTTTTCCAGTGGTCATGTATGGATGTGAAAGTTGGACTGTGAAAAAAGCTGAGCACCCAAGAATTGATGCTTTTGAACTGTGGTGTTGGAGAAGACTCTTAAGAGTTCCTTGGACTGCAAGGAGATCCAACCAGTCCATTCTAAAGGAGATCAGTCCTGGGATTTCTTTGGAAGGACTGATGCTAAAGCTGAAACTCCAATACTTTGGCCACCTGATGCGAAGAGTTGACTCACTGGAAAAGACCCTGATGCTGGGAGGGATTGGGGGCAGGAGGAGAAGGGGATGACAGATGGCTGGATGGCATCACTGACTCGATGGACATGAGTTTGGGTGAACTCTGGGAGTTGGTGATCGACAGGGAGGCCTGGTGTGCTGCAATTCATGGGGTCGCAAAGAGGTGGACACAACTGAGCGACTGAACTGAACTGACCTGAAGATGGCAGTGCTCCCAAGTTTACCTCCAGACTCCTATCCAAATCCAAATGGCCTTCTCTACAGAAATTGAAAAGTTGATTCTAGAATTCACATAGAAATGCAAGGGTTCCAAGTAACCAAAACAATCTTGAGAGGAAGGATGAAGATGGAGGTCTCATTCTTCTTGATTTCAAAACAGTACAGTTCAGTTCAGTTCAGTTCAGTACAGTTGCTCAGTCGTGTCCAACTCTTTGCGACCCCATGAATCGCAGCACGCCAGGCCTCCCTGTCATCACCATCTCCCGGAGTTCACTCAGACTCACATCCATCGAGTCCGTGATGCCATCCAGCCATCTCATCCTCTGTCGCCCCCTTCTCCTCCTGCCCCCAATCCCTCCCAGCATCAAAGTCTTTTCCAATGAGTCAGCTCTTTGCATGAGGTGGCCAAAGTACTGGAGCTTCAGCTTTAGCATCATGCCTTCCAAAGTCCCAGGGTTGATCTCCAGAATGGACTGGTTGGATCTCCTTGCAGTCCAAGGGACCCTCAAGAGTCTTCTCCAACACCACAGTTCAAACATATCAATTCTTCGGCGCTGAGCCTTCTTCACAGTCCAACTCTTAACATCCATACATGACTACTGGAAAAACCATACAAGGCCACAGTAATCAACACTATGTGGTATTGGCTTGAGTGAAAGTGAAAGTCACTCAGTCGTGTCTGACTATTTGTAACCCCATAGACTATACAGCCCATGGAATTCTCCAGGCCAGAATACTGGAGTGGGTAGCCTTTCCCTTCTCCAGGGGATCTTCCCAACCCAGGGATTGAACCCAGGTCTCCCGCATTGCAGGCGGATTCTTTACCAGCTGAGCTAAGAGATACATAGTGACTAGTGGACTAGATCAACACCTAAGAAATAAAGCTATGTACTTATGGTCCACTGACCTTTAACACTGGTGCCAAGGCCATTCAATAGAGAGGAAAAAAAACCTAGTCTCTTTGACAAATGATGCTGGCCCAGCTGGATATCCACAAGTTTAAAAAGTGAGGTAGGACCCTTAACTAACACCATACACAAAAATTAACTCAAAATGGATGATAGATCTAACTTTGTAGCTAAAATTATAAAATTCTTAGAGCGAAACATAACTGTAAGTCTTTGTAACCTTGGATTAGGCAATGATTTCTTAGAGAAGGTTTTTCAGAAGCCTTGGGTTAGATCAAAGTTTCTCAAAAGCATAAATAGCAAAGAAAAATATATAAATTGGACCTCATTAAAATTAAAACTTCTGTAATTCAAAGGACACTATCAAGAAAGTAAAAAGACAACCCGCAAAATGAGGAAAAATATTTGCCAGTCATGTATCTGATGAGACTTTTATAGAGAATATATAAATAACTATAACTAAACAATAAAAGCTAGGTAAACTAACTTAAAAATGACCAAAGGTTCTGGGTAGGCATTTTTTTCAAAGAAGATACACAAATGATAAACAAAAAATGATGTTTAGAATAACTAGTCATCAACAAAATGCAAGTCAAAACCACAAGATTGCCTTTCATGACCTTCCCTGGTGGCTCAGCAGTAAAGAATCCACCTGCAATGCAGGAGACACAGGTTCAGTCCCTTGGTTGGGAAGATCCCCTGGAGGAGGGCTGGTAACCCACTCCAGTACTCTTGCATGGAGAATCCCATGGACAGAGGAGCCTGGTGGGCTACAGTCCATAGGGTCACAAAGAAACAGACACAACTGAAACAACTAAACACACACACCATTTCACACCCAGTAGGATGGCTATGATCATAAAGACAGACAGTAACAAGTGTCATAGAGGACATGGAGAAGTTGGGACTCTTGTGCATTGCTGATGAGAATGTAACAGTGTGCAGCTGCTGGAGAAAAACAGCTTGGCAGTTCCAACGCAGTTACCAAGTGACCCAGGAATTCCACTCACAGGTAAACACTCAAAGAAACTGAAAAATATATATCCACATACAAAAAGTGTACATGAGTCTTCAGAGAAGTGTTATTCATAAGAATTATAAATTGGAAACAACTCCAGTGTCTATCAACTAAGGAACAAACGAAAGTTGTGTACAATGGAATGCTAGCCCATAAAAAGTAATGAAGTACTCATACATGGGACCATATGGATGAACCTTGAAAACATTACGCTAAATGAAAGAAGATAAACACAAAAGATTACATATTGTATGACTTCTTCTATATGAAATGTCCACATAGTTAAATCCATAGAAACAGAAAGCAGTTCAGATTTACCAGGGACTGGGGGCAGGTAGGAGTGAGGAGTGACCACTAATATGTACAGGATTTCTTTGGGAATAGTTTTATAACTGTAAAAATCCCACTGAACTGTACACTTTAAAAGGGTGAAATTTATGAGATGTGAATTATATCTGAATAATAAAAAATCCATTAGAGATTTATTTCTTTTGCTAATAATGCATTTTCTGCACATGTCCCTGAGAGAGTTGGAACACTGAGTCATAACTGGACATTTCTTCTATTGTATGTATGAGTTTATTCAAGAATAGGATTTGATGGAAAACAGGGAGGGAAGAACTTGGACCTCTAAATGGGAGTAAGGGTATATCAAGGAGAGGCTGCTGCTGCTGCTGGTGCTAAGTCACTTCAGTCGTGTCCGACTCTGTGCGACCCCATAGACAGCAGCCCACCAGGCTCCCGTCCCTGGGATTCTCCAGGCAAGAACACTGGAGTGCAATTTCCTTCTCCAATGCATGAAAGTGAAAAGTCAAAGTGAAGTTGCTAAGTCATGTCTGACTCTTCACGGCCCCATGGACTGAAGCCTACCAGGCTCCTCCATCCACGGGATTTTCCAGGCAAGAGTACTGGAGTGGGTTGCCATTGCCTTCTCCATCAAGTAGAGGCTACATGAGCCCAATCACAATTTAGAGAAGGACTGATGAGCTGAAAGCAGCAAACATGTAGAATTCTGACAATGTTTCTTTGTTATGTGAAAGATTACTCAAACGTTATTATGGGAAGAGTCTTTTTAGTTTACTAAAGACTGCTCTTCCAATTGGGCTTCCCAGGGTGGCTCAGTGGTAAAGAATCCACCTGCCAAACAGGAGATGAGAGTTCTATCCTTGCATTGGGAAGATCCCCTGGAGGAAAAAATGACAACCCACGCCAGTATTCTTGCTAGGAAAATCCCATGGACAGAGGAGCCTGGTGGGCTGCAGTCCATGGTGTAGCAGAGTCAGACACCAGTTAGTGACTAAACAACAATTATTACAGGAAATACCTTCCGGGAGTGCTTGTTAAAGTGCTCAGAGTTTCAAATCACCCCTGATTTCTTCCTGGGTATTGGCTGCAAGTGCCAGAGATAGTTTGGTGTGGTGCAAGTGGGGTGCAGGGAAGGGAGAATAAGTCACTTCTTGCTGACTCTGAAAATCAGGTCCCTCCAATGATGAATTGTTCAAAAGACAGACTGAAAATTTTACTTAGCATCATTTTCTAATCATGTCATTTATTTAGAATAAAGGATGTTCACTGTTGTTTCATCAAGTTCAAAATAAATAGCAGGTTGATATTTATATTCTGTCTAGCCAATTCCATTTGCCAAAATGTTTTTTTAACGTTTGTTGCATGTAGTCATGGTTCACTAGCTTTTTTTGCCTGATAGTCTTTTATTGCATGAATATACCAGTTTGTTTATTCTCATGTTAACGTGAAGCTGAATTACTTCCAGTCTGGGACTATTAATCTTTGGTATCAGCTTTATAGCTGTACCTCTTTATTTTTTTAGCAGTTACCCCAAAGATTACTCATACTTGATTTATTACATTCTACTTTGCATGTACACTTCCCAAACCACATAAATACCTTATTTTTATTCCCATTTTACTTCCTCTTCCACCCTTTTTGCCATTGTTGTCATGCACTTCACTTATGGATATTATTTTTTCCATAAGATATTATTACTGCTGTTGTTTCAACAGTCAGTATTCACTTAATTATGTATTTACACTTTCTAATGCTCTTCATTGCTTCCTGCAATTCCATGGACAGCTCACTTTTCCTGATACTTGCTTGCAGATGAGAGCCTTAGGGAATCATGGAAATACCCTTTTTGCTATTCCAATGTTTACTGCCAGCGCCTTTCAGAAGCACTGCTCATTGTGGGTAGCAGAAAGCTCTTCACGCACACCTTGATTCTTTGCTCCTTCCCTTCCTTGTGGACCTTTCATTAACATGCTTGTTCCTCACAAAACCAGAAATCATCTCTTGTGTTAGAATGTGTGGCCTTGGCAATATATTTTAAAGGCAACACTAGCAATACCTGAGACAGTTGAGAATGTTTATGTCCTGAATTGTTGGAAATCTGATACTGCTCTCAAGATTTTGTACCATAGACATTTTTTAAGAGAAAAAATAGATTAAATCTGTTTTCATTCAAAGTGATTTAAGGGGGTTTACTCAAAATTACAGTGGAAATGAACTTTATTCTCAGCCCTTATCACACTCTTTCCTAAACTTTTCTTTGCTTCACATTCACACTCAAAGCACTTTCCTGCCCCCTCCTTACCCTACCTTGAAGGTACACCTGTTTTGCCCTTACTTCTTGTTGATGCCTGTGTTCTCAAGCTAAGGGTTAATCAAACATTTTCATCCTAATATGTTAATTTTTAATATGCATTAAGTTTTGCCAAAGGTTTCCCCCACTTTTTTTTTTCTTTGCACTTTAAAGGGAAGATTTTTGAGCCAAAAGGAAGGATCCTTAAGGATGGGATTTCAGGAGTCAGCTTATAGGGAAGACAGGTTCATACTGTGTTTCTAAGCACAGTTCTGTTAATTTGAATGCTGACTTTGTGTGGACCTAGGTCTGGGAAATGGCAGCTTGGACCATAAGACTTGTTTGTACTCCCAATTCAACTTACTTGTACCACTAAACCCAGGAACTGTAGGGCCAGCCCAACAGGCAGAAGAGGGCAGGGAAGTGTGAATAAGAGAGCAGACGTGAGGATTTGCCTACTAGACTGGAGGAAGACATTGGAGAAGGAAATGGCAACCCACTCCAATATTCTTGCCTAGAGAATTCCATGGACAGAGGAGCCTGGTGGGCTGCTGTCCATGGTGTCACACAGGGTCGGACACGACTGAAGCGACTTAGCGTGCATACATGCATGCATTGGAGAAGGAAATGGCAACCCACTCCAGTATTCTTGCCTGGAGAATCCCAGGGACAGAGGAGCCTGGTGGGCTGCTGTCCATGGGGTCGCACAGAGTCAGACATGACTGAAGTGACTCAGCAGCAGCAGCAGCTGGAGGAGGACATAGCAGAGTCCTGGGTGGTGTGTGAAGCCTGTGGATCCTGGGGAAAGGTTGCCTTTCAGAGAACTCAAGACTTCCATAGCGAAGGTCAACATTGCTCTACATGATGATCCCTGTTCTCTCTGCTCCTTCTGAAGCTGATAAAGGGCTGGATCACTGGGTCATATCCTTCCTACCATGGTGAAAGCAAGGGTGAGAGACCTCTTCCTATGCTTCATAAGAAGTCAGACAGTCCGCCTGCAGGTCTGCTGCTGACTACAGGGGCAGAGAAGTGGCACTGTCCAGAGTGTCAGGACTGGTATACTGTAAAACATCTCCAACCCATGGAGTTCCAACAAGCCATCCCAATAAATATACAAGTAAACAATGATGCCACCACTGAGAGAATCTAAAAGTAAGAGTGGGGATGGGGCAAGAAGAAAAAACAACAAAATTTCCACATCAATTTAGAGCTATTGAAGAAGACAGAAAACTAGGATAAAACTTGGCACTCAAGGATATTTTAATAAAATCACACATACAGATACAAACATAAACTCTGGGAGTTAATATGACTTTTCAAAATGTCGCTGGATGATCTAAAGAAGAGAATCATCACTGATTTTCCTTAGAAGTGACATGGAGTATCATGCCATAAGCAAAAAGATTAAGAAGCAGAAATTAGGATGGAAAATAAAAGGGACTTGGAAGTTAGATCTAGAACACTTAGTATGAATAATTGTAGATCCAAAAAGAGAATTAAAAGCAAAGACAAAGATTATGTATTAAAAAATTTCTCTTAACTAAAGGAAAAGCTGAGTTGCAGATTGAAAGGACTTATTGATCCTAATGAGAATAGACACACATCTGCAGAAATTCTGGGAAAATCCCTGAATCACAAAACCATAGAGAAAAGTCTTCCAAACTTTTCAGGCAGAAGTTGCTACAATAAAAATAATAGTATTGGTATCAGCATCCAATTTTTCATTTGCAACAACAGAATAAAAATGATATAATGATATAGCTAAACTGCTAAGAAGAATGACTGAATTTCAAGCATCTAATATATAATTTATCTGACAAGGTTATAAAAGATATTTTAGATAACAAGGAAAGATTAAGATTAAATATTAATCAAGCATCCCGTCTGAAGGCTATACTAGAGAATTACTCCAATCAAAAAAAAAAAAAAGAAAACCATGACCTCAGGTTGGGAAAATGACAGAAAGTTATGAACGCCAAAACTTTCAGTGTATATTTATACCCATACATACATGCACAACATAATTAAAGCTACATGATTAATGACAGGCTATTCAGATACACATAAATCCCCCATACATATTCACATTCTCAAATCGACACACACATATATATATATAAAGTATCTTGAAATATGGGAAAATATAATGCAATATAATATACTACTGATGTTTCTTTCTTTAGTAATAACACTATCTACAGATATGAAGCCAGGTTATCTTTTAAAAAATAAATTCCACAAAATTGATCTAACTCATTATGATATATGTCTGTCCTGGGTTCCTTCTGTTAACCTTGCCTGGTAGTTCTCAGGTCAAAACTTTGACCAGAAAAGCTAGTAGTATCTAGTTGCTCTTTTTGTCCAACAGCTAAAACTTTTATTTTACCTGTAATTTTTTCTCCAGTATTTTAGCCTTGCAAAAGTCCTGGGTTACACAAGCAAGGGTGTCTTCCTTTAAGAAACATACTGTTTGAATCCAAAATTTTTTAGAAATGTCATCTTTCAAGTACCCTTTTAATTGATAATCCTTTAGTGGGGTTGTGCCAAACTCATTTTACTTCAGTGTACTTAGGAATCTACCTAAAATTCCACATGCATAATGCTATTTGATATTTCATTTAATCGAGTTGGCCAATATAGCTATGTGTGTCAGAGAGATGTTTATGAGATTATAACAATGCAAATGCATGCCTCTTGCGTTTAGGTCTTTTTAGAGGTCTTTTCCATAGCAAACATTATTTTTGCAACTTTAAACTCATAAACAAAATTTTGTAAGCTGAAATAGCTCCCCGTGCATTTGCTGAAAATCTCAAAGTTAGACCATTTTTCTTGAAGGTACAGCTCTCTGTCAAGCCAGGAGAAATAAAGATAAAAAATTTATCTCATTATGAAATGAAGTTTGATAGGAGAAAAAGTAACAACCTGTAATAAGATTCAAGAAATCCACCCCATGAGTTTGTAGGGGAGACAATGCTTGACCTCTTTTCTCTTAAGATCTATAACTGGGCCTGAGAATTATTTTTACTTAAGATATATTAACAGGAGAAAAACATAAAGATTTGTAAATGTACATGTGGCCCCCATAGGAAACTAAAGACCCAAAAAGCAGGTAGGCCCAAGTATTTATATACTAATTTGAACAAAGAGTGGTGATTATGAAAAAGTAAGTAAAATGTATGAGGAGAGTGAAGGAAGGTATTGTTTTAACAATCTGTTAACAATGTTTGTAGGTACAGATTTCTCTGGGCTGGACTGCTTATCTCTGGTCATAACAATGCATCTTCCCTCCTAGTACAGAGAGGGCAGCTTTTCCATGGGAGTTTTATCTGCTGCTTTCAAGAAGTAAAATGGACATCAGTGTCCTTCTACCTGCTATTTTCAAGTAAATAATCTTTATGCCAAAGTGGCATATTTGGGAGTGGCATATTTTTTCACCCTTCAAAAGAAGCTTCAGAGTATGTTGGTTTCCTTTAATGACAAATAAGAACGTGTTTAGTTGCCATGACATTTGGTAAAATTCAGTGGCGTAAGACGTCAGCCAACTATGGACGTGCATCCTTAGCTGAAGCCAGTGCAAGTCATCTTTTATCACAAGGTGGTGGTGGTGGTGGTGTTCAGTTGCTCAGTTGTGTCTGACTCTTTGGACCCTGTGGACTGCAGCACACCAGGATTCTCTGTCCTTCACCATCTCCTGGAGTTTGCTCAAACTCAGGTCCATTGAGTCGGTGATGCCATCTCCTGCCTTCATTCTTTCCCAGAATCACAAGATATCACAGAATTTCTCGGACCACACCTTCAGAGGGCCACATTTTAAAAATTTCAACAGCCAGACCATCCACAGAAGGGTGGTAATAGGACTAAATGTATTCTTTGATTATAAAATATATATTGCATATGTCCTATGTAACAGACACTAAGCTAAGTGCAGGGGAAGACAAGAATAAAACACACTGTCCACCAGGAGCTTCCATATGTTGCATGAGAGAGATGTTAAGGACAGTGACCTTCTGTAACTGATGCACCAGATAAAGCTAGCTGACAAAGCTTAAAGGCAGCGAGGTTATACTCCTGGCTTCAGAGTTCAAATGCTCTTATTCAAAAGTTCTCTCCAACTGCTTACTAGTGGTATAGCGTGAGGCAAGTCATTAAATCCTGCTCTAAATGCTCACTTTATTTTTATGATAACAATAGCCCTTTATTTTTCAGTGTCTAGCATATATGTACTGGATGATACATGTCCCATAAAAGCTATTTATTATTATTTATATTCATCAGGAAATGGAGACAAAAGAGCAGTGCTCCTCAAAAACTCAAACTCAACAGAAACAAAGGTTGTCCTCTGAGAGTTTATCTACAACATCATGATAGATTGGATCAGAGCTCAGATTCTCTGGGTGAACTTACAGGCTGACTATTATGCCAGCCCCCTGGAGGAGGGCACGACAACCACTCCAGTATTCTTGCCTGGAGAATCCCATGGACAGAGGAGCCTAGTGAGCTACAGTCCACGGGGTCACAAAGAGTAGGACCTAAGTCACAACTGAAGTGACTTAGCATGCATACATTATGCCAGCTAAAAAAACTTAGAGAATATATACACATATTCTATGGCAGGTACATGCATTCATTAAAAAAGAAAGAATAATATAATGATCCCACTTGTCCGTTAGTTCAGTTCAGTTCAGTCGCTCAGTCATGTCCGACTCTTTGCGACCCCATGAATCACAGCACGCCAGGCCTCCCTGTCCATCACCAACTCCTGGAGCCCACCCAAACTCATGTCCATTGAGTCAGTGATGCCACCCAGCCATCTCATCCTTTGTCATCCTCTTCTTCTCCTGCCCTCAATCCCTCCCAGCATTAGATCTTTTCCAATGAGTCAACTCTTCGCATGAGGTGGCCAAAGTATTGGAGTTTCAGCCTCAGCATCATTCCTTCCAATGGACACCCAGGACTGATCTCCTTTAAGATGGACTGGTTGGATCTCCTTGCAGTCCAAGGGACTCCCAAGAGTCTTCTCCAGCACTGCAGTTCAAAAGCATCAGTTCTTCAGCACTCAGCTTTCTTCACAGTCCAACTCTCACACCCATACATGACTACTGGAAAAACCATAGCCTTGACTAGATGGACCTTTGTTGGCAAAGTAATATCTCTATTTTTTAATATGCTATCTAGGTTGGTCATAACTTTCCTTCCAAGGAGTAAGCGTCCTTTAATTTCATGGCTGCAGTCACCATCTGCAGTGATTTTGGAGCCCCAAAAATGAAGTCTGCCACTGTTTTCACTGTTTCATCTATTTCCCATGAAGTGATGGGACCGGATGCCATGATCTTCGTTTTCTGAATGTTGAGCTTTAAGCCAACTTTTTCACTCTCCTCTTTAACTTTCCTCAAGAGGCTTTTTAGTTCCTCTTCACTTTCTGCCATAAGGATGGTGTCATCTGCATATCTGAGGTTATTGATATTTCTCCCAGCAGTCTTGATTCCAGCTTGTGCTTCTTCCAGTCCAGCGTTTCTCATGATGTACTCTGCACAGAAGTTAAATAAGCAGGGTGACAATATACAGCCTTGACATACTCCTTTTCCTATTTGGAACCAGTGTCAATTTAACTTCAAATAGGAATAAAAGTACTAAGGGTGGTTTGAGCATTAAGAAATAACCTCTATAAATCGCCTAACACAATGTCCAGACTATGGGAGTCATTTGGTAAATTCTTGGTAACTGATTGTTTGAAAAAGAAGAGACTATGAGCCTTTCTATACATGATGAAGCAGGAAGGAGTTTGACAGCAGATGCCAAAGTTGCCTCATACTGACGTGTTTTCCTGTGGGGGATGCAGATTCTTCCTTCCCTGACTGACACATTTAAACTTGAAGTCTACAACTAAGGGGCCTTGGGTCAGATTTCTTGCCCACTGAGCAAGTGCACTGCGGGAGGCAGGCATCACCGAAAAGAAGGAATTGTGTCAATCGCAGCTCTTCATTAGGTCATAATAACCAACCTCTGTCAGTTTGGGGTGAGAACGGGGATCAGGATGGGGTTGGTGAGGACAAGCCTTTATTTATAGAGTAGGGACAGAGATCACCCTTGTGGAGAGGGGAAAAGAAAGTGGGGTGTGTGTTCCTGGGACAGCAGTTGTGGGTAAGGAGATGCCCTCACTGTGAGGCTCAGAAGGCTCAGCAAGACTAAAATATTAATTAGGAGGTAACTTCAGAAGGAGTTCCTAGAACTCTACCCTCCTCATGAGACCGAGGTCACCAACCATCTAGAATACTGGTCACAAATCCTGTTCAAAATATTTTGAAAACTGCTTTGGTGGAGGAGGATTTCATTCTCCCGTTAACAGTGACTGCATCCAAGGAAGCTTTAATTTTTTCCCACGGGAAGTGAACAACCGCAGGGCATCAACCAAGGCCTCTCTGGTACGGCTGTGGATCTTTTCCTAAGGAAGAAAGGAGGAAGGGCTTGGAGGGAGGCTCAGTTCATCACTGCTACGCAGAGGCGGGCTGGTCTGGCGCCCCCGCCAGATGCCCATGAGCCCTAACGGTGTGTCCTGCTTCTTTGTCCGCAGAGCCCCTCGGCGCGGATCCGGACACGCTGCGGGCCGGCGCGCGCGGCTTCACCGGCTGCCTTTCTGCGGTACGCTTCGGGCCTGCAGTCCCTCTGAAGGCGGCGCTGCGCTCTGGCGGCCACTCCCAGGTCACCGTCCGCGGACACGTGGCCACCGCGTCCCGCTGCGCGGATGGGACGGGGCCCGGAGCCCCAGCGCGGGAGGCGACCCGCCCTCTCTCAGGCGGAGCAGGTGTGTGGCTCGCTCCCTGCGGTCTTCCACTCCATCTCCATCCCCGTACAACTGCGTTTCACATGCCAGCAAGATTATGCTCAGAATCTCCATGCCAGAGGTTCCCCAAAGTCCTCAATTCATCTTCTCACTTCTCTGGTCTTTCCAGTCTTGGTTCTTCGTTTCAAATTCGTTTCTGTCACTGCATTATCTGCTCCTCTTTCAAACGTTTGTGGATTTCTCAGAACTCCTCCTTTCCACTCTCTGTCATCCTCCCTTTTTCTACTGTAGGTCGTTCTGGACCAACGGATGGGGGACGGCCCTTAGTTAATGCGGACAGAAGTGACTCCGCTGTCATCGGAGGTAATGCAGCCGCAAATGACCTCTTCCTTGGTTCTGTTGTCACTGTTAGCAAAGTCCAAAAAATATATGAGAATCCGTGATGATTGTGAGGTCAATGGCAGACCACATACATTTGCTAATGTTCTTGATGTAACTGTACCAAACTCAGCTCCTTCGAAAAAGCTTTGTAGATGGAACTGATGGCTCCTTTCTTTTAAAGGATGGTTGCCAAACTATAATAATAAGAGGTTTTTCATTTGAAAATAGTCATTAGTTTCTCTCAGAATGTATACATATTTAAGACACATTTACTTTTACTTCTTTGATTTAAAATAGCCAGAGGTCAGCCCCTTAGCCCAGAACACTTAAAAATAAGATTAAAAATAAAACATAAAGCAACATTGACATATATACACTACTGTATGTTAAATAGCTAGTGGAAGGCTGCTGATTCACCTTGTTGTATAATAGACACTAACATAACATTGCAAAACAATTATTCTCTAAATTTAAAAATAAAATAAATTTTATTTAAAATTAAAAAATGCAACATTTATTGGGAGAAGCACCTAAATTATACAAATTGTCAATTACCTAAATATAAAGATGTAAAACTGCATCTAGCATCAAGGTTATCTTTGGGCAGAGAGATAGGCAGCTAGCTGTCTATCTAGGTAGATACATATAGATATCCATTAAATAAGTCATTCATATATATATATATGAAGAAGTAAAAGTAATTGCACTTTAAATATCTTCTATTATATCCCCTGAAACAAAACTTATCCAGGTAGGACTCAAAAATTAATATTCAATTCTCCCTCCTTATCATTCAAAGAACATTTTAATTTGTTTAATTAGATTATGGAAATGTGAGTCAGTTGAAAACTCTGCTTGGTAAGTAGAAGTAAACTACTCTCCATTCTTTGCTACCTCAAAGTGAGGTAATTACTCCTAGAGCTGGGTGATTGGACTGGGTTAGGCCAGCTACATACCTGCTCAGATTGGATCTGCCTGCATTTATTAAGATACCAGGTTTCTCCAGACAACTAGTGAAGTATTCAGACATTTTAAAATGCTGATCAAATCTATGTAAGAATGTCATTATTTCCATTTCTGTATCAATTACTTTTATTTTTGTAATGAGTGAGGAATATGACCTCCATCTTATAACTCCAAAAACAAATAAAAGCTATAAATATTATTTATAATGCGTATCCAAAAAGAATAACTTTCTTGTTAAAATTTAAATTAAGTCTTAATCCCAAATCATTCTGATTTATTTTTAATGAGAAAACTTCACTATAATGTCAAAGTTGAGTGAAAATAAATCAACTTAAATGTGATTAATATTTACAAAGTAGGAACCCAAAGTTCAAAATTTTGCTGATTATAATAGTTGGTGCCCTTTTATTAGAGAGAACAAAGATAAAAGTCAAATTGATGATAGGACAAAGATGTGGGCCTTAGAGTTTTATTGCCTGCGTGTGTGTGTGTGCTCAGTCGTTCAGTCATGTCTGACTTGTTGGGACCCCATGAACTGTAGCTGGCCAGGCTCTTCTGTCCATGGGATTTTCCTGGCAAGAATACTGGAGTGGGTTGCCAATCTCAGGAACTGAATCTATGTCTCCTGCATCTCCAGCATTGCAGGCAGATTCTTTACCACTGAACAGAGTTGTATTGTTTTTGCTAAACATCATTGGCAAGATGTACAAAGTAAGTTACTCTAGTGGCACTCCCCTGAGAAATCTTTTTTGGCTCCTGATACATGGGAGCCAAGCACAGAAGGTCTTAGGGACAGAAGGGTTCAGTTTACTGGACCCTACAATGTACTTGAACCTTCCTTCCATCTGTATGGGGGCTGGTGGCTGTGTGGTTTGTCAGTTACTGAGTACCTAGACCTCCAGTGTATTGTTCCTGAAAGAACTATCAGACTTTTAAAAAATTGTTCACAGACTTCACCTTTGTGTGAAATATTTGATCTGTTTAAAGAATTATCCCAATAGGTGAATTTCTCCATATTCTGCATTTTTCACTTTTATTTTCTCCCCTGTAAACAAAGGAAGCACTAGGAAAGGAGTATTAACCTAATCAATATTCGAACCTGGTAAACCAGAGATCACAGAGGATTTCTTACCAAGCAATCTATGCTGTGGATGGGCAGATGGATGGATAGAGAAAGATACAGA
Source organism: Ovis canadensis (assembly GCF_042477335.2). NCBI lineage: Eukaryota > Metazoa > Chordata > Mammalia > Artiodactyla > Bovidae > Ovis > Ovis canadensis. The sequence goes on along the minus strand of NC_091246.1, from coordinate 47,258,142 downwards.
CGTGTAGATAGACAGAGACACAGACACAGGCGTGAGCACTTGTCAAAAACACATTTACACTGAAGTTGCTGATAGGAAGGTTATGGAAGCCATCAGATGCATTCTTCACATTATCTCAATCTCTTCAGATAGAGGGTGGAGATGGAAGTTATTCTAGGATCCCACCAAACCTCACAAAACAAAAACAAGGTAGAGTTAGAGGTGATCAATCACATACAGAAAATCCTGGATGTATAGGTGGGTCAGTGTAATGGTGACAATCGTCATGTAATTAAGTGGTTTGATCACTGTTACTGAGTTAGTGGTCCCTGACACTAAAATTGGACATGATATAGCTCTTAAAACAAAGCTCTATGACTAAACATAAAAATAATTAAAGTAACTCTGTTATTGTTTCTCACATGAAATGGAAAATATATTGAAAGCAATGAATATTCACATATGAATAAATATTTAAGAATATTCATAGAGTAATAAATATGCTACCTCGCCTCAGCTAAGGAGTCTGAGTTCCTGATTGCATGTCCTCAGGAATCTTTGTGACCAATTGCACCGAACCAAGCTTCAAGTTTGTTGGGCTCCATCACACTTGCTTAAGTCTGTCTCAGAGTATAATAAAGAAACTTCATTTTGCCATACAAATTTTGATTTACATAACTAAACACTAACATGTGTTTGCTTACATTTGTTAATTAGGAATACTAATTAATGCCTATGCCAATCATCTTAAAACTATATTGACTAGTGAATGTTCCTTTTTGCCTGTTTCAGATGGATTGGATATTTATTCTTCACTAATGTGATATAGCTTGACTTAATATCCCTATGGCTTAGCTTGATGGTGCATTAAAATAATCCATGAAACTTTTGAAATAATACTGATACCCCAGCCTCCCACCCAAAATTCTGTTATCGTCTACTATGTAGCCAAGGTTGAGAACAACTGGCAAAGTTAGTGTCTTCAATACTTAAAACGTTTCCAGCATGAGAAATGTTTTACTTTTCATATAACTGAATGTTATTAATATTTCTACAGATTTTTATAATATAGTATATTAGTTATCAATTGCTACATGACAAATTATCAACTATTTAGCAACTTAACACAATCCACGTGTATTGTTCCTCAGTTTATATGGGTCAGGAGTTTGGACACATCTCAGTTAGGTCCTCTGCTTAGGGTCTCACAATCCTGAAATGAATGTGTGTCACTTGGGATCTTGGGCTGGGGTCACACTTGAAGTTTCCACTGGGGGTGGAGCCTTTTTCACTTGTGTAGATTGTTGGCTGCATTCAGTGTCTTGCAGATGTAGCACTGAGAGCTTCTGAATTTTCACTGGTTCATAGAGTTCCTTGTCATGCGGTGGTTTCCCAGCATGGCTCTTGCCACCTCATAGCCAGCAGGAAGAAGGAGACTCCAACAGTACAGATGCTACAGTCTTATGTAACATAATCATGTAATCATGTACAAATAATCAGGTACAGACCATCAACTTTGTCATATTGTATTGGTTAGAAGCAAGTCACAAGGGGGTCACACAAGAGTGTAGACCCCCAGAGGCAACAATCACTTAAGACTCTCTCGGTCTCATAGACATAGATGAAATATACACCACATTATTGTAGTTCAACTGTATATCAGCATAACAGTTTAATCAAATTTTCATTAAAACACATAGAAATTTGGCCACTTGATGCAAAAAGCTGATTCATTGGAAGAGACTCTGATGCTAGGAAAGATTGAGGTGAAAAGGAAAATGGGGCAGCAGACGATGAGACTGTTAGATAGCATATTCAACTCAATGGACATAAATTTGAGCTCCCTGGTCACTCAGATGGTAATGAAGCTGCCTGCAATGCAGGAGACCTGGGTTAGATCCCTGGGTTGGGAAGATCCCCTGGAGGAGGGTATGGCAACCCACTCCAGTATGCTTGCCCGGAGAATCTCCATGAACAGAGGAGCCTGGCAGGCTATACAGTCCATAGGGTCGCAAAGAGTTGGACACAACTGGGTAATTAAGCACACTACGAGATAGATAAGCTCACTAAGAGGATAGAGGAATCTGGCACACTGCAGTCCATGCTGTCACAAAGAATTGGTCACAACTTAGCAATTGCACAACAACAATAAAGCATTTAATCACTCTATAATAGGGCTACACAGTCTATACCTTTTAAAAATGAAAACCTGCTTACTCAGTTAGCCATGCAGGCATTACCTAAGAGGCCTATGGTGTTTCTGCACTTTAGTGTGAAGGCATTAACTGGAATCCAATCAGAGATGTCTTTGGAATTAAGGCATAAAACCTCTGTGTCTAAAGTTTGCATGGACTTAGAAGTAAACTTAAAGTTACAATATTACTTGGTTTCAAATTTTCTGATGATAAATGGTGCTAGGGTAGATTCTAGTTAGGCTGACATTTACAGTTTATAATCTGACTTTGTATTTTCCCTTCTCTTTAGGTGTGATAGCGGTTGTGGTATTTATTTTGCTCTGCATCACTGCCATTGCTATACGCATTTATCAACAGAGATGGCTGTACCAAAAAAATGAAACAAATATTCCAAAAACTGGAGACAATGCTGAAACTGCTCTGAAAAGTGAGCTCAACATGCAATGTACAGTCAATGAAAGCCAGAAAGAGTATTTCTTCTGATCTGCTATTGTGATTTACTGATTACTAAGATGATGTGACTTTCTTGCTAAGCCAGGGGCTCCCAGTGGATGAAACCCACCCATTGTCCTTCTGGGACAGGCAGTGGGGGTCCAATGCCATCAGCTTGCTCACAAACAGTCCCTGGAGGCTCTGCTCAGTGTTCCTTCTTGATCCATTTATGTGACAGTGACTTTGGTGTGCTCATTAATCACTGATTGGCAGTTTCTGACTGTTCTGACTTGATCTTCTAAAAGGCAAATGTATTTTACATAATTACTTCAGGTTTTAAGTGAGAAGAAGGATTCAAGCTCTACTCTCTTAAAAATACTCCATGGAAGTTTATCAACGTTGGACTCTAATGTTCTGTGTTACATGGAAACCTACAGTAAGCTTCTTTTATCAATCACTTGCTGACATTTTTAAACCAGGAAGTGCTTCTCAGATGGCCTTCAGCTGCATTTCCATATTCCTATGAACCAGAGCCCATTGGCCAAACACCTAAGAAAACATTTTTTGGCTGATTGCTTTTCCTTTTGTGTCTTTTAAATCAATTTTGATATATTTTAATAATGAAATGAGTGTTGAATGTCAGCTATGAAATTCTACAATTAAGTTCAGATGTGAAACAGAGAATTCATGGGTAGAAAAACGTGTAAAGGATTTTAATCTGTGATAATTTGCTTATTTTTCTTTGTGATTTGTCATTCTATTCTTTGTAAATTGTAATAAGGATCACCTAGTAATCTCACAGAAATGTTTATTTTCTAACTAAATTCGTGCCCATGTATAAAGCTGAAACTCCAGTACTTTGGCCACCTCATGTGAAGAGTTGACTCATTGGAAAAGACTCTGATGCTGGGAGGGATCGGAGGCAGGAGGAGAAGGGGATGACAGAGGATGAGATGGCTGGATGGTATCACTGACTCGATGGACGTGAATCTGAGTGAACTCCGGGAGTTGGTGATGGACAGGGAGGCCTGGCGTGCTGCGATTCATGGGGTCACAAAGAGTCGGACACGACTGTGCGACTGAACTGAACTGATAAATTCCATATGTAACACTGGAAGTGTATCCATCCACATCTGAATGAAATATAGTCCTAAATTTTTTTTTCTTTATGTATGGGATGGTTAGGTCACTTTTTTTTGCAGTCCTGTGATTTTTTTTTTCCTGGAGATTATAACAACTCTTTGCTTTCTTGTGACTGTATGTTCATTTATTAGGGAATAAGTCACATTTTAAACTAAATCTCTCCATTTTCCTTTCTAAATTTTGAGCGTATGTAGGCAAAACATTCCTTGAGTTACCTTCTCACCTAGCTACTATTTGGAATATTAGTGGAAGAATGCTTATGCTAAGGGAAAATGCAAGTTATATGATCTGAACTAAATCTGTCATTTCAGGAAAAATTCTAGGATCTTGAGATCTATTTCCAATAGAGCACCCCAAATAGGCTAGTCCATTTTAAGTAGGGCATATTTGAATATTAGGAGAGCAAAAAATCATATTAACTAAGAGAATTTATCCAGTAACTACTTTTGTGGCAGTGGTCATTAGATACTCACATGATGTCACCGTTTGCATTGAAAAGCCAGTTGTAATAAAAATGCACTGCCCTCTCCATATTCCACCTGCCATGTGCCTGCCAGGTACTAACTTTGACCACAAAAAGATCACTTGGAATTAGATGCATTTTGCCTTGCTATCACCTTTTGTGTGTATACCTACTTTTCTGTGTTGTTTTTAATGAATGGGAAAAGATATCCTCTATATTGTTTTTTCTCAAACATTTTTTCTTATATTAATTTTCTATAAGGTGTAAAAAGCTACCACAAATTTAACTCAATACACATTTATTATTGCACAGTTTCTGTGAGTCAGGAGCTAGGCATGGGTTTACTGAGACTCTTGCAAGGTTGCAGCCAAGTGTCTGCCAGGGCTGTGTTCTTATACAGAAAGTCAGTCAAGAAGGGATCTGCCTCCTTGCTCCCATGATTATTGACAGCACTTCATTCATTACTGCTGGAGGACTTATGAAAGCTTGTTTCTTCAAGGCTAGTGGAGGAGAAACTCTAGAGCAAGTATGCTAGCAAGAGGGAGTCTTATTTAAGATAAATGTGATCATAGGAATGACATCCCCCAATTTGTCATAGTCTGTTGGTTAGAAGGGCTTCCTTGGTAGCTCAGCTGGTAAAGAATCCACCTGCAGTGCTGGAGACCCAGGTTCGATTCTTGGATTGGGAAGATAACCTGGAGAAGGGATAGGCTGCCCACTCTAATATTCATGGGCTTCCCTGGTGACTTAGATGGTAAAGAATCTGCCTGCAATGCGGAAACCTGGGTTCAATCCCTGGGCTGGGAAGACCTCCTGGAGGAGGGCATGGCAACCCACTCCAGTATTCTTGCCTGGAAAATCCCCAAGGACAGAGAAGCCTGGTAGGGTCACAAAGAGTTGGACATGACTGAGCGACTAAGCACACACATTGGTTAGAATAAGTCACAAGTCCCACACATACTAAGGGGAGGGATTATATCAAGACTTAACAGGCTGAGATCATGGAGACCACTTTAAAGTCTATTTGCCATAATGCTGTATCTATACTGATGTTTATTTAAATGATGAAAGAAATTTAGGATCTCAATATAGCAATATATAAAGGACTACTTTGGTAAATGGTGTGTGTAGGCTTTTCCCAAAGGTCTGTGTAGTTTGGGGAAGGATTCAACATAAAAATTATAGGATACATTAAACACATAGCTGAGTATAAACATCATTAAATTACTGCAACTTTAACAAGTGATCACCTTATGTTCCAAAAGAATGCATCACTTTGGTACCTGAAATTTTACAGATTTCTAGATAGTGAAATCCACTGCACTCTGATCTCTTTTCTAAAGGGGAAACTTTAAAATATTTTTACTGAATTTCGGTGATGCACCATCCACATTCCCTGACTGATTTGTAAACTTTTCCAGCTTGTTAATAAAAAAAAAAAACTTTTGAATTAAATTAGAAAAATATTTTTAAGAGTTGAATTAAATTTGAATTATGAAATTATATTGTTTCTCCCCTAAAATATTAAAAATTGTGTGAATGTATGCATTCTGTACTGGTGTGTGTATTCCTTTATCTCTACTTGTTCTCTCTATAGGGAATACTGTGATTTGTTAATATTATTTATGATGGTATTTAAGTTGTCATATGAAAAGTGAAACACAAAGTAGTTGATACTTACTGACTGCTACAAATCGGGGCTTTTCCAGGTGGTGCTAGTGGTAAAGAGCCCACCTGCCAATGCAAGAGACTTAAGAGGTGCGGGTTCAATCCCTGGGCTAGGAAGATGCCCTGGATGAGGGCATGGCAGTAGTATTCTTGGCCAGGTCCATGGACAGAGGAGCCTGGTGGGCTATAGTCCCTAGTGTCACAAAGGGTCGGACACGAGTGAATCGACTTAGTACTTACGCACAAATTAAAATACCTAGAAATGTAGATATTTAAAACTTTGCCAGAGAACCACAATTTAACAGTCAGTAAATTATTTGTTGAATGTTTGTACTCAAAACTGGTTAAATGTGATTTTCCCCAAACAGTTGGTTTCTAGAGCACTAATTATATATACAGATGTCAGTTGCAGACAGTTCAAAGATAATAAGTCCTCAAGTTTTATTTTCAAATAGCAAATGAAAATAGCATATAACTAACACTCATAATTAGGACTAGAACTTAAAAATTCTTGTTTACCTCATTATGAAGTGAACCCCTCCCCCTATTACTTCCCCAGTATCATTTAGTAACTTAGACAAACATATTGGGGCATTTATATTCTATTTGTCTAAGTAAACACTAGACAATTTTTTCACTTGCTTTCATATAGAACATTTGATAGATAATAGCTTTCAATGGCAGAAAAGGCAATGGCAACCCACTCCAGTACTCTTGCCTGGAAAATTCCATGGATGGAGGAGCCTGGTAGGCTGCAGTCCATGGGGTCGCTAGGAGTCGGACACAACTAAGCGACTTCACTTTCACTTTTCACTTTCATGCATTGGAGAAGGAAATGGCAACCCAGTCCAGTGTTCTTGCCTGGAGAATCCAAGGGACGGGAGCCTGGTGGGCTGCCATCTCTGGGGTCGCACAGAGTTGGACACAACTGAAGCGACTTAGCAATAGCAGCTGCAACTTCGATGGATTTTTGAAAAGTAAAAAATGATCATCACGGTCCTTACCTTGAAAGATGACAAATATGATGGAAGCACTTTGCATCTGCTGCTGCTGCTAAGTCACTTCAGTCATGTCCGACTCCTAGCGACCCATGGAACTGCAGCCTACCAGGCTCCTCCATCCATGGGATTTGCCAGGCAAGAGTACTGGAGTGGGTTGCCATTGCCTTCTCTGGCACTTTCCATCTAATACATATTAAATCCAACTATGCAGTTGGATTGTCAAACCATGCTTTAAACAAAGAGGATGAAATGGACATACACGTTAAATAAAGACATATTTAGTGGGTTACTTAATCTACTGTTTTGCAATCCATGTACAACAGTGTTTAAGTCCCTTCATGCCTTGAATAGATCCTGGCTGTCTTTTTCCCTTTTTAAGTGTGGCTTATGGTAAATGGCAACATGGAGGAAAGAATAAAAAAGAAAGTGATAGACATGAAATGGCCTATACACGAAGTGGAGGGGGACATGGATTTGGTGTTTATGTGTACCAACAGCCAAATGGGAACCCATGGGCATGTTTACAGGTTGAAGGAGATTGACAGACTTTATGCACATTGAAAATAACTTACTACTTCAGTGGAACAAAACTATTATTAATGGGATAGATCTATGGACTACCTAAACATGCATGCAACTACTACCACTTTTCGAGAGGATGAAAGTATTCATAAACACTGGTTTAGCAAATTTAAATTCAGAGAAAGAATTGAGCTTTTATAAGAAAAAAAAATTCTTATTCTCAGAATGAGAGAGATTGTCTATTGACAGGAGAATCATCGAATATCCTTCTATCTGATCCTTACCTCGCCCTTTGCAGGCTTTCTAAGTGAGTCTAGGTTGCTTCTTCCAAAGTAACATCATTAATTTGTAGTTAAGTCTGGTTACCTGAGCCTTGCTTTGCTATACAAGTTTTCATGGGTGCAGCTTCTGCTAGTTTCTGCTGCAGATTTCATCAGAACATCAGCCTTTAGTATGTGGTATAATTCAAGTACAAGTATGGGCTTTGTTTTAGGAAGATAGGTATGTGTGACTGAGGTGTATGGCAGGATTTATCATACATAGATCACATTGCTGGGAAAATAAGTTGAATTGCTACTTACTATGAAACTTCTGTTTCAAAATTACTGGTAATGCAAAACGTTCACCAAGCTTTGATTATGACTGAAAAATGATGCATATTCCATTTATTTTATCATTATTTGTGTTATGTGCTGTGTTGTGCTTAGTCACTCAGTTGTGCCTGACTCTTTCTTATCCCATGGACTGTAGCCTTCCAGGTTCCTCTGTCCATGAGATTCTTCAGGCAAGAACACTGGAGTGGGTTGCCATGCCCTCTTCCAGGGGTCTTTCCTGACCCAGTGTTAAGTATTACCAAATAGAAGTTTGTGTGCCCAATGCCCAGTAAGACCAAACAAACCAAAGTTCTGGATCAGAGAGAGGTTTATTGCAAGGTCATGCAAGGAGATGGGTGGCTCATTCCCACACCCCACCCCACCTCCCATCCCCTCAAAAAAACCCAGATCCCTGAAGGGTTTCAGGAAAGCAGTTTTAAAGGCAAGTTGAAGGAGGAGCATGGTCAGTTATTGCAAACTGCTTGGTGTCAGAATCCTTTGTTCTTGAAACTCCCCTTGTAGGTCAGGTCATGATGTTCCTTTAAACCTCTAGCAATACAAATGTTATTCTCCATTCTGCATCTTTTTATCTCTATATAAATGGATAAGTGTTATATTCTTTAAGGTCAAGAGCCATGAGAATATATGCTCTCCTGTATATTTCAGGCTATCAGTTCAGTTCAGTTCAGTCACACAGTCGTGTCCGACTCTTTGTGACCCCATGAATCGCAGCACGCCAGGCCTCCCTGTCCATCACCAACTCCCGGAGTTCACTCAGACTCACGTCCATCGAGTCAGTGATGCCATCCAGCCATCTCATCCTCTGTCATCCCCTTCTCCTCCTGCCCCCAATCCCTCCCAGCATCAGTCTTTTCCAATGAGTCAGCTCTTCGCATGAGGTGGCCAAAGTACTGGAGTTTCAGCTTCAGCATCATTCCTTCCAAAGAAATCCCAGGGCTGATCTCCTTATAGGTAGCATCTTTTTACAAAAGATGCAGAGCCAGAGTGACTAAGCACAGTCAACAGAGCACAAAGGAACAGATCTAATACAGAGCTGGATTTGTTTTTCTCTATTACAAGAGGATGAGATGCTGGATTCAGAGTTTATCATTGACTTTGTAAACACAAATTATCAGATCTAAACCTGCCTTTATATTTGAAAAGTGAAATCTTATAATCTACCAAGACTTAAGAAATTTCTTAACAAGGAACATCTGTAACAGAATGTAATACTTTGTATCACTGCTCTTTGACTTTAATTCTTAAAACGGCATACAATATTTATAATTGTCTTCTTCTTTACAGATCAGAAAACCTGCAGCACAAGGGCTTTCATTTCTTAGATAAGTGTCACACAGATAATGAGTTACTGACGGACAGTAGAATGCAGGTTTTGACACTTCCAACAGTTGACTTGCTTTCATTTTCTGCAGCAAGTAAATATAATCCATGGCTAGATTTCTCTTTTGTTTGAAGATATGATTTATATGTCTAAAAATATTAAATTCAAACTATTCTGCCTAAAAACACACAGTTGCACAGTCACCACACACACACACACACACACGACATACTGGTGTCAGATCTGTGTTTTTAATGTTTCCTAGAATGTTTTATATGTATAGAGAAATACTGGTGATTTCCTTAATTCTCAATATTTTAACTACATATGAATCCATCAAGTAGAATTTTTCTGAACATCATATACACAAGTACACAATACACAAATTAGTTTGTAAATATTAGTTTTATAAATAAAATTACTTTAAAATTGCTTTATAAATAAAATCAGGCTGACTAAAGCCATCATCAAATTACCTTAAGTATTTTATTAGTTAGAATGTTTAATCTGTCAGTTTCTCCTAAAATTTTAAATTAACCTTAAAACCAGAAAAAAAGAATACTCAAATTAAGAAGTGATTTGAAAATTTTGGTAACATTTATGCCCAATCCATTACAAAACCATTGATAATGGGGTTTATATTCTTTTGTATTGTTTTCAATGTATCTGCTTTGCTGAAGTTTACAGCAATAGGTATGCTCATACCTTCTGGGGGATTTAACAATTTGCTTCACCTAAAATAAAAATACATTCTCTCAAAGAAGCCAGGGTGGAAGCTTTCAGCTGCCAGCCAAGAATTCTTGGCCAGGACGTGCACTGGATACATCTTTCAGGATCTGTGAAGAGACTGTGAATTAATTATCTTGCCATGCTGTTTGACCTGATATCTATTTAGTTAATTTATGTGAATTTCAGAACCTCTGCTTTGGGGGCAGAAATTACTTTTTAAGAAAACTTATCATAATTTCATTTATTCAGGCTTTTCTACTGTTACATATAAGCCTATAAAAATTTCTTAAATACAGAGATCAACTAAATTAAGGAGAAAAATTATTGATTTTTATTCTAATTTGAATTAGAATTATTTGTACAATAATTTTAGAAAAACAGCTATATTTTATCTCCATAATATCAAACTTTCATTTAATGGATCTTACAGTCTCAACTTGTTTCAAAGACCTGTAATTACTATGATAATTGGTATTCTCTCTTGGCTGATCCAATTGTATGGAGTCCCCTGACTCCATCATTCTTCCAGAATTATTCCAGACATTTTTTAAAAAACAATCCTTGCTTTCTGTCAGCAACATGATGTTCCATCATGTCTTGCTTTTCTCTAAGACATGAAATTAGCTACCCTCAAGTAGTTCTCTTTCCATTTAGTAAATTATTGGAAACCCAAATAAAAAAAATAAGGTACATATGAAAATGTTTCTCATGTATACTGTGGGAAGATAGGATTGTTGGAGCACTTTGGAGACAAGATTGGAAAGAATAGTTTAAGGCAATCAATTTAAAGTAATTATCCCAGTTTTATCAGTGGCTTTGGAGAGAGTGAAATTTGAAGGGTTCCTCTCTTGTGGACCTTGATTCTTGGTAAGGATACAAAAAGAATCTGAGGTCTTACTTGTTGCAAAAACAAGTTTACTGAAGCAGGAACAGAAGGAACACCTCATGGGAGAGGTGGGCCAAGCCAAGAGAGGCATTGGCACTGGAATGGTGAGGCAAGAGGTCTTTCAAGATAGGGTTTATACATATTCATCTAGCCAGGTGTGGACTGACAGTTTTGATTGACAGTTGCAAGTTACATAACAACAGGTTCTAATGCGCATGTCTTTCCCATAATCCAGTCTATTATAATAATCAGATGTGTGTATGTATAGAATATTTATGAACCCTTAATGGGCTCCGGGCTCCCTAAATTCACTTGAGGACACAGCTGTGCATCAAGAATGCATGTGCCTGAGTTGGAGAAGTCCTCATGGTTAGTTTGTATCCACTGTGTGCCTAGGGTACATGCTCTGGTTGTAAAAGTCTCTGTGGTTATTTTGTAGCATGTCTATGAACTCTCCTGGGCCCCAGTGGGGTGTATCTGGGTTGAGATTTGAGAGATAAGCTTGAATCCTTTTCCGCTAGGCCACTCCTGGTTGTTTATCTGAAACATCCTACCTAACAGTTTCAGGCTAATTCAGTTCAGTTCAGTTCAGTCACTCAGTCGTGTCCAACTCTTTGCAACCCCATGAATCGCAGCACGCCAGGCCTCTCTGTCCATCACCAACTCCAGGAGTTTATTCAGACTACATCCATCGAGTCAGTGATGCCATCCAGCCATCTTATCCTCTGTCGTCCCCTTTTCCTCCTGTCGCCAGTCCTTCCCAGCATCAGAGTCTTTTCTGAGTCAACTCTTCACATGAAGTGGCCAAAGTACTGGAGTTTCAGCTTTAGCATCATTCCTTCCAAAGAAATCTCAGGGCTGATCTCCTTCAGAATGGATTGGTTGGGTCTCCTTGCAGTCCAAGGGACTCTCAAGTCTTCTCTAACACCACATTTCAAAAGGATCAATTCTTTGGCGCTCAGCCTTCTTCACAGTCCAACTCTCACATTCATACATGATGGGCTAACAAAAAGCTAATTAACCCACGTGAAAGGCTTAGTGCAGTCCATTGCACACAGTAGGTGCTCTTATAATTTATTGCTTTGGCTGCTTTGATTGTTAGTTTGAGCAATATATATATATAGTGTTAGGTAAAAGATGACCAGTGTAGGCTGTGAACCCAGTTTTCTGCAGTCTCATTTGGTGTAGCCCCAGGGGCAGGGTATAGGTTGTCCCATCCGTGTTATCATGGCCAGGAGGAATAGTGGCAAGAGCATGTTTAGCTATGATATTAGAAGGAGAGTGATAAAGGAGAAAAAATCAATTTGAGCTTTTGTGAAAAGGAGGAAGGTTTCCTGTAAGTGCAGATCAGAAATTGCCTGGATTCATCACAGAGTCACAGCCAGTAATCGGGGTAGCCAGCCAGAGGTCTTGAGGTAGGGTCAAGATAAAATCTTCAAGGCAGGCTAGAGACATATGGCCAGGTCAGGCCGTTCTAAAGGAATAGCACCCCAGGAGTAGTGAACAGATGATAAGGTAAGTAAGGGCCAGTGAAAGTCAGAGTGTGGGCGGCCAGTCCTGGGGTGGTGGGGTGTGACAGCCAGTCTGATGGCGAAGAGTATAGCCAAAGTTGTGATTGGCAACAGCCACAACGGATGAGGCCAGTCAAGCATTGGACAGGGCGTGTCACTCACTGGCAGGAGGCAGGGGTGTCTTAGTAATGGTGAATTGCTGGAGCGAGAGTCGCTAAGGTCTGACAGGAATTTGGAAGCCAGGAGGTCGGCCAGGCGGTGTAGTGAGAATATAGTTAGGGGTTGATCTAGAATTAGCTGTTTTTTTTTTTTTTTTTTTTTGGCATTTGCGTATAGAGAAGCTGCTGCTGCCAGGGCGCATAGGCAGGGGAACCATCCCCGCGTGGTGGGGTCTAACTGTTTGGAGATAAATGCCACTGGCAGCATTTCAGGGCCCGCAGGCTGTATGAGGGCTCCAAAGGCTATGCCCCCTTTTTCATCAGTATACAGGTGATAGGGGAGATTGGGATTGGGCAGGAAGAGCGGGGAAGAGGACAGCAAAGCTGAGCGGAGGTTGTAGAAAGCCTTTTTGACCTCTGTTTCTGAAGAGAGCGGTCCAGTGGGGGTGTCTTTTGCGGCTGTGTAGAGGGGTTTAGCCAGTGCAGCATAGTTGGGGACCCAGTGCTGGAAGAATTCTGTTAACCCCCAGAAGGACAAGATTTGTTCTCCAGTGAAAGGGGGCAGAGGTCTCAGAGAAGGCTGAGTCTGTCAGTAGTTAGAGCCTTGGTTGTTGGGATAATCTTTAGACCTAGGTAAGTCACAGAGGTCTGGGTGAGTTGGGCCTTTTGTTGAGACGCTCGGTATCCTTTAGAGCTAAGGAAGTTAAGAAGAATAGTGGTATGTGTCTGAGAGAGAGCTTGTGAGGGGCTGCAGAGCAGAAGGTCATCCACATACTGTAAGAGGACACTAGGGGCCAGAGGGCATGTGGCCAGAGCTGGGCCAGAGCCTGGCCAAAAAATGGGGGCTGTCTCTAAATCCTTGAGGCAGGACTGTCTATGTTAGCTGGGAGGACTGTAAGGTTTCTGGGTTGGTCCATGTGAAAGCTGTTAGGGACCAAACGACGGGCTCTAGGACCTGAGTCATGTTTACCAGAAAAAGACAGGATATGCGCTCATCCTGCCTGGCCAATCATGTAACGCCAGCTACTCCTGTTACTGAGACAAAGAACTGCCTGTATATAAGCCGCCATACTCCTTTGTTCTGGGCTCTTGTCAGATTCCACTGTGCTGAAAGAGACTTGGGCCCTAGTGCGCTAGAAATAAACGCCTTAGCAGTACTGTGGTGGACTTGCTCTCTCAGTCAGTTCAGAGATACAGGCTCGGCGCATAACAAAAGCAAAGAAGAATTGGCAGTCTGGGTGTAAGGGAATAGTGAAAAAGGCATCTTTGAGGTCTATGACAGTAAAGTGAGTCGTACTTCTAGGAATGTCAGAAAGTAAGGTATAGGGATTGGGGATAATTGAATGGGCAGGGATCATGGCCTCGTTTATCAGTCGATGGTCCTGGACCAGTCAGTGGCCACCAGCAACTTTCTGTACCAGGAGAATGGGGGTATTGAGGCCGTAGGGACCAGGAGGCCCTGGCCTAAGAGATGGTCTATGATTGGCTTAAGACCGCATAGGTGAGTCTGAGAGATGGGGAATTGAGGGCGGCTTGGGAAGTGGGAAGGATCACATAGTTTAATCAGGATAGGGGTGTGATGGGTTGCTACCAAAGGGATTTCAGTGTCCCAGATGGTAAGGTCGGCAGTTGGAGCCTCAGGGGAGCAGAGGAGGAGTAGGGGCAAGGTGAGAGATTGGGAAAGTGAGAGAGGTAGGTGAATGGTGGCCCTAAGCTTAGCTAAAATGTCCCGCCCCAACAGGGGAGTGGGGCATGAAGGGATTATCAGAAAAGGGTGTGCGAACAGGAAGTGGTCAAGCTGACAGGGCTGTGGCCCAGTCTGCAAGGGTCGTGAAGATGTGCCCTCTATACCCACCACCGAGACCTGGAAAGGATGCAAAGTGCCCCCGAAGGAGGGAAGGACCGAGTAAGCAGCCCCTGTATCCATCAAGAAATTGATAGACTTACCAGCCACCTGAAGCATTACCCTGGGCTCGGCTTGGGTCATGGGGCTCCCCGAGTCTGGGCGCCGTCAATCTTCACCAAAGGAGAGAAGTTCCAAGGTGGAGTGCGGGGAGGAAATGGTCTTTTGGGAGCCCAGACCTCGGCCCGGTAAGGCCGGGGCCTGAGTCACCCGGGGACAATCACTCGCCCAATGTCCCGGCTATTTGTAACAAGGGCAGGGCTTTGTCAGGAGCCAGGGGTTTGGGCTTGGCGGGCTCAGTGGCCCTCATGACTGCATTTGAAGCGGGCTCCTGGCGGTGGCTTCTGGGGACCCACCCTCTGTCCTGTGGCCAGCCGCAGGGCTGCTACCAGTGCCTGGGTGTGTCTCTCAAGGAGGTTAGCCTGGAGTTCAGCTTTTTTTTAAGCCTTGCCTTGCGGCTGGCTTTGGTGGCTTCTTCTCAGGCATTGTAAACCTTAAAGGCCATTTTTACCAGGTCTCGGAATGGGGTCTGAGGCCCATCCTCAGCCTTGGAGAGTTTTTTTCTGATGTCTGAAGCTGATTGGGATATAAAACAGTTGGCTAGGGTAGTAACCCCCGCTGGAGAATCTGGGGCAATCCAGGTATAGGTGGTGAGAGCCTCTGTCAGCCTGTTAAGAAAGGCTGCTGGGTTTTATCGGAGCCCTGGGTCACTTAATCTAGTTTAAGTAGGCTTACTACCTTAAGGGAGGTGGTCTCCATTCCCTCTACTAGGCATTCTATTATGTATTGAATGTTGGCCTTCCCTCTTTTGTCCCTCTTGATAGTCCCAGTCTGGGTCTACATCTGGAATAGCAGCCGCTCCGGGTGGCCGGGCTGGGTCTGCTGGGTTGGCTACATGTCTCAAGTCTGCTACCACTCTTGCTGTGGCCCAAATGGCCTTTCTTTTTTTCTGGGGTAGTAGTGGACCCCAGGATGACAAATACGTCTTGCCAGGTGAGGGCGTAATACCGAGACAGCTGGGTAAAGTTTTTGATGTAGTTAGAGGGGCTGGCCGAGTAGGAGCCTAGCCGTTGTTAAATATGGGCAAGATGTTGGAGTATAAAGGGCACATGGACGTGGGTGAGAGCCTCTGGGCCGGCCACCTGGTGGAGAGGAAGCAGAGGAGTTGGAGGCAGATTGGGAGCGGTCTGCGACCTTGTGTGTGAGCTGACTGGTGAGTCAGAAAGGGGGGGCATCGAGAAAGGGGTGGATATTGAGGTGGAGCCATGGGAGCGGCGAGGGGCGTAGTCACAGAAGAGCTGGGCTGTGAGAACAGTGGGGGGGAGGTGATAAGGGGGGACGGGGTGGATGGAGAGACGGAGCCAAGGACGGAGCCAAGGGAGTGTGGGAGGCACAGTCACAGGAGAGCTGGATATGGAGGGAGTGGGTGAGGGCGATAGAGGGGAGGTTGGTGTGGGGAAGGTCAGTGAAGCCGGGCATGAAGGGAGGGGTGGATATAGAGGCGGCTTTGTCACAGGAGGGCTGGGCTGTGAGGGCAGTGGAGGAGGGGAAGACATGGGAGAAGTTGGCAAGGGCGATAGTTAGAAGAATTTCAGAAGGGGAACAGTGGGTATATAGGGTGGGACAGGAGTGCAACAGCCAGAAAGCCTGTACGTAGGGTACTTCAGACCATTTTCCCGTCTTCTGGCAGTAATTATCTGAGTCACAGAGGATGTTAAAATTGAAAGTTCCGGTTGGCAGCCATTGTGAGTCGTTATCTAAAGAATATTGAGGCCATGCCTCAGAACAAAGGTAGGTTAAGCGCTGGGAACGAATTTCTCCAGAGATATGTAGAGTTCTGAGGTTGGCAAGTAAACACTCTAGTGGTGTAGACCAGGGCCGTCAGGCTTGGAGGGAGCTGCCCCCATGGCGAGTATGAAACGAAGGTCCTGGACCAATCATTAACAGGGCTGGGAGTAGTCCGGTCAGGCGTCCGCGAACGGGCCATCAACCCAGTGAGAAGGCCACTCAGCCAAGATGGACGTCTCCAAATTGACAGGCGGCGAGGAAGCAAGCCTGGCTTGTGGAGGAGGGGTCTGGATGCAGCAGCAATTTACTGGAACCGGGACACCCTAGGAATAATCACCAAGGAAGCAAAAACCCCCAGAGCCCTACCGATGGAACTTACCCCGTATCCTGCCAGACGGTTGAATGGTCCCAGAGGGGTGACAGGGTGACCTGGTCCGGCGCAGGCCAGACCCAAGGGGGCCGCAAATCCCGCTCATCGCGGGATGGGCCCTCGCCTCAGGCCCCATGTTGAGTGCCAAGTGTCAGATAAAAGACAACCAGGATACCAAAAGAGTGTCTAACAGGCTTTTATGGCGAAGTGCTCCCGGGCGGGATTCCCGGACCCTAACGGGGCAGGTCGAGGAAGTCCACGCGACCGGACCGTGTTAGAAGTTTGTTTATATATGCACGCTGTGAGGGATGGGCAGGTTATAGGATGGGGGGTTTGGATAGGTTGCCAGGCCGAGGTGTCGCGGGCTGATAGGTCCTTCTATGGGGCAGGGTGGGGCGGCTTTAGCTGGCAAACTGTACTGTCATTGGTCCCCAGGATCCGGGAGGCTCCCTCCGTTAGGGGGTAGGGACTTCACCTACTGTCGGGGGAGAGGAGGGGCGGCTCATCATGGCAACCAGTGAAGTGTGCTGTCACTGGTTCCCGGGATCTGGGAGGATCCTTCCGTTAGGGAGCTTCTTGCCGGCGGGAGGGAGAGGAGGGGTGGCCTATCATGGCCCCCGGGGTCTGACCTTACATATAGGATGGTAAAATGGAAATTTAATTCATTATTTGGCTATTTTTTCAATATGAGCTGTTGATTCAAAGATTTTAGACCCTGTGGGAAAACTGCATCAACTGAAAGTAACTAGTTATTTGCCATTTTCCATGCTGGAAACATTTGGGCCATTATACCTACTAAGTCTGAGTGTCCCAGATGGCACTAGTGGTAAAGAACCCACCTGCCAATGCAGAAGATGTAAGAGACCCAGGGTTTGATCCCTGGGTCAGGAAAATCCCCTGGAGGAGGGCACGGCAGCCCACTCTGGTATTCTTGTTCGGAAAATCCCATGGACAGAGGAGCCTGGTGGGCTACAGTCCATAGTGTCGCAAAGAGCCAGACATGACTGAAGTGACATAGCACGCGCTCACACATCTATTGAGTCTTGAGAAGTAATAGAAGTACAAGGTATGGTCTTCCACATCAGGAGAAACGCACAGTGACAGGAGTAAGGACACGTGAGGACAGGGCCCTGATCTGCGCCCCTACCCACCCCCACCACCTGGGGGCTGACGTGAGGATCAGATTTCTAAGCTGCATGATTACTCAAGCACCAGCCATTCTCTTGTATGCAAATGTAGGCATTCAATCTAGACTCCTATACTCAGAAGACTTTGAAAAAGGAGGGGCAAAGTAAAGATATTTTGGATAAACAAAAAGATGAGCAAGTCTGTCTCATGTAGAATCTCATTAATGAAATTTTAATTGATTTCACTGCCCAGTAGAAATTTCTGTGAGGATAGAAAAGTAGTTACCAGCCACGTGTGGCTATTGAACATATGGAATATGGTTATTCTTGAAAGCAGCTCTTCCCAAGAAACCACGCTCAGCAGGAAGCTCTTTTCCTTGCCACTTTACCAGAGCTATATAATAACTAACTTTTAACTAGGCACCCTATGCCCTATGTATCTCTGGCCTGAGCATACCTTTCAAATCTTTTAATCACGCAATACCTTCCCTTGTTCTTTCTGTAAATCAGAAGAACTAGGAATGAAGAATAAGTAATTTATAGATGACTGGGTCTCTTCCTTAGCTTCCCCTTCAGTAATCTCCAAAACAAGCTGTATGACCAAACTCTGTGAACAAGACATTTAGAGGAAGCTCATAAGAATTCTACAAGCCTGCACACAGTGGGGGATGGCGATGACTCTGGCCCCCTACCTCAGTGATTAACTGAGCTTACTTCCCACCTTTCCTTCAAAATGTTGATGGCTAAGCAGACTCTTCAGAGGTGGATTATTGAGGACACTGAATCCACCATCTCCCCAGATTGCTGGCATTCTGATCAAAGACAACTTTTCTTTCTACCAAAAACATTTATGAGTTTGACTTTATAAGAGGTAAGCAGCAGGACCTGATTTATCTAAAAACACTCTGACTTAGGAACTAAGTTTTAATTTCATTTAAAGCTAAATATTGTTGATTTAAATAACCACATGTGGATGATGTCGGGCCGCCTCAGCCTACAGTGGCTTGAAGCATGGCTTTGGTCCTCAGGCAGAGACTGAGGCCGGGCCATGGTGGTGAGAGCTCCAAATCCTAGCCACTGGACTAGTGGTCAGTGACAAGGCCCTGGCCCTTGGACTTTGCAGGAAAAGAATTCCTACAAAGAAAGCAGTGAAACAAGTAAAGTATTTATGAGGAGGAAAAAAAACCGTGTAGTATATGTGGATAAACATATGGGCAGACTCAGAGAGAGAGAGAGCTGAGCCCTCAAAGTAGTTTAAATCACTTTCATGGGGCATTTCTTCTGAGTTTCCTTTAGCCAATCATTTTGACTTGTCTGTTCCTGAGGCCATATTTGGTTTATCTCAGGAACCTCTTGTTTGTGCTCATCTCTTAGCCAAGAGATGGGGTTCCCTGGTGGCTCAGACCTGGATGCTCAGGTAAAGCGTCTGCCTACAATGCAGGAGACCCAGGTTCCATTCCTGGGTTGGGAAGATCCCCTGGAGAAGGAAATGGCAATCCACCTCAACACTCTTGCCTGGAAAATCACATGGATGGAGGAGCCTGATAAGCTATAGTCCATGGAGCCGCAAAGAGTTGGACACAACTAAGCGACTTCACTTTCACTTTCACTTAGCCAAGGTGGATTCTAGGGAGGAGGCTTATGAGTAGCAGACATCATTTACTATGAGGTGATGCCCCTTTCCTTTTTGATCTCCAAGGAGCCTTTCTTTACATATATAGTCAAGGGAGATGTCCTTGAGTTTGAAAATGAGGAATATATGGTCTTCTATCTGTGGAGGACTCAGCCTCCTCCATCATTCTGCTTTTGCGGAGTTTCTGATATCATGGAGTTTTTGTCCACAGGGGAGAAAGTGTTTAACCTGGGCCCCACCCATGTCCTGCCTCCTGGCCATTGGCTGCCATACCGAATGGCAACAAAGGGTGTAAAACAAGCATGAAGAAGGCATTCCTAGGAACCGTAAGGTGTGAGATTCAAGAAGGAAGGAAGCGCATAAAGAGTTAAATGTGTGACTGAACCAGAATAAGAATTGACTATATGAAGTAATGATGATGATGAAGTTCTTGCAGGATTTTTAAAAAGAATGAATAACATATGTCAATAAGATGGTGAGTCTGTTAATATTGAGATGAACTGTTAATATTATTAACATGGTAATTACATATGGTTCAACTTAATTCCTTCTAGGTTCTTACATTGTTAGGGAAGAGAAGAGGGTATGATTGAAAAGAGAGACTGCTTTAAAAGACTGATAGTGACAACTGGGAGAGAATTATCTCAGTATTCTGGGTTGGGCCCTTTGTATTTAGGTGCAGACAGCTGGGACACTGGCAACCCTATCCAGTAGCACTTTTTTAAGGGATTAGAGGGTTCAGGGAACAGAGTCACATGAGGCATTTATACAAAAGTTATTCTTTGTATTTGATTCTTTCTTCCCACCTGAGCTGTGTGGTGTTAGAAATGTTTGGGCTATGTGTCCCTTTCCTCTTAATGTGTCCCAGGCATGAAGAGAATTCCAGATATCAGCAGTCAAAATCTTTTCACAAAAATCATAAGTCCCGGTGGACTCAAGTTCACACTTATTCAAAGAACAAGTACTTCCAATGTACTTGTAGTTCTAATGTACCTTTGAAAGAATATTTCAGGTTAAAGAAACACATTTGTGATGGTAAAGCCAGACAAAGATAATATAAATGACACCTTTAAATGGTGGTTTACTGAAGGCTGTATCCAAGGAAAATATGTTGAATCTTGTCAATGCTTTCTCTATAACAACTGACCTGATTATGTGGGTTTTGTCCTCCATTTTGATAGTGTTGTGTATTATACTGATTGATTTTCATATGTTAAATCATTCTTATATTCCAAGACTAAACCTTCCTTGGTCAAGATGTGTAATTCTTTGAACATGCTGTTGAATTCAGGTTACTAGCAGTGTGTTAAAGGTTTTTGCATTGACATTCTTCAGGGTTATTTGTCTATAATTTTCTTTTCTTATAGTTTTCTTTATCTGGCTTTGGTATCATGGTAATTCTACCCTCATGGATTGAGCTTGAAAGTGCTCCCTCCTGCTCAATTTTTTTGAAAGAATTTCAGAAGATTAGTGGTAATTCTTCTTTAATTGTTTGGTGGATTTCTCCAGTGAAGCCATCTGGTCTTGAGCTTTTCATTGTTGAGTGGTTTTTAATTAATGATTTAATCTCCTTACTAGTTATTGGTCTGTGTAAAATTTCTAGTTTTTCATGACTCAGTCTTGGTAAATTGTGAGCTTATACAAAATTTTCCATTTTTTCTAGATTATCCAATTTATTGGCATACAACTTTTCATAGTAGTCCATAGTATTCCATAGTATTTATCCCTTTTTATTTCCTCAGCATTGGTTGTAATGTTCCCCTTTTCATTTCCAATTATATTTGTTTGAGTATTCTCTGTTCTTTCTTGTAATCTAGTTAAAACTTGATCTTTTCAAAAATTTAGTATCATTGAAAATTGTTGTCATATATTACAAGATGGATGAATCTTGAGGACATGATGCTAAGTCATATAAGCTGGTCACAAAAAAATTACTGCTGTATGTTTCCATGTATATGAGATAACAAAAGTGTTTAAATTGATAGAAACAGAAATTATAGTGGCAGTTACCATGGACTGAGGGAGAGAGGAATAGGGAATTGTTTCATGGGTATAGAGTTTCAGTTTTATAAGATATAAATGTTCTGAGATCTGTTTTACAAGGTGGATACACATAAAACTACTGAATCTGAATCACAGGACACTTTATATTGTGCTTTTTATTACCACAATTAAAACATACCCACACCCAAACGTCCTCTCTCTAGCCACAGGACATAGGAAGGGGCAGCCTACAAGACAGAAAAGTTTAGACAGGAGCTTCTCTACTTCAGGCAACTCCACTGAAAAACTTGTAGTCTTATTTTCAAACTACTAAAAGTCAAGTGGAGATCCTAGACTTCTACCCTCGCAAAGCCATAATGTATTACCCCAGTTCATGCTCCCCACCAATTAGTGTCAGAAATCTTTGACGATACAGTCAGCACTTCCTTTCTCAAACAGACAGTGTCATGGAAAACACAAAGGAGAGTGAATATTTACCTCCACCCTGCAGTCATAAGGTGCCCCTACAGGGGTGATAGCACAAGAGGCCTGGTGGATAGTCAGTACTTTCCCTACTTGCCTTTGTCAACAAGGATACTGCCTGCTCCTGGCAGTGTTGTTGAGGTGATAAGGGAGAGAAGTCACAAGATACTTCTACCTGACCAAGCAAGGGAGGTATCTTAGAGACCCAACTGGAGAGTCAAAACCCATACCCCTGCCTAGGAGTAACAAGGATCCCTCATGCGGGTCAAGCAGGCAGAGTGGAAGGACTCCTACTTGACCTGGCAGAATTAAGCTGATATTCTCCATTTCTTCTACAGGACCAGTGTCAAAATAAGTGAGCTAAAACAGGAGGCTTAAAGATAAAGATTCTTATAAATATAATATCCCAAATGTTCCATTTCAGTAAAAAATCACTCATCATATCAAGAATGAGGGAAGATCCCAAACTGAGTGAGAAAAAGCAATCAGTAAATCCCAAGATCAAGGCAGCAGAGATGTTAGAATATCTGACAGACATTGTCCGCTACCATTAAAAAGCTTCAATAAACAATTATGGAGGAACAAATTTGACTAGTCTAGGTCGATGTGTAAAACCTTTTGAATTTATTCTGTTTGGAGGTTGTTTAGTTTCCTGCATGTGTAGATATTTTAGATCATATTTGATGTGTTTTTTCAGCCATTATTTCTTCAGTAATTTTTTCTGTACCTTTTTCTTTCTTTTCTCTTGCTTCAATTCTTATGATGCATGTGTTGGTATACTTAAGAGCATGCCCACATCTCTCTGAGGCTCATTTCATTTTTATTCATTCTTGCTTCTTCTCAGCTCCTTAGATTGAATAATCTCACTTAATCTATCTTCATGTTTATTCTTTCTTCTTCCAGTTCAAATTGATTATCAAATTTTTCTGGTGAATTTGTAACTGTACAGAGAATTTCTATTAGTTCTTATTTATAATTTCTATGTCCTTACTGATTTATTGATTTGGTAAGATATTATTGTTGTATTTTCAGTTATTTAGATGCAGTTTGCTTGGTTTACAGTTTTTGTATGTATTTGTAATAGCCGATTGTATATTTTTGTCTGCTAATTCCAACAACTAGGTCATATCAGAAGATTTTTCTCTTGTACTTTTCCACTTTCTTTGCATGTTTTGTAATTTTTTGTTGAAACTGAACCTTACAGATAATATACTGTAACAAGTCTGGAATCAAATCCTTTATTCTTCCATGAATTCCTTACTGTCAAAAGATTTCTGTTGGTATTGTTGTTGTTTCTCTCATTGTTGCTTATTTATCTAGGTACTTTTCTGAACTAATTATACTGATTCTATATTCCCAAGCGTGTGTGGCCATTGAATTCACACTTTTTTTTAAAGAAATTTTTGTTTTTATATGAAGCCTGAATTCCCAGGGGCCACTGAAGGTTAATGTAATTTATTGGTTAGCCAAAGATCTATAAGACTTCCTTAAATTCTGTATTTGTACATCTTTCATTCTTTGCAAGGGTATCTACATGAGAAGGATTACCTTCAAATTTCAAGTGGTTTATAAGGCAGCCTTAGCTTTCACTTCCTGCTTGTGCAGGGTCTCAAGGTTGAATGATTGGTTTCTTCTCCTTTTCCAGGTCTCTGCTGGGCATGAACAGAGTATTGTACATGTACTTAGCTTTTCAGAAACTCAGAAATATGTGAAGATTTTAATAGTCCTTATGATTATCTTCTTTTCTAGATCTTCCTTTAAAAATCCCAGCTAGGTATTTGTTTGTTCCAACTGAAATAATAGACCTAGGCAGCTACAATGTCCCTAAAAAATGGCTATGCTTTTGGAAACACACTAGGGATAGGACATAGCCTCTGCTTCCCTCTCCCTTTTGATCTGAGCTCTGTGTTTAAGAAAATAGTTGAAAAAGCCTGGAAATAGAAATGTTCTATAAAGCTGGACAGAGAAAATTTTGACAGTGTAGTTGAAGATGTGTAGTTTAAAATGGAGCTCCAAAATAAGTCTGTCCTCACCACTGGCTGTGTGATTGTCAATGATTATTATGCCACTGAGCTGGGGCTGGGTGGGGGAGGAGGGGAGTTGTTTTAGGCTCTAAGTGATGTTTGACTCTTTTGCAACCCCATGGAATATAGTCCACCAGGCTCCTCTGCCTATGGGATTTCCCAGGCAAGAATACTGGAGTGGGTTGCTATTTCCTTCTCCAGGGGATCTTCCTGACCCAGGGACTGAACCTGCATCTCCTGCATTGACAGGCAGGTTCTTTACCACTGAGCCACCAAATACTCCAAATACAGGCATGGTACAAAGGTTTAGTAGTTTCTGTTGCATAGGTGATTGTTCTGTGGCTTGATTAATTTTCAGAGCTCAAAAATAGTTCCATCCAAATGTCTGGTTGGTATTTTGCTTCCCCCCCGCCCCGGCAGAAGAGCAGTTCATCAGAGTTCTCACACTACCGTTTAGGAAACATACATTCTAGTGTGTTTCGTGGTTGGACTAGGTCAGTGGTCCTCCTGCAAACAAGTTGCTTTCTTTCTCCTGGTTTCCGACAGTTTGTTATATTGACAAAAGCGGTCTGTTACTAACACTGAAGAATGTGGAAAAAGTGAATTAGGAAAATATATTTCCTCTGTTAGATTTAATTTTGTTATATTTCTGGTTTTTAACATCACCAGTTATTTAATATCAGCTGGCATCTGATCTAGCACAAATTATGTGTTAGAGTTATTCCTGTTTTATTCTATCAGTTCACATGCTCTTTGAAGTATATGTTTAAAGGTGGATGAGTAGGGCATATGCAATAGAATTCATTATTTTATACCCTCAAGCACATATCTTAATAATTTGTATTTAGTGGAAGTTTAGTTTGTAAAGAACTGTACATAGACACGGAAAGAGGTAATTATAATTTATTGTAGTAGGTAGAATCAATAGATGCTTTCCAACTGAGCTAAGTATGCAGACAAAATACAGTGAGGCATAATTTGAATTCAAGGCATCACAGCAGTATAGTTTGTAAAATTATTAATAATTCTATGCATTCATAAACGTATGGCCCAAGTCATTGACTGTAAAGACTCCAGGAAGCTGAGTGATTCTTGAAATGTCCAATGTGGGGATGCCAGGGCATGACTTGGAAGAATCGTTTTCTCAAGTTCTCAAGCTACTGAGAATCCACATGATAATAACATCACTAAAGGGACATGGAAACCACCTGAAATGATGGTAAATGTAGCACAGCAGGATGGACAGAATGTGGGGGGAGAACCAGAAGGTAGACCAAAAAGGCTGAGAAACTGATAATTATTTCCATCTTTTTTCATCTACTTCTTTCAAAATACCTGGCATCATTTCTTACTGTCATCTGTTCTGCAAAGAGTCTTCAGAACTTTGTGTTGCTGTTGATTTTGAAGGTTCATGTCTCCTCTGAGAGAGAGAAAGTTATCTCCCTTCTGGACTACCTGCATCTTTTTTGATAGATCAATGATTGTATAAGCCAGAGAATTAGAGGCAGTGCACAGCAGGTGCTAAGCTGCCCATCTACAAAATACTATAAAAGTTTTTCCTGCCCTTTGTTTTCTGACTTATGCCAATTCATTCATTTTTTTTTTTTTTTTGCATAAACAGGTGAAAGCTGCTTTGTTTCCTTTCCCTCTGACTCAGTCTCACAATTACCGGTAGGGAATTTACATTTTAAATTTTGTCTGTAAAACAGGGTTCATAATTACCATTTTCTCTTGCAAACAGAATTGGGTCCATGTGGCTGTGACTCTGACCACCATCAAGGGAATGGTCACTTTACATTTCTAGACCTCATATTATTGACTTAGGCTTATTTACATAATTGAGTTTAAAATCATTTAAACATAGGTTTGTTTAATCAATTTCCTCGTCACAAGGCACTGCTTATTTAGAACAAAGCCTTTCTGTTGGAATGCTTTCTGATATTTTCCTAGCCATCAGCAAAACATATAATTTTATTTTCTTCCAGAAAAACTATAGGTATCCAGATAAAGTCATTCTCTCATGAATCCCCTTTATTTCTTGGTTTTAACATTATTAACAGAATGATTAGCAACTCAGTCCTGAAGAGGGTAAGTAAAGCACAATCTTAACACCGATGCCCCCATCACCCCCAGAACATATGTGTTAATAATTCTGATTTTTTAAAAAATCCTATAATATGTCTTCTGAACACATGACTTAGACATTGGTGATAAAACCTTGGGGAATGAAGGACTCCTCATTCTGAGGCCATTGTGTGATCTGCATGCATATGAATATTTTATACATCATCATTTGCAGTTTATAGCTGTATCATGCATTTGCATTGGTATACTGCTGCTAATATTCTCTGCACACTGAAGTCCACTCTGTAGTTTTCTTTATTCAGCATGAGGATGTTATGCTGGGAGAAACTGCATGGTGCCTTATTTTGAGAGATTGATATCTGAAAGAATTAGAATTTTCTTCCATATCAGTGACCAGACCTACAAGCAGAAACTCTTCTGATGTGCCATCTGGAATTGTTCACACATCTGTCATGTGAAGGGACCCCAGGAGCTTCTCACAGATTTTGGAGGGTCTCTGTGGAAGGATTCATACCCTGCAGGCACCAGCCTGTCCTCTTTAAAGCATGGTGGGCAGGCAGACAAAACCTACTCAATATCACACCTGCTCACTGCTGCACTGGCCACCTGCTGATACCTCAGCCAAGGGATAGAGGAGGAGAGGCAGGGTAGCAGATTCCACATGGCATCCTAATTAGGTTCACTCCTGAGCATTTCTGAGGTGTGGGTTGTGTAGGGAAAATGTATGTCTCAGTGGAAAGTATGCATTGTCTGCATAGGACAACTTTCTGGGTAATCTAAGGCTGACTCTATAGGAGTTATTTTACAACTCTGCAAGTTGTAGGTAAATGTCACCAATGCAGAGTAATTCTTGCCTCTAGACATGCAAATCAGAGAAGGCAGTGGCAACCCACTCCAGTACTCTTGCCTGGCAAATCCCATGGATGGAGGCGCCTGGTAGGCTGCAATCCATGGGGTCACGAAGAGTCGGACACGACTGAGCGACTTCACTTTCACTTTTCACTTTCATCCATTGGAGAAGAACATGGCAACTCACTCCAGTGTTCTTGCCTGGAGAATCCCAGGGATGGGAGCCAGGTGGGCTGCCGTCTGTAGGGTCACACAGAGTTGGACACGACTGAAGCGACTTAGCAGCAGCAGACATGCAAATGGAATGTCTGAAGGGACAGCCCCCTTATTTAAAAAACAAAACTGTTCTGTCTCTATTTGTGTATTCTACTTGATTCCTTCATTTAATTAATGAGTTAAGCAGCCTTTAAGCATTTATTTCAGATGTTTATGAGAGCCATGATTTTCTCCTTTTTGGAAAATTATCTTTAATAACTTCCAGGAATGACATCACCAAGATGGAGATATAGATTGTTCCTGACTCCTCTCCCCATTGCAAGAAGAGCAATTAACAACTATTTATGAACAAGATAAGACTGAGAGAATCCTAGAACATGAGAAACAGGCTGAAGGCCCCCTGCACCACAGAGACCAAGACAGATAGTGTTAGAAAAGTTAAGAGGAACACTGACTGCGTTGCCCTTCTCACAGAACAGGGCAGCACCACACACAGAGGTCTACCCTGAACCTATTGTTCCTCTAGTGGGAAAAGAGAGCCCGGGGAGACAACCAGCACCCCCAGCACTGTGGGTTGCTTTGTGGGAGCCCCTACCCTGAGTTTCCCTGGTGGCTCAGTTGGTAAAGAGCCTGCCTGCGAATGCAGGAGATGCAACAGATGCAGGTTCAATCCCCGGGTTGGGAAGATCCCCTGGATAAGGGAACAACAACCCACTCCAGTATTATTGCCTAGAGAATTCCATGGATAGAGGAGACTGGTGGGCTATAGCCCATGGAGTCACAAAGAGTCAGACACAACTGAGAGACTACTTTGGTTGTCTTTCATTTTCTTTCTACTTTGGTCTTGCCCCATAGGGATTAAGGGGTCTATAGAGCTCAACTACTGGGAATCTGACTGTGACAGAGAAGAGAAGTAGGGGCTTGCAACAATCAGCACATGGATCTTGGCAGACTGAATCTATACCTGTGGTGCCCCAATAGTAATCCCAACAAGTGGGTTTGCTCATGTATAGAACTAACTTGGTGGTAGACTGACCAGAGAGCTCATTAGGATGCAGATCTGCCTGCTTCAAATCTTCAAAGGAGGAATTTTGCCAAGCGTGGAACCTAGTTCATCCATACACTGGCATGGAGCTGAGTCATAGCCCCACCCACTCAGGAGACTGTCTCTGGCTGCATCTGGCCAGAAGGACTGGTAAAAGCATCTGGAAGCTGTGTAACCAGCAGTGCAAAAGCCAAGAAATGAGTACGCAGTGTTGATCAACCCCAGAGCAAAACTAGTACTAGACATGGAGGCTTCTGTGGCTATAATCAGGAAGGGAGATTAATTCATAGCCAAGGCTGAGAGTAGCTCTTGGTCCTTCCCAAATGGTAGAGGTATGGGTGGCCCCTCTCCATCTGGCCCAGGGAAGGAAACTGAGATACAACCCCACTTGCTGTGGAGAGTGTCTTCTGGACCCTTCTGATCAGAAGGGCAGGCAAGAACACCTGAAAGCTGCATAAGCCAGTAACACTTAAGCCCAGAGACATGCAGGCAGAGTTGATAATGCTCAGACCAAAGTCAGTGTCCCTGTTCCAACAGGGAACTTGGGGGACATGGACTGGCTTGCAGAGTTTTTGCTTATAAGTCAGTTGATAATCTAATGGGAGGTCCCTTGTATATAGCTTGTGACTTCCCTTACTGCCTTTTTTTAAATTACATTTTTACTGATGATAATTGATTTATAACATCATATTCCCTTACTGCTATTAATATTTTGTCTTTATCTTTAATTTTTGCCATTTTAATTAAAATGTATCTTGGTGTGACCCTCTTTGGCTTGATCATGTTTTCAGCTTTCGGTGTTTACTGGATTCAGGTGTCAGTTTACTTAATGTTTTTAGCTAGTATGTCTTCAAAAATATTCTTTGTTTCTTTCTCTCTGTTTTCTCCTTCTGGGATCGCTAATATGAATATTAGTAGACTCAGTGTTGTCTCAGAGTTCTCTTAACCAGTCATAATTTTTTTAAATTATTTTTTCACTTCAGTTTGAGTGATTTCTCCTCTTACCCATTTCATTGTAGCTTTTCTTTTCATCATTTATTCCTGTTAGTCTTCCAATTGTTCTCACTGAAAGGATCTCTGTAACTAGTTGTCATTTTGGTGTGTTCATAAAAGAGATAAGCTCATGGCCTTCCTGCTATGTCATCTTGGCCTATCCTTTCCTTCTGCAATATCTTGTTTGATGGCAAAAATAAAATGTATTTTTTGCTGTTGTTACACTCATTCTTTATGTATATATAACACAATTTAACATATTTCCAGTTTAGTCAGGCTTCAAAAATTTGGGGAATTCATCAATTAAAATAAGCAGATTACAGTATTTGTTTAGTGCTATTCTCTACTTACAAGGCACTATAAAATTTGCATTATTTGGTCAGGTAGAGCAGTATCTAAACAATAAACTCAGATTTAAAAGTAAAGATTACATATACATTTCTAACTAGCGTAACTGCCCTGGTTAGCTATTGGACTAGGTCATTAGTTATGGAATATATTCAATTGGCTGCGTTAATTACAGCTTGGTCTACTTTATTTCTTAATGAATGATTTGTATTCCAACATCTTAAATTCTTTTTCTGCTCCTGGAGTGTGCATTGTAAAGGACTATAATTTCTAATTAAGTTCTCAAATATTAGCCATTCTTATAAATTATTTATAGTATGTCTGTTGGATGCAATCTGGGTTAATGAGATTTTAGGAAAAATCTTGAAACACTTGAATAATATTATTACCAGTCATCTGAAATCTGGGTTAGGCCCACAGAGATGCTAAACTCTAAGTGATAATTCTCAAATCATCTGGACTCAGCAAGTCCAGAACAACTTGCTCGCCAGATTCTGGTTTTCATCTTAGATTCTTGCTGCTCCTTCTAAGTTTTCTTAGCTGAGTCCCCTTCACGTAACTGTGAAATGTCAGAGGCCCTCAATGCCATTTGTGAATCTTTTCATGTAGCTATACTCTCTCTGCATGTAATTCCAGTGCCTCTCAATAAATTCAGTTTGAACTTCTCCAGACAAATGTGTTCATTTGTATGTCAAATAGATAACTTAAAATACAAAAGCACCCAAATGGAACTCTTAGCTTTCCCCTCCCCCTGTCCTGACTTCCTCAATATTTTCTGCATCAGTGAATACCAGTGCTATCTATAGAGTTACTGCAGTGCAAGGCTTGCATCATACTTCTTTTGCCTCAAGTGTCTGGTTCACTGTTTCTCTCAGGTCCTAGAAAGTTCATGGCACATGGGAGATGCTCAATGCGCTGTCACTGAGCACTGAATAGGACATATTCCCTGAAAAGTCAGGAGAGATGAGAGTCATGCACTCGATGGTAGAATTTAATAGGACTGCGTTTTGACTTGAGATTAATTTTTTTAATATTAATAAAAGTTGGGAAAAGGGAGAGGAAGCTAATGATCTCTGCAGCTGAGCAGTCCTGAAAAGAGATCTTACTTAGTTCCCTGCCCAGGGATTAAACTTGTGCAACCTGGATGAAAACTAGGAATCCCTAGTGACCAACACCAGGGGCTAGGGGCTAGAAGCAGAGTGGCCCTGGCTCTTGTCCCTGTCTGAAAGCAAGAATGTTTCAAGGAAGCAACATTCAAGGAAGCAAAAACTAAAAATAGGTACGAAGTTTATTATTAGACATAGCACAAAGTATGGGAGAGCACACAAGAAAAGTTTGTTTATCTAACTCAGAAGTAGGGCAGAGATACATACCCAGAGAGAAAGAATACAAGCATCTTCTATGATGAGGAGTGCAGTAAGTCAGAAGCTAGGCAGAGATACACACCTGCAGAAGCGTTCAGGCATCCTGAATGAGAACACAATAAAGAGGTGATTTAAATCACATGACTTCCCTGGTGGCTCAGAGAATAAAGCATCTGCCTACAATGTGGGAGACTGGGGTTCAATCCCTGGGTCCAGAAGATCTCCTGGAGAAGGAAATGGCAACCTATTCCAGTATTCTTGCCTGGAAAACCCCATGGATGGAGGAGCCTGGTGGGCTGCAGTCCATGGGGTCACAAAGAGTCAGACTTGACTGAGCAACTTCAGTTTCACTTTTAAATCACTTATATAGGGCAGTCCTTCAGGGTCTTTGTTTACCTTTGGCCAATTATCTTGTTTCTTTCTTCACACCTGATTGGTCCATGGATGCTCCTCAAGATGTGCCAACAACTTTTTGCTAAGATGGTTCCCACCCCAAAGGCCAATGGGTGCAAGTCCACAGTTATTATGGGGGCCCTTCCCTTTTTGACTCCCAAGAAGCCTTCCTGCACATGTGTAGACAAGGAGTCTTCCTTTGCCTCAGGAGTGTGCACCTTATCTCTGCTTTAGCAGAGCTTAGCTTTTGACACTAGATTTGTTCTTGGAGTGTTTGGGTAAGAACAAAGCTCATGAATTTTATACCACTTAACAAAGTAGCTCAGATGGTAAAGAATCTGTTTGCAATGCAGGAGAGCATGGGTTTGATCCCTGGCTCAGGGAGGTTCCCTAGAGAAGGGAATGGCTAGCCACTCAAGTATTCTTGCCTGGAAAATCCCATGGAGAGGGGAGCCTGGCAGGCTACAGTCCATGGGGTTGCAATCAGACTCAACTGAGTGACTAAGAGTTTCACTTTGACAAACATCATGTATCCAGCCCAGAGTCACTATTTCCTACCTCAGCAAGAGCACACATAGATGGAAAGATGACAAAGTTTCTAATGTTTTTTTCTCATAAAGTTTGGACCAAGGATAGCTCATGTAGGTAAAAGTGACATTGGGTTGGGATAGTTGAAAAAATTAGACAATAAATCAAAGTGTCTTCTTTACTAATAGAAGATAGAGTTTATTAGAGCAACATATAGGATTGCTGGGCACTTTTGAGTGCTCATTTGAGGTGGCTCTGAATTAATTATAGTGATGTCACTCAGCTCTTCTAATTTTATCCAGTAAAACTCAGCTACTTAGAGCTGGCATGAGGTAGGTGGTTAAGTTCATTTGGACAGAGAGTGAGTTTGAAGGAAGAATGAGGAGTGAGGAGCAAACCTGCTTTTTGCTGATTTTACTGTTGACCAGTCAGTCTTACTGTAATTGAGTAGAAGTCTATATTTTCACTAATTTAAATCATACTTCACGTTTTTATTTTCCTCTGCAGAGTGCTGTGTCTTCCATAAATGCCTATTATAGACTATCACATAAATATATAGGTCTTAGAATTATCAATAATGATTGATAAGGAATCATATCAGGTACATGCTGATCATCAGGGCCTTAGCAATGAACCCTTTAAGCACAGGCCTTTACTTGTCTAGGTGCTTGCATTTCTGCTTTTGAATAGTTATTAGAGTAAGAGAACATGGCATATTAATGTGTACTAATCAGCATTGCTGTGGCAGTAAACCACTCACAAACCTCAGGTGTTATAAGAATAAGCATGTATTTCTTGCTGCCTATCTGGCAGTGACATGTGGGTCTGCTCTTCTGACTTACTAATTCTCTTGCCTCTAGGTCTCACTGGTACTCAAAACCACCATCCATCGCATGGGAAGGTTTCAAAGTGACCCCACTTGTTGTCTGTTCACCTGTGCATAGACTTGGGAAATCTTTTTCTAAGGCCTGTTTCCCACACACAGAACAGGAGGTAGACCTAGACCAGACCTTTCCCATTCACAACAACTCCAGGCAAGAGTACTGGAGTCGGGTGCCATTGCCTTCTCCGTATGCACAGTTAAGGGAGGGGACTTTGAGATAGTGCATAAAAATCTTGCAGGTCCTCAGGAACTGTGCCAAGTCAATAGTCAACAAGGCGGTATCATATCAAATGGACATTTCTTTGATCTTGCCTGGTCTTTCTGCTACATTTAATAATTAAGCATCTGTTCCATTCTCAAATTTTTCATTTATGACATTATTTTCTATGACATCACTCTCTAAATTTCCTCTTCTTTTCTGATCTCTACTTTTCAGGAGCCCTACAGCCTTCTTTGTCCTCCAATTTCTATCTTCAGCTTGCACAGATACTCTGAGTCACCAGATTTATAGCTAAACTTTCAATTACCATTTCTTTGCTGATAATAAATCTATCTATCTATCATCTATCTGTCTATCTAGATTTCATTCCTAAGCTCCAAAGTCACATCCATTATTCTTTTATTGAACAGGTACTTTTGAACCAATATGAACTCTAGTGAGAATTGTAGGTAGAACTAGGAACAAAAGAAAACCTCTCACCTTATGAGGCTTATGTTTCAGTAAGGGGAATAATAAAACTGAAATAAACACACATATAATATGTCAGATAGCTATAAATCCTTTGAAGAAAAATTAAGCAGTATATGGTGAGGGCTGACAGAGTATCCTGGGATGGAAAATGAGGCTTGTGGTTTAATTTGGGGTGGTCAGCAGACACCTGATCCCTGTAGAGTATCATATGATGTTAAGAATTCTAATTGCTCTTGCTTTTGTTAGACAGTTCAGAATCCCAGATCCTGAGTATGGTAATTTTATGACAATGAGGTGAATAAAATCACAAAATGGCAACAGTTCATTCTGTGATTCAGCATACAAGGTACAAGTGGTAAGACCTTTGTTTCAATATTAAGATAGGGGATTATTATCAATGCATTAGTCCAGCATTGATATGTACATCAACGTTGAATAAATATAAAAATATGGTATTATTTACTGGTGTGTCAAACAAAAACATCATAATTATTTTACAAATACATTATAAGCATTACACAGCTAGTCCCTGTGGATAAACAGTATTTTTTATTTCAGACTAAGCTCCTGTATTAGTCAGATAAGCAAAAGGAAACAGATGACACACACCATGGAAGATTTTTCAAGGAGTGTTTACCTGAAATTATCACAACATTGTTAATCAGTTACACACCCAATCCAAAATAAAAGGTTTGAAAAAATAGTTTAAAAAGGAAAAAAACCCACAAAGAACCTAATTGCAAAGTGTGGGCAGGCTTCAGGGAAGCCACAAAGGACAGCACAGGGACCCAAGACTGGCGGCAGCAAAACTGCCATGACCCCATGACATGGGGAGAAATTACCAGAACCTGAAAAGAGGAAGAGTCCACAGAACAGGTGACCTCGAGAACAACAGTGACCTCTTGTCTTGAGACGCAGCTCGAGACAACCACACAGAGAGAACTAACAAAATGACACCGAGACCTCTCTCCTTCTCTCTCTGTTCTCCTGACTGAGCTCCTCACTGGCCAGAAGGCACAGGCACTCATTTGCTATCATCCACTCTGGTTATTTTCAAGCAGACGGCAGGGTGCAAAGTAGTAGAGAAAGAACACACAGGTCCAAGAGACTCCAGGATGAATTAGTGAGATGGAACTGCATAAAAGTTATAGGATCACTTTTTAACATATAGGCTTTGGAAATTGTAAACTTGGAAAATTATGTTTAGAGAAATGGCATCTTTAAACAGAAGTTTATCTTTTTAAAATACAAGAAAAATTTAGCTTATGGCAAATTCATGAATTCTGGAGTCATCACTTATAGTGTGATGGAAAATGGCAGGATGAACACCTATGTGTGTCTTCTCGTTCTGCCATGAACGTATGTTCATAAAAAGGTATTCAAAGAAGAATTTACCTTTTACAGTGGTGATCATGTAATCAGGGCTCAGAAGTTGAGTTTCTGTAGCATAAACATCAACATGATGAGGGATGCAATCTAGTGGGATACCTCCATCCAGAATTTGCAGGATGACTGTAATGAATCAGTGGGCCATTCAAAGAAGCTCTTGGAGTTCAATATAAAATTTTATCACCCTGATCAAAGGTTTCTTGGAACTATGTTGATGAAGACCCTGGAATAGCAAAGTCACTTTAATGTGGACGGTAAGATAGGCTAGGTAAATAGTCTTGGTTTTCAGAAGCAGTATTTCCAGAGGTGAAACCTTAATCAGAGAAATTAAGGCAAGCCTTATTATTGTTATGTCCAGCCTCTATCAACAGGGTTTCCAAGCAGACTTATAACTTGGAGAAAGGATTCTGGAGGAAAATTCTCCCTTTAGCACAGCAAAGGAAACCCAGGTCACACCACTTATAATTACTCAGTGGCAAGTCTGGTAGGGGACATGGGGATCATATCTCCCCATTATCTGCATCAGCCCTCTTCTGCATTTCAATCTTGTGATGAGCTGGGCAAGTGTAACTCCAATCCCTCTCTTCTCCATTTGATTTCCAATCCTTGATTAAAAATAAGTAAATGTACAACCAGAGATTAGATATATGCAGAACAGATGAAAGAGAAATATAAAGGTAGGGAAAATAAAGAAAACAATCCCCTAAGGAAAGATCAATTATTCAGGCAACAGAAAGAACTGTGCTATTAAAAATTCTAATTAGTATCCTTGAAGTGATTCAAGGAAATATTTAATATACAAAAATACTTTCCCAAACAAGATATTAAGAAAATGAAAATGATTAGAAATTAAAATTTCACTGGAAAAATATATTTAAACATGACTTTACTAGTTGAGCTGGAAGATAAAGTTGAGTCACTTGCCCAGTTTCTCTCATTGTAAACAAAAATAATAAAAGGCCAAACCTGGAAAATATGAGATTGATTTGAGAGGTGCCAACTAAAGAGTGACACTTGCCATCAAGCTCAACAAGGACTGAGTCACTAGCTACCACAGTTCCTGACTTTCACACCTTGAAAGGAGTTCAAGGTGAAGATCAGGAAAAAGGCACTCTGTGCTCTGGGAAAACAGGCAGAACAGGTCTTCAGAGAGATACTTTCAGGGGAAAATTTTATGAACCCAGTTTCTTTCACCTTCCTATACTTAGGACTTGCCTTGTGGCTCAGATGGTAAAGAATTCACCTGCCATATGGGAGACCTGGGTTCAATCCCTGGGTCAGGAAGATTCCCTGGAGAAGGGAATGGCTACCCGCTTCAGAATTCTTGCCTGGAGAATTCTATGGACTGAGGAGCCTGGTGGGCTACAGTCCATGGGGTCGCACAGAGTTGGATAAGACTGAGTGACTAACACTTTCACTTTTATATTTTAGAAAACACTAAAATCATTAACTAAGGTACCTGTGCCTTGTACTTATCAGCAACTTTCTACAGAGATTTGTGTTTGACTGCAGATACAACTTCTCAAAAATCAACTATATGCTGATCTCTCCCCCTGCCTCTTTGGAGCAGTTCCTCAGAGCTATCTGAGAGGCTGTCCCTGGGCTGTAATATTCAGTAAGTGCCTAAGCAAAACTGAAACTCACAGCTCTCATGTTGTGTGTTTTTATTTCAGTCAACAAAAGTGGCAATGTTGAACCTATCTAAGCCAGGGAAGCCTGGTGTGCTGCAGTCTATGGGGTCACAAAGAGTTGGACAGGATTTAGTGACTGAAAAACAACAACAAGCCTTGTACTCTAGATACCAGTTATGGTTAAGGAATTCCCATTCTTTTCGTGTACTCGGAAAAGACTAGCACATCACAAACAATAGCCTAGCATTCTCTATCTACTCTAAGAATGAATGAAAAAATTCTGATATCACTGTTGTTCTTTCGAAATTTCAACATTCTCATAAAATTTTAGGACAATGAAGTTACATGAGGATAAGATGGGCAGGACCATCTTTAAAAATAAAGTGGTTAATATATAACAAAAACAGATTGAGAGGCAAAGTGATTTTGTGATGTGTTGAAATCAGTCATTTTTGTCAACAAGAGAAAAGAAGTAACAATTAGAAACTCCGGAAGGGAAAATATCTGAGAAAGAAAACAGTGCTTCAAATGTGATGCAAATTAAAATGAAGCGTAATTTTGAGTAAGTAGTAGAAAATTAGAAAATCTAATTTACCTTGGTGCTAGAAGCATTTTTCTCTGAGTAGTCCAGGAATCACGACCTTGGATTGACATAGGAATATTTGATGAGACTATATAGCAAAGAATGTTCACATGCAGTCGTAATACTAATAAGTTGGTTTAGATCAGAAAAAAATAATTACCATATGCTTATAAAATATATTTTAAAAACTTTGACTAAGTAAAGCCTAAGCTATAGCTGAAAGAAGTTGGAATGTGTGGAGAGAGAAGAAAAGGTTAAAGGGATAATAAGGGTACTTGTGTTCTTTTTCATCTCACCTTCTGGGATTCCAGGGGATTAAAGATGAGAAAAACAGGTATGTTTATTACTTAAAGTTATAAAAATAAATAGCATAAATGTGTGGTAAGGAATTTGGCTTTTCTTAAAGAAAGGTATGGCCTTTATGCCCTTCTAAAAATAACTTCTAATAATTTACTGAGTGATGAGAGCAATTTTTTTTCATTCACAGTTGCCTCTTGGAGCCACATTTGATGGTTTTTACTAACAAGGTGATTTAGGGTGGGTTCTTTGGGCCCTGTGATAAGCACGACCTCCAGAGAAGGAAAAGGGGAATGAAGATTTAATTCAGTCACATGGAAAATGAATAAATCAGTTATGCCAGCATAATGAAGCCTCAATAGAAACTCTGGGCTCAAAGTTTAGGGGGGCTTCCCTGGTTGGCAATAGTTTGTGTATATTGTCACCACTGTGAATGAGAGGGAGTGCTGTCGTCCACAACTGCATGGGGAATTATGGAGTCATGGCATTCTGGGAAGCTCTGCACTTGGACACCTCTAACCTTCCTAACAGAAAATCCAGAGGTTCTCCAAACAGACCAAGTCGAGTGATCTCTGTGAGCATGCCTGGGGACTTATCAAAATATTGGTAGAGATATCGTGACATCCAGAACACCACTTTCCTGCTTCCCCAAAATAATTCTTCAGAGTAGTATGTCCAGAGTGGTCCAAGCAGGAGAAAGAGAGGAATGTCCTCAAGACAAAAAAAGCCTTGGCAACTGTTAGGGCAGTCTCTCTCCTGCAGTCTACTCCATTTCAGAGTTTCAGATGCTGGAATGGTGGGCAGATTATAACTGGGGCTCAGCCTTTCCAGCAAGGATCCCAAGTGATCTGATCTCTGAAGGAATTCTCTCATCCTTTGCTCTCTCAAAAGAGGGTGTAGTGGAGAAGTCCTCAGGACATCTAAACAAGGCAAGGGACACCCTCTCCTGGGTCCATCCCTGTGTTGGTCCCGTGTTGGGGGCCAAAACTGATGCCGAAAGTTCAGCTTATCTGTACACCAGCGACAAACCAAATCTCAGAGACAGAGCTTTGGGTGAAGTAGAAAAGACCAGCTTTATTACTTTTCCAGGCAAAGGGAGAGACAGTAGACTCCTGCCTTGAAAAACTGTGTGTCCCAATTGGAGAAGATAGTGAGAAGCATTATAGTAATGGTTCAAAGAGAGTGTGATCAGCTCATTCTTCTGATTGATGATGAGACAAGTAGGAGTCAGCATGATCAAACTTCAGGTTTCAACTTCTCAGGGTCTACATGCTTTGTGGGCAGAATACCATCATTAATCATTAACTTCTTCTTCTTGGAGGAGGTTTCAGTATCTGCATGCCTGTGTGCGTGTGTGCTCAGTTATGTCTAACTCTTTTCAACCCCATGTGATCCTGCCAGGCTTCTCTGTCCATGGGCTTTTCCAGGCAAGAATACTGGAGTGGGTTGCCTTTCCCTTCTCCAGGGGATCCTCCTGACCTAGAGACCAAACCCATGTCTCCTGCATCTCCTCCATTGGCAGGTCATTGTCATTTCACCACCAGGGAAACCCTTCAGTAGCTGAAAAACAGCTCAAAGAGTGTGTGTATCCCTTCAATGGGAAAAAAGGACCTTGCCCCAAGGTTTTACTATTGCTTCTCTTGACTGTTTGTTTTGCCCTGGTCTTGCATCCCCTCCATTCCCTAATTACCAATTGCTTACATCTGCTCATTGGAATTCAGAGAAGGTCATGGAGGCTGAATGAAGGCTATTTCTGGTAATCAAAGAAATGGGGGACACAGAATTTGTGCTAGGAGCCCCACAGGGCCCCGCTTAATATCAACATCTGGCTGGAAGAATTCAGAGAAGAAATTTATGAGCTTGGGGAATTTCTCTTCATTATAAACATAGCTGTTCTAATTTATTATTTTTTTTACATGTCATTTTGAAAAAAAACATTGGCATGAAAAGCCTAAATGCAAAATATATGAAATAAAGGAAACATCTCAGACTTTGCAGCTAAAATTTCAGGGCAGAATCAGGTGAACTTAATTTCTACAAGCCCCCTAGACTGTATTTTTCATAACTATTCCTTGAGCAATTATGAGTAGAGGTAAAATCCTAAACAAAACAAGGCACTTAAAAATTTCTCTTTCTTGTGTGCCCTTGCTTCATGTGCATCTCTTTATCATGCCAAAAAATTGTGTTTGTGAGATTTACCTAAGTAATTAGACAACTCAGTTGATACAAAGAAGAAAACAAACCTCCCCCTAAGCAGTGTTAACCTTGCAGCTGAGCTCTGGAGCTGTCACAGTGTAGAAGCAATGAAAAGAATGGCTAGAAAAATTACAAGTTAGGAATTGGGATTTACAGAAGCTTAATTCAATTTCTCAATGCCCTTTTCTATTCTAATACTCCTTTTTAGACCACAGATGAATATTCTGTATTTGAGATAACACAAGGACAGTTTTGAATATTGCCTGGCAAGACATTTTATAAAGTATAATGAGCAGTTTCCAGATGATAAAAAATAAAAATGAAAAATACAAAGAGCTCTGGGACCTTAACTCTAAATATAGCTCTGGAATTGGAGTCCAGTGAGCTCAACAAGTTATTTATTGCCGTCTGCTCAGGGTATGGCTGTTCCTTTTGTCCCCTAAGAGATTTTTTAGCAGGATCCCAGATTGCAACCCAGTGTTCAGGTAAAAACCCAACAGACTCAAAATGGTGTTGCTGTGCTAAGCCCCGTCTCATTAAACCAAGACTTAATTAAAGTTTCAACACTCCCAGAAATGGAACGTTAAACTGGTCAATCAGGAACTGCCTGGTCAGCACTAGGAGTAATCTACCTGATAACCCTCTGCCATGCCCTATCACCTTGCAATAACCTATCTGCCTTTTTTTTTTTTCCTCCTATGATTTACTTGTTTCTACTTCCTTCTGCCTAAAAAAGTCTTTCATTTTGTATAGCTCCTAGGAGCTCCTTTCTATCTGCTAGACTAAATGCTGCCCAAATCAAATAGATTTTTACTCAAAGTCTTAATAATTTTAATATGCTTCCATTAAGCTAAAGCTTAACTCAAGTTAAAAGTTTTAGCAGTTCCTAACACCAAAGTTGTCAGCTGTGGGGGCCATGCCACAGTTTCACAACTCACCTCTGCCATCAACACCATCCAAAGGCAGATTCACCTGGATGCTAAGGAAGCTTAAGCTTGAGACTGTCACGTGTGTCAGCCTGTTCCAAGGCATGTACCTAGATCTCTGTTGTTTGCCTCACAGATGACCCCAAACCACTTTATCAAACCTGTACCTGCAGT
The DNA here is from genome assembly GCF_042477335.2 of Ovis canadensis. Classification (NCBI taxonomy): domain Eukaryota; kingdom Metazoa; phylum Chordata; class Mammalia; order Artiodactyla; family Bovidae; genus Ovis; species Ovis canadensis. The sequence continues at coordinate 47,217,618 of NC_091246.1, read as the reverse complement.
ATACATAATAGAAAAAGTCACATTAATTTTCCCCTTCTATCTATTATGATTCCAAGCAGAGCCCTGTGGGCTCCTGGGTACAAAAGATTTCCTGGGTCACTCATTTCTTTGATTACAGGGAATAGGATTCATTCAGCTTCCATGACCTTCCCTGAGTTGTAACAAGCAGGTTCAAGCAGTTTCTAATTAGAGAAGGGAGGGGATGCTGAGACAAGGGAGGAGCATTCAAGAGAAACCATAGCACAGCCTTGGGGCAGGGTCTTGGTTTCCCACCAAGGGATATACAAAACAGTACCTTTGGGCTGTTTTGATGATACTGAAACCCCCACCAAGTGGGAGAAGTTAACATTAATGATGATATGCTGCTCACAAGCACATAGACCCCAGACCAGTTGGAACCAGAAGGTTCATGACACTGACTCCCATTTACCTCACCACCAACCTATCAGGAGAATGTCTATGAGATGATTTCACCTTTTGAACCATTACTATAAAACTTCTCTCACTACTCCCTCCAGGTTTTGAGGGCATTAGCCCTCTGCCCCCTTTGCCTGGCAAATAAAACTATTCTTTTCTACTTTACCCAAATTCTGTCTCCAAGAATTAGCTTGGTGTCATGGCAGAGAAGCCAAATCCATCTCCAGAAAAAATGTTTTACTTCTGTACTTCCCTCTTCTTTTTCATCTTCTTTTACCTCATTTAGGTAAAACAGGACAATGAAAATTGTTTCCAAAAGATTTAAGAATGCAGAGTTCTGTATTCTCAATTATGTGTGTATTCAATAACCCAACAAAATTTATTTAGCACTGCCTTGGCATGTACTTTGGTCACCTGATGCTAAGAACTGACTTATTGGAAAAGACCCTGATGCTGGGAAAGATTGAAGGCAGGAGGAAAAGGGGATGACAGAGGATACTTATTGGAAAAGACCCTGATGCTGGGAAAGATTGAAGGCAGGAAGAAAAGGGGATGACAGAGGATAAGATGATGATGGTATGACCAACTCAAAGGACATGGGGTTGAGCAAGCTCCAGGAGTTGGTGATGGACCGGGAAGCCTGGAGTGTTACAGTCCATGGGGTTGAAAAAAGTCGGATATGACTGAGTGACTGAACTGACTGGCATGTGCTAAGCCTTAACAACACCCAGGTAAGTTAGACATGGCCTTAGATAGCAAAGGATCAAACCCTCTGATCAAGAGAAACAGACACACAAATACATCTCCTAAACTCCTCTAAGATTCATCAACCCAGTGAGAACAATGAAAGGCTATTTACTCAGTGCTTGCTAGAGCAAGGAGGTTGGCCACCACCACTTGAGTTTGGCAAAGACTCAAAATTGGAGATCAAAAGGGAGAGTTCTCACACTCTGCAAGGATAGCAGAGCCCACCAGTGAGAAATACTTCTTTTTGCCCTGCAAGAGCTCAGCCAATGAGAGACTGTCACACCTCAGCCCATGAAAAGCCGCTGTACTCCAACTCTCAATTCCTCCAAGGCGCTGTATTGACTACAGCCCTCTGTCTTGCTGTATCCTACCCACTATGCCAATTGTCTTGCTGTATTTAATTGTTCACTGAACCCAGGGTAGACAAGGTGAGAAGAAGATGTGGGGAGCCTTAGGAAATGCAGACATTATTCACTGTGGCCAGGCAGACATGCTTTACTCTCTAAGGGCTGATACAGCAGCACCAATGACTAGGCCACTCAACACGACTGGACTTGATGGTCCTAGGGCTTTTCAGGCGATGCTCATATAGGATCATACCACAATGTGCATTCACAGTGCCACAAATGATCCCAGCTGTAGAACTAGAGTGGTGTGGGGCAAGAGAGCCTAACCACCTCCACCTCGCCAATTGCTCTCTCCCTACAGCCTCCCAACTTACTTTTCCTGTCTATGAGTTTCCTCCCATTTTTTCTGGGAGACTTGCACATGGTCTGCTGTGGCTGTAATCCTAAATTGCAGTTCTTAGTAATCCCAAATAAACTTTTCTTTTTTTTCTGGAAAAATAACTTGCAGTCTGCTGTAGTTCAACATTCTGATGGCCCATACTAGAATCCAGAGAAGACTCCCAAACACTTCAGGGCTGGTGAGCAAAGAGGTACGGTATTCACATGGAGCATATTGTTGCTCATTGCTTTTCTTGTCAACCTTGGGGTTTGAGAATAAATCTTTTTCCTGGATCCAAGCTTCTGCCCTCATTGCATTTTGAAGCAACTCAGGTTTTATTTGAGATCTATTTTAAGGTTTTTTTCCCTCTGATATTGTTCTGTATGTGAGTACTCATTTGGCACTTTGACCTGATTTTGAAATCAGATTGCTTCAACTGGACCTGACTAATCTTTGGCTGATTCCTTTGGGAACAGGGGCTATTTCATTGAACTGTGCCAGTTTGGCCTTAGGCCAAGTTCCCTTTGGAATAGGGGCTGTTTTATTGGAACTGTGCTCAGCAGTTTCAGCCTGGTTCTACTGAGATCAGACTGCTCCTTGAACACTGACTGGCATCAGGCCTGGAGGCTATTTTTGAGCTATTTGAGTTGTTTAGGCAGTTTGAAAATTATTCTTTTACTCTAGAGAAAAACTTATGAGAAGTTGGATTCTAGTTATATACATATTTGAGGGTAACCCGCCCCCCGCACCCCAGGGACCATGACCAATTTTTATGTTTGAAAGCCATAGTCCTTTCTCATGTTCATTTCAAACTAAATGGACTGACCTGACCAAAGACAATTTAGAATATCAATGACCATTATGAGGAACTTTTGAAATCCTTAATTTGGTTTTTTAAAATAAATTGAATAAGCATAGCTTTAAAAGCCAACTTCTAAATGTTACTGAGCCTAATATTGTCTCTCTGCAATATAAGATTCTAAGATTAACTGAGGCAAACAAACAATTAAAGAAAGATAAAATGGCTTCTAAAGGCTCATGCTCCCTTTCCTTGGCTTCTTTGCCTAAAGCTTACCAATATCATCTTCCTCCTTCTCTTCTATGTTGCTACCACCTCATCTATACCCTCAGTTCCCCCATACTAATTCTTTCATAAAACTTTCCTTTTGCTCCAAAACTCTCTCCACTCCCTTTTCTTCTGAACCTATCAGAACATGTCTTTTTAACATTAAACCTTCTGAGAACCAAAAAGCTAAACCCTTAATTTCTTTTATTTCCTGAACTAAAGCTGAACTGTGAGCCATAGTCAAAGATTTTCTCAGAGGAACTGAAGATCCTCACAGTTTTGCTGGGGAATTTAATAGAGTCATTCACACTTATTAGCCTAGTTTCCCTGACTTACATCAGCTGATTCATAAGTTTGCCAGTGGAGCTCAGGTCCAGCATTCAACGAAAATTGATCATCAGAAAATTTTGAAAAGTCTCTAGAGTTACAGCTTGGAGACCAGCATGATTATATGATTAGGCTTGGGCAGTGCCAGTCATCTTCATCAGGCAAATCCCAGGGCTTTTTCACAGCCTGATAACTGGAACAAAATTCAGTGTTTCACAGAAAAATCTGGTGAACTTGTTCATGACTATTATATTGACTTGAGTTTTTTTGTTTTTAGTGGAGTAGAGTTGCATTACAGTGCTTTGTTAGTTTCTGCTGTAAACTTCCTGATTATTTCTAAAGAAAATTATGTTCTTCCTGCAGACATTGATTTCAATCAGGTAGCTTTTAACTCTATTAATGGATTGAACTTGGACCTTTCCTGTCTAGTAAAAAGGACCAGAACACAATTGGAAACCATGTCCAGTCCAGATTTAGTTAATTTGGCAAATCAGTTCTCAACCCTAGATGAGTCACCTAAAAAAAGACTGCTAAGATTCTTAATCTTCTACTCTAGTGAATGAAAGTTCCTAAACAAAACTCTCCTAGTTTCTGCTATTGTTGCAAGGCATCAGGACATTGGTGCTTGAGGTGCCTTTAGCCCTTTAATGGGGCTTCCTAGGTGGCTCAGTGGTAAAGAATCTGCCTGCCAATTAAGGAGACACAGGAGACATGAGTTCAAGCCTTGGGTTGGAAAGATCCCCTGGAGGAGGAAATGGCAACCCACTCCAATATTCTTGCCCGGGAAATCCCGTGACAGAGGAACCTGGTGGGCTACAGTCCATGGGATCAGAAAGAGTTGGACATGACTGAATCAACTGAGCACAGCACAGCATACGGATAGTTTAATATATATGTTTTTGGAGTACCTCATGAATTTGCAATGTTTTGGAAGCAATGTGGCTTCCTTACTTACAGTTGAAATTAAATTTAAAATGGCTCTTATGTTCAGAAAATATTTGATGCAATATTTTTACATTGTCATTTTATCTGGTATTAAGATTCCGGAGCATATTATGTTTGACTCTCTGGAAGCTAAGGAAAATCACCTTGATGATATTTCTGCAAGGAATTCTGCCCTTAAAGGAACTGACAGCAGCCAAACCTCTGTCATGTTCTGGAGGGGTATTTACACAAATGATAACCATAAAAATTGACTATGGAAGCCCAGTTGGTCGCAGAAAAGGAAGAGCAAGATTGGAAATTCAGCAATTGTTTAATTAAAAAAAAAAAAGATCTGGTTCTGACCTAGTAATAGCATAGTCCTACCAGGGAACCTAATCTTTCTACTCCTCACCACTGTACATGCATTAAACCATTGGTTTGCTGACAAAATAAAAGCATTCATGAATCAATATGGGCAGGGAAACATTAAAAAGTGTTTATTAACTATTATAATTTTTTAATTAAAAAAATTTAAGTTCTTCATTACTCCTTTAATCTTCATTTTTATAACCTACTATTACCTTGCAAAAAAAGACCCTATTTTTAAAGCAAATTTCCTATATATATATATATATATATATTTATAATTCTTGTGATTGATTTTTTAAATATTTTTAATATTGTATTTTTCAGAGTCTAACCTCTACTCTAGATTTTTAATCTTTGCTTTTTGGTATTTGTTATCAATTTTGTACTTTTAAGAATCTAATCTTCAGTACCCATTTTTTTGCGTAGGGGTGTGATTACTGGCTTGATTGCTCTTTCCCCTTTTGATTCTCCCTTTTCTTCCACAGTTTACCTCTATCTCCTCCCTCCCCCTTCTCTTCTCTACTTAACTCTGTGGATCTCTCTGGGTGTTCCAGGCTGTGAAGAACACTTAGGGAGCTGATTACTGGCTAGACTGGTCTCTCGCCTTTTGACTCCCCCTCTTCTTTTCCTGGTCACCTCTGTCTCCTTCCTCCCTCTTCTCTTCCCTATGTAACCCTGTGAACCTCTCTGGATGTTCCAGACTGTGGACATCAGATAGGAAATTGATTACTGGCTAGATTGCTCTCTCCCCTTTTGATTACCCCTCTTCTCCTCCTGGTCACCTCTATCTCCCTCCTCCCTCTTCTCTTCTCCATGTAACTCTGTAAACCTCTCTGAGTGTCCCTCACTGTGGAGAATCTTTTCACCATTAACCTAGAGGTTTTAGCATCAGTGCTTTATGGATAGAGAAGTCTTGAGGCTACTGTAAGAATAAGACTGAAAGTCAGAGGCAGGAGGCATAAATCCAAAACTTGAGAACACCAGAAAACTCCTGACTCCAGGGAACATTAATTGACAAGACCTCATCCAAAAGCTTCCATACCTACACTGAAACCAAGCTTCACCCAAGAGCCAAAAAGTTCCAGAGCAAGACATACCACACTAATTCTCCAGCAACACAAGAACATAGCCCTGAGCATTAAAATACAGGCTGTCCAAAATCACACCAAACCCACAGACACCTCAAAACTCACTACTGGACACTTCATTGCACTCCAGAGAGAAGAGATCCAGCTCCACCCACCAGAACACCGACGCAAGCTTCCCTAACCAGGAAACCTTGACAAGCCTCTAGTTCAACCCCAACCACAGGCAGCAATGTCCACAATAAAGAGGAACCACAAACTTCCAGCATACAGAAAGGCCACCCCAAACACAGCAATCTAAACAAAATGAAAAGGCAGAGAAATATTCAGCAGGTAAAGAAATGTGGTAAATGCCCACCAAACCAAACAAAAGAGGAGGAGGAAGGGGGTCTACCTGAAAAAGAATCCAGAATAAGGATAGAAAAGATGATCCAAAATCTTGAAAACAAAATGGAGTTACAGATAAATTGACTAGAGACAAGGATTGAGAAGATGCAAGAAATGTTTAACAAGGGCCTATAAGAAACAAAAAAGAGTCAATCTATAATGGATAATGCAATAACTGAGATTAAAAAGCTCTGGAGGGAACCAACAGTAGCATAACTGAGGCAGAAGACAGGATAAGTGAGGTGGAAGATAGAATGGTGGAAATAAATGAAGCAGAGAGGAAAAAAGAAAAAAAGAAAAAAGATTCTCTGTAGAGAATCTTTTCACCTCAAAGAAATGAGGACAACCTCAGAGACCTTTGGGACAATGTCATATGCCCCAACAATCAATCATAGGAGTTCCAGAAGAAGAAGACAAAAAGAAAGGCCGTGTGAAAATACTTGAGGAGATAATAATTGAAACCTTCCCTAAAATGGGGAGGAAAATAGCCACCCAAGGCCACGAAACACAGAGAGTCCCAAACAGGATAAACCCAAGGCAAAACACCCCAAGACACATATTAATCAAATTAATGAAGATCAAACATAAAGAGCAAATATTAAAAGCAGTAAGGAGAAAGCAACAATTAACACACAAGGGGATCTCCATAAGGATAACAGCTGATCTTTCAACAGAAACTCTCCAGGCCAGAAGGGAATGGCGGGACATACTTAAAGTGATGAAAAACAAAAAAAGAACTAAAACCCAGATTACTATACCCAGCAAGGATCCCATTCAAATATGAAGGAGAAATCAAAAGCTTTACAGACAAGCAAAAGCTGAGAGAATTCAACACCACCAAACCAGCTCTCCAACAAATGCTAAAGGATCTTCTCTAGACAGGAAACACAGAAAAGATGTATAAACTCGAACCCAAAACGACAAAGTAAATGGCAATGGGATCATTCTTATCAATAATTACTTTAAATGTAAATGGGTTGAATGCCCCAACCAAAAGATGAGGACTGGCTGAATGGATATAAAAATAAGACCCCTATATATGCTATCTATAAGAGACTTACCTCCAAACAAGGGACACATACAGACTGGAAGTGAAGGGGCTGGAAAAAGGTATTTAATGCAAATAAAAACCAAAAGAAAGCAGGAGTAGCAACACTCATATCAGATAAAATAAACTTTGAAATACAGGCCATGTAAAGAGACAAAGAAGGACACTACATAATGATCAAAGGACCAATCCAAGAAGAAGACATAACAATTATAAATATATATTAATATATATTGGTGCTCCAACATAGGAGCACTACAATATGTAAGTCAAATGTCAAAAAGTATGAAAGGGGAAATTAACAGTAAACAATAATAGTGGGAGACTTTAATACCCCACTGACATCTATGGATAGATCAACCAAACAGAAAATTAGCAAGGGAACATAAACTTGAAATGATGCAATGGACCAGTTAGACCTAGTTGATATCTATAGGACATTTCACCCCAAAACAATGAATTTCACCTTTTTCTCAAGTGCACACGGAACATTCTCCAGGACAGGTCACATCTTGAGTCATAAATCTAGCCTTGGTAAATTCAACCAAATTGAAATCACTTCAAGCATCTTTTCTGATCACAATGTGGTTAGATTAGATGTCAACTACAGGAAAAGCACTATCAAAAATACAAACGTATGGAGGCTAAACAACACGCTTCTGCATAACCAACAAATCACAGAAGAGATTTAAAAAAATAAAAATATGCATAGAAATGAATGAAAATAAAAACACTATAACCCCAAACCTATGGGATTCAGTAAAAGCAGTGCTAAGGGGAAGGTTCATAGCAATACAAGCTTACCTCAAGGAACAAGAGAAAAAACAAGTAAATAACCTAACTTTACACCTAAAACAACTAGAAAAAGAAGAAATGAAGAATCCGAGGGTTAGTAGAAGGAAAAGAATAATAAAAATTAGGGCAGAAGTAAATGAAAAAGAAACAATGGAGAGTATAGCAAAAATCAACAAAACTAAAATCTGGTTCTTTGAGAAGGTAAATAGACAAACCATTAGCCAAACACATCAAGAAAAAAAAGGGAGAAGAATGAAATCAGCAAAATTAGAAATGAAAATGGAGAAATCACAACAGACAACACAGAAATACAAAGGATCATAAGAGACTATTGGCAACTATATGCCAATAAAATGGACAACTTGGAAGAAATGGACAAATTCTTAGAAAAGTGTAACATTCCAAAACTGAACCAGGAGGAAATAGAAAATATTAACAGACCCATCACAAGTACAGGAATTGAAACTGTAATAAAAAATCTTTCAACAAACAAAAGCCTAGCACCAGATGGCTTCACAGGTGAATTCCACCAAAACTTTAGAGAAGAGCTAACACCTGTCCTACTTAAACTCTTCCAGAAAATTGCAGAGGAAGGTAAACTGCCAAACTCATCCTATGAGGCCACCGTCACCTTAATACCAAAACCAGAAAAAGGTGACAAAAAACAAGAAAACTACAGGCCAACATCATTGATGAACATCGATGTAAAAATCTTCAACAAAATTCTAGAAAACAGAATCCAACAACATATTAAAAAGATCATACATCATGACCAAGTGGGCTTTATCCCAGGGATGCAAGGATTCTTCAATATTCATAAATCAATCAATGTAATACACCCCATTAACAAATTGAAATATAAAACCATATGATTAACAGATGCAGAGAAAGCCTTTGACAAAATTCAACATCCATTTATGATTAAAAAAAAAAAAACCTCCAGAAAGCAGGCATAGATGGAACATACCTCAACATAATAAAACCCATATATGATAAACCCACAGCAAACATTATCCTCAATAGTGAAAAATTGAAAGCATTTCCCCTAAAGTCAGGACTAAGGCAAGGTTGCCCACTACAACCACTACTATTCAACATAGTTTTGGAAGTTTTAACCACAGCAATCAGAGAAGAAAAGAGAATAAAAGGAATCCAGCTTGGAAAAGAAGTAAAACTCTCACTGTTTGCAGATGACTGATCCTCTACATAGAAAACCCTAGAGACTCCACCAGAAAATTACTAGAGCTAATCAATGAATATAGTAAAGTTGCAGGATATAAAATTAACACACAGAAATCCCTTGCATTCCTATATACTAATAATGAGAAAACAGAAAGAGAAATTAAGGAAACAATCCCATTCACCATTGCAACAAAAAGAATAAAATACCTAGGAGAAAATCTACCTAAAGAAACAAAAGATCTATATATAGAAAACTATAAAACACTGATGAAAGAAATCAAAGAGGACACAAATAGATGGAGAAATATACCATGTTCATGGATCAGAAGGATCAAGATACTGAAAATGAGTATACTACACAAAGTAATCTATAGATTCAGTGCAATCCCTATCAAGTTACCAATGGTATTTTTCAGAGAACTAGAACAAATAATTTCACAATTTGTATGGAAATACAAAACAAAACAAAACAACAACAACAAAAACAGAAACAAATAGCCAAAGAAATTTGAGAAAGAAGAATGGAACTGAAGGAATCAACCTGCCTGACTTCAGACTATACTACAAAGCTTCAGTCATCAAGACAGTATGGTACAGGTACAAGATAGAAATATAGATCAGTGGAACAAAATAGAAGGCCCAGAGATAAATCAATGCACCTATGGACACCTTATCTTTGACAAAGGAGGCAAGAATACACAATGGAGAAAAGACAATCTCTTGTGCTGGGAAAACTGATCAACCAATTGTAACAGAATGAAACCAGAACACTTTCTAACACCATACACAAAAATAAACACAAAATGGATTAAAAATCTAAATGTAAGACCAGAAACTATAAAACTCCTAGAGGAAAACATAGGCAAAACACTCTCTGACATAAATCACAGCAGCATCCTCTATGACTCACCTCCCAGAGTATGAAAATAAAAGAAAAACAAACAAATGGGACCTGATTAGACTTAAAAGCATTTGCACAATGAAGGAAACTATAAGCAACGTGAAAGATAGCCTTCAGAATAGGAGAAAATAATATCAAATGAAGAAACTGGCAAAGAATTAATCTCAAAAATATACAGCAGCACATGTGGCTCAATTCCAGAAAAAAAAAAAAAAAAGAAAAAATGAAAAAATGGGCCAAAGAACTAAACAGACATTTCTCCAAAGAAGACATACAGATGGCTAACAAACACATGAAAAGATGCTCAACATCACTAATTATCAGAGAAATGCGAATCAAAACCACTATTTGGTACCATCTCATGCCGGTCAGAATGGCTGCTACCAAAAAGTCTACAAACAATAAATGCTGGAGAGGGGGCAGAGAAAAGGGAACCCTCTTACACTGGTTGTGGGAATGAAAACTAGTACAGCCACTATGGAGAACAGTGTGGATATTTCTTAAAAAAACTGGAAATAGAAATGCCATACAACCCAGCAAGCCCTTCTGGTCATACACACCAAGGAAACCAGAACTGAAAGAGACGTGTACTCCAATGTTCATCGCAGCACTGTTTACAATATTTAGGACATGGAAGCAACCTAGATGTCCATTGGCAGATGAATGAATAAGAAAGCTGTGGTACATATGCACAATGGAATATTACTCAGCTATTTAAAAGAATGCATTTGAATCAGTTCTAATGAGGTGGATGAAACTGGAGCCTATTATACAAAGTGAAGTAAGTCAGAAAGAAAAATATCAATACAGTATATTAATGCATATATATGGAATTTAGAAAGATGATAATCATGGCCCTATATGTGAGACAGCAAAAGAGACACGGATGTAAAGAACAGATTTTTGGACTCTGTGGGAGAAGGCGAGGGTGGGATGATTTGAGAGAATAGCATTGGAACATGTATATTACATGTGAAATAGATCACCAGTCCAGATTCGATGTGCACTGGGACAACCTTGAGGGATAGGATGGGGAGGGAGGTGGAAGGGGGGTTCAGAATGGGGGACATATGTACACCCATGGCTGATTCATGTCAGTGATTGGCAAAAACCACTACAATATTGTAAAGTAATTCGACTCCAATTAAAATAAATAAATTAATTTACCAAAAAAGAAGTGCCTATCTTACTTGTCCCATTTGTCTGAAATACAACCTGGTAAAACCTGTTTATATTAGTCTCAGACATTTTTCTTTTAATTGGAGGATAATTGCTTTACAATGTTGTGTTAGTTTCTATTGCACAAGAATATGAATCAGCTATAGGGATACATATATCCCCTCCCTCTTGAGACTCCCTTCCAAGCCTCTCTCCCATTCCATTCCTCTCAGTCATCCCTAAATATCCTAAACTGCTTAAATGTGCCATTTGTAAGTAAGTGTTAGTGGCTTAGTTGTGTCTGACTCTTTGTGATCCCATGGATTGTATGTAGCCTGCCAGGCTACTCTGTCCATGGAATTCTTCAAGAAAGAATATTGGAGTGGGTAGCTGTTCCCTTCTCCAGGGGATCTTCCTGACCTAGGGATCAAACCCAGGTCTCCTGCATTTCAGATAGATTCTTTACCATCTGAGTCACCAGGGAAGCCCCAATACACCATTTAGACCACTAGGAATCTGGCTAATGAATTTTATACAACTTCTCTTTCATGGATATAAGTATCCATGTCTATACGTTTTCACATTAAATTGAGACTGTGTGGATCACAACAAACTGTGAAAAATTCTTAAATAAGATGGGAATACCACAGCACCTTACCTGCCTCCTGAGAAATCTGTATGTAGGTCAAAAAGCAACAGTTAGAACCGGACATGGAACAACAGACTGGTTCCAAATTGGGAAAGGAGTATGTCAAGGCTGTATATTGTCACCCTGCTTATTTAACTAATATGTAGAGTACATCATGAAAAATGCTGGACTGGATAAAGCAAGCTGGAATCAAGATTGCTGGAGGAAATATCAATAACCTCAGATATGCAGATGATACCACCCTTATGGCAGAAAGCAAAGGAAAACTGAAAAGCCTCTTGATGAAAATGAAAGAGGAGATGAAAAAATTGGCTTAAAACTCAACATTCAGAAAACTAAGATCATGGCATCTGGTCCCATCACTTCATGGGAAATAGATGGGGAAACAACGGAAACAGTAACAGACTTTATTTTGCGGGGGGAGGCTCCAAAATCACTGCAGATGGTGGCTGCAGCCATGAAATCAAAAGATGCTTGCTCCTTGGAAGAAAAGTTATGACCAACCTAGATAGCATATTAAAAAGCAGAGATATTACTTTGCCAACAAAAGTCCATCTGGTCAAAGCTATGATTTTTCCAGTAGTCATGTACGGATGTGAGAGTTGAACTAGGAAGAAAGCCAAGTGCCAAAGAATTGATGCTTTTGTACTGTGGTGTTGGAGAAGACTCTTGAGTCCCTTGGAAAGTAAGGAGATCCAACCAGTCCATCCTAAAGGAAATCAGTCCTGAATATTCTTTGGAAGGACTGATGCTGAAGCTGAAACTCCAATACTTTGGCCACCTGATGCGAAGAACTGGCTCATTGGAAAAGACCCTGATGCTGGGACAGACTGAAGGCAGGAGGAGAAGGGGAGGACAAGGATGAGACAGTTGGATGGCATTACCACTCAATGGACATTAGCTTGAGTAAACTCGGGGAGTTGGTGATGGACAGGGAAGCCTGGTGTGCTGCAGTCCATGGTGTAGCAAAGAGTTGGACACAACTGAGCGGTTGAACTGATCTGAACTGAACTGCAACTTCTGGGGCTAAAGTCTTTTTGGAAAAGATTATCCCTCCCTGGGGAATTCCTCTCAAACTTCATAGTAACCAAGGAACTCATTTCATTTGTCAGGTGTTTCAACAAGTCTGTGCTGTTTGGCCTCTTTTACATTTTCACTGTGCTTGCCATCCTCAGTCTTCTGGCTTAGTTGAACACACTAGCATATTAAGACTCAACTGACAAAATTTGTCAATTACCTTGGCCAAAAGCAATGTTTCTGGGTATTCTAAATCTCAAATCTACCTGTTTCTGAACTCATGAACTCTTACCCTCTGACATAATCCCAGGACACCCAATGCTCTTGGCTCCTGCTTTTTTGACCCACAACTGATAACAGAAGAGATACTCCAATATTGCAAAGATCTAATTGCTTCTACTAAAAATAATCTTGCTTTCGTATAGCAATGTTTTCACAGTGGGCTTTCTGATGATGAAGTACTTAAGCATCACAAACCTTGCAACCTGGAGATTTTGTCCATCGGAAGAATGGTACGAAGAAGGACTCTCTTGTTGGAAAGGCCCCTATCAGGTACAGCTAACCAATCATTTTGCTGCCAAACTCCAGGGAACAGACTCTTGGATTCACATACCATACTTAAAAAAGAAAGCACCAAACTCTGACAGTTCATCATCTGGTGACTAGGAAGTAAAGATTTCCCAAAATTGAAGCATGACATTTGAAGCATGACATTTGAAGATGACATTTGAAGTTAGGGAGTCTGATTCCTACAGTTCCACTTTTCTTTTTCATTATTGTTTTGGCTAGTTGGAATCTTTTGTGTTTCTATATGAATTGTACATTTGTTGTTGTTGTTGTTCAAACTCTGTGAGAAATGCCATTGGTAATTTGATCAGGATTGCACTGAATCTGTAGCTTGCTTTGGGTAGTGTAATCATTTTCACAATATTGATTCTTCCAATCTGAAAACAGTTTATCTCTCCATCTGTTTGGGTTATCTTTGATTTCTTTCATCAATGTCTTATATTTTTATGAGTTCAGGTCTTTGCTTCATTTAGTAGGTTTATTCCTAGGGGCTTTTGTTGTTTTTGCGATGGTAAATGGAATTGTTTCCTTAATTTCTCTAAGCTTTCATTGTTAGTATATAGGATTACCAAATTCAAATTACCAAATTCATTGATGAGCTTTAGTAGTTTGCTGGTAGCACCTTTAGGATTTTCTATGTATAGTATTATGTGAAGCAGATGACATCTGGTGAGAGAGATTTCCCAAAATATTCAGACCAGGTCTGTTGGAAGTTAGTCTGGGAAATCATTGATGATGACATGAAGCTGTAGATGATCTCCAATGTCTATGTCTTCCCTAATAGCTCAGTTGGTAAAGAATCTGCCTGCAACACAGGAGACCCTGACTTGATTCCTGGGTCAGGAAGATCCTCTGGAGAAGGGATAGGCTACCCATTCCAGTATTCTTGGGCTTCCCTTCTGGCTCAGCTGGTAAAGAATCTGCCTGCAATGCAGGAGACCTGGGTTCAATCCCTGGGTTGGGAAGATCACCTGGAGAAGGGAAAGGCTACCCACTCCAGTATTCTGGCCTGGAGAATTCCATATACTATATAGTCCATGGGGTCACAAAGAATTGGACACGATTGAGCAACTTTCACATACACACGCACAATGTCTATAATCTTGATAACAAATGGACTTTAGAAATTAAGTACCTGAGAGTTTTCTCTTCCACCCCGCCTTGTTACTTTAATGTAACCCCAGTAGGTTTCCAACCTGTGCACTTTCCCTCTAACACAGGATGCTATGCTGAGGAAAATTTCTTAGTGACATTAATGGACACAAAAGCGGTTGAAATCAGAAAACCTGTGGCCACTGCTGATCTGTCCTCTATATCTTTGAGTTCCTTCTCTTTCTTTTTTTCAAGGACTACTCATGTTTTCACACATAGTAAGACTTCCTTCTTTTTTATGCCTCAACAATATTCCAATTAATATATTTATATGATACATTAATCACATTTTCTTTGTCCATTCATCTTTGATGAACACATAGGCTATTTACATATCTTGGCTATTGGAAATAAACCTGCAATTAATATGAGCATCAATATCATTTTGAAATAGTGTTTTCATTTTTAAAAACCAAATATCCAGAAGTAAAATTGCTAGATCATATGGTAGTTCTACTTTTAATCTTTGAGAAACTTTCAAAATCCTTTCCACAGTGGTGATTCAAATTTACATTGCCACCAACAATACACATAAGTTCTCTTTTCTCTACATGCTCACCAACACTTATTATCTCTTGTCTTTTGATAATGGCCATTCTAACAAGTGTGAGGTTCCATCTCACTGTTGTTGTGATTTGCATTTCCCTGATGACCCATGATGTTGAACATCTTTTCTTGGACATGTTGACCATTTATTTGTCGTTTTTGGAAGAATGCCTATTCATTCTTCCCATTCATCTGCCTATTTTTAAGTCAGATTGTTTGGGTATTTTTCTATTGAATTATGTGAGTGAATGTGCATTTCTTAAAAGGAAATTTGACTTTATGAGAGGGCTTTTTAAAAAACACATTTATTTGAGTGATATTTTTCTTAGAAATTGAATCACCTCTTTAAGCAGCCAAACAATGTGGTTCATTTATGCTAACATGATGATAAATAGTTACAAGAGCAATGTCAGGAAAATTGTAAATGGCTTTGAATTGGGTGTCCTGACAGCACCTCCTTTGCAGTTACCTCCTTCCTTCATTCTCCTGAGCTATTACATATTCTGTGATTTATAGGTATCTTTAGCAATGCAAATGATTCTTGTTCATAGACACACACATGAATAGTCTGGTGAAATGCAATTGATTTTCCTCCCCTTCCTGTGGAGGAAGCCAGTTTTCCTTTCAGCATTCTTAATATTTTTTATATTGTCCACTTTGGGGGTTCTTTTTCAAGTTGCTTATTATATTCTGCTGACTCCCTAATTAATGAACTAAATAAATCTCTGCAATGTGTTCCTTTTGTATTCCTTTGAGAACAATGAGAAAGTGAAGTGTTAGTCTCTCAATGGTGTCTTTATGACCCCATGGATTGTAGCCTGCCAGGCTCCTCTGTCCATGGAATTCTCCAGGCAAGAATACTGGAGTGGGTTGCCATGCCCTTCTCCAGGGGACCTTCCTGACGGAAGGATCACACCTGGGTCTTCTGCATTGCAGGTGGATTCTTTATCATCTGAGCCACCTGGGAAGCCTTCTGAGAACAATAGTTTTGCCTTAAAAAAAAAGTCTTATTAGAAAGGGAATATCATAGATAGGAAGATAAAGTACTTCCTTTTGAATAGTATTATTTTCTAAGTAGCTGCATTCTCTTGATGTGAACACTGGTTGTGAGTCTTGATAATTATAGGTAAATGAAAATGGCTATATTCATCATTCAATGAGTCAAAATATACTTGTGAAGTGTACCCCCCCAACATCTTTAAGGCAAGAAGATAAAGAGCATGATTTTCATATCAATGCAGCCTATGTGGTGTATAAATATTGAAATGACCAAGAGAAAATCTACACACAGATGCCTTTCAAGAGCTGAACAACACTATATACTTTCTGTTTTTAGCACAGTTGTTTCATTTAATGCAGTTCAGATTAAACTTCAGGATATGCTTCAAGCTTTTAATAGTCTTGGGAATTCAAGATGAGGGATATAAATTTTGTTCTTTTTTTAGTGCCACCCATAAAACTTAATTTTTATTTTAAATTGAAATGACATTGCTTTAAACAGATACTAAGTGTGTGTGACTATACATTGCTTTATGCAGTTGGTATAAATATGGATGCATATTTTAAATTATGAAATAATGAGGAAGACAACAGTTTTAAATTTTTTATCAGAAACTTATTAATAACCATTTTTCTATGAATGATGTAAAAGTAAATTTTCCAGAGGTTAAGATGCCTTTATATATAGAGTATATCTTGCTGCATAATATGTCTGATATTTTATAACTCTTAATAACATAGCAATTGTTGAATGTGAACATACATAGGAATATATTTCAAATGAACCTAACTAAATGTAAGTTATGTTGAATATATTTAAGAATTCAGATTTAAATAAGAGTTAGTTGATTATACCCTTGAACAAAGAAGAATAGGTGGTGCAAAAGAGTTTTGAAGAGTTACTATTGGTTAATTTGACAAAGGACAGATACACACAGAATCAGTCTTGTCACCGTGTTCTATTGATCACTTTTATTACTGTCATATCAACCATACTTCATCAACATGGAACCAATTAGCAGTAAAATGATAATGTTGATGTTCAGTTGTATTTCTCAATAAAGCATTGATCTTAGGTTGGACCACTAATTGCTTAACAATTGTGTGGTAATGTGCACATTTCCTCAAAGTTTTGACATGATGATAGCTGTAGAAAAGCGCAGCGTGAGAGTACATGATATCACCTTAATTATTTTTGTATGTTTCCATATACTTTTTCAAAACATCTTCATAGCTTTATTGTATTACAGTAAAGATATATAATACTTCTTGAAAACATTGTTTTCAAATTCCAAGAAGCATCCAGGCAAAGAAAACAAGCAAAAGAGAAAATATCAATGGGAGTCTTTTTTTTTTAAATGCTTCTCCTTTTTTATGACTACCTGTGAGATAGAAAAGAGTTACATGCTTCCAGCACAGCAGACAGTATGAATGAAAATTATTTAATATTTAATATAAGTAAATTATCTCAGTCAGTTTAGTCACTTGGTCACGTCTGACTCTTTGTGACCCCATGGACTGCATCACACCAGGCTTCTCTGTCCATCACCAACTTCTGGAGCTTGCTCAAACTTATGTCCAATAAATCAGTGATGCCATCCAGTCATCTCATCCTCTGTCATCCCCTTCTCCTCCTGCCTTCATTCTTTCCCAACATCAAGGTCTTTTCCAATGAGCCAGTTCTTCGCATCAGGTGGCCAAATATTGGAGTTTCAGCTTCAGCATCAATCCTTCCAAAGAATATTCAGGACTGATTTCCTTTAGGATGGACTGGTTGGATCTTCTTACTGTCCAAGGGACTCTCAGGAATCTTCTCAAACATCATATTTCAAAAGCATCAATTTGTTGGCATTCGGCTTTCTTTCTAGTCCAATCCTCACATCCATACATGACTACTGGAAAAACCATAGCTTTGACTAGATGAACCATTGTTGACAAAGTATTGCCTCTGCTTTTTAATATACTATCTAGGTTGGTCATAAGTTTTCTTCCAAGGAGCAAGCGTCTTTTAATTACATGGCTGCAGTCACCATCTGTAGTAATTTTGAAGGCCCCCAAAATAAAGTCTGTCACTGTTTCCATTGTTTCCCCATCTATTTGCCATGAAGTGATGGGACTGCATGCCATGATTTTAGTTTCCTGAATTCTGAGTTTTAAGCCAATTTTTTTTCACTCTCCTCTTTCACTTTCATCAAGAGGCTCTTTAGTTTTTCTCCACCTTCTGCCATAAGGGTGGTATCATCTGCATATTTGAGGTTATTGATATTTCTCCTGACAATCTTGATTCCAGTTCATGTCTCATCCAGCCTGGCATTTCACATGATGTACTCTGCATATAAGTTAAATAAGCAGGGTGACAATATACAGCCTTGAGGTACTCCTTTCCCTGTTTGGAACCAGTCTGTTGTTCCATGTCTGGTTCTAACTGTTGTTTCTTGACCTGCATACAGATTTCTCAGGAGGCAGTAAGGTGCTCTGGTATTCCCATCTCTTTAAGAATTTTTCACAGTTTGTTGTGATCTACATAGTCAAAGGCTTTGGCGTAGTCAATAAAGCAGAAGTAGCTGTTTTTCTGGAACTCTTTTGTTTTTTTGATCATCCAGTGCATGTTAGCAATTTGATCTCTGGTTCCTCTGCCTTTTATAATTCCAGCTTTAACAAATGGAAGTTCATGATTCACATACTGTTGAAGCTTGGCTTGGAGAATTTTGAGCATTAGTTTTCTAGCATGTGAGATGGGTGGAATTTTGCAGTAGTTTAATTGATTTAAATAATCATAGCCTGGACTCGGAAGGAAATGGGGAATTCTAAAATTAAACAGTGAACCTCCACTGAAAACACTAATTCAGGTTTTACTTTAAGAATCTTTTCTCATGTTTAGAGGAATATGTGGCATCTTAGGGGCATCAGAAAGATATACAGGTGAACTTGTGCAGTGGGTTAACTAATAGAACTCATATTACTTTGTCTAATATTGATTTGTCGTCTTAGTCTCCATGAATTAGATAGGGAGAAAATCCAAAATTAACAACTTGAAACAGTCCAATCATAGTTAGTAACTAAATGGCCTATACAATCTATCTCTAGCCTGCTCTGATTACAAAGTGCTTTAGGCAGTGAAGTAATGTTCAGACTCAAGGCAGTGTTCCTTCCCAACACTTATGTGCATGTTTGAAGCAGGAATATAGATCTTCCATGGGTTATTGGGGTTGTGGATATGAGACTAGCCTCCATTTTCACTATGTCCTGGGCTGTCTCCTGGGACATATCCTGGTCACTGGGTGCCCTGGTAGCTTCCAGCATCCAAGACTTCACCATGTTTAGTTGTTTGGTCTTGGGCTATGTACTGAAGAAATGATGCTTTCGAATTGTGGTGCTAGAGAAGACTCTTGAGAGTCCCTTGGACATGCAAGGACCTCAAACCAGTCAATCCTAAGGGAAATCAACCCTAAATAGTCATTGGAAGGACTGATGCTGAAGCTCTAATACTTTTGGCCACCTGATGCGAAGAGTTGACTCATTGGAAAAGACCCTGATGCTAGGAAAGATTGAGGGCAAAAGGCGATGAGGGCGGCAGAAGATGAGATGGTTAGATAGCATCAGTGAATTAATGGAAATGAATCTGAGCAAACTCCGGGAGTTAGTAAAGGACAGGGGAGCCTGGTAGGCTGTAGTCCATGGGGTCTCAAAGACTTAGACACCACTTAGTGAAAGAACAATAGCAACAACTGAGTGGTAGCAACAATAGTTCAGTCCTGACTTAGCTTGCCTTACTTTCTTGCAGGCTTCATACACTTAAGACTTTGCCATTTCCCCATCTGGCCAACTATGCCTAGTTTTTGTTTTGAAGTCATCTCTCTCTGCCATGGCAGGTGCTGAAGAAGCAGTTCCCACATGCTCATATTTGGGCTACAAGGCAAAGCCAGTTTATTGAGTGGTCAATCTGTTCAAAACTCATTTGCCGAATGCATTTCTTTCCAGTGTTTGAAGTTGACTCATTTTCATGTTTTCTTCATATGAGTATGAAGAATGTTATACTTCTTCATATTCATGTATAAAATGATATACTTCTACATATATGTTAAGGAATGTCTAATTTATCTGCAACAGTTCCCTATAGCTGTAGCTGAAAGCTAAAAAAGTGAGAGGCAAGCTGGTAGGACATAAGAAAAATCTGTCCATATGAATGTGTTGGTGAATGAGATTATTTCTTCTCAATAAAGTTTTTCCATGAATATATTGTTCTGACTGCTGAATGCTTATTATAAGTCTATTCTTAAATATATACACTAGGAATATATTCCTAAGGAATGTACTTTTTAACATACATATGTATCCTTGAGAATTCTCTTGAATAGAAAGAATATTGTATGAATGCAAACTGATGAATAAGAATAAAGTAATAAAAAGACATTCACCATTCATCCTATTCAACAATCCTATGAATATATTTCTGTTCTTTAGCTCTTTTTCTGTTCCAAAGTTCCCAGAATCAGGGATTCAGTGATAAATCAGGCATTCCTTAAAATGCTGCTGAAGAGGAAAAATGAAAACTGGCCAAACTAAAACTAAAGTAAAAAGAACTTAGTAAAGTTGGGGCAGTGCTCATTTGATGAAGGGCCTATAAGACTCTGACCTTCCTAGGTGGTACTAGTGGTAAAGAATCCACCTAAATGCAGGAGTCTCAAGAGACATGGTTCAACTCCTGGATCAGGAAGATCCCCTGGAGTAGGAAATGGCAACCCAGTCAAGGTCAACAAAGTCATGATCTGAGCAGTCACTGGCAGTGGTTGCCAGGCAACCCTGCCTCCTGGGAGGCTGAGACATGTTGCACACGGAGAATGGTGATGCTGAGGTTCATGACTGCCTGCATCCACGGAGGTATCTGTGGACTAGAAATGATGCCACCTCTCTGCCAGCTGGATCACTGGACCGGGACACACAGAGGATCTAGAGGAAAATGGGGCCACAGAGGAAAATGGAGAACACCTGCCCTTACTGCAATCCTTTAAAGGTGGGGAGCACTGGCCAAGAAAAAAGGGAGTTGGATCACCTGAAAGAAAGACAAAACTATAGCAACACACCAGTGAGAAGACCTGGAAGCTCGGTGTAAGCTTCTTTCAGCTGAGAGTCATGCTAAGCAGAGGTTTTGCTATGAACAGCTTCTGAGGGGCAACAGAGATAACCACCTTGTCCCTTTTGTGTTGCCTTGTATTGGCCACTCTGTTGATAGGAAAATGACATAGGCCACCAGGATGTTGACCTTGGATCAAGGTGGCGTTGACCCTGGCTCAAGGTGGCATTGACCCAGGGATTTTCATTTTTACCTCCAAAAGAGATGACTATATACATCTGAAAGGAATCTCTATGTGTCCATCACCTACTATCTATCTATATATCTACTTATCATCCCCTTATCTGTCTAATAGAAACTGCAGAAATTTCAGTGGTTCCTTATTAAGCAACTTCATGAGAATCACAGAAAAAAAATAGTATTTCCTGATTACTTTGTATTACTTTCTAATCTCTCAAAATCCAAACAATCAAAACCCCAAATATAAATATATTTCTATCAACTCATTGGCATAAATATAAGGCATATGATGAAATTTATATGTCTTTTATTACCCGGCCATTCAGTTTTTCATGTGTTTTCTTAAGACATTTGTGCCTTTTTAAAGTATTTCTGTAGTTACGTTTACACAAAACATTCTCTGTGCTTTCCTACCTAAGACTCTATCTCATTCACACTACTGAAAGAAATATGCTGGAGAAAATGTCTGCTTACTAATGTTTCAGATGTTCTTTTTGTATTAACATTTTAGGTATGTTTCTTGCTCTCTAATAATAGTTCCATGAGAATTAATACCTAATTAATCTTTTTGTTGAATAAGCAAAAATAAAAAATTGTTATGGATAAAAGTATTTTTTCTATTGAGACCTGGATTGACTTATTCTGAAGATATAATAACTCATAAGCAATTATTTCTAATCTAGGTTATATATTTTAGTTAAAATAATAACTTGATATATTAGAAACTGAGTTCAAGATAAATGGAAACATGGAAAATTCAGAAATGTCAAACACCAACTTACCAACACATGTTGCCTTAAATTTATATTCCTGTACCTGGAGACAGTTATGGAATAGAGTCAATTCTGTGTGTCAACACTTATAATACATTTAATATCAAGATTTGTTATTAAAGTTAAATCTTCACTTTCTTTTTATTCAAGAGTTGTTTAAGGAAAGAATCTGGGCTTTCATGTGGGATAAATAGACAACCGTTGTGTTCAATTTGAGATAAAAATATCTTTAGTGTCCCATAACACACATTTTGATTCACGTTTTTCAACTTTTTGAAAAATAAATAATCTTAGAAAGCCATTACCATGATGTGCTCAGCGTCCCCTGAAGGCATGCTCTGATTTTCTAGTGTGGCAGTGATGTCTAAAGAAATTGCATCAACATGGACCAGGCAGGTTGCCTAGAGAAAAGGATTTAGATGTGCTGTGAAAAATGGACTTTGCGTGATGAATTTTCTGGTTTGATAAGCAAAGCGGTAAGAGTATATCACTCTAATATAAAACTTTGTGATTTGAAATAAAGCAAACATATCACTTAATTGACCAGTGTAATGATAACTCATACATTGTATAAACAGATATCAGAACCCTGGCTTCCTGCCTGGTGCTGATGGGCAGGATTTGGAATAGATATACAATTTCTTTCTTCTTTTTAGTGAAGCTCTTGCTTTCTCAGATTTCCTGTTTCATCAAGTCTTATGGATAACACCCAGTTCAGTTAAACTCTTACCTGTTAGGACACATGCCCTAACTCTGAGGCACCACCACAAACTGTTTGCAGCCAGTGGGTCACCAGTTTCTTTGTGCTCTGGGGCCAAGTTTTGTGGCTCTCCAGACCCCTCAGTTGTATCAGTCTCATGGGCTACCTTCCAGTCTTCAGTCATTTCCTGCCCCTTCCTCTATAAGGACTATGCTCTGCTAAATTTTCTGTTTAAAATTCTCTACTGACTGCCTTCCATCCACTCTTCTGTGTTGATTAAAACTTCATTATCTTGGCTTAGTAGTCAAATCTCAGAGTGGCCTTCCCTTATCCTTCAGTCCTGTGCTTTATAAAACCATCTCACAGAAACTTGCTCTTTTCCATCAGAATGAGGGTTTTTGTTGCCTATTACAGTGTCTTACATCAGCCTGTATAAATGCAAATGCATGAATCAATGAACAAATATATCCTCTAGATTTCTGCCAGCATGCAGAAACATGAAGAGCCAATATGAAACGTGAAGGCCAACATGAAAGTGAAGTGAAAGTGATAGTTGCTCAATCGTATCTGATTCTTTGAGACCCCATGGACTGTAGATAACCAGGCTCCTCTGTCCATGGAATTCTCCAGGCAGTGCAAGTTCGATGCAGATGCATGAAGCAGGGCAGTCAAAGCCAGTGTTTTGGGACAACCCAGAGGGATGGAGTAGAGAGGAGGGTGGAAGGGGAGTTCAGGATGGGGGGACACATGTACACCTGTGGCTGATTAATGTTGATGTATGGGAAAACCCACCACATTATTGTAAAGTCATTAGCCTTCAATTAAAAAAAAAAAAAAGTACTGAAGTGGGTAGCCATTCCCTTCTCCAGAGGATCTTCGTGACCCAGGTCTTTAGTATTGAGTCAGATTCTTTACCATCTGAGCTACCAGGGAAGCCCGAAGGCCAGCATGGTCAGCTTCTATTTTGGGGGCAGATATAATTGCAAATATGATAATGAATCTTGATATGCTGCTTAAAATATCCCGGATGTTGTTCTAAACACATTAGGTATTTCAATTTGCTTACCTTATATAATGATTCTATGATGTGGGATAATATTATTTTCTATTTTGTATGTGAGGACCTTGAAGCAGAATAAAGTTAAATGCATTGTCCAAGGTCAGTCATTTTAAATAGGAACTGAGTCTTTTTTGGGATGATCAAACTTTTCACTGGAGAAGTATTTTACTTGTTATTATTAAAGAACCATGACTGGTAACATGGTATTTACTGTCTTTGATCTGTTGGCTCAGAATAAATTGTGGGAGAGATAGTGAAATGGTCAACAGTGGGCTTATCTATGGAAATTGACTGGTTCCTGCTCTTCTATCTAATCCTGTCAGGAGGGGTAAGGATAGGCCTTTGGGATGGACTCATGTTGGACAGCTGCCAATAACAGGTGCTTTGGGAGAGAACTAGCCATGAGCTTTAAAAGAATAAGAGCACAGGGAATTTCATGTTTCTATCTTTCTGTTCTCACCTCCACCCTCCATTTTCTAACTGGTTTGTTCTTGCAATGCCAGCTTCTCTCTGTGTTTTTCACTTCAAAGTGTTTACAGCACTTGGTGGGAGGAGGAAACTATCATGATATGAGCTGGAAGAAATGTGGACATTGCAGTGAGATTTAACCCCTTTTTTGTCCAGTTACAAAGTAAATATCTCTGCTAAGAAGATTATGCCTTCTTTTTACAGTATTTTAAACTATAGTCACCATGTTGCACATTGCACCCCATGACATATGTATCCTGTAACTGGAAATTTGTTTTTTGTTTTTGACTGCCTTAATGCATTTTTCCTATAACTCTAACCCCTGCTTCTGGCTGCCACCAATCTGTTCCCTGCGTCGGTGAGTTCATTTTTGTAGTTGTTGTTGTTGTTGTTTTAGATTCGACAAGAAAGTGGGATAATGAGGTATTTGTCTCTGTCTGGTTATTTAACTTAGCATAATGACCTCAAGGTCCACCTATGCTGTTAGAAATGGCAAAATTTTATTTTTATTATAGCATAGTAAATAGTATTCATACTATAGCTGAATAGTATTTAATTGTAAATATACATTATATATACATATATATATATATGTATATATACATATACAGGTGGCTCAGTGGTAAATAATCTGCTTGCCAGTGCAGAAGATGGAGGTTTGATTGTTGGGTTGAGAAGATCCCCTGGAGAAGGAAATGGCAACTTATTCCAGTATTTTTGCCTGGGAATCCCATGGACAGAGTAGCCTGGTGGGCTACAGTCCATGGGATCACAAAGAGTTGGACACAACTTAGTGACTAAAATTTTATATATATATATATATACACACATATATACATACACATACACTGCGTTTTCCACATCTTTATCCTTTCATCCATGGACAGTCAGGTTGTTTTCATATCTCAGCTATTGTAATAATGCTACTATTAACATGAGGGTGCAGATATCTTTTTGAGTTTTCATCAGATAAATACCCAGAAGTATGTCACCCTGCTTATTTAACTTTTATGCAGAGTACATCATGAGAAACGCTGGACTGGAAGAAACACAAGCTGGAATCAATATTGCCAGGAGAAATATCAATAACCTCAGATATGCAGATGACACCACCGTTATGGCAGAAAGAGAAGAGGAACTAAAAAGCCTCTTGATGAAAGTCAAAGTGAAGAGTGAAAAAGCTCAACATTCAGAAAACGAAGATTATGGCATCCGGTCCCATCACTTCATGGGAAATAGATGGGGAAACAGTGGAAACAGTGTCAGACTTTATTTTTTGGGGGCTCCAAAATCACTGCAGATGGTGACTGCAGCCATGAAATTAAAAGACACCTACTCCTTGGAAGGAAAGTTATGACCAACCTAGATAGCATATTCAAAAGCAAAGACATTACTTTGCCGACTAAGGTCCATCTAGTCAAGGCTATGGTTTTTCCAGTGATCATGTATGGATGTGAGAGTTGGACTGTGAAGAAGGCTGAGCGCTGAAGAACTGATGCTTTTGAACTGTGGTGTTGGAGAAGACTCTTGAGAGTCCCTTGGACTGCAAGGAGATCCAACCAGTCCATTCTGAAGGAGATCAGCCCTGGGATTTCTTTGGAAGGAATGATGCTAAAGCTGAAACTCCAATACTTTGGCCACCTCATGTGAAGAGCTGACTCATTGGAAAAGACTCTGATGCTGGGAGGGATTGGGGGCAGGAGGAGAAGGGGACAACAGAGGAGGAGATGGCTGGATGGCATCACTGACTCGATGGACGTGAGTCTGAGTGAACTCCGGGAGATGGTGATGGACAGGGAGGCCTGGTGTGCTGCGATTCATGGGGTCACAAAGAGTCGGACACGACTGAGCGAATGAACTGAACTAAACTGAACTGTGACTGGAGAAAAGACAACACACTTGCTAAACTTTGGATGAGATTTTCTGAACCTGAGACCACTATGCTGCTGCTGCTGTTGTTTAGTTGCTAAGTCATATTTGACTCTTTGAGACCAGGCATAATTTTTATATATTTTTTCTGCTTTTTGCAAAATTGTCTTCAAGCCAACACATATTATATCATTTTGCCCCAGACAGATGTAAGCTTGCCATGGGGTCAGTGTACAGTATCAGAAGCACTAGCAAACCAAGACACCTAGAATAGCATCACCTTGTGAGGAGTGAGAGCAAGTGGTATGGCCACCAAGGAAACTCCAGTATCTGTTTGCCTGGATTATGGAAGATGTCCAGTTGCTGGAGCTAAGAGGGTTTTGGGTCATAGTCACCTGTAAAGCTGGTTGTTGAATCACCTGCATAGTAGCTGTTTCTGTTTATTCTCTTACCAGCATCATAGGAGAGCTCTTTTATCTCCACTTCAGCCATGCTTAATTCTCTACAGCTCTTTCATTTTTGCAAGTGCAGATAACGAAAATTGCAATCTCACTATTAATATTATGTGCATTTCTCTAATTACTAATGAGTCTGAGAATCTTTAGATATATTCTTAATTTTTCTGTTTGTTAAACTGATACTTTAGCCCGTTTTCTCTTCTTGTCCTTTCCTTTCCTTCCTTTTATTTCATCAGCCTTTCCCCCTTCAAGTCCCTTCTTTCTCTGTCTCTTTCTTTATTTAAAAGAAAAAAAATCCTCATTGAAGTTTAGGAATTGAAGCTTAGGAATACTGAAGTTTAGGAGGTCTTTATTTTGGGTGTCAGTATCTTTTTTTTTTGCCACAAACATCATTTTCCACCAAGTTTTAAGAATGTTGTTTATTTTGCAATAATTGTAGAGTCACAGGTGTCAAAAAGAAAAATCACAGGACAGATTCCAGGTATACTTCACCCAGATAACCCAAGAGTTAACATCTTGCATAATTCTAGTGCAATATCACAAACAGGAAATTGACATTGTTGCAATCCAGGCAACATGTTTGGATTTCATCAGTGTTATCTTCACTCATTGGCGTATCTGTGAACATAGGTCCATGAAATTTTGTAATTAATTGATTTTTATCTTACTCATTTTTATGTTGTACAGAAATTTTTATTTTGATATAGATTTTCCTTTCCTTTGTGATATGTGATTTTTTGGGGGCCTTGTTTAAAAAAAAATCTCCTTCTATTGAAAGCCAAGAGAGTATTCTCTTTTTTCTTTATCATTTTGAAGTTTTATGGTTAATGTTTATTTCTGTTGGCCACCTGACACTTTTTGTTTAAGATGGCTTGAAGTTGAGCTACATTTTTTTTCCATATGGAAAATGAGTTGCTCTCGCATCATATACTATAAAGTCCATCCATCTTTTCTTCTCTGACCTTCTATGTAATCCATATCATATAGAAATGTAGCTTGCTTCTGGACTCTATAGTTTGTTCCACTGGCAAATTTTTCCAGTCTCTATAGAAAGTGAAAGTGAAGTCTCTCAGTTGTGTCAATTCTTTGTGACCCCATGAAATGTAGCCTGCCAGGTTCCTCCATTCATGGGATTTTCTAGGCATGAATACTGGAGTGGGTTGCCATTTCCTTCATCAGGGGATCTTCTTGACCCAGGGATTGAACCTGGGTCGCCTGCACTTCAGGCAGATTCTCTATCATCTGAGCTACCAGGGAAGCCCTTTAACTGCTATAATAAGTTCAAATTCTTTTAATTCTTTTTAATAATAATAAATATGTATGTGAGATATGTGTGTGTGTATACATATACTCAGAATATTCTGAATTTTGCTAATCTTGTTAAATATCTTGAAATGTTGATTGGAATTAGATTAGATTTATAGAGAGATATGGAGTTATTATTATGTCTTTATATCTTTGAATCTTTCATTTCATAGTATCTTATGATATTTCACTCTGCTTATTCAGTTCTTTTTCTTTATGATTTTCTTATATTAAATCCTTATGGCAGAAAGTGAAGAGGAACTAAAAAGCCTCTGGCTGTGGTTTTTCCAGTAGTCATGTATGGATGTAAGAGTTGGACTGTGAAGAAAGCTGAGCGCCAAAGAATTGATGCTTTTGAATTGTGATGTTGGAGAAGACTCTTGAGAGTCCCTTGGACTGCAAGGAGATCCAACCAGTCCATTCTAAAGGAGATCAGTCCTAGGTGTTCTTTGGAAGGAATGATGCTAAAGCTGAAATTCCAGTACTTTGGCCACCTCATACAAAGAGTTGACTCACTGGTAAAGACTTTGATGCTGGGAGGGATTGGGGGCAGGAGGAGAAGGGGACGACCGAGGATGAGATGGCTGGATGGCATCACAGACTCGATGGACATGAGTTTGAGTGAACTCTGGGAGTTGGTGATGGACAGGGAGGCCTGGCATGCTGTGATTCATCGGGTCACAAAGAGTCGGACATGACTGAGCAACTGAACTGAACTGAACTGACTATATAAAATCTTGGCCACAAATATATAATGTCTGTTTTGAAAAGATTCTTTTACAGTTTTCTATAGTTTCTATAGAGTTTCTAGAGTTTCTATATTGTTCTACAGTTTGTATAGTTTTATGGTTTCTATATAGTTTCTATAGTTGCTATGACTGTAACTGGGAAGGGTTAATTTTGAATTTACACTGGATCTGCTTCTGTGACTTTAACCCTTATTTTGCTGCTTTTGTTATTATAAGCATACATAATGGCCTGTCTTAGGGAAAATAACCTGATCCAGCCTACCTGTGAAGGACTGTGACATTCTTGATTTTTTGTGTTGCAAATGGCGCATCCTCCAATGCCTGCCTGCTTCTTACCTGTGAGGCCCAGAAATTCACATTTGGGGAGGCCAGAATCACAAATAGATATGACATCTTTGTTGAGATGACAGGAGATACTCCATTTCACACCACCCATGAAAAGACTATAAGGAAGTGAAACTAACACATCCCCCTACCTGAGGCTTGCCATTCTAGGAGATATTTTCAGGAATTAAATGGTCTTTTTTACTTTGTTTCCTCACCTCTCCCTATCTCTGATCCATAAAATAATCTGATATCCTATCCCCAACAAGATGGTTAATTTGAGGGGCTAGCCTGCCATCTTCTTGGTCAGCCAGCTCCTGAATAAAGTCCCTCCCTAGTTCCAACACCTTGTCTCAGAATCATTGATTTATCTTGCAGCAAGCAGAGCAAGCTTGGACTTGGTAACATAACTAGTTACAGTAATGCTGTTGATGAACTTACAGCTAACAAATCTGGAGAACTCTTATATTCTAATGTCTTAATTCTTTGGATTTATGTGTAGACAAATAACAGAGTTAAAAATTTTTGATAATTTCTTTTAAAACTTGTATCATCCTTTTGCTTTTCTTATGCTGTAACTTCTTGTGCCTGGTAGCCTAGCTGGTAAAGAATCCGCCTGCAATGCAGGAGACCCCGGTCAGGAAGATTTGTTGGAGAACAGATAGACCATCCACTCAAGTTTTCTTGGGCTTCTTGGTGGCTCAGCTGGTAAAGAATCTGCCTGCAATGTGGGAGACCTGGGTTTGATCCCTGAGTTGGGAAGATATCTTGGAGAAGGGAACAGCTACCCACTCCAATATTCATGCCTGGAGAATTCCATGGACAGAGGAGCCTGGTAGGCCACAGTCCATGGGGTCACAAAGAATCGGACTCCACTGAATGACTTTCACTTCAACTTCTTGTACAGTTCTGAGGGAAAATGCTGCTGAGAAACTTTATCTTTTCCAAGTTTGAGGTTTACAGTGCAATTTGACATATACCTTTTATCAGTGTACATTCTACTTAGTACTGGCTAAGTATATTTCATTGTCATTACTGCTGCTCATTGTTTTCTATTATGAATTAATATAAATTATATAAATGCTTTTCCTGTATAACTTTGTATATCATATTTTTTGCATTAACTTTTTAATATTTTTAATATTAACAATATATATAACCTAATAGTTAATATATAACCTAATATTTATATTAGGTTTTCTAATGTAAAAAAAAATCCCGATCTTCTTGGCCAAAACTTGTTTAAGGACAATTATTTTTCTTTTAGTATATTTTTGAATTAGATTTGCCAATATTTTATTTAACATTTTATCTCTATCTTTAAAATATGGAAAGTTCTAAATTTTTTTAAAAGAGCTTCTTAAAAATAATTAATTAATTTACTTATTTTTTGTTAGGTTTTTCTAATACACTTTTTTCTAGATGTTTTATATGTGATAGAATAAGGAGCTCATTAAATGTATGTGATTCTTCAAATCCAGCTGTCAAAAAAGTGACATGACACATTAGCCTTTTCTCTGATAGCAGACCTCCTTTGCCAACAGTTTTCTTAAATTGTCTTTCAAACAATTTTCCTCTTATACTTTGCTTTACAGTCCTTTATGAGGTATGTCAAGGCAAGTGAATATTTGAGAGATAAATATTCATTGTGGATTTATTTTAACGACTGCATTATGATTCTCACCCTTTACACTGGCATTAATCGAACAATAACCTTTTTATCCTGTGCACACAACCCATCACGAACTTCACTCTAGTTATGGGAAATAGCTCAGTTTATTTACGGGAAACCTCGACAGTATGTTTAGCTGAGTCTGTGTGGTGGTTCTGCTGTATAGTTGCACACTTAGCATTATTTAATACACTAGAGTTGCAATACTGCCTAAAATTCTACACAACACATTTGGAAATGAAGCAAGTGACAGCTGTTACAGTGCTCTCTGAGAAGCGCATAAATTTAAGCTATTAGTTACTACCGACTTATTCGTTAAGTTTTATTTTGTGTCATTAGCATTTTAATTATCTTCTAATGGTCCAAGAAAACAGGACACAGATATTTTGAGATGAGTGGAAGGAATAGCTCCTGTGGCTGGAAGTAGACCCAAGTAGAGCCCTCCACTTGGGGCCCATGGCTCCAGGGAGCCATGGCATTGGAAGCAGGTCTTTGATGTGAGAGGCTGAACCCTAATATATTGAGGAGTAGAGAGAGTGAAAGGAAGAGTAAGAGAGAGACTCCAATAATCCTCACATTTATATTTGGAAAGACCCTTAGTGTATCACATAAATGTACACAATCACACATCACACTGGACAGTTAGGAAAGTGTTTGATGGTAGAAATGGTGTTAACACACATCCTCATTCTTCACTTGAGTCTGAAATAGCAAGTGTTGAGTATGTGACACAATTAGATTATATAATTGACCTGGAAAATTCCTCCACAGTAAATTCATAGGAGTCAATGATATGACTAAACCTCTCCAATGTATGCATGTCCTACTGCTGCATGGGAAAGTAAGTAGAACCTTCAGGATTAGGGGATGGAATCCTGTCTACTCAGCACCAGTACTTACACCACTAGGGGATCAGTACATGTGAAGTCCTAGAAGAGTGGAGATGAGTGGTCAAGATGAAGGAGGTCTCAGAAGTCAGTCAGATGAAGGTGGTTGCCAAGCAAGCAGGAGGGACAAAAGGGTGGAGCCAATGATCACCAGGTCCAAAGGTAAAAAGTGGCCATTAAGAAGATGAACTGCACTCATTTACATTAGTTGCAAGTAATATATTCACAGTGCAAGTTACATTATGATTAAAAATGTAAAATGCTGGGGGCTTCCCAGGTGGCTCAGTGGTAAAGAATCTGCCTCCCAATGCAGGAGACTCAAGTTTGATCCCTGATTCAGGAAGATCCCACAGGCCACAGAACAACTCAGTCCACTGGGCACAACTATTGAGCCTGGGATCTGAAACTATTGAGCCCAGGTGCTGCAACTACTGAAGCTTGGTGCCCTTGAGCCTGTGCTTCACAACAAAAGAAGTCACTGAAATAAGAAGCCTGCACAATGCAATGAAGAGTAGCCCCTGCTCCCTGCAACTGGATAAAAGCCTGTGAAGCAACAAAGATGCAGCACAGCCCAAAATAAATAATTTAAAAGATGACTGCTATCAAAAGTCTATAAACAATAAACGCTGGAGAGGGTGTGGAGAAAAGGGAACCCCTCTTACACTGTTGTGGGAATGCAAACTAGTACAGCCACTATGGAGAACAGTGTGGAGATTCCTTAAAGAACTCAAAGCCAGTGCACCGGGACAACCCTGAAGGATGAGATGAGGAGGGAGGTGGGAGGGGGGTTCAGGATGGGGACACATGTACACCATGGCTGATTCGTGTCAATGTATGGCAAAAACCACTACAATATTGTAAAGTGATTAGCTTCCAATTAAACTAAATTAATTAGTTAAAAAAAAAGCAAGCAATAACAACAAAAAACTGGAAATAGAACTGCTATATGACCCAGCAATCCCACTGCTGGTCATACACACCGAGGAAACCAGAATTGAAAGAGACATGTGTATCCCAATGTTCATTGCAGTACTTTTTGCAATATCTAGGACACTGAAGCAACCTAGATGTCCATAAGCAGATGAATGGATAAGAAAGTTGTGGTACCTAAACACAATGGAGTATTACTCAGCTATTAAAATGAACATATTTGAATCAGTTCTAAAGAGGTGGATGAAACTGGAGCCTATTATTCAGAGAGAAGTAAGTCAGAAAGAAAAATACCAATATAGTATATTAACACATATATAAGTGAGTGAGTGAAGTCGCTCAGTCGTGTCCGACTCTTGCAACCCCATGGACTGTAGATTACTAGGCTCCTCTGTCCCCAGGATTTTCCAAGCAATAGTACTGGAGTGGATTGTTATTTCCTTCTCCAGCGGATCTTCCCAACCCAGGGATCAAACCTTGGTCTCCCTCATTATAGACAGACGCTTTACTGTCTGAGCCACCAGGGAAGTCCAACACATATGTATGGAATTTAAAAAGATGGTGATGATGACCCTATATGTGAGACAGCAGAAGAGACACAGATATAAAGAACATACTTTTGGACTCTGTGGGAGAAGGTGAGGGTGGGATGATTTAAGGGAATAGCATTGAAACATGTATTTTACCATATGTGAAATAGATGACCAGTCCAAGTCTGATGCATGAAACAGGGCACTCAAAGCCGGTTCACTGGGCCAACACAGAGGGATGGAATGGGGAGGGAGGTAGGAGGGGGGTTCGGGATGGGGGGCACATGTACACCCATGACTGATTCATGTTAATGTATGGCAAAACCTACTACAATATTGTATTTAGCCTCCAATTAAGATAAATTAATTAATTAAAAAATCATTTAAAAATGTGAATTGTTGCTTCCATTTGACTTTAAACCATTCACACAGTCACAAAAAAAAAAATAAACTTTGTTCACAATACCTCCACTTAAAATCACAAGGTTAAAATATGTTTGTGTAATATACTGAGTTGAGTAGTATCCCTGCAATGTTCATATCTACCCAAAACCTCAGAATGTGACTTCATTTGGGAATAGAATCTTTGCTAATGTAATCAAGGTAAGGACCAAGATAAGATTATACTGAGTTAAGTTGGGGTCTAAATCCAGTGAAAGTGTCCTTATAAGAAACAAGAAAACAGCACATAGAGACAGAAAAGTTGGCCACATGAAGACTGAGGCAGAGATTGGAGTGAGGCTGCCGTAAATCAAGGAACAACAGAAGCGGGAAGACACAACAAAAGATCTTTTCCTAAAGCCTTTGAAGAAAGCATCGTCTTGCCAGCAACTTGATTTTGAACTTCTGGCCTCTAGAAATATGATAATAAATTTCTGTTTTAAACCATCTGTTTTGTGGTTATTTGTCATAGCAGCCCTAGAAAACTGATTTGGATAATTTCTATGGATAATTGACAATAAGTAAATATTCAAGAAAAATAAAAATAATCCAGCCTATAATATTTTAGTTCTTATATGCAGTTATAAGCTATATATTTTGTAGTTTTTTGTGGAGTAAAGGTCCAACAAAAGCAAAAGTTCAAAGGGTCCATACAAGTCATAAAAAGGCCCCATAGATAATAAGGATAAAAATTTCCTACAAACCAGAAGCGTATAGACGTTTCTACTAAATACCACAAGTGTTGCTTAGTGCTATTTGTTTTTTCTCCCTCCTCCTATCATTTTTTGCCTTCTGGAACTGAGCTTGTTTAAAGTAGACAGCAGCAAGCTATTTACTTTTCCATAAAATGTAATGCCAGTACCAACAATCTCTTATCCTTGAAAGAATCTGAGTTCTGTCATTATGTTCTCTTTCATCCCCTTACTGAACAGATCAAGGGCTCAAAAAAAAAAAAAGCCCAAGTAGCAATCTTAAGCTGTTGATCTCTTTGAATCTTTACTGGGATTGTTTAAACATATATATGTGCCCCACTCCTATTTCTTTTTGTTTTAAATTTGACTTCATAGGGAATGCACATCTAACAGGAGGAAGGACATATCTAATTGGAGTACAGATATATCATATTGCAAGGCACACAAATCTAATAGAAGTGCTAATGTTTATAATTAGAAAACAGATATATCTAAATGAAGAGATGTATTTCTAACAGGAGGTCATGATGGTCTAGTGGAAGAATATGCATATTTAATAGGTAGAAACAGCTACCTAATTGGAGGGCACCCAACTGTAATTGAAGCCCATCGAAATCTAATAGAGTGACTGTATTTCTAATTGCAAAATAATGGATTAAGACAATTAATACCTGGATATTGAGTATAAAGGACTTCCTTGGTGGTTCAGTGGTAAAGAATCTGCCTGCCAATACAGAAGGTTCAATCCCTGGGTCAGGAAGATCCCCTAGAGAAGGAAATAGCAACTCACTCCAGTATTTTTGCCTGCGAAATCCCATAAACAGAAGAGCCTGGAGGGCTACAGTCCATGGGGTTGCAAAGAGCTGGACACGGTTTAGCAACTAAAGAACAACAGCAACAACATGGAGTATGAAAATTTCCATGGAAGTGAAAATTTTGTGGTATAGGGGAGAAATTGACTGTTCTCAAAGACCTATTCTGGATGAACTTTCTCACCCAGAATAATGTGATAACACTTCCCTGGTGGCTCAGATGGTAAAGTGTCTGTCTACAATGAGGGAGACCCAGGTTTGATCTCTGGGTCGGGAAGATCCGCTGGAGAAGGAAATGGCAATCCACTCCAGTACTATTGCCTGGAAAATCCCGTGGACAGAGGAGCCTAGTAAGCTACAGTTCATGGGGTCGCAAAGAGTTGGACACGACTGAGCGACTTCACTCACTCAAAGCTATGAAAATCAGCAAGTTCATATTAATATCTCTTGTTCAACATATTTATTATTTTGCTATATATGTTATATAGAATGAGCATTCCATTAGCTTTTAGTTTTTTTTTAAATTATGACCTGATCAATGATACAATAGGCAAAATGATTTTGACTTTAGTACATTAATTTATCATCACATTAGCTGATGGATGAAACAATAAGTAGCTACAAAATTCTTCATGGTCAAGACATTTCTGGTTTATTTATTTATTTATATATAGCTGTACTGGATCTTAATTGCTGCATAGACTTTTCTCTAATTGCAGACAGCAAGAGCTATGCTCTAGTTGCAATGCGAAGGCTTCTTATTGTGGTTGTTTTTCTTGTTGTAGAGCACAGGCTCTAGGAACTTGGATTCAGTGGTTGAGGCACATGGGGCTTAGTTGCTCTGTGGCATCTGGAATCTTCCCAGGCCAGGAATCAAACCCATGTCTCCTACATTGGCAAATAGATTATCACTGAGCCACCAGGGCATTTCTGATCTATCATTTATGCATACTTGCATTTGTATTTTGGAATAGTTTTCAGAATACCTCAAAATTATATCTCAGTTCATAATAAAAATATCTTATGTCAAAAAGCATTTAAAAATAATTAAGTTGACAATATCCTTTGGAATAGTCCTGGTAATTATGTAAATATGAGCAATTAAGCTGCCAGTATGCTTTGTAAGATTCCCAGTAGAAATATCAATTTGAAGGTAGTGACATTATGGATAAATTTGAAGACTGACAGGCATTGAATTCATTAGCTGTTTAAGCTTTGAAAAACTTGGCTCTCTTCAGCTGTTAACTTTGTTTTTGTTTATTTCTTGGCTTATTTTCATTTTATTTTGGTTTGTCTCATTTATAATAAGATCAACATTGAAAATGAGGTTTAACGGCTCCATCTGGGCAAGTGGCAGCAACCCTTTAAAAACACCTTGGATGTTGTGGGGAGGGAGGTGGGAGGGGGGTTCATGTTTGGGAACGCATGTAAGAATTAAAGATTTTAAAATTTAAAAAATTTAAAAAAAATTAAAAAAAAAAACAAAACACCTTGGAGAATATCACCCCATGCACTGGACAGGTATATCCAGCAAACTGAAAAGACCACAGAAAAAAAGAATTTTATTTTGTTACATTTTGTTAACTTGCATCATATTCTTTTATCAAAAAAGTTGATTTTCAAGTATATTTAATTATTACTAGAATGTACCTATTATGTGCTGGTGTGTCCTGAACACCTACTATAGAATCTGGTGTATAGAAGACCTTGAATACATATTTTGTAGGTGTGGAGGGTAGGCAGAAAAAAAGAAGTAAGGGAAGGAGAAAGGGAGGTGGAGGAGCCTGGCCCTGGAGGAGGAGAGTCAGAAACAATGTAGGGACCAAACAACGACAACAATAAATACTGACATTTATTGTAGTCTTGCAGAGGGCTGGCTAGGCTGTGCTCAGACTCCTGACCTACAGAAACTGTGAGATAATAAATGTGTGGTTGTTTGAAGCCTGTAAGTTTGTGGTAATTTGTTTCTCAGCAATAGATAACTATACAAATGTCCCTCAATACACAAATTTAGGTGACAAAACTTCAGTGTGATAAATCTTGTAATGATTATTGCTATAGCTTGTGTTAACAGACATGATGAATTACTAGCAGATATATTTACTGTAAGTCTGTTCTGTCAGGTCTTTGTATTTTTCTGCCTGTGCTTTTGAAAAGGGGTGAGTTTGTAAACTCGCATTCTGATGTTGCAGCTTTTGACAGAGTAACTGTCAGCCTCGGCTTAGCTGAGGCCAATAAAGGGACACTCCAGTCACACCTCCTTGTTTCTGTTGTCATTCTGTGTCCTCTGTGCCTGTTAGTTTGAAGCAAACTTCAAAAACCCAGTAACTTCAAAACCCACTCGAAAAGATTTCAAGTCAGCTGAGCCTTTTTAACAGAACTATAACTGAAATAAAAGGAGAGAGGATGTTTTCTTGCAAGCACTATCCAAACCAATTGTGATTTAAAAAGTGATAAGCCAGACTATTGGGAAGAAACTTCATATTAACATGAAAGAGGTTTCAAAGATTCTTATTCCTTATTTAATCAAAAAGATTTTTTTGAAATTTAAAAATATAATCCATTCAATCTTTTAAAAAATCATTCATGTTCATTATTTGTGTTCTTGTCACTAAATTTCAGTCAATAACTCAGTTTTTAAATAACTTGGGTTTTAAACTAAACTATCAAAGCAGTGTTCAGTGAAAGTGACAGTCCCCAAGTCGTGTCAGACTCTTTGTGACCCCATGGACTGTAGCCTGCCAGGCTCCTCTGTCGATGCAATTATTCAGGCAAGAATACTGGAGTGGATTGCCATGCTCTCCTCCAGGGCAACTTCCAACCCAGGGATTGAACCCATGTCTCTTGTGCCTTCTACGGTGCAGGCAGATTCTTTTCCTCTGAGCCACCAGGGATTATTAAAAGATTATTATGAAGGAGCAGTGTAGTTTCAAAATTCTATACAGAGCAGTATTAGAAATTCATTCATTAAGGCTCAGAAGCTCAGCTACCTGGTTATGAAGCACTTTGCTATTTTCAATTATTATTAACTATTGATAACTTCAGTTAATTAAAAACATGTCTTGAAATAATGACTGTGTAATATCCACTAGCTCACTACTTAGTGAGTACAAACAGGTAGCAGTTTAAAACAGATGAGACTACAACCACTTGTTCATACAATGCACATGCCTCTTAAACTGAGAAGAAAAGAATGAAAGGATTTTAGAGACAACTGAGGAATCATTTTTCACCAAGAATCACCACTCTTCCAGATCAGGATCTGTTCTCCTATCTCCTGAAGTCCCCCAAGACCCTTTACATCAAACTTTTGCCAAAGAACTTTCTTTTCCAGACATGTTCTCTGGCTGCCTGAAAAATTTAGTCTGATTCACTTTAAGAGAAAATTCTTTTGAGTATTGAGACTTTTTTCCTTGATAGTGTTTGTCATAATTTGCACACTATTATGATTATATAATTATATTTTAAATTAAAACTTTACTTTTTAGAGCAATTTTATATTCACAGCAAAATCGAGAGGTCAGTTCAGTTCAGTTCAGTCTCCCAGTTGTGTCAAACTCTTTGCGACCCCATGAATCGCAGCACGCCAGGCCTCCCTTTCCATC
Source organism: Ovis canadensis (assembly GCF_042477335.2). NCBI lineage: Eukaryota > Metazoa > Chordata > Mammalia > Artiodactyla > Bovidae > Ovis > Ovis canadensis. Next base: position 47,178,967 of record NC_091246.1, on the reverse strand, counting down.
ACCAACTCCCGGAGTTCACTCAGACTCATGTTCATTGAATCAGTGATGCCATCCAGCCATCTCATCCTCTGTTGTCCCCTTCTCCTCCTGCCCCCAATCCCTCCCAGCATCAGAGTCTTTTCCAATGAGTCAACTTTTCACATGAGGTGGCCAAAGTACTGGAGTTTCAGCTTTAGTATCATTCCTTCCAAAGAAATCCCAGGGCTGATCTCCTTCAGAATGGACTGGTTGGATCTCCTTGCAGTCCAAGGGACCCTCAAGAGTCTTCTCCAACACCACAGTTCAAAAGCATCAATTCTTCAGCACTCAGCCTTCTTCACAGTCCAACTCTCACATCCATACATGACCCGTGGAAAAATCATAGCCTTGACTAGATGGACCTTAGTCGGCAAAGTAATGTCTCTGCTTTTGAATATGCTGTCTAGGTTGGTCATAACCTTTCTTCCAAGGAGTAAGTGTCTTTTAATTTCATGGCTGCAGTCACCATCTGCAGTGATTTCAGAGCCCCCACAAAAATAAAGTCTGACACTGTTTCCACTGTTTCCCCATCTATTTGCCATGAAGTGATGGGACCAGATGCCATGATCTTCGTTTTCTGAATGTTGAGCTTTAAGCCAGCTTTTTCACTCTCCTCTTTCACTTTCATCAAGAGGCTTTTTAGTTCCTCTTCACTTTCTGCCCTAAGGGTGGTGTCATGTGCATATCTGAGGTTATTTATATTTCTCCTGGCAATCTTGATTCCGGCTTGTGTTTCTTCCAGTCCATTTCTCATTCCAGTACATTTCTCATGATGTATTCTGCATATAAGTTAAATAAGCAGGGTGACAATATACAGCCTTGACGCACTCCTTTTCCTGAACCAGTCTGTTGTTCCATGTCCAATTCTAACTGTTGCTTCCTGAGCTTCATACAGATTTCTCAAGAGGCAGGTCAGGTGGTCTGGTATTCTCATCTCTTTCAGAATTTTCCACAGTTTATTGTGATCCACACAGTCAAAGGCTTTGGCATAGTCAATAAAGCAGAAATAGATGTTTATATACAGATTATATCATGAGAAATGCTGGACTGGAAGAAGCACAAGCTGGAATCAAGACTGCCAGGAGAAATATCAATAACCTCAGATATGCAGATGATACCACCGTTATGGCAGAAAGTGAGGAAGAACTAAAGAGCCTCTTGCTGAAAGTGAAAGAGGAGAGTGGAAAAATTGGCTTAAAACTCAACATTCAGAAAACTAAGATCATGGCATCTGGTCCCATCACGTCATGGCAAATGGAGAAACAGTAGAAACAGTGACAGACTTTTACCTTTTTTGAGCCCTCAAATCACTGGAGATGGTGACTGAAGGCATGAAATTAAAAGACGCTTACTCCTTGAAAGAAAAGTTATGACCAATCTAGCCAGAATATCAAAAAGCAGAGACATTATTTTGCCAACAAAGGTCCATTTACTCAAAGCTATGGTTTTTCCAGTAGTCAAGTATGGATGTGAGAGTTGGGCTATAAGCAAAGCTGAGCGCTGAAGAATTGATGTTTTTGATCTGTGGTGATGGAGAAGACTCTTGAGAGTCCCTTGGACTGCAAGAAGATACAACCAGTCCATTCTCAAGGAAATCAGTCCTGAGTGTTCATTGGAAGGACTGATGCTAAGCTGAAACTCCAATACTTTGGCCACGTGATGTGAGGAACTGACTCATTTGAAAAGACCCTGATGCTGGGGAAGATTGAAGGCAGGAGGAGAAAGGGACGATAGAGAATGAGATGGCTGGATGGCATCACTGACTCAATGGACATGAGTTTGAGTAAACTCTGGCAATTGGCTATGGACAGGGAGGCCTGGTGTGCTGCTGTCCATGGGGTCACAAAGAGTTGGACACGACTGAGCGACTGAACTGAACTGAACACAATGGTATTGTTTTAATATAAAATTCCTTCTGTTCATTAATAGCACATAGGAAAGTAACTGACTTTCCTACATTAACTTTATATTCTACAAACTTGCTGTAATCACTTTAGTTCCAGGATGTTTTGGTCAGTTCTTTTAGATTTTTCACATAAATAATGTTATCTGTGAACAAAGACAGTTTATTTCTCCCTTCCTTATATTTATACTTCTTATGTCGTCTTTTACATTAGCCAGGATTTTCTGTACAATGCTGTAAAGGAGTAGTGGAAAGGAAATCCTTGCTCTGTACTTCATCTTAGTGGTGGGAAAGCTTTGAGTTTTTCATCATTAACCTAAAGTGCTCCTGCATTGCAAGCAGATTCTTTACCATCTGAGCCATCAGGGAAGTCAAGTATGATCTTAGCTGGAGTGGTTTTGCAAATATACTTTAGCAGGTTGAAAAAGGTCACCTCTGTTCCTAGTTTACTGAGGACTTTTATCATGAGTGAGTGTCGGACTTTGTCAAACATCTTTTTTCTGCAACTATTCATATCATCATGTGATTTTTCTTTTATTATGTTGATGTGATGGATTACATTAATTAGTTATCAAATGTTGAGTCATCCTTGCATATCTGGGGTAAGTCCTACTTATGTTGTATAATTCTTTTTATACATTGTTGAATTTCATTTGCCAATATTTTATGAGGGATTTTGTTGTTGTTGTTGAGGATCTATGTTTATGAGAGATATTGGTCACTTTTTTGGTGGTTGAATCTATCCATTTCTGAGGAAGGGATGTGGAAGTGTCCAACTATGAGGGTGAAGTTTATTTATTCGATATGTATCTTTGCAGTTCTATCTGTTTTTGCCTCCTGCAATTTGTTCTGTTGTTAAGCACGCACAAGATAAGAATCATTATGTCTTCTTGGAGAACTGACCCATTTATCAATATGTAATGCCCTTCTTTATCCTGAATAAATTTCCTTGCTTTAAAGCCTGCTTTGTTGAAATAATGTAGCTACTCCTTTCTTTTAATTAGTGTTTGCATGGTACATTTTTCTATATATATTTAGATTTATTCTATATGTGTCTTTATATATAAAGTGAGAGGTTTTTTTTTGGCAAAATGTAATTGGGTTCTGCTTTTTGAGTCACTCTTAACTGATGCAGTTAGACTATTGACATTCAAAGTGATTACTGATATAGTTGGATTTGTATTTACCAGATTTAGCGCTGTTTTTTCTTTGTTGCCCTTGTCTGTTATTTTTGTCTTTTACTCTTATTCTTCCTTTTAAGGTTTTAGTTGTACATTTTATGATTCCATTTTCTTGCCTTAGCATATGAGTTTCTGTTTACTTTTTAAAGTGAGTATACGACAATTTACAGTATGCATTTGTAGTTAATCCAGATCGATTTTCAAATAGCACTTACATATCATGCATAGTTTGAGTACCTATAACAACAAAGTAATTCTGATTCCTGCCTCCTATCCCTTGTATTCTTCCTTTATTTTATTTCACACACATATAAAACCATAAACATGCATATTTTAATACACTGTTGGTGTTATTTTTTGAGTTCTTACCTGTTCAATTAAAAAAGAGAAAAATATCTTTTAACTTTCACTATTCCTATTTTTCAATGATCTTCCATTCTCATGTAAATCCATATTTGTTTGGATTTTTTTAATAGATTTTAAAATGTAAATCCATATTTCTGATACATATCATTTTTAATTCTTTCCAAAGAACTGCTTGTAACTTTTTTTTTTAATCAAGGCAGGTCTTCTCACAACTGATTCTTTCAATTCTTGCTTGCCTGGAAAAATTCTTTATATTTCCTTCATTTTAAAGGATAATTTCACAGGATAAGGAGTTCTAGGTGAGTGATTTTATTCCCTCAAAACTGTAAATATTTCAATTCATTCTCTTGTCATTTTCATGGTTTCTGAAACATTGGGAATATTTCTTACCTTCATTCCTCTATAGGTAACATGGTTTTGTTCCATCTAGCTTCTTTCAGTATTTTCGCTTTATCTTTTATTTTCTGTAGTAGTTTGAAAATAATACATCTAGGTGTATGGGGAGCTTGGGGGCATATATCCTGCTGCTGCTAAGTCGCTTCAGTCGTGTCCAACTCTGTGAGACCCCAGAGACGGCAGCCCACCAGGCTCCCCCATCCCTGGGATTCTCCAGGCAAGAACACTGGAGTGGGTTGCAATTTCCTTCTCCAACGCATGAAAGTGAAAAGTGAAAGTGAAGTCGCTCAGTCGTGTCCGACTCTTAGTGATCCCATGGACTGCAACCCACCAGGCTCCTCCATCCATTGGATTTTCCAGGCAAGAGTACTGGAGTGGGGTGCCATTGCCTTCTCCATATATCCTGCTGAATGTCACTCAAATCTTGGGGCCAGCAGTTTGCCCTATGTCCTACTCTCTCTTCCAGTTCCCTGAAGAGTTGTTGGTTTTTTTAGTCTATCCAGTTTTTTTTTTTACTAGTTGTTAAGATGAAGCTGTGATTTCTAAACATTTTAGATGTAGACCAATGCAATTATGTTTTAGTATCCGAATTATGTAGGAGAACAGGGAGGGTATCTCTTTTCAGTCCTGTATCTGTAGCCTCTTGTCTTTAACTGCTGTTTGTTAAATATTTGCTAGACAAGTAACCAACTGCTAACCAGTTATTCTGGTCAACTAGTGAAAGTCACCATGAGCCTTGGTGGTTGATCTATGTTTATGAAAGATATTGGTCAAGTTATTAGAGATATTGGAGAGATATTGGAACTACAGGAAAGTTCCAAGGAATGAAACAATCTGATTCTGCTCAGAATTTGGAGAATGTTTCCTTTTGTATAACTCATTATTGATTCTGAAACATTAACTACTTTAAATATTTAAAATTTTAAACATAGAATGTTTAAATGCTACCAAAGCACTTTAATGATATGCTGATATTTACTGACTCCAGCACAAAAAGTTTAAAACTCTTCCTCACTGAATTTTGAGGATAAAAGAATTGTCTCATGTTTAGAAATGATTCTGGTAACTATAGTTTGAAATGCATAAAGTTTTAATCAAGTCACAATACGTTACAGTTTTTCTAACATATAAACAAGAACATTATCCAGAAATGTTATGACCTTTTCATGAACCCCAAATCTACAGGTAATTTAATAAGACAAAGATTAGTTTCTGACAGTTTTATTGGGATTTAGTTGGCATATAATACACTGCACATATTTAAAATGTACAACTTGATCAGTTTTGACATATGTATCATCCTGAAATCACAACCATGAGCAAGCTAGGTCTTGATTGGTAATGATGGCTTTCTTTTTAGTCCAATTTATCCTAGGTTCTAATAAAGTTACAATTCTTTATTGTGTTGCAGTGTGTAGACCAATTTCCTTTTTAAGGAGGCAAGGAATTTCCCTTTGGTACCCCATCAGCTTTAAAGTGGGCAGACATAGTCTCTGCTCTCCAAGGCCACAGGTACCCATCACTGTTCCTTCCTCAGCTGTATATAAATACATGTGTGAGGGGGCACTGGGCAGTCTCCAGTCTCTTGGTTGCTTATTAGATCATAGACTGGTGATCACCTGGAATGACAGCATAGCACAACCTTTGCAGTATCAGCTTCCGTTCAGCCCCTGGAATTTGTCTGTGGAAGGGTCTTAACCACAGCCCTGCACCCAGGTGAGGGCCCACGTGGGGCCCACGTGATTTCTGGTCAAACCTCTCCCATGAGGCTCCCAGTATTCTTTGGGAGCCCACCTCCTGATTATCTGTGGTCACTCACTTTAAGAACTGGAGTCCAGACAGACACAGGCCATAGTTTTCTTCATTGCTCGGAAGATAGTTTCACTGACCGTGGAGATGTTAACTTTTTTTTAACACAAATATGTCTTTTTGTTATTCTCTTTTAAAATTTTATCTTTTTAGGTGGTTCCAACACTAAAGGCAATATTCAGTACAGAAGAGGTACCTAATAATTAATTGTTTGAGAAAAGCATGAATGGGTTGATGAATCTTTCTAGTATCCGAATCTCTTAAAATACAGCAAAATTTTTCTTTTATACTTTTTCATTAGACTTCTGGTGATGTTTTATGTGTTATCATGCGAATTTACAACCAATAACTACTAGCAGTGATTGACTTATCTCTTGGGCCCAGCTTTGTCTGGATCACTTGATGTGAATTTCTCCAACTAACTTTATTTTCACAACTCCTCTGTGAGGCAAGTAATATGATAATCGCCAGGGGGTAGAGATTAAGTGATTTGCCAAGGCCACATGTCTAACAAGCACTGGAGTGAAACTAGTTAGATGAAACACCGTATGATTTCACTTCTATGTGGAATCTGAAAAACAAAACATGGAAACTCAACAAAATAGAAATAGACTAGTACATACAGTGAACAAAGGAGTGGTTGTCAGAGCAATGGGCGGGGGGTGTAATGTCTAGCACAGGGAATACAATCAATAGCCTTGTATGGTAACAGATGGTAACTAGACTTATTGTAGTGATCATCCCATAATGTATAAAAAGATCATATCACTATGTTGTATACAAAACAAATGTTATATTGTACATCAATTATAAGTCAATAAAATTAAAATTTAAAAATAAAGAGATATAAGCTTATGTTGAAAGGTTTTCTATGGCTTTATTTGGCCAGAAAATTTGGCAACACGTTTCTCCAGTGTGTCTGTACTCTAGTTCTCTGTCTGTGAGCGTGTGTTTTATGATCTCTGAAATTTTTAACGTCTGATGTTGGTAATGATTCTATCCTTTTAATTCTGAATAAACCAGGAAGTTTCACTGATTCTATAAAGTTTTATGGAAAACTCTCATGTCTAATCGTACATTTGTTTGTTTGCCCTCACATACATCTCATTGGGCTGATATTAGCAACTATGTTCTATGGTACATAACTTGCTTGTCTCAGTCATGTCATCCTGTTCTGAAGCAGCTCTGTGATTACTGTTTTGTAAAATCTGGATTCTGCCCGTGGGTCTTCAGCAGTCTCCATGCACAGACCTGAATCCTTGCCTGATATTCTCCTCTTATAAGAGCTCCAGTCTTTTCCTGAGTCATAGGGGTCCCCTCTCCCACTGCAGGACAGAGTACCATCACATCAGGTTTTGTTCAGGACACTTGATATGAATTTACTTCTGTTGTCTTTGAATAAAATTAAATTTGATGGAAACAATAATTGTTAAGGATGCTCTATAGGAATGTTAATCCTAGATTTCTCTTGATCCCCTAATTTAATTTTCAATGAAGCAGGATAAAGTGTGAGCTTAATGCCTCTTTCATCAGGATGAAATAAATAATATGTGAAGCATGCTTTGGCCCCAGCAGAGAACAGCTTTTTCTGAAACACACTTCTGCATTATTACCATCATCTATCTCTGACAGATTTTTAAAGGAGCAACCCCATGAATATACCCTTTTGTTTAACATGTTACTTAATGTCATACTCAGGGTTAACTCTGTGAGGTCCTCATGGAGTGCATTTATCTGAGAACAGGCCAAGAGCCTGGTACCGTATCTGGGGATCTGGTCACATTGCAGGTCAGCCTTGTGGCTAGGACTCATTCCACTTTGCACTGAATCCAAGAAAATTAATTGGCTACTTCTGCAGCTGTCATAAACCAGGTTTATACACCTGCTTTACCTTTGTCATATTTTCACCCCTTAGGTGGGCTTTGCTGTCACTGTTGCTTAAAGGGAATTCCCCAGGCAAGAGTACTGAAGTGGGTTGCCATTCTCTTCTCCAGAAGATCTTCCTGACCCAGGGATCGAACTCAAGTCTCCTACATTGCACATGGATTCTTTACCTTCTGAGCCACCAGCCACACTTATCTTGTCAGATTTTCACCACTTAGGTGGGGTTTGCTGTCACTGTTGTTTGAATTTAAGGCAGAGTATACATCAGAAAATATTTAAAAGATGCCTGTCTGCGACTCAGGCACATAGAAGCTTACAAAAGAGCAGGGAATATAAATGCTGAGGCAAGAAGGAAAATGGGTCAGAGTCTTGGTTAAGTACAGACAGATTTGTAAGGACTTGAATACATAAAAATCAAATAATTTGAATACTGGACATGATAAATTTTTATAAAGCATAATGGTATTAGAAAGGTGAAATATAAGAATTTTACTAGACTATCTTTTATGCTTCTGTTCCTATAATTTACCTAGTGAGCAGAAATTTTATTGAAAGATGTTATTGGAATGTTTTTAGAAATGTACTTAATGGACCCTTCTCTTCAGGCAAGTAACTTTTAAAACCTTCTCCTGACTCCTCCCCCAGACCTTCTACTTCATTATCAGAGGCTGTAGAGTGGCAAAGTCTGGGGGCCAGCAATGTCATGGAAGCAAGTCACCACATGCCTCCAATTCCCTGGACCCTCAGAACAAATGACTTCTGGATTGGAAAGAGAATCTAGGAAGGTCACATATCCCTCATTTGACTGGGATACAGGACTCTCCTGAGAACTAATTTATTCTTTCAGGGAAAAAAAGGCATTGGATTCATATTGTCTTGAAGAAGTACTACCATGGAGAACTATCGTCTATGAAACAGTGCTCTGAAAAATGCCTCCTACCCTGTGACTATGACCAGTTCCACGAGCTGGACTGGTCTGGGGAGCAGCAGTGCTGCCCCCTGCTTCAGGACTGGACACTTCCAACCCAGAATTTCCTAAAAGTATAGCTGTAGCCATGAAATTAAAAGACCCTCGCTCTTTGCAAGAGAAGCTATGACAAACCTAGACAGCATATTAAAAAGCAGAGACATCACTTAGCTGACAAAGGTCCAGATAGTCAAAGCTATGGTTTTTACAATAGCCACGTATGGATGTGAGAGCTGGACCATAATCCTTTGGCTGAGCACCAAAGTATTCATGCTTTTGAACTGTGGTGCTGGAGAAGACTCTTCAGAGTCCCTTGGACAGCAAAGTCAATCCTAAAGGAAATCAACCCTGAATATTCATTGGAAGATGCTGAAGCTGAAGCTCCAATACTTTGGCCACCTGATGCAAAAAGCCGACTCACTAGAAAAGACCCTGATGCTGGGAGAGATCCAGGGCAGGAGGAGAAGGGGCTGCAGGGGATGAGATTGTTAGATAGCATAACTAACTCAATGGACATGAGTTTAAGCAAACTCAGGGGATAATGAAGGACAGGGAAGCCTGGCATGCTATAGTCCATGGGGGTTGCAAGGAGTTGGACATGACTTTGCAACAATAATAGCTGTGGATATTTTTCATAGGAAATTAAGAGCTACTCTTAAGTTTTATACTGTACATGTACACTGATTTTCCATAGTGTTGTGGTAGAAATACTTTTGAGTATTTAATTAGTTTCAAATAAGGTTGTCTATATTTTGCCTTTACTGAAACTGACAGCATGAAAATAAAGCTCAGATGAATTGAATTATTTTGCTATGGCTAGATGCACAAGGCCATTCTTTATTTTTAGCTCCTATAAAATATTTAATATAAAATACAGATATAAATATATGCAATTTGGATGGATTTAATAAAGCCTTATAAATACTTGGACTTTATATTAGTAAAAGTGTCACTCATGAAAGATTAAAAAATTTCACGGCCAAGGGAAATATTACAGTTTACGAAAACTTAGCTTGAGCCATAAACATGAGTCCCCAGATGTAAATGTCAAGACAGCTGAAACTTAATTAACATGAGTTAGAGGAAGGAAGGTTTTGAACATGTGTTTGCACCCCATTCTTGGCCATATAATGCAAATAAAATGCTTGCTTAGAGCAGTTGTCATACTGAATGATTTGATCCTTAAATTATGAATTGCTTTATTTGTTCTCTTGAATCGTAAACTTTATAAGTAAAGTCTGTAATTTTGGCATAAAATAAATGCTAGAAATAAAAGTTCATTTGAGACTGAATAGTTATTGGTCTTTTTAAAATTTTTTTATTTTTACTTTATTTTACTTTACAATACTGTATTGGTTTTGCCATACATTGACATGAATCCACCACGGGTGTATACAAGCTCCCAATCCTGAATCCCCCTCCCACCTCCCACCCCATATCATCTCTCTGGATCATCCCCATGCACCAGCCCCAAGCATCCTGTACCCTGTATCGAACATAGACTGGCACTTCGTTTCTTACATGATAGTATACGTGTTTCAGTGCCATTCTCCCAAATCATCCCACCCTCTCCCTCTCCCTCAGAGTCCAAAAGTCCTTTCTATACATCTGTGTCTCTTTTACTGTCTCACATACAGGGTCATCATTACCATCTTTCTAAATTCCGTATATATGTGTCAGTATACTGTATTGGTGTTTTTCTTTCTGATTTACTTGACTCTGTATAATCGGCTCCAATTTCATCCATCTCATTAGAACTGATTCAAATGTATTCTTTTTAATGGCTGAGTAATACTCCATTGTGTATATGTACCACAGCTTTCTTATCCATTCATCTGCTAATTGGTCTTATTTTTAACAGTCTGATATCGGCCTGTAGTCAATTCATCTTTTCAGGCAACTGAGTTGGATTTTTCATGTGAATCTATTTACTTCAGTGGATTCAGTTTGCTAGTTGTGTCTTCCTTGTACACCCTCGGGTCCTGTAACACCAACATCAGCCCATTCCAACCACAGAATGCAGGGTGTTTAATTGCACACATCTCATATTTCTAGAAAGTCAAAAGTACCAAATATCTCTGAGGTCAGACTATGCTGCCTCTGGGATCAACGATTTCAATAAGATCAAGTGGGCTAGACAAATTTACAAATTTTGTGTCCCTTAGCTATTGCTGCAACAATAAACCACCTCAAACCTCAATGGCTTAAAACAGTACTCCTTACTCTGTCCTGAGCTTTAAGGCTGGGGATTAACTGACCTCATCTGGGCTTGGCTCATTTCTGAGGGGCTCACTCTAATTGAATTGTTTTCTGGTTTAGCCTCTTGTAAATACCTCTGTGGTCAGTTATTTCCATGTTGAAGGAAGTGAAGGTGGTGCTGTCATGGCACCATTCTTAAACAGTCCTTTAATACCTCCATGGTTTCTTCCATCCGCATTAGCACAATCCATCTGCTTAGGCATGAGGTGTGTGTTGGGGTGTGGGGGTTGGGGTCTCGTCCCTGTTTCAACTGCGTCATCTGCACTTTCTGGCCATAACTTCTAGTGTGTACCAGGAATTCATCAATATTTCAGCTGACAGAACAATTACAGGTTTGATCCCTCTGTCCATTTTTACTTTAATTTCAATAGGACTTACTTTAGGAGGAAAATGAGAAAAGAAACAAACATGTCTACATACATCTTTAATTCACCATTTTAAATTAGAAAGCCTAGATTGAATTTCAAAAAATAAGTTCATCATTAATCATTGGTATTTAGTAAGTTTAAAGTTATGACAATCAGCACTTTTGTATCTAAGCTTTCAAGCAATATTTTTATTAGATCACATCTCATTTCTATTTTCAAATTAATTTTATCAAAAATGGACTTTAAATTATGTATGTTTAGTCATCACATTTCTTAATTGAGCACATTAGAAATTTAATTAATTGCTCATACAAAGATTTCTGTTAATGGATTTTGTATGTGTACAAAACCATAGAGAGAATAGACTGAATTATAGAAAAAGAGTTTCCAATTCATAAAAGCACATGGGAGAAAATAGATCCTTATCTAGCAGTTAGAGTGTTGCTTCCATGCTTCTACCTTTATAATATCTTCTTACATCCATTTGCAAACATACCAAGATTTAACATCTCTGTAAGTCTGTGGCTGGGCTTCCCAGGTGGCTCAGTGGTAAAGAATCCTCCTGCCAAGTAGGAGATGCAGGTTCAATCCCTGGGTCAAGAAGGATCCCCTGGAGAAGGAAATGGCAACTCACTTCAGTATACTTGCATGGGAAATCCCATGGACAGAGGAGCCTGGTGGACTACAGTTCATAGGGTCACAAAAGAGTTGAACATGACTTAGAGATTAAACAGCAACAACAACGAAGTCTGTTGCCAAGATAACATCTTCACAATGAAATAACAAAGCCTATTGCAGCATCTCTTCATGGAATTAATAACGCCTTGGAGATTTCAGTACATTTTACCCAGTTTTAGAATATGGTTTCCATGTGTACATCCACACACACACACACATACACACTCATACAGTTTAAAATGAGTAATAATTACATTATTCAGCAATTTGCTGAAATCACGTGCAATATAGTTGACAGCTATCTGTATGAAAATACAGCTCTACTGAACATCAATAGTGTTTTACAGTTAGCAAAACAATTATGCTTTGAATATATTCTATTGGGGCTTCCCTGGTGGCTCAGATGGTAAACAACTGCCTATGATGCAGACCTGGGTTTGATCTCTGGGTCAGGAAGATTTCCTGGAGAAGGAAATGGCTGCTCACTCTAGTATTCTTGCATGAACATATTCCATTACACATAAAAATAAATCTCTATTAGAGAATTGATGGGACTTTGTTTAGTATTTTGATTCTTTATTTTGTTTAGTATTTTAATTCTTTATTTCAAAACTATTCTCAAATTCATCCTCTATTTCTCTTTCTAAGATATTAACTGCTATTAGCTGCTTCCAATGATGGTCTTATTTCAGAAATGCATTTTTATTTGATTAATTATAACCATTTAGCTTTCTATGCTTGTGTTTAACAGAGAGATGCCCTGTATTGAAGGAAATATAAAATCAAATTTCAAATACCTAGGGGAAATTGAATTAGATGAACATCTATTCTCAAGACTTCCCTGGTGGCTCAGATGGTAAAGCGTCTGTCTACAATGCAGAGACCCGGGTTCAATCCCTGGGTTGGGAAGATCCCCAGGAGAAGGAAATGGCAACCCACTCCAGTTCTATTGCCTGGAAAATCCCATGGATGGGGGAGCCTGGTAGGCTACAATCCATGGGGTAGGAAAGAGTCGGACACGACTGAGCAACTTCACTTTCACTTCTATTCTCAAGGACCAGAGTAGAAATCGCGAGTGCATTCACCTGTCTTCCCATATGGGGAGGGTGACAGTTGTGAGTTCATATGTTGTAACCAGTCCTTTTGCTAAGTATTCATCACACAGGGACTTGTTTTGAAGATCTCATTGGTCTTATTCATCAATTTTTGACTAGGGCCATCTAGCAACTAGAAGGGCCCTGTAAGAGGTTACACAAAATGGAAAGGTTTTATAGGAAGAAGAGTGGGGTACAGGAGCAATTAGCAAAAGAAAAGAAGGGATAATTTTTAGGCCAAGACATCTTTTGGGGGATTTGGACCCTGAGGAGACTCGCTGCCGAGTAGTATTGTGTTCTAGCCTGCTTTTTGGTTTCAGTTTGATTGATTTGTTCTGCTAGTTAGAACAACGATTCTTGACATTTTCTGTTAAAACCACTTAGGGGAACTTTTCAAAAAGTATTGACACGATACAGATCCCAAACAAATTAAGCTAGATTTCTTGTGGATGGGGCATAATGTCATTGTGTGTTTGTCAGTAAAACTTTATCCTTGAGAGGCCACTTAACTTTGTTCAGTCCAGACTTTATCACTCTTCAACTATTTCAAAAATGCACCCCAGTGATCATAAGAGACTGAGACCAAGAGTTGTCTGTATGTGCTGCTAAAAAGAAAGCTGTGCGTGCTCAGTCGCTCAGTCATATTCAAATCTTTGTGACCCCGCAGGCTGTAGCCTGCCAGGTTCCTCTGTCCATGGGATTTTCCAGGCAAGAATACTGGAGTGGGTTGCCATTTCCTCCTCCACTTAGCCATCTGGGAAGCCCCCAAAGAGAAAGCTACAGGCCCAAATTGGTCTTACCTGTGCTAAAGCCCATGATACTAAACATGGGGTCTTAGTTATTTTTCATGAGGACACTCTAGGGAGAACAGACTGTCCCTCAGTAGATAATGTGAAAGCTTGGAGAGCTAAGCCATTTTCAGTTGTGGAGCTGAAAGGAGCTGAAGTGGCTTTAAAACCCATGCCTGTCTGTCTCAAATGCTAGTATCTTCTAAAAATCATCTTTTGTGGTAGCATGTGTTCCAAAAGCAAATTTCTAAGTCTACATATTACTTCTCACTTTCTTTGTGGGCATGCAATTCTCACAGGTACAATATTGACATCTTTTCTGATATTCACTTTTGAACAAGAGAATTATAAATACTGTGTGTGAGTGAATACCTTCTCTCTCCCTTGAAAGATTGCTAGAACCATGACAGGATCTGAGCCTGAGCACAGAGAGTAGGTTAATGTGAGGATGGGGTCCTTGTGGCTAGTTGAAGTTAGAAGGTATTTCCTAAATCCTTTCTTCTCCTCCAAGAGATTGACTTACAAAATTCAGTTATATTGGCATGTGGGTTGAGTTAAGGTCCTTTCTCTTCTTGTGACTATCTTAGGGGGACCTCAGAAAATACTTCAGTTGCTGAGCTGAGCTGAGCTGAACTTTCAGGTAAAAACATCAAGATGCCTAGAAGAGATTGTTCCTCTCCTAATAGATAGTCATGATAGGTAGTCATGGATGTTAGATTACAGCTGCTCAGAGAGAAAGAGCATCTCACAGAGGATTTTGCCTGAGTCTGATCTAGACCCTGGTAATTCCTTGGTATCTCTGAGCCAGAGTGTTGGAGAGCATCTTTTTCTTTTTTTTCCACTGTATTGGTTTTGCCATACATCCGCCATGGGTGTACACGTGTTCCCAATCCTGAACCCCCCTCCCACTTCCCTCCCTATACCATCTCTCTGGGTCATCCCTGTGCACCAGCCCCAAGCATCCTGTGTCCTGCATTGAACCTAGACTGGCGATTCATTGCTTATATGATATTATACATGTTTCAATGCATCTTTTTCTTACACTAACTTGAGCTCAAAGAAGGCTGAGTGCTGAAGAATTGATGCTTTCAAACTTTGGTGCTATAGAAGACTCTTGAGATTCCTTTGGACAGCAAAGAGATCAAACCAGTCAATCCTAAAGGATAACAATCCTGAATATTCATTGGAAGGACTGATGCTGAAGCTGAAGCTCCAATACTTTGGCCATCTGATGCGAAGAGCTGATTCATTGGAAAAGACCCTGATGCTGGAAAGATTGAAAGCAGGAGGAGAAGGGAATGACAGAGGATAAAATGGTTGAATGTCATCACCGACTCAATGGACATGTTTGAACAATTTCTGGGAGATAATGAAGGACAGGGGACCCTGGCATGCTTCAGTCCATGGAGTGGCAAAGAGTCAGACATGACTAAGAGACTGAACAACAACAAGAGAGTTGAGTTACTCTCTTGGCTTCTAATAGGACTAAAAAGAAGATGATAGAGGAAGTCTGTGGATTTGATGTTGTTTCCTCTTCCTAACCGCCTAGGAGGTATGTCTGCAGCTTTCCTGATCCTAGGTGGGCTTCCCAGGTGGTGCTAGTGATACAGAATCTGCCTGCCAATGTAGGAGGTGCAAGGGATGCGGTTTCAATCCCTGGGTCAGGAAGATCCCCTGGAGTAAGAAATGGCACCCCACTCCAATATTCTTGCCTGGAGATTTTCTTGGGCAGAGGGCCCTGGTGAGCTACCGTCAATGGGGCTGCAAAGAGTCAGACATGACTGAGCACATACACACCCTCCTATCCTGCATCCGGGTAAACAGCTATCAACGGTGGTCTCCTTAAAATTCCCTTCATATTTCCAGGTATATAATTTTCACTCAAGATTTATGTGTTAAATTACTTGTGGGATTATTGATCAATACTTGTTAGGGAAAAGAACAGCAGTAGTGTTTATTTCTCACCACTAATTGCTGATGCTGTTGAGGATTTCTTTCTTATGGAGGTTTTTCTTCACAGTCATTGACTGTCGGAGAAAGCACCTCCATGCTTCAAGTTCTTCTGCTCAGGTTGAGAACTAAGCTATTCTATAAAACCAGTGCTATCTGGTAAAATACTTGAGAGGAATATATTCAAACTTTAACCCTCTATTTCTCCATTTAAGAGAAATTGCTGAAAGTTCAGAGAATAAACTCCAGAAGCTACTTACCACAGTGTGTGCTAAACTCTGAGATCTCTCTTTTTTTTTTTAAGGAACATGTCACAGGGGACAATTACCTGGAAAGAATGGAAAGTCATGGAAATCCTTCTGGAGGGTTAGGTTTAGGGATTGGCCGAGGGGTGTACAGCACTCGGACTTCTGAGGTGGTGCTCAGTGTTCTTACATTTGGGGATGAGGCTCTGGAAGGAAAAGGCAGGTGCTGAGGGCAGGACTGTGGGCAAGAGATGAGTCATTGAGATAGTAAAGCTGTTCGCAGTGCCTGAGAGATGTCTTTGATTGACAGATGAAGAAAACCTAAGCCACAGAAACCAGCTCAAGTGCAGAACTTGTTGTTTAAAAGGGACAGAGTATGGAAATGGGGATCTTGAAGAGTCAGATTGGTAACCGAAAGTTCTAGTAGTGTCTTTGGAAGTTTGGACAAGAAACTGAGATCCAGATTGGAAATAACATTAATATATTTACATATATTATGAATGTTATTCTCACAGAGATAACATTTGTGAGGAATGGTAAAAGCTAAGCTATATCAATATGTTATAAAAATATATAAGTACCAATTATTTAAACGTAAAACGTAAAACCTGACCTTACAGTCCAAGTGCTGTACACCCCTCTGCCAATCCCTAAACCTAACCCTCCAGGAGGATTTCCATGACTACATCATTCTTTCCAGGTAATTGTCCCCTGTGACATGTTCCTTAAAAAAAAAGAGATCTCAGAGTTTAGCACACACTATGGGAATACCAGACCACCTGACCTGCCTCTTGAGAAATCTGTATGCAGCTCAGGAAGCAACAGTTGGAACTGGACATGGAACAACAGACTGGTTCCAAATAGGAAATGGAGTACGTCAAGGCTGTATATTGTCACCCTGCTTATTTAACTTATATGCAGAATACATCATGAGAAACGCTGGGCTGGAAGAAGCCTAAGCTGGAATTAAGATAGCCGGGAGAAATATCAATAACCTCAGATATGCACATGACACCACCCTTATGGCAGAAAGTGAAGAGGAACTAAAAAGCCTCTTGATGAAAGTGAAAGAGGAGAGTGAAAAAGTTGGCTTAAAGCTCAACATTCAGAAAACAAAGATCATGGCATCTGGTCCCATCACTTCATGGGAAATAGATGGGGAAACAGTGGAAACAGTGTCAGACTTTATTTTTGGGGGCTCCAGAATCACTGCAGATGGTGACTGCAGCCATGAAATTAAAAGATGCTTACTCCTTGGAAGAAAAGTTATGACCGACCTAGATATCATATTCAAAAGCAGTGACATTACTTTACCGACTAAGGTCCATCTAGTCAAGGCTATGGTTTTTCCTGTGGTCATGTATGGATGTGAGAGTTGGACTGTGAAGAAGGCTGAGTGCTGAAGAATTGATGCTTTTGAACTGTGGTGTTGGAGAAGACTCTTGAGAGTCCCTTGGACTGCAAGGAGATCCAACCAGTCCATTCTGAAGGAGATCAGCCCTGGGATTTCTTTGGAAGGAATGATGCTAAAGCTGAAACTCCAGTACTTTGGCCACCTCATGTGAAGAGTTGACTCATTGGAAAAGACTCTGATGCTGGGAGGGATTGGGGGCAGGAGGAGAAGGGGACGACAGAGGATGAGATGGCTAGATGGTATCACTGACTCAATGGACGTTGAGTCTGAGTGAACTCTGGGAGATGATGATGAACAGGGAGGCCTGGCCTGCTGTGATTCATGGGGTCGCAAAGAGTCAGACATGACTGAGCGACTGAACTGAACTGAACTGATGGTAAGTTGCTTCTGGAGTTTAGTCTCTGACCTGCCAGCAATTTCTTAATTACATAGAAGTATAAGTAATTTCTTTGGAATATTAGGGAAGAAATGACAAACCATATTGGCCAAGAGAAAGGGATGCAGTTGAATTTTAGATGAACAGGGATGTGACTATATATGGTTAACATGAAAGTTTAAACAAAGGTCATTAGTGTACACTGTGAAAACAATGAAAAAAAGAAAAGAAATACCAAATGTCAGAAGAATACAATACCATCTTAAGTTCAATTAGTTGATGCTATTTGTGTTAAATTAACCAATATTGTCATCTGATTTTAAAGACAGGTAAAGTTTAGTTGTAAAAACTGAAATCAAGCTTGAGATAGGTCTTATTTTGAGGTTCATATTTAGCAGGATTCTCAGGGATCACTCTATATAATTGACTTGATTGGCATTAAACAACATGAATGAGCCCAGAAAAGGAGGATGCCTGTGAGATCACTCAATGCAGAAATGCAGAGGTACCCAGACTCATGTTCCCTGTAGGTTATTGTGATGCAGTTTGACCTGACTTGAGTCCAGAGCCATGCTCTTGGGGCTCAGATGAGATGGCTAGAAGACACGCATGAAGATAAGAGAAGACCACACATATAATGTGGATTCTAGTATATGGCTGAATACTGCAGGATTGAAAATACGACTTAGTCTTTCCACTAGTTCTTTTTTTGTTTTAAACTTAACTTTTATTTTATAAGGAAATGGTAACCCACTCCAGTATTCTTGCCTGGAAAATTCCATGAACAGAGGAGTCTGGCAGGCTGCAGTTCATGGGGTTGCAGAGTCGGACACAACTGAGCAAGTGAGCACAGCACAGCACATAGTTGATTTACAATATTGTTGTAGTTTCAGGTGTTCAGGAAAGTGCTTCAATTATACATATGTATACTCATTCTTTTTCAGATTCTTTTCCCATATAGTGGCTCAGATGGTAAAGAATCTGCCTGCAATGTGGGAGACCTGGGTTCAATCCCTGTGTTGGGAAGATCCTCTAGAGAAGGGAATGGCAACCCACTCCAGTATCTTGCCTGGAGAATCCCGTGGGCATAGGAGCCTGATGGGCTACAGTCCATGGAGTCACAAACAGCTGGACAGTGACTGAGGAACTAACTCTTCCCATACAGGTAATTACAGAATATTGGGTAGAGTTCTCTACAGTAGGCTAGTTGATTATTTATTTTATATATAGTAGTGTGTCCTTTGGGCTTCCCTGGTGGCTCACTGGTAAAGAATCTGCCTAAAATGCAGGAGCCACAGGAGTCTCGGGTTCCATCCCTTGGTCGGGAAGATCCCCTGGAGGAGGGCATGGCAACCCACTCCAGTATTCTTGCCTGGAGAATTCCATGGAGAGAGGAGCCTGGCAGGCTATGTTCCATAGGGTCACAAAGGGTTGAATAGGACTGAAGCAACTTAGCATGCATGCATAGTATGTTCTTTACATGAGTTTATTTCACCTGGATCTTCATGATTGACACAAGTGATCATCTACATTCAGGTCTAGTCAGAACATGATGATTACTTACAGTTGAACCTCTTATGTATGCCATGTTTTACTACTTCTTTCATTTCGTATTTCATAAATGATTTCAAAATATGTTTTTAACTTTAGAGCCTAAAATTTGCCTGAAAAACTTTAAAATATATTAAGAATACTTTATTCCCTAGAGAAAGAAAAGGCAACCCACTCTAGCATTCTAACCTGGGGAATCCCAAGGACCGAGGAGCCTGGTGTGCTACAGTGCATGCAGTCAAAAAGAGTCGAACACGACTAAAGCGACTTACCACCAAAACCGCAAAAATATGTTATTATGAATTTCTTTAATTATGTCAAAAATCAATGTATAGGAATAGTGTTACAGCCTGGAAATATCTTTTAACTGTGTGGCTTAGGAAATTTCTATAGCATCATACTGAAATCCAGGCCTGTGTGTTAGAGAGGTTTGAGTTCACATTTATCAGTCTTGAGAAAGTCCTTTGTTACATGGTACCTTCTTTCCCTCGTCACTGGGTAATAACGTTCAGCCACTTTAGTTACAGGGACCACAGGCTGGTTTGGTATTATGTGTGTTTGTGTGTGTGTAAAGGTGGTTTCACTGATGTTAGTTTTCTTTTCCAGTAATTTTCACAGCAGCATGAAATCCACTATCTATTATTTCCAAATCTCCTGGCTAGGAGGAGGTGGCTTTGCCTGGTTATTATTTACTTCTCAACCTCCCAAAGAGTCACAGTTAGGGCATAAAATCTGTATGAAAGTTTCCAGTCAACAGCTTTGTCTGCTTTTACCAAACTCCTCTGTCTTTATGTGCTCCATCCCCATCAGGTTTTTGAGTCCTTGTCAGTCTTCAGGATATTGATTTCAAATGTGTGAATGGCGCCATTGACTCAGACATCACCATGGGAGGATTTTAATGAGGTAATCTCGCTGTGAAAATGTCTTTTTTTAGTTGTCTTCCAGCCTAACTTGGTGGAGCATTTGTATGAATGATATGAATAAACTTACCAATGAGCAGAACTATCTTCCATGAGGAAGAGGGTGAATTTTGCAGTGGGTCGATTTGCTTTCCAGCAATCATGCTGTTCAAAGACCTGCCTCAAGACCTGCCTTGCTTTCCTGGCACATCTTCCTTCAACACCATTTTCTGAGTCCTGATTAATGGGGGGGAGGATACTGGTGGCAATTTTAAAAATACATTTGTGTGTGTGTGCATGCTCATGTATGTCCAACTCTTTGTGACCCTATAGGCTACAGCCCACCAGGCTCCTTTGTCCATGGGATTTCCCAGGCAAGAATACTGGAGTGGGTTGCCATTTCCTCCTCCCGGGTATCTTCCCAACCCAGGGATCAAACTCACATCTCCTGTGTCTTCTGCATTGGCAGGCAGACTCTTTACACTTTGTGCCACCTGGGAAGTCCCTTAAAATACATGTAACTTGACAAAACCCACCTGTTGCCTACTGAGGTTGACCAGTGTGGAGGGAGGTTGAGGCTCTCACACCATGCTGCAGCTCAGCATTGCTGAGCATGATCTGAGCCTGCTCATCCAGGCTCCTTCATAAGCCCAGGCAAAGATGAGGTGGCAAGGAGGCAGGGTTAATTTAGCTTCTTCTTAACCTTGTTATTGGATTGGCCAAAAAGTTCATTTGGGTTTTCCATAATATCTTAGGGAAAGACCTGAATGAACATTTTGGCCAACCCTACACAATGCAAAACAGTATGCCACCAGCAGCACTGCGTTTGTCACAGATGAGGCTGTCCCATAAGCTTGTGGACAGAGGACAGATTCTCATTGTCTGGTAGCTGCAGGCCCCTGTGGAAATGAAGCCCTGTAACAGGCTAAGGCATCCCCACGGAAACCCTGGGTATACAATGGAAAATCAGCCTTCACCCTCAAGCTAGGCTCATCAGATGGGTGGAGCCAGTGCAAAGATGACCCACCATACTAACCTGTGGAGAAGGCAATGGCACCCCACTCCAGTACACTTGCCTGGAAAATCCCATGGATGGAGGAGTCTGGTGGGCTGCAGTCCATGGGGTCGCTAAGAGTCGGATACGACAGAGTGACTTCACTTTCACTTTTCACTTTCATTCATTGGAGAAGGAAATGGCAACCCACTCTAGTGTTCTTGCCTGGAGAATCCCAGGGATGGGGGAGCCTGGTGGGCTGCCGTCTCTGGGGTCTCACAGAGTTGAACACGACTGAAGCGACTTAGCAGCAGCAGCAGCAGCAGCAGCAGCAGCATACTAACCTGATGAGTCAGGTGAGACAGCCCAGACAGAGTACACAGGAGGGAGAGTGGGTGGATCAAAGGACACTCTTCTCACAGTTCTTGCTGGATGGATGAGAGTCACACCTGGAAGACAAGAATCAGGAACAGATGATCAGACCCACGGTCACGGCATCTCCTCTGTGATTCCTGAAGTGAGGACACTTCATGTAGGAATGGACTTAGCCCACATCTAGGTTTGCTTACAGCTTCTGAAGCTCTATAAATAAGTGCCAAATCCAGTGGGAATGTCTTTGGTATTTGCAATGTTTGGTGCATTCTGATTTTGCTCTTTATCTCAATGGCCCTACAATGGTGAAGCCCCCCCGCCACACACCCTGGGCAAAGTCTGTCAAGTCATGTTCCTGCCTCAATGCTGTACCCTCATCCTGAGCACACCTGCTCCCAATCATCCCTTGTAGCCTCATCAGAACATTTCCAAATATGCAGTAATTTTGAAAAAACCCATACACTTATCACTTTAATCCTACTGTTAACGTTTTACTATATGTACTTTGTCTTATTCAAATATTCATTTTTCTATTCATCACAGCATCTTATTTTTGATGCCTTTAAAAGTAAATTGCAAACATATTTTCATGTCCTTCTAAAGATTTCAACACACATATAATCAACCAGATTTCAGTGTTTGTTTATAATTTTTCTTTCAATAGAAAATCTATATTTTGCCTTTAACCCCTGTGTCTGTGTCAGCCCTCTGAGTAGAAATACTAAGATGAAATAAAATGTGTAAGAGATACTGGGGGAATGTCTGTGAAGGAAGGATGAGAGGAGCCAAGGAGAGACACCACACCCTGGTCGAAGTCTGGCACTAGGAAAGGGAAAGGAAGGAAGGGTGATTATAAGACTCTCAGAGTCCACTTCAGTTCTGGGAAATTTTTTGCTGGACCAGTGGAGAGTCATGAAGCCAAAGACAGATTGTAGGAGGTCTGCATGGGGCAGGAATGGGCATGTATTAGTGCCTCACTGCTGAGTCATGGGTCATGATCAGCCTGCAGAAATGTTGTTTCTATGCATCTAGTAGGTTGTTTATGATGTTTTAAGTTTGAATTTTCCCAGTAATAGATATGTACAATCTTTCCAATTCTTCTATAGGGAGAAGACTCTTGAGAGTTCCTTGGACAGCAAGGAGATCAAACCAGTCAATCCTAAAGGAAATCAACCCTGAATATTTATTGGAAGGACTGATGCTGAAGCTGAAGCCCCAAAACTTTGGCTACGTGATGTGAAGAGCCAACTCACTGGCAAAGACCATGATGCTGGGAAAGATTAAAGGCATGAGGAGAAGGGGACAACAGAGGATGAGATGATTGAATGGCATCATCGACTCTATGGACTTGAGTCTGAACAAGCTCTGGAAGATGGTGAAGGACAGGAAATCCTGGCATGCTGCAGTCCATGTGGTCACAAAGAGTCAGACATGGTTGAGCAAGTGAAAAACAAAATATCATGCTTGCCTGGAACAGCCTAGGCAGCATAAGGGAAAACTTGGGGAGTGTGTCCTGTTCATGAACAAAGTTGTGGCCACTTTTGGACTCCACACAATTTTATATTGATTGCCTTTGACTCTCAAGTTATCACAGCTTGAATGTCCCAAATAATGTTTAATTAGCATCCAACACTTTTCCTTCCTAAGACCTTTCACAATCATAGCTAAATAGTGACTGGCACTTATTGAGTTGTGGTTATCTTCATGGCTAGAATGAAAGTTCCACATGGATAAGGCCATTTCTTTCTGGTTTATCATTGCATCTGTAGGATCAGTACAAAATTGGATACAGAGTAGGGAGTCTGTACATATTTGTTGAATGAACGAATGAAATCGAGTAATAATATCTAAATGATGGGACTAAACCGTTTGATGAATCGAAGAGTATAGAAACACAATGACTTCTTCTAAAAAATATTTTATATTAAAGTGTAGTTGATTAACAATCTTGTGTTAGTTTCAGGTGTACAACAAAGTGATTCAGTTATATATATACATATATCTATTCTTTTCCAGATTCTTTTCCCATTTAGGTTCACAATGACTGTGATCAGCCCACTTTTGTTTGGAGAATTTCTTGGCAAAGTATTGAATTCATGGAGCATGAAGTAGCAATAAATAAATGGCCGGTGCTATCACTGTTAACCAAACACAACTGTGGCGGCCCCCATGGTGTGAATGGGTTATTGCAGGGCCTTCCTGTGGAGAGGTAATAGGGGCCAAGAAGTGGGAATAGACAAGCATGGATCGGTCCCTGGTCCCTTCACTGACTGTGTGAGTGATCTTGCTGGATTCGTTAACCCTCAGGCTTTTGCTTAGCCATCTGTGAAATGGGATAACAGCAGTCCTCCTGTTCCAGTGTATGGTAATATCTGGGAAACTCAGGATGGTGAGTGCGTAAGGAGTGGTTCACCTGTGTGAACTGAGCTTGAAGTTAGTTTTGGAAGATGATTCCAGAGATATTGAAGAGCTGTTGTGTCTGGGAGGGGCCTGGAATTTGCAGTGACAGGGATAATTCAAAATACACACAGGAAACACCAAATTTGTTTGATTCCATTAGTTGTCTAACTCTCTTTTAAGCATTTCCAAAACTATATATTTTTTCATAAAAATCTAGAATACATGATTAAGTCAATATTCTTGACATAAGTTTCATCAGATTCTTTCAGAGGACCAACTGTTACACATTTTAATGTTTAAAGCCACTCAGTGCTTTTGAGTCACCAGAATGTTCTTTCTCATGTTTGAGGAAAACTTTATCAAATTTCTCTCACGTGCCTTAAGAAGCTTACAATCTAAGCAATAGATTCATTCTTTTCATTCTAGATTCCCCTCCCATAATTGACTCAAAACCTTAATTTTGTGTGTCAAATTGTAGTGGTTGTTTTAGAGGTAAAATTTGCAATGTCAGTCCCAATCTTTTAAGATGCTGCGTCTGTTTATGCTTTTAAATAGGCTATAGATAAGTTTAATATTAAGGACTCATATTAATGTATAGATTTTGAAAGTCTCAGACATCCATTATTCACATCTATTTTTAGAAACTAAAAATTAAGCCATAGTCTGTATTTAGTACTTAGTTTTTTTCCAATATTTTTTGTTGAAACTATCTGAGATCCTAAAGAGAGCATAATACTCTGTATTGAATTATAACAGCTGTAGAGAAGGGGATGAACACAACATGCAGTTTGTTTGTTTTAAGGGTTAGAAATGAACAACATAAATACTAAGAAGGGATTCCCAAACATGTGAATAAAATGACAATAAAGATCAGTGTGAACCATTGTTCAAATACATTTCTAGAGAATATGAAACTGACACCCATATATGTGTTATTGTTCAAATCAATTCTGGCTTTCTATTTAGTGTTATTTTCTAAGTATTAATAGTTGCCTTTTCCTAGTGGTAGATTAAAGTCTTACTCTTGTATGCAGGTTGTCAAGAGAATCGTACATTTAAAGGAAAGCAGTTTCAACTTCAAAAAAGGGCTTATTTATTTATGATGAGAAGTTGTATGACCTGTGGGGCACAAAAGTCCTCACACTCCTATGAGGGGTGATGATGGCAGACCGTTTCCTGAATTGAAACTAACATGGAGGAAAATTGAAACTAGCATGTACCCCATGGCCCCTGGGGTACATGCAGGGACAAATCAGGATTCAGGAAGCCTCTTCAAATGTGAGAAATAGAGGTTGCACAAGCAATAAATGTGATTGTGAGACAGAAGGAAAAAACCTGGAGGACAGAGAGAACATGTTGACATTTAAATTAAGAGCAATCTATAATAGTTCTTAAAGTTATTAATAAAATTGCAGATGCTTCTGAGTTGGCAGATGAATGAAAGAAAGCTGTACCTTTACAATGCAAGTGCTTGGTGCCCACTTCAAGTATACAGCTTTTTGCTTGCCTCAAAAGTGATGGATTTTATATTCTTTTTCCTAACGCATATAACCTCAGAGAACAACAGAGTGTTCATTTTGTTTTGTTTTGTTCTGTTTATTTAATTTCCAGAACAAAACCGAAATTCAACTGTGTATATTAAGCACATATGTTCTAGCCATATCTTGACTTGGAACCTCTATATATTTTTCCCATGGCTTCTGTTTTATAGCTGTCTCTGCATGACTCAATTTTCTCTGAGGCACATACATTTGTTTTAATTTTCTGTCCTGGCCTGTGTATAAAATTTTAATCTTCAATAAAGATTCTTATCCTTAAAAGGTAGATTCCACCGTGGCGAAGTGACACAATATTTCTCAAAGCGAGGGAAAGTCTGAGGTAGAACTGCTAACTGTGTTTTAAATTCCGTGTTCATTCTTTATTGCTGCATAATAAATTATCCCCAAATTTAGTGGCTTAAAGCAGCAAGCTTTGATTAGCTCACAGTTCTGGGGGTCAGGAATCTGGGCATGTCTTAACTGAATGCTTTAGGCTCAGGGACACAAGTGCTTCAGTTGAGATGGTGGCCCTGTTATGAAACAATGGAAACAGTAACAGACTTTATCTTCGTGGGCTCCATAATCTCTGCACATGGTGACTGCAGCCATGAAATTAAAAGATGCTTGCTCCTTGGAAGAAAAGCTATGACAAACCTAGACAGCATATTAAAAAGCAGAGACATTACTTTGCTGACAAAGGTCTGTATAGTCAAAGCTATGGTTTTTTCCATAGCTTTGGACCATAAAGTTAGCTGAACACTGAAGAATTGATGCTTTTGAACTGCGTCTGACTCCTAGTGACCCCATGGTCTGCAGCCTACCAGGCTCCTCCATCCATGGGATTTGCAAGGCAAGAGTACTGGAGTGGGTTGTCATTGCCTTCTCCGATGTGAAGAGCTAACTCATTAGAAAAGAGCCTGATGCTGGGAAAGATTGAAGGCAGGAGGAGAAGGGGACGACAGAGGATGAGATAGTTGGATGGCATCACTGACTTGATGGACACGAGTTTGAGCAAGTTCCGGGAGATGGTGAAGGACAGTGAAGCCTGGTGTGCTGCAGTCCATGGGTTCACAAACAGTCGGACATGATTGAGGGACTGAACAACAGCAACAAAAGAAAGAGTAAAATAAAAGTTCATCAGTCTGTCATGTCTGTTTTGTTTTTTATGCTTTGTTTTGTGTGTGTTTTTGCTTATTTTTTGTCCAGAAGGAAATTGGTTCTATTTCTTAACTACTTCTACAATCACATTAGCTAGAAAACCATCCACATACCCTTAAATTATATATTTTGCCCTTTCTATGGATGGTAAAGCACATACAGTTTTGGCTGATAGACAGTGTGGAAAATTTAGCTTCTATAGATTATTTTCATTTGGGCTTCCCTGGTGGCTCAGACAGAAAAAAATTAACACTATATTATAAAGAGAGAATAAGATAAATCTTATTACATTTTCCCCACAACAATCGTTTTTGTGTTAGCAAATTTAGAGAAAAATTTGAGATTTGAAGTTGGAAGACCCAAACCTAAACCTTGGTTCTTACATTTCTTACATAGCTGTCTTTGAACAAGACATTTTTAACTCAGTCAGGGTTCGTTTGCCACAATGCCTGTCCAAAACTCAAAGTATAAAATTAGGAAACAACTGTGGCTGACCCAAAGGATGAAATCACCTTAACTACAGACTATATTTGAAAAAAAAAAAGAAACTGAATTCTTAATATGAACAAGAGAAACTGTATCCAGAGCTACACAAGAAATTAGTTGTAATGCTATTATACAACTCACAAGATCATTGGGAAAGCTAGGGATGAAGTGTAGGAAAAAGGCAGGAACCAGGAACACTGAGTTTCTGGGACCACAGCCAAGGTCATCCTTTCCATAGACAACCTAATTATATAGTAACCTAGGCATAGGGTGCAACAGGGGGCACTGCGCTAGTCTTGCTGCCTGCTGGACACATAACCCCCATGTCCCTGACCCCTGCATGAATTCTTAAAAAATTTTTTTTCAGTTTTACTTTGGAGCATAGTTTATTAACAATGCTGTGTTAGCTTTAGGTGTACAACCAGGTGATTCAGTTTTACATACATACTCTTTTTCAAATTCTTTTCATGTTAGGTTATTTCAGAATATTGAGCAGAGTTCCCTGTGTTATACAGTAGGTCCTTGTTGGTTATCTATTTTAAATATAGTAGTGTGCATACCCACCCCCGGTAACCATAAGTTCATTCTCTAAGTCTATGAGTCTGTTTCTGTTTTGTAAATAAGTTCATTTTTATTATTTTTTTTAAGATTCCACAGGTAAGTGATATCATATGATATTTGTCTTCCTCTTTCTTTCCTAGTTCACTGAGTGTGACAATCTCCAATCCATCCATGTTGCTGCAAATGGCAGTATTTAATTCTTTTTAATGACTGAATAATATTTCATTGTATATATGTACCACACTTCTTTATCCATTCCTCTCCTGATGGACATATAGGTTACTTCCAGGTCTTGGCTATTGTAGACAGCGCTACAGTGAACACTGAGGTGCATGTGTCCTTTCAAACCGTGTCTTTCTCTGGCTATATGCCCAGGAGTGGGATTGCCAGGTTATGTGGTAGCTCTATTTTTAACTTTTTAAAGGAAACTCCATACTGTTCCCTATAGTGGCTGTACCAGTTTCATTCCCACCAACAGTGTAGGAGGGCTCCTTTTCCTCTACATTCTCTCTAGTGTCTACTGTTTGTAGATTTTTTGTTGATGGCCATATTGACTGGTGTGAAATGATATCTCATTGTAGTTTTGATTTGCGTTTCTCTAAAAATTATTAGCAATGTTGAGCATCTTTTTATGTGACCTCCATGAATTCTAAGTGATCTGAGATCCTCTTGCTTCAGAAACATCCAGTTGACAGAGCTCAGGGGTCAGGAGTCAGGAAGAGCTTAGGTCTCCTTTTGGGATTCCAGGATTCACACGGCTTTGGGGTCAGCAAGCAGATGAGGGCAGCTCAGATACCTCAGCAAGAAAACATAAAATTCTACCCCATTAACCAGGAAAAAAATAAGGAGCAATGTTTATTCCTTTTAATATTTATTTATTTTTTTGGTTGTGCCATGGCTTAGTTGCAGTATGTAGGATCTAGTTCCCTTACCAGGGATCAAACCTGGGCCCCCTGCACTGGGAGTGTGAAGTCTTAGCCACTGGAGCAATAGAGAAGTCCCAGGAGCAACGCTTTAAATCTAGATGAATTATGAAAAGAACATAGTTTATGTAACAGTCTTCATATGCCTGAAACATGTATAAATGGAGGAATCTTGTCAATTGAAAAAAAAAAAAAAAGAGAGAGAGAGAGTTTAAAGGTGCCCTTGAAGGTGCTTTGAGACCACTGGTAAAAACTACCCAAACCATCCCCTCCATCTGTGTCTGTGCCGTCAAGCAAGCTTGCAAGGATAACACAGTGCCTAAATCAGACTTGTACACTGTGAAGGATTATGGTGATGGAGTAACTGAAGTGCCCAATGGACTTTGTCTTACTTCTCACTGAAAATGGCTAAGTTGGATTTCTGTGGGTGGAGTTAATTAATACGGTCTCCTGAATCTGACAGGATGCAGGCACTAAATTTTAAAATAATTAGAAATACCTGCAGTAACTCCAGAGGAGCTGGAATATTTGGACTTGAAAAAATATGGCAGAGAAGAAATTATATGTTTATTCCAAACTGTCTACCAAAAAGTTCACAAATTAGCTGATAATAAAAACTTGGGCTTCAGTTCAGTTCAGTCTCTCAATAGTGTCTGACTCTTTGCAGCCCCATGAATCGCAGCACGCCAGGCCTTCCTGTCCATCACCAACTCCCGAAGTTCACTCAGACTCATGTCCATTGAATCAGTGATGTCATCCAGCCATCTCATCCTCTGTTGTCCCCTTCTCCTCCTGCCCCCAGTCCCTCCTAGCATCGGAGTCTTTTCCAATGAGTCAACTCTTCACACAAGGTGGCCAAAGTACTGGAGTTTCAGCTTCAGCATCATTCCTTCCAATGAAATCCCAGGGTTGATCTCCTTCAGAATGGACTGGTTGGATCTCCTTGCAGTCCAAGGGACTCTCAAGAGTCTTCTCCAACACCACAGTTCAAAAGCATTAATTCTTCGGTGCTCAGCCTTCTTCACAGTCCAACTCTTACATCCATACATGACCACAGGAAAAACCATAGCCTTGACTAGACGGACCTTAGTTGGCAAAGTAATGTCTCTGCTTTTGAATATACTATCTAGGTTGGTCATAACTTTTCTTCCAAGGAGTAAGCATCTTTTAATTTCATGGCTGCAGTCACCATCTGCAATGATTTTGGAGCCCCCCAAAAATAAAGTGTGACAGTTTTTCCACTGTTTCCCCATCTATTTCCCATGAAGTGATGGGACCGGATGCCATGATCTTCGTTTTCTGAATGTTGAGCTTTACGCCAACTTTTTCACTCTCCTCTTTCACTTTCATCAAGAGGCTTTTTAGTTCCTCTTAACTTTCTGCCATAAGGGTGGTGTCATCTGCATATCTGAGGTTATTGATATTTCTCCCATGGGCTTAGTTTCATGCAAAATCAGTAAATGTTAACTTTTGCAGATCTAAGCATATTCTTTAGGTCTATCTTCAGCCCCATTCTCCCCCAACCCCCATCACTACACACACCACACACACAAACTACACACATACTACACACACACACACTACACAGCATACACACAAACACACACACTACACATTCCATACACACTCACCCTCTATTCTCTCCTTGACTTTTCAGACATATTTACAGTGAATTGGTTTGACCTTTCTGAACTGACCCTAGGATCCATAACTTACATTGTTTTCTGTTTACTTTGGTTGAAAGGAATCCTGTCAGTCTGTCCCCTGAGGAGAAAGAGGGCTTGTGGAGATAACAGGGCAAATGTGTCTAGCCCTCCATATACCCAGGAGCCCATACAGTTCTTGGCCCATTGGAGGTATCTGTAAGGGTCTACTCAAAAGATTACTGAGCAAATGATGTGTGTTCCTTCTTGGGGAGCCATAGCTGCCTCTTCAGCTGGCTTCTCTAATAAGGCTACAGGAGTCATTTTCCATGGGTGACACTCAGCCTTGACATAGGGGACGATTTTCCTGGAAATTGAATTTCAGAGTCTGAACAGATGACTAATTTCAGTGAGCTCATTTCTTCAGCTCTTCTGTTGCCAGGGTCCTCCCTAAAGTGATCCAGGGAGATGGCTTTTGCCTAGAAAATATTTTTAAGCTCCTCCTAGTATTAAAAAAAAAAATCATCAAGGCCAGGATTGACTGACTCTCTCTCTTTCTCTCAATATTGCTGTAATCGTTTTAGCAGATGAGCAGCTTGTCAAAAAAATCTGGACTGTTAGGCCAGATGACCCATGTGACTAACCTAAATTCTTACCTCCTCCTGCACCACTTTATTCTTAAGGCAGAGAAAATATTAAGACCCCCTATGCAATAGTTGCATCCATCCAATGTAAAAATCTTATGAACTGTGATGGCCACAGGAATTGGGAGGTAGGGGACCAAGAGAAAGGAATGGCAGGGGTAACTTGGGGCAATTTCTTAACCTACAATACGGACCTGAAACAAAATGATGGGATCACTACATGATTGAAAAAGCCCACTTAGTTATAATATTTGTCATTCTCTATAAAAGTCACTGTATTCTTTAGACTAGTATATATTCAGTCTATAAGAAGAAGAAAAATCCAACCTTTAAAACCACAAGAAACTTTGCCCGGTTCAGTTCAGTTCAGTTCAGTCGCTCAGTCGTGTCCGACTCTTTGTGACCCCATGAATCGCAGCACGCCAGGCCTCCCTGCCCATCACCAACTCCGGGAGTTCACTCAGATTCACGTCCATCGAGTCAATGATGCCATCCAACCATCTCATCCTCTGTCGTCCCCTTCTCCTCCTGCCCCCAATCCCTCCCAGCATCAGAGTCTTTTCCAATGAGTCAACTCTTCACATGAGGTGGCCAAAGTACTGGAGCGTCAGCTTTAGCATCATTCCTTCCAATGAAATCCCAGGGCTGATCTCCTTCAGAATGGACTGGTTTGATCTCCTTGCAGTCCAAGGGACTCTCAAGAGTCTTCTCCAACACCACAGTTCAAAAGCATCAATTCTTCAGCCAGGATATGTTATACTGTATTTGCACCAGCAGAGTGATAAGAGGCATGGCTGATTTTAATTAAAATACATATGTATAAAATAAATATGTATGTATTTATGCTCCTTTAGGTTGGCAAACTAAAACTTCACTGCAACTCTAGTCTTTTTAGTATTATCTGAATAATGCTATACTAAATAAAGCATTGGAAAACTTTTGAACCGCATATTCCTTGACTTATAAGACAATGTTTCTCAAAATAATTATTTCTAAAATGTTGGTGAATATGATTTATATGCAATTAATGAGGAATGCATTATACTTTATAGCATAAAGAAAATGTTTTCTCTTATGACTCTAGTAAAATATTTATTGTATATATTGAAAACTTGTTTGTAAAATATTTCAGATAAGATGACTGATATGTGGGTATATAAAATCTAGTTCAAAATTGTTTTCAAAATGCTACTGCCAAGTCACTTCAGTCGTGTCTTGACTCTGTGCGACCCCATAGATGGCAGCCCACTGGGCTCTACTGTCCCTGGGCTTCTCCAGGCAAGAACACTGGAGTGGGTTGCCATTTCCTTCTCCAATGCATGAAAATGAAAAGTGAAAGTGAGGTCGCTCAGTCGTGTCTGACTCTTCGCGACCCCATGGACTGTAGCCCACCAGGCTCCTCCGTCCATGGGATTCTCCAGGCAAGAGTACTGGAGTGGGGTGGCATTGCCTTCTAGACGCTAAATTTAGTAAAACTCTATCAGTTAAAAACTATCTGTACCAGTTGGGTGATGTTAACTAGTTATAAATTCTGAAACAGAGATCATATATCTGATTAAGTCAGAAATTTATTCCCAGATACCACCTGAAAGCTAAATGCAATTTATATTCACTTTTAGGTATGTCATATATAATATCCTATGAGTTGGCTCCTAATCATTATTTGCATAAAATTTTATGACTGCCTAGTTCTTTAATATGCTCAAAATGGTATGTTGGAAAGCTAATTTTATTATTCTACACATTATTGGAAGCAAAATATATTTGACTATTTTAAATTAATATTTTATAAAAATAGAAACATCTGCTGCATTGGACTTTCATGGTGAAATCATTGTCTTACATTATACATATTGACTAAATACTCATCACGTCTCAGATCAAGTCACAGTGAAATAGATCATCTTAAATCAAAGCTAATACAACCGCTATTTGTCTTTGCAAAGTAAATGTAGTGCAGATCAACAGAACTTAGGAAGTGTTTTTAAAAACATAACTTCAGAACAATCAACAATACATTACAATACATTAATATTGCAATTGATTTGCATATATATATAGGCAATGAGTGGCACTCTTAATTTATAGCTGTATTTTAAGAACATTTTACTTTGAAAAAATAGCTATAAAGCAAAAATGACAGAGATAAAAAGAGACAGGAAGGAAGAAAGGAAGGAAATAAGGAAGGATACATGTAAATAAAGGAAAGACTCCAGCTTTGTAAAAGAAAAAAATTCTGATTATAGTAAAAAATAATCTCACTTACTCTATGGTTATTCTTTTAAATTTTTATTGGAGTATAGTTGATTTATAATGTTGTGTTACTTCAGGTATACAGCAATATAGATCTTTTATACATATACATATATCCACTCTACTTTAGATTCTTTTCCCATATTCCTCTATGGTTCATATTCTCCACAGTGGTAGTGGGAAAGTGTTAGTTGCTCAGTCATGCCCGACTCTTGGCAACCCCATGGACTGTAGCCCATGAGGCTCCTCTGTCCATGGAATTCTCCAGAAAAGTAATAAATTGGCTTCTTTTGGGTATTATATACTTACCAAATACCAATTTTGGTGTCAAGGGGCCACTTTTTGTTTCTGAAGAACATGATTAATCACGAAATTTTAAAACTTTTTCTATTTTATACATGAAACAAAAAAGAGTTATTTTATCCTAAGCAAGTAATCAGTAACAGAACAAACTGGAATCATGTGCCTCCTGATAATGAAGTACTGGAGCAGGATACAGCATCACTTTTGTTTTTACTTCGAAATGTATAATATGAATCTAGTTATAAAGAAACATCAGCCAATCACCCAGTGAAGGACATTCTACAGAATGATTGGCCTGTAATCATTACTAATGGTAAGATTAAGAAAGAAAAACAAAGGCTGAGGAAGTGTTCTCAGTGAAAGGAAAGTAAATGGGTAATGAGGCTTCCCTGATTGCTCAGTGGTAAAGCATCTGCCTGCCAATACAGGAGATGAGGGTTCAGTCCTTGAGCCAGGGAAATCCCCTGGAGAAGGAAATGGAAACCATTCCAGTATTCTTCTTGCCTGGGAAATCCAATGGACAGAGGAGCTGGATGGGCTACAGCTCACGGGGTCACAAAAAGTTGGACATGATTTATTGACTAAACAACAAAAAAAGGTAATGACAATCTGATATCCTGAGTTTGGTCCTGAAACAGGAAGATAAATATGTATGAAGGGTGTTGTTGGCACAACTGATAACATTTAAATAAAGACTGTGAATTAGAGGACAGTACTATATCCATGTTAAATATCCTGATTTTGAACATTGTGTAAGAGATTGTCCATGTACTTCAGAAATACAGAATAAAGTATTTCAGAGGAAAGGGTCCAACAATTTCAGAATTTAGAAAACGAGCAAAGAATAGCAATAATAATACAGAGAGGAGGCATTCTTTGTTTTACTCTATACGTTTAAAATCAAATTAAAATGAAAAATAACCAAACACTATATTTGAATTGCTTTTGCATGTGCAGGCTCAGTCATGCCTACCAGGCTCCTCTGTCCATGGGGTTTTCTAAGCAGGAATACTGAAGCGGGTTACCATTTCCTACTCTGGGGTATATTCCCGACTCAGGGATAGAGCCTGTGTCTCCTGCATTGGCAGTCGGATTCTTTAACACTGTGCCACCTGGGAAGCCCAAGGACACCTTTTAGCCAATTCTATTGTGGCCCTATAAGTGAGGTCCCTGCCCTGGGAAGAGACTTGAGAAAGCAACTCTATGAGCCAGAAGCCCAGAGGTACCCCCAGTGCATTTAGTTATTGTAGAGGAAAAGGACTGCTGGCAGCCAGCACATCTGAGTTAGCTTCTTCCTTTGAACTAATTCATGTGGTGATACCAAATAATGAATGACTCAGGTTTTAAATGTCAGGCTAATATCGTTTGACAAGACAGTTGTTGTCACTTCCTAAGAACCAACTTCTTCTTTCCCTTGTATCTCACTTACTGATTCTTAGACATTTATTTCTGAGAACTAAAACTTGTTCCAAATTGGGAAAGGAGTTTGTCAAGGCTGTATATTGTCACCTTGCTTATTTAACTTATATACAGAGTACATCATGTGAAATGCTGGACTGTATGAAGCCCAAGCTGGAATCAAGATTGCTGGGAGATACGCAGATGACACCAGCCTTACAGCAGAAAGTGAAGAAGAACTAAACAGCCTCTTGATGAAAGTGAAAGAAGAGAGTGAAAACACTGGCTTAAAACTCAACATTCAAAAAATGAAAATCATGGCATCCGGTTCCATTACTCCATGGCAAATAGATGGAGAAACAATAGAAACAGTGACAGCCTTCATATTCTTGGTCTCCCAAATTATTGCAGATGGTGACTATAGCCATGAAATCAAAAGATGCTTCCTCCTTGGAAGAAAAGCTATGACCAACCTAGACAGCATATTAAAAATCACAGATATCACTTAGCTGACAAAGGTCTGTATAGTCAAACCTGTGGTTTTTCCAGCAGTCATGTATGAATGTGAGAGTTGGACTATAAAGAAAGCTGAGCGCCCAAGAATTGATACGTTTGAACTGTGGTGTTGGAGAAGACTCTTGAGAGTCCCTTGGACTGCAAGGAGAGCCAACCAGTCCATCCTAAAGGAAATCAGTCCTGAATATTCATTCAAAGGACTGATGCTAAAGCTGAAACTCCAATATTTTGGCCACCTGATGCAAAGAACTAACTCCTTGGAAAAGACCCTGCTGCTGGGCAAGATTAAAGGCAGGAAGAGAAGAGCTGACAGAAGATAAGATGGTTGGTTGGCATTACCAAGTCGATGGACATGAGTTTGAGCAAGCTCCCAGAGATGGTGATAGACAGGGAAGCCTGGAGTGCTTCAGTCCATGGGGTTGCAAACAGTCAGACACGACTGAGTGACTGAACTGACTGAATGACTGAAAACTCTTTAAAACACCAGATAGAAACCAGTTTTCTGATAGACCACAGGTTAATGTTTTCTCACACAAGTATAATTTCAATTCAAATCACAAAGTTATATCATACAATTTTAATTATAAAGGCATTGCTTTAATATTGTTAGCTGTGTTAAAAGGTACCTTTTTAAAAACAATTATTGCAAAATATTGGCTATATTCTGTATAACTGTAAGTGGAGTATAGCCATTAAAATTGTGTAAAAAAGTGATACTCTTACCAAAAAAAAGAGGCAGATCATGATTTTCATATAAATACAAAATAAACGTGTTAGGATTTTATTTAGCACAAGGGAGCAAGTGTTACAAGTAGTTAAAAGAAAAATTCAAACACATATATTTGTAGGGCATCAGGAATGCTAAAATGATATACAAAATAGCTGCAAAGTTGCTCAATATCCACATGATAATACTCAATCACATTTCTAGGGACCAATTTGTTTTTCTAAGGATAAGAAAACTTGCTTTCCCATAAAAATTCTACAACTTGCAGAGCTGTAAAATAGATCTGACAGTGAAAGATGAAGATAACCCAAAATATGCTAGACAGGATACCCAGTAATCTTTTTTATTTCAAAGACTTCCTCAATTTTTCCTGATAGTTGCTCTAAGGCACTACTACATCATGGAATAATTATTCCTTGAGCCATTCATAGATCAGCTCTTGGCTTTGTCTGATGCAGATCTTTGTTCAAAAGAGGCAGAACAATTTTGGAAATAAAACACCTTACTCTGGAAATCTTTTCAACTCAACAGGCAAAGACAGTTTTTCTATTTTTTCTTTATTTGTATTTATAACAATTTAAAAGATTGTATTACCACTTAACACTAAAGAAGTTATAAAAATGTTCCTTCACTTTCATTACTGGGTAGCTGTGAGGGCCCTAACCCTGGAACCAGACTCATGCATCTATGTCTAACTGTGTGATTTTAGTTAAATCACTTCCCTTCTCAGAATCTCAGTTTTCCCATCTGTAAAGTGGGTATAAGACTAGGACTACTTCATAGAAGTGTTATGATTGTGAAATAGTCAATATGCCTGTATGGGAATAGGTCTAAAATTATTATTATCAACTGAATGTAAAATTAAGAGGGTTTTGCATGGTCTTACCACAGTTCCCCTCCATACTCTGCTCCTGTGGACAAAGTTCCCAAGTCAAAATCCCTCCTTACCTAACAGACCAGGAATGATGCCTGCTGGCCCTGAGGCCCAGGCTTCAGTTCCTTGCTAGCTCATAGGATTATTCCAACTAGCTAGTGACATCCTCCTGTAGGAACTGGGGACAACCCACCCTTTTGATACTACAAAGCCTGCCACCCACAGCCTGGCAGTTCGCTCTATTATAGGGAAAAACTGACTCCTTGCTATATCTGTTCCTTGTACTTTAACCTTTGCTTTCCATCGCTTTTTTTCACTAAAGGGATATTGTTTATACAGAATGGCCTCCCTCTAGGAACCCTGTTCCTCTGCCTGAATATTAAATCAAAGTGCTTTTGCTCAAGACCCTGTCCACCTGTCGATGCCAGGAAGGAAGAAATTTACACATCCCTTCCCCAAGGCCTGCCATTCAAGGCAATATTTGAAAGATTAATGGATATTTTATTTTGCTTCCTCAGCTCCCCACATCTCTATTCTATTAAAGAACCTGGTATCCAGACCCCAATAAGATGGCTATCTTGAGATATTAGTCTGCCACCTTCTTAGCTGGATTTCCACATAAAGTCATATTCCTTGCCTCAATACCTGGTCTCTCAGAATTACTGGCCTGTCCTGTGGCAAGCAGAGCAAGCTTGGACATGTTCCCAAGTGCGTTCCCCACATGGTCCTGAATGGCATGGAATGTGCAGTGTCCTCCTCCCAAGGTGGTGTATCTGTTCCTAATAAAATGCTGTCAACTGTATCTGCCCGCTGTCCTGTGTTTAGCATCCTCATAACCCTGGGACAGAAAACCCTTCCTCCCCAAAGGCACGAAGAGATTACTAAAACAGCATGGGACATGACAATGCTCAACAAATGATTATACGAGTATCTAGAAATGTCATCATCCCTGGTGCTGTACAATGTAGATTTTAGCCTTAATAATTAGCTCATTAACGGTAAACAAGTTCACTTTGAAATAACGGTAGGATGACACTTCAATATTTTAATCTTCACTCCAGCTGACTGCTGCCAAATGATTTGAATTTTCTGAGCTGCAGAAAGACTGGATGTCGTGGGCAATCTTCCGATATTTAAATTTGGGCAGCAAACTTAAAAATGATTAAGTTTTTAATCATAGGGCAAAGAAAACATGCTTGGGGGCTCTTAGGGCCTGGAAATGTCCTGTTACAAGGACAAAAACAAATTAAAACAAATTAGCTGTTCTTGGTGCAAAAAAAAAAAAGGAAAATCAATCCCCCCACCCCCGCTATTTTAGAGCACATTTAGTCTTAGACAGAAATCATTGTTAAAAACATGCATCGATACATATACATTAACATATGTAAAGTATTTAAAAACTTCTAATTGCAAATTCTTTCTCCGTCCTTCTGAGATGTATGTAAACCCTTTTAAACATCATCAAACCTCTTGCTGTTTTTACACTCCACGAGTTTTTCTCAATGACCCAGAAGCCAGCTCTTTGAAATGTAATTATAAAGGAAGATTATGCCTCTAGAGCCCAGTCTCAGCAGGAGGGAAAGAACCTAACTGCCTGGCTGCAAGTTTTAAACTATTTCTTGTCATAAAGACATGAAAAGTTTATTTTTCCTTTGGATAAAGGCAATTAGCTAAACTTAGGTGGCCACCTCAATTATCAAGTGAATTTAGGATGAACTACATGTGACAAATGGTGCTGGCCAGCCCAATAACTCGAGGGCGAATTATCATCTATCTTGAGATCATGTACATAATGGGTCTTAGCTGCCCAGTTGTATGAAAGGGTTAGATTTTCTTTCATTTCTTCACAGTGTCCATTGTTGTTAGCAGACTGCCTGTGGTATGTGGTTCAATGCTTATTCAATAATATGACTGTTTTCTTTTGCTTTTGCTTTTGTGCTGAGGTTTTCTAGGATGACAAAAGATTGTGTTTCTAGTGTTTCTCCCACAGTGCTTCCTCCCTGTACAATTTTCAATAACGCCAGCAAGCAGGATTTTCCAAAGTAAAGCAAATGCCTCCCCATTGTGGTCTGTATCAATCAAGTGGTCTGTATCACTTGATTGCCTACTTTTCATAGCACTGGTTGTAAAATGATATATCCCACTGAGATCTGTATACTTGTGCCTTTGACATTATCTACTTGTATTTTGTTTTGGGCCTTTGAGCTGTTCCTTAAGGCTGATGTCACTGTAGATGGGCCAGTCGAGGAGAAGACACAGCTTGCAAGCATGCTGTCCTTCTGACCTGTAAGTGATTCTCACACATTCAGTCTTAGACAGAAATCATTGTTAAAAACATGAATCGATACATATACATTAGCATATGTAAAATAGGCAGCCAGTGGGAATTTTCAGGGAGCTTAAACCCAGTTCTCTATGACTACTTAGAGGGGTGGGATGGGGTAGGAGCTGGGAGGGAGGTTCCGGAGGGTGGGGACATATGTATACCTGTGACAGATTTATGTTGATGTATGGCAGAAACCAACACAATATTGTAAAGCAATTGTCCTCCAATTAAAAATAAATAAATTTTTAAAAATCCATGCAGAACATCTCCTCATTGACCCTCTACTCTCTTCTAACAAGCCAGGGAATCCCTTTGCCAATCACTCCCTCTGGACGTGGGGGTGGCGTAGGAGTTGGGGAGGGAGGTTTCCTCCTCCCTCCCTCTCTTCATGAATTTATCTCTCTTCCAGGATGCCGACATTTAACCTTCATATTTTCAAGATCCTCCCGTCTGGATGGTTTCATGTTCCGAAAGATCTGAAGTCTTTTCTTTTAAATATGTCAACATCTATCACAGAGTTTAAAACTAGGTGATCAAGCAACTGCATGTCCTGACTTCTTCAGTCAGTTCTCAGTTGAAGCACTCTGCCTTCCACAGCAGGGACAGCCACAGCTTTGTAGCATGGCCCACATCTATCCCCACCTCTCTTTCTTCAGTTAAAAACACTAGGCTTACTTCTTTCCCTATTCCCACCCCCCAGTGATTCTTTTTATTATTAAACATCACTTTCATAGATATTGTTTTCTTATTTTCTCCATTCATTCCCCAAAATAAATGTTTGCTCTTGAGGCCAGAAAAAAGTCTTAGATAATCATATTTTCTAGTCCATAATACCATCAAATAGAAGATACAGCATAGAATATAAAACTGTTTAGTAAAAATTTAAAAATGTATATATTGTTTCCAGAAGGGGCCCTCCTTCCAGGGCCTGAGAGTGGGCTCTTGTTTGATACTTGGAAATGAACTGCACAGAGACACACATATTGACAAAGCAAAAGACTTCATGGGAAAGGGGTTCCTGGATGGAGAATGGCAGGGTAAGGGAACCCAGGAGAACTGCTCTGTCATGTGGCTCACAGTTTTGGGCTTTATGGGAGTGTGGGGTTAGTTTCCGTGCTGTCTCTGGCATTCATTTGCTTGCACCCATATTCTGTCTGATTCAGTGTCCTTTCTGGTGGCATGTGCATCACTCAGCAAAGACTGATTCCAGTGCAAATGTTTCTGGGACCTTGGCAGGACATATTACAGGCTGGTGTCTCCTCCTTCCTTTTGGCCCCTCCTGAATTCTTCTGGCTGGTGGTAGCTTATTAGTTCTGTGTTCCTTATCAGGACTTCCTGTTGTGAGATAACTTATGCAAGTGGTTATTATCTTGCCTGGCCATGGTAGGCAGTTTAGGTCAATAGTTCCCCAACACTACCACTTTGAAAAGTAAGCATTATTTGAAAGATGAATCCTATTTTCTGAAAGAGTAATGATAAATTTGTAGAAAATACTGCATTTGCTTTTACCCACATATCAGTTAGACAAAAATCTATAATAGATATATTTCAAACCAGTCCTCATATAACTTCTCCACCTCTTCATCCTGTCTGTCGCCTGGGTTGTGGACATTGGAAGGCGGGAAAGATTCCTCATTCCATTCTGTTTACTACATACCCAGACAATGCAGGACTGTGGTTTCAACTCAGCTGGTCTGCTGTAGAGTGAATCACTGGCATTTTAAATATTCTTCTGGCTGTGGGGAGATGTGCTGGACAGAACAGACAGTGAGAAGGGTTGGCCCTGAAGGCTAGCTTTGCCTGTTTTCTTTTTCCCCTTTGCAGATTAAAATCTGTTGCTTGCCATTTCATCAGTCGAGAATGAATAACACAAAAAGGAACAAAACTGGGTCATTTGTAGAGATGTGGATGGACCCAGAGACTGTCATACAGAGCGAAATAAGTCAGAAAGAGAAAAAACAGTATCATATATAAGTGCCTATAGGTGGAATCTAGAAAAAAGGTACAGACGAACCTATTTCCAGGGCATAGAGACACAGACGTAGAGAACAAACGTGGACACAGAGGGGACAGGGGATGAGTTAAGAGAATGAAATTGACATAAGAGAGTTCCAGAAGAACATCTATTTCTGCTTTATTGACTATGCCAAAGCCTTTGACTGTGTGGATCACAAGAAACTGTGGAAAATTCTGAAAGAGATGGGAATACCAAACCACCTAACCTGCCTCTTGAGAAATCTGTATGCAGGTCAGGAAGCAACAATTAGAACTGGACATGGAACAACAGACTGGTTCCAATTAGGAAAAGGAGTACGTCAAGGCTGTATATTGTCACCCTGCTTATTTAACTTCTATGCAGAGTACATCATGAGAAACGCTGGACTGGAAGAAACACAAGCTGGAATCAAGATTGCCAGGAGAAATATCAATAACCTCAGATATTATGCACATGACACCACCCTTATGGTGGAAAGTGAAGAGGAGCTAAAAAGCCTCTTGATGAAAGTGAAAGTGGAGAGTGAAAAAGCTGGCTTAAAGCTCAACATTCAGAAAACGAAGATCATGGCATCTGGTCCCATCACTTCATGGGAAATAGATGGGGAAACAGTGGAAACAGCGTCAGACTTCATTTTTTTGGGCTCCAAAATCACTGCAGATGGTGACTGAAGCCATGAAATTAAAAGATGCTTACTCCTTGGAAGAAAAGTTATGACCAACCTAGATAGTATACTCAAAAGCAGAGACATTACTTTGCCGACTAAGGTCTGTCTAGTCAAGGCTATGGTTTTTCCTGTGGTCATGTATGGATGTGAGAGTTGGACTGTGAAGAAGGCTGAGTGCCGAAGAATTGATGCTTTAGAACTGTGGTGTTGGCGAAGACTCTTGAGAGTCCCTTGGACTGCAAGGTGACCCAACCAGTCCATTCTGAAGGAGATCAACCCTGGGATTTCTTTGGAGGGAATGATGCTGAAGCTGAAACTCCAGTACTTTGCCCACCTCATGCGAAGAGTTGACTCATTGGAAAAGACTGTGATGCTGGGAGGGATTGGGGGCAGGAGGAGAAGGGGACGACCGAGGATGAGATGGCTGGATGGCATCACGGACTCGATGGACGTGAGTCTGAGTGAACTCTGGGAGATGGTGATAAACAGGAAGTCCTGGCGTGCTGCGATTCATGGGGTCACAAACAGTTGGACATGACTGAGCGACTGCACTGAACTGAACTGAGCTGATACACTGCTATGTGCAAAATAGCTAGTGGGAACCTGTTGTATAGCACAGGGAGCTCAACTCAACGCTCTGTGGTGACCTAGAGGGGCTGGATTGAAGGTGGGTAGGAGGGAGGTCCAAGAGGGAGGGTATAATATATGTTTATATATATATATATATATATATATATATATATAAAATATATTAACATATATATTATATATATAATATATTAACATATAACATATAATATATGTTATATATATATAATATATATATATATAATATATATAACTGGTTTACTTTGTTGTACAGAGGAAAATAACACAACATTGTAAAACACCTATACCACAGTAAAAATTTAAATTAAAAAAAAAAAAAAAGAATGTTGCCCACCATCAAAACATCAGCCACTACAGTTCCCCTCTGTCAGTGCCCCTGAGGGAAATTCAGGTTAGAGAGCTAAGATGCATGTCAAAGGAGTAGTTTCAATGAATCCAGACTCTTGCATCTTGCATACATAGAAAAGCACTAAAATCATCAACTTGAGCTTTCTGTTTTTTCTGATTAGCTTTAATCTTTTGACGTTTGATTGCATTATTTCGGTGATGTGCTAAGTCACTTCAGTTATATCTGACTCTTTGCTACCCTATGGAATATAGCCCGCCAGGGGCTCCTCTATCTGTGGGATTATCCAGGCAAGAATATTAGAGTGGATTGCCGTTTTCTCCTCTAGTTGGGAGATCTTCCCAACTAGGGATCAAACACATGTCTCTTATGTCTCCTGCATACGCAGGCATGTTCTTTACCACGTGCGCCCAAAACCCCCATATGGCCTGGCTCCCCCCTTTCCTCGGGGGAGCAGTTCTTACAATTATTTGACAGGCTGATTCCCAGGTCATGTCCTCAGTAAGGTCCTGGATAAAACATAATTCACAACTTTTAGGTTGTGTGTTTTCCCTCAATCAATACTTCTAAAACTGTGAGTGCAATCTTTTTTTCTTTGATTTCTACGTCAATTAGAAAAATAGTGCATTTTCAAAAAGTGCTAAAGAAAATTCAGTGATCAGAGCATTAGGTTAATGTTTTTACACACCAATGGGCCTTCTTGCCTCTGGTTCCAGTGACTTCCACGGAAACTTATGTTCTGTTCTTTACATTTGGATCACAGCTGCGCTTACCATGATCACCCAGGGTATACATACTAAGGCTGTTGTATAAACCACTGTTGCACTTTCTGTATTTAAATTGCAAAGCCCTTTCTCCACCAAAGGTGCTTAAGATGGGCAGGTGGGCACAGGAACAGTAGAAGCTGTGCTTTGGTCTCTCTACACTTTTGGTCTCCCTGCCCTGTAAGTAGGTGCTGACCATGACTTCCTCCCCACCATTCTACCACTTCCCATCACTTTTCTTCCTTTCCCCCATCCCATTCTCTCCCTATTTTTCTTTCAATATCTCTTATCCCCCTTTCCTAATTTCTCTCTGTCTCTCTCTTTTTATTTGCAAAGTACTAAGCACTTCGATCAACCTAGATGGCATATTCAAAAGCAGAGACATTACTTTGCCGACTAAGGTCTGTCTAGTCAAGGCTAT
Organism: Ovis canadensis; assembly: GCF_042477335.2. Classification (NCBI taxonomy): domain Eukaryota; kingdom Metazoa; phylum Chordata; class Mammalia; order Artiodactyla; family Bovidae; genus Ovis; species Ovis canadensis. Next base: position 47,134,902 of record NC_091246.1, on the reverse strand, counting down.
GGTTTTTCCAGTAGTCATCTATGGATGTGAGAGATGGACTGTGAGGAAGGCTGAGTGCCGGAGAATTGATGCTTTAGAACTGTGGTGTTGGAGAAGACTCGAGAGTCCCTTGGACTGCAAGGAAATCCAACCAGTCCATTCTGAAGGAGATCAGCCCTGGGAAGGAATGATGCTAAAGCTGAAACTCCAATACTTTGGCCACCTCATGAGAAGAGTTGACTCATTGGAAAAGACTCTGATGCTGGGAGAGATTGGGGGCAAGAGGAGAAGGGGATGACAGAGGATGAGATGGCTGGATGGCACCACTGACTGGATGGATGTGAGTCTGAGAGAACTCCGGGAGTTGCTGATGGCCAGGGAGTCCTGGCATGCTGCGATTCATGGGGTTGCAAAGAGTTGGACATGCCTGAGTGACTGAGCTGAACTGAACTGAAGCACTTCACTGACTACAAGGAAGAAGGTAGCATTCCTTTATCATTCAGTAATCTTCACTCCATTCAAAATGCTTCTGAATATACACACCTCATAGCACTGATAAAACAACGATTCTACTCCATCTCTGGTCTCCATTCTATTTAATACATTGACTAATTTCTTTCTAAAATGTATTTATTTTTAATTTGAGGAAATAGCTAATTTCATCTAATACAATATGTGGGTTTTCATGAGTGAGATCCAGCAGAGACAGTAGCAGGCTCCATGGTGGTCTTTAAAACTGAGCATCATTTGTTTTCAGTTCAGTTCAGTTCAGTTCAGTCGCTCAGTCGTGTCCAACTCTTTGCGACCCCATGAATCGCAGCACACCAGGCCTCGCTGTCCATCACCATCTCCCGGAGTTCACTCAGGCTCATGTCCATTGAGTCCTTGATGCCATCCAGCCATCTCATCCTCAGTCGTCCCCTTCTCCTACTGCCCCCAATCTCTCCCAGCATCACAGTCTTTTCCAATGAGTCAACTCTTCACATGAGGTGGCCAAAGTACTGGAGTTTCAGCTTCAGCATCATTCCCTCCAAAGAAATCCCAGGGTTGATCTCCTTCAGAATGGACTGGTTGGATCTCCTTGCAGTCCAAGGGACTCTCAAGAGTCTTCTCCAACACCACAGTTCTAAAGCATTAATTCTTTGGTGCTCAGCCTTCTTCACAGTCCAACTCTCACATCCATACATGACCACAGGAAAAACCATAGCCTTGACTAGACGGACCTTAGTTGGCAAAGTAATGTCTCTGCTTTTGAATATGCTATCTAGGTTGGTCATGACTTTTCTTCCAAAGGAGTAAGCCTCTTTTAATTTCATGGCCGCAGTCACCATCTGCAGTGATTTTGGAGCCCAAAAAAATGAAGTCTGACACTGTTTCCATTGTTTCCCCATCTATTTCTCAGGAAGTGATGGGACTGGATGCCATGATCTTCATTTTCTGAATGTTGAGCTTTAAGCCAACTTTTTCACTCTCCTCTTTCACTTTCATGAAGAGGCTTTTTAGTTCCTCTTCACTTTCTGCCATAAGGGTGGTGTCATCTGCATATCTGAGGTTATTGATATTTCTCCTGGCAATCTTGATTCCAGCTTGTGTTTCTTCTAGTCCAGCATTTCTCATGATGTACTCTGCATAGAAGTTAAAGAAGCAGGGTGACAATATACAGCCTTGATGTACTCCTTTTCCTATTTGGAACCAGTCTGTTGTTCCATGTCCAGTTCTAACTGTTGCTTCCTGACCTGCATACAGATTTCTCAAGAGGCAGGTCAGGTGGTCTGGTATTCCCATCTCTTTCAGAATTTTCCACAGGTGTTGCAAGAGGACAGCAGAGGGCCGACAGACTGAAATCATACTCACAGAAAACTAGTCCATCTAATCACACTAGGACCACAGCCTTGTCTAACCCAATGAAACCAAGCCATGCCTGCGGGGCAACCCAAGACGGGCGGGTCATGGTAGAGAGGCCCGACAGAACGTGGTCCACTGGAGAAGGGAATGGCAAGCCACTTCAGTATTCTTGCCTTGAGAACCCCATGAACAGCATGAAATGGCAAAATGATAGGATATCAAAAGAGGAACTCCCCAGGTCATTAGGTGCCCAATATGCTACTGGAGATCAGTGGAGAAGTAACTCCAGAAAGAATGAAGGGATGGAGCCAAAACAAAAACAATACCCAGCTGTGGATGTGGCTGGTGATAGAAGCAAGGTCCGATGCTGTAGAGAGCAATATTGCATAGGAACCTGGAATGTCAGGTCCATGAATCAAGGCAAATTGGAAGTGGTCAAACAAGAGATGGCAAGGGTGACTGACAACATTCTAGGAATCAGCGAACTTAAATGGACTGGAATGGGTGAATTTAACTCAGATGACCATTATATCTACTACTGCGGCCAGGAATGTCTCATAAGAAATGGAGTAGCCATCATGATCAACAAAAGAGTCCAAAATGCAGTACTTGGATGCAATCCAAAAAACGACAGAATGATCTCTGTTCGTCTCCAAGGCAAACCATTCAATATCACAGTTATCCAAGTCTATGCCCCAACCAGTAACACTGAAGAAGCTGAAGTTGAATGGTTTTATGAAGACCTACAAGACCTTTTAGAACTAACACCCAAAAAAGATGTCTTTTTCATTATAGGGGACCGGAATGCAAAAGTAGGAAGTCAAGAAACACCTGGAGTAACAGGCAAATTTGGCCTTGGGATGCAGAATGAAGCCGGGCAAAGACTAATAGAGTTTTGCCAAGAAAACGCACTGGTCATAGCAAATACCCTCTTCCAACAACAGAAGAGAAGACTCTACACATGGACATCACCAGATGGTCAACACCAAAATCAGATTGATTATATTCTCTGCAGCCAAAGATGGAGAAGCTGTATAAAGTAATTTGTTTTACATGGTCATTAATTATAACCTGGACCCCGTATCATTCACTTAATGTCATCTTCTAGCTCTGTGGGTTCTCCAGGAAGGAAACTAAGAGTCACAATGAAGAAAGGGCCAATCTTCATTTCTCAAGCTGATGAGAGGCAAAACTAAACCATCCATGGTCTAGGGGCTCTCGCACTTTGCGCTTAGCCATTTGCTTACCTGATTTGAGAACAGCGTCAGATGTTTAAGAGTCAGTGACCCAACTTGTCTGTGTATACCAGTTGACCTTCCCTTCAGTTTAGGCTCTACCTCTGAATACTGCTAAGCAGTATAACTAGAATGCATCCCTAATGTAGATTCATGGATGTCCAGCACAACACACAGACACAAACACAGACACAGACACAGACACACACACAGACACAGACACGCACACACACACAGCACTTTCTACAAATTCTGTTGCTAATTATTTTTGAGTGCTAGTTCTGAAAATCAAACTGATATTTCCATATTTTTTTTTAATTGGCCTCATTATTATTTACCAGAGAAGAAACCCATTAGGATTTATTGATTACAAGTATTATGTAGAAATATATAAAGAAAATAATTAAATCTACTCATTTAACCAAAGCATCTTCATGAGGAACAGTAAAATAAATAATTATACAGATATATTACTTAAAATATAGGCAAGAAACACAATTACTTCAGAAAATAGTTAACATCTTACAGTTGAGGTACAGAGTATTTGAAAACATGTACATGCATTCAGAGTTTTATAAGGACCTTTAAGATGCCATCAGAATTGACAAAGATTGTATGATACAGCTGACTTTTAATGCGGTTTACTTTTTTTTCTTACAAAAGAAGTTTTTTTCTTTAAACAAAACTGTATAAAATTCTCATTGAATGAATTGACCAGGGTAAATAAATCAAACTCAAATTTAGTTCTACTTGATGAAAACAGATGTGATTAGGTTGAAGATAAAATAATTTTCTTCAATTACATATCTTTCCCTAAAACAATGATATTTTTCTAAAGTCACAATCAATGATAAATTTTACATAATGCTTAGAAACATAATGATTTTTTTCTCTTGAATAGTGTGTGATAATATTGTAGCCCTCATAATTAACCAGCACATGAAAAATCAAGGCTATTAATCAACTCACCAACCTCAGTACAATGATATTTGCTATTACAGGAGACATGGCAAATGAAAACAATTAAATGATGTGAACATGTTAAGTGAATTTGAGGCCAGGCAGTGTTTGTAAAATCTCAAACTTTTATCTATAACTCTTAAAATAGCTGTTCAGGAGTCTGGGAATCTGAAAGTCAGTCCATTGATCTGAGAGGAAGAAATCAGTCAGGTGAATAACAACTACCTATACTGCAAGGTTTTCATAACATCTTCATTTTTTGCATGAATGCATTTTTCTATTATTTTCTTCGGTCTCCATCTCTGACAAAGGTCTGAAAACTACATTTAACGTTTTTCATTTCCAAGGATGACTTCACTTAATTCCTACCGAAGACGATCTTTTCTTACATGGACTCTCTCTTAGGGGGGTGATACTGACGGAGGTGGGCAGCTTCTCAGACAGCCTCCGATGATTCTGCCTCCTGGTCTACCCGCCCTGTGTAATACCTTCCCCTTCACTGTGGGCTGGACAAAGACAAAATGGCAAAAGTGATGAGATGGCACTTCTGAGTTTAATTAAGCCAAACCTATAAGCACATTCCCTGATCACTGCAGGGTGAAGTGACCTAAACTTCCTGAGGCATAGGTTGTTACTAATTCCGGAGGTTCTGGGAGTTCTGCAGTGCACATTTAGGTGTTCCAAGTTTCCCCCTCTGCCAGTCTAGCATTGGCTCCTTTGAGTTTGTTTTCTAGCTTGTGTCACTGTTTTCTTTTCCATTTTACTATAGCTTCAAAAGTGCGTGTCTTTCTTAAAATTCACTTACCAGCCTTTTGGAAAGATTTGGTGAAGAATTAGAGGTAAACATTACATTCCACTGAACTCAACTTGAAGCCCTTAATATTTCCTTTTCTCCTTTCTTCTACCTGATATATAGATCAAGGAACTCAGACTTACTCTTAGTAGAAACACAAGATCCAAAATACAGGCATTCTTTACTGGGATTCTATCAGGAAAGCTAAATGTCAAAGTAATATATTTCTATATTTCTCATAGAATTTTATCACATTTCTTATGTCTAAGTTATCTGCTAAATTCTGCATTCATAATATGATACTTCTGACCTTATCCATATGTTTTTAGAGCCTCACATTATTCTTTATTCAATTCAGTTCTTTTAAGATGATATAGTCTCTTGAATTTGCAATTCAGATAAAATATGAACTTTACTTCTACTTCAGAAAACTTTCACTTCTTCTATACCATTTCAATCTAAAGAAAAAATTCTATAACCATCAGTTTATTAAATAATTAATTGACTAAATAGAATAGTCTTTGGTTATCTTATTTAACTCTGTTAAGGCTCAAAATCTCTAAAAAATGTACATATTGATATTCATTGAAAGTGCTTGTATAAGTTTTGGTTTGGTATTATTTCTAGTATCTTGTAAATATAACCCAAATATATGAGGGGCAGGAAAAGTCTAAATACTGTGATTTTAGTCCTCTGTGGGTATGAAAGTGACATTGAGACATAGCAGGGAGAAGAGCATCCACCTGTATATCCTACAAATATGTGACTACCTTCCATTCTATAGAATATATTATATCACTTAAAGTTGTGGAGTAAATAAGTGCATATTATCTCTCAGTTATCATATAAGCAGTAATCATGGTATATGTCTTCATGTTAGGATAAAAAATAATTCTCTAGGCAAACTGTAAATTTTTAGGGAAGTCTATGTTCATTTCCCTGAATTTCTCTGACAATATCTCTTTTTGTTAGTTCCTTTTTTCTTACCTGGTTTTCCCCTCTCACTGGGAATTTAGATAAGATGATGTGGCATATTACTCTGGGCTACATACTGGCTGGTCAGCACCACTGGACACATAAGGACACATGACTGCTTTGCAGCTCTCCTTGCCAGTAGACACAGGGATCCATGGGATGCTGCTATATAACTCCCCTGTGCATTTAATTAAAATAAAAATGAAGCATCCTTTGTACTTCAAAGAGAATGAAACCCCAGCAATGGTTCCAACATGCGAGATGTTATCCCTGTGGGAACAATATCAAATTCCTATACAGACCTATAAAGGGCCTCCTTCTTCCCTAAGAGTGTCTCACCACAGCCCAGCTCAGGCCTATTTTCAGAACTGATTTTTCTGGCTGTCTCTGAACACTTTGACACTTTCAGACTCTCTCTCATCCCTGGTTTTTAGAAACCCTTCTTCCTGGCTCCCCTCTTCCTTTGACTCTTGTTCAGTCTCCAGGAAGGCATAAATCAAATAAAAGCAAGATAAAATTATAATACTACTTTTAACATTTATGTTTTTTAAATGTGTTGTTCATTTTAATGTCTCCCCCTCATCTTATTTCTTTCTGGATTGAAGATCTGAGTATTCATTTTCATAAGAAAACATACAAGAGATATATTAGCCTGATTTTTCCTGTGTTTATTAATTGTTTATACCTACTTAATCCCAAATGAGATTTAAGGTGACTTTACAATAAAAGTACAAATATAATTGAACTAATAAAAATTTTGAAATAATAGAAATCCATTAATAAAAAAGAGAAGATAAGTATAATTGGTATGCCTAGAAAGAAGAGAAATAGAGTTATATTAAATGTTCAAGTAAAGCCACAAAAGGTAGAAAAAGATTATAAGACAAAAACAGGAGCAAAGGTTGAGAGCAAAAAATAGAAAATAGTAACAAACATGGTAGATATTAACCCAACTATATCAATAGTCATTTTCAACATAAGTGGTCTAAATACACTACTTGAAAGGCACAGACTGTCAGAGTGGATCAAAAACCAATATCCAGCTCTATAATATCTACAAAAATCCCACTTTAAATATAAAGGTACATGTAAATTAAAAACAAAGGGATAAAGACATGCATACCACATTAATACTAATCAAAAGAAAGTGAGAGTAGCTATATTAATTGCAGAGAGTGGCTTCAGAACAAAGAAAATTATCAAGGATATAGAAAGTCATTACACAGTAATAAAGTGTGTCAGTATATGTGTATGTGAAGCAAAATCCGATAGAACTACAAGGAGAAATAGATAAATCCACTATCACATATGGAAACTTTAACACTTATCTAATTGCAAGGAGTTCAAACTGGTCAATCCTAAAGGAATACACCATGAGTTTTCTTGGAAGACTTGTTATGGAAACTGAAACTCCAATACTTTGGCCACCTGATGCAAAGAGTCAATTCATTGGAAAAGATCCTGATGCTGGAAAAGAAGAAGAGAGTGCAGAGGATGAGATGGCCAGATAGTATCACCAATTCAATGGACATGATTTGGAGCAAACTCTGGGAAACAGTGGAGAACAGAGGAGCATGGCATGCAACAGTTCATGGGGTTGCAAAAGGTCAGACACAACTTACTGACTGAACAACAACAAAATTATAAACAGACAAATTCAGCAGGCAGAAAATCAATAAAGACATAGTTGAACTAACAACACCATCAAGCAACTAGATAAAATGGGCTTCTATAGAGTTTTTCATTCAATGGTAGCAGAATATACATTCTTCTCAAACTAGTAGGCAACATTCACCAAGATAGACAACATTCTGGGCCATAAGACATGTTTTAGCATATCTTAAAAAGTAGAATTCATACAATGTCTGCTCTCAGACCACAAAGGAATTAAACTAAAAATCAATAACAGAAATAGAGCCAGAAAAGTCTCAAATTGTGGGAAGTAAACAACATACTTCTAAATAACACATGCATTAAACAGGAAATCTCAAGAGAAATTAAAAGCTATTCTGAACAAAATGGAAACACTGAAATCTGTGTAATGTAGCAAAAGCAGTGCTTCAATGGAAATTTATAGCATTGAATGTACATATATAATTTATAGCATGAATACACATACTGTGAAAAAAGAAAGATCTAAAATCAATAACTTAAGTTTCCACCTTAGGAAAGCAGAAAAAGAAGAATAACTTAAATCTAAAGTCAGAAGGAGAAAAAAATAGTGAAAATTAAAGTATAAATCAGTGAAAATGAAAATTGGAAGTCAATAGGAAAAAAACAGCAAAACAAAAAACTGGCCCTTTGAAAAATTAAATACAATCTGTAAGCAGTTAGCAAGACTAACTGAATCACAAGCTGGAGTCAAGATTGCCAGGAGAAATACAACCTCAGATATGCAGATGATACCACCCTAATGACAGAAAGGGAAGAGAAACTAAACAGCCTCTTGATGAAGGTGAGACAGGAGAGTGAAAAAGCTGGCTTAAAACTCAACATTCAAAAAACTAAGATCATGGCATCTGGTCCCATCACTTCATGGCAAATAGATGGGAAGCAATGGAAACAGTGACAGACTTTATCTTGGGGAGCTTCAAAATCACTGCAGATGGTGACTGCAGCCATGAAATTAAAAGATGCTTCCTCCTTGGAAGAAGAGCTATGACCAACCAGATAGCATATTAAAAAGCAGAGAAATAGCTTTGCCAACAAAGATCTGTATGGTTTTTCCAGTAGTCATGTACAATGTGAAAATTAGACCATAAAGAAGAATGAGTGCTGAAGAATTTACACTTTTGAACTGTGATGCTGGAGAAGACTTGAGAGTCCCTTGTACTGCAGAGAGATCAAACAAGTCAACCCTAAAGGAAATCCGCCCTGAATATTCATTGGATGGACTGGTGCTGAAGCTGAAGCTCCAATACTTTGGCCACCTGATGCAAAGAGTCAACTCGTTGGAAAATACCTGATACTGGGAAAGATTGCGGTCAGAAAGAGAAAGGGAAGCGGAGGCTGAGATTGCTGGATGGCATCACCAACTCAATAGATATGAGTTTGAGCAAACTCCAGAAGATAATGAAGGATAGGGAAGCCTGGCATGCACAGTCCATAAAGTCGTAAAGTGTTGGACATAACAGCAACTCAATAGGACTTCCCTAGTGGCTCAGATGGTAGTGTCTGCCTACAATGCTGGAGACCTGGATTCAATCCCTGGGTCAGGAAGATACCCTGGAGAAGGAAATGGCAACCCACTCCAGTACTGTTGCTTGGAAAATCCCATGGACGGAGGAGCCTGGTAGGCTACAGTCCACAGGGTCACAAAGAGTAGGACACGGCTGAGAGACTTCATTTAGCAACTGAACAACAAAACTAAAAAAAAGTAATACACAGTTCTAAAAAGAAGATGTTAATGATTATGTTTATAAATTCAGAGTCTCCACTATTAACTCTATCAAAATACTATAAATTTTAAGAATTATACATTTTCATTCCAGTTTATTTTAATTTAATAAATGATGATTTATTATTGGAGGGAAAAGAGAGAACACCATTTTATGATAAACTTAGATTAGGTTATAAATAGTATATTTAAGAAAATGCTGAGAGTTTTTTCTAATGTAAAAAGATTACTATGTGACACTATCTCTCTTTGATAAAAAGTTATAAATATCTTAATATTTCGGAACACTTAAAGTTTTGGTGCTCAATCAGTGCCATAGAATTGTGTTCATATATCTCATAATTGTCTAACTTCCTATAAATAAGCCTGCTGTTTCTTCATTTACGCTGTCTGTAGATGAATTCTGTGGTTGTAAACATTTTATGGAGTAAAAATGATTTTAGAAAGCATTGTATTTTACAGCATGATAATTTATCATGTATAAAAACTGGATTTAGCTATAACTAAATACTTAACCAGAAAGAAATTAGTCCCTTGTGATGTTTTCCTTAAAATATATGTCACTGATTTCCTAGTTTGGATAGTTCTTAAATGAATGATTTGTGGTTCCTTGTTTGTTGTGTTAAAATGTTTTACTGTTTTGCTTTTCTTTGAATGACAGTCAGCTTTATTTATCAGTCTCACACACACAAACATATCAGCTTGTGTTTTCTTTTTTGCTTTTTGCATCTCTCTCTTTACCTTTCATTTTCCTAAACTTTGCTTTACTTCTTTGCAAAAACATACAATTGTTGATGTTGATACTATCCTTTTCTTCCCATCTTGATTTAGCTTCTGAACACTGGGAACTTTGTATGCTGTGAATATCTGTTAGATTCCTTTCAAAGATTAAAATGAGATGTGTTTTTTAATGTTCACAGTGATATTCTTTTTTAGTTTATTTTATATTAGACTATAGCTGATTTACAAGGTTTTGTTAGTTTCAAGTGTACAGCAAAATGATTCAGTTATACATATACCTGTCTATTATTTTTCAAATTCTTATTCCACATAGATTATTACAGAATACTGAGCAGAATTCCCTGTGTTATACAATAGAACCTTGTTGGTTATCTATTTTAACTATAGGAGTTTGTATAAGTCAATATATCCCAATTTATCCTTATTTTAGTAAGTAACTCTTTGACCTTTCACTTTTTAAGATTAGAAATTTAATCAAATAGTTATCTTAATCTTCTAGATTCCAAATAAATCTTATGATTCTTTGAACAGTGGGCATAAAATTGTATAGACTCCTGGGCTTTATCTATCTCATTGGAGATTCTCATTCAGAAAGCTGGACCTGAGGCTGGGGAATCTTCACTTGAGTTGACAATTACAGTAAAGCAGACCCCCCAGAAGGAAGACTCTGGGGACACATGAAGTTTTGCCATCTCTTACAGAATGGGCTTGCCCATTCCTGTTAGATGACAGGTGGAAGCAGACGCTATATTCTTTCAGGATGAGTTGAAATTTGGGCAGAAAAACTCCTCTGACCACTGCAAACTTGCTCTCTCCATCTCCCTTCTTGATTGACGCCCTGGACGTGAGGCTCAAGTCACAGCCTGTGGTGCCCCCAGAGGTGCTGGCTGGTCCTAAGCCCTAAGCCTTGTCTCAGCAACCTGACTGGGCTGGCCAAATCTTCCCTTAAGACCACCACTTGGCTTTGTTAGCTCCTGTCCATACAGCTTCTAAGGGAACTTTGGCTTTGACTTCCAGTTGATTTATTAGCGAAACATTTACTAAGTTCAGCCAGTTTGGGACGTTCAACTATATTATTTATAAATTCTTGGTTTATAATTTTCTAATTTTCTAAAACTTACATGAAAAGTCTGGCCAGGCCTTGTCACCTCTGCATAGAGCTGTCATTCTACTTGAATCATGCAAGAGATCTGTCTAATAACCATCTGGCTGATTACTGTCAGTACTCACCCCTCAGCAGCTGTTAAGTAGGAGATTCACTTGTACACATGTCATTCCAAAGCTCACTTTGTAAGAGAAGAGGCATTAGGAATGGGAGGTGTTCAGTTAAGCTGATGAAAGATGGACCCCATTACACTGCCATCTGTGTCACAGGGCTTAATGCAATTCTTCCGTGCTCATCTGTTGATTTACAGACATTAATATTATTTGACAACTGCCTAGTGTCAGAAATAAATTATTGGCTCATTTTTTAACTTAAGTGCTATTGATTCAAACATACAAACATATTTGTATATCTCTTATATGTTAAAAAATGTGACCACTTTAACTGAACATCTGCTTGGAAAACACTGGACAACATAGAATCAATGGCTATAAAAATAACTCTTATAACTTTAATAAACTCTATCATTGAATCCATGTTGAATCTTATTCTACATGGTAGGTCCTAGAGCCCTGCAGATGCACAGAGGAGATGTGAGCTGCCAAAGTATGCAGTAAGAGTCAACAGTAAGCCAAGTTGTCACAGGCACTCAAGCCATGTGATTATCTAGATATTTGCAGCTAATATCACACTGTTAGAAATTACTCACTGAACAGCATTCACTTCGCTTCTAGAAGAACAGCTTCCAGTAGAGAAATTTTTAAAAGCTCATATGTGAAAAATAGATGAGAAAACTAGATAAACAAGAGAAAACTAGATAGAATATGTTAAACTTTGATAGAGACCCGGGTAACACAAACGTAACTTTGCTTTTTTCAAATTCCTTAACCATCACTTCAAGTATCAAAGTATCATCTGCTAAGTTGACCCAACTCTTAGGTGTGTATCTTGGTGGTTATCAGTTTCCCATCTCTGTTATAGGACTTTATGTAAATTGTACTTCAGTTCAGTTCAGTTCGGTCACTCAGTCGTGTCCGACTCTTTGCGACCCCATGAGTCATAGCACGCCAGGCCTCCCTGTCCATCACCAACTCCCGGAGTTCACTCAGACTCACATCCATCGAGTTAGTGATGCCATCCAGCTATCCAATTCAATCATTAAGACCCTTTTCAGTCACTTCTTAGATCTCATGTTAATTTATTTCATTTGCGCATTGCTACCATTGCAAAGTAAATAGTCATTGTTGTTGTTATTTAGTTGCTACGTTGTGTCCAAATTTTTTGCAACCCCATGGATTGTAGCCTCCCAGGCTCCTCTATCCATGGGATTTTCCAGGCCAGAAAACTGTCCTTACTTTATCTCTAACCATATTGAAACAAGAGATAGATGGACTGCTGGGGCAAATAGCTGGAGTTGTTCTCTGTGGACTGAAATTCCAAGACAAAAATAGCAGGACAATCGAGGGAGAAGACTGAGACCTTCCCAGACAGAATATAAGCGATCACATATTTCTCATTCCCAAAGTCAAGAGATGTCCTTGACTATACATGAGCAAGAAGCCTCCTTGGAAGTAAAAGGGGAGTGATGTTCAGTGATGTTAAATACCCGTAGGCCTCTTTGTTAGAATCCATCTTGGCTGAGAGATGCATAAGCACATGGGAGGACTCTGAGATAAACCAAATACAGACTCTGAACCAGGGAAATCATGATTGGCCAAAGGAAACCTGGGAGAAATGCCCCATAGAAGTGACTGAAACTACCACGAGGGCTCAGCTCTCTCTCTCTCTGTGTCTGCCTGTGTGTCTGTCCACATGTACTATACTCTTTCCTCCTAATAAACACTTATTTCACTACTTTTTGTCTTTGTGGAAATTCTTTTTTCTGCAAAGTTGAAGGGCCAGGACCTTGTCAACACACTGGTCTAGTGGCTAGGATTTGATACCTTCAGCATCGTGACCCAACCTCAGTCTCCGGCCAGGAACCAAAATCCTGCTTCAAGCCACTGTAGGCCAAGGCCGCCTGAGATTGCTGCTAACTGGATTCCTCATGTCAGTTGAACTCTCTCTCTCTCTTATTTTCTTCAGACTGAAGCCAGATTCTTTTCATGACACAAATCTAATAATTTTATCCTCCTACATATACACACACATTATTCAATCCCATTATTGTTTCTCGTTGATCTCAGGATAAATACCAACATCTTTTCACAGTCTTCAAGGCCCTGGATGTCCAGGACCATGCCTGGCTTTCCAACCTCATCCAGTGCTTCCCCTCCATCTCCTGCTCCCATAGCCGAAGGGCCTTCTCTCCCGTTGTTCACACCTTCTTCGCCAGGAGGCTTTGTGTATGGTGTTTCACCTGAAGACCGTATCACCTGCACAGTTAATGCTCATTCCTGCTGACCATCCTGCTATTTCTGTCTTGGAGTTTCAGTCCAGGCTCTTTGGTGCTTGGAACCATACAGAGTTAGCATGTGGAAGAATGGCATACAAATTCATGAAGCATTCCATATTTTATCACAGATTAAAAGAACAAACTTATGTTTACCAGAGGGAAGAATGTGGGGAAGAGGGATAGATTGGAATTGACATGTATACACTACAATATTTAAAATGGATGACCATCAAGGACCTACGATCGAGCACAGGAAACTCTGCTCAACACTCCGTAACAACCTAACTGAGAAAAGACTTTGCAAAAGAAGCGATATATGTATATGTATAACTGAAGCACTTTGCTGTACACCTGAAACTAATACAACACTGTAAAATAACTACAGTCCAATATAAAATAACAATTTTGGGGAAGTCTTTACTGGCTAGATTTGAGTTCCTCTGTAAAATCTGAGAGAATTGAATTTCTTTCCTTCAGACTATTTACTTTAGAATAAGATAACTTGCTCATAATTGTCTTTATTTAATTATATCCTCTTTACTATACTTCGTCTTCATTAAAAAGACTGATATATTTTCCTTCTCTATGTTTTCCATTTTTATTACGGGGATGCCAGTAGAGTGGGTACTCAAAAAAAAAAAAAAACATATATATATATATATATATATATATATATATATATATATATATATATATCTGTGTGTGTGTGTGTGCATGCCCGCACGCTCAGTTGCTTAGTTGTATCCAACTCTGCAACCCCATGGACTGTAGCCCTCCAGGCTCCTCTGTCCATGGGATTTCCCAGGCAAGAATACTGGAGTGGGTTGCGATTCCTTCTCCAGGGGATCTTCATGACCCAGGGATAGAACCTGGGTCCGCTGCATTGCAGGCAGATTCTTTACCATCTGAGCCACCAGGAATATGTGTGTGTGTCTTTATTGAATTTGTTACACTATTGGATTTGTTTCATGCTTTGATTTTTTTGGCCACAAAACATATGGGATCTTAGCTCCCCAAGCACGGATTGAACCCACACTCTTGTGCATTGGGAGGCAGAGTTTTCAAACTATATTTTGAATGAATGAATAAACAGATTGATATGTCTTAATATAATGTTATATACTATTGCTGAAATATTACATTTTAAAATAACTTTCATACTTAGCATGAACCTAAAATTATACAACCAGTCTAACTGATAGTCTTAAACATGCAAAAAATCAAAGGGTATTTTTTCTGTGAATACTACTTGAAGAAGCTCTTGGAGAATAAATTTCTTCTAATCAAAACTTAATAGCAAAATAAAGCAAAAACATTGGCAATGAAATTTGTATATATTAATTTGATGCTAAAACAAATATGGAGACTCGAACCTAGACATAAGAAAAATATGTCTTGACAATGTAGAATTGACATATTCAATAAAAACTCAAAGGGAGAAGTGAAAGAATATGAAAGGAAGAACAATTTTATTGATTCTCTCATCTGAACAAGATGACCTGTGTAAGGGCAGAGGGATGTAGTAATTTCATTTTTTTTTTTAGTTTTTTATTTTTTAAATTTTAAAATCTTTAATTCTTACATGCGTTCCCAAACATGAACCCCCCTCTCACCTCCCTCCCCATAACAACTCTCTGGGTCATCCCCATGCACCAGCCCCAAGCATGCTGCATCCTGCGTCAGACATAGACTGGCGATTCAATTCTTACATGATAGTATACATGTTAGAATGTCATTCTCCCAAATCGTCCCACCCTCTCCCTCTCCCTCTGAGTCCAAAAGTCCGTTATACACATCTGTGTCTCTTTCCCTGTCTTGCATACAGGGTCGTCATTGCCATCTTCCTAAATTCCATATATATGTGTTAGTATACTGTATTGGTGTTTTTCTTTCTGGCTTACTTCACTCTGTATAATCGGCTCCAGTTTCATCCATCTCATCAGAACTGATTCAAATGAATTCTTTTTAATGGCTGAGTAATACTCCATTGTGTATATGTACCACAGCTTTCTTATCCATTCATCTGCTGATGGACATCTAGGTTGTTTCCATGTCCTGGCTATTATAAACAGTGCTGCGATGAACATTGGGGTACATGTGCCTCTTTCAATTCTGGTTTCCTCAGTGTGTATGCCCAGAAGTGGGATTGCTGGGTCATAAGGTAGTTCTATTTGCAATTTTTTAAGGAATCTCCACACTGTTCTCCATAGTGGCTGTACTAGTTTGCATTCCCACCAACAGTGTAGGAGGTTTCCCTTTTCTCCACACCCTCTCCAGCATTTATTGTTTGCAGATTTTTGGATCGCAGCCATTCTGACTGGTGTGAAGTGGTACCTCATTGTGGTTTTGATTTGCATTTCTCTAATAATGAGTGATGTTGAGCATCTTTTCATGTGTTTGTTAGCCATCCGTATGTCTTCTTTGGAGAAATGTCTATTTAGTTCTTTGGCCCATTTTTTGATTGGGTCATTTATTTTTCTGGAATTGAGCTGCAGAAGTTGCTTGTATATTTTTGAGATTAGTTGTTTGTCAGTTGCTTCATTTGCTATTATTTTCTCCCATTCAGAAGGCTGTCTTTTCACCTTGCTTATATTTTCCTTTGTTGTGCAGAAGCTTTTAATTTTAATTAGATCCCATTTGTTTATTTTTGCTTTTATTTCCAGAATTCTGGGAGGTGGATCATAGAGGATCCTGCTGTGATTTATGTCTGAGAGTGTTTTGCCTATGTTCTCCTCTAGGAGTTTTATAGTTTCTGATCTTACATTTAGATCTTTAATCCATTTTGAGTTTATTTTTGTGTGCGGTGTTAGGAAGTGATCTAGTTTCATTCTTTTACAAGTGGTTGACCAGTTTTCCCAGCACCACTTGTTAAAGAGATTTTCTTTACTCCATTGTATATTCTTGCCTCCTTTGTCAAAGATAAGGTGTCCATATGTGTGTGGATTTATCTCTGGGCTTTCTATTTTGTTCCATTGATCTATATGTCTGTCTTTGTGCCAGTAGTTTCAAAAGTAACTGGTAGATTCTATTTTTGAATCAGGAAAATGAAATTAAATAATTCCCCTCTCTTTACTATTATACTTCTGAAACTTCACTAATTTTTATTTGGTTCATCTCAATGGACATTCTCACTCTCTCTTAATGTCTCTTTCATGTACTTTTTTGCTTCATAATGTCACTGCACTGTGTTCAGAAAGTAGCTCTCATTCCAGCCAAAGTAAGTAAAACTTCATTTCAGAACAAATTATAAAATTAGAAATTATACTGTAAATTGCTTCTACTAATCTTCTGTTCATCTCATAATTTGAGGTTTATCTGTTAATCTATATTTTTATTTTAATGTCATTTTGCACTTCCAAGATGTCCAGTTGGTCATTTTCATATTTTATAGCCCTGTATTTATATAGAAACATTATTATTTCCTTATTTGCTGACTGTATTTATATGGTTATTGAAACTAATGAAGGAAGCTGTTTTATTAATGAGTTAATCTATGTGGATTATCAATATAAAGTAATCTATGAAACAAAGCAGAAGTTCTTAGTCAAAAAGGCCATGAGATCTTAATTCATCTGGGAAATTTAACAACTTTTGAGGAAAGTGTTGGAATTCCACAGGACTTGGATTTGAGTATTTCTTTAGATTGCATCAAACTCTAAAGAGAAAAGAGAAGGTCCAAACTAATAACTGCATTGTATTATGATTTAACTCATTATTCCAGGCTTTGCTTTTCATGTGGGTAAGTGATAACAGTGGCATTCACAAAAAATGCCAGCCTTGTAGGAACAATACCTTATGCTAGACCTAAAAATAAAAGCCATTCTATCCATTTTGAGCAACCTAAGATCTACAGGTAGGCTCTTCATAGGGCTCTTAAGGTCTGCAGGTGAAGGATGTGTGAATCATCTATAATAATTTGATTTCTTGTCAGACAGTTGAAGACTCTGCCTTGTCAAGCTGCTGCACATTTAAAGAGAGAAGGTTTAAATTCATACACGTGAGCTTTAATTCCACATCTCCTGCAAGATACACCTCTCTGATTCCAAATATGATAAGAGTCTGAGCATATGGCTTGGTGTCAATAATTACCAAGAGTATCTTGAATTGAATAATAAACCTTTCTAAGCCAACCAACATGTCAGTCTTTTGACTGATATTATAATTTTTATCTATGTTGAGAAATGCATTCCTTTGAGGGTCTATTGTCAATGGCACATATAGAAAGGATTAAAGGAGTTATTTCTTCCCTGACTGGAGAATAATGCCCTGGAAGGTACAGTCCCACATAGACCAGTGAGGTGAGCTCCGCAATGACCATATTGAGTGTGAATAAGTGTTCTATTTTTTTCAAGTGAAACATAGGCATTGATTCTTCAGGAATTGTCCTTGAAAAATAATTTTTAGTATATAAATTTTCAGATTCATCTTTTGAGCTTCTTCATTATCCATTTAAGAATAATGATATCTATTCAATTTCAGTTGACTTGTAGAAAGTGGAAAGGAGGAAACTAAGGCTCATTTTCTCATGTTTTAAGTTTCAGTTTCGTTGAGTGCAGATGGACTTCTCTGGTGGCTCAGGTGGCAAAGTGTCTGCCTACAATGCGGGAGACCCAGGTTCAATTCCTGGGTAGGGAAGATCCTCTGGAGAAAGAAGTGGCCACCCACTCCAGTATTCTTGCCTGGAAAATCCCATGGACAGAGGAGCCTGGTAGGCTACAGTCCATGGGGTCACAAAGAGTCGGACACGACTGAGCGACTTCACTTTCTTTCACTTTCACTTTTGTTGAGTGCAGATATTTACTGAAAAAAAAGGATAAGTGTCACCGGTTATTATATTTTTATTTTGAACCTATGTAACAGGAAAGCTAAAGAAGCAAAAGCCACCTATTTTGTGAACCAGTAATGAACAAGGGGAATTTGAAATTAAACACATAATACATTTATAACATCAAAAATGAAATACTTAGATATGAATCTAACAAAATATGTATAAGAACTATACTGGGGAAACTTTAAAATATAGATGAGTGAAAACAAAGGACTAAGTTAATGGGCAGATATTCCATGGATGGAAAAGCTCAATGTTGTCAAGACATCAGTTCTTCCAAACTTGATCTCTGGGCTCAGCAAAATTCTGGTCAAAATTCCAGCAATTTGTTTAGTATATATTGATATGCTGATTCTCAAGTTTATATAGAAACCCAGAATAGCTAACACACTATTGAAGGAGGAGTACAGAGTAGGAAAACAATACTAGATTTAAAACTTACTATAAAGCTACAGTAATGATAGTATAATATTGATTAAAAAACAAAAGATTGATCAATTGATGAAGCAGAGTAAAGATCCCAAAGTATAATAATAGATCCACATAAATATAGTCAGCTAGGTCGATATAGGTTCATTGGTTGTAGAAAATGTACCACTTAGGGGTAGGCTGTTGCTAGTAGTGGAGGCTTTGCATTTGTGAGGATGAGGGTATATAAGAATTCTCTGTACTTTCTGCTCAATTTTCTGTGACTTGAAACTGCTCTAAAAATATTCCATTAAAAAAATCACATACATTTTTCTTTCATTTCATAAGAATGATCACAAAAGGAAATATAAGAAATAGTAATTCATGAAATATAATATATTATAATTAGAGTAGCTTAAAGCTTTGCAATAAGAAAAACAGAATTATAACCATGAATACTAATTTTTAAAATAAAAAGATTAGATAAATAAGAATTAGGTGGTGCTTAAATAAAAACAAGTCATTGAAAAAATAAGATGTTAAGGTACATGGCTGTGCCTCATTTTACCTATTGGGTTTTCACCACCCTCAGATATGGCCTTCCATGACCCTGACTTACACAGAATCCACACATGGAGGGCAGTTGCCCATGGTTTAGCCTCCAGCACAATAAGCTGCATCTGCGGAATCAGTAACCTGTAGACAAAAACTCTGAAAAAATCACAGGAATTGGTTTCATGGATTTAAGAACACATAAAATGGTTAATCTAATGTGTAACACGAACATGAAAATATTGACAAGAATAAAAATTGCCTTTGACATATGAAAAGATGCTCAACATCACTAATTATTCAGTTCAGTTCAGTGACTCAGTCATGTCCGACTCTTTGTGACTCCATGAATCACAGCATGCCAGGCCTCCCTATCCATCACCAACTCCTAGAGTTTACCCAAACTCATGTCCATAGAGTCGGTGATGCCATCCAGCCATCTCATCCTCTGTCATCCCCTTTTCCTTCTGCCCCCAATCCCTCCCAGCATCAGGGTCTTTTCCAATGAGTCAGCCTTTCTCATGAGTGGACCTGTTTGCATGGTCGAAGTATTGGAGTTTCAGCTTCAGCACCAGTCCTTCCAATGAACACCCAGGACTGATCTCCTTTAGGGTGGACTGGTTGGATCTCCTTGCAGTCCAAGGGACTCTCAAGAGTCTTCTCCAACACCATGGTTCAAAAGCATCAATTCTTCAGCACTCAGCTTTCTTCACAGTCCAACTCTCACATCCATACATGACTACTGGAAAAATCATAGCCTTAACTAGATGGACCTTTGTTGGCAAAGTAATGTCTCTGCTTTTTAACATGCTGTCTAGGTTGGTTATAACTTTCCTTCCAGGGAGTAAGCGTCTTTTAATTTCATGGCTGCAATCACCATCTGCAGTGATTTTGGAGACCCCCAAAATAGTGGAAACAGTGTCAGACTTTACTTTTGGGGGGATCCAAAATCACTGCAGATGGTGACTGCAGCTATGAAATTAAAAGATGCTTAATCCTTGGAAGAAAAATTACGATCAACCTAGATAGCATATTCAAAAGCAGAGGCATTACTTTGCTGACTAAGGTCTGTCTAGTCAAGGCTATGGTTTTTCCTGTGGTCATGTATGGATGCGAGAGTTGGACTGTGAAGAAGGCTGAGCGCTGAAGAATTGATGCTTTTGAACTATGGCATTGGAGAGACTGTTGAGAGTCCCTTGGACTGCAAGGAGATCCAACCAGTCCATCCTGAATGAGATCAGCCCTGGGATTTCTTTGGAAGGAATGATGCTAAAGCTGAATCTCCAGTACTTTGGCCACCTCATGCAAAGAGTTGACTCATTGGAAAAGACTCTGACGCTGGGAGGGATTGGGGGCAGGAGGAGAAGGGGACGACCGAGGATGAGATGGCTGGATGGCATCACTGACTCTCTGGCCATGAGTCTGAGTGAACTCCGGGAGTTGGGGATGGACAGGGAGGCCTGGCGTACTGCGATTCATGAGATCACAAAGAGTCAGACATGACTGAGTGACTGAATTGAACTGAAAGTAAAGTCTGACACTGTTTCCACTGTTTCCCCATCTATTTGCCATGAAGTGATGGGACCAGATGCCATGATCTTAGTTTTCTGAATGTTGAGCTTTAAGCCAAATTTTTCACTCTTCTCTTTCACTTTCAGCAAGAGAAATGCAAATCAAAACTACAATGAAGTACTCTTCTCACGTAAGTCAGAAAGGCCATCATTAAAATGTCTACAAACAACAAATGCTGGAGTGGTATGGGAAAAAGGAATCTTCCTACACTGTTAGTGGGAATGTAGATTGGTGCAGTCACTACAGAAAACATTATGGCTGTTCCTCACAAAACTAAAAATAGAGTTGTCATATAATCTTGCAATCTCATCCTTGGGCATCTTTCCAGACAAAACTATAATTTGAAAAGATACATGCACCTTGATCCTTGCAGCACTATTTACAATAGCCAAGATATGGAAGGAATGCAGGTGTCCATTGACATTCGGAAGGATAGATAAAGATGTGGTACATATATACAATGGAATACTACTCATCCATTAAAAAGAATGCAATAATACCCTTGTAGCTAGTTGATGGACCTATGGGGCTTTCTAGGTGGCTCACTGGTAAAGAATCCACCTGCCAATGCAAGAGATTTGGGTTTAATCTCTGGATTGGGAAGATCCCTTGAAGAGAAAACAGCAACCCACTCCAGTATTCTTGCCTGGGAAATCCCATGAACAGAGAAGTCTGGCAGGCTACAGTCCATGAGGTCGCAAATAGTTGGACATGACTTAGCAATTGAACATGCCTGCATGGATGGATCGAGAGATTATCATACTAAGTGAAGTAAATCAAAATGAGAAAGAGAAAAACTATATGATATTGAAGAGGAAAAGTTAAAATTTCACATAACCTCCTGCTTGTTCTGCCTCTGTAACTCAGCTTGCTCCTTGCAAAGTCTGGATCATGTACGTCATGTAGTCTCAGAAAGTGGGGACTTACAATACAGGAACTGGAGCTTAACTCACTCACCCTTGTCGGGCTGTTTGCAATTGCCCATGCCCTGAAAACCTGCTTGATCATGCAGGCATTTCCCTCTCCATCTTGACTGCTGTTCCCACATGTGAAATCCCTTAGTTTAAATCAGCCTATTAGCAGCTAGTGTTGTCCACTATAGTCTGTCTATAAAAACTCTGTAACCCCTTTGTTCAGGGCTCAGAGCTTGGAATGTTAACTTCTCTGGGCCCACTGGTGTAACAAACCTGAGTTCTACGACTATCTGAGTGTGGTGCTTGGTTTCTCAATTACTGATTTCTACAAAATATCACCTATGTGTAAAATCTCAATGTCTCAAATATGACATAAATGAACTTATCTATGAAACAGAAACAGACTCATAGACATAAAGAATGGACTGGTGGTTGCCAAGGGAAAGAGATAGTGGGGACAGATGGACTGGAAGTGTGGGATTAGCAGATGCAATATAAGACAGAATCAGTTTGTTATGCAGTAGAAATTAATACAACCTTTTAAATTAAATATACTTCAGTAAATAAATTTTTTAGAAAAGAATACATACTTTGGAGAGAGTTCCAAGCTAGAGATGTAGTTAATGGGGTCAACAACATTTCAATAGTTGAAGTCCAAGGGGAAACCATACTTTTCAGGAATAACTACTGTACAATGGGAAGAGGACTAAGATCCAGATCTCTGAATTAAGTTGCATGCATTTGAAGATGGACCATGAAGGAGAAAAGGAAATGAAGCAGAAAGATACAATAAATCAGAAAAAAAAGGAAAAAAAATCTGGTGGAAATGTTTTATATTTTTTTCTGCAGATAAAAGCAATATTAGGGTTGTTGTTATTGTTCAGCTGCCAAGTCACGTCTGATGCTCCTTTACCCCATGAATTGCATCATGCAAGGCTTCCCTGTCCCTCACTATCTCCCAGAGTTTACTCAAACTCATGTCCATTGAGTCAGTGATGTCATCCACCCATCCCATCCTCTGTCATCCCCTTCTCCCCCTGCCTTCGATCTTTCCCAGCATCAGGGTCTTTTCCAATGAGTTGGCTCTTTGTATCAGGTGGCCAAAGTATTGCAGTTTCAGCTTTAGCATCAGTCCTTCCAATGAATATTCAGGGTTGATTTCCTTTAGGATTGACTGGTTTGATCTCCTTGTTATCCAAGTGACTCTCAAGAGTCTTCTCCAGCATCACAATTCAAAAGCATCCATTCTTCAGTGCTCAGCCTTCCTTATGGCTCAGCTCTCACATCGGTACATAACTACTGGAAAAACCATAGTTGGCTGAATGAAAATTAGATTGGAAAAGAGTAAAGAGTAAGTGAAAGAGAAATAAGTGGGGACAAGCAGAGACTACTCTTTCATGGTGCAGAGGAAAGATGTTTATAAGAAAATATAGTCAAAAGAGTATTTACTTGTTTTTAGAAGAGTAATAATTAAATAAGTTTAAAAGTTGATGGTGAGAAACTGGTAGAAAGTGAAAAAAGTTTCCAAAGGAAAGTGGGCTAATTCAAAGGAGGTGAGAAGAGTAGACAGATTTGACTTTCCTGAAGGGAGGCCTCAACTGAATTGGAAGGAAAGGCAATCAAGAATGTCTGGGATGCAGATACAATTTAGGGGTGCAATGTATCTCAATCTGAAGGCACTTGTCTCTCAGGACTCTGCAGAATTGAATATGCCTTTGAGTCTACACAATACCTCCTTGTGGAATATGCTTTCCCATCTTACACCAACCACAACAAATTTAAATTTCAAGGTTTAAACCAATGAGGGATCAAGCCAGAACTCTAACAGATGTCTCCTTAATACAAGGAGAGCAAATTCTATAATGTGATCAAGTTTTGAAAACAAACAACAGTCAGTCTGTATTACTTCAATAAACATTTGCAAGCAAAACTTTCCATCTAAATCAATAATGTTACCAAGGGGTCTAATGTGATATTTTGAGACAGGTCTATTATTTATCTGATTTTTCTTTTCTCACAAATGTCTTTACTTAGGAACCAACATTTGTTTCTTAAAGCATTTCTCTGCTTCTGTAGCAATTTCGACTTGAAAACACAATAGGCTCTACAAACAATATAATTAGCCACCCAGTGAAACAGTGAACTTGCAAATGGGCATGGACAGATCATATATGACAATAGAACTCTACCAATAACTTATGCAACCATCAGCCAGAGAAGTCAGAGCTGGGTCAGTGAATGTCAACTTCCTTATTTTGTGCTCCTGCTTCCAATTTGAGAGCAATCAAAGAAAGACAAATGTGGTTCCCAAACCAAAAACTTAATATACTCCATTTCTTGTTTGTCCACCTTTCAGTTCAGTTCAGTTCAGCCACTCAGTCATGTCTGACTCTTTGCAACTCCATAGACTGCAGCACACCAGGCCTCCCTGACCATCACCAACTCCCGGAGTTTACTCAAACTCATGTCCAATGAGTCGGTGATGCATCCAACCATCTCATCCTCTGTCATCCCCTTCTCCTTCTGCCTTCATCTTTCCCAGCAAGTCAGGGTCTTTTCCAAGGAGTCAGTTCTTCATATCAGGTGGCGAAATTATTGCAGTTTCAGCTTCAGTATCAGTTCTTCCAATGAATATTCAGGACTGGTTTCCTTTAGGATGAACTGGTTGGATCTCCTTGCAGTCCAAGGGACTCTCAAGAGTCTTCTCCAACACCACAATTCAAAAGCATCAATTCTTTGGCGCTCAGCTTTCTTTATAGTCCAACTTTCACATCCATACATGACCACTGGAAAAACAATAACTTTGATTAGATGGACCTTTCTTGACAAAGTAATGCCTCTGCTTTTTAATATGCTTATCTAGGTTGCTCATAGGTTTTCTTCCAAGGAACAAGTGTCTTTTAATTTCTGGCTGCAGTCACCATCTGCAGTGATTTTTGAAAGCCCCCAAAATAAAGTCTGTCACTCTTTCCATTGCTTCCCCATCTATTTGCCATGAAGTGATGGGACTGGATGCCATGATCTTAATTTTCTGAATGTTGAGTTTTAAGACAATGTTTTCACTCTCCCCTTTAACTTTCATCAGGAGGCTCTTTAGTGCTTTTTTGCTTTCTGCCATAAGGGTGGTGTCATCTGCATATCAGGTTATTGATATTTCTCCTGGCAATCTTAATTGCAGCTTATGCTTTATCCAACCCAGGATTTCTCATGATGTACTCTGCATATAAGTTGAATAAGCAGGGTGACAATATACAGCCTTGACATACTCTTTTCCTGATTTGGAACCAGTCTGTTGTTCAATGTCCAGTTCTAACTGTTGCTTCCTGACATGTATACAGATTTCTCAGGAGGCAGGTCAGGGGGTCTGGTATTCCCATCTTTTTAAAGAATTTTCCACATTTTGTTGTGATCCATACAGTCAAAGGCTTTGGCATAGTCAATAAATCAGAAGTAGATGTTTTTCTGGAACTCTTTTGCTTTTGTGGTGATCCAACAGATGTTGGCAGTTTGATCGTGGGTTCTTCTGCCTTTTCTAAATCTATCTTGAACATCTGGAAGTTCAGAGTTCACGTACTGCTGAAGCTTGGCTTGGAGAATTTTGAGCATTACTTTGCTAGCATGAGATGAGTGCAATTGTGAGGTAGTTTGAGCATTCTTTCACATTGCCTTTCTTTGGGATTGGAATGAAAACTGACCCTTTCCAGTCACTGCTGAGTTTTCCAAATTTGCTTACATATTGAGTGTGGCAATTTCACAGCATCATCTTTCAGGATTTGAAATAGCTCAACTGGAATTCCATCACCTCCACTAGCTTTGTTCATAGTGATGCTTCTTAAGGCCCACTTCACTTCGTATTCCAGAATGTCTGGCTCTAGGTGAGTAATCACACCATTGTCATTATCTGAGTTGTAAAGATTTTTTTTTTTTGTATAGTTCTTCTGTGTATTCTTGCTACCTCTTCTTAATATCTTCTGCTTCTGTTAGGTCCATACCATTTCTGTCCTTTATCGAGCCCATCTTTGCATGAAATGTTCTCTTGGTATCTCAATTTTCTTGAAGAGATCTCTAGTCTTTCCCATTCTATTGTTTTCCTCCATTTCTTTGTATTGATCGCTGAGGAAGGCATTGTTATTTCTCCTTGCTATTCTTTGAAACTCTGCATTCAGGTGGATATACCTTTCCTTTCCTGCTTTGCCTTTTGCTTCTCTTCTTTTCTCAGCCATTTGTAAGGCCTCCTCAGACAACCATTTTGCCATTTTGCATTTCTTTTTTCTTGGGGATGCTCTTGTTCACTGCCTCTTGTACAATGTCACGAACCTCCGTCTATAGTTCTTCAGGCACTCTGTCTATCAGATCTACTCCCTTGAATCTACTTGTCACTTCCACTGTATAATTGGAAGGGATTTGATTTAGGCCATACCTGAATGGTCTAGTGGTTTTTCCTACTTTCTTCAATTTAAGTTTGATTTTTGCCTTGGAATGGGCCAAATAAGATTCTGCAACACTTGGCTTTGATTATACATGTGTTGTATGAGTATCATTTGCTCTTCCCAGTCATTTTGGTAATAATATAGTATTTCAACTTTCTTAAATCACTTCTGGAAAAGTATAGGACAGCCACCACTATAATGCGATAGATTGTGCGTATGTGTGTGTGTGTGTGTGTGTGTGTGTGTGTGTGTGGGAGTGCTTCCTCAGTGGCTTAGAAGTAAAAAATCTGCTTGCAGGTTTTGCAGGAGATGCAGGTTTGATCCCTGGTTCAGGAAGATGCCCTGGAGGAGGGTATGGCAACCCCGGTATTGTTGCCTGGAGAATGCCATGGACAGAGGAGCCTGGTGGATTACAGTCCATAGGGTTGCAAAGCAAAGAGATGGACACTACTGAAGCAACGATCATGCGTGCATGCATGACTATGTGTGTGTGGGATAAAGTGTAATGCCTTTCCTGTGCTATGTTAATCTGTGTTAAATTCTTGACCTGCCTTTCTCATTAATTCTCTCAGCATTTTGTACAGAGTTCTACCTTATCTTTGTTTCACAAAGATGAAATTACAACTTAAAGGGGAGTTCTCATGGCCCTTCTCAGTGTCCATTCTCAAGACCATTTCATTTCATCACTATGTAAATGAATTAAGGCAGCATTTTCTCATCACAATAATTTGCCTTAGAGAAGATTTAATGCACCAATCAAGAACCTTACTAGAAGATGGAATCTTGCTCATATTAAAAATCCTATATCAAAAATAGTTTTTAGTATTATACTTTTGTCGCATATTTCCCACTTGGGACAGTCCTGGTTTACTAATTAAGGTGTTAGGTCATGGACTTTACCCTTTCACAAACTACAAGATTTGAAGGGGTTTGTTTCTGTTGCTGATTTCGGTTTTGATTTTATGTCGCTATGGTACCACATTGTGGTAAGCTGGAAATTAATCTATAGAACATCTATATGATTTCTACATGTTTGCCTCATTATTGACTGTTCTAAGGCAAACATAAAAAGATAAGCCATCAAAACAAGATTCACCTGTAGTACCTATGAATTTGGGTGAACTTTTCTTTTCTTGGGATACTCAAACATCCCTTACCTGTCCTTACAGAATCCTTACCTGTCAAGTAGGGATCCTCCTTATTAACTTGTAAGCTGAACCCTGTAAGTCAAGTATCAAGTCAGCTTTCTCATGAAATCTTTGAAAGCATTAGTTCTTTAGAGTCAACTTTAGTTCCTTAAAAGTTGCTAGTCATACCTGATTAAACCAGCCTTTATTCTCAAATATGACATTCTGGGCAAGGTTTTGATTGCATAATCAATTTTTCCAATTATATTCTGCTAAAAAGGAGGACAACTTCTTATTGAACTTATATAAATCTTATACCTCTATGTAAAATAAGAAGATTTAATAGAAGTTTCTGAATTGTGAGGTTTCCATGTTTTGATGCAAATTGTTATACTGTCATGCAAAATAAGAAGACTGAATAGAAATTTCTGAATTGTGAGATTTCCATGTTTTGGGGGAAGAATCAGTAAGAATAATATTATAACATTTAAAGTGTTTCATTACAATTTACAAAAGCAGATTCTACTAAATTGTTATACATTGTTATGAATCTGTAGATGACAGAGACTTAAAATGATTGTAATTAATTTATTACCCGTAATTTTCAAATGTATCAAGAATAATCAACGGACATGAAATTTGGCTGTTTCTGGGGAATGCGAAATATAATAAAATTAAATGGAAGGAAAAGCTTAAAACAAAATACTTATCAGTTCAGTTCAGTTCAGTCGCTCAGTTGTATCCGACTCTGTGCGACCCCATGAATTGCAGCACACCAGGCCTCTCTGTCTATCACCAACTCCTGGAGTTCACTCAAACTCATGTCCATCAATTCGGTGATGCCATCCAGCCATCTCATCCTCTGTCATCCCCTTCTCTTCGTGCCCCCAATCCCTTCCAGCATCAGGGTCTTTTCCAATGAGTCAACTCTTTGCATGAGGTGGCCAAAGTACTGGAGTTTCAGCTTTAGCATCAGTCCTTCCAAAGAACACCCAGGACTGATCTCCTTTAGAATGGACTGGTTGGATCTCCTTGCAGTCCAAGGGACTCTCAAGAGTCTTCTCCAACACCACAGTTCAAAAGCATCAATTCTTCAGTGCTCAAGCTTTCTTCACAGTCCAACTCTCACATCCATACATGACTACTGGAAAAACCATAGCCTTGACTAGACAGACTTTGTTGGCAAAGTCATGTCTCTATTTTTAAATAAGCACACTAATTAAGCATATTTTCAAAAAAGATATAGAAGGATACAGCTCATATATAAAAATGAATGAACATAATCTATAAGGGAAGTATCTTGACAAGTAACATATAATAATTGTGAGATGTTATATACATACTACACCACAGATAAACCAATAATATCAAATAAAGAGATGCAGTGAACTTGGGGTAAGGCCTAGATATTTGTATAGTTATAAAATTCCATAGGTAAATCTGATGTACATACCCATCTTAGAGCTGTTGCTCTAAGATGCTAGAATCAAAATGAAAAATAAAGGTGTAGTCAAGTAAGCATTTTATAGAATAATTTAAATTATGACTAATGATATTAATTCTACACTGTCATTTGCCTAATATAATGGAAAGCACCACCAGGCCTCCAAAAATAAAGCAAAACTCAATGGAGCTATTTCATAGCATTTTAGTGTTTCTCCTAATGTTATAACATGTGGAAAGTGAGGGCATTAACAAACTCCTAAGCACTTCTTATGAAGTATATACTTTCTAAAATGGATAAGTTAAAAGACATTTGACTGAAACAAATTTAACTTGGATATGACTGAGAATTTCTGCTGATTTGAAAGCTCTTCCCACAAAATGCATCAATAGTGATAAGTTAGAAACAAAACAAAACAAAACACTAGGGACTTCCCTAGCTGTCCAGTGGTTAAGACTCCGTGTTTCCACTGCAGGGGACTCAGGTTAAATCCCTGGTCAGGAAACAAAAATCTCGCATGCTGCAAGGCCAAAACACAAAACCTAATTACTCTTAGGACTCCTCTCTTATAAGATGAAGCAACAAATCTCTGTAAATTATCAGGTATCTTCTGGAGAATCTCTGAGTTTTAGGTGCAAAAGATACCCTAAAATTTTTCATTCATTTTTTATTATATTAGGATCGGATTTTATGAACCTGATAGTTAAAAAAAAAAAGATATTATCAAAGGAAATTTGGAAACTTAGTTTCCAAATCAGAATCATGGGTGCCTAAGGGAAGAAAATCTGGTTACATATTTAATCAAAATGACAATAAATATTTATAAGTAAACAAAGAAGGTAATATGATTGTTTAAAAAAGACTCTTAGGTATTTCATAGGTGAAGAAACATTGTTTTCTTAAATATTAAAAAGAAATAATAATGACAATATAAAGCATAAAAAAATTATTTTAGTATATCACAGAGTGTTTGCTCTCTAGAGAGCTTATACAGGAAACTAAAATAATCCTTTGTAGTAGGTGGAATTCTAAAGCTGTTCCCACAAGCTTCCTGTCCCTGGTGACTCAGTCAAATACTAATCTAGGTACTGCTATAAAGGGACTTTTCAGATGTGTTTAAGGCTACTAATCAGCTGATTCTAAAAAAGGTTTTTTCTGGATTATCTGGGGAATGTCAGTGTAGTCCCACAAGCGCTGAAAAAAAGAAGAGGAAAGAAAAGAAGAAATGAGGTAAAAATGGAGGCAGAGAGAAGAAAAAAGGGATGCTGACCAGCCATTGCTGGCTTTGAAAAACTTTCAGTTCACTTCCAGGAAGGAAATAGAACTCAGTTCTACAGCTGCGAGGAACTGATCTGAACCAATAACCCATCAATAATAAGCTTAAAGCTGATTCTTTCTCAGGTTCTCTGGAACAGAAGGCAGCCCTGCCAACACCTTGACTGGCCTGTAAGAATCTAAGACAACAACTGGATAAGCCACGCTGTACCTGGACTTCTGATTTTACAGAACTGTGAGATAGTAAATGAGTGTTTATTACCTCAAGACTACAAGTCTGTGGGACTTCCTTGGTGGTCCACTGGCTAAGAGTCCATGCTTCCAATGCAGGAAGCTTGGGTTCGATCCCTGGTGGGGGAACCAGAACCCACAAGCCCCAACTAAGAGTTAGCATGCTGCAGCTAAAGATCTTGCATACCACAATGAGGATCGGAGCTCCCATATGCCGCATTAAGACTCAGGGCAGCCCAGTAAATAAACAAATAAATAATTTAAAAAATCTGTTGCCCACATATCCGTTTTGAAAGCTGGAAGCCTAGTGTGCTGCAGTCCATGGGGCTGCAAAGGGTTGGACATGACTTAGTGACTGAACTGAACTGATTAAAAAGTTTGTGGTAATTTACTATGGCGCCCATAGAAAACCAGTGCACCACTCATATTGTAGGCAAGGCAGTAAACAACATCACAATTCAACACACTTGGCTAAACGTTAACACATTTCATGATCCTTCAAACTACAGTAAATAAGCCAATGCAAATAAATTTACCTTCCAAATTTTATCTTTAATTATGCTCTTTCCTGTTCCAAAAATCACCATACTTAATGTCTGATATCAACAGTCCTGTGTGTGTGCGTGTGTGTTCAGTTGCTCAGTTGTGTCTGACTCTTTGCAACTGTAGCCTGCCAGTCTCCTCTGTCCATGGGATTCTCCAGGCAAGATTACTGGAGAGGGTTGCCATTTCCTTCTCCAGAGGAACTTCCCAACCCAGGGATTGAAATTGTGTCTCTTGTATCTCCTTCATTGCAAGCGGATTATTTACCACTGAGTCATCAGGGAAGCCTGAGGTGTCCTGTGAGATCAGAATTAATTTCATGGTAATACCAAGATATTATTAACATAAAATGTGTTCATTGTTGCTATTTTTATTTTTTAATATAAATTTATTTATTTTAATTGGAGATTAATTACTTTACAATATTGTATTGGTTTTGCCATACATCAATGTTCCCCATCATGAACCCCCCCACCCGCTTCCCTCCCCGTACCATCTCTCTGGGTGGTCTCAGTGCACCAGCCCCAAGCATCCAGTATCCTGCATCGAACCTGGATTGGCAATGCATTTCATATATGATATTATACATGTTTCAATGTCATTTTCCCAAATCATCCTGTCCTCTCCCTCTCCCACAGAGTCCAAAAGACTGTTCTATACATCGGTGTCTCTTTTGCTGTGTCGCATACAGGGTTATCATTACCATCTTTCTAAATTCCATATATATGCGTTACTATACTATATTGGTGTTTTTCTTTCTGGCTTACTTCACTCTGTATAATAGGTTCCAGTTTCATCTATCTCATTAGAACTGATTCACATGCATTCTTTTTAATGGATGAGTAATACTCCATTGTGTATAGGTACCACAGCTTTCTTATCCATTCATCTGCTGATGGGCATCTAGGTTGCTTCCATGTCCTGGCTATTATAAACAGTTCTGTGATGAACATTGGGGTACACATGTCTCTTTCAGTTCTGGTTTCCTCGGTGTGTATGTCCAGCATTGTTGCTATTTTTAAATGAACCAATACATGAAATTTTATAATTTCTCAATTTCAGTCCCAGACCACTTATATTATCAATTTCAAAGTAATTAATTTATATTTTATAATAGTGTAGAAAACTGTGAACTCTGCATCTTGCACCAGCATTTTAAGAGATACTTTAAAAAATACTGAGGTACTTTTCAGTATTTATAACAACTGTATTTATAACAACTTTAAACCTTAAACATCCTTCATACAACTTCTTAAAGTGGCAAAAACGAATACATTTATTAACATGTATAAAAGATACAGCTTTTCTGGGGCATATAAATTAGAAAGGAAAAGTATGTGAATGTACAATTATGCTAATAGTCAAGCTTCTTAGAAATGACCTAAACAGCCAATGATTCCTCATTAAATATTTCAATTTAATATCAGTACCAGTCGGAGAAGGCAATGGCACCCCACTCCAGTACTCTTGCTTGGAAAATCCCATGGACAGAGGAGCCTGGTTGGCTGCAGTCCATGGGATCGCTAAAAGTCGGACGCGACTGAGCGACTTCATTTTCACTTTTCACTTTCATGCACTGGAGAAGGAAGTGGCAACCCACTCCAGTATTCTTGCCTGGAGAATCCCAGGGACGGGGGAGCCTGGCGGGCTGCCGTCCACGGGGTCACACAGAGTCGGACACGACTGAAGCGACTTAGCAACAAATCAGTACCAGTTACTTATCAGTTACTCAAAGGTATTAAAAAGTACATTCAAGCCTTGCAGTAGAATTTAGCTACCATATCAAAAATCCATATGAAGAAGGGAGGAAAAGAAGGCTGCAGCCTATGGGTAAGGGAAAGACCTTGGAACTGACTTCTTCAGCCTTCATCAGGTTTTTAGGTTATTGCAGCCCTTTCCAACATCTCAACTGCAGTCTCATGAGAGACCCTGAGCTAGAAACACCTGGTGAAGCTACTCCTAGATTCCTAACCTCAGAGACTACATGAGCCATTATGCATTTGTTTTTTTAAGCTGCTGTGTATGTTTTGGGACAATTTATATGCAGTAGTAGCAATAGCTAATATGCACATGGGCACCAAGAGGCATCATGATTGTTGAATGATCTCAGAAATACACAATTTATGACAATGTTCAGCTTGGCTGGTAGATCATTTGCCCTTTTTTAATATTTTAATTTCTCATTCGCACTAAAAAATCTAGACTCATCCTTTGTTCATTTTCATCTTTGCAATCTTTAAGAAATGTCAATTCAAGTGCTGTTAAGCTAAAAATCATTTAAACCAATTTTCATGTTGCAATTCCTTCCCAAAGAAACAAGATTTTTTTTTTTTAATGGGCAGTAGACAAATGTGATTTCTATTCAGTGAACACGTCACTGAAATGTACTCCTATCTGACACTGACAGTTTATTGACAGGTGATCTGACAAAACAGCTTATCTTTTATATGGGCCAAACCTATTACATATAAAGAAAATCCACATACATATTTGTCATTTCTAAATGCTTCAACAAATAGCAATAAAAGTCTTCCTTTTTTTCTTCTCTTTTCGTTTGCTTTCAACTAGATTTTGTTTGTAGCAATCTTTGACAGTGTAAAGAATGTGAGAATGAGGATTTAGAAATGATCGAGTCATTCCGTAATCCTCCCACACTGCACACGATACAAAGTGAAGATAATGTATACTGTAATAATCTACTTATTTCTTTCTGTTGTTTACACTTCAAGCAATAATTTACTTTGTGAGAGTATTAATTAAAAATGAGAATTCACACATATTGGGCCCTAGGAGAATCATAGATTTAACAAAATTTTTTTGCCTTATTCTTTTGAAAGCCATGGCTTGTGAAATAAAACCCTAGCTATTTGCTTTCAGTTTAATTTTGACAGTTTTAGAATCAAATAATGAAACGGCCTCTGCTTAGTTCTCTATCATTGTTTTCAAGATAAACGGAGTGATCCACAATCAGACTGGGAATTTTACTGATAAAAGTAACATTCCTTTATTCAAGCTGGCATTACCTATGAACAGAATGTGAAAGTATAAGTCACTCAGTCATGTACAATTCTTTGTGACCCCATGGACTGTAGCCTCTCATATTTCTCTGTCCATGGAATTCTCCAGGCAAGAATTCTGGAGGGGATTGCCATTTCCTCCTCCAGGGGATCTTCTCAATCCGGGAATTGAACCCGGGTCTCCTGCATTACAGCAGATTCTTTACCTTCTGAGAAACCAGTGAAGCCCAGAATACTTGAATTTTAAGACTTTTTAGTCATATATATAGAAATATTTCATCATTTTTTTTGTTGTAGAAACAAGTTGTACCAGGATTTAGTAAGAGAGTGCTATGTTAAATCTAGAAAAGACAAAACACGAAATCTGAACAAACAAAAATTATGAAACAACCTCAGTCTTATCATTTTTTGTCACTTATTAAATTTGTCACCTTAAATAAGAATAACTTCTCTGTAAATTACTTTCTTTAAATATTCAAAGGAAATCCTGATTCTTGTCCTATTTACTTCAAAAAAGTTTATGTCAACCAAGGGAAATAACATCAGACCTGGGAAGTGTTGAGCAACATACATATTGAATAATAGCTGTATTGATTTACTTAATCTGAGTGAGAGAAGTCCTACATCTTGAGGACAATCTCTCCATGTATATTCTATACATTAACTGAAATATGCTCTTGTGAATTCTGATAATAATTTCACTTGTTAAAATGCAATATTATCTAATCATTTTGTCTTGGCTTATCTAAATTTCAAAATATCCCAACATATGAAAAATTTTGCAACCATATTTTGAGTATGTAAAATGTACTTGGCGCTGTCTTAAGCATCATGTAATATTTTTACATACGAAATTGACACATGCACTGATGGCAAAAATTGACATCAAGATGCCTCTGCACCTGATCCAAATGTTACATTTTATTCCCTAACTTGTGCCCTTCACTCCATTTGACATGTTTCATCATTGCTCTGTGACTATGTTCAGTTTGACTCTATTCTCTTCCTTCATGCATTAACACTGCTTAACTGTTCTCCTCTATCCCTTTTACCTGTTCAACTCCTACCATTTTTAACAGGTTTTTATTGCTTTCTTGGTATTAAGGTTTGTATTTCTTTCTATTTGGGTCTCTTTGTGACCTCCTCTGACAGTCTGTCCGTTTACTTTCTCAGATGTCCATCTCATCTAACACTCTTTCTCTGCTAGCTCTCTCTCCCTTCTCTTAAATTCCTCTCAGGTTATAATGAAGCCTCTTGAAGCCATTTAAAAGGTGGTGGAAAGTTTCTGCACAGTAATTTACATTAAAAAACACGATTCAGGAACTACTATTAATAAGTTAAGGCAGTGCTCTAGGGTCAGCCAGTGCTACTGGAGGAGCATATTTAAATACTTTTCCTCATTTATAAACCCAGCTGGAACTCCAACACTGATTTCTTCTTTAATTTCTTTCTCAGTTTCCAAGACTAAGTGGGACCAGTTACCTCACTTGGTGCTGTTCTCATTTTCTCAGTGAGACCTCACAAACCGAGCCACTAAGAGATCAATTTGCAATAGCTGGGGATGCAATTTAATTTTTTTTTGTCTTTTTGGGCACTTATAAGAGGATTTCCCTTTAAGTACCTTGCGCTTTTTGGTAGGAAGATCTGACTTCTTATGGGAGACTAGCATTTTCCTGATTTCCTATCAATAATAAGAATAAAGAACTAAAACTATACTTTTCAATTAACCTATAAGCGGATTCTTCACTATCTAACAATTTATATCTTAGTTTTTTTCATTGTTTTTTAGTGCTAGGTATAAGACTGGAAAAGCAATACCAATCTCAGATCAGTTAGGCATCTACTATGTAGACGAAGGTCCTGATGAAGGTGCTGGAATCCTGGGGTTAGGAGGACATCTTCAAGAGTTTACAGTCTTCATGTGTCTTCCGTACCACACAAGGACTTTTTTGAGAAGATTCAGCACTCAGTGTGGAATAAACACCACCATTTCTTATTACAAGCATTCCTATTTTCATCTTCTTTCTTAATAGAGGAGCAAGCACACATTAAAATCCTTTCTCGGCTTACATTAACTTTCTGCCTACTGATTTGGTGTCTTTGGCAGAACTGGTACTGTCTGTACTCTCAAATAATTTTCCATATATTGTTTTCTTAACAGTTTTATTGGGACATAATTGAATATGA
This sequence comes from Ovis canadensis, assembly GCF_042477335.2. Taxonomy (NCBI): domain Eukaryota; kingdom Metazoa; phylum Chordata; class Mammalia; order Artiodactyla; family Bovidae; genus Ovis; species Ovis canadensis. Next base: position 47,098,949 of record NC_091246.1, on the reverse strand, counting down.
TGCCATTTGCATTGAGGGTATTCAATAGCTTTTTTGTATTTACAGAGTTGTTCAACCTCGACACAATCTAATTTTAAACCCTCTTGGCCATCCCTTCAATTAAACTCAGTTAATTGAAATGGGGTTTAGTTAATTTAATTAAGCAACCACTAATCTCTTTGTGTCTCTGGATTTGCATCTTCTGGATATTTCACATGAAATAAATCATACAGTTGTGTCTCTTTGTGTGTGGCTTTTTCACTTGGCATACTATTTTCAAATGTCCCATGTTATAGCCTGTGTCAGTGCTTCACTCCTTTTTATAGCCAAAATATATTCCCGTCCACGGATATGCCACTTCTTCTTTGTCTATTCACAGTTTATCATCATTTGGAGTCTTTTGACTTTCGGCTATTATGAATAATGCTGCTGTAAACTTGTCTACACTAGTTTTTGTGTGGACATATGTTTCCATTTCTTTGGAGAAGTTTATGTCCAAGTTGGAAGAGGTGAAAATGTCTTTTGCTCCTGACTATACAAAATGGTACAATAGTATACTAGGATACAATAGTATTTCATTAGTTTACAAAATGTACTTATTTGTTAAACCTTACTCCTAAAAATATATCCTAAGCATAAATTTAACAAAATATATTTTGGAAAATATTAGTCATACTTTAATATCTTGGTTGAAATAAATAAAAATCCCTAAATATCTAATAAAAATATAAATTAAAAGACCCACAAAACATACAGCAATAAACTAAGAAAGCTGCAAATTTGGTATCTACTCATTGGAAAAGACTCTGATGCTGGGAGGGATTGGGGGCAGGAGGAGAAGGGGATGACCGAGGATGAGATGGCTGGATGGCATCACGGACTCAATGGACGTGAGTCTGAGTGAACTTCTGGAATTGGTGATGGACAGGGAGGCCTGGCGTGCTGCGATTCATGGGGTCGCAAAGAGTCGGACATGACTGAGCGACTGAACTGAACTGAACTGAACTGAAAGATTCTTTAGAAGCATAAATAATGATAAATAAGTGAAATGCATATAAATTACAGTTTTCCTTTCTTTGTGCATATGGGCAAATAAAAACTAAAGGCAGGGGTTTCATTAGGATAGAGAATGAATCAATTATTTTTTTCAGCTTTTAAAAGTATTAATTTCTTGATTTTATGGGTATGAACTTTCAGTTATGCAAGATGAGTAAGTTTCAGAGATCTACTGTACAAACATAGTGCCTAGAATTAACAATAGGGTATTGTGCATTTTAAAATTTGTTAAGAGGGTAGACATAATGTTAAGTGCACTTACCACAATAAAAACACAAAATGATGGCAAGTAGGACAAATGGAACCCTATCAAATTTCTCAAACAGTGTAATTGTATGCAAATGTGTGTGTGTGCGTGTACTTTTGTTTACTTCACCAGAGGGAGATTCTGATTGTGTAGTGGTTATGGGTTGAATGCACCTGATGCAAACAGCTGGATCATTGGAAAAGACCCTGGTGCTGGGAAAAATTGAGTACAGGAAAAAAGGGTGATAGAGGATAAGACGGTTAGATAGCATCACCAACTCCATGGACATGAGTTGGAGCAAGCTCCAGAAGACAGTGAAGGACAGGGAAGCCTGGCATGCTGCAGTCCATGGGGTCACCAAGACTGAAAAACATGGTTTGAGCTGTGTCCCCACAAAGCTATGTTGAAGTCCTAGTCCTCAATACCTCAGAATGTCTCCTTTGGAAATTGGGTTGTTGCAAATGTATTTGGTTGAGTTCGATTCCTGGGTTGGGAAGATCCGCTGGAGAAGGGAAAGGGTACCTGCTCCAGTATACTGGCCTGGAGAATTCCATGGACTGTATAACCCATGGGGTCACAAAGAGTATGACATGAATGAATGACTTTCATTTTTAACTCTAGTGAGGCCATACTGGAGTAGCCTTGGCTCCTATCTCAATCTGATTGATTTGCTTGGTGTCTTTATACAAAGAAGGAGAAAGACACATAGAAGGGTAATCAGTTCAGTTCAGTTGCTCAGTAGTGTCCGACTCTTTGCGACCTCATGAATCACAGCATGCCAGGCCTCCCTGTCCATCACCAACTCCCAGAGTTCACTCAAACTCACGTCCATTAAGTCAGTGATGCCATCCAGCCATCTCATCCTCTGTTGTCCCCTCTCCTCCTGACCCCAATTCCTCCCAGCATCAGAGTCTTTTCCAATGAGTCAACTCTTAGCTTGAGGTGCCCAAAGTATTGGAGCTTCAGCCTCAGCATCAGTCCTTCCAAAGAAATCCCAGAACTGATCGATCTCCTTTAGAATGGACTGGTTGGAACTCTGTACAGTCCAAGGGACTCTCAAGAGTCTTCTCCAACACCACAGTTCAAAAGCATCAATTCTTTGGCCCTCAACTTTCTTCACAGTCCAACTCTCACATCCATACATGACCACAGGAGAAACCATAGCCTTGACTAGACGGAACTTTGTTGGCAAAGTAGTGTCTCTGCTTTTGAATATGCTATATAGGTTGGTCATAACTTTTCTTCCAAGGAATAAGCATCTTTTAATTTCATGGCTATAATCACCATCTGCAGTGATTTTGGAGCCCCCCCCAAAATAAAATCTGACACTGTTTCCACTGTTTCCCCGTCTATTTCCCATGAAGTGATGGGACCAGATGCTATGATCTTCATTTTCTGAATGTTGAGCTTTAAGCCAACTTTTTCACTCTCCTTTTTCATTTTCATCAAGAGGCTTTTTAGCTCCTCTTTACTCTCTGCCATAAGGGTGGTGTCATCTGCATATCTGAGGTTATTGATGTTTCTCTTGGCAATCTTGATTCCAGCTTGTGTTTCTTCCAGTCCAGCATTTCTCATGATGTACTCTGCATATAAATTAAATAAGCGGGGTGACAATATACAGCCTTGATGTACTCCTTTTCCTATTTGGAACCAGTCTGTTGTTCCATGTCCAATTCTAACTGTCAGTTGCTTCCTGACCTGCATCCAGGTTTCTCAAGAGGCAGGTCAAGTGGTCTGGTATTCCCATCTCTTTCAGGATTTTCCACAGTTTATTGTGATCCACAGTGTCAAAGGCTTTGGCGTAGTCAATATAACAGAAATAGATGTTTTTCTGGAACTCTCTTTCTTTTTCCATGATCCAGGGGATGTTGGCAATTTGATCTCTGGTTCCTCTGTCTTTTCTAAAACCAGCGTGAACATCTGGAAGTTCATGGTTCACGTATTGCTGAAGCCTGGCTTGCAGAATTTTGAGCATTACTTTACTAGCATGTGAGATGAGTGCAACTGTGCATTAGTTTGAGCATTCTTTGGCATTGCCTTTCTCTGGGATTGGAATGAAAACAGACATTTTTCCAGTCCTGTGGCCATTGCTGAGTTTTCCAAATTTGTTGGCATATTGACTGCAGCACTTTCACAGCATCGTCTTTCAGGATTTGAAATAGCTCAACTGGAATTCCATCACCGGCACTAGCTTTGTTCATAGTGATGCTTTCTAAGGCCCACTTTACTTCACACCCCAGGATGTCTGGCTCTAGGTGAGTGATCACACCATCATGATTATCTGGGTCATGAAGATCTTTTTTGTATAATTCTTCTGTGTATTCTTGCCACCTCTTCTTAATATCTTTTTCTTCTGTTAGGTCCATACCATTTCTGTCCTTTATCGAGCCCATCTTTGCATGAAATGTTCCCTTTGTATCTCTAATTTTCTTGAAGAGATCTCTAGCCTTTCTCATTCTGTTCTTTTCCTCTATTTCTTTACATTGATCACTGAGGAAGGCTTTCTTATCTCTCCTTGCTATTCTTTGGAACTCTGCATTCAGATGTTTATATCTTTCCTTTTCTCCTTTGCTTTTCACTTCTCTTCTTTTCACAGCTATTTGTAAGGCCTTCTCAGACAGCCATTTTGCTCTTTTGCATTTCTTTTCCATGGGGATGGTCTTGATCCCTGTCTCCTGTACAATGTCACAAACCTCCGTCCATAGTTCATCAGGTACTCTGTCTATCAGATCTAGTCCCTTAAATCTATTTCTCACTTCCACTGTATAACCATAAGGGATTTGATTTAGGTCATACCTGAATGGTCTAGTGGTTTTCCCCACTTTCTTCAATTTAAGTCTGAATTTGGCAATAAGGAGGGTAATAGCAACATGAAAATGGGAACAGATTAGAGCTATACTACCAGAAGACAAAGAGTGCTTGGGGCTAACAGAAAGAAAGAAGAAAGAGAGGATCTTCTCCTCGAGGCTTCAGAGGCATCATGGCCCTGCTGAGACCTTAATTTCAGAATTCTGCCCTCCAGAACTGGGAGACAACAAATATCTGTTATTTTAAATAGAGTTTCAGGGCACATTTTTACAGCAGCTTGGGAAAATAATTTAGTAGTCTTAAGGTCTGTGGTGTCACTTCCCAGACAGATAGCCATTGCCCAGGTATGGCATAACATAGCTGTTAAGAGCAGAAGCTTGGGTGTATCATGGTTTTACATGGTAAACTTAGGGAGCCAGATTCTGGGGTTCAAATGGCAGCTCTGCCACTTCCTGCATGTCTGCCCTTGTTGTATTGTTGTTCAGTCGTTAAGTCATTTCTGACTCTTTGTGATCCTATGGACTGCAAAACACCAGACTTCCCTATCCTTCACTATCACCCAGAGTTTGTTCAAACTCATGTTCATTGTGGCAGTGATGCTATCTAATCATTTCATCCTCTACCACCCCCTTTTCCTTTTGCATTCAGTCTTTCCCAGCATCGGCATCTTTTCCAATGAATTGAGTCTTTGCATCAGATGGCCAAACTATTGATGCTTCAGCTTCAGCATCAGTTCTTCCAACAGATATTCAGGGTTGATTTCCTTTAGGATTGACTGGTTTGATCTCCTTGCAGTCCAAAGGACTCTCAGGAGTCTTCTCCAGCACCACAATTCAAAAGCATCAGTTCTTTGGCACCCCGCCTTCTTTATGGTCCAACTCTCACATCCATACATGACTACTGGAAAAACCATAACATTGACTCATATGGACCTTTGCTGGCAAAATGATGTCTCTGCTTTTTAATATGCCCTCTAGATTTGTCATAGCTTCCCTTCCAAGGAGCAAGCGTCTTTTAATTTCATGGCTGCTCTTATACAGATTATGTAATTTATCTGTGATTTATTTCCTCATCTGTTAAATGCAAACAAGAATAATAACAATAGCAAGACTTACCTCAAAAGTTTGTTATGAAGACTAAATGAATACTTATAACAGCTGTTCTTGTTTAGTTGCTAAGTTGAATCTGTCTCTTGTGATCCCATGGACTGCAGTCTGCCAGACTCCTCTGTCCACTGGATTTCCCAGGCAAGACTACTGGAGTGGGTTGCCATTTCCTTCTCCAGGGGGTCTTCCTGACCTCGGGGATGAACCTGAGTCTCTTACAGTGGCAAGTGGATTCTTTACCACTGAGCCACCAGGGAAACCAACTTATAGCTGTACCTGGCCTAAATTAGTGCTGCATGATGCTGTTACTATTAACCTCTTAGTAGTTTGGTTCTCCCATCTAAACTGAGATTATAAGAGTACCTGTTATATGTTAGAGGTACAGAGTGCTTAAAACAGTATTCAAAAGATTAGTAAAAGCTCAAATATTAGCTGTTATTTTTTGTAAGTTACAAATACGTAGTAGGAGTTCCCAAAATTTTTGCTAAATGAATAAATAGATAAAGTAAGTGTAATGCAAAGTGTATTTTAATATTATTGTTGTCTTATTTCATAAATCACTTTCTACTTTTATGCTTAATTTGTGTATGTGCCGTAGCCCCTAGTGTATTATATGTTGAAATGGTCATCTCATTTTATTTATGACTGATGAATATAAGTTTAGTCTCTGGAATTTCTCATTCTTAGATAAAGAAATCCTTGTCTTTTATTTCCTATCTTTATTTCCTTATTTCTCTTATATATAAAATGGGGATATTGTCCTGAATAATCTCTCAGGCCCTTTCGTGCTATGAATATTTCATAACTGATATTCTGAAGGTTGAAGTCTGGGATATTAAAGTCTGAGTCTTCTTTGCAGACCAATGGTTTGAAGCAGTCTATTTAGAAAATTGTTGTTGTTTAGCCACTAAGTCGTATTCACCTCTTTTGCAACCCTTGAACTGTAGCCCACCAGGCTCCTCTGTACATGGAATTTTTCAGGCAAAAATACTGGAGTGGGTTGCTATTTCCTTCTCCAATTAGCAGAATACAATAATTTAAACAAAAACATCTCTATAAGGGCTCAACAAAAGGGTTGAGCTGCCAGAAAAACAAAACAAAACATACATTAGGATCAATCAATAGCAATTACCTAATCAATAGAATGGAAAGAAAAAATAAAGGGAAATGAACAGAGTCTTAAAGAAGTGTGGAGTACCATTAACATACACCCATGTAAACAATGAAAAATCCAGAAGAGGAGAGAGAGAAAAAGACAGAAAATTTATTTGAAGAAATTATGACTGGACTCTTTCCAGATCTCATGGAAAACATTAATTTTCAACTCCTCCAACACAACAAAATTGTCCCCAACACAGCAAAATTTTCATCTAGACATATAATACTCAAATTACAGAAAGCCAAAGACAGAGAAAATTTTTAAAGAAGAAAGAAAAGATGGCTTTTAATGTACAAAAGAATCTCAATAAGATTAACAATGGACTTTTTATTAGAAGCATTGAAGGTCAGAAGACTTTGCAATGACATAATCAAAGTGCAGTGACATATTCAAATTGCTGAAAGAAAAACCTGTGACTCAAGAAACCTGTACCTAGCCAAACTTTAAAAAGTGAAAGGAAAATAAGACATTTTCAAATAATCAAGGCTCCTTAATGAAGCTTCCCAGGTTCTCTCTCCCTACACTGGACATGCTTTGACCCACATTGACATCTTAGGTCTTAGCAAAGGTATGTGGTCATGTCATTTACACAGAAAATGCCATTTAGGTTATAAATTATCTCCATTTTATACTTAGAAAAGTACATAGCTTATACCACATTTTCCAGACAACTATACCCAAGAAGCCCAGAAGTTTTAGTTGTTTGTTATATCAGGAACAGTTTTAAACAACATTACGTATTGTACTGAAAGCAACTGATAGGAAAGGACTCTACTGTGTGTCAGTAGCAAGTTTATAAGACGGTAAGATTGAATCACCTGCCTTCTTTCTTTCCCCTGGGCTTTCCTCAAAATGGGAAAAAACACCTATATCTCAGACCTTTCCTTTCATATTGCTGGAATGTTGATGTCAAATTATCCACAAAATGACCCATCAGAATCCTTTGGACAGAAAGTGTACATGCTGCAAATATCTGGAGAAAAAGAGCTGAACCATTAGTGCTGGTAATTGTCCATCTATATTCTTCTCACATCAGTGAAAGAATAGATTTCTTTGCACTTGCCAAGTATAAGCATATTATAGATTCATACTATAAGTGATTAAATTAAAAAATTTTCATTTCACTGAAAACTCAAACAATGCAAGACCTTTGCAAAATTAAATAAAACTCTGCTTCTGTTGGTCACTGTAATTATCTTATTCTGGAACACTATGTGTAATTGAGTTTTGAATTGAAGTCAGTAGAGCAAGTCTGTCAAAATCAATTCAATTGATTTTCATTTATGCAGATGCATTGAGTTCTACAGTGGTTGAAGTTCTTTATTGAATGGATTAGATTCTAGATGAAGACCAGTTTTTCATATTCCAAAATCTTTCATACTGCAAAACTTTCCATAGATATTTTGAAAAATTTCCTGAACAAATAACAAGGCAAGAATGCTTACACTAGGCTAAGCAGTTACTTCTAAAATTAAAAATATTGAGTTAACTTTTAAAAATGGAATTACTAAGACTGTAAAATACAAATAACTCTAATAGGAATTTCCCAAACATACAGAATATTTATGTAACATAAAATAGGGATAGACTAAAATGTTAACCACCAATTGGCTATGATCTGGAGTTTCCAGGGATCATCCTGAGGCCAATTAAAGACAAGCAAAATGAAGAGATCAATTTTTTAAAAAATTAAGCATCAGTTGTCAAATTTTATCTTTATAAAAGTAAAAGCTTTTGGAAAAAAGTGTTTTCAAACTTGCTTTTGGAAAAAAATAGCTATTCCGATGAAATTATTTAGTTTACATTATTCCAATGCATTGATTTAACATCTATTAAATTATCCACTAATGAGTTAGCATTAAATCTTAAATTATCTGAGATGGAATGAAGGGGCAATAGGAAGCAATTTTTAAAATACCTTACATTGATTCAACTAGACACAATTATTTTTATGCGCCATCTCATCTAGAGTAATTGGAGCATAGTGTTACCTCATTTATTATCACTTACATGAATAAGGAGTTCCATATCCAATGAAGTATGTATCCAGAATTTTATGATGCTATTTAGCAAACTTTACTGTTGTTTTATTCATAACCTCAATATGATTGCAATTTGTTAAAGTCCAATAACACTTTAAAATAATTGTCTCCAAATTTATTGCTAGATGGTGTAATTAATTTTTCATTAGAGTTGCAACCATTCATATTATACTTGATGTTGTGATATTTCATAGACTGATTGCAGTATTTTAATTTTGAAAAAAATTACCGTTGGTACTTTTTTTGAGTATTTTCTTTGGGTCACCCATGCATAAGCTCTAACATAGGTGTCGTAAGGAGAAAAAAGCTACTTTCACTTAGATAGTCATGGGGTTCTCTGTGACCTTGGCGAGCTGTTATCAAGGATATACTATTTCCCCACAAGAAAGAAACTGATTAGTTAATCTTTTTCATAAAGCTATATCACTTAGCTCCTTAAACAAACTAGAATTATTTCAGCTAAGATATCAGGGGAAAACTCTAGGGTCATTTTGCATTTTCACATACCAAATCTTGAATTACAACTTCAGATACAAATTGCCTCACCTAGAAGTGGTTTCACGTGATTTACTAAAGGCAACTTGGATTTTCTAATTGTGCTATTTAGGATAGCACCCATAGATTCAAGTGATCAAAATGACAGAGTTCTACACCACATATAAAATTCTTTCAAAGTTCAAAATATGAAAAGAATATTCATTTGTAAACTATTTTCAAATTCCCACTCACGATCACATGAAAGCATGTTGAAACTGCTTCATGTACAGGCAACTAATCCTCTGATTTAAGGAAAAATTGAAGAAACTTCAATTGTTCTTATTTCTGTAGGTGAGAAATGTTGAGTGACTTGCTCACAATGATCAATGTAGTTCCTAGAATTAGGGTTAGTGGGGTATTTTTAAAAAATCCAACAAATTTTAAGTAAAAATGAGATGAAGAGGGCAAAGGTGCAGCTCATTGGACCTAAAAGCCCTTCCTGGAATATTTGTCATGGATCAAAACAGCAGTCTTCCTAAATATTAAATAGATTTTTCTGAGTTTTGGGGACTGAGAACTACACTCAAACATATCATTTTCAAAATGTTGAAAACCAGACACAAAGAGAATATCTTGAAATCAGTAAGAGAAAAATGACTCATCACATATAATGGAAAGGCAATAAGGCTAACAGTTAACTTCTTATCAACAGTGAAGAGCAGAGGGCAATAGAATAGCATATTTGAGTAACTGAAAGGGAAAGAATTTCATGTAAGAATCTTACATGATGTAAAGTATTTTTCAAAAATTCAAGGGAGATCAAGTCATTTCCAGTTATATGTGAGAGAGACTCATTTTAGCCAATCAATTTTATACAAAACACTGAAGGAAATTCTTCAGGCTGAAAGCAGAAGAAACCAGACAGTAATTTAAATTCACAGGGTGAGAAAACATAAAAAGCATTGGTAAAGGTAATTATCTACATAATTATAAAAGGTAATATAATTGCATATTTCGTTTTCTTTCTTTTCTTAGATGATTTTAAATGTTTATATATCTATCTAGTATTATTGGTCCTATAACATATAAACTGTATACTGTAATATATTTGACAAAATATTGAAAATCAAGAAGATGAGAACAAAGCTACCTTGAAAATATATAGAAAATAATACTAGATAACTCAGATCCATTGGAAGAAAAAAAGAGAACCAGAAATAGCAAATAAGAAGATTAATATAAAAAACCTAGAAATATATACTTGCTCTCTTTATTGTCTCAGCTTCATTAAATTATACAAGTAATAATTATCAAAATATGTTTTTGAAGCATAACATATGTAGACATAATACTCACAGAAGCAAGAACTATACAAAAGTAAATTATCTATGTGCTGAGTCAGTTAAGTTGTGTCCTACTCTTTGAAACCCTGTAGGCTGTAGTCCAGATGTGAACTTCCAGATGTTTTAGCTAGATTTAGAAAAGGCAGGGGAACCAGAGAGCAAATTGCCAACATGCATTGGATCATAGAAAAAGCAAGAGAATACCATAAAAACATCAACTTCTGCTTCATTGATTACACCAAAGCCTTTGACTGTGAAGATCACAACAAACTGGAAAATTCTTCAAGAGATGGGAATATCTGAGCACCTGACCTGCCTCCTGAGAAATCTGTATGCAGGTCAGGAAGCAACAGTTAGAACCAGACATGGAGCAACAGACAGGTTCCAAACTGGGAAAGGAGTACGTCAAGGCACCCTGCTTATTTAACTTCTATGCAGAGTACATCAGGAGAAACGCTGGGCTGGAAGAAGCACAAGCTGGAATCAAGATTGCCAGGAGAAATATCAATAACCTCAGATATGCAGATGACACCACCCATATGGCAGAAAGTGAAGAGGAACTAAAGAGCCTCTTGATGAAAGTGAAAGAGGAGAGTGAAAAAGTTGGCTTAAAATTCATCATTCAAAAAATGAAGATCATGGCATTTGGTCCCATCACTTCATGGCAAATAGAAACCATGGAAATAGTGACAGACTATTTTGTGGGGCTTCAAAATCACTGCAGATGGTGGCTGCAGCCATGATATTAACAGATGCTTCCTTCTTGGAAGAAAAGCTATGAGCAACCTAGACAGCTTATTAAAAAGCAGAGACATTACTTTGCCAACAAAGGTCTGTCTAGTCAAAGCTATGGTTTTTCCAATAGTCATGTATGGATGTGAGAGTTGGACTATAAAGGAAGCTGAGTGCCAAAGAATTGATTCTTTTGAATCGTGGTGTTGGAGAAGACTCTTGAGAGTCCCTTGGACAGTAAGGAGATCAAACCAGTCAATTCTATAGGAAATCAGTCCAGAATAGTCATTGGAAAGACTGATGCTGAAGCTGAAACTTCAATACTTTGGCCACCTGATGCGAAGAACTGACTCATTTGAAAAGACCCTGATGCTGGGAAAGATTGAAGGCAGAAGAAGAAGGGATGACAGAGGATGAGCTGGTTGGATGGCATCACCGACTCAATGGACATGAGTTTGATTAAGCTCTGGGAGTTGGTGATGGACAGGGAAGCCTGGCATGCTGCAGTTGGTGGGGCCACAGAGTCGGTCATGACTGAGTGACTGAACTGAACTGAGACTGTAGCCAACCAGGTTCCTCTGTCCATGGCATTCTCCAGACAAGATATTGAAGCAGGTTGCCATGCCCTCCTCCAGGGGATCTTCCTGACCCAGGAACTGAACTGATGTCTCTTACGTCTCCTGCATTGGCAGGTGGGTTCTTTATCATGAGCCACCTGGGAAGCCCAAATCATCTGTACCTAGAATTAATTCAATATAAATTTGAAGTAGACTATCCTAAGTTATGTGTAGATGGCAACCCTTAGAATAACAACTAAGAAAGACTTTAATATTACTCAGCCGTTAAAAAGAATTCATTTGAATCAGTTCTGATGAGATGGATGAAACTGGAGCCAATTATACAGAGTGAAGTAAGCCAGAAAGAAAAACACCAATACAGTATACTAACACATATATATGGAATTTAGGAAGATGGCAATGACGACCCTGTATGCAAGTCAGGAAAAAAGACACAGATGGGTATAACGGACTTTTGGTCTCAGAGGGAGAGGGAGAGGGTGGGATGATTTGGGAGAATGGGAATTCTAACATGTATACTATCATGTAAGAATTGAATCGCCAGTCCATGTCTGACGTAGGGTGCAGCATGCTTGGGGCTGGTACATGGGGATGACCCAGAGAGATGTTGTGGGGAGGGAGGTGGGAGGGGGGGTCATGTTTGGGAACGCATGTAAGAATTAAAGATTTTAAAATTTAAAAAAAAAAATAAAATTAAAAAAAAAAAAGAGATGAAGTAAAATATATAGTCAAAAATTATTTTAATCATTAATAGTTTAAAGCATAAACATCCACCCAGTGCAAAAGAAGCTAGTAAATGAGCCCAGAGAACAAAAAGATATAATACATATGGGAAAGTAGAGCAAAATGAAGAATGTGTTATAATATTTAAAATGTCAATATTTCAGGGAGATAAAACAATTTAAAGGTATGTGTACCTAAGATGAGAAACTCAAAATACATAGAGAAAAAATCTAAAAAAATTTAAGGGAGAAATGAACAAGTCAGTAATATTAGTTGGAGACATCAATGCCCCACTTTAAGTAATGGATATGACAACTTAACAGAAGATCAAGAAGGAAATTGAAATTTTGAACAGCACTATAAACCAATGAGACCTAACAGATATCTATAGAACACTGCATTAAACAGCAGGATACATATTCTTCTGCCATGCACATGAAACATTTTTCAAGATAGACCATATGGTTGACCATAAAACAAGCTTCACTAAATTTAAAAGGACTGAAATCATACAAAATATGCTCTTTGACAACAATGGAACTAAATTAAAAGTCAGTAACAAAGGAAATGTGGAAAATTCACAAATGAGTGCAAATTAAAATAGTCTTGAATAGCAAAAAGAGCAAATTAAAAATCCTGAAAAAATTAGGAAATATTTTGAGATGCATGAAAGTAAAAATACAGCATATCCAAATGTATAGGATACAGATAAAGCAGTGCTCAGATCATGTTATAAAAGTGAAAAAGTAGTTTATATCAGTAACCTTAATTTCCACTTTGAGTAAAAGAAGTAAATTAAACACAAAATTAGAAGATGGAAAAAATTAATGAAGAACAGAATAGATTTAGTCCAAGATATTTTATTCTTCTTGATGCAATTGTAAATGAGATTTTTTTCCTCTTTCTAATAGTTTGTTGTCAATGTAGAGAAACATGACAGATTTGTGTATATTTATTTTGATCTTGCAACTTTATTGAATTTATTGATGAGTTCTAATAGTTCTTTTTTTTTGGTGGTATATTTGGATTTTGGATATATAGTATTATACTATCTATAATCATTGACAGATTTGTTTATTCTTTCCCAATATGGATTCCTTTTATTTACTTTTTTCTTGTTACACTGCTGTGACTAGAACTTCCAACGCTATATTGAACAAAAGTGGCAAGAGTGGGTATCCTTGTTTTGTTACAGATCCACTTTTCATCACTTAGTATGTTAGTTGTCAGCTTGTCATATATGGCCTTCATTATGTTGAGATATGTTCTTTCTATCCACTTTCTGGAGATTTTTGACATAAATGGTGTTGAACTTTTTTCACAAGATTTTTCTGCATCTATTGAGATGACTATATCATTTTATTCTTCAGTTTGTTAATGTAGTATATTGATTTGTGAATATTGAATCATGATTTTATCACTGTGATAAATCCCACTTGTTCATGGTGTATGATCTTTTTAATGTATTGTTGAAATCAGTTTGATAATATTTTGTTGAGGATTTTTTTATATTTTTATACATCAGTTATTGACCTGTGATTTTCTTTATTGTGATATATTTTCTGGGTTTTTATCAGAGTGGTGCTGGACTTGTAGAATGTGTTCAAGAGTGTTTCTCCCTCAATAATTTTTTGGGATAATTTAAAAAGGATAGATGTTACATTTTCTTTAAATTTTTGGTAGAATTCACCTGTGAATACATCTGGCCATGGAATTGTATTTGTTTTTTGTTTTTAGTATTTATTCAATTTCATTACTGGTAATTGGTTTGCTAATAGTTTTTTTATTCTTTTCTGATTCACTCTTGAGAGAGTGTACATTTCGAGAAATTTGACCACTTTTTCTAGGTTATATTTTATTGCTATATATGATCGTTCTTAGTTTTTCTGTGATATTAGTTATAACAAATTATAATATCTAATTATCTATTAATATTTCTATTATTTCTAATTTTTATTTATTTTGGCTCTTTATCTTGATGTGTGACTAAAGGTTTATTAATTTTATCTTTATAAAGAACCAACTCTTAGTTTCATTGAACTTCTCTACTTTTCAATGCTCTATTTTTATTTCTGCTTTGGTATTTTTTTTCTTCTATTAATTTTGGAAGTAAAACACCTATATTCACAGAACTATAGTTCAGTTCAGTTAAGTTCAGTTGCTCAGTCGTGTCCGACTATTTGCAACCCCATGAATGGCAGCACGCCAGGCCTCCCTGTCCATCACCAACTCCCGGAGTTCAAACTCATGTGTATTGAGTCGGTGATGCCATCCAGCCATCTCATCCTCTGTCATCCCCTTCTCCTCCTGCCCCCAAACCTTCCCAGCATCAGAGTATTTTCCAATGAGTCTACTCTTCGCATGAGGTGCCCAAAGTATTGGAGTTCCAGCTTTAGCATCAGTCCTCCCAAAGAACACCCAGGACTGATCTCCTTTAGAATGGATTGGTTTGATCTCCTTGCAGTCCAAGGGCCTCTCAAGAGTCTTCTCCAACACCACAGTTCAAAAGCATCAATTCTTCGGTGCTCAGCTTTCTTCACAGTCCAACTTTCACATCCATACATGACCACTGGAAAAACCATAGCCTTGATTAGATGGACCTTTGCTGGCAAAGTAATGTCTCTGCTTTTCAATATGCTATCTAGGTTAGTCATAACTTTCCTTCCAAGGAGTAAGCGTCTTTTAATTTCATGGCTGCAGTCACCATCTGCAGTAATTTTGGAGCCCCCGAAAATAAAGTCTGACACTGTTTCCACTGTTTCCCCATCTATTTGCCATGAAGTGATGGGACCAGATGCCATGATCTTCGTTTTCTGAATGTTGAGCTTTAAGCCAACTTTTTCACTCTCCTCTTTCACTTTCATCAAGAGGCTTTTTAGTTCCTCTTCACTTTCTGCCGTAAGAGTGATGTCATCTGCATATCTGAGGTTATTGATATTTCTCCTGACAATCTTCATTCCAGCTTGTGCTTCTTCCATCGCAGCATTTCTCATGATGTACTCTGCATAGAAGTTAAATAAGCAGGGTGACAATATACAGCCTTGACATACTCCTTTTCCTATTTGGAACCAGTCTGTTGTTCCATGTCCAGTTCTAACTGTTGGTTCCTGACCTGCATACAGATTTCTCACGAGGCAGGTCAGGTGGTCTGGTATTCCCATCTCTTCCAGGATTTTCCACAGTTTATTGTGATCCACAGAGTCAAAGGCTTTGGCATAGTCAATAAAGCAGAAATAGATGTTTTCCTGGAACTCTCTTGCTTTTTCGATGATCCAGGGGATATTGGCTTTTTGATCTCTGGTTCCTCTGCCTTTTCTAAAATCAGCTTGAACATCTGGAAGTTCATGGTTCACGTATTGCTGAAGCCTGGCTTGGAGAATTTTGAGCGTTACTTTACTAGCGTGCGAGATGAGTGCAATTTTGTGGTATCTTGATCATTCTTTGGCACAGAACTATAAGATACTGATAAAAGAAATTGGGGGCTTCCCTCATACCTCAGCTGGTAAAGAATCCACCTGCAATGCTGGAGACCATGGTTTGATTCCTGGGTCAGGAAGATCCACTGGAGAAGGAATAGGCTACCCACTCCAGTATTCTTGGGCTTCCCCTGTGGCTCAGCTGTTAAAGAATCTGCCTGCAATGTGGGAGACCTGGGTTCAATTCCTAGGTTGGGAAAATCCCCTCGAGAAGGGAAACGATGCCCACTCCTGTATTCTGGCCTGGAGAATTCCAAGGACTATAGTTCATGGGGTCGCAATGAATCGGACACGACTGAGTGACTTTCACTTCACATTACTTCACTAAAAGAAATTGGAGAGAACACAAACAAATGGCAAGATATATTGTGTCCATAGATGGAAAGAGTTAACATTGCTAAAATAACCATACCTATACAAGGCACTGTATACATTTAATGCAAGCTCAATCAAAATACCAATGGTATTTTTTAAAAAACTAAAATAAAAATTTCCAAAGTTTGTATGGAAATACAAAATACCTCAAAGAACCAAAACAATCTTGAGAAAGAAGAATGAATACTAGGGGTATTATGGTTCCTGATTTCAAACTTACATTACAAAGTTGTAATACTCAAAAGAATATGGTACTGGCACAAAAACAGACACATACATGGATGGAACAGAATAGAAAGCCCAGAAACAAACACATAGTTATACGTTCAATTAATATAAGACAAAAGAGGCTAGAATATACAGGGAGTGGGAAGCCAACCTCTTCAATAAATAGTGTTGGGAAAATAGTGAAAGCTGCATGCTACTTTGTTGCACCCTGTACAAAAATAAACTAAAATGGATAAGACATGAAACCATAAAAATTCTAGAGTAAACATAGGAAGTACACTTTCTTACATCTGTCTTAGCAATATTTCTTTGGATATGTCTCCTTAGGCAAAGAAAGCAAAAGAAAAAAAATAAACAAATGGGACTACATCAAACTAAAATGGTTTTAAGAAGAAAAGAAAATTATCAAAAAAATGAAAAGACTGCCCACTGAATGAGAGAAGATACTTGTAAACAATATATCTGATAGGTTAATTTGCAAAATGTACAAATAATGCGTATAACCCAACATCAGAACAAACAATCTAATTAAGAAATGACAGGACCTGAATAGACATTTTTCCAAAGAGATGCTTGAAAAATAATGCTTAACATCACTTATCATTAGAGAAATGTGAATTAAAACAGTAAGATATCACCTCACACCTGTCACAATGACTATTACCAAAATGACAAGAAATAGCAAGTGTTTACAAGGATGTGCATAAAAGAGAACCTTCATGAACTGTTGATGAGGCTGTAAACTGATTCTTCCATGGAAAACTGCACTTTGGATCCATAAAATGGGATGTTCACCCCTTTGGACCTGGAAGTTCAGTGAGGCAGCAGCCACAAGTGCGAGGTTTTCTCCACCCTGCTTGTTAGCATGTCAGGATGCATGCATTCCTCGTGAATAGAGTCTAAGCTTTTTCAGGCCTCTTATCTGTCTCAGACCTTCTCCCTGTCTCATGTGACCTATTGCTTCTGCTCAGACACAAGGGCTGTGAGGTCCAGATTACGCCTCGATCTGCTCATTACTTAGCTTAGAGGTTCACTTATATAGACCTTCTCTTCGCTAAGATTCCTTCCAGGATTCAGGTCCTGACCCAATGTCTTTTTTCTGGTCCTACTTGGTTTTCATGACACCTTTCTTGCATCTTTGATTGTGTAAGAATTCTTATGCCAGTTTTTAGTTCATTTTCTTTGACAATTGTTTCACATGTAGATGCATTTTTTATTTGTTTATGGGACTTAGTGAACTCTAGGTACTCCCACTCCACCGTATTTGCCTTCTTTTATTTACTTTTTTATTGAGTCTTCTGTGGACTAACATATCAAAAAGAATATCACTTTTGGTTGATATGAAGCAGCATTTTTCTCTATGACTTTCTTCTATGAAGCCTTCTCCACCTATAGGACATCACTGATCTTCAGATTATCATATGAAATCAAAGGTAGAAGTAACTCATCCTAGAGAAAATAGTACTTTTTTCTGAGATGTACCCTGAGGAAGAAGTTGATTTGAACTGGTATATAGATATGACTTTGGCTTAAGAAAAACGAATCCAGTTTGTGCAACAGCCTCAGTTATAGGATGTTTCCATAAACCAGCTTTATTTCATCTTCTTGTCTTTATCTTCTTTCATCAAAACCATCTTCTCCACCTCTTACAGATAGCCTAAGCAGAATCCAGAACTGTACTCAGGTTCTGAAAAATAAAATATAACCCAGTTGAAAACTCCAAATTATATTCAAAGTTTACTCTATCTACTCCTTTGGACCAGGGCAAGGCAGTCAGCTCAGTACACAGTTGAGTGATCAGCCTACTCACATCTTCTACGCAAGCATTTTGGAGTGTGAGAATGAATTAATCTGCTTCTGATGTACCTCTCACTCCCTCCTCTTCCAAGGCTAACTTTGTTGGGGTGAGGAATAGAGGATAGAAGATCTCCCTGGAGAACTAGCATACTTTTGATTACCAGGAGATATCTCTGATGGGTTCTAGATTTTAATTTCCTCTGCAACAAGACCATGAAGATCTCCATTATTCCTTAGGGTGATACTCAGCTCTATCCTGGCTTCATCTGTTACTGCAAATGCTCTCAGAGAAAGTCTCCCTTCAGCACCACATGGCTTTATCTTTCACCTAACTTTGGGCAGAATGCCAGGAACTGTTGAGATCCCCTTCTTCACTGTACAATGAACTAATCCTTTCATTCTCTGCTTCCCAGGAACATGACACTGTAGTATGAACCATCCCTACTAGAGCAGGATTATCGAGTAAGCTTCAATCTTTGTAAAATTTCCATGTAAGAAATAGGCACCAGTTTATCACTATTCCCCTGGAGGAGGCATGGCAACTCACTCCAATATTCTTATATGGATAATCCAAGGAGCCTGGTGGGCTATAGTCCATGCGGTTACAAAATGTCAGACATGACTGAAGCAACTGAGTAGGCAGGCATGCTACCATCATCCTACAGACACTCAGGGACAAAGGCCAAGCTTTCCCAAGAACATCTTGCCCACATTTCTTCCCACTCCAGGGGCAGCCCCAGGTCTTCACATAAAATTCACATTTCAGCAGCCATTGAGCTGGAGACACAACTCTCCTTATAAGCATCCCTACCTCTCAAGTGATTCTCACAGACCTCCACCCACTCGGACTTCCTGGAGTTTGGAGAGTGAGACAAAGCCTATTCCCTATAACCCTGAACTCCTGAGAGCTCTCACTGCTGCTTCCTGCAACTGCTCTCTGATGTCCTTCCAATCAATAATCTCAGAGTATAGACTGAAGAGAGGAGGGTGGTGAGAAATTTTTGACTCATAGAGGAGAAAAGGAGGATTCTTATGACTACTTGTAAGGTGTAGGAAAGGTCCTCCACACACTGATAGCTCTCTTTAGAATGTGAAATGGACTATCCCCTGCCATAAGTATAAATAAGAATGTTAGCGCCATCCATGATTCTGGCCTTCCCAATGTGAATTGCTGAGACTGGAGGGCCCTCCAAAGGGAGAACAATGCTGTAATACAGCTGCTGCCACTCCCTATGGATGGAAGGTTGGGAAATATGAAAATGCAGGATGCTGCTGCTAGATAGCTGAGATTCATATGAAAGGAATGTGTTCAGTGAGCCCAGATAGTTGTATCTTCTTATGGATAAAAGACAGCTACATTCCTTAACTTGAGATATCTGGTTTTCTTTAATTAACAATAATCTCTGATGTTCAGACTTTCTATCCCCTTTGTTGCAATCTTCTGTATAACCTGATTCTTCCCCTCTCCCCTGCCTGCTCAGAACAGTTTCTCTGGGCTACTTGAGATGCTGCCTCCCAGGCACAGGACTCTCAACCCTCAGGCTGTGACTTTATTTTAGTTGACAAGAATATAGGGTGCTTAGAACCTACTTATTTTAGAATTCCAATGATCATTTGAGTGTTCAAAAGAGAAATTTTATGCAACATCCTATCATGGGATGCAGCTGGAACAGAGCAGTAAAAATTCCCCCAAATTCACCAATCAGAATTTTTTCTAGCAGTGTTCTGAAGCCATCGAAAAGAAAGCTTACTGAAAGTCTACTGGATTTGTATGAAGGTTAATATTTTTTAAGAATTATATGTATTGGAAATATTTCCATTATTTATTATTGAATATGAAGTACAAGATAAGGAACATCATATACAATATGATCCTGTTGATATATGTATTGGTTTGTATCTGGGCCACGAAATGAATAGGAAATGGTTGACTTACCTTCACAGTGGGATGGATATAGGGAAACATGGCAGGGGGGAAAGGGAAGGATCAAAAGGCAGAGCATAGAGGATTTTTAGGGCAGTGAAACGATTCTGTATGATGTTACAATGGTGGGTATGTGTCATCATACATTTGTCCAAATGCACAGAATATGCACCACCAAAAATAAACTGTAATGGAAAGCATGGACTTTAAGTGATTATGATGTGCTAATGTAGGTTCATCTATTGTAACAAATATAACCCTCTAGTGGGCAATGTTGATGGTAGGGAAAGATATGCTTGTTGGGGGCAGGGAGTATATGAGAAATCTCTGTAGTTTCTGCTCAATTTTGCTATGAACCTAAAATTACTCTAAAAAGTAGGCCTGCCTCTACTATGACAGTTGGGAAAGATGAAGCTACTTTTTGAATAACCTTCATACTTTACAAGTCAGAAAGGAGAGTTTACAGTATTTGAAAACAAACCAAAAAACTCTAATCATGTGGAGTCTATCTTTGTGTCCTTCAAATCCAAATTGACTTGAATTCCCTCAGGCTGTTATTAAAACCACACATCAACTCTCTATAATTCAGGGTGTCTTAATCTTTAAATTTTCTTAAAAATTTATAAATTTAATTTTCTTAAAAATTTATGAATTTTAAATTCTTATAAAATTTTTTAATTATAAATTTTTTAAATTATAAAATTTTAAGAAATTTATAAATTTCCTAAAATTTATAAAATTTATTTTTCTTAAAAATTTATAAATAACCAAAAATTTGTCAATAACCAAAAATATTTCAGTAGGCAAACATTTTCATGTTGCAACTGAAAGATAGTTAATTCTGTCACAGTCAATTTAAAAAGGAGTGAATATAATTATGAATAAAAATGCAGCAATTAGAGAACAGTGAACATTCAAAAACATAAATAAATCATGCATAAAAACATAGGGATGGACATATATCTATATATACATATCTACACACATCTATATATCTACATATATCCCTACACATCCATACACACATCAGTTCAGTTCAGTTCAGCCACTCAGTCATGTCTGACTCTTTGCGACCCCATGAATCGCAGCACGCCAGGCCTCCCTGTCCATCACCAACTCCCGGAGTTCACTCAGACTCATGTGCATTGAGTCCGTGATGCCATCCAGCCATCTCATCCTCGGTCGTCCCCTTCTCCTCCTGCCCCCAATCTCTCCAAGCATCAGAGTCTTTTCCAATAAGTCAACTCTTCACCTGAGGTGTCCAAAGTACTGGAGCTTCAGCTTTAGCATCATTCCTTCCAAAGAAATCCCAGGGTTGACCTCCTTCAGAATGGACTGGTTGGATCTCCTTGCAGTCCAAGGGACTCTCAAGAGTCTTCTCCAACACCACAGTTCAAAAGCATCAATTCTTCGGTGCTCAGCCTTCTTCACAGTCCAACTCTCACATCCATACATGACCACTGGAAAAACCATACCCTTGACTAGACGGACCTTTGCTGGCAAAGTAATGTCTCTGCTTTTGAATATACTATCTAGGTTGGTCATAACTTTTCTTTCAAGGAGTAAGCGTCTTTTAATTTCATGGCTGCAGTCACCATCTGCAGTGATTTTGGAGCCCCCAAAAATAAAGTCTGACACTGTTTCCACTGTTTCCCCATCTATTTCCCATGAAGTGATGGGACCAGATGCCATGATCTGAGTTTTCTGAATGTTGAGCTTTAAGCCAACTTTTTCACTCTCCTCTTTCACTTTCATCAAGAGGCTTTTTAGTTCCTCTTCACTTTCTGCCATAAGGGTGGTGTCATCTGCATACCTGAGGTTGTTGATATTTCTCTTGGCAATCTTGATTCCAGCTTGTGTTTCTTCCAGTCCATGGTTTCTCATGATGCACTACCACAAAACTGCACTCATCTTGTATGCTAGTAAAGTAATGCTCAAAATTCTCCAAGCCAGGCTTCAGCAATACGTGAACCGTGAACTCCTTGATGTTCAAGCTGATTTTAGAAAAGGCAGAGGAACCAGAGATCAAATTGCCAATATACACATATACTTAAAGTTGATCACAGCTAATGACTTTCTTAAGCAAAGGTTAAGAGATCAATTTCAAGTATAAATTTTTTGTCCACTTTATTAAGAATTGTAGGGACCTTCCTGATGGTCCAGTGGTTAAAAATCTGCCTGCCAATGCAGGGGACAGGGGATCAACTAAGTCCATGTGTCACAACTATAAGCCTGTGCTCCAGAACCCAGGAACACAGAGCTCCAGAGGTGCAACTACTGAAGCCTGTACACCACAACTAGAGAGAGCCCACTCATGGCAGTGAAAACTCAACACTGCCTAAAAAAATAGAAAGAAAGAAAGAAAGAAAGAAAGAATTGTATGGCTGGGGTTTTAATTCAGGTTTCATATTCAAGAGACTTTTTATCCCAAACATCATTGTCACTATATGTGCTACCACATGTGCTCTGACCACTTTCCAAGGAGCACCATTACACCTGCAAAAAATCTGCCCACTTGTCCAGTCTCCTGGCTGCTCAGGACAGCCACACATCAAGTTATTGGACAAGTTCAGTGATGCATTGTGTCATAAAAGTAACATGTAAATATGTTGTGTATGTTGAATACTCAACATATGCAGAGTACATCATGAGAAATGCTGGGCTCGAAGAAGCACAAGCTGGAATCAAGATTGCCAGGAGAAAGACAAATAACCTCAGATATGCAGATTACATCACCCTTATGGCAGAAAGTGAAGAGGAACTAAAAAGCCTCTTGATGAAAGTGAAAGAGGAGAGTGAAAAAGTTGGCTTAAAGCTCAACATTCAGAAAACTCAGATCATGGCATCTGGTCCCATCACTTCATGGCAAATAGATGGGGAAACAGTGGAAACAGTGTCAGACTTTATTTTTGGGGGCTCCAAAAATCACTGCAGATCGTGATTGCAGCCATAAAATGAAAAGATGCTTACTCCTTGGAAGGAAAGTTATGACTAACCTAGATAGCATATTCAAAAGCAGAGACATTACTTTGCCTGCAAAGGTCCATCTAGTCAAGGCTATGGTTTTTCCTGTGGTCATGTATGGATGTGAGAGTTGGACTGTGAAGAAAGCTGAGTGTCGAAGAATTGATGCTTTTGAACCGTGGTGTTGGAGAAGACTCTTGAGTCCCTTGGACTGCAAGGAGATCCAACCAGTCCATCCTAAAGGAGACCAGTCCTGGGTGTTCATTGGAAGGACTGATGTTGAAGCTGAAACTCCAATACTTTGGCCGTCTGATATGAAGAGTTGACTCATTGGAAAACACCATGATGCTGGGAGGGATTGGGGGCAGGAAGAGAAGGGAACAACAGAGGATGAGATGGCTGGATGGCATCACCGACTTGATGCACATGAGTTTGGGTGAACTCCAGGAGTTGGTGATGGGCAGGGAGGCCTGGTGTGCTGCGATTCATGGGGTCGCAAAGAGTCGGACACGACTGAACGACTGAACTGAACCAACATAAGACATGTTGAAGTCCTAACCCCTGATACTGTAGAAAGCGACCTCATTTATAAATAAGACATTGCAGACATAGTTAAGATGAGGTCACAGGGGAGCGGGATGGGGGCTCTAAATCAATATGCTGCTGCTGTGCTGTGCTCAGTCATGTCCAACTCTTTGCAACCCCATGGACTGTAACCTGCCAGATTCCTATGTCCTTGGGATTTCCCAGGCAAGGATACTGGAGTGGGTTGCCATTTCCTTTTGGCAGCTGGAGTTGCAACTCCAGTATGGGATATTGAAGTGGGATCCCATTTCTCAGGGATCAAACCTGAGGCTCCTGCATCTCCTGCATTGACAGGCAGGTCTTTTCTTTTTTTTTTTTTTTCTTTTCTTTTTTTTTAAACACTGAGTCACCGGGGAAGACTGAATCAATATGACTGATTTCTTAATAAAAAGGGAGAATTGGGGCACAGAGACAGGCATGCACAGAGGGAAAATGCCATGCAAACAGGAAGGCAGAGAGATGGTTGATGTGTCAACAAGCCAAGAAATACCAAAAATTGGTATCAAATCACCAAGAGCTCTCTCTCTTGGTGGTTCAGGGTAAAAAATTAGCCTGCAATGCAGGAGACCTGAGTTTGACTCCTGGGTCAGGAAGATCCCCTGGAGAAGGAAATGGCTACCCACTCCACTATTCTTGCCTGAAGAATTCCATGGACAGAGGAGCCTAGTGGGCTATAGTTCATGGGGTCCCAAAGAGTTGGACATGACTGAGTGACTGACACACACCAGAGCTAGGAGAGGGGCCTGGAACAAACTTCTCCTCACAGCCCCAGAAGGAGCTAACTCTGCCCACACCTTGATCTCACATTTCTAGCCACTGGGGGCTGTTAGAGAATTAATTTCTATTGTTTAAACTAAATAAATAAATAAGTAAAACATACATAAATAAGTAAAGGTGAAGGATGTATCAATATAATTCTCTTGATGTGTGAGTGGGTGTGGTGGTTTATATAGGGGTATATTAGTGAGAAATGCGGCATTACTGACTTATCCCCATGGTGAGGTGGGGTGTAGGGAAATATTAGAAGAGATACTTCAAATGTAGCTTCTTCTCTACAGTGAGTCCATATTCTCAATACGGTATTTCATACTCTGTTATATTTTCATAATGTAAAATTATCATATTTTTACAGTAAAACTCATAAAATCTATTGAAAATGATGCATGAAAGTAAAATGAGGAAATCTATCATTTGCCATTTCTATTTCTTTAAATTGATAAATATATTTGAAGAAAATTATTTCCTCCTTATTGAAAGAATTTTGCTATGAAATATTCAGAATTCTTTCTGCCTCAGTTCCAATGTATATTTGGACCATTCATAATCTTTTCTAACTCAAAAAAGTGTTTGATTTAATAAATATGTAAAGGACTTATTATTATTAATGAATGTGGAAGGAGAACATAAATCACCCTGCCTCTGCTTCCTAAATAGTGTGAAACAGGTAGAAAGAATGATGGGCTCCAAGAGGAGCAGACCAAATACAGTACCACTAGCAAGAACAGCCAGGGAGGGCCTGGCCACTATCTGCCAGGGGAAGTTCAGTTTGTCAGAGTCCAGCTGAGACCTGGACACCAAACCCAAGAGGAGAAGTCAGCAGTCAAAACCATATAAGTGGCGCCTCACTACTTTACTCACTATTGATGAAGAGAAATCCTTTGCCATTTCACACTCCACATTCATGGGGGCTGAGTATTGCCTTCATCTGACTTTCATGCTTTATGGACTTTGCAGATGGTGACTAAAGTCATGTGAGGGAAGTCAGCCCCAAATGACCAGAGTATTCCTCCTGGGCTCTTCTCTCATAAACCAGTACTTTCTTCTTTTGGAGGAACTCCTCCTCCTCCTTAAACAATCTTACAAATTATGTTAAAGAGCAAATTGAAATTTGTTTCACAAGTTATCCAGAGGAGGGTACTGGGTCCCAAAGTGATTCAAGTATTTGTGGTGGCTGCACCCATCAGCCAACCAGTGAATGTTGCTTTTATCTCTCTGCCTCAGGCGAGAAATCTCTCCAGAGTCCTTTCTGTACTGGATGCCCAGGTTGCTGGGCTCTGCTATGCACTTCCTATGTTCTAAGCTGGTTCTTGGTTCTGTGCTTCACCCTTCACTCAAAAAATCTAGGGGGTAGGTTTGGTGGTAAAGCATCTACACACAGACACATATTACACACACATATACATGTATTCCTTTTAAAAATTTATTTATTGAAGTATAGTTCATTTACAATGTTGTGTTAGTTCCATGTGTATAGCAAAGTGATTCAATTATACATACATATATATCCATTTTTAAAATGCATTTTAAAATACTGAGTATAGTTCCCTGTGCTCTCCAGTAAATCTTTGTTGGTTACGCATACATGTCTTACTGAATACTGCAAATGTAATCTGAACACAAATTCTGTAGTTTGTAGATATTCACTTTAATTTATTAATTTAAAATTAGAATTATTTCAACAGCTTTTCATTTTTTTTAAAAAGGGAACCCTCTTACACTGTTGGTGGAAATGTAAACTTATGCATGCTATTATGGAGAACGGTATGGGGATGCTTTACAAAATAGGGATAAATCTACTGCATGACACAGAAATCCTACTACTGGGCATATACCCTGAGAAAACCAAAATTCTAAAAGACATATGTACCCCAGTGTTCTTGCAGCCCTATTGACAATAGCCAGAACATAGAAGCAACCCAGATGTCCACCAACAGATGAATGGATAAAGAAGATGTGGTACATACATACAATGGAATGTTATTCAGCCATAAGAAAAGAATGAGTATCAGTCAGTTTTAGTGAGGTGAATGAAGCTAGAGCCTGTTGTACACAGTGAAGTAAGTCAGAAAGAGAAAAACGAATATCATTTATTAATGCATATGTGTGGAATCTAGAAAAACAGGATGGATGAACCTATTTGCAGGGAAGGAATGGAAACACAGATGTAGAGCATGGATTTGTGGACACAGTGAGGCAGGGAGAAAGTGAGATGAACAGAGAAAGTAACATCGACATATATACACTATCATGTGTAAAATGGATCACTGGTGAGAAACTGCTGTATAAAACAGGGAGCCCAGCCCTCTGTTGGGCTCTCTGATGACCTGGAGGGAGACACTGGGGGAGGGAAGCGAAGCTCAAGTGGGAAGGGAGATATGTATAATTATGGCTGACTCGCATTACTGTATGGCAGAAAGCAGCACAACATTGTAGAGCAATTTTCCTCTTAAAAAAAAAAAAGAGAGAGAGAGAAAGAAAGAAAAATTCATCCTTAGATTTTATATACTGAAAAAAATATAGAAAAATCTCATGGATCCCATGCCACCTAATTCTTACTCAGATTTGGGAATTGTTACAGCTACCTAGAAAATTGTTCAATCCTTAGGAAAAGGTTTATACCAAAAACATAGGGTGGGGACTGACTCTAATTTTAAATGCTTCCTTCATTGGCTTTTTATTCTATAGTAAAATCTCTACAGTAAAAATGTACAATCACTGAAATAAAGAGAACATGGAGTGGTTCTCCTGGATTTAATAATAAAATGCAGAAAGAATATTAAAAAAACACACCAGCTTTCCACTTAACTAAGGCAGCTTGAATAATGGGACCGCAAGAGAAAAAGAAAGTGAAAAGAAAAGTCAGAATTGCTAGTTAAAGACAGAAATGTTTTAAGAGGAATTTCACTCATCAGTCTGCATTCCAGTCAACAGACTCATATTAGATGATCTGAAAGTAACCTAAGAAATGAATTTGTACGAGTTAAAAAAGTTCTGTGCTGTTCTTAGTTGCTCACTCATGTCCGACTCTTTGTGACCCCATGGACTGTGGCCCATCAGGCTCCTCTGTCCATGGGGATTCTCCAGGCAAAAATACTGGAGTAGGTTGCCATGCCCTCCTCCAGGGGGTCTTCCCAACCCAGGGATTGAACCCAGGTCTCCCGCATTGTGGGCAGATTATTTACCAACTAAGCCACCAGGGAAATCCTAAAAAAGTTCAGCATTCAGTCAGTTCAGTTCAGTTGTGTCCAACTGTTTGCAACACCATGGATTGCAGCACACCAGGCTTCCCTGTCCATTACCAACTCCCGGAGTTTGCTCAAACTCATGTCTATTGAGTCAGTGATGCCATCCAACCATTTTATCCTCTGTCACCCCCTTCTCCTCCCACCTTCAATCTTTCCCAGCATCAGGGTCTTTTCCAACGAATCAGTTCTTCGCATCAGGTGGTCAAAATATTGGAGTTTCAGCTTCAGCACCAGTCCTTCCAGTGTGGTTGGATCTCCTTGCAGTCCAAGAGACTCTCAAGGGTTTTCTCCAACACCACATTTCAAAAGCATCAATTGTTCAGCACTCAGCTTTCTTTATAGTCCAATTCTCACTTTCATACATGACTACTGGGAAAAACCATAGCTTTGGCTAGATGGACCTTTATTGGCAAAGTAATGTCTCTGCTTTTTTTTCTTTTTATATCTCTGCTTTTTAACATGCTGTCTAAGTTGGCCATAGCTTTTCTTCCAAGGAACAGGCATCTTTTAATTTCATGGCTGCAGTCACCATCTGCAATGATTCCAAAATATAGAGTTTATCACTGTTTCCACTGTATGTATGACCATTACTACATAAAATTAAGTAAAATTTTATTAAATTAACTAATTTAACATATAGCTTATACTTTTGAAACACCAAGCAATATTTTTGAAATGGCAAGTGAAAATGAATGTCATATATCATTCAATGATAATCAACTTCACAGCCAAAATAATATCAACTTTATAAATTTTTATTAAAGTTGAATATCTGTTGTAAATTTATATTTTCCAAGAATAACTAAGGATGTTTTCTTTTATCCTTATGATTAACTGAGAGTTCTATTAATCATATATGGATTATCAATTTTCAATTTCATATAATAATATTAAGACTCTGTCTACAAATCTTATTAAAGGCAATAAACCTAAAAATCTTCTTTTTTGAATTGGAAGTAAAGTATCATTCTCTGGTAGTATATATCTGCGGGGGGAGAAGAGGGGAACAGAGGATGAGATGGTTGGTTGGCATCATCCACTCAATGGACATGAGTTTAAGCAAAATCCAGAAGATAGTGAAGGACAGGGCAACCTGGCATGCTGCAGTCCATGGGGCTGCAAAGAGTCAGCCATGACTAAGCAGCTGAACAACAGCAACATTTGTGTTGTACAAGCAAGTGATTTGTTTCAAGGCTGAGTACAAGCAATCAACAGAGAAAGAGGGATGCAACATGCATATTATTTGGGAGAATGGGTGGAACAAATTTTTTAAAGTTTATGGAAGGAAACAGTGAAGAGAACTGTGGAAAATAGCAAGCATTATTGGGATCATACTCAGGAAAAGACCCATAAAAAATAAATACATGATAGCTCTGAAGCTGGGAGAATGGTATTTGAGCAAACTTATGTTTAGGTCTGTGTTCATCTTAGGAATTCTCCTGAGAGCCAGGAAAAGTGACCATGAATTGAAGGATATGAGGAAAATGAGATCGGAATTAAATGGAAAATGTGATAGGGAGTTCAAAGAAAGAAGTTGACTTATATATGCTGAGCAACAGCATGGAGGGAGACAAATGATACTAGAAATTATAAATTAGAGGACCTAATTTGCTACCGTTTGTTCATATAGTTGGCTTTTTTTGTTTGTTTTAGTTTGTTTTTTTACCAGAACCATGAAGAGAGTTTCTCAGGTGGTGCTAGTGATGAAGAACTTGCCTGCCAATGCAGGAGACATAAGAGACACAAGTTTGCTCCCTGGGTTGGGAAGATCCCATGGAGTAAGGCATGGCAACCCACTCCAGTATTCTTATATGGAGAATCCCATGGTTAGAGGAGCCTGCTGGGCTATGGTCCATAGGGTCACAAAGAGTCAGACACGACTA
The DNA here is from genome assembly GCF_042477335.2 of Ovis canadensis. Taxonomy (NCBI): domain Eukaryota; kingdom Metazoa; phylum Chordata; class Mammalia; order Artiodactyla; family Bovidae; genus Ovis; species Ovis canadensis. The sequence continues at coordinate 47,069,442 of NC_091246.1, read as the reverse complement.
AAGCGACTTAGGGTAGCATAGCGCATGGAGAGGAGAGCAGCGAGGTTCACTCAGGCCTGGGGACACTGACAATAGAAATTACTTGACGTCAACATGAGTGATTCTCAGTTGAGACAAGGCTTGGTTGCCATGGTCCAAGCTGGCAAAGATCACAGTGAGTATAAGAGCCTGGAAGGACAGAGAGACCTCCAAGGGGTCAGGGTACAAAGAGGTTGGAGTCTGATTAGTGGCAACATCAAGAGGAACAGGAAATTTCAGTCCATAGGAGCCTCTGCAAGTGGTGATGAGATTAAGGTGATCCAGCCTCCAACTGAACCTAAGTGGAAATTGAGGCTATTGAATTGTAAAAGCAGCAATGCTGTTTTAACTGATGGGTCTCCCTCAAAGGATTTGACTTAGCTCTATGGCTTAGACTTGGGTTTTGAAACTTTTTGTTAATCTTCTTGTTTATTTAATATGCTTCGAAGCTCACAAAAGACAGATGTTCCTGTGATAATGTCCCTTGGTCGAAGGAAAGCTAGTGTGTTGTTCTGGTTTCATCCCACTTCCTAATATAAGTCTTGAGACTGGGCTTTGGGGGTTGGGCTTTCTCTCCTGGGGAGAGATTGACACAGAGTGTTGGGGGCTTGGCCTGCATGCAGAAAGCAGAGCAAGACACAAACTTCTCCAGTACAAGCTGCGTTGATGTGATAGGGGCTCCATTTGTGACTGCAAAGGCCATCTTTTCAAAAGGTTCCCTAATTGTTGATGATATCTGGCCTCCTGCTTTTCTCCAAACCAATTCTACTTATGAGTTATCCGTGAGAGTAACTGTGCCTACCACAACAGATACCTATCTTTCATATGAATCCTTCTGACACCTCACTCTGCTGACATTTGTGAGCAGAGTGTATGAGCAAGCTATTTTGGGAGGTGACATTGCTATTTAAATTCTGATCATTCTGCCATGTTAGTAAAGTTTGACAAGTCGCATTTCAATGAAGAAAAATATTAATACGGGGTATTTATTACTAGGATGGCTACTGGTGTTAGATGCCAGCAATGGCAGCCTAGTCATTTCAGGTGTCTGCTCCTGGGTGCTTCTCAAGCTGAGGTAAGTCCATGACAGTTAATCACAAAGGGCTCCTTCACTAATAAAACAGCAGCCTTAATTAGAAGAGAAAAATTCTGTATTTTGAAAATATTTAAAAATATACAAGTTACTATCTAGCTTGATTAAGATAGGGAGAAAACTCAAATATACAAAATATAATAAAATAAGTACATCACCATTGAAAATTCAATGGTGCTCCTTCCTTCTTACACTCCTTTATCCATTAATACATTTACTTAAACAGTTTCAGGCTCCACTCCCTGCCCAAAGGTACAAAACAGTCCATCAGACAGTTTAACACATAATCCTTCATTGATATTCAAAACTGCTAAGAGCAGATCATGGAGTCCTGCCAGCCTCTGCAACATTGGCATTCAGGTTAGTTCTATCTATATTAAGAATTAAGCAGCCTTTTAAAAAATGCAACATGGTGCTTCAGTGCCCTTCTGTAAGGCCTTGTTTCCTTTTCCTAAGGAGGTTTCAAGCAAAATCCAATGGATGAGAAGTTTAACAAACCAAATAAATATAGCATTAGTTGTTATATCATTTTAATGATCATAGATATTCAAAGAGATCCTCCTTTTCTCCAAGGAAGCCCCTTAAACACAGAGGAATGCTTTGCTATCTGTCTGTAGATTGAATACCAAGGCTTTCCTTGAGTAAACTTGAGTTCATTAATAGAATAACTTTTTTTTCTTTTCCAGCAAATCATATTATTTGAGGAAGGAGTTTAACCATTTCAGCTAGATTTTAAAGTCATTTTTGTGAAGGTCTGCAAAGTACTGTCTGGTGATTTTTCAAAAATATTTTTCAATGGTGATGTACTTATTATAATATATTTTGTATATTTGAGTTTTCTCCCTATCTTAATCAAGCTAGATAGTAACTTGTATATTTTTAAATATTTTCAAAATACAGAATTTTTCTCTTTTAATTAAGGCTGCTGTTTATATTCTCCATGTCATTAATTTTTTGTTTTATTTTTATCTCCTTCCTCATGTTTTCTTTGATTTACTCTATTGTCTTCAATTCTTTAACCTGGAAATTTATTATTTTAATTATTTAAAATCTAATGTTAAAAGTATTTTAGTGTTACTGATTTTCCCCTGATCATTGCTTTCTGGAATGTGCTGTTCTCATTTTAATTTTTGGAAAACTCTATAATTTCAGTTTGCATTTTTCCTTTTGTTTAAGCTTTGTTCAACATAAGGGATATTAATTTCCAAGTGGAAGGACTTTTGTGTGTTCTATTTGTAATTTCTAATTTTATTGAAATCAGAATTTGCTGATGTTTTCCATATGACCTAATAAATGTTTTTTTTTAATGTTTTACAGGCTTGTGAAAAATAAGAGTATGCTTTATTATCAGGGTGTAGAATTCTACATGTTTCAATAAGATCCACCATCCTGAGGATGTGGTTTAGGCTCTCTATTCCTTCATGTTTGCTCACTCGATCTGTCTTGTACTGAGAGCGGTGTAATAAAGTCTTCTCTTCGCAGTGTTTCTATACATTTCTCTCCTATTCCTAAAGTTTTTGCTTTATGATGATGTTTGTTATCTTATTTGATACATAATATTCATTAGTATTATATTTTTCAAATTGTGGCTTTGGTATGAATTTATGTGCTCCTTTATTACATCCAGTGATTTGGGGCTTAAATGCTACATTGTCTGACATCAAGTTAACTGCTCTTAAGTTTCCTTTTGCTTTCCATAATTCTGTCCATTATTTTGTTTGTAGTCTCTTTGAATTACTTCTTTTAGTTGTGTCTCTTGCATTGAGCATGCAATTGAGTCTTTTTAAAATTTTATTTATTTTTAAAATTTATTTATTTTAATTGGAAGCTAATTACTTTATAATATTGTAGTGGTTTTTGCCATACATTGACATGAATCAGCCATGGGTATACAAATTGAAAATGCTTTTCCTTCTAATGGTTAAGTTCATTCATATTTATTGACATATTTATATAAATCTCAACTTTGTTATAATATTTTATAATTTTTTAATTTTGTTGTAATTTCTATTGTTTTCTCTATCAAATGTAGTTAACTTTGTATTTCACTTCATTTCTTTTTCATATTTTTATCAACATTATTTTCATTGTTTCTTCATTTTTTAAATCATTTTCTGTTTGTTCTTAAATTTCTAACACTTTTTATAATACATGCCAATGATTGTTTACATATTCATCTATTTCCATGTGTAGTGCTATCTTAAAATTTTATTCTGCCCTATTTTGTTTCTGTGAGGGAGGAATTTCCCTCTGTTGATTTGTGCTGGATTTTATCTTATAATTACTTTGCAGTAATTCTATGGATTGGTTAATCTTTTCCTTGTTACTTCTATGACTTTGGGAAGTTTTACAAGATTCTTAGTTTAAAGGCTCCCCTATCTGTAAGTTAAGCCAAATTCAGATACTTTAGTGGATTATGTTTTGTTTTTGGCTGGAGCAATATTGTATGTCCTCAATTCCTTTGTTATTCTTTTGTTTGGCCAAACTCTAAATGTCTCCCTTTTGTTGTTTTCCCCTTCTTCCACTTTTTTTTTTTGCCAAGCCACATTTCTTCCTTCCTTTTAGCCTTTTTTCCCCCAAAGGAGTCTCTGTGCCTGAAGAATGTCTCTTCAAATAGTGTGTGCTTTTAAGTCTCTTCCCAGAGACCCATGTGTTGATCTACACAGATACATTTTTAATATTTCTGTACATAAAATGGACTTAGTCTTTTTGGCAGTGGTTTTAAATCAAACTTAGTCTTCATAGACAGCTAACTTCTTTATTTTTCACAGCTTTTCTTAGTCTGCTTTTGCTTATCAAAAAGCATTGTTATAGTCATGGGTACAGTGAGTTAAAAAGCAAATTGAAGTCCATTTACATTTTAGAAATTTATTTGAGTAAAAATTGATTTGAATTGGCAGCATCAACCAAAAGTGATTAGGACTTCTCTGTTGACAGGAGCTAAGGGAAAACTCTTTAGAGAAAAGACAGAAGCAAAATCAGGAAACAATTGTTATTCTTCACTTGCTAAGTCTCTGCAACACCATGGACTGCCACAAGGCCAGGCTTCCCTGTTCTTCACTATCCCCAGAGTTTGCTCAAACTCATGTCCATTGAGTTGGTGATGCCGTCCAACCATTTCATCCTTTGTCATCTTCTTCTCCTGCTTTCAATTTTTCCCAGCATCAGGATCTTTTCCAATGAGTTGGTTCTTTGCATCAGGTGGCCAAAGTACTGGAGCTTCAGCTTCATCATCAGTTCTTCCAATGAATGTTCAGGGTTGATTTCCCTTAGGATTGACTGGTTTGATCTCTTTGCAGTTCAAGGGATTCCCAAGAGTCTTCTCCCGCACCATAATTTCAAAGCATCAATTCTTTGGTGCTCAACCTTCGTTATGGTCCAACTCTCATATCCCTATATGACTACTGGAAAAACTATATAGCTTTGACTGTACAGACCTTTGTTGGCAAAGTGATGTCTTTGCTTTTAATAAACTCTCTAGGCTTGTCATAGCTTTCCTTCCAAGAAGCAAGTGCCTTTTAATTTTGTGGCTGCAGTCACCCTCTGTAGTGATTTTGGAGCCCAGGAAAATAAAATCTGTCACTGTTTCCACTCTTTCCCCTTTTATTTGCCATGAAGTGATGGGTCTGCAGCCATGATCTTAGTTTATTTGAATGTTGAATTTTAAGCCAGCTTTTTTACTCTCCTTTTTAACCCTCATCAAGAAGCTCTTTAGTTCCTCTTTGTTTTCTGCCATTAGAGTGTTATCATCTGCATATCCGAAAGTGAAAGTGAAAGTCATTCAGTCATGATCAACTCTTTGCAACCCCATGGACTACACAGTCCATGGATTTCTCCAGGCCAGAATACTGGAGTAGGCAGCCGTGCCCTTCTCCAGGGGGTCTTTCGAATCCAGGGACTGAACCCAGGTCTTCCACATTTCAAGTGGATTCTTTACCAGCTGAGATATCAGGGAATCCCAAGATACTGGAGTGGGTAGCCTATCTCTTCTCCAGTGGATCTTCCTGACCCAGGAATCGAACTGGAGTCTCCTGCATTGCAGGTGGATTCTTTACCAGCTGAGCTACCAGAGAAGCATATCTGAAGTTGTTGGTATTTCTTCTGGCAGTCTTAGAAATTACTGACTGTTAATGGTTGCTCGTCCTTAGGTTTTTCTTGTGTAACCTTAGTATATTTACAAGCTTGAATTTTGGTTTGTTGATGCAAGCACCCTAGGAATTAGAGTCATGTCAGTCAAATGCCTTACTAAAAAAAATTATTTTAACAATTTCTCCTTTTTCATACATGAGACATTGACCAAAATTTGATATTAACACCACTCTTAGTGATCATCAGATTTAAATTGTTCCTGTCTCGTCATGAAGCTCATAGGTTTTGATGTCAGATCTGAGGAAGAATTGCTTTCATTTTTTATCCCATTGTTCATCTTGCTTTTGTTTCTCTAAGCACAGTGAAACCATCTGGTGTGTTGCTAATGGCTGCAAATACACAATTAAGGTCTTTGAGGGAACACAGCACACCAGGGAGACTACAATGATGACTATCAAGAGGAGAATACCAAGAGACTAAAGTATATACTCCTTGGCTAGAATCTTCATGAGCCAAACCAGTCCCTATCAAATAAATCAAAGAATGTACCTGATAGAGTATCAACCTGTTTAGCCAAATAGCTTGTTTGCTTCTCTGGTGGATCAGATGGTAAAGTATCTGCCTGCAATGCCAGATACCCGGGGTCAATCCCTGGGTCCAGAAGATCCCCTAGGGAAGGGAGTGACTACTCATTCCAGTATTCTTTCCTGGAGAATTCCATGGACAGAGGAGCCTTCCAGGCTTCAGTCCATGGGGTCACAAAGAGTCAACAAGACTGATTGACTAACACTTTCACTTTCAGAGACTTGACCAAGATACAGTAGGAGGTATTTGCTATGGTACAGACTCCTTCTTATTCAGCCAACAAGTAATCTAAAGGAATTCTGTTATCTAAAACCACATTGTTATCTAAAATAATGCCTGTTTAAAAAAAAAAAACAAACACACCAGGCCTCTCTGCTGGCTCAGTTGATAAAGAGTCTGCCTGTAATGCTGGAGAATTGGGTTCAGTCCGTGGATCAGGATGATCCCCTGGAGAAGGAAATGGCAACTCCAATATTCTTGCCTGGAGAATTCCATGGACAGAGGAGCCTTGTGGGCTTCAGTCCATGGGGTCACAAAGAGTCTGACATGACTGAATGACTAACACTTCACTTTTAAAACCACACTAGCAAGACAGCCTAGGCCTTTTGCTGTGCAACTATTACCTTTATCTGTAGACTCAGCGGTGGTTGCCAGTGTTAAGAACTTTCTATTTGTTTGTATTAACTCCAAATCAAGGGGAAAGGGCCTATCAAATGACATTCATCTAGGGGGTTAACATCTGCTGGTAAACTTTTTTTGGTTGACTGTATAAACTCATAAATTCAAAAAAGTGGACCGATGTTGAGCTTCTGAAATATTAGGAAGGGACAAGGAAAAAGTGAATACAGAAAGAACACATTGTTTTTTTAATCTTCCAACTCTCAAGACAATGAGTTTCCCAAGCTTAGGGGCCATTGTCAAAATTTCCATGTATAAATGCAGCCAGGAGATGTATTCCTACTCCAGTATTCTTGCCTGGAGAACTCCATGGACAGAGGAGTCTGGCAGGCTACAATCCATGGGTGACAAGGAGTTGGACATGACTTGATAACTAAACAACAACAAATATTATACATACATATATATATATATATATATATATATATATATATATATATATATGCAACAGATCTTGTTTTTTATTCCCAGGGCAGACTTAAATTGAGGCAAGGAATAGGGATATATGGATTTAGTATTTCAATTTATAAAAGAGATGTGTGGGAAAATTTAGGCATACAGTGGCATTGAGACTCCAGCGAAATTACTTAGAGTCATGCCACCAATACTTTTTCATAATTTGGATCATTTAATCTGGGCCATGATTATTCCCAGAATGTAAAGCTTTGAGTAATGACATTTTTAAGGACTCAAGAAAAACCAGGCTGCTTTCCAGGCCCTCAGTGAGACTGCATTTAATATTAAATATGAAACCCTGTTGGTACCAGCATTATTGTTCTAGCTCAGAAGTCTGGTTTTGTCTTTTATATAAATTATCATAAGTAATTTGGTTAGAATCAATCTTATGGAGTTTGTTCAAGTTGTGTATTGGAACAGCTCTACTGCTGGCTGATTTAGCATGGAAGTCTGCTAGAGCGTTTCCCTGATATTCAGGTTCTGTTTTTCCAGTATGAACTTCAATTTCAATCATTTTAATTTGGTTAGGCAATAGAAAGGCAGAAGGCAATTCCTTTACTTGGAGTCCTGCCAGAAGTGAAGATCCCTGTCTGTTTCCGTAACATACCAAAGTCATGGAACACCCTAAAAGCATATTTTCTATGGGTGTAAATTTTTATTGATTTTCTTTGAGATGACAAGCCCAAGGGTGGACATGTAATTATACTGGTTAAGCATATTAAAACTGGGGAAATATTTCCTTTACTAATCTTTCTTATTGAGTTGTTACAGCATATTTTGCTTGATATTTCCCTTTTTCATTCTTAGCATAAGATTCATGGGCAAAGAGTATCAAATCTTGGTTTTCTAAAGGTGTGTCTTGTTAGTCTATGTCAGAGGTCAAGAACCTTGATACTGCATTTGTAGGGTTACTGTGATGTATAGTACCACCAGACAAGGGTAGAAGGGTTAGTAGGGTTGAGAAAGTTGCAGGACTCAAGATAGGGGTTAAACAATGAAAGGAGAAAGAGCTCGTATAATTCAACTTGCTGAAAAATGTTGAGTTTGTTTTAAGTTTAATAGACTCTCAATGACATGAGGTACTTGTAAGTATAAGTCATATCCTAAAAATTCAGCTGAAGCTTCCACTAATTTAGCTGCTGTAGCTACTGCTTTCAAACAGCTTGAATATGTTTGGGCTATGGGATCTAATTGAAAGTAAACTACAGGTTTATTTTTTCCTCCACAATCTTGTGTTATAATTCCTAGAGGCTAGTTTTCATGCTTGCAGATAAATAAGGTAGAAGGTTTTGTATTATTTGGGAAACAGGGCCAAAGTGTTTTGTAGGACTAGACTAAAGACTTGCTTATGATTTTATTCCCAGAGTAAAGGCTCTAGAACTGAGTTTCTTATCAGCTCATACAGGGGGGTGAAAATCAGATAAAAATTTGGAACCCAAGATTTATAATATCCTTGGGTTTTTTAGTTAGAAATTTTCTTAGTTAATTATAGGTCTAGGGAAGTATTAGATAGGCTTTATTCTTTCATGTGAGAGGGGAATGCCTTTTACAGTCAAATTATGTCTTAGGTAGTGGACCTTATCTTTTGAGAATTGAAGATTTTCCTTGGAGGCCTTATGGCCTTTACAAGCTAATTGCTATAATAAATAAATTAAATCTATTTCTGAGTCCTCTCTTGTAGGGGAACATAGTGATAAGTCATCTACATATTGAATGAGCATATAGTTCTTAGGGAACTATAAAGTTGCCAAGTCTTGATATAAAGCCTATGGAAAATAGGATGGGGTTTCAATGAACAGTTGTATTATTACAGCCCGTGTATACTGTTAGTTTTATTGATTCTCTTTGTCAACTGGGATGCTAAAGAAAGCAAATCTTAATAAAGAAAGCAGAGTGAACCATTTTGAGTCTGTAGTTACATTAGATAACTATGTATTGGGGTTTGGAAACTTGGCGTCATGATTTTATTAATTGCAGGCAGATGGTAGACAAATGTTCAGTCTTGTCAATTTGGTTTTTTAATGGTAAGATTAGAGTGTTACAGGGACTAGTGTGTGGAATTATAAAACCTCACTTAGTTAAGTCTTCTACAATTGGTGAGAGCCCTAGGATAAATTCTGGTTTTAGTGGATGTTGAGGAAATTTAGGCAAGAGCTTGTAAGTATCTGTTTGGATTTATTTTTTTATTATCTTATTATTATTATTATTTTTACTTTATTACACTTTACAATACTGTATTGGTTTTGCCATACATTGACATGAATCCACCACGGGTGTATACAAGCTCCCAATCCTGAATCCCCCTCCCACCTCCCACCCCATATCATCTCTCTGGATCATCCCCATGCACCAGCCCCAAGCATCCTGTATCCTGTATTAAACATAGACTGGCACTTCGTTTCTTACATGATAGTATACATGTTTCAATGCCATTCTCCCAAATCATCCCACCCTCTCCCTCAGAGTCCAAAACTCCTTTCTATACATCTGTGTCTCTTTTGCTGTCTTGCATACAGGGTCATCATTACCATCTTTTAAATTCCATATATATGTGTCAGGATACTGTATTGGTGTTTTTCTTTCTGGCTTACTTGACTCTGTATAATCGGCTCCAGTTTCATCCATCTCATTAGAACTGATTCAAATGTATTCTTTTTAATGGCTGGGTAATACTCCATTGTGTATATGCACCACAGCTTTCTTATCCATTCATCTGCTGATGGACATCTAGGTTGTTTCCATGTCCTGGCTATTATAAACAGTGCTGCCTTGAACATTGGGGTACATGTGTCTCTTTCAATTCTGGTTTCCTCGGTGTGTATGCCCAGCAGTGAGATTGCTGGGTCATAAAGCAGCTCTATTTGCAATTTTTTAAGGAATCTCCACACTGTTCTCCATAGTGACTGTACTAGTTTGCATTCCCACCAACAGTGTATGCATTCCACACTCTTAATTTTCCCTATGTGGGTTGAGAAAGAAGCTCACAGGCATTTGGGTACCTTAGAGAGATTGAGAATATCATATTTCAGAGCCTCAGTTGCATCAATTTGTGCTTCCAGAGAGCAAAGTAGCTCAGGTACAGGAGAGTCAGGAAAATTGGAGATTATGTCTTCTGAGTAAAATCTTAAATGACTCCTCATTTAGAAAGCAAATCTTGAGTAAGTCAGACAGAGAAAAACAAATATCACATGATATCACTTATATGTGGAATCTAAAAATATGATAAAGTAAACTTATCTATAAAACAGATTCATACTTAGAAAACAAACGTGGTTAACAAAAGGGAAAGGTAGGGGGTTGGAAAAATTAGGAGGTTGGGGTTAACATATATATACTATGATATATAAAATAGGTAATTAACAAGGGCCTTCTGTATAGCACAGGGAACTACACTCAATTTATAATAACTTATCTGTGAAAAATCTGAAAACAGATATATATATGTAAGTTAATCACTTTGATATACACTGGAAACTAACACAGCACTGTAAATCAACTGTTCAGTTCAGTTCAGTTCAGTCGCTCAGTCGTGTCCGACTCTTTGCGACCCCATGAATCGCAGCACACCAGGCCTCCCTGTCCATCACCAACTCCCGGAATTCACTCAGACTCACATCCATCGAGTCAGTGATGCCATCCAGCCATCTCATCCTCTGTCATCCCCTTCTCCTCCTGCCTCCAATCCCTCCCAGCATCAAAGTCTTTTCCAATGAGTCAACTCTTCACATGCGGTGGCCAAAGTACTGGAGTTTCAGCTTTAGCATCAGTCCTTCCAAAGAAATCCCAGGGCTGATCTCCTTCAGAATGGACAGGTTGGATCTCCTTGCAGCTCAAGAGACTCTTAAGAGTCTTCTCCAACAGCACAGTTCAAAAGCATCAATTCTTTGGCGCTCAGCTTTCTTTGTAGTCCAACTCTCACATCCATACATGACCACAGGAAAAACCATAGCCTTGACTAGACGGACCTTTGTTGGCAAAGTAACGTCTCTGCTTTTGAATATGCTATCTAGGTTAGTCATAACTTTCCTTCCAAGGAGTAAGCGTCTTTTAATTTCATGGCTGCAATCACCATCTGCAGTGATTTTGGAGCCCCCCGAAATAAAGTCTGACACTGTTTCCACTGTTTCCCTATTTATTTCCCATGAAGTGATGGGAACAGATGCCATGATCTTCATTTTCTGAATGTTGAGCTTTAAGCCAACTTTTTCAGTCTCCACTTTCACTTTCGTCAAGAAGCTTTTTAGTTCCTCTTCACTCTTTACCATAAGGGTGATGTTATCTGCATATCTGAGGTTATTGATATTTCTCCCAGCAATCTCAATTCCAGCTTGGGCTTCTTCCAGCCCAGCATTTCTCATGATGTACTCTGCATAGAAGTTAAATAAGCCGGGTGACAATATACAGCCTTGACGTACTGCTTTTCCTATTTGCAACCAATCTGTTGTTCCATGTCCAGTTCAAACCGTTGTTTCCTGACCTGCATACAGGTTTCTCAAGAGGCAGGTCAGGTGAACTGGTATTCCCATATCTTTCAGGATTTTCCACAGTTTATTGTGATCCACAGTGTCAAAGGCTTTGGCATAGTCAATAAAACAGAAATAGATGTTTTTCTGGAACTCTCTTGCTTTTTCAATGATCCAGTGGATGTTGGCAATTTGATCTCTGGTTCCTTTGCCATTTCTAAAATCAGCTTGAACATCTGAAAGTTCACGGTTCATGTATTGCTGAAGCCTGGCTTGCAGAATTTTGAACATTACTTTACTAGCATGTGAGATGAGTGCAATTGTGCGGTAGTTTGAGCATTCTTTGGCTTGGCTTTCTTTGGGATTGGAATGAAAACTGACTTTTCCAGTCCTGTGGCCACTGCTGAGTTTTCCAAATTTGCTGGCATATTGAGTGCAGCACTTTCACAGCATCATCTTCCAGGATTTGAAATAGCTCAACTGGAATTCCATCGCCTCCACTAGCTTTGTTCATAGTGATGCTTTCTAAGACCCACTTGACTTCACATTCCAGGATGTCTGGCTCTAGGTTAGCGATCACACCATCATGATTATCTTGGCCATGAAGATCTATTTTATACAGTTCTTCTGTGTATTCTTGCCACCTCTTCTTAATATCTTCTTCTTCTCTTAGGTCCATTTCATTTCTGTCCTTTGTTGAGCCCATCTTTGCAGGAAATGTTCCGTTGGTATCTCTAATTATCTTGAAGAGATCTCTCATCTTTCCCATTCTGTTTTTTTCTCTATTTCTTTTCATTGATCACTGAGGAAGGCTTTCTTATCTCTCCTTGCTATTCTTTGGAACTCTGCATTCAAATGCATATACCTTTCCTTTTCCCCTTTGCTTTTCCCTCCTCTTCTTTTCACAGCTATTTGTAAGGCCTCCTCAGACAGCCATTTTGCTCTTTGGCATTTCTTTTCCATGGGGATGGTCTTGATCCCTGTCTCTTAGCAATGTCATGAACCTCCATCCATAGTTCATCGAGCACTCTCTCTATCAGATCTAGTCCCTTAAATTTATTTCTCACTTCCACTGTACAATCATGAGGAATTTGATTTAGGTCATACCTGAATGGTCTACTGGTTTTCCCTACTTTCTTCAATTTAAGTCTGAATTTGGCAATAAGGAGTTCATGATCTGAGCCACAGTCAGCTCCTGGTCTTGTTTTTGTTGGCTGTATAGAGCTTTTCCACCTTGGCTGCAAAGAATATAATCAATCTGATTTCGGTGTTGACCATCTGGTGATGTCCATGTGTAGAATCTTCTCTTGTGTTGTTGGAAGAGGGTGTTTGCTATGACCAGTGCATTTTCTTGGCAAAACTCTATTAGTCTTTGCTCTGCTTCATCCTGCATTCCAAGGCCAAATTTTCCTGTTACTCCAGGTGTTTCTTGACTTCCTACTTTTGCATTCCAGGCCAGTATAATGAAAAGGACATCTTTTTTTGGTGTTAGTTCTAAAATGTCCTGTAAGTCTTCATAGTTAGTTCAAGTTCAGCTTCCTCAGTGTTACTGGTTGGGGCATAGACTTGGATTACCGTGATATTGGATGGCTTGCCTTGGAAATGAACAGAGATTATTCTGTTGTTTTTGAGATTGCACCCAAGTACTGCATTTCAGACCCGATTCCTGCCCACAGTAGTAGATATAATGGTCATCTGAGTTAAATTCACCCATTCCAGTCCATTTTAGTTTGCCAATTCCTAGAATGTCGACGTTCACTCTTGCCATCTCTTGTTTGACCACTTCCAATTTGCTTTGATTCATGGACCTAACATTCCAGGTTCCTATGCAATATTGCTCTTTACAGCATCAGACCTTGCTGTAAAAATCAACTCTACTCAAATATAAAATTAAAAAAAAATTTAACAGAAAAGAAAGCAAATCTCATCTTAACCATTTACTGGGGCAATATCATGTATAAGGAACTCCCCAGTGTCATCTGGACTTTTTAGGCACAGGAATCATTTTAATTTTGTTATAAACCCGCACTGTGAAAATATTCCCTTTACTACAGGTCTTTTCTAGTTAAAAAGATATTTTATATTGGAGCATAGCCAATTAACAGTGCTGTGATAGTTTCTGATGAATAGGGAAGGGACTCAGCCATACATATACATGTATCCATTCTCCCTCAAACTCTCCTCCCATCCAGGCTGCCACAAAACATTGAGCAGGGTTCCCTGTGTCATACACTAGGTCCTTATTGATTATCCACTTTATCTTTTTATTGACAGATAATTGCTTTACAATGTTGTGGTGGTCTCTGCTATACATCAATATGTATCAGTCATTATATATACATATATATACATATATATATATATATATATATATATATATATATACTTCTTCCCTCTTGAGCCTCTCTTCCCCCATTCCATCCCTCTAGGTCTTCACGGAGCTTTGTTATTTTATGAAAGTGGAGTTTAAGGCAGATAAAGTGGCTCTGGTATCCACCAGTACCATATAGCACTCTCCATTAATTTTATCTTAGTTTCCCCCTTCCTCATTTTAGAAGAATCATGGGAAGCAGTTTACTGAGGGTTGCTCAGAGCCCCATCTAGGTTTATTAGTATTTCAGTAATCAAAGTTGTTAAGATTTCCCCTGATGGAAAACAGTCTGAATTAACAGGTGAAAGTGAAAGTTGCCCAGTCATGTACGACTCTGTGACCGCTATAGATTGGAGCCCACCAGGCTCCTCTGTCCATGGAATTCTCCAGGCAAGAATACTGGAGTGGGTAGGTATTCCGTTCTCCAGGGGATCTTCCCAACCCAGGGATGAAACCCGTGTCTCCTGCATTGCAGATGGATTCTTCATCGTCTGAGCCACCAGGAAAGCCTGAATTAATAGGTAAAGTTCTACCAAAGGGTGGGTTCAGCAGACGGTGCTGTTTTTCTAGGGCCTTGGTTGTTTATCATCAAGGCACACACTTGGGGCACTGTATTCCTGAGTGGAGAACGTCTAGGTCCTGGCTGGAAATGTGTATACGAAGTTCCTTTCAACTCTTGGAGCTGTTGTAACTTCAGGGCCATAAGTGTACTTTTTGTTCCAAGGTTTTTACAAACTCAGTTAAGGCTGTTAATTTACTAAGAAAGATAGTTTCCTCAAGAGGGAGGGGACATATGTATACCTATGGTTGATTTATGAGAATGTATGGCAGAAACCAACAGAATATTGTAAAGTAATTATCTTTCAATTTAAAATAAATTAAAAAAATAAGTATAGAAAAAAAGGAGAGAATCTTCCCAGCCTGGCTTGCATCTCTTTTTTAGACTACTTAGTTAATGCTGGAACCTGCTAATGAATAAGAAAATTGGGATATAAGTGTGTCTGCATTTATTAAAGAACACCCAGAACGTTTCACAAAAAGAACTTCCAGTTTTGTCTTACAGTCTGAGACTGGTTCATCCTTTTTTGTTCACAAGGTTGAATGATAGACTAGTCAATGTTTTGAGGAAATACCTTACCAACACTTCCAAGGAGGTCTTGGGCTGTTTTTTGTGCACATTTTGGGCTCACCCTGGCAGACTCATTAGTATTTTGCTCTTTTATATCACCCTTGGAATCTTTCCATTTGGCTTCAGCCATCCATTTTCAGGTGTTGCCAGGCCCTAACATCACATGAATTAACTGGGAAGAATCTAGGAGCCCCAGATTAAAAGTGTCAATTGAAATTTTAAATTCCTCATAAAATTTTAGGAGAGTCTCTTTAGGGTTTGCAAAATCTTTGATGGTGGCCCTCCATTTGGCTTTTGACCAGGAAAAAAAAAGAGTTACATTTGATATTCCAGGCTCAGTGGAAGGCTTCTCTTTAAAAGGCATTTATTTATTGTATATTAATGCATATATATGGACTCTAGAAAAATGGCCCAGATGAACCTCTTTCTGGGGAAGGAATAGAGACACAGATGTAAAGAATAGACACGCCACACAGAGCAGGAAGGGGAGGGTGGGAGGAATTAAGAGAGCAGGACTGACATGTACACACTCTCGTGTGTAAAATGGATAGCTAGTGAGAACCTGCTATAAAGCGCGGAAATCTTGGCTCCATGCTCTGTGATTACCTAGAGGGGTGGGGTGTGGCAGCGGGTAACTGGTGGGAGGGAGGCTCACGAAGGAGGGGATATATGTATACATATAGCTGATTCAATTCATTGTACCACAGACGCTAACACAGAAACTATGTCTCAATTAAAAACAAAACAAAATAAAACTGTGTGTGCATGAGGGGGAGGCATTTGTTTAACCTTTGTCTCATCATCATAGTGAAAAGGCAATTGAGTAAGGGAATTAGTAGGTTCAGGGTATGTAAGAAGAGGATGATAAAGGGAAGGAGCAGTTGGAGCAATCAGGAGTCAAGTTCGTGTATGTTTCTTTACAGATTCAGTCAACTTGTTGCCTAAGCTTTTCATTTACCTTTTGTAAAGACTCTTTTAAAGAGAGAATTTTCATTTATTTATGTTCTTAGAAGCTTCTGCATTCCAATTAAAGATGCATCTCATTGTTGGGGGAAATTTGGGACCGTTTATTCTCTAGAATACCTCATAAATGGTTAAACTTATCTAGGTTGGTAGTTTCCCTTTTTGGTCACTGTTCAGTTCAGTTCAGTCACTCAGTCCTGTCCAACTCTTTGCGGTCCCTCTTTTGGACCACAGCACGCCGGGCCTCCCTATCAATCACCAACTCCCAGAGTTTACCCAAACTCATGTCCATCGAGTTGGTGATGTGATCCAGCCATCTCATCCTCTGTCATCCCCTTCTCTGCCTGTCCTCAATCTTTCCCATCATCAGGGTCTTTTCAAATGAGTCAGCTCTTTGCATCAGGTGGCCAAAGTATTGATGTTTGGGTCAACATCAGTCCTTCCAATGAACATCTGGACTGATCTCCTTTAGGATGGACTGGTTGGATCTCCTTGCATTCCAAGGGACTCTCAAGAGTCTTCTCCAACACCACAGTTCAAAAGCATCAATTCTTCTGCACTCAGCTTTCTTTATAGTCCAACTCTCACATCCATACATGACTACTGGAAAAACCATAGCTTTAACTAGATGGACTTTTGTTGGCAAAGTAATGTCTCTTCTTTTTAACATGCTGTCTAGGTTGGTCATAACTTTCCTTCCCAGGAGTATGTGTCTTTTAATTTCACAGCTGTAGTCACCATCTGCAGTGATTTTGGAGCCCCCCAAAATAAAGTCAGCCACTGTTTCCACTGTTTCTCCATCCATTTGCCATGAAATGATGGGACTGGATGATCTTAGTTTTCTGAACGTTGAGCTTTAAGCTAACTTTTTCACTCTCCTGTTTCAATTTCATCAACAGGCTCTTTAGTTCTTCTTCACTTTCTGCCATAAGAGTAGTGTCATCTGAATATCTGTGGTTTTGATATTTCTACCAGCAGTCTTGATTCCAGCTTGTGCTTCTTCCAGCCCAGCGTTTCTCATGATGTACTCTGCATATAAGTTAAATAAGCAGGATAGTTCAAGATTATCTTTGGTAAGGTTAATCTATTAACCTCACAAGTTGTTTATCTTTATGATCATCTGGGGTTTTGGATGCAAGAGTCCCAGATTTAATGGACTCAGAAGAGCTTAATTTTCTTTTCTTTTCACTTTTCCTTCTTGCCTGAGGCCTTGCACTGGACCCAGTCCAACTTAAGTCAGACAGTCCAGTTTCTAACACATACCTAATCTTACCTGAACTGAGTCAGTTTTTATTCATTTAAGTCAGCTGACTCTGAACGCAGACTAGAGAAAGAAATGCTCAAATACATTTGGAGTTCTTTCAGATGCCAAAACTGTGGAGCTCAGAGGGACTTACAACAGCCTCCAGAAGCAGCAAGAATGTCGTGAGCTCAGCAGGGTCAGTGTATGGTTACAGTGTATGGTCATTTGCAGAGTTACTCAATGCTCCTGGAGGCTATTGATAGGAGTCTTGTTTGGGTCCTACTTTTGACACCAGAACCATTCAAGGATAAACCACCGCATGTTAAAATTTTAGGAATTTGAGAAAATGATGTTTTGAATGAGGTAGCACCAACCCAGAAGTGATTAGGAGTGTTCTGTCTAAGGAAACTGAGGGAAAACTTATAGAAAAGAGGCAGAAGCAGAGTAAGAAAATTATTGATTCACTATAGCTTAATACAACAATAGACAGTATTCATTTTAAAACGTTAGACATAATAGATTAACAAAATATACAATGAAATTATTTAAAGTCTTTGGTTAAATGCTGAGAGAATAGAAAAAGAGCGGGGGTGGGGGTGGGGGAATAACCAAAGAACAAAGGGAACAAATAGAGAATATTTAGCAAGGTTAAGTGTTTTATTCATAGTGTATCAATTACTACTCTGTTCATGGGGAATTTGAAGGCTAGATTTATAATACTGAGATTATCAGATTGTATAAAATCTACTATATGTCACCTTCAAGAGCTACTTTGACTATAACAACATAGGTTTAACTAAATCGATTGCAAAGGATGTACAGTGCAAACACAAACCAAAGAAAACTGGAATGGCTACATTAATTTCAGACAAAATATATTCCAGAACAAGGAATATTATCAGAGATAAAGAGGGACATTGTATAATCCTAAAGGAGTCAATTCTCTAGAAAGTAAAAGCTCTAAATGTATATATTCCTTGTAAAAGAGCTTAAAAATACAAGAGCCCTACACTGACAAATCTAAAAGGAAAAATAAATCTACAGTTATATTTGGAGATTCCAACATTCCTCTGTTAGTAATTCATGTAACAAGCAGCCAAAAATCAGTAAGGATATAGAAGACGTAAACCATATTGTCAAGTAACATTGGCTGCCCTGTAAATAAATCCTTTCTCTGCTGCAAAGCTCTGAGTTTCGGCGTTTAACTTGCAGCATGTAACCTGACTCAGTAACAGATTCCACCAAACATTTGAAGTACAAATAGTACTAATGCTACAAAATCTCTTCCAGAAAATAAAAAAGCAGTAAACTATTTAAAAAAAATTTGTGAAACCAGAATTACCCTAGTACCAAAGACAAGAACAGAAACCAACAGATCACTCGTAAACATAGAGGCAAAAATCCTCAACAAAATAAAAGCAAATTCAGCAAAATATAAAAAAAGATAAGAACATCATGATCAAGTGGAATTCATCTCAGGAATTTAAGAATAGTTCTACATTTGAAAAGCAGTCAATATAACATCATATAAAGGGATTAAATAAGAAAAAGAAAATATGATCAGTTCACTAGATACAGGAAACTATTCAGAAATTTTCAACATCCATTTATGATTTTTAAAAAACAAAACTCTCAGCAAACCCAGCCTTATAAAGGGCATCTTAGTCTAATAAAAATTGTCTGTGAAAAAACCTGCAGCTATTATCCTACTTAATGGTGAGGGATTGAATGCTTTCCCCTACAGTCAAGAACAAGAAAGAATGGTCATTCTCATTGCTTTGATTTAATATCATTGTTGGACCCAGTGTCCACACCGTTCCCAGTGCTCATGTGAGACCCAATCTCCAGCCTCAGTCCCGTATGACATCACAACTGGTTCCTGGGATTCTCTAGAGAGGAGATGTCTCTTAGGAGTATTGACCAAATATATGCAGAGGATCCCATCATGAAAGTCATTGTAGAAAAGCTGCCCTATCCGATGCTATCCTGAGAGGGGAAAAGGATCTTTCAAGATTGAATCTTTTCTCATGGCAGAATATCTCCCTGCTCTCTCCAGGGCTGCCTGTGATCTTAGTTGGAACCTCAGGTATGATGCATATGCAGGTTCTATTCTAGAGGAAAAAAAAAAAAAGACCTGGAAGAAGGTCTAACTTCCAGGATCATCCTACAGTGACTGAAGAACTTAACAACAACAAAATAACCACATTAAAAACTTGTATAAACTGCAGAAAATTTCAATAAAACTTCCAACACTCCATCAATGTGTCCTATGTTTTCCCTGTTAAACCAAGCATTGGCCTCATCTTATTACTGCATCTGGAATAAACAGTGATCTGATGAAGACCTAGATCATAGGCAGGGGTGGAGATATGACTTTCAGTCAATATCATAGTTTAGATCTGATGCATGAAAAGCATGATGCTTGTCTATAATTTTATCTATTCATGAAGGAGTCCATGCTTTGGGTCAAACAGGGCCCAAACCACAGGTGTTTAGATCTTCAGGCTTTTTAATCATCCACAACACATAATACTTTTGTTGGATGCAAGATGATTAAAAAGTTGTTTATTTAACTATATAACTACAGGAAGATATACTGTCACTCAATATGTTTTTTTCTCTTTTTTACAAGAATAATTGTCCAGCCAAAATGAGCTCTAGGCCAGAGCAAGACAGTACAATGGACCACACTCTTCAGGAATGTTGAGGGGAAGCCCCTGTGATAAAGTAACCCTCACTAAAGACTTCTGACATTGATCCTTGATCTCCACCCATCACCATTTTGAGATGGGGAAGTAAGATGAGGCCAGGACTTCACCTGTTCTTCAACCAGGGTAACCCTGCACTACCTGCTTTATTCGTCTACACCCCGGCAGAATTTTATTCAGATTTATGTGCCCTGCAAAAAAGTTTAACCTTACTGAATGAGATGTAAGTTCTTTCTAACTTTTGAAGTCTATGGTACCATGTTAAATGAGCATAATCTTTCAAAATAGTACAATTGATGTTGTTAAATTAAAAAGAATACTTCTAGCTAATTCTCTCAAACTTGAATATTTAGAAGAGCTTGCAGTTTTTCTTAATTATCCTACAATTACATTTACCTTGAGATTTTTTTTTAAGTTTCCTATATAGAATGCTATAGGACTTCCCTGCTAGCTTAATGTTAAAGAATCCACTTGCCAAAGAAGGAGACATGGGTTTGATCTGTGCGTCAAGAACATCTCCCGGAGAAGGGAATGGCTAATCACTCCCATATTTTTGTCTGGAAAATTGTATGGATAGAGGAGTCTGGCAAGCTACAATCCATGGGGGCCCCAAAAGAGTCAGACATGACTTTGTGACTGAACAACAACATAGAATACTATATTAGCATTAAGTAAAGAAATGGCAATAGTGCAAAATTAGTGAAGTTTTTAAAATTTAATTTTTTAAAGATTGAGGCATGGTTGATTTACAGCATTATATTATTTTCAGGTGTACAACATAGCGATTCAAATTTTTTACAGATTATACTTCATTTAAAGGTATTATATTGGGGACTGCCCTGGTGATCCAGTGGTTAAGACTTTATCTTCCAATGCAAGGGGTGTAGATTTGATCCCTGGTCAGGGAGCTAAGATTCCATATGTTTCATGTCCAAAAAAAAAAAAAAAAAAAAAAAGAACCAGAAGCAATATTGTAAGAAATTCAATAAAGACTTTTAAAATGATCTACATTAAAAAAATCTTAAAGAAATAAAGTTATTATCAAATATTGCCTATATTCCCTATATGGTACAATATATCTTTGTAGCTTATTTATTTTATAGTGTAGTTTTGATATCAGAAACTAAGAATGTAGGGGCACCTTATAGCTGTGAACAGATCATCAACACACTATTTATACACACACACATATGTTTTCCCTTTCACAATTAAAATAAAACTGAACTTTGCCCCCCAAAATTCACTTTAAAATAAAACACTGTTATTTAATACCTGATTTAACATATTTTGTCTCTTAGTAGCCCCATAAAATCATTCACAATCCAATAACAACATAGATACTGCATGTTAGTATTCATGCAATTTTCCAAAAGGATGCAATTTTATGTGAAGATGTCTAAACAGTTTGGCAAAACACTTATACTTAATATGGTAGGAAGACCCAATGACTTTTCAATAGTGAAACCCATGATCAGGGAAAACAGATGGCTATGGGACACTAAGAGAATTCCTGGGGTCTCCCACAAGTTTCCTTGCAATTCTATTTAGGATGAGAGTTAAAATAATTCAGATTTCTCTGAAATTCAGAATGTTGTGCTACTTTCTGAAAAGTTTAGTGATGTGTAACATTCCCAGAGTGGATGAGCAATATTTTATTTCCACAAGGATCAACACCAAGGGAAAAGCTAAGAGACTGAAGAAGTTAGCCATATGGGAGATATTTCCAGTGTCTCTGGATTAATTGGTTCTACACTTGTACACCAGACATCACTGGTGGGGAAACAAACAAGATACAAGTCCCCAGGCATGGCCTATGAAAGCTACCTAAACCCATAAAAGCCATCATGGAAGCAATGGGTTAATTGTCAAGGAGAGAAAAGAGGCCTCCTCCCAAGGATGGGAATTTATAAAGTGTCTCAAAAGATCTGAAACTGCTTTCTGTTTATTGTTTCATTAATCTCCCAACATCCTTGTGACATGTGAGGACCAATTACCAGCTAAGTATCAGAGCTGTAAAGTTAAGTGGCAAAGTGTGAACACTGGGTCCCTCACATTGACTTCCTGGGAGGACTATTTAGTTAGAGGAGTGATGGATCCTCCCTGGCCATCTAACATCAAAATACGCTGGAAAGTGCTCCATTCTAACTGTTACTCATTTATCCCTGCTCAGCCTCACATCCTCGTACTGCTTCTTTTCCTTGGAAAATATCACTTAACTATGTCATCTGCAGCTCAAAAACAGCTAGACTGCAAAGGTCTCATGGCTCTGGTTTCCATAATAAGGACCATATAAATGAGTGTCTGGGGCTTCCCAGGTGGTGTAATGGTAAAGAACCTACCTGCCACACAAGAGACACAACATATATGGGTTTGATCCCTGGATTGAGAAGATCCCCTGGAGGAGGAAATGGTAACCCATTCCAGTATACTTGCCTGCAAAACCCATGGACAGAGGAGCCTGGTAGGCTTATAGTCCATGGGATCACAAAGAGTCAGACACGGCTGAGAAACTGGGTATTCATGCACAAATGACTGTCTAGGTTTATACTTAAAAGATATCAGAAGTTTGTTCCCAGTAAGGGAAAGGAAATAAGAAATTTAGATTGCTTAATGTCTCCAAGAAATCATGTGTTGGTTAAATCTCCATACAAAAGCAGAGCAAAATGTCAAACAATTGATTGCTGAATTTGATCAATGGGGACAACCTAACCAACCAGAGTAACTCATCCGGAGAAACTGTCCCCGGTGTATCCCCATCACCTGAGGTCATACGTAGACTGCCAACTACAGTACATCATGCAGCTTATTTCACTTAATGTAGTTATTTACTGCTTTTACTTAGGAATAATGTCTCCTGATGTCTGTGAGTAATTTTAAAGTAATTTTCTTCTGAGGGGAATTGTCTCTCCCTGGTGCCAGCTTGCTATGTGAATCAGGCCAGCATACACATTTTAAAAATTTGATCATCTTAACAAAAATGATGTAAGCAATTGAAAAAATATCAGGAAACTATAAATACTTATATTATTAGAGAATCATTTATTAAAGGTTTTGACATAATAGAAGCATTATATTGATGGGAAAAGATACCTATACCTATTAATTAATCATATTTAACATTTTCTCCATGCATTACCAAGTTGGAAAGTATTGCATTTTTCCCACTAAAAATGCTTTGAATATATTCCTTTTTTTTTTTAAAGCCTAGCTCTTGCCTACAAGATAAAATGCTGTTTAGAGTGCAATTAACTTTGGTTCTTGTAAGCAGAGCAGAGTATCTAAGGAAGGATGGTAGGTGGACATGAAATCTTCCAGAAGTCTATGCATCATTGCCAAGGATTCTGACAGTATCACATTACCCACAAGCTTCTGTATATCAGATTTATAACAGCCCACCATCACCCCAGAGGCCAGAGCAAGGTAAGTGGATGTGGGCCTGGGTCTTTCTCAGCTGCAAACATGAGGTAAAGCCTTTATCCAAGAGGTACTGAAGTTGGAAGAAGTTTTACAATAAGAGTTCACGGTCCTTCGAGGATGAGCAGAAAATCTAAAGTGTGTGTAGTGCTGGGGCCTGCAGAGCCAAATTAGGAGGCAAAGAGAAGCAGGTATTGGGCATGGCAAATGCTGTGATGTTGAACCTGCTGTGTTTTAAAGTGCTTCAGGCCTCTGCCTGCTGAGATCCAAAGAGTAATATCCTCATTTGTGCAGCTCTCTGCTCTATAAAATCACAGACTCTGAATAATTGGGAGGCATTAAAAAGGCACAGACTATTTCTAAAAAAGTTCAGGCTTATTATTTGTGAGAAAATGCAGTAATGAAGGAGCAGGTGACCAATTACTGGAGGAAAGGTCCTTAGGAGACCAGCCTTCATTACCCAACAGGAAAGATTTTTCTCTGCTCTATCAACCACTTGTATACAAATACAAGATTCTCAAGAATTTAAGGGTCTTGCAAAATTGTATGTCTCTGTCATTAAAATATTCCATCTCCTCATGTCTCTTATGGAGACTACATTTTTACCAACCCTCAAATTCCTTTTTTATTCATTGAAAGGTTAATTTTAGCCAACTTTCTCGTAAATTCTTAGAGCATAATTGCTTGTTTGTTGTTTAGTTTTGTCTTATTCCTTGTACCTCAGAAAGAAAATGAAAGCCAGAGCAGAAAGAGAAGCAGAATTCTTCCAGGAGATCCTTAATATAAATAAAATGATAGACATCACAGTCCCAACCAAACCCTACCACATGTCCTTGGAAGGACAGTCACAGGTGTGCAAAGTTCTAGATGGGGTCTATATTGAATTTGCCAAGGAAGAGCCATCTTTCTTTAGTGACATTCAGTTTCTGATCATCAGGAGTGTGACACAAGTTTATGATATTTGGGCAGAAATCATGAAAACCAGCAACAAAAAGTGACTTCCACAGAAGGAAACTTCTGGGGTCATGAAAGGGAAGGAGAGCAAGGAGATCACCTGCTGGGGTCCAGCCCCGGTGGATCCAGGGAATTCGAAGGGTGGACGGAGTCAGCGAGGAAAAAACTTATTTATTTATTAATATAAGATTAGATTAGGAAGAAATAGTGTAGTAGGAAAATAAAGTTGAGAAAGAGGGCTGAATAACTTGGATTATGTGGAAGACCAATAAAATTCCAGACAAGGAATTTGCACCATCTACGTTGGGCCACTGGTGCTCGCTTGAATATCTAAGGGTGCCTCACCTTAGGCTCCCTTTCCTGCGGGTCTTAAGAGCCAGGGCAAGTAAGTAGACTTGGCAAGCCTCCACGCCCCAGATGGGAATTCAGCCTGAAATCAAAGTAAAGAGGAGAGGGAGGGAAAGGGAGAAAAGGAGAGAAAGAGACACACACACACACACACACACGGGGGAAACCAGCCCAGCGACTGGCTCCGGCCCATATTGTCTAGAAAGGCCTTTTATACCTTTTTTTGTACATAGAGATCAATGGGTAATGCAAAATTATGCAGTGTTAGCAGTCCAGACTCTTATCAAAACCAGGCTTTTCTCTCTGCTTACCTAATTGTATACACAAGTCTTAGGTGATTTACATCATCTTCTGGCCAAAAAGGGCCAATTAAAATTTTACAGTCTTTTTTCTGATAAGGGTTTGTCAACCAGAAGACTTATTTGTGTTGATCTTCCCAAAGTCTGGTGCCATTCTCAGAAAGCACTAAATAAAGTTACATTCTTACATAGCAAGGACAC
This sequence comes from Ovis canadensis, assembly GCF_042477335.2. Taxonomy (NCBI): domain Eukaryota; kingdom Metazoa; phylum Chordata; class Mammalia; order Artiodactyla; family Bovidae; genus Ovis; species Ovis canadensis. The sequence goes on along the minus strand of NC_091246.1, from coordinate 47,044,430 downwards.
AAGAGGAGTGCAGTGATATATAACAAAGAGAAAAGTAATTAACTGAAAAGTCTAGTGTTGCTAACATCAAAACTACTATACATCTTTTTCCATATCCCGTTTACATTGATTAACATCCTCCCAGGTGCCTAATATGGAGGCCTGGCAGCAATCATTGAGTCAAAAGTGAAAACCCTCTACCAATATAATTTTTAACTCTTTAGAAAAGGCTCTGTATCTTTAAGATGCTTTTAAGCTTTGTGCCTCTCGCAGTTGGGGGGGGCTGTAAGCAATTCACAAGCTGTAAGAGGTCCGGGGGAACCTGTTAGGCAAGCTAGAGAGTTATCAGAGGGGGTTTAACTGAAACATCCCTTTCAAATGCAGAAGGATAAAGCCCTGATTTGACTTTTTCCAGAGAATATCAAAAGAGTGGAAAAGCAGGCAGATTCTTATTTTTTTGGGGGTGGATGCTCAGAAAATTCCAGGGGGAAAACCTGAGGTCTGATTAGCCTTGCCATCAGAGCTCTGCCGCATGACCTTGTCACGGGTGGAATTCCTCATGCTGGCTCTCCCGGCAATCAGCCACAGTTATAGGGAAAGGCCACTGGGGCCAGGGTGTTGTCAAGTCACCTTCCCACCCAACCCAGGGAGTCAGATGAGTACAGACAGCTCCAGCCAGGGCTTCAGATATCTGAGCTAAACCAGAGCCCTGACCACAGAGCTGCAAGGCAGGAGAGAAAATCCAGACCATTGTAGTTTTCTACTTTTGTCAAGAATGGAATAATCTCTAATATATTCTGCTTTGGTGAGCCATAGAAAGTGTTAGTCGTTCAGTTGTATCTGACTTTTTGGGACCCCATGGACTGTAGCCTGCCAGGCTCCTCTGTCCATGAAATTCTCCAGGCGAGAATACTGGAGTGGGTGTCCATTCCCTTCTCCAAGGAGATCTTCCCACCCCAGGGATCAAACCCAGGTCTCCCTCATTGCAAGCAGATTCTTTACCATCTGAGCCACCAGGGAAGCCCAGCTGTAGAAGTCTCCTAGAATTCAGCCTTGATCTGTAATCATACTCTCCCTGGATGCTTCCACGTGCAGTTCTCACTCATCAATTCAGTAAAGCCAGAGTTTTCCCTCAAAGATGTCCATTTTGAAATTTTCCCTCCCTGCAGCTTGACCTTGGTGTTAATGCGCTTCTTCTCACTGCATCATTACCCTAGACAGAGTTTCGGTTCTCCTTTGTCCAGATTTCCAACAGATTCATAACTGAATCATGGGGCTCATGCCTCTTCTCTCTGGTCCGTTATCTGCATACTCCTGAGTGTCTCCTTAAAAAGTTAAGCAGATTGTCTTGCTGCCCTGCGAGAACTCTCCTTTGATTCTACTACAGTTAGAATAAAATCAGATCTGGCATTCCCAGTGGGTCCCAGCTTAACCTGACCCACTTCCCTGTCGCCCATCTCTCTCACCTCTCTCCCATCATGCTCCCCTTTACCACTGAACTATAATTTGTTGTTTTAGTTGCTAAGTCATGTCTAACTCTTTTGGTACTTCATGGACATTAGCCCGCCAGGATCCTTTGCCCATGGGACTTCCCAGACAAGAGTACTGGAGTGGGTTGCCATTTCCTTTTCCAGGTATCTTTCCAACCCAAGGATAGAACCTTCATCTCCTGCATTGGCAAGTGGATTCTTTACCACTGAGCCACCAGGGAGGCCCTAACAGTGGCCTGTTCTCCATAATTTCCTGGCAATGCCTGGCTCCTCCCGCCTCTAGGGCTCCCCACCTCTCAGGCTGGTTAACTCTTTGCCAGTCTGCATGCAGCTCTCACCTTGTACAACCCTGGGGAATTAAGATCCTACTTGCCACTGAGTATGGCCAAAAACCCAAACAAAACAAGCAAACAAAAATAAAAAACAACAGCAGAAAAATGTCCATTCCTGTTATTATTACCCAGTGCATTTCCTTCCTGTTGCTTAACACAATTGGAGCTGACTTCCCTGAGTTGTGTGTCTCTGGGTCTCTAGATGGTGATTTCCAGGAGGGGTGGACTTGTCCAGAGTTATAAACATAGTGCCTGGCCCATGATCTGACCCCAAGGGGGTGTTCTGTCTTTACTGAAAGATTATGTTAACATACACACTTAACTGTATATCCTCACACAGGTTATCATAGTCTGAGCATGTCCCCCCCCCCCCAAACTGTATAAAAATGATTAAGAAAAACTTATTGCATTGTATTAAAAAGTTTGTAAAAAGACCTCACCCATTAAGAATTCTTACTCTCTGTTATAAATGTCTGTTTTGCTTTTAGTTGTGAACTTTAAAAATAAGATTTTATGTTTCTTTTCTTTTTTGAATATTTGAAATATAGACACACTATTTTTCTGTCAACTTTCCAAAATCTGACACAAGTACTGAAAGAAAAAATATTTGTTTAGTGGACACTTCTATTAATAGTTCCTTATTTCCTTTTTTGTTTTATTCTGCTTTTTAGTTCAGAAAATGCCTGACTTCCCTTCCCTCGACATGCAATCGGTGCCTCCTGGGAGGAGCTGGTCTCATCCATCAAGCTCAACTGGGTGAACGTGAATGGACCTCTTTGGAACAGCTGGCCTGAGGCTGCTCACAGTGTCCTGGGCACTGAACACTGCCACAACAGGTGGAGCACTTGAAAGCACTTTAGTTACCTATTTTTTTTCCCAAAGAAGTCCTCTCTCAGGCCACTTGTCTCTAGACGTAGGAGAAGAATGACTGTCCTTCCATGGCTAGAGGAGTGAGCTGGGACCTCAGACCTGGCTCACTGCTAAGCCCATCACTTTGGCTGGGGTCTCTGGCAATTCCTTGACTCACAGAAAGTACAGGTGGAGGCTCTTTGCTCTTCCCCTGCTTTTCAGATCCTTATTCCTCATCTGGAGCCCAGGACCAGCCGACCTGCCTGGCACCTCAGTGAGCTGTGAGTCTGCAGCTGGGCCCCGGATCCTGGTCTGCCATTCCAATTATACACTTTTTAGAAGTTAGGCAGCCAGGAGTCTGAGACTGTGGTTGGCTTGCTCCAAATGGGACCTTGTCACATCCTCCTGCCACAGGACCCGGAAAAGGTACAAAAGGGAAATAATGATGTCTATCGCATAGGCAAGTTGGGAGGGTCAGAGAGCTGGTTGATGTGAAATGCCCATTGGTCATCAGGTACCTGATGAATGCTCAAAGGAACACAAGCTCTTCAAAGAAAAGAAAGTTAAGTCAGATTCAGTGATACCTACTATTAAGATAAAATCAAACTAGAAGATCCATGGTTTGCTGGGACTCCTACATGCAGGGGAGGGCCAGGTGGAGATGGGCAGAGAGGGTGAGCTGCAGTGTGTCTTTGTCCAGCAGAAGTTACTCATGCTGTTGGGTTGTCCACTTCACAGGGCTGTATTTCATACAGGACAGATCATTTTCCTCTGAGCCAAAATCAATCTTTCTCCCAAACCAGGGGTCATAAAACAATCTTCAGAAGGAAAGAATCAACCTTCAGATGCCCATCATCCCTTTTGAGACAGTAAATAAAACATGAAAACACGAAAAAGGATCCAAGACCAAAAGGACTGCAACTGGTCCCAGGGGATTTTTTTCATCATAGGCTTTGATTGAAGTAGCCTGTTAGCCAGGTAGGGAAATTCCACAGCCCTAGGGATGTTCAGTGAACCAGTGGCACTCTGTGCAAATAACACAGGTCTTCATCCTTCTTCCAACTCAGTTCCAGCCCTTAACTTTGAAAAATGTGACATCATCAAGTATGTTTTATATTAATAATAGTTACCCTGAAGTGAATTCCTAGCAGGCAGACTCACAGGAGTTTACTGTGTACAGGCTATAGGCTCAGTCATATCTGACTCCTTGTGACCCCATGGACTGTAGCCCACCAGGCTCCTCTGTCCATAGGAATTTTCAGGCAAGAATACTGGAGTGGGTTGCCATTTTCCTCCTCCAGGGGATCCTCCCAACCCAGGCATCCTACCAACGTTTCCTGTGTCTCCTGCATTGCAGGCAGATTCTTTACCTGCTGAGCCATCAGGGAAGCTTGTGGACAGGTTGGGTCTGGGAACTGTGTAAATAACTACGGTGGCTTTAAACCCTCAAAGCAACTGTGCCCATTACCTGGAACATCCCATCTGTCTTTTGTTTCTTTCTGTTCCTATTCGGATGCTTCCCATGGCATTTTAGGGAAACAGCCCCAAATCACATGCTTTGCTTTCTCACTGGAATGACACCCTGATCTCTCAGCATTGGCAGAGCTGCCACCGTGAAGATCAGGGGAGCCTGCTGCCCAGGGTCTGCTATGCAACTCCATCAGGAAACCAGGGACGTTTACGTCTGGAGCAGCAACAGAAAACTGTGACCCAGGAGGCCTGAGCTCCCTCAGGCACCTCTCTTGTTTCTGGGCTGTGACACTTGTAAGTGATAGCACACTCTGTGGCCCTGTGTATGCAGATGTGTTGGGTTCCAGAGACTTGCCCGCATTTACTCTCATCAAATAGGGAGAAGAGTTGGGCCAATGATGGTGCATTGCTGTCCTCTTGCCTTCTCTGGCTGGGTCTTAGGAGGAGCACTGTGTGAACGGTGTTTAGGACCTTATGTCTGAGGAGGGGTCGAGGGCGAGAGGCACAGCCTCTCTGAGGATGGAGATCATTGGAGATGTGGCAGATGGCACAGCCCTCCTATTGGGCTGAAGTCTTGTGGGCTTCCCCTCCTCCTCTTGCAGCTTTGACAGGAACCAAATTCAAGTCCCTGTCTAAACTGGGATCATCATCACAGCCCTTTCAACAGTATTCGGTTAGATTGTGAGTGTCTTGTCCTGGAGATGGGGAAGTAGTTAATTGCACTTCTCTCCATCCTCAAATAAGTGACTTGTTTAACTTTTTACAGGACTTACTGTTTGAGGGCTGCCCTGAACTGCTGCATGTAGCCTGTTGGGGAATTAACAGCTCTGATTAGTTTCTATGCTTCTGTGCAACCCTGAGAGGCTGAGCTGGTTCCCAACCCATGTCATTTGACCCTAAGACATATTCATTGGCTTTAAGCCATACAACTGCTTGCCTGTGGTACATGCTTTTCTTTTGTTTGTTTGTTTCCTCAGTTTATGCTTATTTTACTTTGTTACCTCCCTAAGGAGGAAAAATCATTCTCCACCCTTAATAGTCCTCGGTTGAGAGCCTCTTGTAACAAAAGACTGACTAACAGGGAAAACAAACAGAAGTTTAGTAACATGTAAGCCTCCCACAGGAGGGCCGAGAGGAGCTACTCCACGTTCAAGGTCAGGAGGGGCAGCGGTGAGAAGATACCCCTCATCCAAGGTAAGGAGCAGTGACTGCACGTTGCTGAGGAAGCCATGAAGAGATACCCCACCTCCAAGGTAACAGAAACCCAAGTAAGATGGTAGGTGATATGAGAGGACATCAGAGGGCAGATACACGGAAACCATAATCACAGAAAACTATCCAATCTGATCACACGGACCACAGCCTTGTCTAACTCAATGAAACTAAGCCATGCAGTGTGAGGCCACCCAAGATGGGCAGGTGATGGTGGAGAGGTCTGACAGAATGTGGTCCACTGGAGAAGGGAATGCAAACCATTTCAGTATTCTTGCCTTGAGAACCCCATGAACAGTATGAAAAGGCAAAATGATAGGATATTGAAAAAGGAACTTCCCAGGTTTGCAGATGCCCAGTATGCTAGTGGAGATCAGTGGAGAAATAACTCCAGAAAGAATGAAGGGATGGAGCCAAAGCAAAAACAATACCCAGCTGTGGATGTGACTGGTGATAGAAGCAAGGTCAGATGCTGTAAAGAGCAATATTGCATAGGAACCTGGAATGTTAGGTCCATGAATCAAGGCAAATTGAAAATAGTCAAACAGGAGATGGCAAGAGTGAACATCAACATTTTAGGAATCAGCAAACTAAAATGGACTCAAATGGGTGAACTTAACTCAGATGACCATTTTATCTACTACTGTAGGCAGGAATCCCTTAGAAGTAATGGAGTAGCCAATCATAGTCAACAAAAGAGTCTGAAATGCAGTACTTGGATGCAATCTCAAAAACGACAGAATGATCTCTGTTCGTCTCCAAGGCAAACCATTCAATGTCACAGTTATCCAAGTCTATGCCCCAACCAGTAATGCTGAAGAAGCTGAAGTTGAATGGTTTTAGGAAGACCTACAAGACCTTTTAGAACTAACACCCCAAAAAGATGTCCTTTTCATTACAGGGGACTGGAATGCAAAAGTAGGAAGCCAATAAACACCTGGAGTAACAGGCAAATTTGGCCTTGGAATGCGGAATGAAGCAGGGCAAAGGCTAATAGAGTTTTGCCAAGAGAACGCACTGGTCATAGCAAACACCCTCTTCCAACAACACAAGAGAAGACTCCACACACGGACATCACCAGAGGGTCAACACCGAAATCAGATTGATTATATTCTTTGCAGCCAAAAATGGACAAGTTCTATACAGTCATCAAAAACAAGACCAGGAGCTGACTGTGGCTCAGATCATGAAATCTTTATTACCAAATTCAGACTTAAATTGAAGAAAGTAGGGAAAACCACTAGACCATTCAGGTATGACCTAAATCAAATTCCTTATGATTATATAGTGGAAGTGAGAAATAAATTTAAGGAACTAGATCTGATAGAGAGAGTGTCTGATGAACTATGGACAGAGGTTCAAGACATTGTATAGGAGACAGGGATCAAGACCATCCCCATGGAAAAGAAATGCAAAAAAGCAAAATGGCTGCCTGGGGAGGCCTTACAAATAGCTGTGAAAATAAGAGAAGTGAAAAGCAAAGGAGAAAAGGAAAGGTATAAGCATCTGAAAGAAGAGTTCCAAAGAATAACAAGAAGAGATAAGAAAGCCTTCCTCAGTGGTCAATGTAAAGAGAGAGAGGAAAATAACAGAATGGGAAAGACTAGAGATCTCATCAAGAAAATTAGAGAAACCAAGGGAATATTTCCTGCAAAGATGGGCTAGATAAAGGACAGAAATGGAATGGACCTAAAAGAAGCAGAAGATATTAAGAAGAAGTGGGAAGAATACACAGAAAAACTGTACAAAAAAGATCTTCATGACCCAGATTATCATGATGGTGTGATCACTCACCTAGAGCCAGACATCCTGGAAAGTGAAGTCAAGTGGGCCTTAGAAAGCATCACTATGAACAAAGCTAATGAAGGTGATGGAATTCCAGTAGAGCTATTTCAAATCCTGGAAGATGATGCTGTGAAAGTGCTACACTCAATATGCCAGCAAATTTGGAAAACTCAGCAATGGCCACAGGACTGGAAAAGGTCAGTTTTCATTCCAATCCCAAAGAAAGGCAATGCCAAAGAATGCTCAAACTACCGCACAATTGCACTCATCTTACACGCTAGTAAAGTAATGCTCAAAATTCTCCAAGCCAGGCTTCAGCAATACGTGAACTGTGAACTTCCTGATGTTCAAGCTTGTTAAGAAAAGGCAGAGGAACCACAGATCAAATTGTCAACATCTGCTGGATCATGGAAAAAGCAACAGAGTTCCAGAAAAACATCTATTTCTGCTTTATTGATTATGCCTAAGCCTTTGACACTGTGGATCACAATAAACTGGAAAATCCTGAAAGAGATGGGAATACCAGCCCACCCTCTTGAGAAATCTATAGGCAGGTCAGGAAGCAACAGTTAGAACTGGACATGGAACAATAGACTGGTTCCAAATAGGAAAAGGAGTCTGTCAAGGCTGTATATTGTCACCCTGCTTATTTAACTTATATGCAGAGTACATCATGAGAAACCCTGGGCTGGAAGAAGCACAAGCTGGAATCAAGATTGCTGGGAGAAATATCAATAATCTCAGATATGCAGATGACACCACCCTTATGGCAGAAAGTGAAGAGGAACTAAAAAGCCTCTTGAAGAAAGTGAAAGTGGAGACTGAAAAAGTTGGCTTAAAGCTCAACATTCAGAAAATGAAGATCATGGCATCTTGTCCCATCACTTCATGGGAAATAGATGGGGAAACAGTGGAAACAGTGTCAGACTTTATTTTTTGGGCTCCAAAATTACTGCAGATGGTGATTGCAGCCATGAAATTAAAGGACGGTTACTCCTTGGAAGGAAAGTTATGACCAACCTAGATAGCATATTCAAAAGCAGAGACATTACTTTACCAACAAAGGTCCATCTAGTCAAGGCTATGGTTTTTCCTGTGGTCATGTATGGATGTGAGAGTTGGACTGTGAAGAAAGGTGAGTGCCGAAGAATTGATGCTTTTGTACTGTGATGTTGGAGAAGACTCTTGAGAGTCCCTTGGACTGCAAGGAGATCCAACCAGTCCATTCTAAAGGAGATCAGTCCTGGGTGTTCTTTGGAAGGAATGATGCTAAAGCTGAAACTCCAATAATTTGGCCACCTCATGTGAACTGTTGACTCATTGCAAAAGTCTCTGATCCTGTGAGGGATTGGGGGCAGGAGGAGAAGGGGACAACAGAGGATAGGATGGCTGGATGGCATCACTGACTCGATGGACGTGAGTATGGGTGAACTTCAAGAGTTGGTGATGGACAGGGAGGCCTGGCGTGGTGCAGTTCATGGGGTTGCAAAGAGTCGGACACGACTGAGCAACTGAACTGAACTGAAGCCTCCCACATTAATGGGAAATTGCCAGGAGAAGTGAATAACTCTTCAACAGCCAAACCACCACCTCAAATAACTTTTGTTGTTGTTGTTTAGTCACTAAGTTGTGTCAGACTGTTTGTGACCACATGGACTCTATACCCCACCAGAATGCTCTGTCCGTGGGATTTTCCAGGCAAGAATACTGGAGTTAGTTGCCATTTCCTTCTCCAGGGGATCTACTCGACCCAGGGATTGAACCCTCCCTCATCTATTGCATTGGCAGGCATATATTTTACCGCTGAGCCAACAAATACAGACCAAAGAAGACCATGTGTGTGAAGGGGCCTAATTACGGGAGATAATCAGTAGAAGCACAGTAAACAAGGTAAAGTTTGTTAAACAGAGTTAGTTCAGTTCAGTTCAGTCACTCAGTCGTGTCCGACTCTTTGCGACCCCATGAATCACAGCACGCCAGGTCTCCCTGTCCATCACAAACACCCGGAGGTCACTCAGATTTATGTTTGAGTCAGTGATGCCCTCCAGCCATCTCATCCTCCGTCGTCCCCTTCTCCTCCTGCCCTCAATCTCTCCCAGCATCAAAGACTTTTCCAATGAGTCCCCTTTTCGCATGAGGTGGCCAAAGTACTGGAGTTTCAGCTTTAGCATCATTCCTTCCAAAGAAATCGCAGGGCTGATCTCCTTCAGAATGGACTGGTTGGATCTCCTTGCAGTCCAAGGGACTCTCAAGAGTCTTCTCCAACACCACGGTTCAAAAGCATCAATTCTTCAGCCTTCAGCTTTCTTCACAGTCCAACTCTCACATCCATACATGACTACTGGAAAAACCATAGCCTTGACTAGACGGACCTTAGTCGGCAAAGTATATTCTCTGCTTTTGAATATGCTATCTAGCTTAGCCATAACTTTTCTTCCAAGGAGTAAGCGTCTTTTAATTTCATGGCTGCAGTCACCATCTGCAGTGATTTTGGAGCCCAGAAAAATAAAGTCTGACACTGTTTCCACTGTTTCCCCATCTATTTCCCATGAAGTGATGGGACCAGATGTCATGATCTTTGTTTTCTGAATGTTGAGTTTTAAGCCAACTTTTTCACTCTCCACTTTCACTTTCATCAAGAGGCTTTTAGTTTCTCTTCACTTTCTGCCATAAGGGTGGTGTCATGTGCATATCTGAGGTTATTGATATTTCTCCCGGCCATCTTGATTCCAGCTTGTGTTTCTTCCAGTCCAGCATTTCTCATGATGTATTCTGCATATAAGTTAAATAAGCAGGGTGACAATATACAGCCTTGACGTACTCCTTTTCCTATTTGCAGCCAATCTATTGTTCCATGTCTGGTTCTAACTGTTGCCTCCTGACCTGCATACAGATTTCTCAAGAGGCAGGTCAGGTGGTCTGGTATTCCCATCTCTCTCAGAATTTTCCACAGTTTATTGTGATCCACAGTGTCAAAGGCTTTGACATAGTCAATAAAACAGAAATAGATGTTTTTCTGGAACTCTCTTGCTTTTTCAATGATCCAGCGGATGTTGGCAATTTGATCTCTGGTTCCTCTCCCTTTTCTAAAACCAGCTTGAATATCAGGGAGTTCACGGTTCACATATTGCTGAAGCCTGGCCTGGAGAATTTTGAGCATTACTTTACTAGCATGTGAGATGATTGCAATTGTGCGGTAGTTTGAGCATCATTTGGCATTGCCTTTCTTTGGGATTGAAATGAAAACTGAACTTTTCCAGTCCTGTGGCCACTGCTGAGTTTTCCAAATTTGTTGACATATTGAATGCAGCACTTTCACAGCATCATCTTCCAGGATTTGAAATAGCTCTACTGGAATTCCATCGCCTCCACTAGCTTTGTTCATAGTGATGCTTTCTAAGGCCCACTTGACTTCACTTTCCAGGATGTCTGGCTGTAAATGAGTGATCACACCGTCGTGGTTTCCGGGTCGTGAAGATCTTTTTTGTACAATTCTTCTGTGTATTCTTGCCGGCCGCAGCCACCTGTGCTTTAAACAGAGTTAAGTCCTTGTCTACGCCATTGATTAGAGTTTCTAGAGTTTTAGTCATCCTCCTCTTCCTAGTACAGAGGAGACACCCTTGCAAATGTCTCTTACAAAGGGCCACTACTACTCAGTGTTTCAGAGCTTTTCCTCTGTCTGATGTTTCTTAAAAATAATCAGTCCCAAACAATCCCCATGCCCAAGGGGTGTAACTGGGGTTAGCATATTCTGCTCCCCTACACCCCCAAATTTGCAAATCCAAAGTCCATGGTGATCCCCTGAGATGACCAGGAGAGCCAGAATCTATTAGATAGCTGATAAAATCTCATTTGAACAAACTTGATACAGGACTAAAATTGCTTCATTAAAAAGCAATTACAGTTTAAAAAGAAAAGAACAGTTGAGGGAGAATTATTTTTACTTGGCTGAAATTTTTGTAAAATTCAATCAGTCCTTGCTCTTGACCAAACCTTAGGACCTGGCCTCTTCCCAATGTCCCACTTGTTTTCTCCTCAGCGTTTTAAGTCCCTTCTGTGTTTTTCAGTCTCTCTTCCTCTGCTTGCTTGTCCACGGCCCAGCTCCAGCTCATTCTAGTTCATCTCTTTCCCAGATTTATGCCAAGAAATCTCTCCAAGAAAATCTGCATAAAGTGCAAATACAGCCCAAAGAGCAGATTGACATAAAAGCAAAAAAAAAAAAAAAATCATACAGGATATTTATTCTGAGCTGCTTTCTTTTGTTTGGGAATTAATTAGAATGAGATCAACTGCAAGGGGCCTTCTCTAATTCAGGCTAAACACTGGCCATGAAGATGGGGGCTGAGGTCCCAGAAGGACCCAGTCTGTTCATTCCCCATTCTAAGTGCTGTGATCAAAGCCTGCAAAAGAGAGAAAGCAAATAGGAGTCTTATGAGCAGTGCATGCTGGAATGTGTTTTAGTAAGATGTATATATACTCAGTTGTGTCCATCCCTTAGGCTACCCCATGTAGCCCTCCAGGCTCCTCTGTCCATGGAATTTACCAGGCAAGCATAGTGGAGTGGTTTGTTATTTCCTCCTCCAGGGAATCTTCCCAAGCCAGGGATCAAACTCGTGTCTCCTATGTCTCCTGCATTGACAGGCAGATTCTTCACCCTAGCACTACCTGGGAATTCATAATTTTTATATTAGCTATTGCTTTCAATCTTAATGACTCATTCGCTTTTTTAGAGAGCAGCATAATCAGAGGTTGTTTCCTGCCTTCATTGCTCATTAAGTGTTTTTTAAATTTAGGTCTCAGGGATAAAAATACACATATGTGCAGTTGGGTTTAGAAACAAAATATTCCAAACCTGATAGTCTTTTCTGTGGGATAACACACTGTCACCCCCTGGACCACTGCTGCCTGCCTGGGCCTTTTGTCCCAGTACTGTTGCTTCAGTTCTGTGGACTCTGCTCTGCGCTTCCCACTCACCTGGCAACTGGCCTTGTCAGTGCCCATAGGGAGCTTTGCCATAGCTTTCTCTGTCATCTGCATGGCATGATCCAGAGTCTTCAGTCCAGCATCACAGAGGATGGCTATTCTCATTGTCTGTGGATGCAGGATCTGCCCGCTGATCCTAAGCTGCAGACAGTAGTCACTGTAGAGGCTCAGCTGCTGCCTTTCAGGAATTCCTACCTGACAGAATGATGGAAGACAGAGATTCACACACAGATCAGTTGCAGTGTAATATAGTCAAGAGCTACATAAGAAAATAAATGTGACTTTTTGCAATGTGGGGAATTTATTTGAATTCTGATTTGAACAAATTGTAATTTTTATTGTTAGGTATTTTTTCAGAAAACCTCAGTGATTTTTTTTAATGATTATTAAATAATGAACACCCTCTTCCAACAAAACAAAAGAATATTCTACACATCACCAGATGGTCAAAGCCAAAATCAGATTGTTTATATTTGCAGCTGAAGATGGAGGAGTTCTATACAGTCAATGAAAACAACTCTGGGAGCTTACTGTGGCTCAGATCATGAACTCCTTATTGCCAAACTCACACTAAAGAAAGTAAGGAAAACCACTAGACCATTCAGGTATGACCTAAATCAAATCCCTTACGATAATACAGTGGAAATGATAAAGAGATTTAAGGGATTAGATCTGATAGAGTGCCTGAAGAACTATGGACTGAGGTTCGTGACATTGTACAAGAGACACGGATCAAGACCATCCCCAAGAAAAAGAAATGTACAAAGGCAAAATGGTTGTCTGAGGAGGCCTTATAAATAGCTGAGCAAAGAAGAGGAGCTAAAGGCAAAAGAAAAGGGAAAGATATACCCACCTAAATGCAGAGTTCCAAAGAATAGCAAGGAGAGATAAAAAAGCCTTCCTATGTAATCAGTGCAAATAAATAGAGGAAAACAATAAAATGGGAAAGACTGGAGATGTCTTCAAGAAAATCAGAGATACCAATGGAACATTTCAAGCAAAGATGGGCACAATAAAGGACAGAAACTGCATGGACCTAACAGACGCAGAAGATATTAAGAAGAAGTGGGAAGAATACACAGAAGAACTATACAAAAAAGATCTTCATTACCCAGATAATCATGATGGTGTGATCATTCACCTAGAGCCAGATATCCTGGAGTATGAAGTCAAAAGGACCTTAGGAAGCATCACTACAAACAAAGTTAGAGGAGGTGATGGAATTCCAGTTGAGCTAGTTCAAATCGTAAAAGATAATGCTGTGAAAGTGCACTCAGTATGCCAGCAAATTTGGAAAATTCAGCAGTGGCCACAGGACTGGAAAATGTCAGTTTTCATTCCATTCCCAAAGAAAGGCAATGCCAAATAATATTCAAACTACTGCACAGTAGCACTCATGAATGCTTGCAATTGCAAATTAATGCTTAAAATTCTCCAAGCCAGGCTTCAACAGTATGTGAAATGTGAAATTCAGGATCTTCAAGCTGGATTTAGAAAAGGCAGAGGAACCAGAGACCAAATTGCCAACATCTGTTGAATCAACCATTGAAAAAACAAGCAAGTTCCAGAAAAACATCTACTTTTGCTTTATTGACTATGCCAAAACCTTTGACTGTGTGGATCATCACAAACTGTGGAAAATTCTTAAAGAGATGGGAATACCAGACCACCTGACCTGCCTCCTGAGAAATCTGTATGCAGGTCAACAAGCAACAGTTAGAACTGGACACGGAACAACAGACTGGTTCCAAATCAGGAAAGGTGTACATCAAGGCTGTATATTGTCACCTGCTTATTTACTTATATGCAGAGTACTTCATGTGAAATGCTGGGCTATGTGAAGCACAAGCTGGAATTAAGATTGCTGGAAGAAATATCAATAACCTCAGATACGCAGATGACACCACCCTTATGGCAGAAAGCAAAGAACTGAAGAACCTGTTGATGAAAGTGAAAGAAGAGAGTGAAAAGGCTGACTTAAAACTCAACATTCAGAAAATTAAGATCATGGCATCCAGTCCCATCACTTCATGGCAAATAGGTGGGGAAACAATGGAAACAGTGCCAGACTATTTTTTCTGGGCTCCAAAATCACTGCAGAGGGTGATTGCAGCCATGAAATTAAAAGACATTTACTCCTTAGAAGAGAGCTATGACAAACTGCTGCTGCTACTGCTAAGTCGCTTCAGTCGTGTCTGACTCTGTGCGACCCCATAGACGGCAGCCCACCAGGCTCTGCTGTCCTTGGGATTCTCCAGGCAAGAACACTGGAATGGGTTGCCATTTCCTTCTCCAATGTATGAAAATGAAAAGTGAAAGTGAAGTCGCTCAGTCGTGTCCGACTCCGTGACCCCACCGACTGCAGCCTACCAGGCTCCTCCATCCATGGGATTTTCCAGGCAAGAGTACTGGATTGGGTTGCCAAACTAGATAGCATATTAAAAAGCAGAGACATTACTTTGCCAACAAAGGTTCATATAGTCAAAGCTATGGTTTTTCCAGTAGTCATGTATGGATGTGAGAGTTGGACTATAAAGAAAGCTGAGTGCCGAAGAATTGATGCTCTTGACCTGTAGTGTTGGAGAAGACTCTTAAGAGTCCCTTGGACTGCAAGGAGATCAAAGCAGTCCATCCTAAAGGAAATTAGTCCTGAATATTCATCGAAAGGACTGATGCTGAAGCTGAAGCTCCAATACTTTGGCCACCTGATGCAAAGAACTGACACATTGGAAAAGACTCTGATGCTGGGAAAGATTGAAAGCAGGAGAAGAGGATGACAGAGGATGAGATGGTTGGATGGCATCTCTGACCCAATGGACATGAGTTTGAGCAAGTTCTGGGAGATGGTGAAGGACAGGGAAGCCTGGTGTGCTGCAGTCCATGGGGTCGCAGAGTCAGACTTGACTGAATAATTGAATAACAACCACAAAATAAAGAACATGATTTTATTCTCAAATTTTTTCATGGTCCAGCTTTCAAAAGTTATATTTGATGACTTTATTGTTTAGAGTATGATGTTATTTTGCCCCTCATCAACAGTACTTTCCTCCCTTATAATGGAAGTGTCTTTTACAAACAACTATTAATTAGAGATGTCTGTAATCTCAAAGTGGTTGAAGTAATCTATTTTTTAAATTTTGGGGGGAGTATGGATGGCATCACTGACTCGATGGACATGAGTCTGAGTGAACTCTGAGAATTGGTGATGGACAGGGAGGCCTGGCATGCTGCGATTCATGGGGTTACAAAGAGTCAGACACGACTGAGCGACTGAACTGAACTGATGGTTGTTTTAAAATATGTTAGTTTCTGATGTACAGCAAAGTGAATCAGCTCTGTGTACACATACATCCCCTCCTTTTTGGATTCCCTTCCCCTTTAGATCACCACAGAGCACTGAGTAGAGTTCCCTGTGCTATATAGTAGGTTCCCATTAGTTGTCTACTTTTTACATAGAAGTGTATATATGTCAAACCCAATCTCCCATTTGAGCTGACCTCAGCTTTCCCTGCTCGGTTCTGAAAAGTTAAAATTTAAAAGTTTGATTAACAAAGTTGGTAAAAGAGAGACAGGAGGTATAAAATATGACCAGCTTCCCAGAGAATGTGAAATCAAGAAAGACTCCCATGGGACCCTCCCAGGAACAAAAGCCGCTCCATGGGCCTTGTCTCCCATTTGTTGCACAGCTTTAGCATTTGAGGCCTCCCCCACTCCCCAAAGAGCAGGCTCAAGCAGTTAATGAATAGAGTCACAGAATCTTGAGTTCTTCCCTGAAGGACAACAATAACAGTGTCTGATACATATTCCTGAGTTGTTATAACCACTACCAGAGGGAAAATGCTAAGTGCATGATGATCATATAACCTTGACATAAGCTGCTTCATCTCAAGCAGTACTGAATCTATGACTTGCATGATTTCAAGAACTGGCCTCAAGGGAAAGGGAACAAACTGACACTGAAGATCAACTGCACTTAAAATAATCAGGGTGATACTGATCAGGCCCTACATGATCAGTTTCAAGATGACCATCAGGGCTAACTGTGCTGTTCTGCACATTGGCCTTACCTGCTGCTCTTTGACAGCAGACCGCCTGACATCAACAGACTTTAGACCACCATACTCCCCTATTTCAAGGTGAATGGGAATGATTTGTTGACCTATTTTCTTAGATCCCCTCTGAGATTAGGATAAGGCTTAAAGGAATTCTTCAGTTGGGATGAACTCTTTTACTAATTACTGTGGGGTTTTATCTTCTAGCCATGTGTGTGTGCTCAGTCGTGTCTGAGTCTTTGTGACCTCATGCTCTGTAGCTCCCCAGGCTCCTCTGTCCATGGAATTTTTCCAGGCAGGAATACTGGAGTGGGTCACCATTTCCTTCTCCAGGGCATTTTTCCCAACCCAGGGATCAAACTTGCATCCTGCATTGGCAGGTGGATTCTTTCCCACTGAGCCAAAGGGCGTCATGATTAGCATGACAACTCTTTGCAAAAATAAGTTAAAAAGTGAGTAATGAGAAGCCTCTTTTGAGTGGCTTTTGAGTAATGAGAAGCAAATAGTGGAACCAAAGAAAATTTCTTATACCGTGTCAGATCCTTTCATTCTAAAAATCCTTGTCACCCATTATCAGCTTGAAAAATTTATAGAAAACAGCTTTTTATCCCATTTCTGTAAAACTGGAAGGAAAATCTGGCAATGGGGAGTGTTACTGAGGCAGTGAGATTATAACTAGGGATTCTCAGCAATTTGTTCTTCGTTCCTTTTTCCTTGCTTTCCGGGACTAGCTCTCCAGAGATTTAGGACTTAGATAACATTCCAGCTGCAAGCACGACTTGATGGCTATTTGGAATCACATGACCAAGACCATCATCTCTGAAAATAGAAGATTGCCTCTTCCCCAACATATAGCCTTTCCTGTTTTCCCTATATAATCTTGGAGCAACAACTCTCCCAGTAAGTTGAGAGGGCCTGGCAGAGAGCTAGCAGCGCAGTTCCACATAAATGAGTAGGTGCACGGACAGAGCAACAGGGCTATAAGATCAGGTGCTGTCGTTTTGCCACAGAAGAATCCTAAATTTTAATGCCCTCTCTGAACTCAGGACTCCTCTTGGGACTCAGCCAGTTGACAGCTTCCTCCCAGTCCCGCCATGTACTAATCTGTCTCTCACGTCTCTTTGCATGTTCCCAAGAAAATGCCCCCAAAGACTCCAAAATAGTCAGGGACAATCAGCTAAAATGTCTCTGGCCTCACTTGGTGCCAGTGCCTCTCAAATCTTCCTGGTATTGAAGAAGGGATTCATAGGGCCTGGACTCCGTCTTAGGCCTGTTCATGCTGATCATGCTTGGCCACCTTTCCAATGGACTCTGAACTCTGTGTTTAGTGCCTATGAAAACAACAACAGAAGGATAAGACCCCCTCCAGACAAGGGAACCTTGGAGATTGTATCTAGGTTACTCATCGCCTAAGAGAAAACATATAATAACACTAATAACCCCTTCCTCCAGACAGGCCATAAATTTTTCTCTATCTATTGGAGTGTAACCTCAGGTTTATTGATTATTGGCTAATTGTTTGACTGTTTGAGCACATGAGCACGTAGCACGTGAATGAGGGGGTTATTGGGATTGTATTTTCCTTGGTTTGTGTAAGTCTCAAGGAATTTGGGGTGGTGGGTTCAGACAAATGCACATGGGGTATAAAAGATTTTCACAGATGCTGGTTGGGGTCTTTGGCTAAGAGGAGACTCTACCTTGGGCCGCCAGTGTAATAAACTGCACTCCACTATCTGCATTGTCCTTCTGAGTGAGTTTGTTTCCCAGAACAAGTGGCTACAACAGTATCACTGTTGATGCCAACGTTGTAACATGCTTGCTATTGCATATATGTGATAACATATGTCTATAAAATGTTACATGAAACATGCCTCTGCAGAAGAGGTCACCAAATCTTTCTTTTCATCTTAATCATATAGCAAGTAAAACATTTCTGTAGAAAAAAATGTGAAAATGGCAAAGTATTCCTATCTGCTTCTGAAGATAAGAATAGCACAATGAACTGGAAAGAATGCTAAGAGCATTAGCATCGGATGACCTGTTGTTGCATCCCATCTCTGCCCAGTTATTCTGTGATCTCCAAAGAGTCTCTTTGATACAGAAAGCTTTCCCATGCACTCCAGCCTCTTTTACATAAACACAAGGTATTTACATGAACATGAAACATTCACACAAACATAAAATGTTTACATTTATGTATTTTAACCATTGAAGAAAATATGCTTGGTATCTAAATCTGAGTAGTCACCTCACAGATGGTGATAAAACTTGGGGTGAATGATGCAAGGGTGGCAAATAAAGATACTGTGATTAAAACCCACTTCCTATTGGCAAACCACAATCCTACTGTGATATTAACAAACATATTTCAAAAATTAACTACAAAGTATGCTTTCTCTGCACAAATTCTAGCCCTTGACTTAAACTTGTTTGCTGTCTCACTTGTAAAATATTTACCAACACTGAAAACGAACAAAATAAGCAATAAAGGTTTATGAATACAAAACAGTTCTTGAGAATATGCCAATAAAGACAGAATAATCTTTAAGGTTGCAGATGGATTTTGTGACAATTGAGGGAAAAGACCCAGGCTATGGCTGTTTAGCTATTGTTTGGTGAGTCTGTTATCTAGAATCCAGATGCTGCCTAGCCGATTTTGGAAATGGAAACCACAGAGGCAGTTTAGCAGGATGGCCTGAGCCTGGACCCCCACGAAGGTAGGAATGGGAAGAAGTAGCAAAGAGGCCAACATAACAGATGGGCAGCAGGAGAGTTCTCAGGGAGTTGATGAGCTTTTATTAGTGTCTTAATGTTGACAAGAAAAAGATTCTGTAAGTCTGCCCTAACACTGGGACTGAAGTGGCCTGGGTGCTGATTTACACTGGGAAAACCAGTAACCCGCACCAGAGGGCTCCCTATCCCTGGAGTTCTCCATCAGGCTGGCTTCTCAAAGTCCCCTTGCTGTTATACTCTACAAGTCTTGTCCCTCCCTCACAAAGCAAAAATTGGAAGAGTCTTTCCAATGCTAACTTCAAAGCTAAAGCACAAGAGGTGGAAGGACAGTTTTTTTCACTTCAAAGTCCATGTATCCAAATTCAGACTTAATCACAGTGGGAATGCTGACCTGGGGACCCTGCACAGCAAAATAAGGAATCTTTGATCTTAGGGGGAAGTAAGGGTCTCTTGTATCAAGATTAAATGACTATCTCTCCACCCAATAGAAAGGGTCCTCAGGCATCTTGAGTATCAAAGAGATTCTAGAAGACAGAATTTTGATGAGGAATAAAAAAGGAATGCATAATATGCAGCTATTCTGTATCATTATTCTGTAGATTTCAAAAATAATAAGTACAAAATTTGGTAATTCATGTTTCTTGCAGCTTAGGAGACATTTAAGTTTTTAGAAAAAAAAAATCTTTGCATCTTTTGCCATTCCCAAGTTACCCTGGGTCCAGTGATCTTGAAACTGGAGGCAATAGATGCATTAAATTGAATGAAATCAATGGCTTGCCAAGTAGCATTTTTCATCACATGGTAAAACTCTTGGGTGTCAGATCAGTCACACCAGGGGAGAATGAAAGAGTCCTCTGTAATAGACATCTCTGATTCAGAGGAAGGAAGGTACAAATGGCCAGGTCTAAGTCCAAGAGGTAATTTTAGGAGGAAAGAAAAGGAGTTCATGTCTTCACATGAAAAAGTTAGATGAAAGCAGGCATCCCCATACCAGTTGGAGAAATGACCGTGTTAAAATTATTCACCCCAAAGGACATATAATTGAAAAACACCTACTAACAGGAATTTTTGTAAAATAAGCCAAAACAGAAAGAAGAAAATATTGTGAATTGAATGAAAATAAAATGTAGTATCAGACTCTAGGGTGCTGCTAAAGCTGTATTGAAGGAGAATTTACATTGTAAATCACCTATATTCTAAGAAAAGAAGGGTCTCCATCAATAATCTCAGATTTAACCTTAAGAAATAAAAAAAGAAAATTAAAGTAACCAGATGGCACAGTAAAGAATCTGCCTGCCAATGCAGGAGACACAGGAGACCTGGGTTCAATCCCTGGGCCTAGAAGATCCCCTGTAGGAGAAAATGGCAACCCACAGTTGCATGGAGAGAGGAGCCTGGTGGGCTACAGTCTCAAAGAGTCAGATACGACTTGGCAAGCATGCTCAAGTCCCAAAAAAGAGAATAGTTAAAATCAGTGCAGAAATCAAAGCAAGGAATACAAAGCAGAAAACAATATAGAAAATCTTTAAAACTAAGATTTGATTTGTTGGAAAGATCAATAATATTGAAAAACCTCAGGAAAGAAGAGAGAAGCAAAAAATTAACAATATCAGAAATGAGAGAGGTAACATTACCACATGTGCATGTGCTGTTCCTGCGTGCTAGGTTGCTTCAGTTGTGGTGTCCAACTCTTTGCAACCCCATGGGCTGTAGCCCCCCAAGCTCCTCTGTCCATTGGCAGGCGGGTTTGTTTACTACCAGCACCACATGCTGCTGCTGCTGCTACTGCTAAGTCGCCTCAGTTGTGTCCGACTCTGTGCGACCCCATAGACGGCAATCCACCAGGCCCCTCTATCTCTGGGATTCTCCAGGCAAGAATACTGGAGTGGGTTCCCATTTCCTTCTCCAATGGGAAGCTCTAAAGATATTGTAGTTATTGTATTTGGAAACTTCCCACAGAGAAAACCCCAGGCCTAGAAAGCATGTAAATTGTACCAAATATTTAAGGAAGACATAATACTAAATCTACACAGACTCCTAAAATTCAAAAATTTTAAATATTATGAGAATAGAAAAAATATAAATAAAAGTACATATCAATATCCCTAATGAATATATATTCAAACATAAATAAAGTTTTAGGATATCAAATCCAACAATATAAAACAATGAGAATGCCTCACAACCAAGTGGAGTTTATACCAGGAATGAACATTTGTTTGCATATTTAAAAATTAATGTAACTCACTAACGTTAATGTACTAAAAAAAGAAACAATAGAAAAATGTTTGAAAAATAAATCACCACTCATTCCTGATGAAAATTTTTAGCAAACTTGGAATTAGAAGGTGCTTTCCCAAACTACTGTAAGGAGATCCAACCAATCCATTCTGAAGGAGATCAGCCCTGGGATTTCTTTGGAAAGAATGATGCTAAAGCTGAAACTCCAGTACTTTGGCCACCTCATGCAAAGAGTTGACTCATTAGAAAAGACTCTGATGTTGGGAGGGATTGGGGGCAGGAGGAGAAGGGGACAACAGAGGATGAGATGGCTGGATGGCGTCACTGACTTGATGGATGTGAGTCTGAGTGAACTCCGGGAGTTGGTGATGGACAGAGAGGCCTGGTGTGCTGGAATTCATGGGGTTGTAAAGAGTCAGCCACATTGAGACACTGAACTATACAGAACTTCCCAAACTGAATAAGAACATCTATAGAAATATAAGGTTATTTTTTTTTTTTGACTAAGTGGAAAGGGATGAATGTGTTTCCTCTAATATTCAAGACCAGGAACAATAAATGGATGTCCATTTTCATCATTACTACTCAACACTATACAATGCAATCAGGCAAGAAAAAGAAATAGAAGGTACCCAGTTTGGAAATAAAAACAAAGATTTCTTTGTTTGCAGACAACATCATTTTCTCTGTAGAAAATCTGATGGTACTGTTAAAACCATTGCTGGACAGAAGTTAAAGCAATGAGAGAAGATTTTATTCAGGAACCAGTTTATTCAGGAACTCAGGGAAAAGAGACCTAAGGATAGAACTGGGCTTAATTCTGAATCAGCATGGACAAGTGGAGATTTATAGCCAAGGAGCATGGCAGGGTCAGTGGGTAGAAATTTACTGAGGAAACATCAGGGTAAGGAGGTTTCTGACTAAATTAATATCACGGAAGTCTGGCTGAATGCAGGCCAGGATAAGAAGATATCACATAGGGATAAATAATTTGATCAGCTATCTAGAATTATCAGATAGCAAGGTTGAGAGATTTTCCATAAACTGATTTAGTAAGATTCTTGCTACTATTGGGTGCTGCAGGATTGACAAGAACAGGTGCCAAGATCAAATCCTAGAGGGCCTGGAGTAGCCTGACTGAAGTTTAGTCAATGACACAGCCATGTCAGTATCTACCAAAAAGAAAAAAGCTACAAGAATAAGCAAGTTTAGAAACTTTGCAGAATACTAGATCAGTGTACAAAAGTCCATTATTCTCTACCTAGACAGTAATTAAACCACAGACCATGTGCCAAATCTGACCTACAACCTGTTTTTGACAATTTGTGAGCTAAGAATTATTTTTACATTCCTATTCTCAACAAAGTCATCATATTTACTAATTTTAAGGTCTATTTACATGAAAGATATTCATAATTTTCTTTGTTTTTACATTTTTATTGGCCAGGCCACAGGGCTTATAGGATCTTAGTTCCCTGATGAGGGCTCAGACCTCGGCCCCAGCAGTGAAAGTGCCAAGTCCTAACCACTGGACCACCAGAGAATTCCATTTTTACATTTTAAAAGTTCTTAAAAAAATAAAATGATATGGAACATTTGCACATGGTGCACATTTACTACTTGCCCCTACCAAGAAAAATAACAAAATATCAGAAAAGCAACCAACCACTTTATATATAAAAGCAACTAGCATTCAGAAATTGAAGTTTTAAAATTATTTATAGTAACATCAAAAATATGAAATATTTGGGGATAAATCTGGCACAAGGTGTACCACTTCTATACATGAAAAATAGAAAAAAAAAGAAAAACTGAAAAGTCATTACTAAGACAAATTAAGGAACACTTAGATAAATGGAGAAATACAGCTTGTTCATGAGTTGAAAGGTTTAGTATTGTAAAGTTGTCATTCTCCTCAAATTGATCTACAGATTCAATACACTCCCCATTAAAACTTCAGTAGATCTGTTTTTGTTGTTGTTTGTGTGTGTGTGTGTGTGTGTGTGTGTGTGTGTGTGTGTGTGAAAAACTGATTCTAAAAGTCATGTGGAAATACATAGGACCCAGAACAAAAAAACAATATGAAAAATGACAAAGTTAGAGGGGCTAAAAACTCCCGATTTTAAGATTAATTATACAATTCTAGTAATCAAGAGAGTGTGGTATTGGTGTCAAGATGACAAACAGCAGTGTAACTGAATAGAGTTCAATAATAGACCCACACATATATAGACAAATGATTTTTTACAAAAGTGCAAAAACAATCCAGTGGAAAAAATAGCTGTCTCTTCAAAAAAATTGTGCTGGAACAATTAGATAACCACAAACAAAAAATAAACTCTGATCTATGCTTTGAGCCATATTAAAAAAAAAATAGCTCAAAATGATCATAGACCAAAATGAGAAACTTAAAAGTATCCATCTCCTAGAAGAGAAGTCCTTGTGGTCCTGAGTTAGGCAAAGGTTTCCTAGATATGAAATGAATCAAAAAGTGTGAGCCACATAAAAAATTCAATATACTGAACTTTATCAAGATTAAAAACTTCTGCTCTTGAGTAGACACTGTTAGTATATTTGCAATCATATTAATATATCTGAAAAAGGTCTCATGCCCTAAAAACAACAACTCAATTAAAAATAGGCAAAAGTTTAAGAAGACATTGTACGAAAGAAGATAAAAAATTATAATTATATTGAAAAAATCACACATTATTTGTAATTAAATAAATATAAGTTGAAACTACAATGCCCATATCACTATACTCGTAAGAATGCCTAAAGTTAAAAAGATGGACTAGACCAAGTTTTGGGATTGATGTGAAGCAAGTAGAATTCTCAGAAGCTGCTGGTAGAAATGTTAAATGGTATAGTCACTTTGGAAAATTGTATCTTAATAGTTAACATGCTTTTCCCTATCATATGATGACACCCTTTCCTCTTAGATATGTCCTCAAGTGAAAAAAAACCCTTAAGTTCATACAAGGATTTATACACAAATGTTCATAACAGGTTTATTTGTAATGCCCTAAAACTGGAAACAACCAAATGCCCACCAACATACGAATAAATAAAGAAATTATGGTATAGCCATACCATGGAATACTATATGGCAATAAAAATTAACTAATAATGATGCATGTGAAATCTCAAAATAATTGTTAAGTGAATGAAAAAAAGACAAAAAAGGAGTATGTATATTACAAACAAACAAACAAAAGTCCTGGATGGCCTTTTTGGTAAGGAGACAGGAAATGCCCACCGACTTAGATTTGAGATATCTGTGGCTCCATATATGGTTTCTGACAATGGCACCAGGAAATTCTTTTGTAGAAGACACTGTCATTCAATATATCAACTGCAAAAATTTAAGTTCTCTTTCTTCATTTATAACAAATGACTTAAAGTGATGTTTAGCTATAAGCTATTACTTATAACTTACAAATAATAATTATCCTTCACTGCTTCTAGGCATCTTCCAGAGCCCACAGCATTCTGTATTGGGAAGTGCAAACCAGTCTGGAAAGAAAGTGTTTTGGACATGTGAAGCTTGCATTGATTTAAGATGGTCTGGAATTAAAGCACAATGAGCTTGTAGCTCCAGGATGGCACATGTTTGAATTAAAAATTCTCTGCCAAGTACAGCCAAGTATTTTCTAGGAAAAGCCATTGAACTGAGCTGAAGCTACTGGGGTACCTGTTTTTGTCTGTTTATTACTAATTGAACAGAATTCCTTCCGGATGTCTTTACCAATCAGAATTTTAGGCCACCTGGAAATGTTACCAGTTTTCCTTCAAGAAAAATTGTTGGGTTGAAAAAAGAAATGCACTTCTATGCTTTTTTTCCTTTTGTTTTAAAAAATCTCCCCCTTAGAGAGTACTAGACTCTGAAGATCAACTGAATTTCAGACTCATATCTTCCAGGAATATGAATCTCCAGCGAATAATGAAAGACAAATTATAACAGTCATAAGCATATTCAACTAATGTAATACTCAGGAGTTCCTTGTGCATATGAAATCTCCAATTTTATTCTTTGAATCTATTTATTATACTCTTTGAAGCAGAACCATACAAGTGAAGGTACAATTTAGATGTCTATTTGATATGAGAACTTAAGAAAAATAAAATGTAGTTAAGCAAAAAAAGTTTAGAGTGGATTTCTGAGCAAAATTAGATTGCTTTATATTCCACTTCAAATGTACTCTCAAGTATCATTTGGAGTATATACTAATGAAAAGAATATTGGCTTTGCAGATTAATCTTAGCTATGTTCAAATATTAATATCATGAGAATCAAAGTGAAAAAAAGATAATAAGTATGCAATCTTTTTATGAATATGTTTACATTCTTAATATTTGAAAAAATATTCCTAAGAGCTCCCATTTTCCTATCTCTACCTAGAGACTAGTTCAGTTCAGTTCAGTCACTCAGTTGTGTCCAACTCTTTGCGACGCCATGGACTGCAGCACACCAGGCCTCCTTGTCCATTACCACCTGGAGTTTACCCAAACTCATGACCATTGAGTTGGTGATGCCGTCCTACCACCTCATCCTCTGTCATTTCCTTCTCCTCCCACCCTCAATCTTTCCCAGCATCAAGGTCTTTTCAAAAGAGTCAGTTCTTCGCATCAGGTATCCAAAGTATTGGAGTTTCAGCTTCAGCATCAGTCCTTCCAATGAATATTCAGGACTGATTTCCTTTAGGATGGACTGGTTTGATCTCCTAGCAGTCCAAGAGACTTTTAAGAGTCTTCTCCAATACCACAGTTCAAAATCATCAGTTCTTTGGTGCTCAGCTTTCTTTATAGTCCAACTCTCACATGCATACATGACTACTGGAAAAACCATAGCTTTGACTAGACAAACCTTTGTTGGCAAAGTAATGTCTCTGCTTTTTAATATGCTGTCTAGGTTGGTCATAACTTTTCTTCCAAGGAGTAAGTATCTTTTAATTTTATGGCTGCAGTCACCATCTGCAGTTTTTTGAGCCTAGGAAAGTAAAGTCTGTCAATGTTTCCACTGTTTCCCCATCTATTTGCCATGAAGTGATGGGACCAGATGCCATGATCTTAGTTTTCTGAATGTTGAGCTTTAAACCAACTTTTTCACTCTTTTCTTTAACTTTCATCAAGAGGCTCTTTAGTTCTTCTTCACTTTCTGCCATAAGGGTGGTGTCATCTGCATATCTGAGGTTATTGATATTTCTCCCGGCAATCTTGATTCCAGCTTGTGCTTCATCTAGCCCAGCCTAGAGACCAGAGGTCAGCAAACCTTTTGTGTAAAGATCAAATAGTGAATAATTTAAACTTTATGGACCTTACAGGGTTTGTCAGGATGGCTCCACTCTGTCCTTTTAATACAAAAGCAACCACAGACAATGCACAAACAAGTAACAATGGCTGTGTCCCAATATCACTTTCATTACAAATAAGCTGTGGATGACATTGGGCCCATGAGCCATAGTTTTCTGACCCTTGATCTAAACTTGTACCCCTATTATCTGCCTTGACTGTTGCTACTGTCTTTTATACTGGTGAGGAGCAGCCCACTCTAAGGGCATGAGTGTAGAGTACCTGTTTGGAAGTTGTAGGTTTCAGCAGAGATGGAGCTGCAACTACCCCAAGATTGTCTGCAGGAAAATTTCAAGCTCCGTCAGAATCACAATGGTTACATAAATGACCCTTGACATAAAAATGATTGGAATTCTTATTGAAAATAATTTGAGGATTTGTTTCTATTCTATTTCAATGGACTATATATCTGTTTTTATGTCAGGGCCACACTGTTTTGATTATGGTAGCTTTATATTAAGTTTTGAAATCAGGAAAATTTGTTCTTCCTTTCCAAATTTGTTCTTCCTTTCCAAGATTGTTCTGATGAATTCCACATGAATTTAATGGGGAAAAACAATTTTTTTCCACCAATGATACTGTTTGGTGGAAAAGATTGTTCTCTGATGCTGTGAAAATTGGATACTCATATGCAAATGAATAAAGTTCAACCTTTACCTTATATTGTATATAAAAATTAACTCAAATAGATCAAATCTTATATTTACATCTAAATGTAAGAGATTAAACTCTAAAATTCTTGGCAGACAAATGTGTAAATCAGAGGACACTATTAAGAATGTAAAACACATCATACAGAGTTTAAGAAAATACTTGCAAATCATATATCTAATAAGTTAATATCCATAATATATAAAGAACTCCTACATCTTAATAACAATAACAACAACAACAACAAAAACAAACAATTAACCCATTTGAAAAATAGGTGTTCCTCCAAAGAATATAAACAAGAAGCCAATAGTACATGAAAAGATGCTCAGATTCACTAGTCATTAGGACGCAAATCAAAACAACATTGAAATGTCACTTCACACTCAGGATGGCTATTAGGATGGCTATTATACAAAACAAACAAGCAGGCAAACAAACAAACAAAACACTAGGAAGTATTGTTAAGAATGTGCAAAAACTGGAACACTCATGCATTGCTGATAGGAATGCAGAATGACACAGCCCCTGTGGAACAGAGTTTGATGGTTTCTCAGAAAGCTTGAACATAGGATTACCATATAACCTAACAACTAAAATAAAATATTAGTCACAACCTGTAGACAGAGTGCTGTTTTACTTGGTAGGAGTGTTTAGGACACAGAGTCTGGGGGTCAACATCTCAGTAGCTCTGAGAAAACTGCTTCAAAGAGGAGAGAGGTGGACTCAGGCTACATACAAGTTTGTAAAAAAGGAATCAGGCAGTCTGAACAGCAAAGATTACTGTGAGGTAAGGAAAACCAGATATCAAGGTAAGGAATTTAGCATTCTGTGTATGGGAAGATGCAAGACTTTGGGCAAACCGAATGCATTCCTTTCATACGCGCCTTAGTTCTCTAGGACCAAATCCTGTTCCCTAGTTCACCTTAGTGAATGCCAGATGTGGCAGATGGCTGCTTCTTGCATCTCAACCCCAGCTCCTCAGCAATCCCTGTGGAGGGTGGTGGTGGTATCTTCTGGATCACAGGCATTGCGTTCCATTTTGGGAGCCTTCATTCACATTTGGAGACCTGAAATTGTTGATGGTTGTGACATTTCTTGTTTATTGATATGACAGGAGATATTTCATTTTACAAACCCAACAATTTTACTTCTGGTTATATATCCAGAATAACTGAAACCAAGGATTCAAACAGATACTTGTATACCAATGTTATGAGCAACATTATTCACAGTAGCCAAAGAGTGGAAACAACTCTATGTTCATCAATAGATGAATGAGTAAGCAAATGTGTTATACACATACAATAGAATGTTATTCAGTCTTAAAAAGAAATGAAATTCTGAAACACGCTACAACATGAATGAGCCTTCGAAACATTATGCTATATGGAATAAACTAGACACAAAAGGAAAAATTGTATGATTCTGTCTCTATGAGGAACCTAGAATAGGCACATTCATAGAGATAAAAAGTAGAATAGAGATTAAAAGAGGTTATGAGGAGTGGAAAATAGGGAGTTGTTGATTAATGATTGCAGAGCTTCTGTTTGGGAGGATGAGAAATTCTGGTAGTGACCGTGGTGGTGGTTGTAAAATGCTGTGAATGCAGTTGATACCACTGAATTGTACATTTAAAAATTAAGATGTTGAATTTTGTTGCATATATTTTATTATAAAAAGTCTGAAAAGAAGCAAGTTTACACATCCAGGCTTCAAATGCTAAGGTTGCCAGTTTTTTAGGATGAAATAAAGAGTTATAGACATTTAGAGCTGAAAGGAATAGAAGAGATCATCCGTGTCAGCCACTGAACCTTGGAATAGCATTTTATTTTAATAAAATAATGAGAACTCTTGAATCCTCAAAAAATTGGTGGTTTAAGTAATGCTACATGGAGACCCTATGAGATAGCAACCTGGTTGGTCAATATTCCTTGAAATTGTGTTTGCTTAGAAAAAGCACATAGTTTTTACTTAGAATGTCTGTTAAATGGCAATAAAAAAGTAGTTTTTAAAGATGTTTTAGTTATCACTTCAGATAAGATTATGGAAACAATACATAAATCGGCTATCTTAAGAAAGAATATCATTATCGTTGTTTTAACAGGCTATAGAATTTGCATAACTGAGGACGACAAATTATTTCACTCCTAGTAACAGGCAGCGGAGAAGGCAATGGCACCCCACTCCAGCACTCTTGCCTGGAAAATCCCATGGACAGAGGAGCCTGGTGGGCTGCAGTCCCATGGAGTCGCTAAGAGTCAGACACAACTGAAGCGACTTGGCAGCAGCAGCAGCAGTAACAGGCAGGGACCTCAGCCACCCCTCCACCCCCAGTTCATTAGTCTTCTTTTTCAAGACTTACTAAGAATCCCTCTTTCTACCTGTCATCTCTTCCCAGCTGTCACTTTCCATATTGCCCTGATAATCTTGTCTCTAAAAAGTTAAAGTCAGACTAGAGCTCTGGCTTTCTATCTTCTTTTTTCCTATCTGGTTCACCAAAGGGGCCAACCAGAGTTTTTCATCTTAAGGAGTTTAATCACTAGTCACTCTAGATGGATGAATAGGGAATAATAAAAGCTACACATTGGAAGGAAATTTCAAGACAGGTCAAAAGAGTTTGACTTTGGTGTTTATTAAAATAAATAGTGGTCAGCATGTGTAATCTACCTTATTACTCTATCTATCTGTGATTTCCTATTAAAATTTCCATGGAAATTGCTTACCTACCTTCTTCCATTTTCCTTTTACTCTTATTGCTGGAAATAACTTTAGCATCTATTGGAAAAACCCCTTTCCTTAGGTCTTAGTGTTACACATACCCTTCAAACAACCTTTTTGAGATGTTTTTAGGGTAGAATATGGCATTCAAACATTTAAATCTTCCAGGTAAGGTGAAGTCGCTCAGTCGTGTCTGACTCTTTGCGACCCCGTGGACTGTAACCTACTAGGCTTCTCCATCCATGGGATTCTCCAGGCAAGAATACTGGAGTGGATTGCCATTTAAATTTAAGAGTGTCACTGACATGTTGGTGAGAGAGTCTTAACAGCACTGTTGTGGAAAATGACTAATCCAGATAAAGAGCAACTGCTCCTGATTTTTGTGGCTACCATTGCCTGATTTTTTTTTCTTTTTTAGGGAAAATGCCTCTTCCCTCTGAACCCATCTGAGTGGCAAGGAAGGGCACAATATTCATATATTAGTACTTTAAAATCATTCTGGTGTTAGTGATTGGGTAATGACATCTTGGCTGATACAGAATCCCTAATATTTTCAAGAAGGAAGGGATCATCTACTATCCCTTGCCAAGGATTCTCTGGGACAAAGAAAGTGTCAAAAAGATGTCCCCCATTCCTAAGGAAGCCTTGGAACTGCCAGAAAGAAAGTGAAGTCACTCAGTCATGTCCGGCTCTTTGTGACCCCATGGACTGTAGCCCACCAGGCTCCTCCATCCATGGAATTTTCTAGGCAAGAGTACTGGAGTGGGTTGCCATTTCCTTCTCCAGGGGATCTTCCTGACCCAGGGATTGAACCTGGGTCTACTGCATTGCAGGCTGATGCTTTACCGTCTGAGCCACCAGGAATGGCTCAGACGAATCAGGGAATCTTCTGGAATTGCCAGAAGAGGGTAAGAAAATCGTATTGGGTTAAGCATGACATGTCAGTAATTGGAGAGAGTCTTTGACCAGTGCCCATTACATATGATCTCAGGTGAGCATCCCTGGCAGGGCACTGCATCACTGATCCATCTAGATATCAGCCACTCTAGCCTACAGGACAGTCCACTCTTCCCAAGAACAAGCTGTATCTCAGAATTTCTCCTCCAACAAAAGCACCAGATTCTTGCTGGAGAGCTAGGCTCTGACCACCGTCTTTACAAGTCTTCATGCTTTCAAATCGTATGACCTTTCCCTACAAAGGCAGATGATGGTAGATGAAGGTTGATTTTTTCATCATGAAAAGAAAGAAATAAGGTTACCTCAGTAGGTCAGTTGAAGGCAATCTTTTTTATGTGGTCCCATAACCATAAGCAATCAATCAATTGTAGGTATTTGAACACTTTTTGTGTGCTTATCATTGTGCTTGGCTCAATACCAGCTCTCAGAGGGTTTACTTAAATTAAGAATTAAATCAATCATACTGGGCCAAATTGAGACTAATTCATTCTTAAAGTTCACAGTTCTTACTGTCAGTAAGGGCGGCGAGGTCAGGCTTTTTCATCATATAAAGGTCATTCTAATCACACAGGCTTGGCAAGGATAGCTGATGTGGGTACCAGGATCTGCACAAAGTCCTTGGTGTGATGAAACTCTATTTTACAGATAGATTATTCTACACATATTCTGGTATACTTCCATTTCTGTAAGACTTTACATTTTACAAAGCATTTTCACATTTATTGTCTCATTTAATTTGCTCAGTGACCGCATGGAGTCTATTCTATTGTCTCATTTTTAGATGGAAAACATGTGTCAGAAATGGATGAGCAACTTTCCCAAGTCCACTCTGCTGACTGGTGATCAAATCAGGAAAAACTTTACATCTTCACTCAAATCTCAGAGCTCTTCTTCATGCCACACCACAGCTGGACACATGCAGTCCATTTGACAATGAAATTCTCATTTTTTTAGTTATTCATCTTTGATTATTCCACTGCAACTTCCTTTCTAATGACTAACAATTTAAAAGGATAGCCCAAGTCTACCTTTCACTGGAATTATGTATTTTCAGTAAAGCCCAACGATTTGAAAATTCAGTGTGAAGAAGAAAGAAAAGAAGCTGCTCCATTATATTTAATACCATATCTAAAATATTCCCTAGATGAAGATAGGATTAATCATACTGTCATATTTTAGTCAATTGTTTTCTGACTCCCTCCCCCCAAAAAAGATTTGCAGTATTTTTAATGAGTTATTCTGCATTTTTAAATTGTCCTTGTATAACAATCACTAATGGAGGAACAAAGTAAATTCACCACATTCTCTACCGCTAGCTAATTTAATGACCATTCAGGAGAATGACTTTATACCTGTTTCAAAACATCATAGGATTATGATTTCTTATCCTAAGGGATGCTAAGGGAACTTAGCATGCTAAGGAAAAGGAGAAAGGCGATTTGTTTCATTTGCTTTGCTTTAAGAATTTGTACCAAAACAAATCGCTGCTCAAACAGACCTAGTGGTTAGCTAGCAGGAAAACCAGCATCTCAGAGTTGGTAGTGGCACATATTTCACTTGCTAGAGTATTCTTGGCATTTAAATCTGCAGTCACAGCACTGTCATCTCTGCAATTCCTGTCTTTTAAAGATATTGGCTTGGAAAAATATTTCTGGGGAATGCAAAGGTG
This sequence comes from Ovis canadensis, assembly GCF_042477335.2. Lineage (NCBI taxonomy): Eukaryota > Metazoa > Chordata > Mammalia > Artiodactyla > Bovidae > Ovis > Ovis canadensis. Next base: position 47,011,954 of record NC_091246.1, on the reverse strand, counting down.
ACCATCAATGGTAACTGGCATGAGACAAGGAGGAACCATGAGGCTCTGTACTGGGCTGTGCTTTGTCACCCAGTCATGCCCGACTCTTTGAGACTCCATGGACTACATAGCCTGCCAGACTCTTCTGTCCATGCAGATTCTCTAGGCAAGAATATTGGAGTGGGTTACCATGCTCTCCTCTGGGGGATCTTCCCAACCAATGGATCAAACCCAGGTCTCCCACATTGCAGGTGGATTCTTTACCACCTGAGCTACCGGGGAAGCCCAAGAATACTGGAATGGGTAGCCTATCCTTTCTCCAGGGGATCTTCTCGACCCAGGAATCAAACCGGGGTCTCCTGCATTGCAAGAGGATTCTTTACCAGCTGAACCACGTAAGAAGCTCCTCATGAGGCTCAACAAAACATTAAACACATGCCTTTCCCAAGACTACACTTCTCCAGACCTAGATATGCTACCAGACCAGACACTCTTTTTAAGAAATTTAGCATCTTGGTTTTCTTCAAAATCACATGATTTTTAATACTGTGCAGCTAAACAAAACACATTGCCTAGACATGTTATCCACCATGTCATCAATTCTTGTCCCTTCTACTTTCACGGCCCAGGAAAGCCAGGCACTGCTCCCATTATCCTAATCCTCACCTAAGCAGAACAAATTGTCCAGAATGAACCATGAAGACAGTGGAGCAGCTGAAAAAGCTAGACTCTCAGAATCACTTTTGAGGCCAAAATGTCCATGGAACTCTCTTGGTGGTCCAGTGGTTAAGACTCCATGCTCCCCTGACAAGGGGCACAAATTCAGTCCCTGGGCAGGGAACTAAGATTCCCAGGTTGGACAGCCAGGGGAAAAAAAAAAAAAAGCCTTAAAGATTCTGAGCTATAAATGAGTTTAAAGAGGGCTTACTTGAAACCTGGGGAAATCAGTGTGAATTTATTTCCCTTTATTTAAACTAGAGGGAAAACAAAGTTTCAAATAAGTGATTAAAAAAAAAAATCTTAGTTTTCTGAGTAATGGACCTAATCATTTTTTCAATTTCCATGTTTCTTTAATATCTAGTCAAAATCTATGCCTTATAAGAACTGTTTGATATTTATGTTTATATTCTATATTTATCTAAACATTCCATTGAGAGAAAGTTATCTAAACATTCCATTGAGAGAAATTGTTCGGTTATCTCTAATTGAATATTTTAAAATCTTTTAAGTATTTTTAGAGATACTTGTTCCTTCTTCAGCTAAACAGGGCAAAAATTGCTCATTTGTTCAATTAATACATACTTTGGTTGTTTTTTGCTTTGTAAAACGTTTATGTATGTGTTTATTTACTTCTGGTTGTGTTGCGTCTTTGTTGCTGCACACAGGCTTTCTCTAGTTGCAGCAAGTGGGAACTGCTCTTTGTTGTGGGGCAAGGACTTACTGCTATGGCTTCTCTTGTTGTGGATCATGGGTTCTAGGCACTCCAGTTCAGTAGTTGTGAGGCACGGGCTTACTTGCTCCTTGGTATACGGAATCTTCTTGGACCTGAGATCGAATCTGTGTCCCCTGCATTGGTGGGTGGATTCTCATCCACTGTATTACCAGGGAAGTCCAACACATCATTTTTGAAGGCCAGTGATAAACTATGCAGGAGCAAGACACCATACTACAAGGTGTGTCTGTACATGGAAAAGGTTTCATGAGCATCTGGGTAGAAAAGAGGAAATTCACACAGGCTGTTGAACTAAACCTTAGGAATATATGTAAGTTAGGAGGAAAGCTGTTTTAATGCATGACAAAAATGCAAAACTCTTTTTTGAAAAGTGTCAAGAATTTCAAACTAGCAACAGAACATTAAACCAAATGTGGGCTCTTTTGCAGATGGGGACCATGGAACTGCTCTGGCTATAGCCCTTCCACCTGATGAAACCAAGTTTGTAGGTACAGAGAGATGGAGGACAAGGATATTTTTAGGGAGCAGTCAGAAGCAGATGTCCTGAAAGTGGTGTGTGTGTCGTATCCAACTCTTTGCAACCCCGGGGACTGTAGCCCACCGGGCTCCTCTGTCCATGGGATTTTCCAGGCAAGAACACTGGAGTGGGTTGCCATTTCCTTCTCCCCTGAATGTAGCTTTGTGTGGAAACTCAGAGCCTTGAGGCCTTGCTGGGAAATTTGGTCTTCACTTTGTAGGCAATGGGACATTATGTGAAGTTCTCAGGAGAACCAGACATCTTTAGAATAATACACGTGGTAGCAGTAAGAATGAGATGGAGAGCAGGGGCAAGACTAGAGGAGGGAGACCCATGAAGCAGCTCAGGTAGGCTCAGGTGGCAGATCTTCATGAAGGCTGGAAGACACACTGTGCAAATTACAAAGGGCATGGATATTGTATGATGTTTCAGTCCAGAAGAACTGAACTTAGCATGAGCCCTTGCTAAAGCATCTGCAAGCCCCACGTCCTGTCAGGGCAGGAGGAACACTGATGCATGGTGCTGCTGTGAAACCAGGGCCCCAGGAGCGATTTCTCAGGCAGGTTTGTTGTAGGAGTGGCATTGATGATTTATAACCAGCGTCAGCTACAGATTGGCACTGCCATCTACCTCTACAAGGATCATATCATGTGCTGCTGAATCTGCTGATATTCAACACACCGCTGAATGGAGTTCAGGGTGGAGAGCAGAAATGAAGCATTCTGTGCTCTGGAAAGCAGCTTCCCAGGTGGCAAAGTGGTAAAGAACCCACCTACCAATACAGGAGACATGAATGTTGTGTATTTGATCACTGGGTCAAGAAGATCTCCTGGAGGAGGGCATGACAACCCACCCCAGTATTCTTGCCTGGAGAATCCCATGGTGGGCTACAGCTCATGGGGTCGCAAAGAGTCGGACACGACTGAACTGACTTAGCGTGCATGCATGTACTCTAGAAAATGGGCAGAACAGGTCTTTAGATAGATGTTTTCAGGAACTGATTTTATAAGACCATTTATTGTTTCTCCTCATATCTAGAAAAGCACTAAAATCCTTCACAGTCACAGCTGCTCCCTGTGACTAGCAGAAAACCTTCTGCAAAAAATAGTGGTTGATTTCATGTACTTCCTCTTCACTAAAATCACGTATATACTGACATCCTACCTCCCTTTGGAACCACTTCTCAGAGCTCTCTGAGGTGTTATCTCCTGGGCTGCAGTCCTCATTTTGCCCCAAATAAAATTTAACTTGCAACTTTCATGTTGTGCATTTTTTAAGTTGACACCAGTCTTGCTGAGACCTCCAGAAGCCTCTGTCTTTGGGCTCGTTTTGGCCCTGAGCCAGCATTTTGTGTCCACTCTATAATGCAACGCACCCTCGGACATCAGTAACAGGAGGGAGTGCACAGGCATCTCGAAAGAACCCAAGTTTACACTCTCTCTAAGATGTCAAAATGTCCCATTTGATTTGCATTGGATCCAGCATGTCTCCAGTGGCCCATGTGAATATGTGTCTTTCCGTTTCTCTATGGGTTTCCTCAGCTACACCTGGTACAGCAATAATGAGGAGGAGGATTGTCTCTTTTCCACAATTGACAAGGAATGAGTCACACGTCAACCCACTCAACTAGCAAAATATTTGACAAGAAATAGAACTGAAGAATTTTAAAGCACTTCTCCTAAAGCCTATGAGATAGGCAGAAAATATAACACTGAAGACCCCAAACTGATAATTTCCTAAATATCATAACTTCTCTTTATCAATGTCCAAAGTGTAAATGATAAATGAAAGAACAGAATGAGGTCTTTACATTTAGGTGTTTTATCTGGCATAATGTCTTCCTATTTTTCATATCAGGAATATATATTCAGGAACGACTTTCTAACTTACCTTTTAAAATGGGATAACTCATGTGAGTTAAAAACATTGCCTGCAATGTCAGTAAACAAAGGATGTTGCAACCAAAGAGCCACTACACGATGAGCCCTGGGGCTATTCAGGATGGAGAAATCAGGATTCTGGCTCTAGACAGCTAAGGTTCATATCAAAGAAACGATATCAATGAGCCCATGTTCTTGCTCTTGCATCTTCCATACACAGAAAATAAAAGCACTCAATTCATTAACTCATCATTAACTCACCATATCTGATTTTCTTTCATTTCTTTATAACTTTTTGATGTTTCTACTACCTGGACTTTATTGTGAAAATCCCTCTACATCCTGACTCTTCTCCTACCTCTTTGCAACAGTCTCTCAGAGCTACCCAAAAGGCTGCACCCATGGCTTGAATTCTTCAGAAAATCCACCAAATAAAACATAATTCTCAACTATTAGGTTGTGCTTTTTTTTAAAATTTTTTTGGTCGACACTTACTTCAAAGCTTATCCTAGTGTTTCAAACAGACATCTGGAATAGCTCAGAGAGACTCCCCTTGGGAAGACAGCATGCTTTTGGCCTCCCACTAATGATTTTGAGATGCCCATGAGTTATTTAAAAGTTTGGCCTCTACTGTGGCTCAGACAGTAAAGAATCTGCCTGTAATGTGGGAGGCCCAGGTTCTATCTCTGGATCAGGTCGATCCCCGGAGAAGGAAATGACAACCCACACCAATATGCTTGCCTGAAGAATTCCATGGACAGAGGAGCCCAGTGGGCTCCATTGGGCGACAAAGAGTTGGACATGACTGAGCAACTAACACTCAGCTCACGTACTAGAGGTTGGGTTTTCCGGAAGGTAACCCTTGCCTGAAGGACATCCATAATCCCATCTGATGGCTTGTTAAAATAAGCCATCTTTTTCTTCCTGTGCACAGATCAATTCAAGATCTTTCTATTCATGAGTCTCTGTTTTCTATTCTAGAGTCTCAGGAGTTCATGGGCAAGGATATGGGCCCTTAAGGTTTCGAGCCAAGTGCTGGCGTGCTGCGATTCATGGGGTCGCAAAGAGTCGGACACGACTGAGCGACTGAACTGAACTGCACTGATGTGAATATGTGTGATGGAATGTCAGACACAGGCAGGCATCAGCTTAGTCTTCCTTGAGGGTGACTCAAAGATTTTGGACTAAATCAGCAGAACTGAATTTGAGTTTGATTCCTTCCTCCAAATCTAGGACTAAAGACTGAGGAATTATAGATGCCCTTGAGACTTATAGAAATAGAGCTGTGAAGAGCTTCCTTGTACTGAGGAAGCTTAGCAGTACTTTATTTATTTATTTTTATCATGGTAAAAGTCACATAATATAAAACATGCTATTTTAACCATACTCAATTGTACAGTTCAATGGCACTAAGTACATTCACACTGGTGTGCAGGACTCACCCTCTGTCTCCTGAATTTTTCACTTTCCTGAATTGCATCTCTGTCTGCATTAAACACTCAGTCCCCCTTCTCCCTCTCCACTTCACCCCCAGCCGCTGGCTGCAGTATTTATTGATAACTGGGACAGTTTGCTGATGAGAGAAGATGGGATGCACAACATCAAACTGTTCCAACCTAGAGAACCAAGTATACAATGAAAGAATGTGTCACCTTGAGCCAAAGATTTCTTTGGGGGTAGATCATTTTTAATATGTATTTGTTTATTTTGAGGTGTTCTGGGTCTTCATAGCTGAGTGTGGGTTTTCTCTAGTTGCAGCAAGCAGGGGTTATTCTTTGTTGTGGTGCTTGGGCTTCTCATTGCAGTGACTTCCTTCTCTTGTTGGGGAGCAAGGGCTCCCTAGATATGTGGGCTTCAGTAATTGTGACTATGGGGCTTGATCTTTTTATTTTTAACAGAGCATCAGGTGACTTTTTTCTTAAGCTTGAAATATTGCCATTAGATTTCTTTTTTGTTTTTTACCAGAACTCAAATTGTCTTACTTAAAAATATAGCCATTGAGTTATCAGTTCAGTTAAGTGGCCTTTTTTCTCCATGTATATGTTATTGTATCTTATTTTAATTTAATAATAAATATTGTATATTCATGTTATATTTTCTTTAATTATATACTTATATTTATTTATATATAAATTATATTATAATAGGTGTGTGTGCTTAGTTGCTCAGTTGTGTCCGACTGCTTTTGACCCCGTGGGCTGTAGCCCACCAGGCTCCTCTGTCCACAGGGATTCTCCAGGCAAGATCACAGGAGTGGGTTGCCATATCCTCCTGCAGGGGATCTTCCTGACCCAGGGATCTAACCCAGGTCTCCCGCACTACAGGCGGAATCTTTATCTGAGCTACCAGGGATTTTTAATTGTGGTAAAAAATACATAACATTAAATTTACTATCTTAGCCATTTTTTAAGTATACAGTTCACTGCCATTAACTATATTCAAATTGTACTGCAACATATCTCTAGAATTTTTTGTCTTGGAAAACTGAATCTCTATAGTTTACAAAAAACAACTTTCCACTTCCTTCCCTCAGGCCTGGCAACCCATTTTTTCTATGAGTTTGGATACTTTAGATTCTTCAAGTGGTATTTTTACCCAGTGCAAATTCATGTGCCCAATGCATAATGTGGCCAAACAAACCTAAACATCATAAACTGGAGCAAAGAAAGATTTATTGCTAGGCTAAGGAGAATGGGTGACTTTTGCTCAAAATGCCCCAAACTCCCCAAAGAGTTTCAGCAAAGCATTTTTAAAGGCCAGGTGAGGGAGGAGAGGGTCACAAGGCAAGTGCCCAACTTGTGCACAATTCTCTGATTGATTAATGGTGAGGTAACAGGGCAGTGTCACAGGGGCTAACATTATCAATCCTTAAGAAATCTGGAGGCCATATGTTCATGATCATCAGAGAGTTGATTTCTTCCATTTGGTGGTAGTTTTAGCATCTGAAAAAACTCAGGAAATACTCACTAGAGATTATTATTTAGGTATTTCAGGGCGGAGCTAAAGCAGAGGATATAGGGGAGGGGTCTGGCCCTGGAAGGTCTCATAGGATCCTACTCAATTATAAGCCTGGTTTATTTTGCTAAGTATAGTGTTCTTTGACAGCTCAGTTGGTAGAATCCACCTGCAATGCATGAGACTCTGATTCGATTCCTGGTTCGGGAAGATCCGCTGGAGAAGGGATAGGCTACCCATTCCAGTCAATATTCTCGGGTTTCCCTTGTGGCTCAGCTGGTAAAGAATCTGCCTGCAATGCAGGAGCCCTGGGTTTCATCCCTGGGTTGGGAAGATCCCCTGGAGAAGGGAAAGGCTACCCATTCCAGTATTCTGGCCTAGAGAATTCCTTGGACTGTATACAGTCCATGGTTCCAAAAAGTTGGACACAACTGATCAACTTTCACTTTTGCTTTCAAACTCTTTGGTTCTGTAACATGCCACTGTGCTGCCTTTGTTCTAGCTGGCCCTTAACCTGCCATTCCCTTTAGTGCCCTGAGTCTTTCAGACCAGTCCCTGGGGAAGCCAGAACTTCCAACACATGCCCCATCCTCCTCTTTCCCTCATGGAGGAGCAGCCAGGAGCTGGGAACTAGACCAGGCTGTGGTGGTAAGGAGGAGAAACTACAGAAGTCAAATACAAAGAATTTTCTTACTCACCCTTTTCTTCTTGGCTTTGTCCTTACTGCTGTGCTGCTCTCTCTTAACTGGTTGTGCAGTTATCTCAAAGGCAAATATCCTCTATATTATTTTTAAGGATGTGTCTCCATGGTGGGTGGGGGTGGGGTGGAATGTTGCTTATGTTATTCTTGTTTAACTCAACTAAATTTCCTTAAATACCTTGCCTTTTATATCCCAAACTTCCTAGTATCCCATTAGAGGAGTTTAGTAGATCTAAAAACAGCAGTGCATAAAATTCAGAAATAAGGTAAACAAACACTCCACAGAGACCTGAGCCCTATGTGCAGGGGCATCCAGCCATTGACCCATACGACCAGGTCCTGCGCTACTTCAAAGGACAGAGTTTAATGCATTGTAATTCTATAATACCTGATGCTTTTAGGCTTCTCATTGAATAAAATCTGCAATTTTTATTTGTTCCTTTTTTTCTGTTCCCTTTTTATTTGTTCCCTTTATTTTATCTTGTTCCTTTTCTTTAAAGATAATTTTCAGTGTAAATTTTAATTTTACTCAGTAATTGGTGTCTTATAAGAGATAGAAGGACATCTGTGGTAGTCCAGTGGTTAAGAATTTGCATCTTAATTCAGGAGACATGGATTCCGTCCCTGGTCTGCGAAGATCCCACATCCCCAAGGCAACTAAGCCTGCGGGCCATGACTAGAGAATCCACACTGCAACTAAGACCTGATGCAGCCAAATAAATTTAAAAAAAATTTTTTTAAAGAGAGATGTTAGAGGCCTCAGTTAGCCATTAGCACTTTTAGAGTAACAGATTCCCTTGACAGCTGTTCTCTGCTATCTTTTCCCAGAAGCCAGTGAAATTAAATTAAAAAGAAACAACAATTTAATACCAAATTAAAAAATAAATAAATAAAGAGAAATAATGTCAAAAATATTTTTAAAGTAGATAAATAAATATGGTTTTTTGGTGTAGATCTGAATGTTAAAATTTAGGGAATGTTAAATGCTTCTGGAACCTAATTAACAATTACCCCTAGATAAAGTTATAATAGAATAGAAATCATAGAGGATCTGTACAGTATCTAATTCAAATATCTTAATTACTGCTTTGGTTGGCAAAGAAAAACAATCCAAACATCCACTCTGGAAAAAAATCAGATATGATTGGAATTAAGAAATAGAAAGCATCCACATTTGCTGAGCTGCTCTGTGCCAGGTACTGCACCAGAAAGAAGGCAATTCAGCTTCATCCATTGTTATCAGAGTTGTTTCATGTAATTGCCAAAAAGTCTAGAAAGTTTTATTTCTATTTAGCTGGTTAAAAAAAAAAAACATATCCACTTTGATCAGAATACTTACAAATTATCTTACGTGTAAATCAGCTTTATAAACTTATAGAGTAACTGAAAAACTCTCATGTCTCAACTGAGCTACAGTTAGAAATAGCTGTTAGAGTGTTATGGAATCAGGGTCGATTGGACAAATATAAAGTGCTACCAACATGTAAGGTAATAACAAGCACCAATTTTTTTTAAGACTGTGTTTAGCTCCATGTAAAACTCAAATCCAGCAGCAAAATGGCTTTACTGAGATACAAACAAAAATACCTTTCATTAGAAAGAGTCTTTTTTTTCATTTTGTAATCAGAAAAGTGAATGCTAAGGTATTGAACAGTGGATAACAGGCTCACAGAGATTAATTGGGTAGTTCTAATTCAGCTAAAATCTCAATATTTCCAAGATCTCTGAGGCCATTTGAAATCTGGAGACAATTGTATTTCAGTTACTAGACTTTTTTCTTTCTTTGTTCTTATTTGTGAAACAAATGTCAATAAAAATGCATGTTTTTGAGACTACAATAAATTCATTGAGGACTTCTGTAGGAAATTTTTAAGATTTTTATGTAAGACAGAATCAAGGAGATCACAGTGACTTTGCTTGGGAAGAAAAGAAATGATTGATAAATGTAAGGGTCACTTTTCCCATTTCCTTATTGAGGAAGAAGAGAAGGCATGGTTCATTCATAAACACTTGACAAATATTTCTGATTGATTCAAAGCTGGTTCTTGTTACAGATATGAAGCTCTTGTTTTGGTAAGCAGAACTCATATGGTTCCAAATACTCTAAGAATTTTCCACAGTCATCATTATTTCCAGATTTCCTGAATATTTCTTTTCTTCCAGAACCTTCTTTGGATTTTTGTGCTATCCCTTATTTTCTATACATAAGTAGGATCATTCAACCATTTTGTATCCAAAGCAATTTTTACTCAATGAGAGGAAAATTCTAGCATATGTGAGTCTTCTTTTGGTGAAAATAAAATGTTTGTGTTTTTGTACTTTGGCCTATACACATAGGATGATTACATTTAGCCAAATATTAAATCATATAATGAAAAAATGCTGATATTTATAGAAGATTTCACAATAGTTTATGGTTCTATGTATCATACTTAAGAAATATTTCATTGTATTTTTCCACTTATGCTACTGGGAAATAGAGACAAACAAGGACATGAATGGGGGTGACTGCAACTGGTGCATGGTGTTGTTTGGTGGGTCAGTTACAACTCAGGTCCATTTCTCATTAAGAACTAATCACTGGAACCAACTTTCCAGGCTGAATACATGCCATGTGCAGAGAAGTGTTTGATTAAATGAATTTATATTCAATTCTAAAATTCCTACATATTTCAGGTGATTCTTCTTTATTTAACTTAATACAGATTGTTCACAACGGCACACAGTATGTGTTCTCTAAATTCTGTATTAGCATACTATGCAAAAGCATTGCTTAGAATTTTATTTTTTAGATACTGTGACCCTCAACTTTACTGCTATGACCAAGACACCTGAACTGCTTTGTTTTCCATCATGATGTGGCCCACAAATGTTCTCTCTCTACTCTTCACTTCTTATCCCAAATTATAGAATTCTCAATCTGACATCTGAGGACCCACCACCTTCTCTAACCAGTTTCACTCTTTTTCCCAACTTCCAGAGGCCAGCGTCATCATTATCCCTCCAAACTGAACATGTCTTCAACTTATTTAAAGTAAAATACCTTTACTCCTCTCTTCTTCTTGGCCACATCCTTCCTGCTTCAAGGTCTACCACAAGCTGTACCACCTCTAAGCAGCCCTCCCTAACTACATCACATTAATTTTCCCCATGACACTCCTATTGCACCTGTTGTTTGTCTTATTTATTTTCATCCTTAGTCATGTATTACTTTGCACTCTAATGCCTTCCCAAAACAGCTTTATCAAAGTATAATTGGCATACAGTGCAGGACATATTTTAGGCATACACTTTGATGCATTTTGACACGTGCATACACCTGTGAAGCCATCACCAGAGTCAGGATATAAACATATCCATCAATCCCCAAAGTCTCCTCATTTCTCTTCATGATGGCTGCCTCCCAACCCTGCATCCCACAGAAGTCACAAATATTTTCTATCCCTCTAAGATTAGCTTGAATTTTCTAGAATTTTGTATGAATGAAAATATATAGTACATACTCTTTTTTCTGGTCTCTTTTATTATTTTGAGATCCAAATTGTTATTGTAGCAGAGAAGTATAGTATGGCTATTTTATTATTTGTTTGCCCTGGCCCATATGTTTAGTCACGATTCTGGAAAGAAAGACCCTCTTCAGCACAGTTTCCGTAAAGGGATATCTGAGGGTTGTTTATTGGCCTTCAGCCCAAAGGCAGTTAACAGTGTAATCAGGTATTTTAACAACATGAAACCAATCTGCACAATGACAAGTTGCATTAATGGGTCCACTGCAAGCATTGCATTCCAGTCTGTGTGCCATGTTTAAATGTCTGTTCATATTGTAAGATGATATGAGAGGTCCAGAACGATGTCACGTTGAGTTACCCTAGGAGACTCAGTGTCATTCTTAGATAAGACATGGGAGAACACCACTGATTACTTCAGCTCTCTGTGGTGCTCAAAAGTAGGCGAGGAATGATCAGATTCCTCATTAGCTCCAGTCATGGATATAGGACTGTGGATGGCCTGTCAGGAAGATGGATTTTGGTTCAAGTAATATATTCTAATACTTAGAGATTTCCACATGAATAAAGAGTCCTTGACACCATCTGAGTAGAGATGGACGTCCAGTGTAGGAGGGTGTTGGAGGGATTCTGACCCCAGAAGGAAGGTTGCAATGGAGGACCCTTAAATAACTTGCTATAAAGACAAATGGAAACATTAAGACTGAAGAAGAGTGGATGCATTTTCCCCTGAAGATGTGACCTCTGTCTTGGTATCTGAGGTTTGTACTCATTTTCAGGGTGGCTCTCATCAGCACCCTATTGACCTCCTTTAGCCTATGAGATGTTCTTGGTGTACACTACCACTGAAAAATGGCAATTTATTAAAGAGATGTGGATAAAAGGATGAAGCCATAAATAGCGTCTTTACCCTTGCAGGTTTTCTGCTTTTGCAACCTTATACACTCTTCAGTGTCTATGTCATGTCTCTCTTTGGGCCAGTGTTTAATTTAAAGCATCAGGTCAATTTTGTCCTGAACTGACTAGAGACAAGCAATTGTTAATTTTGCACACATTAAATCTATAGTAGGATTTGCTAAGGGAAAACAATAAACAAATAACAACATCAACAGTGGCCACAACAATGATAAAAAAAAGAAGACATTGGAAAGAATTTCTTGAAACTTCTCAACACAGTATTCATATCTGCCTCAACCGTAGCTATTTCAGGATCTAGCACATGGCTGGTTAGGAGAAGGAGTTGTGTGTGTGTGTGTGTTGGGTGTGGGTGTGTGTGTGTGAGACTGTGTTATGCATAATAGATGATCGGTGAATTCTACATCCTCTCATGTTTAAAACAACAAAATAATTAGAAAATAACAGCTTACATTGACTGAGCCTGCCATATGACAAAGTATTGCAGGCTGGTTATCTGGGAAGCTGATATTGAGATGAAGTTAGAAGTTCAGATGGTAACACTTAAAAAAAAAAAAAAAAGAAAAGAAAAAAACGGGCAGGGAGAGCCATTAGGCCATGACTCACCATTGATAAATTGTCTCCCTGACCAACAATGGCCTCCGGAGCACAGCTTCCCAGCTAGAAAAGTCCCTGTATGTTGAAACTGTCTAGGCCTTGGTATCCCTGCTTTACTGAAGAAAACCACAACCTTGGCTATCAATTCCTTTCTTAAGCAAGAAGAGTGCAACTTCAGGCTCAAAACCAAGGTGGACCCTCAATAAGCCACCTTTCTTGAGAAGGTTTCAGCAGGGTGTCTGGATATCTGCCACTGGAGATGACTGACTGCTCTGATTTTCCTAGGGCTGCCCTGGATTTGGCAATAAAATCTCCATGTCCTGGGAATGCCCTCAGCCAGGAAATCAGAATATTGGCCAGCCAGAGGCCACAGTTAGGAGCCAGGCTACTTGCTTTACATTTATTAATTCAATCTTAATCTTGAATATGATTCCATTTTATGAATGATGAGACTGAGCCTCAGAGTGGTGGGTGACTTGCCTGGGACCTACACAGGTTAAACTAAATTGACATAAAACAGATTAGGATCCAGTGGAGATCAGATTGGGCTACAGATTGAATGTGATTCAAACCTTTTATAGGCAAGTTTGTCCTTTTTTTTTTTTGAACAGGTGTGCAGGTTCTAAAGTCTTCATTCATCTTGCATTTCATGCTAAGTCACTTCAGTCATGTCCAACTCTTTGCGACCCTATGAACTGTAGCCTGCCAGGCTCCTCTGTCCATGGGATGCTCCAGGTAAAAAATACTGGAGGGGGTTGCTGTGCCCTCCTCCAGGGAATACTTATGGTACATGGAACTCTATTTTGCCCACACAAAGGACCCTAAGCTGCATCCTTTCAACTTTTTTTTAGATAAGGTATAATCAGATAGGACTATGACCCTGTGATTTCAGGGCTTACTAAATTTATGAAGATGAAAAAAGTTGAAAAAGAGCAAATGCCGGCAAGGGTGGCTGAGATGTGAATTCAACGTACAGCTGGTGGGTATGGAAACTCTGCAGCATTCTGGAAGACAAGCTAAGGTTAAGTTCTGTGTGCCGGTTGGCCCTCAAATCCCATTTCTGGGAGGAGGGTACTGTGAAAAACAGATCTGTGAGGGGACTAGTCCACAGACGATGTGCAAGTGGTGGTGCATATGACAGTGGGGAATCTCGGATCATCCGTGTACCTGTCATGCAGTAGGTAAATAAGTGCGATGGACGGATGTGGTAAAATGCCATGTAGCAGCTGGAAACAGAAAGCTAGAACCTCAGCCATAGGATAAGGCTTAAAGGTACAGTGTTGAAAAAGGCTATATAGGGAGAAGTAAAAAGTAGAAGAAAACAATAAATGCAGTGAATATCTATGCAAATTTAATAATCATACACAAAAATAACCTACTTAACAGAGATACATTCATATTTGAGAACATTTATAATATAAATTTGTTGCTCTGAGTGGGAGGAATGGAGCAGAGATAGAAGATGAATAGATAGATAACTGGTCAGACTATTGTTATTCAGTTGCTAAGTCATGTAAGACTCTTAGTGACCCTCATGGACTGCAGCACACCAGGCTTCCTTGTCCTTCACTATCTCTCAGAGTTTGCTCAAACTCATGTCCATTGGGTCGATGATGATATCCAACCATCTCATCCTCTGTCATCCCTTTCTGCTGCTGCCCTCAATCTTTTCCAGCATCAGGGTCTTTTCCAATGAGTCCAATCTTTGCATGAGGTGGCCAAAGTATCAGAGTTTCAGCTTCAGCATCAATCCTTCCAATGAATATTCAAGATCAAGTGCCTTTAGAGTTGGCCAGTTTGATCTCCTTGCTGTCCAAGGATCTCGCAAGAGTCTTACCCACTACCACAGTTCAAAGCATCAATTCTTCGGCATTCAGCCTTCTTTATGGTACAACTCTCACATCTGTACAACAACCATAGCTTTGACTAGATGGACCTTTGTCAGTGAACTGATGTCTTTGCTTTTTAATACACTGTCTAGGTTTGTCATAACTTTTCTTCCAAAAAGCAAGTTTTAATTTCATGGCTGCCATCACTGTCTGCAGTGATTTTGGAGCCCAAGAAAATAAAGTCTGTCCCTGTTTCCACTTTTTTTTGCCCCATCTATTTGCCATGAAATGATGGGACTGGATGTCATGATTTCAGCTTTTTGAATGCTTAGTTTTAAGCCAGCTTTTTCACTCTCCTCTTTCACCTTCATCAAGAGTCAGACTAACAGAATGGCTGCTATCCAAAAGTCTATAAGGAATAAATGCTGGAGAGGGTGTGGAGAAAAGGGAACCCTCTTACACTGTTGGTGGGAATGCAAACTAGTATAGCCACTATGGAGAACAGTGTGGAGATTCCTTAAAAAACTTGAAATAGAACTGCCATACGACCCAGCAATCCCACTGCTGGACATCCCAAGGAAACCAGAATTGAAAGAGACACGTGTACCCCAATGTTCATCGCAGCACTGTTTATAATAGCCAGGACATGGAAGCAACCTAGATGTCCATCAGCAGACCAATGGATAAGAAAGCTGTGGTACATATACACAATGGAGTGTTACTCAGCCATTAAAAAGAATACATTTGAATCAGTTCTAATGAGGTGGATGAAACTGGAGCCTATTATACAGAGTGAAGTAAACCAAAAAGAAAAACACCAATACAGTATACTAACACATATATATGGAATTTAGAAAGATGGTAATGATAATCCTGTATGCGAGACAGCAAAAGAGACACAGATGTATAGAACAGTCTTTTGGACTCTGTGGGAGAGGGCGAGGGTGGGATGATTTGGGAGAATGGCATTGAAACATGTATATTATCATATGTGAAATGAGTCGCCAGACCAGGCTCGATGCATGATACAGGATGCTTGGGGCTGGTGCACGGGGATGACCCAGAGGGATTGTATGGGGAGGGAGGTGGGAGGGGGAGTGCAGGATGGGGAACACATGTACACCTGTGGCAGATTCATGTTGATGTATGGCACAACCAATATACTATTGTAAAGTAACTAGCTTCCAATTAAAATAAATAAATTTATATTGAAAATAATAATAAAATAAAATGCTGATATAGAAAAAAAAAAGAACCAGACTGAGAGACTGGCAGATAGACTGAAAGATGGGCAGCCTGATGATATTAGCAAGCTGTTAACTGACTTACATGGTTAACCAAGCCTTCATCTAAGGGCAGAATAAAAGCGGAGGAAGAAAGAGATGTAATACTTGAATGCAAATTAATATTTATGAACACAATTAAGTTCAGTGTAATACTTTACCAGAATCTGAGCAGTGAATTGATAGCTGTATATAAAAGGTTGTTGGAAAGAATAGCTTCTACAGAATATAGAGCCTGGAGTTTATAGGAGGAGAATGAACACAGATCAGGTCTAGTGAAAGATCTATCAATCACGTGTAGGTTACCCAAGGGGTTAGGGGCTCTTGGAGAACAAAGGAAAGAGCATAAGTGCAAAAAGTTTAGAGTTTAGTTTACCGTACTTATAAACAGTAGGAATTTATATACATTTATTTTCTATAAATAGCACTAAGAATTTAAAATTTGTGAAGTATCATTTTTCTTTCCCCTGAGAATCTTTAAGAACAGAACATTAATCTAGCTCTCTCACCAGGGCAAGGTTTCTTGCAACACCAGTGAATGATGGATACTCTGTTCATTTAATTTTAAAATACAAAATTGAGATGCAGTATCCCAAGTAATATGGACATAAACTTTACAAAACATCATAAATATCCCTAATGAGGTTTTAGCTCCTAGTCATGGTTTCTCGCTGGTGGCTGAGTTCTCTGTCTTCACATGTTTGTGAATTCTGATGGATTGAGTGAGCATGTGAGTATATTAGATGAAAGAACTGGGGCTAGGGGTTTGAAAAACTTGATTAATTAATCATCAATAATTTCCCAGTGTAGAATGCCTGTCTGGAGGATAAATTAATGGATAAATTAATTTTTCAAATTGAATGTTGCAAATATTCCATGATATCATTACAAGTGAGTGAGCATAATTTTGCAGACCCCACAGGAAGAGAATGTGAAATCCTGGCTGTTTTGCTGACTGGAATATTCATAGTGTTGGGTTGTTGGTATTTTCATAGACTTTATTCCATAAAGCCAAGGTCTATAAGGTTATGTAACATCACCTAGTTAATTAAAATATATAGCTTACACTCCTAATTTTTTCCAAACTATTCTGTTTTTAATTGAAAAGGCAGAAAATGTAGGGGTTAGGAGATGAGCTTTCCCAAATTAAGGATTAAGCTTCAAATACAAAGTGGACACTTGGTCTCTGCCCTTCTGAAAATAATGATCTCAGCTCAGCTGTAAAGCCCTTAGATTAAGGGCTTCATTTGTATGAAAAGGGTTTCACAGATGGTGTGAGCACCTGCAGATTCATGAGACAAATCTATGTATTGGCTTTCCAAAATTATATGATCAACTCTAATAAAAATAGAAATGCAATATATGAGATAGACATATAAACTTTGATTATTGATGAGCTCTAACAGAAAGTTACACAGTTTCCATTTAAATCATATTTTCATTGTAGTTAAAATTCTCTTTTACAGTTTATGTCTTAAGCTCATTAAGTTCCTGTATCTTGTTATGTCAAAGACATTTTTCCCTCAGTTAATCTTGATACTTGCAGTTATGAAAGAATCAGTCATTAATTCCAATATTTGTAAAATCAAAATTTGCTTTATTAAATTTTTGAGTGGTTTATTTTATTAAGGTGAATGTATTTTTAATCATTTATTGTCTCAGAGATATTTAAAAAAATTTAAAGTTTGCTTGTTATAAACAAAAAATAAAAGAACCAGTGAGTAGCTATATGTATAATCAGTTGCACATGAAGATAATCAAGGTCAGTTGATTATTTTCATTTTTATGAGCTGGCATCATGATAATAAAATGTTGAGATACATATTAACAGTTCTGCTTTCTGGAAATATGAGTGATGCTTTGTTTTCTTGTAGATTACTATTATGTTGCCATTTATATTGTATGCATATCTCATATAAACTGGGGATTCTGAGGATGAAAAACTCAAATTTCTGACCATTCCAAGTATTCTGAGGATGACATTCATAGAACATAATATTTTGCTGATAGTTTCTTTCTCATAAGGTTTATAGTTTTTCAAACATCATTGTTTTCCCATTTTATACTAAATCAGCAATATTTAAAACTCTTGACACAATTTTGGCTTTATAATTCTATACTCTGACTTATTTCTTAATCAAGGTATGCAAAATATAGTAAATGTGGTAAAAACATTTAATCTATACCCAGAAAGATTGTTTATTTCCTTCCCAAGTGATCAATTGATTGAGTAGAGCCAACAATTAAAAACTCCAGCTTTGTGGGAACACGGTGAAAAATTACTTTTAGTTTAAAAAAATGGAAAACATTTAAAGAGAACAAACTCTGACTCTGCAGATTAAGTCAGACCTGGGGCAGTACCACAGATGGGGAGCAAAAGCGCTCACCCTTACAGAGCATGCAATTAAGGTACTCAAGGTATGCTTGCAAAACATTATTGTATTAATAAATGTTACAAGATCAGTTTGAAAAAGTCTTTGGAATGGTCGGTCAAACTAAGGAACTGTCAAGGGAGATCCAGAAGGAAAAACCCTCTGAGCTTCATTTGGAAGGGCTGTGTGTTGGAGGTCAGTGCAGAAAAGATGAGTGGAGCTGCAGATAGAGCCTGAGGCAGAGTAAGGGGATGCTGAGAGCCCTCTCAGTCATGGTCCACTCATCTATCACGGCATTACAAATCTTTCCGAGACTTGAAACAACAGCAGGTATTTTACCATCTCTCATGGTTTCTTTGGGTCAAAAATTTAGTGAGAGATTGGTTGAGCACTTCAGGCGTGGATCTTTCCTATATTTGCAATAAGAAACCTGTGGAAGGGACCTGCAGGGCTGGATTAGCTGGGGCTGGCTGGGCACCTGCTCAGTCTCTTCATGCAGTCTCAGAGCATCTCCTTGTACTCTCTCCACACTGTCTAGCTGTGGCTTCCTCAGTATCCATGTAGCAGTTTGACTCCTTGCTTTACATGGTAGCTCCAGCTTTCAGCATGAGTGTTCCAGTGAGTCTGGTGACAGTTGCCTTGGAAGTTGTAGCCTTGGAATTCATGCAGTGAAGCCTCCTGTGATTCAGTAAAGAAACACAGACTCATCCAGATTCTAGAGGAGAGTTATCAGGCTTTACCTTGATGGGGAAATGGTAAGGTTCCGGAAGAGTACATGATACGAAGGATATTTTTACAGCCATCTCTGGCAAGTAAAATCTATAGTCAGTCTTCAGGCCACAGTTCTTACACTTCTCACATACAAAGCACATTCACCTTCACTTAAGGATACTCCCCCTAAGTTTTATCCCCTCATGACATCACTCTTAAGATGTTGCAAATCTATAACAAGTCCACGTACAGCTGAATCTTTTCAAGTGTGGTTCTTCAGGTGCAACTTGATTTGTGAAACAATGAGGCAAATTATGTGCCATTCCCCCACATCCCATAGATAATCTTGAGACAGGAGTAGGCTAATCACTACAGGTACTCCTGTTCAAAACAGGGAATGGATGGGAGACTTACAATCGTCATTGGTTTAGTCGCTAAGTCATGTCTGACTCTTGTGACTCCATGGACTGTAGGCTGCCAAGCTTCTCTGTCCATAGAATTCTCCAGGCAAGAATACTGGAATGGGTTGCCATTTCTAAAATGCACCCACGAACATTTTTCAAGTTTGTTGATTAAGGCTCAATCCTACTCTCTGGGAGTTATTTCCTGTGACTCTTGGCCCTGCATTCTGACCACTGGGCACCACCCTCTGAGTCCTCTTTCCTTTTCTATAGAAAGGGGACCATATTTGCAACCTGAAAGTTTTCTCAGCCTGCTTCCTGGTTATAAAAGTTTGAGTCTAGAAATCTTTTTTTCCTGTTTCATTGTCTCTGTCCCGTGGAGTCCAAGCTAGCAGTGCTTCCTCCAAAACAATTCTCTTAAAAACTTTGTGGATTGTTTATGAATCATATTTAAGTTCATAGATCATATTTGAGCCATAGCATAAATATCTTTGAGATAAGCTTTTCCCAATTGAGCTTTTTACTGAATGACAATGTCCTTCAAGTTTAGAAGCTCCGCTGTTTAATGAATAGAATCTGTGCAGTTCACCCTTAAAGTTCTTAGGGGGGGCTACTGTCTGTCTGAAAGCATCTATGAATCATTGTCTTAGATTTTAGTGAGGTCTTAATGAAGTATTTAATTGTTCCACTATAGATTTGATCATTGGCTAAAGGCTTTTTTTTTTTTCAAAGTTTTTAATTGAAGGATAATTGCTATACAGAATTTTGTGGTTTTCTGTCATACATCAACAAGAATCAGTCATAGGTACACCCATGTCCCCTCCCTCCCAGACCTCCTTCCCATCTCTATCCCCACCCCACTCTTCAGACTGTTACAGAGCCCCTGTTTGAGTTCCCTGAGTCATACAGCGAATTCCCATTGGCTATCTATTTTACATATGGTATTGTAAATTTCTATGTTACTCTCTCCACACATCTCATCTTCCCTTCTTCCTCCTCTCCTCCCACATGGACCATAGGTCTGTTTCTCCATTGCTGCCCTGATAATAAATTCAGTGCCATCTCTTCAGATTCCATATATATGTATCAATATACAATATTTATATTTTTTATTTCTGACTTACTTCACTCTGTATAATGGGCTCTAGTTTCATAAACCTCATTAGAACAGATTCAAATGTGTGCCATTTTATGGCTGAGTAGTATTCCATCGTGTATACGTGCCACAGCTTATCCATTCAACTGTCAACAGACATCTAGGTTGCTTCCACATTCTAGGTATTATAAATAGCGCTGCAATAAACAATGGGATACATGCATCTTTTTCAGTCTTGATTTCCTCAGGGTATATGCCTAGAAGTGTGATTTCTGGGTTATATGGTGGTTTTATTCCTAGCTTTTTTAAGAAGTCTCCATACCATTTTCCATAGTGGCTGTATCAGTTAACAGTCCCACCAGCAATGCAAGGGTGTTCCCTGTTCTCCACATCCTCTCCAGAATTTACTATTTGTAGACTTTTTGATTATGGCCATTCTGACCAGTGTGAGGTGGTATCTCATTGTTGTTTTGATTTGCATTTCTTTGATAATGAGTGATGTTGAGCATCTTTTCATGAGCTTGTTAGCCATCTGTATGCCTTTTTTTGAGAAGTGTCTCTTCAGGGCCCTTTCTCACATTTGATTGGGTTGTTTGCTATTCTGGTATTGAGTTGTATAAGGTGCTTGTGTGTTTTGCAAGAGAATTCTTTATCAGTTGTTTCCCTTGCTATAATTTTCTCCCATTCTGGGAGCTGTCTTTTCACTTTGCTTGCAGTTTCCTTTGTTCTGCAAAAACTTTTAAGTTTAACTAGTCCCACCTGTTTATTTTTGTTTTTTATTTCTATTACTCTAGGAGGTGGGTCATAGAAGATCTTGCTTTGATTTATGTCATCAAGTGTTCTGCCTATGTTCTCGTCTAAGAGTTTAATAGTTTCTGGTCTCACATTTAGGTCTTTAATCCACTTTGAGTTTATCTTTGTGCATGGCATTAAGTAGTGATCTAATTTCTTTCTTTTGCATGTAGCTGCCCAGTTTTCCCAGCACCACTTATTGAAGAGGCTGTCTTTGCCCCATTGTATAAAATGGCACACATTTGAATCTTGCGTCCTTTGTCAAAAATAAGGTACCCATAGGTGTATGGGTTTATTTCTGGGTTCTCTATCTTGTTCCATTGCTCTATATTTCTGTTTTTGTGCCAGTACCATACTGTCTTGATGACTGTAGCTTTGTAGTATAGGCTGAAGTCAGGAAAGTTGATTCCTCCAGCTCCCTTCTTTGTTTTCAAGACTGTTTTGGCTATGCTTGGTTTTTTGCATTTCCATATGAATTGAGGAATTTTTTGTTCTAGTTCTCTGAAAAAAAGCTATTGGTAATTTGATAGGGATCACACTGAATTTGTAGACTGCATTTGGTAATATTGTCTTCTTCACAATATTGATTCTTCCTACCCAAGAACATGGAATATCTCTCCATCTGTTTATGTCATCTTTGATTTCTTTCATCAGTGTCTTATAGTTTTCTGTATAAAGTTCTTTTGTTTCCTTAGGTAAGTTTATTCCTAGATATTTTATTTATTTTTTTTTGTTGTTGCAATGGTGAATGGCATTGATTCCTTAATTTCTCTTTCTGATTTTTCATTGTTAGTATATAGGATTGCAAGTGATTTCTGTGTATTGACCTGGTATCCCGTGACTTTGCTAAATTTGCTAATTAGCTCTAGTAATTTTCTGATAGCTTCTTTTGGGTTTTCTATATATAGTATCATGTCATCTGCAAACAGTGAGAGTTTTACTTTTTCTTTTCTGATCTGGGTTCCTTTTATTTCTTTTTCTTCTCTAATTGCCATAGCTAGGACTTCCAAAACAATGTTGAATAATAGTAGTGAGAGTGGACATCCTTGGCTTGTTCCTGATTTTAGAGGGAAAGCTTTTAGTTTTTCACCATGGAGAATAATGTTTGCTGTGGGCTTTTCATATATGGTCTTGACTGTGTTGAGGTAGGTTCCTTCTATGCCCATTGTTTTAAGTGTTTTTATCATAAATGGATGCTGGATTATGTTGAAAGATTTTTCTGCATCTATTGAGATGATCATATGGTTTTTATCTTTCAATTTGTTGATATGGTGTATCATGTTGATTGATGGGCATGTATTGAAGAATCCTTGCACCCCTGGAATAAACCCAACTTGACCATGGTATATGAGCTTTTAAATGTGTTGTTGGATTCTGTTTGCTAGAATTTTGTTGAGGAATTTGCATCTATATTCATCAGTGATATTGGCCTGTAATTTTCTTTTCTCATGTTATCTTTTCCTGGTTTTGGTGCTGGGGTGATTGAAGCTTCATAGAATGAGTCTGGAAGTGTTCCTTTCTCTGCAGAAAAATAGGGATTAGCTCTTCTCTAAATGTCTTATAGAATTCCCCTGTGAAGCCATCTGGCCCTGGGCTTTTGTTCTGGTGATTTTTGATCACTCGTTCAGTGTTTGTAATTGGGTTGTTCATATTTCTGTTTCTTCCTGGTTCAGTCTCGGGAGGCTGATCTTTTCTAAGTATCTGTTCATTTCCTCTAGGTTGTCCACTTTATTAGCAGATAGTTGCTCATAATATTTTCTTATGATCTTTTGCATTTCTGTGTTGTCTGTTGTAGCCTCTCCTTTTTCATTTCTAATTTTATTGATTTGATTTTTCTACTTTTTTTTCTTGATGAGTCTGGCTAGTGGTTTGTCAGTTTTGTTTATCTTCTCAAAGAACCAGCTTTTAGTTTTATTAATCTTTGCTATTGTTTTCTTCATTTCTTTTTCAGTTATTTCTGCTCTGATTTTTATGGTCTCCTTCCTTCTCCTGATTTTGGGGGTGTCTTGTTCTTCTTTTCCTAGCTGCTTTAGACTTAAAGTTAGGCTGTCTATTCAATGCTTTTCTTGCTTCTTGAGGTGTGATTGTATCACTAAAAACCTCCCTCTTAGAACTGCTTTTGCTGAGTCACATAGGTTTTGCATTGTTGTGTTTTCATTGTCATTTGTTTCTAAGAATCTTTTGATTTCTTTTCTTATTTCTTCAGTACCCTCTTTGCTATTTAGTAATGTGTTGTTTAATCTCCATGAGGTTGTGTGTGTGTGTTTTGTTGTTGTTGTTGTTTTTTGCTCCTGTAGTTGATATCTAGTCTCATAGTGTTGTGGTCTGAGAAGGTACTTGATACAATTTCAGTTTTCTTAAATTTACTGAGGCTTGATTTGTGGCCCAAGATGTGGTATATCTTGGAGAATGTTCCATGTGCACTTGAGAAGAAAGTATATTTTCCTGCATTTGAATGGAAAGTCCTGAAGATATCAATTAGGTCCATTTGGTCTAATGTTTCATTTAAGGTTTGTGTTTGCTTATTGAGTCTGTTTTAATGATCTGTCCATTGGGGTGAAAGTGGGGTGTTAAAGTCCCCTACTAGCTTTGTGTTGCTGCCAATTTCTTCTCTTATGCCTGTTAATGTTTGCCTTATGTATCGAGGTGCTCCTATGTTGGGTACATAGACATTTATAATTGTTATGTCTTCTCTTGGATTGATCTTTTGATTATTATGCAGTATCCTTCTTTGTTTCTTATGCTATCCTTTATTTTAAAGTCTATTTTATCAGATATAAGGATTGCCACTCCAGCTTTCTTTTGGTTTCCATTTGCATGGAATATCTTTTCCCATCCTTTTACTTTCAGTCTGTATGTGTCTCTAGATCTGAAGTGGGTCTCCTGTAGGTAGCATATATATGGGTCTTATTTTTGTATCTATTCAGTCTGTAACTTTTGGTTGATGCATTTAATCCATTTACATTTAAGGCAATTATTGATATATATGTTTCTATTGGCATTTTCTTGATTGTTTTGTGTTTGTTTTTGTAGGTCTTTCATTTCTCTTGTGTTTACTGGCAACCTAAGTCCCTTTAGTATTTGTTGTAAGACTGCTTTGGTGGTGCTGAATTCTCTTAATTTCTGCTTGTCTGTAAAGCTTTTATTTCTCCATCAAGTTTGAATGAGACCTTTGCTGGGCACAGTAATTGTGGTTGTAAATTTTTCTTTTTCAATACTTTAAAGTCTCTGAGGCTTTCTCAATTCTTTTCATTCAGCTCTTCAGCAGTTATTTCCACCATTCTATCCTCCAGCTCACTTATCTGTTCCTCTGCCTCTTAGTCTGCTATTGAGTCCTTCTAGAGTATTTTTCAGAGAAGGCAGTGGCACCCCACTTCAGTACTCTTGCCTGGAAAATCCCATGGACAGAGGAGCCTGGTAGGCTGCAGTCCATGGGGTTGCTAAGAGTAGGACACGACTGAGCGACTTCACTTTCACTTTTCACTTTCATGCATTGGAGAAGGACATGGCAACCCACTTCAGTGTTCTTGCCTGGAGAATCCCAGGGACAGAGGAGTCTAGTAGGAGGCGGTCTATGAGGTCACACAGAGTTGGACACGACTGAAGCGACTTAGCAGCAGCAGCAGCAGAGTATTTTCAGTTTCAGTAATTGTGTTATTTATCTGTTTGTTTATTCTTTATTTCTTCTATGTCCCTGTTGATTGTATTAACTGTATTAAAAATGCTTCTTGCATTTTCTCCATTCTATTTTCAAGTCTTTGGAGGATCTTTACTATCATTATTCTGAATTCTCTTTCAGGGAGATTACTTATTTTCTTTTCATTTATTTGATCTAGAGTTTATGCCTTGCTCTTTCATTTGTGCTGTGTTCTCTGTCTTCATCTTTTTTCTTTTTTTCTCTAACTCACTCCACTTGTGATCTCCTTTCCCCAGACTTTAGGGTTGTATTACTTCTTCCTTTTGATTTTTGCCCTTGGAGGGAAATGTTGGTTGGGTGGTTTGTGTTGATTTCTTGTTGGGGGTGATTTGTGCCTGTGTCTAGTGGGAGGAAATCAAGTAGGTAATTACAGAAATACTGAGCCATATACACACACACTTCCATACATACAGTTATAACCAAAGTGTTCTAAAGAAAAGAGTTCAGGAGGTTGACTTGGTCAACAGGGAAAACCAGAGGTAATATCAACCAATTGAAAGCAGAGTTAGCTAATTCCCAATCTGGAAATCTGAGCATAAGCAGAGGGCCAACTGGGGAATATAGCATAGAGAGCTCAACAATTTAACTTACTTGGTGAAAGAAAAGAGTGAAGGAAAAAAGGGAGAAAAAAGAGAGAGAGAAAAGAAAGAGGAGAAGGGAGGGAAAAAAGAAAAGGAAGGGTTGGAGAAGAGGATTAAAAAATTTAAAAAGAGAGAAAAGAAAAAATAGAAAAGCAAAGATGAATAGAGGTATGTGGAAAAGATTTATATATATTTGGGTATAGCTACAGCCAGTAAAGAACTGTAGGAAAGGCAATTGAATATATCAAAAACAAAATCCAAAAACTTATCAAGAAAAAAGAGATAAGAAAGAGAAAAAAATTAAAAACTTAAAATGATTTTTTTTTCTTTTTTTTTGACAAGAAAAGTGTTTCTTTGAAACACAAAGAGGAAAACTCTGTAGCACGCAAAAGGCTAATATGGAGGTGGAAATATGTAGGGAGAATAAACAGTGTGATTTATAAGAAAAAAAAGGAAAAAAATCTTTAAATGATTTTTTTTTTTAAACAAGGAAAACTCCACAGCACCGCAAAAAGCTAATGTTAATGTGGTGGTGGAAATATGTTGGGGAAAAGGCAGTGTGATTTATAAGAGAAAGAATCTTAAAATGATTTATTTTTAATTTTTATAACAAGAAAAAAAAGAGGAAAATTCCACAGTACTGCTAAAGTCTAAAAAACTGAACCCATGGACACTCCAAAAGCTACTACTGGATGCTGCACTGTCCTTCAGAGAGAGGAGATCCAGCTCCACCAACCAGAACACAGCCACAAGCTGTGGCTTTGAGGGAATAAAGAATGTAATTTGTAAGAGAAAAAAAAAAGAAAAAATAATTTAAAAAAGGTTCTCAAGGCTGCAGCTCTTGGTTGTGGAGTCTGCCCCTGTGGATGCGATTGGGTTAGTGTCCTATGATGTTTTCCTGGTTGGTGGAGCTTGTGGTTGTGTGCGCTGGCTGGGTTTGTAGGCCGCGCCATTCTCGGTCCTGGGAGCCAGCCGTCTGTTTGGGACCACAGTCCATGAGCTGTTAATGGACTGAGAGGTGCAGCTTTCTCTGTTTACTGCCCTCCAAGTCCCTGCTTTGCCTGGTTTTCCAAGACTTTGCAGCTCCCCTTTGGGCCCGCCTGTGAAGGAGTTTCCCTGTGCACAGGAACTCCTGTTTCAGGGCTCCCTTTTCCGTCTTTTCCCTTTTTATGACTCCCTCCTCTCTGTTACCTCATTTCAGGGAGCTTACCTGTCCTCTTGGAGGTCTGGGGTCTTCTGCTGTCTCCTAGAGGTTGCTTTGTGGGAGTTGTTCCACATCTTGATGAGTTTTTGATGTATTTAGGGGGAGGTTGGTGATCTCCCTGTCTTATTCCTCCACCATCTTCTTCTGTCTCTAGGCCTTATTTTTATTTTGAAATTTCTTTGATTTCTGAGGGTGGGAAATAATAATCTGTTTTTAGTCTCTTAAATTTCCTCTAAATTCCATTCAGAATTACATAATTGTTCTTTAGTTTATATCTCCTCTGTCTCATTTTATCCTTGGCAGAAAGGATAAAAAAGACTGCATTTTAAATATTCTGTCTGGGAATTTGCTTAGCTGGATGACTAAGTTTGTGAAATATATTTCCTATATCATCCTTGCTACCTCAGTTAACAGTTTTGTCAAATTCTCTGCTAGTGTAGAATGAGAATCTCTTTTCTTCCAGCTTCCAGAAATATTTTCTTTACTTTCTGTTAAGCTCTTACTGACAGTTTAATGGAGGCTTATTAGGTTGCAGTATCCATCTCCTCAAGGTTCTTCTAGCATCTGCCTGCCTTCCTTTCTCAAAGGTTTAGTTTTTTGTTGCAGCAATTACCCACTTTCAGATACCAAAATTTGTTCTTGTTATCTACTGCCATGTTAAAAAAAAGAAAAAAAAAAAACTTAACCCCCAAACTTCACAGCTGTTGTGGCTTTAAATAATAACAATGATGTGGTTGTCTTGCATGGTTTCTGTGGTTATAAGTTTGGAAAGAACTAGATCTGGTGACATTAGCCTTGAGTCTCATTGCGCACCTTCACAACATAGTGGCCTCTAGGCAGGAGAACTATTTACATGGCTCTTTTTGGAGTGTCCTACCAACCATGATGTAATACCTCTCTTTCTGATCTAGTCTTGGAAATCACACAGCAATGTTCCTGGCTCAAAGTGAAAGGGCATTGGAGTCCACTTCTGATGAAGCGGTAGCATGTTTCCAGGAGAATATATGGAATGGGACATAGTTTTGCAATCATCCTTGGAAACTGCAATCTGCAACAAGTCATTTATGAAGTTGTCTTTAGATCTAAATGTGATGGGGTGCAATAGGAGTTGGAAAGAGGCAGAGAAAAAGTACTGTGTTGACTGTAACAGAACACATTAAACATTTTGTCAGCTACTTCAAGACTTGGGAAGATTTGGGGAAACAAAATGCTCCTCTCACACTCCTCTTTTATTTTATCTCCTTTTATCTTGTGTATTTGAACAAATTATTCTAAAATTTGTATCCTTTCAAAACAACCTCACAGAGAAGCACAAGTAAATAATGCTGTTTTACATATCTGAGACTACAACAGATAGTCTTCCTCAGTTTTTGCTGTCATCCAAAACGTTTTTGTCACATTTTTTGTTAGCTTTTTTCATCTCTTTTGGGACTCTGTTGTTAGAAACATATGATAATTGTTACATCTTTTGATGGACTTATCTCTTATTGTTATAACACATCCCTCTTTGCTCTTGTAACAATTTTTGTCTTAAAATCTGATATTAGTGTAAACACTCCAGATCTTCTTGGGTTCATGTCTACATGCTGTTTCTGTTTTTATTCTTTAACTTTTCACCTATTTGTTGAATCTAGATGGTGTTTCTGTAAGTAATATATAAGTGAATTCTTAGAGAAAATTCAATTTGACAATTTATACATTTGACTGGATTCTTTAATTCATTCACATTCAATGTGGTAGTGATATAGGTAAGGGGTAAGAGAGACAAAACCATGCTTGTTAATTGGGATAATGATTACCAAGATTATAATCTTGATATTAAACTACCATCTAATTATGTCCCAGAAAAAGGTAGGTGATGTGTACTCAGATGAGGACACTGGGCAAGGAGATAGACATGATATATAATCAGATAGGCCTTTGGTTTCAACAATTTATGTTGAACCTTAGTCACAGTGAGAGTGGAGGTGGGTGTCTTTCAATTCACTTGATCCTCTTATGTTTGGCTTTTCCAGGACAATGACCATTCAGCTTGGGGGCAAAACCTAGGGCTCTTTTATCCTATTAGATTTATTGAACTCTATGAGACATCCCAGAACAGACATGAACCAGACTCCCAAACGGGGACAAACCTAAAAGACCATGTCCTATGGAAATGAGGATTTTTTCTTCATTCATCTTCTCAGCAGCTTAATGATATCCCCCCAGCTTTATTGAGATATAATAAACATGCAATGTTGTATAATTTTATACAATATGATGACTTGATATACTTTTTAAAAGTCTACTCTCTTGCCAACTTTTACACATATAATACAGTATTGTTAACTGTAATCACAGTGCTTCAGATAAGATACAAAAACAGTCATCTATAATTGAAAGTTTGTGTTCTTTGACATTTCCCTATTTTCCCCACTCCAACCCATGGCAACAATTATGCCACTATTTCTACTAGGTTAGCTCTTTTAGAGCTCACATATAAATGATATCTTAGCCACCAGGTACTTCCCTGGTGGCTCAGATGGTAAAGAATCTGCCTGTAATGCAGAATACCTAGGTTCAATCCCTGGATTGAGAAGATCCCCTAGAGAAAGGAATGGCTACCCATTCCAGTATTCTTGTCTGGAGAATTCCATGGACAGAGGAGCCTGGAAGGGTACAATCAATCCATGGGATCGCAAAGAGTCATACATGACTGAGTGACTAACACTTTCTCTTTCACTATAAGTGATATCATATAGTAATGTCTTTGTCTATTTCACTTAGGATATTGCCCTCAAGTCCATCTATGCTGTTGCAACTGGCAGGATTTCCTTCTTTCGATGGCTGAATGATATTCTATTCTTATCCAGTCATCTATGATGAACATATCTTAGTTGCTGTGAATAATGCTGCAAAAACATGAAAGTGTGGATATGATGTAAAGATCTGAATTGTATTCCTTTGGACGTATTCTCAGAAGTGAGATTATTGGATCATATGATCATTCTTTTTTTATGTTTTTTTGAGAAAGCTCCATTCTGTTTATCATAATGGCTGTAACTATATACATTCCAATAAACAGTGCATAAGCGTTCCCTTTTTTCTACATTGCCACCAACACTTGATATCTCTTTTTGGTGGTAGTTATTCTAAACAGGTGTGAAGTAATATCTCATTTAGGTTTTGATTTGCATTTTGACTAATGATGCTGAGCATATTTTCATGTATCTATTGGCCATGTATATGTCTTCTTTGGAAAAATATGTATTCAGGTTTTCTGCCCATTTTTAAATTGGATTGTTTTATTAATAGCTATTGTGCTATATCAGTTCCTTATATACTATTGACATTAATCCCTTCTCAGATACATGGTTTGCAAATATTTTCACCCATTCAGTAGGCTGCCTTTTCATTTTATTGCTTCTTTTGCTGCTCAGAAGTTTTTTATTTTTTCTCTTGCTACTTGTGCATTTGGTGTGCACAAATGCATGCTGTTGCAGCTTATGTTGCCAAGATGAAAGTCAAGGAGCTTTTAACCAATGTTTTCCTCTAGGAGTTTTATTGTTTCAGGCCTTATGCTCAAAAGTTTAATCCATTTAGAATTAATTTTTGTGAGTGGTGTAAGACGTGCTGTGCTTAGTCACTCAATCATGTCCAATTCTTTGTGACACCATGACTGTAGTCTGCCAGGCTCCTCTGTCCATGGGAATTCTCCAGGCAAGAATACTGGAGTGGATTGCCATGCCCTCCCCCAGAGTATCTTCCCAACCCAGGAATCAAACCCAGGTCTCCCACATTATAGGCAGATTCTTTACTGCCTAAGCCGCCAGGGAAGCTCTACTGGAGTGGGTAGCCTATCCCTTCTCCAAGGGATCTTCCCAACCAAGGAATCAAACCTAGGTTTCCTTTACCAACTGAACTACCAGAGAGGTGTAAGATAGGGGTTCAATTTTATTTCTGATGTGATTATCGAGCTTTCCCAGCACCATTTGTTGAAAAAACTATGCATTCCCCATTGGATACTCTTGGCTGCCTTGTCAAATATTAGTTGATGGTATAGGCAAGAACTTATTTCTGTGCTCTGCATTCTATACCATTGGTCTACATGCATATTTTTATGTTTTGATTACTATTCACTGTAATGTAGTTTGAAATTAGAAATGTGATTTTCCAGCTTTATTATTTGTCAGGACTGCTTTGGCTAGTTGGGAACTTTTGTGATTGCGTACAAATAGTAGGATTCTTTGAAAAATACCATTGGAATTTTGATAGGGATATCATGAAATCTATAGTTAGCTTTGAGTAATATAGACATTTTTACAGTATTAATTCTCTGGATCCGTAACCATAAAATATCTTTCCATTTCTTTGTATTTCCTTCAATTTTTTTTCATCAGAACCTTGTAGTTTTTAGCGTCAGATCTTTCATCTCCTTGGCTAAATTTATTCATAAGTACTATGTTGTTTTATATGCTATTGTGAATGGAATTGTTTTTCATAGTTCCCTGGGACATTTCATTGTTAGTGTATAGAAATGTAACAGGTTTTTGTAAGCTGATTTTGTATCTTGAAACTTTACTGAATTCACTGATGGGTTCTGTGAGTTTTTGGTGGTGTCTTTAATTGTGTGCATGCTAAGTCACTTCAGTCATGTTCAGAGTTCAGTCAACCCTTTGGACTGTAGCCCATCAGGCTCCTCTGTCCATAGACTTTTCCACGCACAAACACTAGAGTGGGTTGCCCTCCTCTAAGGGATCTTCCCAACCCAAGGATTGAACCCGTGTCTTGTGTCTCCTGCATTGGCAAATAGGTTCTTTACCACTAGTGCCACCTTGGAAGCCTGGTGATGTCTTTATGATTTTATCTCTTGTGTATCTACTATAGGTTTTTGCTTTGTGGTTATCCTGACTACAGCCATGAAATTAAAAGACGCTTACTCCTTGGAAGAAAAGTTATGACCAACCTAGATAGTATATTCAAAAGCAGAGACATTACTTTGCCAACAAGGGTCCATCTAGTCAAGGCTATGGTTTTTCCTGTGGTCATGTATGGATGTGAGAGTTGGACTGTGAAGAAGGCTGAGCCCTGAAGAATTGATGCACTTAAAATGTGGTGTTGGAGAAGACTCTTGAGAGTCCCTTGGACTGCAAGGAGATCCAAACAGTCCATTCTGAAGGAGGTCAACCCTAGGATTTCTTTGGAAGGAATGATGCTGAAGCTGAAACTCCAGTACTTTGGCCACCTCATGTGAAGAGTTAACTCATTGGAAAAGACTCTGATGCTGGGAGGGATTGGGGGCAGGAGGAGAAGGGGATGACCGAGGATGAAATGGCTGGATGGCATGACGGACTCAATGTACGTGAGTCTGAGTGAACTCCAGGAGATGGTGATGGACAGGGAGGCCTGGCATGCTGCGATTCATGGGGTCGCAAAGAGTCATACACAACTGAGCAACTGAACTGAACTGAGGCTTATATAAAATATTTTATAGATGGAAAAATTTATTTTATGCTGATAACAACCTGACCCTGATTGCATCCAAAAAACTCTTTGTAGTCCCTCACCATTTTTCATTTTGATGTAACAGCTTGCTTCTTATTTATACTGTTGTGCTTTAGCAAATCATAGAATCATAGCTATAGTTTTTTTTTAAATACTTTTGTCCTTTAATCTTTGTAGTAAACACTCTATCATATTATAGTATTAGAGTAATCTGAATTTGACTATGAACTTATTTTTCCCTTCAGCTTTATATTTTCATATGTGTTCATGTCACTAATTGGCATCCTATTATTTCAGCCTGAAGAACTCATTTTGGCATTTCTTGTAAGGCAGGTGTTCTGCTGATGAACTGTTTCAGCTTCTGTTTATCTGGAAAAGTATTTATCTCTTCTTCATTTCTGAAGAGCAACTTTGTTAGGTAGAGTATTTTTGGTTTGCATTTCTTTTATTTTCATGTACTTTGAATATATCATCACAGTCTCATGGCTTGTATGGTTTCTGCTAGTAAATTGGCTTATAGTCTAGTCAGGTTTTCTTGTAAGTTAAAAGGTTTTCTATTGTGGCTCTTAAGCTTTAGTTTTTGTCTTTGAAAAAGAGAGTTTTGTTATAAAATGTCTTGGAGAAGACCTTTTTAAAGTTGAGTTTGTTTGGAGACCTATGATTTCATGAACTAGAATTTACAAAACTTTCTATATTTGGGAAGCTTTCAGCCATTATTTATCTAAATAAGTTTCTGTCTCCTGCTCCATCTCTTTTCCTTTGGTTCACCAATAATTTTCAGATTGTTTTTCTTTTGATGATATCCCATTAGTTCATATAAGCTTCCTTCACTCTTTTTTACTGTTTTCCCGTGGTTTTCTTCTCATTGGATAATTTCAGAGTTCCTATCTTCTAAATCAATACTAATCTTTTATTTTTCTTGATCCATTTAAGATTTTAAGGTTCTTTTTTGCATTTATTTTATTCATAGTATTCCTTGCTCTCAACTGCTTCAGTTCAGTTCAGTTGCTCAGTTGTGTCTGACTCTTTGCAACCCCATGAATCACAGCACGCCAGGCCTCCCTGTCCATCACCAACTCCCAGAGTTCACTCAGACTCATGTCCATCGAGTCCGTGATGCCATCCAGCCATCTCATCCTCTGCCGTCCCCTTTTCCTCCTGCCCCCGATCCCTCCCAGCATCAGAGTCTTTTCCAATGAGTTAACTCTTCTCATGAGGTGGCCAAAGTACTGGAGTTTCAGCTTTAGCATCATTCCTTCCAAAGAACACCCAGGGCTGATCTTAGTCATGTCCAAACCTTTGTAAAGCCATAGATTATAGCCTGCCAGGCTCCTCTGTCCATGGAACTTTCCAGGCAGGAATATAGAAATGGGTTGCCATTTCCTTCTCCAAGGGATCTTCCCGACACAGGGATTGCACCCGCATCTCCTGCGTCTGCTGCATTGGCAGGCAGATTCTTTACCACTGTGCCACCTGGAAAGATAGAGCATTCCTTAGCTCTAGAATTTCTGTTTGTGTCTCTGTTAAACTTTTATCTGTTAAACTTTTCATTTTGCTCATTTACTTTTTTCATGATTTTATTCAATTGTCTTTCTCTGTTTTCTTATAGCTCATTGAGCTTCCTTAAAGCAGCTATTAATATTTTGAATTCTCTATTGGGTAATAGACAGATTTTATTTTCTTGGGCTCCAAAAGGACTGAGGCTAGTAGCTGCAGTTATGAAATTAAATGACACTTGATTCTTGGAAGGAAAGTTATGACAAACCTAGACAGTGTATTAAAAAGCAGAGAAATCACTTTGGTGACAAAGGTCCATATAGTCCAGTATGGTTTTTCCAGTACTTTTGCATGGATATGAGAGTTGGACCATAAAGAAGGCTGAGCACTGAAGAATTGATGGTGCTGTGGCACTGATTTGCTAAATCACTTCAGTCGTGTCCGACTCTGTGAGACCCCATAGACGGCAGCCCACCAGGCTCCCCCATCCCTGGGATTCTCCAGGCAAGAACACTGGGGTGGGTTGCCATTTCCTTCTCCAAAGCATAAAGTGAAAAGTAAAAAAAAAAAAAAAAAAAAAAAAAGTGAAAGTGAAGTCTCTCAGTCGTATCTGACTCTTAGTAACCCCATGGACTACAGCCTACCAGGCTCCTCCATCCATGGGATTTTCCAGGCAAGAGTACAGGAATGGGGTGAATCCCCTGGACTGCAAGGAGTTCAAACCAGTTAATCCTAAAGGAAACCAATCCTGAATATTCATTGGAAAGACTGATGCTAAAGCAGATGTTCCAATACTTTAGCCACCTGATGTGAAGAGCTGACTCATTGGAAAAGACCTAATGCTAGGAAATATTGAAGGCAAAAGAAGGAGGCGACAGAGGATGAGACCATCAGATAGCATCACTAATTCGATAGACATGAATTTGAGCAAACTCTGGGAGACAGCAGAGGACAGAGGAGACCATGTGCTACAGTCTGTGGGATCTTACAGAGTCAGACATGACTTAGCCACTGAACAACAACAATTGGGTAATTCACATACTGCATGTCTTTGTGGTTGGTTTCTGGACAATTACTGAAATCTTTTGTTGATGTCATGTTTCCTCGTTGTTGTTGTTGTTGTTGTTGTTTAATTTTCCTCAAAGTCTTGCACTGCTGTCTTTGCATTTTCAATAACACTCATTTTCACTCAGTCTTTAGTAACTGACTGTTGGAAAGAAATACCTACCATCTTCCCTCTCAGTGATTCTGAGACTTTCTCTGGACTTCTATGAATATGCTTGCTTCATGCTTTTGCTCCCTCTTGTGGCAGAATTATCAGGCTTATATGCTTTCTCTCGATTCTGCAATGCGCCAGGCTGAGAGCAGGCAGCCTCCCCTTTGCCTTTTGAATGATGGAACTAAAGCTCATTCAGGCTAGCTTACTATAGAAGGTCACTAGCTACTTGCCAAATCTCATTCTTTCTACTGTCAGGAGAACACACAGAGATCCATCCACATAGTGAAAGGGTGTGTGGATGAAGCATGTGGTGCTGTGACACTGCCCAATAGGCAGATGGGAGTACCTATGGAAAAAGGATCCCAAGCAACTCATACGTGAACCTCCTGATAGAATCTGTGATACAGTTAGTTGAGTCCACACCCCTGTGATGCCCTACAAGGGTCCTACTGCCCACTCTCTCAGCCTTGTCCTAGGAGTCATGCACCTTGCAACTCAGTATTCTGGATAAAAGAAGAGAGAACTGAGACTTCTTGCTTCTTTGGCATTGTCTCACATAGCTGGGGAGCTGGGCAGTCACTGACACATTCACACTTCCTCCACAGAACAAAATCACATGCCAAGAAATTCTCACTTGTCACAGAATCATGCCACTTTGTGGGGGCTAATGTCAGTAAAGTAGAACTGTCTTACCCTCTCCAATACATCAGTACTCATATATTGCTCTAATAGTGTGCTGAAACTTCTCCATTGGAAACCTGGACTCCTATAAAATGTTGCTCATCCAAGATAATTGTCTAAGACAGAGTTCTGCAGGGCTTCTGGACTATGACTGAGGGGGACTAGAGTCTGTCCTTGGACCACCAAAGGATCCACAGCCAGGGATAAGATCTGTGTGCCTATTACTTGGTGAATGTATGGGCAAGATTCTTCCATGGTCTCTTGTTGGATGGTGTTTGGTACTACTGCTGCTGCTACTGCTAAGTCGCTTCAGTCGTGTCCGACTCTGTGCGACCCCATAGACGGCCTCCTACTAGGCTCTCCGTCCCTGGGATTCTCCAGGCAAGAACACTGGAGTGTGTTGCCATTTCCTTCTCCAATGCATGAAAGTGAAAAGTGAAAGTGAAGTCACTCAGTCGTGTCTGACTCTTAGCAACCCCATGGACTGCAGCCTACCAGGCTCCTCCGTCCATGGGATTTTCCAGGCAAGAGTACTAGAGTAGGGTGCCATTACAGCTCCCAAAAAAGCACTTTTGTTGGTGGATGGATGCTAAACTGCTTTTGTAGAATAGGAGGTACCACAAGGGACATCTTATTCAGCCATGTTTCTGATGTTAGTCCTTTGGAGTTCCAGTTTTTGATGTGAGAACAGTCTTGGTGTACTTTGAGTGAAACAAAGGGGTATGGAGTGACCCCAGTCCCAGTGGTTAGAGTTTTAAAGTACACTAGAGCAGCTCAGTGTGGCTTCCTGATGGTACAGTGGTAAAGAATCTGCCTGCAATGCAGGGACCACAGGAGATATGGGTATGATCCCTGGATCAGGAAGATTCCCTGAATGAGGGCATGGCAATCCAATCCAGTATTCTTTCCTGGAGAATCCCATGGACAGAGGAGCCTGGCGGGCTATAGTCCACAGGGTCACAAAGAGTCGGACATGACTGAAGCAACTTAGATGCATGCACACAGGGCAGCCCATTACAGATATTAGCACGGCACTTACCTGCAAAAGTGAATTAAACCATGTGATCTATTTTCAAATGAGAAAATGGTGGAAGATACATTAAGAGAGAGGGAATTATTATGCATTTGGGCTAACCATGACCCAGCCACTGGGCATAAAATTACAAAGGAGGAAATGATTCTGCAGGGCACCATCTCAATTTTCTCTGCTATTAACCAGTTTAATCCTTCGCTATTTTTGCATGGTTCTGTGCTTGTGTAGAGAGTGTCTTTACCGGCAAAGAATGTGGAATACCATAGGTTACTATCATGCTACTTTGATAGTTGCTGATTGTGGCCTCCCTAAAATGGTTCATTTGTGACCAAATACACTTTTTGACTCCCTCATTCTCTATATTATTTTTTTGGTGTGTGCTGACATTGGCATATATTAACAGCAAAGCACTAAAAATTATTTCTTTCTTATGAAGCATAGAATGATGGGAGAGTTAATCTATTAACAAAGGTAAAAATCCAAGTTAGACTTCTATTTTCCTTCATCTGATGGTTATGGGAATAAAAGTCTTGCTGTAGCCTAGCCTTTAATTTCTATTTTTGGTCTGTACTATAAAGACTTATGGAGCCAAACATCTTGCATGCTCACTCATGACTGACTCTTTGCAGCCATGTGGACCATAGCCCACCAGGTTCCTCTGTCCATGGGATTTCCAAGGCAAGAATACTGGAGTTGGCTGCCATTTTTCTCTATAGAAGACTTGGGTTCCTTATAAACAGAAAAGTCTATAAACTGAATTCCTGTGGACCTGATGAATATACAGCCAAAAGCTGATTTGCCTTACTGCTGTGCACCGAACTGGACATCTTGCTTTGATTTAATTGTATGTGTGTTTTCTTGCTGTTTTCACACTCTTCTATTAGTTTGAAGGGAAGATGTTACAAGAGTAAATAGGAAAGTTACAAATCAGTATCAGTTCAGTCAGTTCAGTTCAGTCACTCAGTCGTGTCCGACTCTTTGCGACCCCATGAATCGCAGCACGCCAGGCCTCCCTGTTCATCACCAACTCCCAGAGTTCACTCAGACTCACATCCATCGAGTCAGTGATGCCATCCAGCCATCTCATCCTCTGTCGTCCCCTTTTCCTCCTGCCCCTAATCCCTCCCAGCATCAGAGTCTTTTCCAATGAGTCAACTCTTTGCGTGAGGTGGCCAAAGTATTGGAGTTTCAGCTTCAGCATCATTCCTTCCAAAGAAATCCCAGGGCTGATCTCCTTCAGAATGGACTGGTTGGATCTCCTTGGAGTCCAAGGGACTCTCAAGAGTCTTCTCTAACACCACAGTTCAAAAGCATCAGTTCTTCGGTGCTCAGCCTTCTTCACTGTCCAATTCTCACATCCATACATGACTACTGGAAAAACCATAGCCTTGACTAGACGGACCTTGGTTGGCAAAGTAATGTCTCTGCTTTTGAATATGCTATCTAGGTTGGTCATAACTTTTCTTCCAAGGAGTAAATGTCTTTTAATTTCATGGCTGCACAAATCAGTATGAGTAAATGTAAATTTGGCCATTTTCCTCTTCATCTACATGCATGCAATAGCTAAGTTAAGCATAAAAAAGTTTCCTGGTTGAAGTCACCTCCCTGCTTTTGGCTCAGTTGAAATAGGTCAGTGTTCTGCATAAAATATTTATAACTACATCATTTTAAAACAAACAAAATTCTTTGAATTAAAACTGGAAATTTGTATGGAGGAAATCATGCATATCTCAATTATTCCATTTCACTCTTGCAATTTTGGTACAGGGCTTCTTCTTTTTTTTTTTTTTTGCACCAGTGTAGACTGTGCTACTAAATTTTCTTGCCTGGGTTGTATAATTTCTATTAATAAAACTAATTGCTGGTATTATGTATTATGCTTTATATTCCAAATGGAATGTTTATTTTAATGAAAATTAATTATCTGTTTTGCAACAGTGGTATTTAAAAGGGATAATACACTTAGGGCCACCATGTAGACATAGACAGAAGATGCTTTTATTGTCTATCTTTGGTTTCTTTTTAAAAAAATGAAATAAGACTCTCCTTCAGGGCTCCAAGTTTTCATCACAGCTCAGTACTGAAGACTGAAAATGAGTAATCATTTGCTCCAAATGGAAGAGAAGCATTTGCTTCAAATGAAAGTTGTTTTATCTCCCAATCTTCAGAGTAATCATCTTAATCTTGCAATATGATGATGAAATACGCCCATGGACTATTATTTGTAAAGCAAGTTCATCAAATTGCTGTTCACTCTGCTCTGAGCACCAGAGCATTTCAGAACAAATTAACATAGGCTACTAAACACACTCAAAGCAATAACTTGGATTGTTGTTTTTTGTTTTTTTGTACTGGCACACAGGAGATAAAATACTGAATAAATAATAATGTTTAGTTACTCAAATTCTAACCAACATTAAGCTTAGAGAGGTGCTTAAAATACAGTGACTGAAGCAGGAATCCTAGGAGAATTCAAAGTAGCCATTATATACCCATTTCCAAAACACTTTGGGTTTCTCAGACCTAAGGAATAAGGTTTAAGTCCTTAACCTGGCTAAGGTCTTCAGGATGCTGGAGGCCCCACACCTTTTTATATATGGGTTCACTGACCCCCTATCTGGAAGGGCTTTTCTCTGTGTCTTTGTTGACCCAAACTAAACAATCTTTAAACCTGAGAAATGAGGATTTTTTTTACACACCTCCGATCAGTTCCCAGCTCCCCAGCTCCAATTCCTTTGTGATATAGCTGCTTGCTCTACTTGCTTCTTTTCTGCTTGGTACCATTGTAATGTCTCTGGAAGTCAGCTCTCTGTCAGTACCAGCCTCATTCTACTTACTCTAAACTCTTTGTAGTAGGAATTATTTCTTCCCCTTTGTTTTTCATTGCTTATTCTTTAAACACTTAACAGAATGCCTGGAATTTAGTAGGCTTCAAAAAAATACTGACTGGAATAAGATTGTAGAGAGGCATGCAGAGGTCGCAGATGTATATTTGCAATTATAGCTTTAAAAATTAATCAGTGGAGAAACTACCTGAGTGGTCCAGTGGTTGAAACATAGTCTTCCAATGCAGAGGGTGTAGTTTTGATCCCTGATCAGGAAGCTAACCAGCCAAAGTGGATGGTTAGCTATGTTGGTTAGAGCTTGGTGCTAATAACACCAAGGTTGTAGTTTCAATCCCCGTATGGGGCATTATCTGTAAATTTGGACTTCCCAGGTGGCGCTCTTGATTCAAAACACTAAGATTTTTGGCATCTGCTCCCATCACTTCATGGCAAATATATGGTGAAACAGTAGAAACAGTGAGAGATTTTATTTTCTTGGACTCCAAAATCCCTGTGGACAGTGACTGCAGCCATGAAATTAAAAGACACTTGCTCCTTGGAACAAAAGCTATGACAAACCTAGACAGTGTATTAAAAAGTAGAGACATCACTTTGACAATAAAGGTCCATATAGTCAAAACTGTGGTTTTTCCAGTAGTCATGTATGGATGTGAGAGCTGGACCATAATGAAGTCTGAGTGTAGAAGAATAGATGCTTTCAAACTGTGGTGCTGGAGAAGACTCTTGAGAGTCCCTTGGATTGCAAGATCAAACCTGTCAATCTTAAAGGAAATCAATCCTGAATATTCATTGGAAGGACTGG
This sequence comes from Ovis canadensis, assembly GCF_042477335.2. NCBI lineage: Eukaryota > Metazoa > Chordata > Mammalia > Artiodactyla > Bovidae > Ovis > Ovis canadensis. Next base: position 46,971,924 of record NC_091246.1, on the reverse strand, counting down.
TGCTGGGGCTGTAGCTCCAATACTTTGGCCACCTGATGCTAAGAGCTGACTCATTGGAAAGGACCTTGTTGCTGGGAAAGATTGAAGGCAGGAGGAGAAGGGGACCACAGAGGACGAGATGGTTGGATGGCATCACTGACTCAATGGACATGAGTTTGAACAAACTCCGGGAGGTAGTGAAGAAAAGGGAAGCCTGGCATGCTGCAGTCCATACAGTCGCAAAGAGTCAGACATGACTGAGCAACTAAACAGTATACCAGCAGGTAGCACTAGTTGTAAAAAATCAGCCTGTCAATGCAGGAGAGGCAAGAGATGCAGGTTCAGTCCTAGGGTGGGGAAGATCCCCTGGAGAAGGAAACGGAAACATGCTCCAGTATTCTTGCTTGGAATATCCATAAACACAGGAGCATGGTGGGCTACAGTCTATGGGCCTATGGAGAGTTGGACACACAGACACAGGGAGCTAAGATCCCACATGCCTTCCGGTCAAAAAAACAAAACATAAAGCAAAAGTAATATTGTAACAAACTCAATAAAGACTTAAAAAAATTGTCCATATCAAAGAAAATCTTAAAAAATAAAGTGCTTTTAAAAAATAATAATCATTGGAAACAAAATGAGAGTGATGAGTAGGTCCAAAGGTATGGCAGCTTACTTTGGGAGAGGAGGCGTATGTTTTCTGACCACACACCCTGTGAGGGCAAACTGGAACCTCTCTGGAATATTTAAGTTACTCAAATTCTCAGTATTTCCTGCTAGTCTCATTTTTGTGTGTTTTGTGCAATTTAGAGAAAATATATATATATGAATGAAGTTGATTTAACAATACAATTCACATTCAGTTATCACTTAATAAGTAAAAAGTACTATTTTCTAGTATACGTATGATCTAAAGAAAAAAAAAATTTAAAAAGCCCAACACCATACCTGGATGCATAAATGCTGAGTTGCTTTAGTTGTTTTCTACTCTTTGCAATGCCATGGATTATAGCCTGCCAGGCTCCTTTGTCCGTGGGATTCTCCAGGTAAGAGTATTGGAGTGTGTTGCCATGCCCTCCTCCAAGGGATCTTCTTGGGCCAGGGATAGAACCAGTGTCTCTTATGTCTCCTGCATTGTCAGGTTATTATTATTTTTTTTTTACCACTCTAACACCATAGCTACTTTTACACAAAAACAGTGTAAATTCTTTATGTTATGACAGTGCTAAAGTAGTTCATGTGATACTTCTGAAAAGTGCAAATAAATTTGGCAAAACCAATAATTGTGGTATTTAAGTTGCTACAATCAGTTACACATTCAAACACACAATTTAAAAAGTGGCTTTTATCTAGTGGCGTTTTAGAATCAGTCAGTTCAGTTCAGTTCAGTCGCTCAGTCGTGTCCGACTCTTTGTGACCCCATGAATTGCAGCACGCCAGGCCTCCCTGTCCATCACCATCTCCCAGAGTTCACTCAGACTCACGTCCATTGAGTCCGTGATGCCATCCAGCCATCTCATCATCAGTCATCCCCTTCTTCTCCTGCCCCCAATCCCTCCCAGGATCAGAGTCTTTTCCAATGAGTCAACTCTTCAGTGATACTATTTGATAAAATTAAAAAATAATGGACATTGTTAAGGAAAATCCAGAGCTGGGCAGTTAAAAAAAAATATTTTATTCAGGACTACTGCAATAAAGAAAAGAGACCTCTGTGTAGCACTAGGCTCTATTCTGAATATAGCATAAGCAAGTGTGAATTTACAGCTGGGGATCCAAGTTGGGGGCTGGGAGGGGGGGTGGGGTAGGTCAGTAGATCACTAATAGTAAACATCAGGGTAAGGTGGTTTGGAGTGACCCATCCAAATAAGATTCCTGATGATGATAATTAGAGAGGGTTATCCCTGTCTAATTATCATCATCAGGAATCTTATTTGGATGGGTCACACCAAATCCTCCTGATCAGATATCAAGGATGACTAACTAAGGAGTATTGGGAACTAAACTAATTTAGCAGAGTTCTTGCTAAAACTGGACTCTACCAAAAGTGTACAGGTAGGCCAAGGAGAACATTCTGAAGCTTGACCAAAGTGAGATCAAGCAAAGAACTTTATTAGTCTTTATCCAGCCTCATCTGTTTCTGAAATTTAGTGTTGGAGAGGAGAGGATTTGCTGGAATCCAACCCTTTTCCTCTCTTTCTCATGCTGACTGCCTTAGCCTTGTTGCCTAGCTGGAGCCCAGTGGATATGATCTGACACGCTGACTGAGAGAATAGTTGAATGGATTTCAGATATCAGAAAGATGCCACATGCTGTTCCATCCCATAGCACCATCCAAAAAGGGAGTGTGCCCTGCCTGGGCCAAAACTACAGATGAGATAGAGCTCTCAGGATCCCTGTTCAGAAGATACCCAAGGAAAGATTGTAATAATCACAGATATAACCTGAAATTCTGGTTTTCAAAGTATGCTGAGGATAGAAAATGGTTGAGTATATAATTGTCCAGTTGAGAAAATATATTGATGACCGATTCTGCTTCATACAATGAATTAAAAAAATTGTTTACTGATTTTTTTAAGGAAAAAAATGGAGGGAAAAAGAAAAAAGAAGACCTCACTGGTCTTCCTTGCTGCACACAGGCTTTCTCTAGTTGTAGTGAACAGAATTTCTCTCTAGTTGTGGTATGCAGCCTTCTCATTGCATTGGCTTCTATTGGTATGTGGCAAGGACTCTAGGTTCCTGGGCTCAGTAGTTGCTGCGAGCAGGCTTAGTTGCCCCAAGGCATGTGGGATCTTCCCAAACCAGGGATGGAATTCGTGTCCCCTATATCGGCAGGCTGAATCTTAAACATTGGACCACCAGGGAAATTCCTACAATGAATTTAATTTTCTGCTAAACTATCTTGAAGATGATATATAACCTTTAGTATCCTTGTGGCAAATATCAGATATCAGTTAGCAATGAAACAGTTGAACTAATAGTGTGGTCTAGAAACCAGCCATTGAAAGCAAGATGTCTGGTATCAATGAACAGATCATCATGGTTGTAATGGTGTTGGGAGGAAATTTTTTCCTTTATCATCTTATGTTCTAGTCATTGAGAACTTTTGAATTAATGGATGATAAACAAAATAACAAAAAAATAATCATTCAAAGGGGCAACCAGGAGTTTCTCAGTAATGAGTAGCTCTTTAAATAGCCAGAAGCAAATATTTATATACAGATTTAACAAGAGAGGAGAATTTTAAGGCTTCTGTGGGATAGCATGGAAGATTCTGTGAGCTTCTTTGTACTAATGGCAATAGGCAATCTGTCTCTATTACAGCTGAATTCTTAGGAAACTCCCTGAGGGGTGTGTGTCAGGGAGGGGGCATTAATGGCAGCCGTATTTTCAGGAGGCTCTGCTTTAGTCAGATAAAGGAAGTTCAGATAAGATTTCTTTCTTTCTGTCCAAATACTTTCACTTTAAAATAATCTTTACACCCACGCAGCAATCCCTTTATTTGCTAAATTCAACGTGTTCATCCAGTGCTTACTGTGTGCAAATCCCCCATGCAGATTCAGGGAGAATTGATTGTTGAGTAAATGTAATAAAATGCTGGCCTTCATAGCATTCTTTTTCCCAGGAAGACTCAGGCAAATATTCCAAGCATGCTGGGGAGAATTTTGTAATTTGTTTATTCAGGAATATCTGATAAAGACTTCCTAGGTGCCAGGCACTGCTCTAAGTAATGAGAGAGGAGCCTGGCTTTGTGGGATTTGCAGAGAGTGAGAGTACCTAGGGTGCTACACCATGAGGAGGCAGAAACTGTGAGAACCAGGGACAAGCCATGGAAGAGGGGCCAGCTCTGCCTGGAAGTCTATGGTGACTTCAGGAAATAGCAATAGGACAGAGATGCTGGACATAGAAGTCTTTAGCACAGTGTTTTCATAATAACCTCCTAATTGCATTGTGATTTTTGTTGGAGGCATGGTAATGCAGGTTGCTTTTTGCTGAGTTAACAACCTTAAGTTTCATGGTGTCTAAATCACACTTCTTTGGAAATGAGGTAACATATTTGAATGTATTCATATAACAATTGACACATAGTGGTATCTCCATGATTTCTAAAAACCTCATGTAAAAGGAATGGTGCTCATACATTCAGTCTTCTGTTTCATCACTCTAGGATGGACAGTCTGTAGTAAAACAGTTTTGTTTTATTAATATACTGAAGAGCTGGAAAAATACTGCGGTATGTAGCACAGAACCTTGTGGCTTCTGATGAAAGAGAAGGGTCTCAGGACATGGGCAGCTGGAGCTGGCCATCTCCCCTTGGAGCATCTGTGAGTTTAAGGGTGGGAACCTGGATGGGTGGGCATGGGGACTACAGCAATAGCATACTGATGAGAAATGGGACAGCATGCCAGCTCCAGCTGCCCACATCCTGGGACCCTTCTCTTTCATCAGAAGCCACAAGGTCCAGTTCTGTGATTTGCCTAAGAGGAACGTATGATCAGGATACTGCATATGGTTTCTTGGATTTATAAACTCTGTCTGATGGAGCAGTAATTCGTTCATTTGTTTCGGAAAATTGCAGCCCACTTTGGAAGTACCAATGACAGAGTGCTCCATCATTGTTGAATTTGTCTAATCGGTTCTCTGAAAGTTGAAAATATGCATCTTTTCTCAGTAGGGGTGCTTTACCAGACTTTTCTCATGCCAAGCCAAGGATGAAGACTTGATTCAATATTTCAGAACCCCAAAGCCCTTCAGCCACACTCTGCCCCATTTCTCATCAGCACCCTATTGCTTCAATCCCCGTGCCCACCCACCCTTAAGCTCCAGGGGGAGATGGTCAGCTCCAGCTGCCCATGTCCTGGGGCCCTTTCCTTTCATCAGGAGCCACAGGGTCCAGTGCTCACATGTCCCAGTATTTGCAGCTTTTTCCCAAATGAAATATTGTGTTTTAACTTAAGACAGTGAGTGCTCACCTGCTGTGAAACTAGACCTGCGGCTGGCTGATCAGTGCCTGGTCTGCAACTGGCCATAAAAACCAGGAGCCCAAGAAGGAGCTTGAGGATGTGCAGGGGGTAACCCACTGATTCCACAACCAGATCTGTTCTTTCAAATTCTCCCAAGAAAATGAAGACCGCACATAAACTGCGTGCAGACATCTAGGCCTTCACACACTGAGTTCTTAGTTGTGGGCAGGACCTCTGGTGTTAAGGTGATTTCCTCTTTTGTGACAAAACAGAGTACAAATATTTAAATACAGGTTATTTGCTCTTCTTCTTTTTGTATGGTTTAGAATTGAGTTGAATTCAATTGTATATGGTAATCAGGGTGTTTTACAAAATCATGCAAATATTGTTTCATTTGAAAAACCAAAGAATTTCAAGCTTGACAGCACTAATGAGAGTTTTCATTTTAAACGCTATCAAGAATGAGGCCCAGATGCAGAAACTTCATCTCATCAATCAAATCTCATCTGGAATTACTTGTCTTAAAGAAGGAAGAAACATCCAAAATCCTTTGTCCCCCTGGGGTGTGGGTTGTTCTTTCATCAAAATGACTCCTTTGATCCTTTCATGATAGCAAATTTACCAAAAATAAAAATTGTGACATGAAATTTATTCTAATCAGAAACATAAATTGGACTGCTTTTTCTGGCTATCTGAATGATTAAAGGCAAAAGGATTTTATGTGAACCCCAACTCACCTCTTTAGTAAAAAAGAAGCATAATAACCAGGTGAGAACTATACAAAGCGCTGTCCTTTTTTAATGTCATTTCTTGAAGGGATTCCTTTTGGGTTCTTGAGTTTCAAAAATATTTGAATCTCATTTCCTTTTTTGTTGTTGTTTTAGTTTTGTTTTTCTTGAACCATAGTTGATTTACAATGTTGTTAATTCCTCTTAAACAGCAAAGTGATTCAGTGTTTTATATACATATATATATATATATATATTCCTTTCCATTGTGGTTTATCATAGGATTTTTTAATTAGAGGATAATTGTTTTACGATATTGTGTTAGTTTCTGCTCTACTACTATGTGAATCAGCTATTATCCCATCCTTCCTGAACCTCCTTCCCACACCCCATCGCACCCTTCTAGGTCATCACAGAGCACTGAGCTGAGCTCCCTGTTCATTCGATACAGCATTTCCCACTAGTTATCTGTGTTACACATGGTAGTATACATATGTTGATGTCACTCTTCGAATTCGCCCTGCCTTCTTCCCCCACTGTGTCTTCAAGTCCATTCTCTACTTCTGAATCTCTATTCCTGCCCTGCAAATAGGCTAATCAATACCATTTTTTGAATCTTATCTTCAACTTTTCAAATGTTAACTAGATTAAGTGAAGTGGTTCGTAGGAGAGGAGATATTTAGTAACTTAAAACAATAGGTAGGTAAAGAACAGAAAGCTTTCCTTGAGTGAAAAAGAGAATACTTATTCAGACCGACTACAGTACAATAAGGGCTTCCCTGGTGGCTCAGGTTGTAAAGAACCTGCCTGCAAAGCAGGAGACTTGGGTCTGATCCCTGGGTTGGAAGATCCCGGAGAAGAGAATGGCTACCCACTCCACTATTCTTGCCTGGAGAATTCCAGGGACAGAGAAGCATGGCATGCTACAGTCCATGGGGTTGAAAAGAGTCAGACACAACCGAGCAATTAACACACACACACAAAGTACAATAAATTAATCTTTCTTTGTGTCTATTTAGCAAAGCTTTTTAAACTGATAAAGTTTGGACAGTAATATACTGTTGTTTTCCTCATAGCATGTATTGTAGGCAGAATAATGGTTCTATGAAGATGTCCATATCCCAGTCCCCAGAACCTGTGACTGTTTCCTACATGGCAAAGGGGAATTTGCAGATGTGATTAAATTAAATATCTTGACATTGGGAGATTATCTTCAGTTGTCTAAATGGGTTCAGTGTAATAACAGAGTCCATATAAGAGGGAAGCAGGAAGAACAGAGTCAGAGGGATATTTAAAGATACTACCCTGCTGAATTTGAGGATGGAGGAAGGCTTTGGGCCTAGGAATGTTACTGAATTCAGGTTCAGGTGCTTGTTGCTCAAAAGTGAGACAAGTACTGGTAGGAACAGAAAGATTACTTTAATCAGAAGGCCAGCAACCTGGGGAGAAGGCAAACTCATGTCCCAGAAGCAACTCCAAACGTTCCGCTCAGCCATGAAAGTTTTTAAAGGGACAAAGAAGAAGCAATCTCAGTTAAACAGAGAGTCACATTTGTAGGGAGTCAGATTTGTAGCCATATTCCACTGCACACAGGCTTCTTGACTCCTTGTACCCTGTCTTTAGATGCTATCTTGTTCATACAGTTTGTGTACAAGGTTACTGAAGAGCAAGCAAGGGAAAAGCCCCAGTCTTCTGTTAATTATTTACTCTTCATTTCTCTTTCTTTGATCTATTGAAAGAACGAACAGGTTCTTTGCCAACAGGTTAGGCAAAGTATTGTGTGATCAAAAGATTTGAAAAGTGTGCTTGGGCCAAAGATTAGTTAAAATATGGTTTTGCTAAAGTAGCGAGACAAAAGGGGCTTCTTGCAGAGAGTTCTTTCCGGCAAAACGCTGCTTAAAAGTTCCCACTGTCAGACATCATTCTATTTCTATGGGATTATGTGTGAATATCTGTCCTCTGTAACTTCTTCATGTTGACTTAGGGCACCATATTCTCATAGTGAAAGATGTTGACATGGATCTATAGCCTCTCTTGGTGGACTATTTTAGTTGCCTGATTATATATCTGGCCAGAGCAAACCACAATTATTTCGATGCCCACAAAAATACAGATTACTAAAAGCAGTAGTGTTAATTCTCTTATCTTAAGGCCAGTTCTTGGAATTGTGCTAGGCACGGATTCGGTAACGCTCAAGATGGAGCAGCTAACATCACGGCTGCAGTCTGTTCATCATGCAGTTAGCTTTTTCCCTCAGGTGGTAGTTACAGTATCTGCCAAACAACTCAAGAATGTGCATCAGACACTGAAAGATTCTGTGAGTCTCTTGTCCTAATTAGCTGCATGAGCCTCCTCTTTGTGACTCAGGGAGGCCTGAGAGATTTCAGCTTTTCTACAAACAAGAGGCTGAGAACATGGAGGGGCCTTTGTACTTCATGGGAAATGGCAGAATTCTACTCAGTTTCAGGAGTTCAGGCAGCCTACAGAAGCAGAAAAAGACAAGAAAATAGATTTTCCCCAGATCCTTCAGAGAAAAAAAACACACACACACAATCCTGCAGGCACTTTGATTTTAACTCATTGAGAACCATTTTAAATTTCTGACTTTCAGAAGTATGAGAGAATACATTCGTGTTCTTTAAAGTCACAAGTTTGTGGTGACTGATTATAATAGCAATAGAGAACTTATACAGCATATACCTGAAAGCATCCTATGGCCTTTGGTAAGAAATTTACAGTCCCTATCAGCACTGCCTTCTTTATAGTATCTATGCAGAAAAAATGTTTGTCTTCAGCAGCAAAAACAAATTTTAAAGACTTTCTGAATAAATTAGCAACTTACACTTCAAAGCAGAGCAGAATCTGTTGGTTACTGAATACTTGATGAAGATACCTGGTTATGGGGTTTTTGATTAGAAGAATGGTCTGTTTGTTAAGCATTAGTTGTTATAACATGGTCAAACTAATTCTTCTCTCCAAGCAACATTTTCTGCTAAATGTCCACACTGTGCTATCCTGTATAAAGTCCTAAAGAGATTATTTATTTTAAAGTGAGTATGAAAATATTATGAATGTCTATTTCCTCTGGCTAAAATTTAACAGCTACATAGTCTGAATAACTGTGAATACATTCCATGCTACTTGAAGTGAACATAAGGATTTGAAGAATGAATTTTGCTAATTACTAAAAATGGAAATATTCATGTGTTTCTGAAATGAAAAGTAATGCAGGTTGAGTTACTACACAAAATAACTTATATGATTTGACATAACCCTAGCAGGAGATGTAAATTTCTACCAGCATTTACAGAGCAAAGTTCATGTCTTCAATAGTCTTTGATTTTTATTTTCAAAGCAAAGTAAGTCAGCTGTTTATTCCTGTTTCACTCTTAAAGTCTTTATTTAAAAAAATTCCTCATTGTCTCTATTCAAGGATTGATGTAGTTTATATTCTAAAGTACTTTTACAGAAAAGAAGTAAAACACAATGTTTGATAGTGCTAGTTTGTAGAAATAAAGAGACCCATCAGTTTATTATTATTGTCAGTAGTATGCTGAACAATAGTGCATTTTTAAACCTCTAACAACTGCATGTAATTCCCTGGGCCAAACATTCAGCAGCTGATTGGATCACTTACATCTTAGTCAGATGCCTATGGTCTTATGATTCATAATAAAAAATATATTAAAATATTTGGTCTCTGAATATTTGGTCATGGAAATCCTAAAACTCAGAATTTCATAGGTGATGACAACATAAAGATGTCTTATATTACCAGCTGATTTTTGGAAAATCCCTAAGGATGGGTGTTGATTGCCAGAGAAACCCACCATGTGATTAAAATATTGGAGCTTTCATTACACCTGTCTTCTCTGTTGACCTCTAGAGGGAGGAGAGGAGCTAGAGATTCGATCAATTGCCAAAGACCAGTGGTTTAAACAACTCTGCGTCTATACTCTTGCCTGGAAAATCCCATGGACAGAGGAGCCTGGTGGGCTGCAGTCTATGGGGTCGCTAGGAGTCAGACATGACTGAGCAACTTTCCTTTCACTTTTCACCTTCATGCACTGGAGAAGGAAATGGCAACCCACTCCAGTGTTCTTGCCTGGAGAATCCCAGGGACGGGGGAGCCGGGTGGGCAGCCATCTATGGGGTCGCACAGAGTCAGACACGATTGAAGTGACTTAGCAGCAGCGGCAGCAGCCTCTATAATGAAGCCTCCATAAAACACCAAAAAAACAGGGTTCTGAGGGCTTCCAGTCTGGTGAACATATGAAGGATTGGGGAGAGTGGCTTGCTCACAGGGAGTATGACAGCTCTCTGCCTTGTTTCCTCATACTTTGCCCTATACATGGCTTTGAGGTGGCTGTTCCTGAGTTTTCAGTTCAGTTCAGTCACTCAGTTGTGTCCAACTCTTTGAGACCCCACGGACAGCAGCACGTCAGGCTTCCCAGTCCATTACCAACTCCCAGAGCTTATTCAAACCCGTATCCATTGAGTCAGTGATGCCATCCAACCGTCTCATCCTCTGTTGTCCCCTTTTCCTCCCACCTTCAATCTTTCCCAGCATCAGGGTCTTTTCTAGTGAGTCAGTTCTTTGCATCAGGTGCCCAAAGTATTGGAGTTTCAGCTTCAGTATCAGTGCTTCCAGCGAATATTCAGGATTGGTTTCCTTTTGGATGGACTGGTTGGATCTCCTTGCTGTCCAAGAGCCTCTCAAGAGTTTTCTCCAAATAAAAGTAAACTGGTAATCAAGTAAATACAAGGTTTCTCTGAGTTCTGTGTGCTACTGTAGCTAAAGTCAATTGAACCCAAAGAAGGGACTGTGGGAACCTCTAATTTATAGCCACTTAATAATCACCTGGACTTGTGATTAGAGTGTCAAGTCCAAGCAAGAAGTCCTTGGAACATCAGTCTGGCACCAGTTGGTCAGAAGCAGAGATAACAACCCAGGGTTGCTGCTTCTTGGCAGTGGGGTTTGGGAGTGGCTTCGGCCCCTAAAGACTCAGGTGGAGAGGGGTGAGTTGAGACACACTGTCCCTTGTCCTTTTCCTCTGCAGGAGCAAGGTTTGAGGAGCCAGGTGGGTGAGTCAGCAGAAATGTCCCTCCCAGTGTGAATTCTCAGGGCTCAGCTGGCATTGGAGGGAGTGGAGTTTTGCTTGATGGGCCTTCTTTTGTCCCTGAGGAACCCACTTGTGATCTAGTAAGAGGACTGAAAAAAAAAAAAAAGATAACATCTTGGGCTTGCAATGGAAGGCAGTTTTGTAGGAATGAGTCCTTGTGGAATTTGATGCTTATACTCTAGATAGAGTCAGAATTGAGTTGAATTGCAGGACACCCAGCTAGTGTCATAGCATTGCTTGTTGTAGGTATGATAAGCTGCTCCCCCAACACACAAACCTTGAAATCAGAATTAATTTAATGTCCCTAAATCATTAAAATGTCACTACTATTTAACATGTTTGCTTCAGTGAGGCATACAGGAAACATAACAAAGCTAACCACATAGCTCAAAACTGAGGCAGCCTCCCTACTTCTTCAGAAGCAACTGTCAGTGTCTCCAGGGTTAGGGGCTTATCTGCTTTAAAACTGTTTTTCCAATGTCAATGTGTTGCTTGAGCACACAGACATATACACGCAGATGCACACGTGCACACATATTAGACATACAGACCAAATGTTGTGTCATGTTAGTTAGCAGTACAAGTTATCTTTGTTATCTTGATTACTCACAGCATATTGTGAAATTATGTCAAATTTACATAATAAAACTGTAATGATATTATATAAAAAAGAAACAAAAGTCAAGGAAATAAAAATACAAGCCACAGAATAGGAGAAAATATTTGCAGAAGACACATCTGGTAAAGGACTGCTATCCAAAATGTACAAAGGGGTCTGAAAAGTCACTAAAAAGAAAACAAACAACTTGAGTAAAAATGGACCAAGACCTTAACAGATACCTTACTAAGGATGGAAAACAAGCATATGAGATGTTCCACATCATGCAACATCAAGGAAAGGCAAATTACAATAATGAGATATTACTGCATTTCATATCCTTTAGGATGGCCCAAGTCCGGAACACTGACAGCACCAAAGGCTGAAAAGAATGTGAAGTGACAGGAACTCTCATTATTTGTTGATGGAAATGCAAAATGTTACAGCCACTTTGAAAGACAGTTTGTTTTTCACCAAACCAAGAATGCTCTTATCATACAATCCAACAATTCCGCTTCTTGTTATTTACCAAAAGAAACTGAAAGCACGTCCACACTAAAACCTGCACACAGATGTCTAGAGCAGATTTGTTCACATCTACCCAAACTTGAAAGCAACCGGGCTGTTTTTCAGTAGGTGAATGGGTAAACTGTGGTACATCCCAATAATGGAATACTATTCACTAAAAATAAATGACTTGTCAAGCCGTGAAAAGGAAGGAAACTTAAATGCCCATTACTACTTGAAGAAACCCATCTGAAAAGGCTACATACTATATGATTTGAACTCTATGACATTCTGGAAAAGGCAAAACTATGGAGACAATAGCAAGATCAGTGATTTTCAGGGGTATGCAGGAGGGAAGAATGAATAGGAGGATCTCAGAGGATTTTTAGGGGCGTGAAACTACTCTGTATGATACCATAATGCTAGGTATGTATCATTATACATCTGTCCAAACTCACAGAATGTACAAGAGTGAACCTTAATGTAAACTGTAGACTGTGGGTGATTATTACATTCCAATGTAAGTCTATCAACTGTAATAAATGTACCACTTTAGTGGGGGATATTCAGAATGGGGGAGTCTGCACCTATGTGTGGGAAACCTCTATACTTTCTCAATTTGCTGTGAACCTAAAACTACTCTAAAAAATAAAATCTGTTTAAAAAGAGAAAGAAACATGTTGATAGTATGCAGCAAATAAATTACATCCTAAGCCTGTTTTCGCAGATATGTGAGGTAGCTA